>NC_133620.1:101940618-103141868 GCF_048593235.1 Sminthopsis crassicaudata | reverse complement strand
TGCCCCAGGTTCACTGACCCTGGGATCAGGCGCTGGCTGAGCTCCAGGCTTCCAGCCTTGCCACTGCTGCTCCCACTCAGGGCAGTAAGAAGAATTTGCACACGGGCCTAGGACAGCAGGTGTTGGATGAGGAATTTTATGGGTTAGTCTCCTTCACTGGGCAGGGAGGCAATAATCCACGTGTAACCCGTCCTGCTGCTTCCTGCTGTCCCGTACCTGCCAGAGATGCAGAGTCAAGAGCTCAAAAGCCAGGCCAACCCCGCAGAGCAGCTGTCGCCGAGCCCCGCTGACCACGCACACAGCCGGCGCCAGCTTGGGCTGCAGAGGGAACGACTGTGCCCCAGAGGCCTGGGTGCTTTCACCAGGGAAGCCTCCATCAGGGGAGCGGAAGCGCACAGCCGAGGCTGCAGTCTTTGGGCTGCTTGTGTATCTGATTTTGCACACCAATGAAAGCCTCTCTCTGCACTCCCCTTCCCTGTGTCCCTCGCTCACAACTAGCCCAGGGCCTCCTGAGAGCTACAACCCACGAGCTGGCTGTCCTGGTCTGAGACAAAGATGGACTAGCAGAGGCTGGGGAGGGCTTGTGTTTCTTCTGCTGTCCTCCCTCCCCCTCAGGGCCTTTCTTCTCCACGTACCAAGGGTGCCACAGAACTTTGGCCTGTAAAGGTTCAAGTCTTAGCACACTGAGCTCCAATGGAAAGGCACTATAGAAACCTAATGAGAAAGCATTTAAAAAAAAGCCAACTTAGGCAAAAAGAGCCAGCCATCTTTGAGGTAAACACTTTTCATGCTGCACCTTCCCCGCAGCATCGCCCCCTGGGACCGCCCTGAGAAGAGCAGCAGAGGAAAAGGCCTAGGCTGGGGGTCTGGTGTCCCTGCCACTGTGGCTTGTGATGCCCTCCAAGCCCGCCCCCTTGTAGGCTTTGGCAGGGAACCGACTCGCCTCCTGCGTGGCGATACCTCTGCAGTGCCTGGCAGCCTTCCACCCCCACCCGGACAAAACCTCACGTCCTACCGTTTCTCTCCAAAAGGCTCTCCTCATTGAGATAGGAAAGCCATGCTTCCTTGGACCAACTGAGGCCTTGCTACTGCCCGACAGGCCCGGCAATGGCGGGAAAAGGGAGCAGCTGGCTACCCAGCACCACAAAACCCTGTTAGGGTCAGATTCCAGCAATGGGGACTCAAAGTGGGGAGGAGGAGAGGGAGACACAGGCACTCCATGGCCCATCCCAGCCCTCTGAACCTCTGAGAACAGCAGCTCCCCACTCAACCATCACTCATTCAACAGATGAGCCCTTCACACACGGTCCCAGTCCGCTGGGCAATGTGGTGGCTCCTGCTCTTGTTCTAGGCATGCCCAAGGCCAGAAAAGATGCAGCTCTTCAGGGACAGCCCCTTTCTCTTCCCACCCTCGTCAAGCAGCCGGATGAAAAGAGTGGGTGGCAAACCTTATCTTGGTCCCGAGCAGGAGAGAGGCTGGGTCCGGTCCCTCTATCCTGCAATTTCTTTTCTTTCTTCACTAGGGCTCGTGCCCTTCAGAATATGTGAAAGGAAATCTGAATAGTCATGGCAATTCTTTCTTAATTGAGTTACCAATGTTAATCTAAGACGTGTGTCAGTGGGGGTGTCCAGGGAGACATTAATTGATAGCCTCAGACATTTTGTTCCTTGCAGCTCCTCTCCCAGCGGGGCTGCTTATTGGTCAGGGGCCAAAATATCACCAAGCAGAAGCAGAGAGCCCTGGGCAGGTGGCCTAAGGAGCTTGGAGCAGGCTCTGTGCCATGGCCTTGATCAATCTGGACCTCAAAACTTTGCCTCCTCTGAAACTTTGGGGAGCAGAACATCTTTGAGCTCCCTTAAATCCCAGGATTCCAGGCCCCGGCTCTATCAGCCCCCTGGACTTCACCTTTGGGCAGACACAAGCCACACAAGCAGGATTTCCATCCAGGCTCAGGACAGACCCGGTCTGAATCTGGGCTCTGTCCCCAATTACCTTGGGAGACTGTGGGCAGGTACTTCCCCTCTCCTTTATCTGTAAGAGGATGAGCCCCAACATCGCTTCTAGCCCCAGCCCTGTGCATCCAGAGGGAACTGTCGGTCCCAAAGGTCCGAGAATTGAGAGTATGGTGGGGAAAGGGAGGAGGGGCACTGCAGAAAGTCTGTGGAGCCTGCGAGATTAAACCACTGGTCCTCTTTGCTGAAGTCTGAGCTTACCAGTTACCAATCAGAGGTCACCTCATGCTGGGCTCAGCACAAGGGAAGGACAAGCAAGTCTTATGTCCTCCAACCAAGGGACGGGAGATCAGGAGAAAGGGCCTGTCTTTCCAGCTCTGAGAGCAGCCAAGGCCCAAGTTTATTTTAGCTGGGAATTGGGGGTGGGGGAAATCTATTTCTCTTCTCTAATGGGTTCTTCAGCACAACCAACTCCTATGGAGACCACATGGAACAGAGAGTCCAGGCCGCTGACACTCAGACTTTGCACGGCTTTGGTCACTGTTTCTGAAGGCCAAGCACTAAACAAACGAAGGTGGCAGCAATAATATTTGTGCAAACCTTGGCTCCAAGGGGGTCAGACAGATTTAGCTTTCATTACATGGAAAGGAGGCCCTGGGACGCCAAATGAGTAGTTTTCCCTTGAGCCCCTGTACAAAGCAGGTCTGTTTCTGGGCTGAGGCCGAGGGGCTGATTTTCCCAGATGTCCCATTTAGCTGGAGGAATCTCTGCTGCTGCCTCATGCAAAATGTAAAAGCTGCTTCAGCAGCAAGAACCGCAAACCAGGGGGGCAGCCGAGGGGATCCCTTGAGGGGCCCAGCAGCACAGACAAAACTCTTGTGCCGCTGCACTCTGATAGCCTGAAATCTGTCCGCATTAGCTGTGGCCCAGATTCTTGGCCAATTTCCACATCCAAGCAGCCCCTGACCTCCCTCTCACTATGAATTCTCACTCTGGGGAGACAGAACATGCTGCCCCATTTCATTTATGACTTCCAGCTGTTCATCCAATCACCTGGTATGGATAACAGAGGGGTGCCAAATGCTAGTGTCTTGCACCCTAGCTACGGTCCTCATTATATTTTGCTTGGAATATTCCACTCTTTAATACTTGCATTTCTATTCTTCCTACTCCCCATCCCCCATTCTGCCTTTTTCTCCCCCCAAACAATCCTATATATCACTGCCAGATTAATCTTCCTAATATATAGCTCTAGTCACATCACTCCCTGGCTCAAATACCCTCGAGGGCTCCTCACTGTCTACCAAATCAAGAGCAAACCAGCTTGGCATTTAAGCCCTTACACAATTGTGTTTGCTTTCTACCTTTACTGCCCTATCTCATAGGAGACTTGGAGTCAGATTACCTGAGTTCAAATCCTACCAAAATAGCTATATGACCTTGGTCAGGTGACTTCTCCCTCAGCCTCAGTTTCCTCATCTGCAACATGATAACTTTAGGTATTCCCTCTTGCAGTACGATTAGACTTCTTGGTCTTCCCCAAACATGTCCTCCACTTCCCAGCTTCTGGGCATCATTTCTTGGTGCTTAGAATTCCCTTCCCTGGCACCTCTGTCACTTGAAATCCCACCCATTCTTCTGGAGTCAGATTAAACACCACCACCATTAAACCTTTCCAGGTTTCTCTTGCCAAAGGAAGAATCCAGAATTCATTTCCATGCTCATCCTTGAAATATATTCATTTGTGCTAATCCTCTCTTCTATGTGTTAGCTTCTAGAGGGTAGAGAGTGTGTCTTATTCATTTCTCTAACTTTCTCATTTCCAGTGGGTGCTCAATAAGTGCTTAATAAATCGAATTATGCTTAACTTTCCTTCAAAGGTCTATAATTAAAAAAATAAAGAAATAAAAAATAAAAAGCTGGACAAAGTATTCTACAACTATGTGAAATACCTGGAATTACTGGCAAAGACGTGAAAAAAAATCTTAGTGTGCTCTAGTTTATAAATTCCAGAAATATCATTCATATAAGGATTTTCCTATTAGCAAACATTTGGACTGAGCTGGTTCAAGTAGATTTAGAAATGGATTTCCCAAATCATAATCTTTTTAAGTTTATAAAACTAGCCAGTGGATTGAAGTTCATTAGCAACAAGGAAGTCTCCATGGGTCATTCCTACCAGGGGAGAGGAAGTCTGGATCGGCCCTTGCGTTGCTGGATCCAAATCCACTTGGGAAGCAAAAGGCCTGACTCTTTCACTCCTACATATGGATTCAATTCCAACTTCTGGGGTCTAAGACACCTCATGAAATAAACACGCCAGTCAGCAAAAATGGGCTCTCATATTACAAAAAGTCTCTCAGGCACAGCATTTTCTCCTGGGATCTCCCAGATAAAGCTACCAAAAGGACCATGAGCTTCCTCAGGAGGAACGATGCTCCCCATCACTGAAGATCTTTAAGCAATGGGAGGATGTATACTGTTGAGTATACAGTTGAGAATACTGTAGCAGGGTTTTCTATTCAAAGACCAGTTGGAACAGGAAATATCCAAGGTCCTTTCCATTTGTGAGAGCCTGTGAAAGCACATTTCTATCTAAAATGCATGACAAAAGAACTATTTTTCTCCCCTGGCCCAGCTCATTCTCTCCTCTCATTTGCTTTTATCTCTGCTATCACAATTTACAGAGTCTGGCAACAAAAAGACAGGAGCTTTGAATACAAGCCGCTCCTCATCTCATAGAATCAAAGCATGCTGGATCTAAAAAGGGCAATAGAGATCATCGAATTCAAGGGTTCTTCACCTTTATGTATCATGGCCCCCTTTGGCAGTCTGATGATGCTTCAGATCCATTCATAGAAAAAATATTTTTCAATGCATAAAATAAAATACAGAGCTCATGGATCCCTGGCTAAGAAATCACAATCAGATTTGACAGATGAGAAAACAGAGACCCAGAGATGAGAAACCACTGGCTCATTCACACCACTGGTTAGTGAGGAGGGAGGCTTTCTAGAAAAGGATGCTGACCTGGTAGGACCCAACAGGAAGCCTGACCAACTCCTGGCAGGGTCAGCCAGCTGAGCCTGTGAGTCTGGTTATGAAATTCAGCTAGAGGAGACCCCCCCCCTCCTTCTCAGGGTCTTGCTACAGAGACGTGAGTGATTTCTGAAATGGGCAGGCCCACAATCCACACTTTCATTAGTACGGTGACCTCGAGGTCCCTAGATAGAAATGATTTCCTTGCTTGCTAATAAAATCAAAGTCGTTTACATCTAGCTTAGGCAGATTTTCTCTGTCCCAGGACTTGCCAGGTCGGCTTTCCCCCGGGGGCTCCTGTACCCCGACTGTGAGAAAGAAAGAAGGACTACTCCTTAGAATGGATCTGGGAGAAGGAGGCTTGGCTGCTGGTCAACCACCTCATGTAAGTCTCTCCTCCACTCCAATTATATTGCTGAAAAAAAAAAGGTCACAAAGAGGACCTTTACCCCCACAAATGAAATGCCTCCGTCAGAGAATTCAGCCCAGAACCCACGGCTGAGATGACAAGGCTGGAGCGGCCAGTGCTTTCAGAGCACTGCGCACCTCCGTTCTGGAGCGGCTCCCACGCCAGCAGGCTGATGGAAATACACTGAGGGAAGATGCTTCTAGCCGTGGCTGCCACGGGTCACCCGTCCCAAAAAGATCCTAAAACACCAGGCCACGGCGTGGAGAATTGTACAGGGCTTTCTCTTAACCCAGGCCTCTGACAACTTCTCTACTGAGGAAAAAAGAAATGTCTGGAAGATGGAGAACAACCGAGACAGGACCGCTCTCCTAGAGGACTTCCCCCAAATCAGACAGGATGGAGCCTGGGACTGCTAGCTGACTGCTCCCTTCCTCATGTGACCTTGGGAAGTATCACTGAGGCACCCCAATGACTGCAAAGATTTCACCTGAAAGGACTTGTGACTTACTTCCAATCACACAGAGGGAAATAATGAGAAGCAATGCCACCAGAACTGGGGCAGATGAGGAAAGGGATGAAGAGCATCCTGCAATTGCTTCTCAGCACTATTAAGAACAGACTGAAAGGAAAGCTCGATGGCACCTACCTCTGAAATAGAATATAACTACCTCCCAATTCCTGGAGGCTGAAACAGATCAAAGTGGATCATATCCAATTAATTTTCAATGAATCTCTCTATCTTGGTTGGAGGATCCATATCCTGCCTCTAAAAAGCCAAGAATCTATGGATTGTGTGATAATAGACACAGCATTTCCATCACTTAAAAAAATCCAGTGGATTAATTTTGTCATAGTACTTTTCCCAAATGACTATTATCTCCATGGTTCCCACTCATTTTTTCCTTTTTGCTGACTTTAGGAATCACAATTTACTAAGCTTTAGAGCAGTGGTAATGCCAAACTGAAATAGAAAGGAGGTATCATATTGATACTTTATGTTCTATTGTCTTTGTATTTATTTTGTAAACTACATTTTAATCTGGTTCTGTAGGAAAGTATTCTTAATTTTTTTCTAGAGGATCTGAAAACATAGGGAAACACATATAGAGGGGGAAAAAAATTCAATATCTTTTTTCTTCAGGATATTAAAAAGTAGAAAAACTGGGTCTTGAACCAAGACAAACCAAAGGAGGGTCAAAAAGTTTCACCTTAAAAATAAGGAAACTACAAATGACTGAAAGCTTTGGCTATATATCCATACCACAAGGATATTTAACAGTGTTTTCTTCCAAAACCTAACAGAGTTTTGTCAGCTGGAAACCTATAAATTCTTAGTAGCTTCATTTCCTCCAGTGATTCCTAAGATGACCACCTTCTGAAAATCCTCCTAAAGATGACAATACGCCACATACAAAAGGGAAGAGTATTTGCTACCATATACAACTAGCTTTCAACTGGGAAAGTTGACTTTTCAAGAAATGATTCCACACTGAAGGTACCAGAGTTTAGAGATCAGTGTCCTAGTCTATAGAAAGCATGGAGTAATGCTAAGGCTCCTAGACATAGGGCCAGAAGCTACTGTTTCAAATTTTGGCTTTGCCCAGAACTTCGGCAAGCCACTTTGGTCCCAGCTTCTTCATTTGTAAAATAAGGAGGTTGGAGAATGAGTTCTAAGGCATCCTGGGCTATCTGATATACTTTGGTCCCCAAGAATCCATTTCTAATTTATAAGGTGATACTGATGAAAATCTCCTATTATACCAATCCACTTGTATCAGGGGACTATAAGGATCACCAAGAAAGGTCTATAAATCATACTAAGCTTGGGAGGAAAAAAATTCTCTAAAATTAATAGATAATCAAATTCCCAAGTCCATCATAGCCAAATGACGCCTGGATCAGGTCTCTGAAAGGGAGCTGAACCAAGAAGAATGTGGGCTTGGAAAGTGAAATAGAATAAGAGAACATGAAATCATACTTAAGGTCCTCAACTCTGAACAGTTTCCCAAATAAAGTAATGTTCCCTGCAAATCACCAAAACAGAACTAGCAATCAATACATAAATGATGTAAATTATGACTCGTGCTGCAAGCCCACCCACCAGCAAACTAGGCTGGAGTGTCCTTTATGTAACAATCTTGCAGATGGCCACCTGCCATGGCTGGTACTGATTCATCCCTGGCAAGGAGGAAAGAATGGGGATTTCATTTATTGCATTCTATTTGGACTTGCTGGAGGAAGAAATGACAACATATTCTTAGGAGGCTGACAATGGTTGGTTTGATTTTGCTTCTGTATTTGCTTACATGTTATGTTAATACCCTTCACGCGTCTGTGTGTAAGGACCTGTCTAATTACCTTTTTAAAGAGCCTTCCAGAGTCTTCACTGACTTGAACAAAGCGAGGGATGATGTTGTTCAGATATATGTCGCTCAGCGTGGTGTGATCCCTGCTCTCTCGTTTCACTTGGTTCAAGAGAAGGTTCCAGCAGTTAACTGGTGAAAGCACATTCTGATCCTTCCTGTAGAGAGAGGAAGAGAGGTCAGGTGTTGGGGAAGATGGAGCTTCGGACCTGGGCCAGCTCTCACAGATAGTCCAACTTCAGCAAGCACCACAAAGCAGGGTTTGATCGCTGCGAGCTTAACGATTTTATGCTACACCAAGAAGCAATTATGATGTTACGAGCTGGGAATAAGATTTCTGACGCAGAAATAGCTCCAGACCCCTCTTCTTTTTAAAGGAGCATGTCTGGACCTAGGTGCGCTTGGTAGGACGAAGCTGCCATAATCTCGGGCCATAATCACAGAAACCAGACTTGAGCACATATACTCACACAATGTTAATGACCCCAAGACTTTTCAAATTTTATTATAGAATCAAGAACATTAGAGGACAATTCACTACATGCATTAAGCCGGACACTATCACTTAAAGAAAACAGTGAGCAGTTCCACTCTCTTCCAGTACTGGTTTGGGCAACATAACACTCTAGAGAATATGAGTAACTTCTAGAGAACTGAATAACTTCTGCTCTACTTGGAATCTGGATGTGTCCAGCCCTCAGCACAGAAAGCAAGGGATTGTGGGCTGCTCTTTGGACACGAATTCTGAAATGGGTCACAAGCTGCTCTCTCCCCTTTGGCCTCTTTCCTCTCCCCACCCCCCTCCTGACTAGAAAATGCAAAGAAAATAGCAATGAGAAGGGCTTTCTCCTATGAATCAAGGTAAACCTCCATTCCAGAATCCTGTGTGCTAAGCACCCAGTGACTGCTGCTGGAGGGAATTTGGCTTGGAAGCACCTTGAGTAAATAACAATTAGCAAAGAATCACTCCCCACCCAAATGGTCTTCAGGACAAACCAGATCCCCAAATCATTATCTCCTGAGAACCCAGGATCTGGGTCACAGCAGAGAAACAACAAAGCCCAAACTGAAACTCCCGGTCTCTGTCCCTCCTCCCGGGTGTGGCACTCAAGGTGTAGCAGCGGGATCCATTCACCTTAAGGTCTATTTCGGAACA
The DNA here is from genome assembly GCF_048593235.1 of Sminthopsis crassicaudata. Lineage (NCBI taxonomy): Eukaryota > Metazoa > Chordata > Mammalia > Dasyuromorphia > Dasyuridae > Sminthopsis > Sminthopsis crassicaudata. Next base: position 103,132,948 of record NC_133620.1, on the reverse strand, counting down.
TAGAATTTCACTGGGAACTGAAAATACACAAAGCTCCAATATCATCCAAAATTCTACTAGGGAGTCAGAGATTCATATAATTAAGCTCACTTCTTGGGCCCCTCCTATATTGAATCACCGCTTTCAAAGTGTTTATTATCTAAAAAGGCTGAAGTTGAAAAAAATCCTCATTTCTGACAGAGAAATGATTTTGGCCTGGGTAACCAATGACATTTGAAGGCTCTCTCCACACAAATATTTTTCCTAGAATTGCAGACTTAGATCTGGAAAAAGAGTTAAAGGTTATAAAGCCCAAGTCCTCCATTTTGCCAAGGAGGAAGCAGAGATCCAGGGAGGGGAACGAGCTGCCCACATGAGACACAGCCATAAGAGGGGAGCCAGGATTCTAAAGCACTCCTGCCCCCAGGCTGACTACCCCCCCAGACAAACCCATGTTGCCTGGAACAGCTGGCAACCCACTTCACACAGAGATTTGGGTTTCAAATGAATGTCAATTTCTCCTCACTCCATCAAGGCATCTAGTCCATTGGAAGCTCCAGGAAGGCAAGGGCCCTGCCTTAAGGCTCTTCCTATCTCTTCCAGGTCCCAGCACAGTCTTCTTAACAGAAGATCCTAGCAGGGGTCAATTGAATGAAAGAATGAATGAATGATGACATCATCATGGGGGTTTCTATTCCCATATGACCAGTTATTGTCACAGAGAAAAAATTTTCCACTGCCAAAGCCCTCTTCCTGTGTCACTGTCTCAAAACTAGACGTGGTCAGTCAGAGGGGCAGCCCATTGCCTCTGATGAAGGGCCATAGCCGCTTCCCACCAGGAGGGAAACAAAACCAACACCTCTCGCCTACACAGAGCGGCTTAAACCTCCTCCTGCCCTCTGGAGCATGAAGGCTCTGGCCTCAGACGGCCTGGGTTTGAATCACACTCAACTGCTCTGGGCCTAGGTGATCTTAAGGGAATCTCCTCTGCATTCGGAGCCTCGCTTCTGCCCCTGCAGTCCATGAGGGACTTCTGATTTTTTTCTCTATGGGGCATCAGGTAATTCTAAAAATGTTTCCTGGTAGAGAAGGTGATTTCTGTCCCCTGGTCTCTCCCCGACTACCTTCTCTTGGTCATTTTGGGGCCAGTGACAGAGATATAGGAGTCAGTCATCCTGAGACTTCATGACAAAATCAAAATCCTGGCTGTGCCACTTGCTCTCTGGGTGACAAGTAACTGAGCCTCCCTCAGCTTCAGGAAAGAGAATAAATGAGACTAAAGGATCCCAGAATCCTTCCCCCCCCAGATCTATGCTATTACTTGGAATCCTTGATAGAATCCTCAAAAAAGAAGGCAAGAAAAATACTATTTTTTAATAAACAAAAATCGATGTTCTCTCCCCTCTCTCTCCTCACTGGAACAAAAAAAAAAAAAAAAATGAAGGGATGGAAGGAAGGGGAAAGAAGAAAAAGAAAGGAAGGAAGGAAGAAATGAAGGAAAGAAGGAAGGAAAAGAGGGAGGGGAAGGAAAGAAGGAAGGAAAGAAGGAAGGAAGGAAGGAAGGAAGGAAGGAAGGAAGGAAGGAAGGAAGGAAGGAAGGAAGGAAGGAAGGAAGGAAGGAAGGAAGGAAGGAAGGAAGGAAGGAAGGAAGGAAGGAAGGAAGGAAGGAAGGAAGGAAGGAAGGAAGGAAGGAAGGAAGGAAAAAAGGAAAGGAGAGAGAAAGCAAGGAAAAAAGGAGAGGGAGGGAGGGAGGGAGGAAGAAAGAAATCTTTCCTCCCTTCCTTTGTCTCTCAGTCTCTCTGTCTCTCTCTGTCTGTCTCTTTCTCTCTCACACACAAAATAAAACAGAGACGTCAAACTTAAATACAAAGGGGAACACTAAACCATAGAAAAGGGCCCCTAAGGCTTCCATAATGACTTAGAAAATGACATATTTGCATTATCTATGGCTCTAATTTTTTTTTTAGATTAAATACAGGCTATCTAGTGAATGATCCCTCTTCTCTAGCTGCTGATTGCTAATCCAGTGGCCCTAGATTAGGCATTATTCTTGAACTCTCCTGCTACTTTTGGCATTGTTGACCACCTCTATTTCCTAGATACTCTCTTCCCTTTTGTAACACAGCTTATTTCTTGGTTCTCATAGAAAGGTAGGTGGCGAAATTGATCCCCAAATCAAAAAACTCTAAATTCAAATCAGGCTTCAAACACTTACTAGCTGTGTGACTGTGAGTACAAGAAGTTAGATTTCCACAGATATTGTCAAAACAGGACAAAGGGAGGAGTAAAATATCTTAAGATATCTACAACCAATCATCATGTGAGTCAAAGAACTGGCTGAACAACAAAGTTCCCTATAAAAGGGCCCAGGCTTAAACAGGCCCAAACCTTCTTGGGTCAATGACAGAGCACAAGCCTTTTGATGGCAAATAAAGAGAATTGTAAATCTACCCAATTGTAACTCACTTGGATTAAATATCTGACCAATTAGAACTAACTCTGACTAAATCTGACCAATTGTAATTACCTCAGATTGTAAATCCAACCAATCTGAACCCTGAAGGGAGGAGTAAGGAACCAAACTAAGAGTAAAGCTTGCCTGCGCTTCTACATTCAATGGCTTCTCATGAGAACCTCTATGTAAAAGATTCTTCTCTCCCTCTAAATGAGCATAGCTGTCACACCACTGCTGGACTGGCCTGCAACTAGGGAAGCAGTGGGCAGCTCGTCCAGGCTTACTCCCCGCTCCTGCTGAGCTCCATAGGGCCTTTTGATAACATGACTCGGGACAAGTCAGAATTGGTGTTTGCCTCAAATTTCCTCAATTATGAAATAGGAATAACAGCAGTTAGCTTGGAAGATTTCTGGGAGGATCAAATGAGAAAATAATTATAAAGGGCTTACTAAACACAGGACCTGGCATATAATAAGCACTGCATAAGTGCATGTTCCCTTTCCTTCCCTTCATTCTATCATTTGGTTACTACTTCTGATTTTCTTGTGAAATTATCCCTGTCCTATCCACTTACAATGGGTATGTCCCAAGGGCTCTGTTCTGGATTGTGCTTCTTTCATTCTACAACTCCAGACCCCCTCTCTTAGTAATCTTATCAGTTCTCTAGGCTTCAGGTACAGTCTCAGTAGATGACTCACAGGCTTTCTACCTAGCCTTCATCCTCCTCTGGGCATCGGTCCCACATCACTAACCACATCCTGGACATTTTTTACCAAGGTTCCTTAGAGGCACCTCAAGCTCACATAATTGTCCAAAACAGAACTCATCAACTCCCCTCCTTAAGTCTACCATTCTTCCTAGTTTCAGTATTCTTCCTTCCTTCCTCCTACATTTTTTTTTTTTTTTAGTCAAAGGTACAAGTCTGCAGCCTTGAATTCATCCTTAATTCTTTCTTCTCCCTTACTGCTCATAGCCAATCAGTTGCCAAGTTTTCTTGATTCTACCTCTGGAATTCATCTTTTTTTTTTCTGATCATACAAACTCAGCCCCAGTTCTGGTTCTTGTCCTTTCTTGATGAGACAACTATCACAGCCTCCTGATTGGTCTCTCTGCTTTCAATATCCACCCTCTCCAACTCGTCCTCGATCCAACTATGATTCCCAAACCCAAGATTTACCATGTTACTCCTATGCCAAATAATCTTCAATGATTCACTATTACATGGGTGATCTACTGAAGAATTCACAATGGCTATTCTATTTGGCAAAAGGCAGATTTCTTTCAAACAAATTAAAGGGGCACCAGGTAAATATGAAAGGGTTGGGAAAGCACAGGAAAGACAAATTCCTCAACAGTACTTACAATTACCCAGTAGAAAGGGAGCAGGGGAATGCCCCTAGGTGGCAGGCTAAATCCTAAAAGGGACTTAGTTCCCTAAGAGTTAGTTAGCTGTCAACAGCAAGAGATACAAAGAGAAATTCCATTCAAAATAACGGTCGATAGTATAAAATATTTGGGAATATATCTACCAAAGGAAAGTCAGGAATTATATGAGCAAAATTACAAAACACTTGCCACAAAAATAAAGTCAGATTTAAATAATTGGAAAGACATTGAGTGCTCTTGGATAGGCCGAGCGAATATAATTAAGATGACAATACTCCCTAAACTAATCTATTTATTTAGTGCTATACCAATCACACTCCCAAGAAACTATGTTAGTGACCTAGAAAAAATAACAACAAAATTCATATGGAACAACAAAAGGTGGAGAATTTCAAGGGAAGTATTGAAAAAAAAAATCAAATGAAGGTGGTCTAGCTGTACCTGATCTAGAACTGTATTATAAAGCAACAGTCACCAAAACCATTTGGTATTGGCTAAGAAATAGACTAGTTGATCAGTGGCATAAGTTAGGTTCACAGGGCAAGATAGTGAATAAAAATAGCAATCTAGTGTTTGACAAACCCAAAGATCCCAAATTTTGGGATAAGAATTCATTATTTGACAAAAACTGCTGGGAAAACTGGAAATTAGTATGGCAGAAACTAGGCATGGACCCACATTTAACGCCACATACTAAGATTAGATCAAAATGGGTCCAAGATTTAGGAATAAAGAACGAAATCATAAATAAATTGGAGGAACATGGGATGGTTTACCTCTCAGACTTGTGGAGGAGGAAGGAGTTTGTGTCCAAGGGAGAATTAGAGACCATTATTGATCACAACATAGAAAATTTTGATTTCATCAAATTAAAAAGCTTTTGTACAAACAAAACTAATGCAAACAAGATTAGAAGGGAAGTAACAAATTGGGAAAACATTTTTACAGTTAAAGATTCTGATAAAGGCCTCATCTCCAAAATATACAGAGAATTGACTTTAATTTATAAGAAATCAAGCCATTCTCCAACTGATAAATGATCAAAGGATATGAACAGACAATTCTCAAATAATGAAATTGAAACTATATCCCCTCATATGAAAGTGTTCCAAATCACTATTGATCAGAGAAATGCAAATTAAGACAACTCTGAGATACCACTACACACCTGTCAGATTGGCTAAGATGACAGGAACAAATAATGATGAATGTTGGAGGGGATGTGGGAAAACTGGGACACTGATGCATTGTTGGTGGAGTTGTGAAAGAATCCAACCATTCTGGAGAGCAATCTGGAATTATGCCCAAAAAGTTATCAAAATGTGCATACCCTTTGACCCAGCCATACTACTACTGGGCTTATATCCCAAGGAAATCCTAAAGAGGGGAAAGGGACCTGTATGTGCCAAAATGTTTGTGACAGCCCTATTTATAGTGGCTAGAAACTGGAAGTTGAATGGATGTCCATCAATTGGAGAATGGTTGGGTAAATTGTGGTATATGAAGGTTATGGAATATTATTGTTCTGCAAGAAATGACCAGCAGGAGGAATACAGAGAGGGTTGGAGAGACTTACATCAACTGGTGCTGAGTGAAACGAGCAGAACTAGGAGATCACTATACACTTCAACAATGATACTGTATGAGGATGTATTCTGATGGAAGTGGATATCTTAGACAAAGAGAAATCTAATTTAGTTCCAATTGATCAATGATGGATAGAACCAGCTACACTCAGAGAAGGAACACTGGGAATGAGTGTAAACTATTTGCATTTTTGTTTTTCTTCCCAGATTATTTTTACCTTCCGAATACAATTCTTCCTTTGCAACAACAACAACAAAATTCGGTTCTGCACATAGATATTGTACCTAGGATATACTATAAGATATTTAATATGTATGGGAATGCCCGCCATCTAGGGGATGGGATGGAGGGAAGGAGGGGAAAAATTAGGAATAGAAGGGAGTTCAATGGATAATGGTGTAAAAAAAAAATTACCTATGCATATGTACTGTCAAAAAAAAAGTTATAATTATAAAATTGATTTTAAAAAATAAATAAATAATAAAAATAGAAATAAAAAAGAATTGCTTCCTTGAAAAAAAAAAAAAAGAGTTAGTTAGCTGGAAGGAGGGGGGAAAGGGGTGGGAATAGGCATGGAGGGCAGCAGCCATGGATGGCCCATAAGTAGATTTTACATGACCGGTATTTTTGACAGGACATGGCAAAGTGAGACTGTTCCAGACCCCTACAGAGAGGGAGGGTCTCAGAGGTCTGAGGGTTGGATCTCAGACTGGATCACATTCCCTGAGGGTGGGGACCAAGGAGCTAAACGGATTTCTCTCAGTGCTTGCCTCAGGAATTAATTCTTCAGTTTCTCTCTTCCAACACACCATCCAGGGCCTCACCTGTAGCCTTTTCAATAAAATACCAAACATCCACTTTGGCTAAAGCCCTTCCCAACCTGCCTTTAATCTCCCCTCCCAAGCTTGCTGCCCATTGTTTCTCCCTCAAACATTCTATGTTCCAGAGAAACTGGTGCGCTCACTGCTCCCCACGGATGTTTCTCCAGCGGGGCTGTTTCATAGGCTGACTCCTACGTCCAGAAGATCCAAGGTTCCATGAGGCTTTAGCTGAACCTACAGTCACTAGTGCCTGTCCCCCTTTGAAATGACTTTATAGTTACTTCTTTGTATAAAAACATATCTTTTCAGTAGACTGTGAGATCCTTGAGGTGTTTTATTTTACCTTTGTCCTTGCACCCCCAATGCCTAAGACAGTGCCCTGTTCAGCTCATGCTCCATAAGTACTTAGAGCAATCCATCCACTCCTTTAGTGTCAAAATGGAACCCATCTAACTGAATTCCCTTAATGCCCCCTCTTAACTCCTTTAAAGCTCAGGTTTCAACTGCACAAACATTTATTGTTTACTATGTGTGCAGACTATGAGAATGTTGAGTCATTCCAGTTGTGTCCGACTTTCTGCGCCCTCACTGGAGTTTTCATGGCAGAGATACTGTAGATAACTTAAGGGCTTCACTGCCCGGACATGCAGCCATTACGTGTCAGAGGCTCGGCTGGACCCCAGGGGTCCCCAAAGCCAGCCTCTGTCCATCGTGCTCTGCCTGCCCCTCTCATGCCCCTTCCCCCTCTCATGCCCCTTCCCCCTCTCATACCCCTTTCTCCTTTACTGCACTTTTATCTGGATCTCTTCCTTAGCCTTATCATATTCTAGGGATAGAAGTGAGATAATGGGTTCAAGTGACATGAGTTAGCGGGAGCATTTCAATAGAAAGGAAGGAGGGAAGCTCAATGTGGAGGATGGAGCCTCCGCCTGGAATCACGAATCACCCTGGACACTGTGGTCGTGCTACTCTGGGCAGGGCAGGTAACAAAGCGCCTGCCTTCTGCCTCCCCATAAAAGGGAGACTATGACCACCCCTCCTCCCAGGGTGTGGCAAGGGTTAAAAAAGTCCTGGGAAGCCTGGGCCACCTGGTGAGTGCTGTACAAACGTTAGCTATCATTGTTAGTACTGTCACATTTCAGGCTCGGAGGACCAGAGAGAGGAACAGTAATCAGTATCTCAGTTCTGTCGTTCAGGAGTAGATGGCGTTTTCTGCCCCTGCCGGCTCTCTCCTCCCAGGTTGAGTCCATCTTCAGGGAGAGGCCGGTACTTTCCCTGACAGCCTCCGGACGCTCTGGCCTTTGCCATTATGCTCCAGCTGCCTGCTCCCCTGCCCCCATTTTGCTTCCCAAAATTATCAACTCCTCCATTTTTTGGGGGGGGGTTCAGGAGCCTGCCATCACTCCCCTGCCTGGGTCTCCCCTTGAATCTCCAGATTGACCACTATGCCCCAATAAGGACTTTCTTCCTTCCAGCCCCTTTGTCTTTCAGCTCTTCTTCAATCCCTTGTCTTCCTCTCATTAGAAGTAAGCCCCTCAAAGGCAGGGCTCCCTGGTGCTTTGCTTGTACTCGGACTCCCAGGCTCAGCTTAACTCCTGGCACCCAGACACTGCTGACCAACTTGCAGGGGGGCAGTGTGAAATACGGCTGCAAGTGCGGGCCCGAGTCAGGGCGGGCGGCCTCCCACACTGGGCTGGCACATGTGGTGGCCTGTGTGAAGATGGGGGGGTGCCAGCCTTCAGGGAGGGGGGGCAGCCTGCGAGTGGTCATAAGAGCTACAACCTCAGAGGCGTCTGACTCGTCCTTCCCCCAGCTTCTCTCGCTCAGCTGTCAAAGGCTGCAGGCAGAGCAGTAGAATGCAGATCCAATGGATCTGGACTCAGAGGACCCAGAACCAAACCCTGGCTCCTCCACTTAAACCCTAAACAGTTCCCCAGGCTCAGACAGGTCTCCGAGTCTCAGTTTCTTTATCTATAAAGTGAGGAACTTGAACTAGACGGATGCCTCACTCCTTTCAGCTCTGAGATGCTGTGATCTGCCCAGTCCTGCCCGTTCCCCCCTCCCGCCCCCCACTCTCCCCTGAATCCATTCTTTTCTTTTCCTAACAGCCTCCGTAGCTAAGGCCCTCATTCCTCCTCGCCTAAGACGCTTTCCCGGCCTTCTTACTGGTCATTCTACTTAGTCTATCCCCTCCCTATCACACCTCAGAGTGCTGCCCATTTCCTTATAAACCTACCTTTCCCTTCTTTTGGCCAAGGATCGGAGGAATGGGGAACAAGAAGAGATGGAGGGGAGCACCCAATGTACGCCATGCCGCCAGCTCTCCTTGCCCACTTGAGCAAAGCAAGTTTCAAAATAAGTTGCAAGTATAAAACACATTTTGGGCTTGAAAAGGAGCAGACCAATGAGCTAGGATTTCATGGGGAGTAGCTTCCTGCTCCAGTGACTTTACAGCTCTTTTTCTTTGGGTTTTGTTCCCAGGATATTGCTCTAACAATGCCTTTCTATTCTAAAACTCTTAGTCACCAGCCCCAAGCATGGACTTGGAAATCATTCTGCCCAGTGTCACCCGGGTGACCTTGGGCAAGGTCCTCTCTGACCTTACTTTCCTCATCCATAAAATGGAGTTAGATTTAATGACCACTCCTGCCCCTCCTAGCTCCTGCTTTATGATCCTCTCATCCCTATTACTTGTCTCTTTTCTTCCTCATATATTAATCTTGGCTGTTCCATGAACAAGGCATTTCTCCCTCTCTGCACGCCAAACTTTGTTTTCTGTCATCTCCCCTATGTCTGGAAAAGTTCTCCATCCTCTGCTCCACCGACTCCCCAAGCTTCCTTTAAGTTGCCACTGAAATCCCACCATCTCCAGAAAGCCTTCCCTCGTCCCCTTAACACAGAGCTTGCTTGGTACGGATTTGTTTGCCTGTTGTCTCCCCCATTTGATTACAAGCCCCTTGAAGGCAGGGACTGACTTTCACCGCTTTCTGTATCCCTACTTCTCAGCACGGTGCCTGGTACACGTGTCCCTCCCCCTCTAACACTGTCTCCAGTTCAGATGCAGGGGTCCACGGGGGTCCCAAGCTGCCTCTCCGGCCTCCTTCCACCAAACCCTTTCCCTCACACTCTCCGATCTGGCCGGCTGCTCCTCGCCCATGGCATCCTATTTTCTAGCTCAGTGCCTCCATGCCCACAACATATGGCTTCACTCGGGGCTTACTGCCTCCAAAGCTGAGCTTCCCACCTGGGACCTTCCCGATCCTCCTGGGAGCAAGAGCCTTCCTGCTGAGATGATCCTGTACTCATTCGGTCTAGGTTCTGAACATGCTTACGGTCTATCGGGCACCATTTTGCTTCCCTTGACAGAATGCGCGCTCCTGAAGGCGTTTCATTTGTCCTATATCCCCTAGCAAAGAGTCGGCACACTGATTGATAAAGGCAGATGGACTGACTGACCTCTCCGTGATACTCTGCTGTCTGTTTCCTGAAGCCTCTCACAAGCTGCTCTGTCCTTGCCCCCTGAGCCAGGAGCTTTTCACATAATGCTTGGAGCTTTTCAAGGCTGCTCCTTTCTTAGACAGATCAGCCAAGGACTCGGGGAGTGAGAAATGAGAGAGATGGAGGGGCACGGAGCACGTGAGGAAGAAACTGCCAGCAAAGGAGACCTGCCTGCTAGCTAGCCCGGCAAAGAGAAGGCACTAAAAGTCTCAGAGTCCAGCCCCGAGATGAGACGCACCAGGCTGGAAACCAGTATGTCACTGAGACAGGATTTCACAGGGAGCACATGGAGGTTCTGCTCGAGTAGTTTCTGACTCGAATGACTGTGCAGCCCTCTTGTCTTTAGTGTGGACGAAGCAGAGGGACCCCAGCATTGTGGTTAAGGAATAGCTATTTGTCTTTCTATCTCTTCCTGCTAGCATATATTTGTATAGTCTCTTGCCTCCCCCTCCCCCCCCAGAGTTTTACATTGTGCAATGCTTGGGCATTTAAAGGAAAAAGTCTGCATCCCCTAGGAATGTGTGGAACAGCTGCAAACCTCTTCAATCTCTAATCCCTAAAAAGCAGACAAAATAATCAGAGAAGTATTTTTCTGAATAAGATTTAAAAAAAAAAATTCAGCAGCAAGATCAGGAAAACATAATACTGGTCTTGAAAGAAATGAAGCTACAGACAAAAGGAAGGAGACCCAGAAAGTCACAAGCTGGTTCTGCAACTGTGGAAGAGATTATAAATGGCTTGGAAGGAATCACCTGATAGGCTTAGATACTGCATAACTGAATCATAAGCTTGAAATGTATTATCTTGGAATATATTAGCTCATTTTTTTTTCTCCCTTCAATGATCCAGTGACTCAACCTTGCTTGGAGACAAATGCCCGAACAGACGGCTCTAAGATATTTAGGGTAGATGATTTGATCAAGGCCACAAATCTGTGAAAGTTTAATCTACTACTAAGTCAGACCTAGTAGATTGTAGACCTACTAAAATACAATCCATTTTCTCTGCCTTTGCTCCAGGCCCCAGGCCTTATGTATAGAAGGAAAATGTAGCTCCTTCCTGTCCATGTACCTCTTGGGGGAGCTGTAGGGAATGGGGAGTTACAACGCCTGTAAAACCCAGGCAGGAGATCTCCAAATGTGAGGTGCCCTCCAATTACTAATTGTTATTTTCCTCAGCTTTGCAGACAGACTGCATGGTACAGGCTCTGTGTGACTGGACTTGCTTTCTTAATAAGCTTTCCTCCTGAACTTTTGCACTGCCATATTAAAGTGTGATTACACTTTCCAAACAAACCAGGGATCGGCTTCCATCAATGTCCAACATGGGCCTTACCCAGTGCTGGGTCAAGGCCAAGAGTACAGCCTGCTACAGATGCAAAGCCTCTCAGAAAATAATGGTTAGGATAAAACAGCAGCAACAGGCAATTAACAAAGCAGCTGTATGTCTATGGGAAGACGGAAAGAGCTGCCAAAGACAGAGCAGATTAATCTTCCATTGCCCTTCTCTTCTGAGACTGGGGGGCATGAGTCTGCCTTGGCCCTCCCCAATTCTTGAGGGAAAGCTGACAGGAACCCAAAGGGACCCAAATGCTTGGGCCTGTCCAACACACTTGCCTGGTACCTCTGTTTCCAGAACGACTGTAGCATGAACTAATCTACCCAGAGGAAAATATAACACAATTGAGAAGTATCATTTCTCACTTTGTCACACAGAAACAGTTCTGAAAAAGGCCAAAGGAGATTCTTTTTTTTTTTTTCATTCACTCAACAAATATTTATAGAGTACCTACTCTGTATGTGTAGAAGAGGCCTGGATTAAGCTCAGCATGAGGAAAGAGGATTTTTTTAGAAACACTGATATTCAGGGAGGGAGAGAGAAAGAGGAGAGAGAAGAAGAGAGAAAGGGAGAGGGGAAAAAAAAGAAGGAAGGAGGGAGAGAGAGAAGAGAGAGGGAGGGAGGGAGAGGGAGAGGAAAAAGGAGAGAGAGAGAAGAGGGAGGGAGAGAAAAGAAGAGGAAGACAAAGAAAGAGGGAGAGAGAGAGAGAGACAGAGAGAGAGACAGAGAGAGAGAGAGAGAGAGACAGAGAGAGAGAGAGAGAGAGAGAGAGAGAGAGAGAGAGAGAGAGAGAGAGAGAGAGAGGAGAGAAAGAGAAGAAGAGAGGAAGGGGGGAGGAGAAAGAGACGGAGGGAGGAAGAGAGAAGAGGAGAGAGAAAGAAGAGTCAGAAAGATGGAAAGAGAAGGGGAAGAGCAAGATGCTGTGAGGGAGAATGAATTGAGAAGAGGTAATTTTTTTTTTTAAACTTTTAATTCCCTCTCGATACCTTGATTAAAATGAAACTAAAGGAGGAAGCCAAGGGGCTTATTTTATTCAGATGAGTGCTATTAGCGTGGCTGGCTTATTTCTTCTATTATGCATTTTGCTGACAAAAGCAGACAGTCTGATAGAAATGCAAAGCTGGAGCTGGTTTCTGCTCTGACAGTACAATACCTTCCTGACCCAGATAACCTAGCCCGGTGATTGGCTCTGCCGGGAAGTGAGGGAGAAGCAAGGAGAGGTGCTAAGGGTAGAAGACTCTGCCTGTCGGGATTGTTCGGTGGCCTGTGGCCGTTATCTCTCTGAGACAGGCGGCCGGCAGCCTCTCGGCACAGCCGTGGCATCTCCAATAATGATTTCTTCCTAGGAGCACAAAGGAGGAAAGGTGGCCCTATCTCTGCGACTCCACGCTGGCTGCTGGCCGGCCAGGGCCTTCACCTTCCCCTCTCAGCCTCCCCTGGATCTCTGCCCCAGGCCCCTGGCCTTTCTGTTAGCCTGCCCCATCAATCCCAGGGATGCTCAGACCAGCCCAGCCATTACTTAAAACTGCTCCTTCCCCCACAGCTACTGCCCACTCTCCACCTTCGCTGGAAGTAGCAGGAAGCCTGCCTCTGGTTTCAGCCCCAGCCCCACAATGAGCCTGTTCAGTGGGGACCGTTTTCTGGGAACTCCTGGCCCTGGGTCTGCGCCCTGTTCATCTGGCCAGGGTCACTTTTCTTCCACCATCTTCCTTGCCGCCATTCCTGAACACTGCCCCTTGGACCTCGACAGGGCCTCATGGATGGAGAGCAATTCTATGCCTGTCTTCTTGAGGCCTCTGCACCCGCTGCTCAGGGCCGCTGTTTCCGGCCTCCCCCTCCAGGCCTCCCTCGGCCCCAAGCCCACTTCTTTCTCAGCAGGGACCTCAGATCCCCCTCTGCCAAGAAGCCGAAGGCCATTTGTCATGAGTGGCTCCCTTCTCCTACAACTTACAACCTCTTCACTCATCCTCTGCTCTTTGCCTCTGGTCTTAGAGTAAGACAGGGCCCTCCTCTTTTTCCAAGGAACTCATCTCTTCTCCCTCCCGGACCTTACTGCATTTATTCTTTTCTCTTATCTCTCAACCTCTCTCCTTCTCTCCCTTTATCCTCCTCTCTCCCCCACTTTCTTTTTCTTTCTTCTCTCTCATATTCAGTCCCTCTGCTGGCTTTTTCCCATTCACCTATAAATAGTTTCAGGTCTCCTTTTTCTTTCTTTTTTTTTTTTTTTTTTTTTTTTGGTCTCTATATGGCTTTTTTTTTTTTTTTTTAACTAAAAAAAAAAAGATTTACTTTTTTCAATGACTGAAAATCATTTTTTTCAACTTTATACCTCCCTTTAAAATAAATATGCATGATGTTAAAAAAAAAACAAAAACGAACCAAACTAATTCCTGCCTTGATCGTGTCAAAAAATGCATTTTGTCCTGTTTTTAGTTAAATATATTAATTATTTCATTAATGTTTCTCTGGAATCATACATTCATCAAAGTTCTCATGTCTTTAACAGTTGTTTGTTTTGACAGATACTGCTACATAGGTACTGTTTTGCTGGTTCCTCCCAGTTCATCTATAATAGTTCACACAAAGCCTTCCCAGATCTTGGGGATACCATTCCTTTCATCATATTTTATGACACAAGAGTATTCCACTACATTCGCATACTTTGTTCAGTCACTTCCCAATTGCTTAGTGTCCAGTTCTTTCCTAGTACAAAGAGAGCTTATATAAATATTTTTTGAGCATATGGCTCTTTTTCTTCTTCCTTTGATCTCTTTGGGGTATGGCTTAATAATAGTGTTGCTGAGTTAAAGGGTCTGCATGGTTTAGCTACTTTTTGGATAAAATTCCAAACTACTTTCCAGAAAATCTGAACTATATTCACAGGTCCATCAACAATGCATTAATCTGCGTGTTTCCTATAATGCTCAAACATTCATTTCCTTTATTTGGTCAATTATGTCAATCTGATGGCTATATGGTAGAACTTCAGAATTGGTTTAATTTGTATTTACTGAATTCATATTGATTTGCAGAATTTTCATATGGCTTTTCTTTCTTTGAAAACTCCTTTTTTTATTTCTGGACAATTTATCAATTGGGCAATGGCTTTCATTCTTATACATTTCAATCACTTCCTAACATATTTCTCTATTCATAAGAAACCTTTACTTGATCCTAACAACCCTTGTCCCCCATCAAGATATCAATTTTTATCATTTTCATTATAAGATTTCTCTAGGCACCTCTAGTTTTTTTCTGCCTTTTCTCTATGCTACTTCTACATATAATCTTCCTCCTTCTCTATAATCCAAGTGCCAGCACCCTAGATCAGATTCCCCCAAGTGGGCTACTATTCCCATCATTATTCCCATCTCTGAGATATGTATCCTTCAGACTGCTGCCAAAACTATCTTAAAAATGAGTATGTCCTATTGATCAGAGAAATACAAATTAAGACAACTCTGAGGTCCCACTATACACTCTCAGATTGGCTAAGATGATGGGAAAAGACAAGGACGAATATTGGAGGAGATGTGGGAAAACTGGGGCACTGTTACATTGTAGGTGGATTTGTGAACTTATCCAACTATTCTGGAGAGCTATTTGGAACTATGCCTAAAGGACTATCAAATCCTTTGATTCTACATTGTCTCTAGTGGATCTGTATCTCAAAAAGATCATATGCAAAAATGTTTGTAGCAGCTCTTTTTATAGTAACAAGGAACTGACCCAGCAGTGTTACTATTGGGTTTATATCCCAAAGAGATCTTAAAGGAAGGAAAGGGACCCACATGTGCAAAACTGTCTGTGGCAGCCCTCTTTGTAGTGGCAAGAAACTAGAAACTGAATGATGCCCATCAATTGGAGAATGGCTGAATAAATTGTGGTATATGAATATTATGGAATATTATTGTTCTGTAAGAATGACCAGCAGGATGATTTCAGAAAGGCCTGGAGAGACTTACATGAACTGATGCTGAGTGAAATGAACAGAACCAGAAGATTATTGTACATGGCAATGGCAAGGTGATACAATGATCAATTCTGATGACATGGCTCTTTTCAACAATGAGGTGATTCAGGCCAATTCCAATAGACTTGTGATGGAGAGAACCATCTGCACCCAGAGAGAGGATTATGGGGACTGAGTATGGATCACTTTTTTGGTTGTTTTTTTGCTTGCATTTTATTTTCTTTCTCATTTTTTTCTTTTTGATCTGATTTTTCTTATGCAGCATAAGTGTGAAAATATGTATAGAAAAGTTGCACATATTTAACATATATTGGATTACTTGACATCTAAGAGAGGGGGTGGAGGGAAGGGAGGGAAAAAATTGGAACCCAAGTTTTGCAAGGGTAAATATTGAAAATTATCTATGCATGTTTTGAAAATTAAAAGCTTTAATAATAATTTTTAAATGTGTGTGTATTTGTCTCTGTCTGCCTTTCTCTTTCTTTCCTTGTTCCTTATGAGTTAAAAACCCAAATCCTTGGCCTGACCCTTAGGGTCCTCTGTATAATAGCAATAATTCAATAATAACAATAATAACAATAATCAACTAGCTCTCTGGTCAGAAGCAGAATTCAAACCTAATGCTTCCTGACTCCAACTCCATTTTTCTGTCCATAATACTATTCTGGCTTCAAATCTGGGCACTAAACTACCTTTCTACTTTTATTCTACTTTATTCCCCTGCATACAATCCATGTTTCAACCAAACTACAATATGAGCTTTTCTATTGTTGTCTTAACTCTCCTATATAGCATCCTTGCCAAGAATAAACACCATAAAATCATAAGGTCCTTAAAAGCAAAGAGCATTATTTGTACCCTCACTAACAAATGTCCTATAAACAACAGACAGTTAATAACTATTTTTCTAGACTGAGGGAAAAAGTAAAACAGTAGAGAGTAAATATGAAAATCACTTCTACTCTGATAAAAATTCTAATTGTAATTAGATCTATCCAATACAGTTGGTGAACAGAGATTTCATTTTTAGGAACAAGTTAATGCTAAGAATTGCCTTCAGCAGTCTGGGCAAATGATTAGAAAGGACCCAACCACTGGTATACCCACGTCACCCAAAAATAGTTTAAGCTAACCTCTATAATCAGGTTTGGGGGAAGAACTGAATGGCAGTAAAATTCTTGTGGCTATCAATCAACCATACTGACCCTTAGCCAAGGAAAATGGGATGTCTTACAGCTATTCTAGGGGAATTCACTTTGGGGAAAGAAGCTGGACTAAGGTCAAAGTATCATCGGATAGGATAATAGACTTGGAACATCAAATGACTTCAGACATCATCTACTCCAACTGTCTCACTTTACTGGAAAGAACAATGAAGCCTGAATCCTGAAATTAAGTATACAGCAGAATTTGAACCCAGGTCCTTGGGATCAAAATCTCATCTAGCTCAATCTCAACTCTGATTGGATAAACATAAGTTAGCCGGTTCTAAAGACCTGAAGGAAATTCTTACATAATTTTACATAGGTATGAGAGAATTTGTCTTCCATTCACCCCCTGTAAGTGCTCTAAGGAGCAGTCCTCCCCCCAAGACTATGAGCCTAGACAAAAGTGATTTTTAGAACATTTTGTGGCCAGATTAGGATGGCAAGAAAACAACATGACCTTTGCTTGCCTTTCAAAACCAAAAAAGTAGTTTTCACTGTCTAAATCAAGGGTATTATTTAAATGCATCAAAATAGTACTCAGTGACAAAAGTTATCAACTTCATCTATTCAGATGGCTAACAATGACAGTCATACTACTTACAATACAATAATTCTACTTAAGTATAAAATATTCCTTACCTTACTTTATAGTGTTTTTCTTTGAAAATTTATTTAACAATTATTATTGTTTATTCTGCATTACCCTATCACCAAATCCTTGTCTGGATTTTGACCTCTGCTGCCCCAATCCCTTATTGAGATTACTAATCTTTGCTGTCTGGGCCCTTCCTCCCTCTCTCTCTCTGTCTCCCTCCCTCCTTCCTTATCTCTGTCTCTCTCTGTCTCTCTGTCTCTGTCTCTCTCTGTCTCTCTGTCTCTGTCTCTCTGTCTCTCTCTCTCTCTCTCTCTCTCTCTGTCTCTCTCTCTCTCTCTCTCTCTCTCTCTCACACACACACACACACACACACACAGAATCCTTGATTGTGAATTGTTGACTTTTACCTAAATCCTAATAACTGTCTTCTCCATAAGTCTAGATCTCAAGCAGTCCCACCTAGTGATTTGTCACCCACCGCCTTGATGTTCACAGAGAACTACAGTAGAAGAAAAGCAGAAAGGCTAAGAAATCATCGTACATTCTGGGTGTCTGACACTACCAATTGCTCTCCATGCTCTAGGTTTTTATGAATCTGCTATCTCTTGGTTTTCCCCCTATCTGTACAACTGCCCCCCTTCATTCTGTATCTAAGCATCCAAATCACACTTTCTAAATAGGATTCAATTAAGGTTCTGTCTTGGGCACCCACCCTCCCTTTCTTCTTTCCCTCTATTCTATTTCCCTTGATGATCTCTTCAACTCCAAGGGCTTTGATTATCCCTTCTCTGTTTCAGACATTCTTAATGTGGTGCCATTAAGGTAAAAAAGAATTATAATTACTTCAATTTCTTTGAAATCTTTTGTATTTTATGCATTTAAAATTATTCTGAGAAGGGGTCCCAAGGCCTCAGCAGACTGGCAAAGATAACTATAGCACAAAAAAGGTTAAAAACTCTGCAAAGCCAATGATTCCCAGATCTACATATCTAACCTAGTCTCTCTGATGAGCTCAAACATCTCTGCTTCTAAGACATCTGGGTACTCTATAGGCATCTCACACTAAACAGGTCTGAAGAAAAATGGATTCTCCCTTTTTTTTCTGGATTACTCTTTGACCAAGACTGAGTGATCAGTCAGGTTTCTCAGCCCTTCGTTAGAATAAGCCCACCTCTCATTATAAAATCCATTCTCCTCATAAATTATTAACCAATCTGAGTTAACTGCTACTCTCAGGAATACCCATTCTTCCAAAGGCATGTAAGTGTTGAATGGGTTCCATGAGAGGCCTCTGCCATTCAGTGTCACTACCCCTTTTATTAATTATATGTTAGCAGGATAAATAAAATAATATCACATCACTTCATAAGGAGAGAGAGTGAGAAGGTGACTATGCACAGCCCTGCCTCACTTAAATACAATTCACTCCCAAGTCATGATGTCACATGAACAAACAAGTCTGAAAAATAACTGATTATGCTTCCCCCAAATCCTTGACTCTTCTGAGTCTATCTGAGAGGGATATCTGTCGTCCCATTTGTGATTTCTGCCTTCACAGCAACCCTTCCTTTCATCCCCAGTCACAAATGTAGTTCCAGCCCTCATCCCCTCTTGCCAGAACAGCAATAGCCATCTAACTGGTCCCTGCCTACAACTTGCCCTCCACTCCTAGTTAAGATGATTTTTCTAAAGTGTGGGGTCAACCAGGTTTGTGTCCCAAGAACTTTCTGCAGCTCCCTATTACCTCCCTTAACCCGGCCCCTTTTGCTCAAATGCTACCTTCTGCAAAGGTCTTTCTTTCCCAGTCCCTATCCTCTCATGCCAAGCTGCTAACAGCCTCTTCTTTACAATCACCTTCATCTCTTCAGTATATTTCTTACATTTGCTTAGGTATTTGCATGCTCTTTCCATTAGAATGTGAACTTCTTGAGAATGAAAACCGATTCTGCCCTTTTTGTGTGCAGGGTCCACACATAGTTAAGCACTTAGTTGTTGACTGACATGATGAACAAATTTATCTGTTTAGCGATACATAGGTAGATAAGTAAGTAGATAAACAAGCTTACATATTTATTCTATGCATTTAAAAACTTAATTCTGAAAAGAAGTCCACAGGCTTCACCAGACTGTCAAAGCTATCATCTGTGACACACACAGGCTCCCTGACCTAAAAGATAGAGAGAAAAGATCAAGCATTCTCAGCCAGGAAGGGCAGCAGATTCAAGGGCACAGATTCCTCTATGTTAAACATAAGAGCAATATTATCCCTGAAAGCTCCTCTCCTAGAATATAATCAGTATGGCTTGGCTTAGACAATTAATTTAATTCAAACTTCTCCATTCTAGGAAGAGCAGCAGACATACCGAAGAATTTAGAAACATAAGGATTAAATTCATATTTCACCTAAAAGAAATTAAGCCCCATACACCAGGCTGGCAGTAAGATCCACACATTCCATAGAATAACTTATTCTCCACAACTCTACAATTATATCTTTTATTATCCTCCTTTGATTAATTAAGATGTCACTAGAATCCCTTTAAGTAATTATACCACACGACAAATATAAAGGAAAAAAAAATACAGTCACACTAGTAGATTTTTTAAATGAATTAAAAAACCATAGAGAGAATTGAAGTCAACAACTCAGTTCCTCCCCAGTGTATTCAATTGGAAGAAAAAGAAGTCACTCAAATTCACACACCTATTTTCAAAACGAGCAACCATATCACCTTAGGAGCAAGTATCTCCTTAGCATAAGATACCAGCAGCAAAATGGTTTAGAGCATGGCAAGCTGGGCCCAAACATCACCATGAGAAAGATGAGTGTGTCTGCCAGACTGCCATTGCCCTCCCCTAGAACTCTAAAAGGGAGAAATGCTTCCACATACTTCATGAGAACCTGACTTCATTCCATCTAACAATGTAGTTTTATAGGTTCCACATATGGGTGGATCATCCATCCATCATATGATCTGTCTGTTTTCTGAAGTCCATTATTTGGTATGCTTAGTAATCTGTCATCATGTATGAAATGAGTTCTTAAATGCAGGAGGGGAAAGGGACCTGTGTGGGCCAAAATGTTTGTAGCAGCTCTTTTCGTAATGGCCAGAAACTGGAAGATGAATGGATGCCCATCAATCGGAGAATGGTTGGGTAAATTATGGTATATGAAGGTTATGGAATATTATTGCTCTGTAAGAAATGACCAGCAGGAGGAATACAGAGAGGCCTGGAGAGACTTAAATCAACTGATGCTGAGTGAAATGAATAGAACCAGAGGATCTCTGTACACTTCAATGCTGTATGAAAATGTATTCTGATGGAAGTGGATATCTTCAACATAAAGAAGAGCCAACTCACTTCCAGTTGATCAATGATGGACAGAAACAACTACAACCAGAGAAGGAACACTGGGAAGTGAATGTAAATTGTTAGCACTACTGTACGTCTAACCAGGTTACTTATACCTTCGGAATCTAATACTTAACGTGCAACAAGAAAATGGGATTTACACACATATATTGTATCTAGGGGATTGCCTGTCATCGGGGGGAGGGAGTAGAGGGAGGGAGGGGAAAATTTGGAAAAATGAATACAAGGGATAATGTTATAAAAAAATTATTCATGCAGATATAATGTAAAAAAAATTATAAATAAAAATTAAAAAAAAAAAAGAAATGAGTTCTTAAATGCAGTTAATGAAAAATGGCTGTCACAGCCATGGGAATCCTAGAAACAGTTGTTACCATAAAAAGCTACAATCAATTGAATACTTAATATCAGCAGCTTTCATCGAAATTGCATAACCAGATAAAGGCCTCATTTCCAAAATATATAAAGAATTGAATCTAATTTATAAGAAATCAAGCCATTCTCCAATTGATAAATGGTCAAAGGATATGAACAGACAATTTTCAGGTGAAGAAACTGAAACAATTTCTTGCCATATGAAAAGATGCTCCAAGTCATTATTAATAAGAGAAATGCAAACTAAGACAATGCTGAGATACCACTACACACCTGTCAGATTGGCTAAGATGACAGGAACAAATAATGATGAGTGTTGGAGGGGATGTGGGAAAACTGGGACACTGATTGTTGGTGGAGTTGTGAAAGAATCCAGCCATTCTGGAGAACAATCTGGAATTATGCCCAAAAAGTTATCAAACTGTGCATACCCTTTGATCCAGTAGTGCTACTACTGGGCTTATATCCCAAAGAGATCTTAAAGAAGGGAAAGGGACCTGTATGTGCCAAAATGTTTGTGGCAGCCCTTTTTGTAGTGGCCAGAAACTGGAAAATGAATGGCTGCCCATCAATTGGAGAATGGTTGGGTAAACTGTATATGAATATTATGGAATATTATTGTTCTGTAAGAAATGACCAACAGGATGATTTCAGAAAGGCCTGGAGAGACTTACATGAGCTGATGCTGAGTGAAATGAGCAGGACCAGGAGATCATTATACACTTCAACAACAATACTGTATGAGGATGTATTCTGATGGACATGGCCCTCTTCAACAATGAGATGAACCAAATCAGTTCCAATAGAGCAGTAATGAACTGAACCAGCTACACCCAGCAAAAGAACTCTGGGAGATGACTATGAATCACTACATAGAATTCCCAATCCCTCTATTTTTGTCTGCCTGGATTTTTTATTTCCTTCACAGGCTAATTGTACACTATTTCAAAGTCCGATTCTTTTTGTACAGCAAAACAAGTGTTTGGACATGTATACATATATTGTATTTAATTTATACTTTAACATATTGAACATATATTGGTCAACCTTCCATCTGGGGAGGGGAAAAATTAGAACAAAAGGTTTGGCAATTGTCAACGTTGTAAAATTACCCATGCATATATCTGGTAAATAAAAACTATTAATAAAAAAAAATGCGTAACCAGCTCTAGCCATGTGCTTGTTGTCTTCTTACTCTTCGGTGGGTACTGATTGAATGACTGTCCATAATCCATAGACTTGGATGCATTGCATTGAAGAGCCCTATTAACTGTCAAAAACTCATTAGTATGAGCTGAATGGGCTGATAAGCTAAGGGGTGACTTGGTCAACTTTCAAGTTAGTAGGTTGGGGTATGGAACTATTAATAAAAAAAAAGCCTCAGGTAATTTGTACAGACAATGGAATTTGTCATATACCTTACAAAACGTCCTCATGCACCCATACTAAGAGAAGCATGTAATGAGAGTCTTGGGCCATATGTGAATAACAGAGAGGACTTTGGATCAGGCATCTGAAAACACAAGATCTAGCCTGAGCTCAACCAATTGACTTTGAAAATAACTCTGGCCTTAGAATGGGGGAGGAGTTTGGTCTCTTCCAAATCTATCTAGCATTTTTCAATTCTGTGATTACCCATCAGTATAACATGCACAACATTACAAAATTTTCACAGAATACAATCCCTATTTTCTCAATACACCACACAGAAGCAATTTTGAGAGTGATAAGAGCTATTGATTTAACATTTATTTCTATTCAAATTCCAAGACCCAAGAAAATAACATCTTATCAGGCAACTTCTATTGTCACAGACTGGAAATTTACAGGAAAGAGAGATGGATTTATTCAGAGAGAAAGAAGGCCAGAGGGTGTGAAACAATCAAGGAATCTTAGAATTTTTGAATTGGAAAGGACCTTAGAAATCATCCAACTAAAGCTTTCATTCTACAAATGGGGGGAGGGGGGAGGCTTAAAGAGGTCCAGTAATTTGCCCAAGAACATGTAAGTAGTTTGCTAGGACCAGAATCCAGATTTCCTGACTCTCAGCCCAGAATCATTTTCATATTTTTTTTTTTTTAAATCAAATGAGCCTTGACATCCAGAGCTTCTTAGTGCTGAAATAGTTAATGGACACTGTTCAGCTGTCCAAGCTCCTGTATCACAAAGCTGAAGGCTATTCTAAGACAACACATAGCAGGAATACCAACAACCCATGAAACCAGAGTGAGCAAACTGCCTATGCCTAATGGCGCCGGGAAGCATGTTGACACACTGCATGTGGTTACACATGAAAGGCAAGAGAGCAGGAAAAACACAGTTTTGAATCCCACCCTATTCTAATTTGGGACTGGCCCTGGCTACCTAGGGAAGGTCCAGGCCACACCCAGGCCATCAAGCTTGTAAAAAGACCCTTGAGTTTCTGCAACTCCTCGTGGCTTACTTTAACTCTTTCTGTGCCTTGTCAGGGTGTGTCTTGGACAGCTGCACACTTTGGGGGAAAGAGCAAATGCTCTATATTATATATATAATCTACATATTATCAGAATAAGATCTATCATTGTCTCTCTCTCTCTCTGAGAGATCTTATCTAAGCAGCTTAGCTCCTACAAGTTTCTAAAGAGTCTTTCCCCATATTATAAAATAGCTCATAATCTCCAGTATAGTACTTTGAAGGCAATTAACACTCATTAATTACTTGGTAGATAATGGTGAAACAGTATGAAGATCCTATGATCAAATCTAAGGTGGGACTAAATTAAATCCTTTAACTTTTCCACTGGTTCTGAACTGAGTGAGATGAAGAGAAATGAAGGGACTACTTAGCAGTCAATCCACAAGCATTTATTAAAAACCTACTCTGTGCCAAGGACTATGCTGAGACTACAAATACCCAAAAGATTAATTCATTCTTACAGAATTCCTCTTTAAATTCCTAGTTTTCTTGAAATCTTAGCTCAAGAGCCATCATAAACATGAACTTTTGATGCCATTTACTTATCTTTTACTGTGTGTGTCTGAAGGTGAGGGCCCACGTAGAGGTGTGGTGAGAGAATAAAGATAAAAAACATGATCCCTTGTCCTCAAGGGTAGTGTGGTTCATCCTTTTTATCAGTCAGTTCATAGTAGTCACTAGCATATAGTTTTCAAAATCTCCAGCTTTCATTGATTTGCAATACCAAATCTAATTCTTTGAAGTAGTCTTACAACGTAAAAAAAAAAAAAAAAACAAAAACAAAAGAAGACCAATCAGTAGTGGTCTCAGATTAGTTAATAATTTCCTATCTTGAAGAATGAAGCCATTCATTCTATACACAGAGAGGGAGAAAAAGTTTGGGGCATTCAACCCTTGCCAGATTAAATATCCATGGAAGACAGAAGAAAGAAAGAAAAGCAGAGAAGGAGTGAGAATGTGATGGAAAGGAGGAGAAACATTTTTTTAAAAATGCTGGTTTCCTAAGCTTTTCAGTGATTTGTTTTCAGGGGGTGGAAATTGGCAAGGTATTTGGGATACCTCTGGCCCATCGGTTCAGAGACAAGCATCAGAACAGCTGGAATCAGCATTATGGTGGATGTTAAGATGTGTCCCCGGAAGTAGAGCCTGAGATTGGGTGTGTGAGAACTGGAAGAAGAGGGTTAAACGAAGCCAGGAGGTCAATCCCACCAGGAAAGAGCCCCTGGCAGAAAGGAGAAGAGGGCCAGGCTGGAGCTGAAGCAGGGCAATTAAAGAGGCCAAAGGGCCAGCTCGAAGAAAGCCACGGAGACAGAATCCGCAGGAGAGCCGGAGCAGGGAGCCAGCTAAGAGTTCAACAACAGCCTAATGCTCCGAGAATTCAGAAAGCAAGGAGTGTGCCCGGGAGTTCCACCTCTGGGAGCCCAGCTCGAGTTCATCCAAGGGTCCCACGTGAAGCAAGTTAGATCAGCCACTGGTAAACAATCGTCGTCATTGCAAGGCACGATTGTGATGGAGACCAACCCTGCTGCCGGTTGCCTCAGCCCCACTCCCAGCCAGAGTGCAGTGGGAGCCCTTGGAGGGGCTTCAAACTCAAGTGATGGAGCACGCCGGGGGCGGGGGAACCTGGGATGGGGCTTCCTGGGTCTTTCTCCAACCATCTTCCCCATTTCTAGGATTCTTTCTGAAGTCCCCTGCTTAAGGACTCTCCCTATTCACTGCCAAAACGAGAAGTGTCCAGGGTAATAACTTCTTTCATATCAAGTACTTGTTATTGTCTCCAAGAAATACAAGGGACTTTACTACTCACTTGACTCTAAGAAGGTGGGGGATGGATGTTTGGAACCATTCATGCAACTTCCTCAATTAATCTGACACTATATAGTAGCACATATTATTATTCTTTTTGTGTATATTTCCCAACTTTTTGACTATGTTACAAGTCCCCTTAAGGAAAAGGGCTGTGTCCCAATTACTTAGCACTCAATAAATATTTGTTGGTGAGGGTAATGACTGACCTAGTAGAATCTAATATATTTGTGCTTTATTCACATATATACACAATTCAGTAATTCTGGTAGCTAGACACACTCATCTCTTAAAACAATCTTTACCTATCGGGTACAGGGTATAAAGCAAGTGCTTGATATACATGTTTACTGCCTGCCTGTCTATGGAATGAGATGGCCAATCTCTACCTTTCTGCTCTTTGTACTCCGAGGTCAAAGAGTCTTGTGGAAGACTTCAACCTCACTTTTTTTATGTAAGCAGGGAGCCCCAAAGCAAGCCAAACGATGATACAATTTTCTGATTTAGGCTACAGAGAATCTGACGACTGTATTCTTAAATTTTCATTTCCAACAATGCCTTCTGAAGTGGTAGGCTTTTTTTTTCCCCCCCTAAGCAGTTAAATTCTTGTTGCAGGTTCAGGGGCATTTATTTGTTATTGTTGGTGATTTGCTTGGTTTGGTTTTTTGTTTTATTTTGTTTTGCTTGTTTAAAAAAATAAAGAATACATAGCACCAAATCCCTGGAATCAGTCCCACCTGCTTTCTCTCCACCAAAACAAACACTGGAAAAGTACCTTAGGTTAGACCCCCACCCCAGCACCAGGCTCTTTATATGAAGAGGTATGTATTTCTGTCTGTAGTTGAGAAGGACACCACCTTCCACCCACAGCCAGCTAAGTTGAACTAAGTTAAGAACTAAGAAATCATGGCAGCGCAAAGCTATTTAATACACAAAATCCGCCTTGAAGCCGAGATGCTCCCTCTTAACTGGTTGGCTGGGTCTCTGTTCAGTGTGTCTCCAATTCAATATCCTGTCCTTTGTCTTCTAAAGAAATGGACTCCAGACTTCATTTCCACCTGTACAAGTCTGATTGGGATCAACTCGGACTTCCCCTTTTCACTAATTCTCCAAGACACTGCTCGTAAATTCGAAGAATGTCAAGCATCGACAGATACGCCGCTCCATCCTGCGTGCCCCCCCCACCCCGATTTAGTTATGAACATCTGTTGTTTACAAGGGCTCAGGCTGAGAGCTGCCAGACTTGTTCAGCAACCTCCACTTTAACACAGAGGCTGCCAGGGAGAGATGTCTGCCTTGGATGCTGGGATGCCCCAGCCAGCTTCCGTAGGCAGCACTCGGCACATGGCTTCGCATCCTGCTGCTGGGAATAAGCCTGGGTGGTCGAGGCCTTGCTTAGTACTGGTCCTCGATCCAGGGCACATGAAAGAAAAGGGCTCTCTGAAGTGATCCTTGCTGAGGAGCAAGAAGGTGTGAATTTGGGGAGCAGGAGCAGGAGGCAAAGACTGGGTAATAGTTCAAAGTGAGAACAACCAGAGAAAAGGATTGTCTTTTGGATGTGTCTAAAAATTATTTCCCTCATTTTCCCAAAGCTTCTCAGATGGTCACCAATTCCTTAGTCTTGCACATGTTCCAAGTCCTTCCCCTTCTCCCTCCACCATCACCCTGCAGTATAATGTAAGATCAAATTTTTTTTACTACAGTCTTTGACTAAACATATGCTCTGAAAACTTGGATGAACTAGATACTTAAATCCTTATTTGTATCTGATTTGAGGACAATTTCTGACAAAAAAATATTATCTCCTCTTTAAATCTTCAATTGAAAATGATCTTGATTCCAATTAACCCCCCAAATGTCCTCCTCCTTTGGGATTTTCCATGCATACCATTCATATTTTTAAAAAAATTACTGTGTCTTTGTTACATTAATAGCTTTAAATCCCCCTTTTAATTTTAATATCTTTAATAAGATCAAGTTCTTCTCTACTTTCTGAACTCAATACAACTAAATACCAAGCTACTAATCATGACAACGTAGCTCTTGCTTTTAAAGAATAAGGTTGAGCTTATTAATTCATTAAAATGGTTGCAAATTATTGGGAATTGAAGATCCCATAAACTACTTGCTTTCAATCTAGGTTTATTTGCTCCCATACCCCATTTCTTCCTGAAGACCCATGGAGTAATTTAAGTTAACAAGAATTGTGAAGACATATATTGAAACCCCTTCTGGCAAACCTTTTCCCTGGCATTCTGCCCACCAAGGCCTTGGAAGCTTTGTTTCTGTTACTTGGCAAGCTGAAAGACTAACACTCTGGGGCAAGGGATTCCACCAGATATCTAACCTCATCCTCATTTTTCTTGAAAATGACTATGTTTCTAACTCACCCATCATCATCCCATAGGCCAAAAGACAACATCTAGATAGGTTTGGGGGGTAGGGTGGGTAAGAACAGTGCTATTGGAAGACAAAACAAAACCAAAAAAAAGCAAACACATACTCTGCAGAGACATACATGTCTTGCCTTCACCTCCAGCTTTCTATAAAGGATCCATCTGCTGAGAAAAGGTTGTATGGGACTGATATTCTTTCATTCTCCTAGGGTGCATTTGGGACCTGTTAGCCTCTACCTCATACTTTTATAGGAGCATAATAACTTGGTAATTAGAAGTAACTACTGGCTATATGAGCACAAAGGAAAGAAGAGGGTAATTATCTGCCAAATTTCCTATCTTTAAGTGCTAGTAGTATAAAATTCCAAAGTGACCTGGAAGCCTACATTGAGCTACATGACATTTCATAGCATGACTATTCAGGGATGGGAGGAAATCTAAAATTACTAGGTATTTATAGGGCAGTGCCCATACAATTCCAGGAGGCGTCCCATGGCTCTCACCATGTCCTGTGCAATGGAGCAACATTACAAAGGCCAGCAGAGGGGGTTACAATGGCCCAAATCAGTCTCTGGGGTGCAAAAGGGACCAGCACTCACAGCCAACTCCCTCTGAAGAAGAAAATGGCAGTGACACAGAGTGGTTCCAGTTAGAGTTGTAACACTTCCACTGGCTACTAAAGGAATTCTTGGGTCCCACAGGACCATCTGCCTGATTCCTCCAGGCTCCCAGTTCTAGCAGGGGCCCAGCTCTCATCCATGGGACAGAGCCCCCCTCTTCGATCCTGCTGTGGGACCTTTCCTTTGTGCCTGAGGGGAGGCATCTTAGAACGGGGGAGGAGGGGCAGAGCTTGCTCAATGCCAGATGCTACATCTGGAGGAACCTTGCCCAAGGAAACGAATCATTCCAGAAACGTGTCCAAAACGGATGACTGACACACTAGTCCCAAGAAATCCAGGGTTCTCCCGGAAGCCACGTGGGGCTGCCTACTTCCCTCTCTAGTATCACCCCACACTGGAGGGGAATTTTTGGCCCTCCACCCCTTTCCTATTTTGCAATCACAGCTGTAGTGCACTCCCCCCGGCCAATAGGTTTTTGCCTTTCAGTCATAAGCCGTCTGGTGTGGTTAATGAGTATCTCCAAGCTCGGCTTCTGAGGAGGAAGCCCATCAGTGGTGGAACATAGTGACTGTACAGAATGTGCCCATTTTTTGCAGCAAACAGGACCAAGAGTCCAGAATTTTTAAGAATTCCTTTTTCAATAGTGCACACATCCTCCCAATAAAGGGGAGGAGGGAAAGTCAAAAGGCACACCAGATTCTTGAGCTTCCCCATCGTTTCTGCCCCAGTACTCCCAAATGAGCTGACACTCCAGGAAAGCCTTTCTACACCACCACTAATTGGAATTTTAATGAAAATAGCACACTAACCCCACCATTCTGGTTTTTTTTAAGGCCTCTCTCCCTCCCAATAGGTCAAATGCCATAGATGACACAAAAGCATCTTGCCTCCTGTGCTCTCTCTCAACCTCTCTCTCTACTCTCTTGTTCCTTCTTTTGTTTTCTCTCTCATGCTTTCTCTCTCCTCTCTCCTACATCTTCCTCTTATGCCCTCCCCTTCCTTTTTGCCTCCCCACTTACTCTGTTCCTGCTGTGAATTCACATCTATTGGGGAAGTTTCCATTTAGAAATCCTGCTGCTGCTGCCTCAAATTTAATATTTCTAAAATTGAACTCACCTCCCTCCCTCTACTCCCAAACCTGCTACTCCCTCTAAGTTACCTATATTCTTCAAGTCACCCAAACTTGGAAGTTTGGAATCATTTTCTACCCTCTCCCTCATTTCCAAATCCTGTATTTTCCACTTTGTCTTTCTATTATCAGTGTCCCACACAAAGCTTTACACATAGTAGTTGCTTAAAAATCCTTGTTGCTGAACATAGTAAGTCATTATTAGATTCTACAGAATCTTCTTGTTTGTTCCTTCTTCTTCACTCCCATTGTCACCATCCTAATCTAGGGTCTTCACACCTGGCATTTTGACATAGCTTCTTCAGTGATTGGTCTCCTCACCTCTATTTATATTATATGATTATTTTGGCTATATTTTGCCTGACCTTAATCCTTGCCCTTTACTTCCAAATCATCTTCTCCCCCTCTACATGAGATAAGTCTACCTAAAACATTCTTTGACATATCATTCCCCTGCTTAAAATACTTTCAATTACCTTCTCTAACAGAAACACATAGCTTATAGTCTAAAAGTCCAAACTTCTATTGGGAATCAATATTTATGCTACATATATCACAGAGAGAAATTGTACCAAAAGACAAAATCAGATTAAAATACGAATTTATTTATAAAAATCTTATGAAGAAAAAAGATAGAAAATTGTGAGCAATAAAACAGTGAGAAATTATGGGAAAAAAATTAAATAAATTGTTGTGAAAGACGCCATTCTAAGAGCACTTAGGGTCAAAACTAGAAGGAGGACAAGAAAAAGATTAAAAAATGGAAAAGACCTGTCAAAGCTTCTATAATAAACTGCTTTCTCCATGTATAACATTGGAGACACCAAATGCATAACATTTGGATTCTAACATCAGAGTCCTTAGGATGTCATGTGAGGGAACAGAAACGACAAAAAGAAAACAAAGATAGGATGAGGAGTTGTGTCTGACCAAATATATAAACTCTAGGAGACCCAATTTGGGCACACTTTGATTAAGTAAAAGGATTGATTCTTAAGGCTTGAAAGAGGAGTATATAACAAATGCTTAGGAAAAACCATGGATACTATTGTTCCTGAAAAAGGTGATCAAAAAATACCAATAATTACTAGCCTATATACATATTTTACCATCTCTACAAAATCTCTGTGAAAATAACCTAAAAACGTTATCAAGAGCAGGCTTGATAAGAAAGGAACAGATAGACTTTCTCAAATAATTTATTTAGCAGACTATATCTGTGCAGTCACAATAACTGGCTGAAAGGTACAGAGAAAAATAAGACCTCACTGTGTCTATTATTTGTTGACTATATAAAAAGCTTTTGATTCAGTAAAACAAAGTGCTTCCTCATAAGGCCCTCCTCATAGCATATGTCTCATGTGCATATGTTAAAATCACAAAAGATTCCTTAAAAATGCAATGAAAGAATTTTGATTGGTGATTTTTTAATTATTAATATCCCACATGGTACACAAAATTGGGTCATGTTCACCAAGACATTTAATACAAAGAGGCTTAATAGGAATAATATCCAGTGCGAAATCCTAATGGAATACCCTATAGATGGTGAGGACCTAACTTATCTCAAGTCCCTGAACAGTACAAAGCTAGCATGTGATTTATGATCATTTAAGAGAGTTTGGAGCATGCCATCTCAGTACCTTTCTTCTGGGATTGCCAATTGTTTGCACAATAGTCTCCTCCATTACTATGCAAGCTCCTTGAGAGTAGGGACTGTTTTTTATTTTTCTTTATATCTTCAGTGCTTAACCCAGTGCTGGAACACAATAAGTGCTTAATAAATGTTAACTGACTGACTGAAAAAAAAAACGATGAATTAAAAAAAACGCCTACTATCCACTATGATAAGCAGTTCATCTAACAGCCCATAAAGCTGGTTTATTAGTACACATATCTTAGATAAACACTACACATGGGCAAGAAGTGGGTCCAGCTTTGGACTACAATTCATTGTGGGGTAGTGTACAGTGGGTAGGAAGCCAAAGAAGCACAAATCCAATGGGAGAAAAGGTTTACAGAAGAGAGAACTAAGACTAGTACATAAAGGTTGGAAGATCCAAAATAGCAAATTCAAGCTCGACATGAGGAAGAATTTCACAATTATAGCTGCCCAGTAGTGGAATGTACTACCTGCAGGCATGGTGGGGTCCCCTCACTGAAGGTCTTTAAGCAAAGACTGGATAACTGCTTGAGTAGTGTAGAAGGGATTCAAATTCAAGGGTAGCTGGGACTAAATGGGCTTTCTTTCCCCTCTGAGATTCTCTGGTTCTAGAGAGCACACCCATCAGTGGGACCATATATAAAATGGAAGTCTCTACCTGACAGAACTGGTGTGAAGAGTCTTTTAAGAACCTTAAAACATAATACAAATGTGTTATTACTATTATCTGAACATGCTTATGCCCAGGACCAATTTGTTCAGTAATGGTACTCAGAACATGCTTTATGTTTTCCCACTTTTCAAAGGACCACAAATATAAAGCCATATAATTTAGCCCAAATCCAGAGAAGAGGGCCCAGGCCAAAGCTTTGGAGGACACCTAATTAGAGAAAAGGGCAAGGATTAAGGTCAGGCAAAAAGAAGTCTTGAGGAGAAACAGTCTAATAGGTAGGAGGGGAACTGGCCATGAGAACCTAAAGAGAGGCGAGGGACCTTGGATATCCACAGCTGTGGAGAGCTTAGGAAGGATGGGGACGGAGAAGAGGCCATGCGATCTGCATCCAGGAGAACAGTTCCAGTTGAGTGAGGAGGTCAGAAGTCAAAGAGCAGAGGGTTTAGATGAGGGTCAGAGACAACAAGAAAATGCAGGCACCAAGTGTACAAGATCTCAAGGAGCTCAGCTGAGAAGGAGAGGCAGATTACAGAATGGTCACTGGCCCCGGGCACACCAAGAATGTCCCAGCTCCCCCCAGTCTCTCTCCCCAACCCTGCCCATCCTCAAGGCCCAGCCCAAATCCGACCTCTTCCACCAAGTACTTTCTGACCAGTCCAGATTGACGTTAACTGCTCTGTCCTCTGAAATCCTAGAGTGCTTCTTTGCTATTCCACAACTGATTACACCCTACCTTGTACTGTGGTTATTTTTGTGTATACACCTCACTTCTCCACTGGATTATAAACTCCTGGGGAATCAGGAGCAGTGTGAGCTAGAGAGAACTGGGTTTGAGTACTGCCTCTATATAAAAGGTAGCTGGTGGTATAATGCATAGAGAGCTGGGCCTGGTCAGGAAGACTCATCTTTCTGAGTTCAAATCGGGCCTCAGACATGTATGATTCTGGGCAAGTCACTTCACCCTGTTTGCCTCAGTTTCCTCATCTTTAAATGAGCTGAAAAAGGAAATGGCAAACCCCTCCAGTATCTCTGCCAAAAAAACCACTGAACAATAAAAAAAAAACAACTTACTAATTCTGTGAACAAATAACAACTGTAAGAAGGGGATAATTTCTTATAGTACCTATTGTAAGGGAATATGAACATGAAAAGAGATAATGAATGTAAAGCACTTTACAAACCCTAAGGTGCTTTATAAATTTCTGCTATTTTTCTTATTTGTATTTTCCTCGAGGATGAAGATGATACCTTGTACCAGGGGTGCTAATTAATGATGACAATGACAGAGGGAGTTAGAAAACAGCACAAATGACTAATGAGACACAGAAGGGACAAGATAGGAATATACCTTTAAAAAATCAGGGAGGAGGGTGATGAACCGTTCAAAGTAGGGGATCAAAATCAAGCAAGAGACCACCAAAAGGTAATTTACAGCAGAAAAAATACAGTACAGCATCAATTAAAACCCTGCTGGGCAATATTAACACAGCTCCTACTTTAAAGAGACAATCAAAGCCTTAGAATGAAAGAGGAAGATGTTTCTGCTCCTCCAGATGCCCAATGTAAATGCAATCACATCTTCCCAGTGAGGGTTTTCTACCACCATTTAATAGGCTGTTTCTTTTTTAAAAATTAATCTGGGAAGACAGAAGCCTAGCATCTCTCCAGTCAGGATGGATAGACAACTAAAGCTTGTTGTGCCCTGGGCCAAGGGGCTGGGGAAGCAACCATCTATAGCTTTACTCTGGGTGAAGAATAAGATCCATCTACAACAAAGCTGGAAACATCTCATAAATAACGGATTTCAGGGAAGTACAAGAGGGCAGGAGAAGATAGGGATAGTGCCATCGTGCTATGGGCATTTTAAGGAGAAGTCAGAAGTGAGCTTACTATGGCAGAGGACAAAAGGAGGGTTGGAGCCAAGCAGAGTAGGGAGGGGAGCCCCAAGGTGATGGAAGAATAGCTTCCAGAGAAAGAAGGTTTCCAAGATAAGAGGGGAAAGGCTGTTCAGCAGCATATGCCTTCCAATGCAGCCACTTAAGAAAGAACTTTAATGAAGCCCCCAGCCTAACCAGTATGTGTGGCTGAAATCCAGCCAGGGTGAGAAACAGATTTCGCAGAGGCTGGGGCCAGATCCCTATGGACCAACTGGCCCTGGTAGGCAGCTGCTCTATCCCAAGGGCAAACATCTCCATCTGCCCTCGAGGGGCTGCTCTCCTGACAGCGCAGAGGGCAGCTTCATGTCCTTGCTGGGTCAGCAGCAGCTGCAGCTCTGCAAGGGGGCAGTGGGCACCCACCGGGAGCTTCTGGGAGAACTCTGGGGAAGACACGGACCAGACTTCTACAAGGTAGGCAAACAGGAATGTGTTACAGTCAGTTTCATCTGAAGGAATGTCAACACTGACAAGGTTTTAGAATAACAGGGCCCTGGGGACACACTAGAAAGAGAGGGACTGGAGAGCTTTGCCTTTGCTCTGGGACATGATGCCTCTCTTCTCCCCGCTCCCCGATAGCTGATGCTTTCCTCCATACCTCAGACCTGGACCAACTGGAAAGGAACTTAGTCCCTGCCCACAAACCCCAGCTCTTCTCTGTAAGTCCTCATCTATATGGATGCATTAAATTGCCAAGAACTTAGGGTGAGAAGGAATCAAGCCTCCTGAAAATTGCACTTAGCGCCATCTCATTCCTACCAGTTCCAGGGCATTAATCAATTAATCAACAAGTATTTATTAAGTGCCTGCTATGTGTCCAACATCGTACTGCACTCTGGAAAACACACATAAAGTGAGGAAGACTGCCCTGCCCAAGGAGCATCCATTCTTTGGGGGGGATGCTGTATATTTACAGACAAAGAAATACAAAAGACCGACAAAAATG
The DNA here is from genome assembly GCF_048593235.1 of Sminthopsis crassicaudata. NCBI lineage: Eukaryota > Metazoa > Chordata > Mammalia > Dasyuromorphia > Dasyuridae > Sminthopsis > Sminthopsis crassicaudata. The sequence goes on along the minus strand of NC_133620.1, from coordinate 103,098,736 downwards.
ACAAGGAATTTCCTACCCTCCCTTTCCAGAGGTCCTCAGGAACACCATTATTCTACAACAGGTCTGTGGTCTTGTTAGAGTCAATATTTCCTTATATGATACAGATTGCAGCCCGTCCCGTGTCTGCTCATTTTGTGGAACTCTTCTCCAAGTCCTCCCTGAAGTTTACTCATGGAAGAACACCTCATGTGCTGGAGGGAGCAGGGGGACTTCTATCTTTTCTCTCTAGGCTGTAAGGATAACAATGAAGCATGTGGGGCTCCCCATTAGGGATCCCCACCAAAACCAAGCCCTCTTCTTTTTAGCTCACCTATCTCTCTGAGGGCATCCTCAACACTACTTCTAATTCCTAATGCTTTCTGTGTGATATGTTATGTCTTGCTTATTCCCTCTGTACCTCTCTGCTGCTCTTTGGGTGATCTTCAATTTCAATTCTTCAGAGACAGTGGTGTTCCATGACTCAGACCCATACAAAAACACCAGAAATATGTTGGGGTTCATGAGGATAGGCCTTCGTTTTACATTTCCCAATCCAGTTCTCTCTCCTAGTCAATTCTGGGCCTACCTCATTATCCCCTGGCAGGGTCAGTTCAAGAGAATTGCCCAGGGTCATAGAGATACTAATTATGTCTAAGGTAAGATTCCAACCCAGTCTTCCTGACTCCAATCCCTACATTCTACCTTCTCTGTAATTTAATTAAACTCTCTGGATCTCAGTTTTCTTATCTGTTAAATGAGGGTAATAAAATAATCTCCTTCACAAGGTTGTTAACAAGATCAAATGAGTTCATGACTATGTGTGTTGTCAAATTTAAAGCCATACATACATAAATGTCAACTGTTAACATCTTTATCATTATAGTCATCATCATTATCATCTCCCCATTTTCTGGCTCAACTTCTTTCACAATCTTGAAACAACAGTAGAAGAACAGTCTGACAATACATTATTCTCTACTTTTGTATCCCTTGCCCCTGCCCACCATCACAACATGGTGCAGAAACCCCAGCCCTGGTAACTAACCCCCTTCCACATGAGGAGGTACCTAACCAAATAGCCACTTTAGGAAAATTAATTTAGAACTGAAAAGGACCTTTTCTCACCTTCCACTCAATTCAACTCCTTACAATATGACTTTTGACTCAACTACTTGACTAAAATTATGCTCTTAAAGTTCCCAATGATTTCCTAATAGTTAAATCTGATGGCTTCTTTTTGGTCGTTATCCCTCTCTTGCTTTTGACATTATCAATCACCTCCTTCTTCCCACATGGCCCTTTTCTGCTTGACCTCTATGGCACAATTTTCTCCTAATTCTCCTCCAACCTTCCTGATCCCTCCTTATTATCTCTTTTACTAGACTATCATCCATCTTCTTCCTTTTAAGAGTATGTACTTCCTCCCTCAAGTCTTTGTCCCTGTCCCTCTTTTCTCTATATATTCTCTCCCCCAGTAACCATTCCCATGGGGGGGATTATCATTCCATGGCATGACAGATGACTTTGAAATCCAGTACTAATTTCCTTCTTGAATTCCAGTCTCATATAACCAACTGCTTGGTTTTACCAGTTTTAAGCTACCAAAGGTTAAAACTGCCCTAAGGTTTTTTAAACTATTAAAGCTTTAAGCTGCACTAAAACTTTTAGGACATACTTATTGGTTGATAAAAATGGGAGTTGAATAGCATGCCTTATCCATTGCCTCTTTGAAGAACACATTCTAATTGCTGAGATTTCAGGCTGGGGAGTTCATTCAAGGTAACCCCTCAAAGATGAGCAAACAGGAGAAGTAGCAATGGTATGTTAACTATTGGGACCACCATCTCCTTTGTTAAGCAGGCAAAGTAGTAAAGAGTATTCTTTCATTTTATAGAGGAATTAAGAAGCACAAACACTTAATAAACAATTCCTATGTGACAAGCACAGGGCTAAGATCAGAGAATTCTGCCTAGAGTTGCAGAGCCAGTATCAGATTTCATAATGAACCCAAATCTTTCTGCTTCCAAATCCAGTATACTCTCACCAGTCCCAGCACTATCACTAAATAGTTATGGGATCTTAGGTGAGCAGGGTCATTCTTTGTGTCTGAGTTTCTCTAATAAAATCAGAGCCTTAAACTACATGATCCTCATGGTCTCTTTCAGCTCTAAATGTGACTGTTTACCTATTTATAAAGTAATACAGCTAAACTTTAAGAGCTCTTAAGTGTTTTTCCAACTCTAAAATATTCTATGTTTTTTTAGGAGAGTCGACTACTCAAATAAAAGAAAGATCATTTAAGTAAATCTATACTTCTTGAGAACCATCTCCATATTTACCAAAATTTTCAAGAGATAATAATTCCCAAGTTGATTCTTTTTTTTTTTTTTTTTTTTTTTTTTTGCTGAGGCAATTGGGGTTAAGTGACTTGCCCAGGGTCACACAGCTAGGAAGTGTTAAGTGTCTGAGACCAGATTTGAACTCGGGTCCTCCTGAATTCAGGGCTGGTGCTCTATCCACTGCGCCACCTAGCTGCCCCCCCAAGTTGATTCTTATGACAAGTTTTATATATATCAAATCTGTTAAAACCAAAAACAAATCCAAGATAAATTATAGTGAAGAGGAACTCTCAGAGTAACCTTATTAGGGCTATCATATTGGTTCAGACAACATGATTCATGGAGTCATTATTCAGTATATTCAAGAGATAAAGTGGTCTTTGTCTCCTCTGTATTATAATTTGCAAAAAAATAATGAAGATGAAAAGCATGGTAGGTAAGCTATACCAAGAATAAACTGCTGGACACTGCATCATCCTTATATCTCATAATTTATTCTGATTTAATTGAAATAGCAGGCTGAATATGTAACAGCCCTGTAAAAATTACCTGATTACTTTTCTAAGCTGAAATAACCATGGATTAACAAACCCAGCCTCTCCAAAGGATTCCACAATGAAAAACTATGAAACACTTTACTTGAACTGCTGGTCCTTGGTGCTCCGCGTCTTGGCCAGGAAGCGCTCTGCCAGCTTCTCTAAGTTTCGGGAGTAGTCCATCTCAATTTCAGCCTTCTTTCGGAAGAAGTCCTGAAGATCCTGCAACAGCTGTACTCGTAGCTCACATTGTTGGTCTAAGCATTTCATCTGTTCCGTGAGCTGGGCACGGATCTCTGCAATAGAAACAGGTGAACAAGATTTAGGTTAAGAACCCCAAATAACCCAATACAACAAAACTGAACATCTCATCCATACCTCTACTTAACCCGTCCTTCTTTCAAACTTGCTTTTTCATTAATGCCGCCACCATCTTCAAGAAACCCAGACTCAAAATCTTGATGTTACCTTGGCTTTTTTTCTTCCTTAGTACTGTGCCCCCTTAGAGCAAAAGTGGTGCCAAGACTAAAGGACTGTACCTTCGCATAATCGATTTCTGTCCTCTTTTTTCCAATCATACTGCCATCACTCCCTTTGTTAGACTACTTATAATATCTTTCTGATTGGTCTCCCCACTTCCAGTCTCCTCCTTCCAAATTATTCTTTTTATAGCTGCCAAAAACATCTTCCAAAAGTACAAGTATGACTTTTCCAGCCTCATTTCCTAAAACTCCTTTTTGCACAGTCTGGGTTCTGGATGAAGTGGACAGCTAGCCATTCCCCAAACTCAAGGTGTTTCCAAACACCTGCTTCCATGCAATCAAACTAGATGACCTTCCCACCTCCAGCACTGCCCCATGCCCCAAATACATAGCCTTCTCATCTCTGTCTTTCAGATTCCTCACATGTCTCTGAGGTTCAGCTCAGGCCCTAGTTATCCTCCATTTAGTCTTTTCTTTCCTCTGCTCCCCTAGAAGAACATAGCATCCTTGAGGACAGAAACGATATAATTTTTATCTTTTTATCCCAACCACACCCATGGAAAATCCTTAATAAATGTTTACTGAATTGGAAGAGTTCTCATTTTCCATTTATCTCTCTCTCCCCCCCACCCCTGCCCCATGGAGGTTAATAAGAGACAAATTCTCTGTCATCCCATCTTAGTTACCCAGAAATCCTAGGGTATGGAAAACCTCCAGAAACACCATTCCCTCTTTCAAGGCACCATTTAACCTTATATGTACAAAAAGATGTGCTCAATAAAGCCGAAAGGATCTACTTTGTAGATACTGTCTTAATAGTTTTCTCTCCACTTGCTGGAGAGAGTTAAAGAGATACACAAAATCACAAAAGACCATTTAAGCCAACCCCTTCCTTTGCTAAGGGAGGAAAGTGGGGCCTAGGGGGGCAAGAGTGATTAGTCAAAGGGCTGTTTGGTTTAGAGAAAGGAGATTTGCCCAAGATGCAAACTAAGAACGAGTGAAATTTAGCGGAAGGATGCATAATAAAAAATAAACAAACACATAATAAAACAAGAGTCAAAGGCCATGGGTTCAAATTCCACCTATGACAATTAAAATATATGTTTTTCTGGGTAAGTCATGTAATTTCCCTAAGGTTGGCTTCCAAGACACTCAAAAAGGGGTTTGGATAGATTGAAGGTTTCTCAGACACTAAAAATAGGATTCTTAGAATCAAGCACGCTGTCCCACTGCTTTACCTATGATCCAAATTCATACGCTACTTCTAGGGTCTATGAAGAAATATCAAGTCACAAAGTCCAAAAGGCCCATTGTTTGTGCAGTGGCAAAATCCCTACTGCATCCTTCCCACCGACACCTCCTCTCTTCCATCATGTCAGACAGACCGAGACAGACTGCCCGGGCACAGCTGGCACAACCTCTCTGACAACCTTTAGACAGAACTGGCAAGCCCTCCCTCCTGACCTGAAGTGCTAGTGGCTCCAGATGCCACCCAATCTGCCCACCCTCCCAACCTGCTGCCTGCACAGGCCTGCAAACCCCTCCCTGCCAGAGAAGTCAATCACATCAACGTGTGGCAGGCAGATCTGGCAGCTCTGGGAAGGCGGGCACTGCCAAAGCCGCCTGCCTGCTTCCCGCTTACAAGGACTGCAGGAGTGTGCTATGCAGCATCCGATACCCCCCCCCCCCCCCCCCCCAGAGACTGCAGACCTTATCTTCTCCACCTTTCCCTGGCCAGCCATTCCCTTTATCTTTTAGCAGGGCTCCCTTGGGACCTATTAGAGAGGGGAGGAGTTACCCATTCCCAAGGAAATCCACCAATCAGGGTCCACCCTCGTCCTTTCCCGACCCACTCTCCAAGTTTATTTCCAGGCACAACTCTGGGACCATATTGCCTCTGCACTGATAAGTCATTCGAGGACAAGCACTGGGGCCGCACGCTGTCGTGGGGCCAGCGGGGAAACGGGAGGCAGCCCAGGATCAGCCATACACTGACTACAAGTTGCAGGCGAAGAGCACCCATCTGACACTGCTCGGGCCCGGCCCAGATCTGACTCATTGGGGCTTCTTGTAGCTACCTAGCCATTTCCTCCCTTGCTCTCTCCCCTTGGAGCTGTCAGTGCCAGTTGGGCCCCAAATGACCCTGTCTGAACTGAAACTGGACCCCAAGGTACTCCTCAGAGTGCCTTCCCTGCCCAACTGCTTTCCTTGTCATTAAAAGGGCATACTCCCTCAGTGCTAGTCTTACCCTAGGAGGAGCAGCCCAGAGAGGATGCCTCAGGGCCTAGCAAGAGGTGTCCTGCATCCTCAGAGTGGCTTTTCCAGGGGTCCGAAGTACAAGGAGGTAAGGGGGGAAAGAGGCAGCAATATTTCAGCTGTTTTCCTTTGCCCGCCGTGCCAGGCCCCTCCCATGGTACAGTAGGATGGATGATCCTTCTCAGGCCAGCTTTGACCACTCTGTAGCTACAGCGTTGGGCAAGATCGGACTCCTGGCTCCTTCCTTCCACTTACCACTAGCCTTGTTTGGATGGGCACGTGTGCATGTACACTATGAAGGAAAGCCAGCCAGGGGTCATGGAAGGGTCCCTCACGTGCTCAGAGATTCCTAAACCTACCTAATGAAAATGTTCCAAGTTACGCCTGCTTTTCTCCTGTATGTTGGCAAATAACCCATCAGCTGAACCAGTTGTGGACTAGGCGGAAAGTTTGGCCAGCAGACCCAATTGTTCATTGCTGTCACTTAAGAGTGTCCAGTTAAAACAAGAAGCTGAAATCCTTTAGGCTGAAAAAGCTCCCTGGTCACTTACTAGTCAGCAGACTAGCGAGAGGATTAGTTAGCTGGGCAGTGGGCTAAAATAACGTGTAGGACTGAGAACTCTGGCTCCCTGGGGATCAAGCTGGCAGGGGAGGTGAGAGGAACAAGCTAGGCAAGGGGGAAAACAATCCCAGCTGAGCTAATTCCCATAATGCCGGGCCACCAGAGAGTTTAGTTTTAGAGGGTGCCAAGACATTGCTCCTGCCTTCCCCACTACTTAGTTTAGGAATAAATGCCTGGAGAGGGTGTCCATGGGTGCCCTGGGAAATCTTCTGGTGCCCTCAGACCAGCCTTTTCATGAGTTTGAAATGAAAAGAAGATAGGGAGGGGAGGAGGGAAGGAAGATGGGGACAGTAATCAGTAATATTCCAGCTGCTATTTCCATCAACCTCCCTCCCTAAACAGCTAGTACAGCAGGGAAGAAGACCAGCTCAGGCCAGTTTTTACCATCCTGAAACTGTGGCTATAGGGCTGGGGAAGGCAAGGCCCCTGATTTCTCCCCACTCTATCACTAGTTCAAAGTAGACCGGGTCAAAGTTTTAATCAGCCAAGGGACCGTTCCTAGAGGAAGACTTGGCTAGTGCTTTTGGATACTATATCCAGAATAAGGAAACAAAGGAAATGAGACCATGTCGTAGATGCTTTCCTGGGGTAAACAATGATAATTAGAGAGTAACATCTCAAAAACTGCGGCATTCACCACTCGAATGATTACGCCGGTTGGGGGCTAATTATGGCTTTGTTTCTACTAGTCTACTGATTCACTCTGGAAGTCTCCTGTCTGTACTTGTTGTCTGTGCCCACTTTCTAGAGCTATTCTGAAGGGTGGGTTTAGAGGAAGTAAAACATTTTTTTAATTAAATCATGTGAAAGACAGTCCTAGGTCATTTAGCACTGGGTTAAAAGCAGGCAAAATAAGGGAACAAACTTCAAGAATTCTACCACCCTGCCAAGAAAAATTCAATAAACTAAAAGATTCAAGGATGCACTCCACCTGTCCCTGGGAGATGTCCCGTCCCCACCCCCCCCAAAGGTCAGTGGCAGTAAACCTCCCCTGTCTCCCTCAGACCACAAATATGTTCACTACACAAGCCAAACTCTAGACCTCCGGGTTCCACTTGGTTGTATCAAGGCAGAGAGTAGTCCGAGCTCTGTCCAAGGCAGAATGTGCTGCCTCAGGATTTTCATCACTGCTGCAAAGAAAAACAATAAGGGGGGTTGGGGCGGGAGGGTGCTGCATGGCAGACATGCCAGCTCTCTGCCTCTGCACACAATAGGCCTCTGAATGCCAGCACGCCCAGGCCTCGTGCCCAAGCAGGAGGCAGCTACTCAGGGGAAGGGAGGGATGACAGGGTGGCCATGGGAGAGCAGAGAAGAAAAGAAGGGCCTGTCTAAGTTTAGAGGGAGTCCCTCTAACTCCCCTCCTCTCCTTTCCCTTGCCTCAATGGTACAGTAGTTCAACTCATGCAAGATTTCTCTCACTGGCGGAGGTAGAATCCAGGGAGCCATGAGATCCTTTTGGATTCTAGAATGCCCTTCTTATTCTATTTGGAGAAGTCAATCAGGCCACTAGAAATTCCCATCAGTTTCTTGAAGCAGCTATATCTTAGAGAAGGCCCATATTCCCTTCTGAACCAAGCCCAAAGTTGAAGGACCACTGGAATCATAGACAAGGATTTCTCCCTGACTAAGAGTCCTGTGCAATCCAGCCTAGAGCATTATACCTAAAACAACGCTTAAGAGGACAGGCCGAGCTCTGTGATGTTTATTTCAATCATTCTTTAAGTTAGCTCAGTCATGAGAATAAGCTCCAGCCTACGAGTGTATAACTAAACTCCAGCTTACAGACCCAGGCAGGCCCAAAGAAGGCATGGCAGGAGAAAAGGGAATTCAGCAGCAGACCTAAAACAAATGTAATGTCTTCTGCCTCTCCTTTCTATTTTTTTAAAGACTTTTCCTGGAATATGGCATCCTTTTATAGAAACCACTCTGTGAAACAGAAAACAGGGCAATAGTTTCTGAAAGGAGGAGGAAGATACTTGTGGATAAGATGTGGTTAGTGTTTCATATAGATATTTAGGTCAAGAGTGAAACTAGATTTGTTCTTGTTAGTTAAGAGGGAATTACCCCAAAGGTAAGAAAAGGGAGACCAAAAATGAAGAAACCTTTCATTTCCAATTCTTTCTTTGTGGGGAGGGTGTCTCACTTTCCAAATGCATTTCAGTCCGCTGCTTAAGACAAACTGGGGGCCAGGCCCCAGGTTGGCTCTGACATTAAGTCCTACTGGCTGATTACCATTTTATCATTTTGGGGGGACTTACATATCAAAATATGGCAAAGCAGTGTCCATTAGGCATCCTCTGTTCTGATGCGTGATCCCCAGATAGAGCCAGCACAGCATTCTGGAGAAGTGTAATTTTAGGTTTGGCCAAGACTGAGTTACTAACCACACCCAGCTACTGCCATGCTTTTTGGGGAAGAGGCAGGAGAGGATAGAAAGGGAAACACAATTTTTTCAGGACATTAACTATTCAGCAGAAATAAAGTCCAAAGTCTTAGTGGGCCAGCTTAGGCTAGACAATGACCTAAAGCTAAGAGGATAAGAGGCAATGTAAAAATTCTCTCCTTTCTGAACAAGCCAAAGGGAGAAATCTTATGTGGGCTCCAGCAGAGCCCTCTTCCTTCTTTGAAATCTTCATGATTACAGGTAGACACCCAATACATACCTTTCTGAGAACACTTTGCCAAATCACAGACCCAGAAAGGGGGAAAGGAGACAAATAACTTTCTATTTCTTCTTTGCTTCTTCTTTAAATGTTAGTACTATCTAAGCTCAGACAAACCACTTTTCTCTCTCTCTCTCTGTCTCTGACTCAGCCTCTCTCTCCCCACCTCCTTTCCCCAGAAGCCAGGGGCTGGGCTGTGTACCTCATATATTTTGTATGTAGCAAATCACCTTGTCTTTCAGTCAATGTTAATAAATGGTATAAATAAAAGAGATCTCCCTCTAATATCTCTCCTAATGATAACAATCCAATAGATTTTTCTCACAAATCCAGCTTTGGCTGGTTCAATTCTTTTCGAAAAACACCTGCTGTCACAGTAATATAAGTAAAATTAAATCCCATTACCTTTCTGGTAGCTGTCAAATCAGAGCACAATTGAGGTCTTCAGAAAACTCAATTTTCATATCTTTTACTAAGAGCTCTTATCTGTACTTTAATCTTTCCTCTACAAAATAGTTCTAGGGAAGGAGAAGGTCAGAATGAGCTGCCAAGTCTGGCCTAATTCCTTTACCCGGCAGGTTTCCCTCTCTAAGGAACTTAGGGCCTCAGGCTTGTCATCTTGTTGGACCTGGTGTTGGGCCTGGGCTGCAATACCTACTGTTAGTTATTATTTACGTGACCTTGGGGCAAGTCATTCTTGTACCTCAATTTCCTCAACGGAAAAAGGAGGGAGGTGGACTAGCTTATCACTATTGTCCTTCTAACTCTAAATCTTATTATCTATATTATTATTATTAACAATTCTTTCCTACCAAAACAAACAAACAAACAAAAAACCCAAATCAACACATAGGGTCCTTTCCCTTTGTTTACAGAATAGTGCTCATCCAGCTAAATTCCTTCATTTTAAAGAATAATAAATGGGACCAGAGAAAGAAAATAAATAAGCCATGATTATAGAAGGAAGAGCTTCCTAAACTTTCCCATTAGGGACCCTTTTTCACCTGAGAAATTTTTATATGACCCGGGGCCTATAAGTATGTTATTGTCCTATGTACTCAAAGAGAGCCAAATCGACATCACTATGTTAGAGTTCCGACTGTGGCTGATCAGACCAACCAAGCCGGCTCAGAATGTCCCGCCACAGGTCAGACACAAATAGTCCCTAGGAATATTTGGAGTAGCCTCACTAATTTTGGGGCACTTCAATTCCTCTTCGCTCATAAAGCACAGAACCTTCTCTGATGAGGGCTTACCATGCTGGGCAGTACTGTGCCAATGTCTCCCATGTCATGCAAAACAAACATTACTGATAATAAATCATAAAGAAATGTATTTTAAAACAATTATTTAGCATACATAATTTTATCATTAATTATAAAACTAAAAGCAAATTGGCATACTAATGAGATGGATATATTTGTTAATTTTATATAAAGATTAATCTTGGCAGAATATTTGGTATATTTTACTGCTGCCAAGTTTTTTATGCCCCACTTTTGCTTATACAACCCTATATGGGTTATGACCCACAGTTTCAGAAGCTTTGATATAGGGAGTATCAGGTCAGGAATTTGAACCCAGGTCTTTAGAGAACCACTTCAATGGTATTTCTAATCTGCAAATATTCATAGAGCACATGCTATGTTGTTCAGTTTTTTATAAGGCATGCCTTGGAGGATACTCGACAATTCCCTCCCATAATGTCAGAATAATTCAGAAAATAATCTGAGAACATGACAGTAATAGCACTGGGCATTGATACTGCACATTCAAGTCTGAAATCTGACATGATTTCATTTGATTCTCAGATCAAAACTGTGATGTGGACTGGAAGGCAAAGCATGATTATCCCCATTTTAAAGATAAGGAAACTGAAGCTTAGAGAAAATAAAGGCCTTTAATCAATCATTCAACAATTAGAGTGCCAGCACTTGTGAGGGGCTCCAAATTAGATTCTGGAGATACAAACAGAGAAAGAAAGCATGGAACTTATAGCTATGTCCTGATTAGCGAGAATAATGCATTTTCCCAGAAAAATGACAGCTTCCCATAGTATAAATTCAACTGATATGAACCCACTTCCAAGGAATCATCATTGTACACAATATTTGACCTGGTCAAACATTCTAATGTAGGCCAGCACAGCACTGACCATTTATTGCATCATCTGATCCTCACAACCCTAGGAAACAAAAGCTATTCTTAACTCCATTTTAGATAAAGAACCAGGCTGAGAGAGGGCAAATGATTTGTTTATGGTCACACTACTAATAGATGCCAGATACAGGATTACTCCCTTTTTCCTGATTCCAGGGAGCCACTTGACAGAGAAACAAGTGCATGTATATAGGATGTCTCAGGAGCCTTGCTGGAATTTTAAGCTATTAAAGATCAAGAACTTATTTAAGCTATGAAAGCTGAAAACTGAAAATTCTATTAAAGACTTTTAGGACACTATTCTGTGTGAATAGACACAGAAAAAATATAAAGATAGAAAGGAAGAGCAATGATACTTGGAGGGATTGCAAGAACTTTTACATAGGAACTTCTGTAGTGTTTTTTCAGCAGTATCTTTAAGAAAAAGCAGGATTCTCTGAGGGAAAGAAGAGAAGGCAGTACATTCTAGGCATGAGAGATGATCAGTACAAAGGCATGGAAGTTGGAGATGGTATATGGGGTGCAGAGAAAGGAGAGAAGGACATAAGATACAAAGAGACTTATAGTGTGGACCTGATGAATGAGGAAATGACTATGCATATTTATTACCAAGATTTTGGTTTCACTGAAGAGAAGAGCTAAGTGTAAGAAAATATTTCTTAAATGAAAAAAAAAAATACACACACACACACACACACACTATGGAACATACGTTTCTCTGTCTCTGTGTCTCTGTCTCTATGTCTGTCTCTGTCTGTCTGTCTCTCTCTCTCACTCTCACAGCCCAGGAATTTAGATTAGCAGTAGGCAATGGGGACCCACTGATTGTTTTTGACAGGAGTATGGAAAAGGGGAGGGAAAAAAAAAATTTTTTTTAGGGAAGATTAGAAGTGCAGATTTATACAGAAAGATTCTGGGTCTATTAAATTAAGAAACAGGAAATATTTTTTTAAAGTTGTTTTCGGGCAATAGTGCAGAGGCCACAAGTGAGCAAATTAATTCTATGAACGGAAAATCCCTGCATGAAATAACATTAATCACTAGCAACAATGCAGTGTCTTCTTACTGGTAATCCCTTAGATATATGAGCAATTACAAAGGTAGACTTTTCTTCCTTTCCCTGCCCTTCCCTCCTTCCTTCCTCCTTCCCTTCTTCTTTCCTCTCTCCCATTTTCCTTCCAGCCTCCAGTCAAATGACTGAAAAGCAGTAGAATCAAGTAACTGAAATCAAAGGATAAGAATTAGGGAGATGTTAGGATGAAGGGAACTTTCATTATCTGTATGGCCGCAGGCTCTTTGAAGTGACTCAATATCAAATCAAAGACAAATGGTTCCCAAATGAACAGGCTGTCACAGCAAATGCTCCACTAGTCATTTTAATCCCTCTGCATTGTCTGGGATATTTAAGAGAGAAATTCCCCAAACCAAAAAAATCTAGCCCTACCTTGTGGACAAATAAACATCTAGAAGATGAGGATAGGCTGCTCCTCTGGGATATGTCCCCCAATCTAATTTGTTTGATGTAGTAGTACTAGAGGCTTAAACAACAGGATATCCCTTAAAGACTAGAGTGAAATTGATGAATCAAGCAACAAATATTTTTGAGTGCATACTACTAGTAATATGCTTTTTTCCCAATAACACTTAGGCCGTTAATACATTAAGGGGACCCACTTTATTTTAGAAATTTTAATTTTTTCTGAATGACCCAAGTGTATGTCCTTCTTCTGCCCAGTTTCCCTTACCAAGAGGGGGGAAAAAAAAAAAAAAAAAACTATAGAACATAAAACTTTGAGCTCACTTTCTAATAGGAACAGAAGCTCACAGAGGAAGAATGACTTGCTTGCTCATGGTTAGAGCCAGAAAACAAACTTAGGCTGACTCCAAGTTCAACTCTCTTTCCATTACACCAAGCTGCTGAATGATGTCCAAATAGGTAAAGGCAATGGTGCCAAAAGAAACCATATTTCTAGCTGTTTAATGCAATAGCAGAGTTGATTTGGGAGAAAATGAGATCATAAATTCCTGGCAGGTAGCTACTGCTTTTTACTCATTGTGTGGAGCACTAAGCACAGAACCAGATTGAGGCAAGGTGGACTTTGCTTTTGTTTTTGCTGGTTTACTGGTGAATATGGGAATATGGGAAACATAAGCACAGGTTCCCCCCATACCCACAATGATAAAAATATAAAAGGACTAGATACTAGGACCAAATTTTGCATTTCATACATTCTGAATTATAACTCTTTTTCCCTTGAAAAACTATACGTTTTCCTTAAGACAAAATGACCTAGGAAAGAGCTAGCCTAGGTTTAATCTCCACATCTAACATATGATTGTTTAACTCTGCCTGAGCAAGTCACTCAACTTCTGGGTACTCTAACCTACTCTTAGAGGCAGTGAGTTTTAGGATCCCAGAACTTTAGAAAAAAATTTTAATAACTATTTCAACATAATTGGTTTCCTTAGTAATCTTATGTATTTTATTTTATGGCTTTAAAAACATTATGTCTACCTATAGGCTTCAAACTGCCAAAAAGGTTTACACTACAACACACATGGAAAAAAGGTTTAGAACACTCCAACTATAAAACCATAAATTAAAGAAAGACTTAATCTGCTTTGGTAGATGGAGTGTTCCAAATGGGAATTCTCTATACTTCTGAAGCTGTGGGTTCTATACATAATCTTTAATCTACTTCCTTGAGAAGGCTGACCTTCTCCATCAATTACTCAGATTAACAAATTTTAAAAATTTGTTTCTAAAGCTGTGTTATGATTCCCCCCTTGTCCTTCCCTCTCCCCCACTCCAGAGCCATGGAATCCTATGATGGTGATATGGCCTTATTAACTGGAAGAAAATAATAAAGTAGCCCTCAGAAGGGTTTTAGAAGTTCTTTCAAGTAGCCAAGTGAACTACATTTAAATTCAACAGAGCCAGGAGTTTAAAGATGGAAATGGATATAATTTTTGCCCTCAAGGAGTTTACAATCTAACAGGGGGATAGACGTATGTACAAATAATAACAACCTACTTAATTACTGCTTCAACATTTGCAGAGCCCTTTATACATATTATCTTCTCTATCCAAGTAGATCTGTGATGTTGTTTATTTTACAGATGAGGAAACTGAGGTTCAAATTTAAGCCACCTGCCCAAGAATCCACAAAGAAAGATTCAAATGGAGGTCTTCCTGACTCTCTAAGGACAGCAAACTATCTATTGCAATATATTACTTCTCATTCTTAGTAAAAGTCACAATTAAATAGAGATTTACTGTTTCATTTACATTAATTACATTATCTCATTTGATCCTCTTTACAATCTAAGATAAAATAAAATATAATAAGACAAAAGAAGAGGTTCAAAATATAAGGAGAAACACAAGAAGGGAGAGGTTCACTCTCAGGTGTAAGGGAGTATGGAATATCTCACCAAGCAGGCAGAACTTGAATTGTACCTTAAAGGAAGGAAAGGTTTTCAAAAGAGAAGAGCCCCATAAAATTGCCTCAATTCCATTCTTAAAAACTTTTTTTTTTATAACTTCTTCTGAAAAGAGATGATAAATAGAAACCAAATTCTATTTTGAGAGATTTCAGTCACAATTGTCTCTAGGAAAAAGTAACCCTTTATTATCCCTCTCAACTGCTCCGGAAGTAAAAAACACCTATAAATGGCCAGGATTCTTAATTCTGATGAAAGAGAAATGGGTGCAAATTGTTAGGAGGCAGGCTTTTTTAAGAAAAGAGAAAAACTTTCTAACAACTTGAGCTATCCAAAATTGGAATGACTGCCCTGGAATCATGGGGTCCTCCTCACTAGAAGTGTTCAGGCAAAAGTTTCCCAGATCACTGGGGGAGTTGACACTTACTGTATGGCTCTAGGCAAGTCACTTAACCCAGAATGCCCCCCTCCCTTCCCTCTCCCCCCAAAAAGTTGCAGATGAAATTTCTGCTTTAGGTGTAGGTTGGAGTAGATGCTTTGAGCTCTTCCTCCGGGTCTAGAATTGTATGACTTCATAAACCCCATTACCGACAAAAAGCAGAGTGGAGACCCAGAGCTCTCAAATCATTCTCTCCCACTATTTTGTGATTATTATTGAATCTGACAAAGCTCAAGTTTCACTTCTTGCCAGAAAGGGGAAAAAAATGCACATTCTGAACCTTGGCCATGTCCATCTGAAGGTCACACAAATCTAGGGAAATCACAGGAAGCCCAGGAACCAGCAGGCATTCTAATCTGTGCAACAGGGTTGCCCAATGAAAGGCACAGCCCAATGAAAGGAGTCTTAAGAGTTCATTTTCAAGTTTCGGTTTCCTGAGTTTTCAAGCCTTACCTCCTGTGGTCACCCACAGCCTCCTCATAGCCAAAGATAACTCAGCTTCAAGGCAAGAGAACCTAGGAAACCTTGAAATCCAGCTGTAGTTCTAGAGGATCCACCTCTCCATATTCACTTTGTCAAAGAGGGGAGAATGCAGACTTTGCTAGGTCTTTTTCTCATGATTGGTCAAACTATATGACTCACTTCTTCTGAACTCTTACAAATATTTATCATCTATTTCACTTGTTTAGCAATTATCATGCTATATCTTATATTTCTAACTTTGTATATATCTTATTTCTTGTTTGTATATATCTTATTTCTAACTAGATAAGTTCCTTGAGGGTAAGAATAATATCTTCTTTGAATGCCTCATGGTACCTAAAATACTTTGCACATGGTAAGTGCTCAGTAAGCGTTTATTGACTGAATTCCCATTTCTAAAAAAGAAATTATAGCACAGTGTTTAGAGATGAAGTCAGAAAAAAATCCATTAAGCAAGAAGTTTTGGGGACTTACAAATCTAATCAGGTCCATGTTCTGAATCACTAAAAGAAATAATATTGTTCTTAAAATTCAAATGGAACAGGAAACATGGGCCATCCTACTGCATTGATCACAGATGGAAAAACCAGGGCTATGCTAACCTAATTATAAAGTGATTTCAGGAAGTGACTCCAAAAGGATTCAACTCCAGAATGATCAGATGCAGATTTGGAGAAAGGAGGTAGGAGTGAAATATGAGTACAAACCACACTGTCCTGTTTGTTCTGATGGACATGGCTGGCAAAGAAGGTCAGGACAAAACGTGATACCACTGTTGGAGTCCACACATCAAAGATGGTCAAATACTTAAAGATTGTTAGATTAGGCTGGAGTCAAGAGGTTTTGTCTGCTAAATCTCACCTATAATAAATTACACCTTCTGGCAATAAGGGATAAGAGATGGGGAGCAGAAAGAAAATTATTGTTAAAAAAAAAAAAAAACTGACACAAAAGTTATTTTCAATGAAGTAACTAGCACTTGAGAATAGTAAACTCACAATAGTCAACCTAAGTTAAGCCTCTAGAAAACCCCTAACTGGATCATCAATAAAAGGAAAACTGGATTTTGTTGTTGTTGTTGTTCAAATGATGATAATGGAAAACTCTGTCTTTTCTCAACACAGAACAGGAATGTCAGGAAAGAATCAAGAGACAAAGGAAGATCAGAGGAAACCATTATGAAGGAAGGCAACAAATGTTTGAAAGCACTGATGTGCTAATTAACCATACAAGTCAGAAATTAGTACCATAAGGATCCATGTCTTTCTATATTAATGGACCAAAAAAAATTTTTTTTAGATTTTTCTTTCCTACATTTCACTTTTTAAGAACAATTTATTTATTTATAATTTTTATATTGCTTTTCCTCCTTTCCTACATTGTTTGCAGTCATGGTCATTGTGCATACTGTATTATTGGTTCTGCCTTCTTCATTTTGTACCAGGTCATTTAAGTCCTTCTACACTCTGTATTCATCATTTTTATCATTTCTTGACATCATCTCTTGATTTTCATCCTGACTGTCATTCTCTATCAACAGGCATCTACCGTTTTTAGTTACTTGCAAGCAAAAAAAGTACTGTTACAAATATCTCGGTCTGTATGGGGTTATTCCTTCTGTCAGTTAGTTTTTACTTGGGATACACACCTAGTAATGAAATCTCTGAATCAAAAGATCTGAACATTTTTGTCATCTTCTTTACCCAATTCTTGACTGTTTTCCAGAATAGCCATTCCAATTCCCAGCTCATCACAACAATGAGTTAGTGTGCCCATCTTTCCATGCTTCCTTCTACAATGAGTATACCCAACTTTTGTCACCTTTGCCATCTTGGGTGGGTAGGAGTTGAGTTGTTTAGGTTCTTTTAATTTATATTTTCCCCATTATTATTTTTTTGCTGTATTCTTTTTCATGTGGTTAACTGACCAAATGACAGGAGAATATTCTTTTCTTTCTTTCTTTTTTAAAGAATATTCTTTTCAAAACTATTTTTTCATATCTTTTGACCTCTTCTCTACTGGTGAAAAACCTTTCATATTGTGTGCTTTTCTTACTTGTTTATTTATCCTGGACATCAGTTCCTTATCACAAATATTTGAAACTAAGATTTTTTTTTTTACCTAGTTAATTGCTTCCTCTTTTTTAAGCTGTTGTATTAATTTTGCCCATGCAAAACTTTTCAATTTCATGTTTAATTCAATTTCAAAATTATCTTTTGTATTTAACTGTCATTATGCTATGTCTAGTTAAGAATCCACACACACCCCCATCTACCCACCCCAAGCTGTGAAAGATATATGGCTTAATTTTCTTCTAATTTTTTTCAGGGTATGATCTTTAAGATTCAGATTGTAAACTTTGAATTTATCATGAAATATAGTATAATTGTTAATTTAAGTCAATATCTGCCCAAATGTCTTTTCATTTCCTAAACAGTTGTTACCAAACAGGGTATTCTTTCTTAAGCAATTTATGTTTTGGAGTTTATTGAACTGGACTACTGAATTCCATTATTTCTGAATCACTTTCGTCTAGCTTGTTCCTCTGATCTTTCCTTTTTTTCATTAGTACAAGCTTTTATGAGATCAAATTTTCAAAGCGCTGTCCTATAATTCAAAAACAACACCCTACAAAACAAACTTTCTCTTGACTAGGTTGAATTTGTAGACCTTTCTTTCCCATACTCCTCTGACAGATGCTTCAATGTGGCTTGGTGCCCTAAGAAAGGGGTGGCAATAAAACACAAGCTTTAACAGCTGTGGATCTGCAAAGGCTTTAAGGATGGACCTAGTTATGAAGATGGTGCCGGTAGGTAAAAAGCAACCCAAGTTCAAGTTAATATCACAAGTTAACACTTTAAACATTTTGCAGCTTTTAAGATTTGCAAAACATTTTGTATATATAATCTTACTGGAGCCTTCCTTAAACCATCCCTATGAGATAGGTGTATGTATTACTTCCATTTTGTTTAGAAAAAATTTTTTTAATAATTTTTATTTTTATCCCCAATTTTAAAACAATTTTTTTTTCCTTTTTAAATTATGTTTCAAATTCTATTCCTCTCTTTTTCCCTTTCTCTCTCCCTAAGAAATTAAGCAATCTGATACAGGTTACACATGTACAACCATGTAAAACATGTTTCCATAGTAGTCATTTTGTAAGATTGTTGTAAGATTTGTAAGAAGAGTTTAAAAAAAAAAAAAGGAAGAAAAAAAAAGAAAGTGAAAAATTAGTATCTCCCTTCTACAGATGAAAAAAAACTGAGAATGTGACAGGTTAAATGTCTTTCCCAAGATCAAATCTCATTGTCTAAAGTAAAATTCTAACTCAGGCCTCCTTGAACCTAAGTAAAACATTCTAACTACTACTCATAAGCAATTTTCCCCCTCCCCTTCCCCCACAACTCTTTCAAATCATCCAATAAGACACAGAAGGCTTCTTATCTACATTAGCAAACAGAAGACACACAATGATCAAATTATAACTTCTTTAAGTTTTGGTCATTCTTGCACACATTAGAGATGGAAAAGATTATAGGCAGAGGTGAAATTGGAAAAAACTGTAAATGGGTGGAAATCTCCAACTTAAAAAATAAGGCAGAATGTTCTCTAAAGCATCCAGCTTACTTTTTTTTTTTTTGACAAGTGTTGTTTCTTTTCATTATTTATGACCATCTCATAGAGTACACAATGTAATGTCCCCTGATACAATTTGTAAAATTAATGAAACCTTAGTAGGAGGGAGCTTCCCTGGAGCAAAGGTTTTAATTGCCTCGAGCTGAGCAAAGGAATATGAGGAGCCAGCTTCCAAAGAGAGAGTGAGAGTGGGCAACTTCACAAAACGAGGTTAGAGTTTCAGTTCCCATTTTTCTTCTCAAGTAAGATGCAAAGGCAGATGCCAGGGTCCTGCAGGCATGGAAACCAAAAGGGGCTCCTCACACCGACATTCATCTACTGAAGACAGAGAGAAGTCAGCTATCATCTTAAGATAAATTGCATGTTTCTGGGTATGTATTAAGTGTAACTAGACTCAACTCGGGGTGCCGACACGGGAATCACCGAGCACAGTAAGACCATAATAAGGCTTGACTGCTGGGCACTTACCAGAGAAGTCCATTTCTATCAGTGAGCCCCCTATGAGGCAAGGGTCTTTGTCGATGGTAAGTGACACCATCTGTCTTCCATCCAGGCTGTCATTTTTAGGTATACAAGCTGCCAATGAAGCGTTCCTAGTGGAGGGCTCAGCCCGCCTTTCGCAGAGGGAGTCACTGAGGCCTGGGAAAGTGAGGGAGGGCCTAGGAGAGAAGTAAGTGGCCCAGCAAGCCGGGACCAGGGCCGGACCATCCCCCAGCCTCTGGAGCCACGCCACGACATCTGTGTGGTGTGGATGGAGAAGTGACCGACCCCCGGAGCTCAAGAGTTGTGCTGGGCACAAACAAGGAAGGTCACTCCCACAAGGAGTCTGCCTTCTCCTGGGAGAGCCCATCCCTACCCCATGTATCTATATGTGTGTATAAATATAGATCTAGGCAAAAACAACAGGCAAATACTCTCGTACTGTAAGTTGCAGAGCAATTGCCAATCTCCGTGGGTTTAGATTGCTTTACAGGGAATGCTGAAACAATTAAATCACTGGTCAGGATGGAAAAAAATGGCGGGGATGGAAGAAAATATGGTCTACCAATCCTGGAAATGCTAATTAGTAGCTGGGCATTATGGGACTCTGAATGGCCTGCTGCATGGAAGCTTTCCAGGGCTGGCTAGGTTTAAAAACCTGATCTTCCAAGTCTGCCTGTTCGTCCAAGATTCTTTCCACCAGGCTATACCATCTGCCTTAGAGCCAGCTTCAGCTGGCCACTTTCTAAGTATCACTCAAGAACAGCAAGGCTATTGGCAACTGTTCCAAGGAAGAGCAAAGCCAAAGAAAAGGGAGGATCCTGGGAAATAGGATGATTTTCTAGTTTCAGGGCTACTCCCTGCCTGTGACACCCAGCTAGTAGCTTCCCCAGCCCGCATTCAAGGAGTCAAACCTCCTAAGCTAAAATTACTGAAACATCAAATAAATCAGTACAAATCTCAGCAAGCAAAAATAGTCCAAGGGACTCTGATAGGCATTTGGTGGTTAAGTGGGGACAGAGTTCTAGACGGTGTACCAGATGCCCAATTTATCCTGGGCATGTCTGAGGCTCCCAACACCAGGAGGGGGTGAGAGTTCAAACAGCTGTTTTCACTCAGGTCAAAGGAACTAGACAATGAAGAGCGAGTAAAATGTTCATAAACATGCAGTAAGTCTCCAGCTGCAAGCTTTGTCTGATTGTTTCACACGTCTGAGAAATCACTCTACGGTTCCAAATTCAGAGACGGGCACATTTGGAACCTGCTTGGAGCAAAATCAAAATCCAGAGCAATGCTAGTGGCCAGTATCAGCCAGCCAACTGAATAAATAACCAGCCTTACTGAAATCCCACTCGCTTCCCAGTCTGGGCAAAAAAACCTGATCTGCACAGGTCTTCTCCCCTTGTGGTGCTTAGAACTGTCCCTTTTACACAGAACAGATGTTCATACGAGTTGACTAAATTCATGATTACTGAGCAATAGTAAGGTTCTAGAGTAAGGCAATGTAGTCTGAGACAGAAAATCAGGAAAACTGGAGACTAAGCCTTGGATATTCTGGCATGCCTTCTGGCAAAGTTATGTCTTATCCGGATTTAACAGCAAAAAGAAGAGGTCCGATAACCTGGCAGACTGAAAAGATTCTAGGGTCAATCAAAGAAAAGGTCTTGACATTACAGTAATCCATATTTTTTTGAAGGCTCTCCACTGTTCTGCATATCCATGAATCTTCTGGGCTGGGATTGTGTTCAAGTGAAGACTCTCTAAAAGATCTAACAAGCTGAATAAAATGTGTAAGACACATGGTATGACTACCAAATTTCATCAGAATGGGGACATGCAGCCCACAGGGACCATTTGGGGTTCTTTGTCCACCCCTCTCTTTTTACAGGAGTAGGAGGCCCAGGGGGGCTGCGGTATATGAGGCCATGCACTAGGAAGCAGCAAAGCCATCATTTGAACCTAGGTCTTTTGACTTTTGTGCTCTTTGCACTATACCACAAGACTTCTCACATGTCTCTCCATTCTGATTCCCTGAGTCATTCTATCCTCCTTTCCAACAAACTGGATTTTCCCCAACACAAGAGTAATTTTCATACCAACCAATTATTGTTGCATTTCTGGGGAAGTTCCTCTAAATCCCAATGGTTTTTGAGTGGTACTTTAATTGTCTCTGACACTGACTCTCCAGCTACAAAGAGAGTCAAGAAAGTTTATCTCTTTGTCCATCAGTGCCAGGTTACTACCTTAAGGAAAGAGTTCTGCCCAGTGAATTCTCTTCCCTGTCACTCCACCCACTCAGCAGACTCCAGAGGGGAGTTCCCACTAGAAATTGCACAATTCTCTCAGCATAAAGAAACAAAATTGGTTCTTGTGGACTAGAACCACAAAATATTCAGGCAGAATGTCCTCTACTTCACGGAAAGATCACAAGTAATATTAATGGTATTTCCCTGACCAAAATCTTGTTATTCAACATTTCATGCTGAATTCTCACTAGGACCACAAAATGAACTGCTTCGGTGGTCCTTGTGTCTCTTTTTTTCTTATCAACTTGACAAGATGCAATTTCAGGCTTCAGGGCAGTCCAGATAACTGTTCTCTGCTTTAATGGTTCACATAAAGCAATTTGGAGTTTGTTAGGTTGTTTTTTTTTTTTTTTTCCTTAATCACTAACACAACGTCTGTATTCTTTTGGAAAAAATCAAGCAGAAATGATGGAATGTTCATCTGGAATAAATGATCCCACATCTTCCCTGGGGGAAAAAACACACCATCACTTTATTTCCCAGTATCAAGAAACCCAAAGAGTTGGGAAAGAAGTGAGCAGCTGTGCTGAATCCAGATGTGCCCATTATCTGGTCTCCAAAGATGGTCTGCCTTATGCAGAAAGAGAATGCACTACACACTGCCATGGTCTCTAAAGATATCTTACAAGATGCTCCAGAAGTGATGCTTTTGGGGTATTGGAGTTGGTAATAAAAATAAAAGAAGGAAAACATTAATAATTCTATTAATAAATATATCCAAGGATACTTTTTGTCAGACATTTCATTTCTAGAGGTAGAAGTAATATAGGAAGCCT
The DNA here is from genome assembly GCF_048593235.1 of Sminthopsis crassicaudata. NCBI lineage: Eukaryota > Metazoa > Chordata > Mammalia > Dasyuromorphia > Dasyuridae > Sminthopsis > Sminthopsis crassicaudata. Next base: position 103,076,135 of record NC_133620.1, on the reverse strand, counting down.
TGGGATATATTCCGGGAGATCTGATGTGAGAGCAGAGTAAAAGAATTTATATATATATACAAACATGTCATAGATTCATAGTAAAATTGTGTTATCAAAAGTAGTAGAAAACAATAAATAGTATTCATTGGAGGCGATATGGAAAGAGGACTGGTTTTGGGGTCAGAGCACTGGAATTTAAATCCCACATATGTTTACTAATAATAGTGGTAATAATAGTAATAAAAATCACAATAGTTATAATAGCCTACACTTATACAGTAGTTTAAGATTTGGAAAGTTCTTTACATATATGTGTTCTCTCATGTGATAACTACCTTATGGTCTTGGGCAAATCTTTTAAGCTCTCAAAGACTGTTTCCTCATCTGTTTGTTAACTAAGGATATTGTACTAAATGATAACTAGGGTCTCTTCTAATTCTAGATTTGTGATTCTATGACCCTATGTAGTTTGTACACTGACGGAGGAAGCAAAGAGCCACAGTCCATGCTTTCTGAATAGAACTGAAGAAGATAATCTGTATTCTGACAGTAGAAGATGGGAAGGGTCCAAAGAGAAGACCTACCCTACTAATGAACTTCTGCTGGAGCCATGGTCAGCTCCCAGTTCTGAACAAGGCCATTTGCAAGGAAAGAAATGAGTCTAGGGGCAAACTCTGGAGACTCCAAATGCCCTATTTAAAACCAAGCAAATAAATTCTGAAAGAAATTGGAAATAAGTCCCCACAACTCCATCTGGAAGATTTATAAAGAATTGTGTTTGTTAACAAAGAATTCTTTATTAAGGAGTATCCATAATGGAAGAAGCCCCTTTTGTGTCCATTGCCAAGACTTAGGGTCATAGGATTTAGAGCTAGCAAAGGCCTCAGATCATCCCATCTAAACAGTCAGTCAGTCAATAAACATTTATTAAGTGCCCACCACCAGTGCTAAATTCCAGGGGTAAAAAGAGAAAATCAGACAGCCCCTGCCCTGGAAGCATTTACAATGCAATGGAGAAGACAAGAACAAAAAGAAGCTGAAAAGGAGAGGAAGGTGGAGGAAGGTGCCCAAACATGGGAGAGAAGTCAGAGAAGGTTCCAAGTCCTGTGGCCAGAGGAGAAATGACTTATTCTGAGCTGAGCTCCTTCCTTAAAAGGGAGGTTCTAGAATTCATGACTCCACCATCCAATCCAGAAGTCTGAGGACAATGAAGAAGTCCCAAGGCTTGTCAGGATTTTCCAAGGTAATGATGTTTTCCCAGCAATGAGTTTCTTGGGGCATGGCAGAATGTCAGAAAAGCCCCAATGTAATACAGCCAGGTGAGAAATTTTAAGGATGGAGAAACTGAGGTCCAAAGAGGCTTTCCAAGTCACACAAATGGCAAAGAATAAAGCTGCCTTTAGGATCCAAGTCCCTAGTCTCCAAATCCATTGCTCTTTCTACACCAGTTTAAAGCTAAGATTTATTCTATTGCCAGAAGTGAATACCTCTCAGACTTTTTTTTTTTAATTTTTTTTATTTTTTGGCATGCTAATTTGCCCAGGAGGCATTTAGGGAACAGTGAAGGAACATTTTTCAGAGCCCATTTGAGTCCCAAAGGCCAGCTACTTTGGGTTTCTAATCCAGTTATAACAAGACAGCAAATATTCAGCTTAGAAGTATTTCTACTGCTGTGTGACAAGGAGTTAAAATAAAATATCAACTGTGCTCATCTAAGATGAAGAGATAAATCAGAATGGAAGGTGGAAAGGTTCTTCACCAGTCCACACCAAAGCCAAGGATAAGGCAAAGGTGTCTTCCACCTTCTCACCAGTGAGCACAGACTGTATGTAGCCTGAGGAAAACACCACACAGAATTTCTAGCCACAGGGGGACACTTTGGGGAGGATAATGACCATAAAACAATTAAAGAGGGAACGGGTTAATCTGTAGCTGGTTATAATCCATATGTCAGCAGCCAGAGCAATCCCACTTCTCCAGACATCAGTCATTGGTTTTTTAACCCAAGCAATTTTCTTCCCTTTTTTAATTGAAGGGGAAGGCGGGGGAGGGAGCAGGCTTAAGTAGGCATAAAGATCTGGCTCTGCCACATCTAAGGTCCTCTGGCAGCTTCAGAGAATTCAGCCTCTAGGGCTGAAGATGAATTTACTGAAGCTACCCTCCTGGGAGGGGGCATATTGTGACCAAGCTTCCTGCAGAACCTCCTGCCATCTGCAAAATTAAATTAAATAGTCCTCCACTTTTGAAATTCTGCCATCAGTGTACCAAAGGGAACATCTGAGTATACCAGGCAGGGATGAAGTCTTTCCCTTTTACCAACACACACAAATCATTAGGAGATTAAGTCTCTGAATAGCTAATGCACATGTCCATATAGAAAGGGAAGTTGAACACCCAGTTTAACACCCACTTGCAAGCTACTGTAAGAGACCTAGGCTCTTTTGTCACTGGCTTTGAAAGATGAATTAGGTAGGGAAAAGAAAGAAATATGACAAAAAAAGTCATGTTTACACTCTCCTGCCTTGTTCTAGCTTCATCTACATGGAGGTCAGTAGGAATGGCAAACAGAATGTCCAGGGGAAAAGGAGGTCAATGGCGGTGGCCATTTCCTGTAAGAAAGTCACATTGCAGTCATTTAACTATTTGGTTAAATATTCAATCATTAAATACAAACATATTAGTGACTAGACTGGAATCAGTTTCTCAAAAACTTGAAAAATGCTGCCCATGGTCAGCACAAGACATTACCCTTCATATGACTTTGGGCCCCTTAGGCAGTAACAAACTGTTGTCCGCACTGGGACCTACCTAGGATTCTGGCAGAAAGTCTTCAATGGTTTCACCTCACTCATACCTTCCCTTCTCATGACTATTTCTCAGTACCAAACGGGCAAGTATCCAAGGAGTGCCTACTATGTGTCTCTCTGCCCCATGACTGCCAACACAGGTGACTGGAACAAAGAAACAAAGAAAAATTCAGAACTGAAAACCTTCAGTGCAGCCATATGTTGAATTGAAGGGGGGAAAAAAACACCTAAAAAAAGTCAAGAGTGGATATGCAAATTATGAGTGAACCACATGCAAATGTAGAGAAACTTTGAAGAAGTTGCTTGGTTTTATGTAACGTATGCATGTATTTCGATAAAGATCATTCATAAGTCCTCCCCAAGATTTATGGAAAGGTTAAAAGCAAAGATAGATCCAGAAAGAGATGGCTGCAAGTTGATGTCAGCAATAAAAGCTCCTCTGACCATCACCCCACTGGAAGGCCAGCGTCTCAGGGATTTGGCAAACCTATACTTATAGCTAAAGCAATACCAATACTTATAATAATACCAATGCGATAGCATTAAAGAAAACTTTTTTGGATGAAACCTGTGAATTCATTGGTACAGGGTCTGTAACTGGCTAATGAGAAAACTCCACCAATGTAGATTCGCCTTCTCTACAACTTTGTCTTAAAGTCACACCTACAATGGAGGGAATGTAGTAAAAGTAGCCATGGATTTGGAGTGAGAAGACATAAAGATGAGTCCTGGCTCTGTTAATGATTACTTAAAAGGTCCCTGGACAAGGGATTAACCTCTCTGGACCTCAGATCCTCATCTATGAAATGAGGGAAATGGTACTAAACTATCTGCAAGGTGCTCCTACAATGAATAATTTTGAGTCAGTCATTTTATTAGTCACTTTACCATACTTTGAGCATCAATTTTGTCACCTGGGAGATAACCCAGATTATCTCAGGTTACTCATGGTTGAGGAGAATCCATTTTGCAACAATAAAGGACTATGCCCATGGAAATGGAAACTTCATTAAATCAAACACTACCATAGTCACAGAAGATGCTATATGTTTCTTTCCCTTTAATATTAACAGCTGAAACAAATAAATAACACTGGGATTAGGGGAAGCATTTCAGATATACAGCCAGGTTTTGAATTCCAGAAAACACTGTCTACACTCATTCGTTGCCTACCTTTCCTCACTTCCCATTCACTTCTTAAACCCATTGCAAAGTTACTTGAGTACCCCTTCTTCCTAACATTCTCTATTGCCAGAGTTGTTGTACCATTGCTCTTTCCTGATTCTCTTCCTACCTTTTGTCTTTCTAAGATCAATGACCCCTGTGCATGGTTTCTGCTCTACAGAACTGTTCTGGGCCTTTTCTCCCTGCAGCCTCACACTTGGTGATCTCATCAGTTCCCAAGGGTTCGATGATCATCACTATGCAAGGGATTCCCAGACCCATCAATATATCTAGCTCTAAGAACTATCCTGAGCTCATCCTCATATTACCAACATGCTGAAATGTCCCACTGGTGTCTCACATTCAACAACAAAACTGAATATTTCCTCCCCTCAAGCCCACGCTGCCTCCAAATTCTCTATTACTGTTCAGGGTACACCCATTCTTCCAGTCACCTAAGTTTGTAGCTTGACTTTTCCTTCACTATCCTAGATAAAGTCATCCCTCACCTTACCCAGAGGCTCTTCCCCTAATCAATCCATCATACAGTTGCCAGAGTGGTATCACTAAAAGCCTTTAGTAAAGTCTGACAATGAAATTGAGCTACTCAGAAAATCCAATGTTTTTCTCCCGGGATAAAATATAAACTCCTCTGTTGGGCATTGAAGTTCTTCATAAGCTGGATTCAACTTAAATCTCCTTATCATTGCATATTACTCTCTCTTTTTCAATCAAAATATCCTACTAGTTCCTCCCCATACAGGGCCGCACAGGCCTTTCACCTCTCACCTATGTACCTATTTCCTGTGCCTAGAATGGACTCACTCCTCACCTTCTCTGGAAATCTCTAGCTATCTTCAAGTTTCAGCTTGACAACCTCTTCCTACAAGAGACACACTCTGATTTTCCCACTTGTTGGTTCTTCCCCCAAATTATTTTTATATTTATTTACTCATGTATACATGTTCCTTCCTTAAGTAGACCATAAGCTTATTGAGGGCAAGAATTGTTTTATCCTTGTACTCCTTCCTAGTAGTGTCTGCAGTGTCTGTTGAAGTGTGTCAACGCATTTTAGAAGTATAAGAGGCAATCTTCGGCCACAGAACAACACACAAGAAACCAAAATTCCCACTCGCAGAGGAACTCAAGAACCAAGTCAGAATCTGTAAAGAAGAGACAGAGGGGAAAAAAGACTGGATTGGGGAACATCAAAATATTCTTCAGAAAGATTCCTAGGTGAGCATAATTATTAATTTGACTTAAAAATCCAGGAGAGGGGGAGAAGAGACATACAGAAAAACAGAAAAGAAAGAGACATTTACAACTAGCACATGGGCTACTGGAGGAAAAACAAAACGCAGCTCATGTCCTAAGAGGCCTAGTAGAGTACCTGGTACTCAACAAAGGGAGCCTTTGAAGATGCTTTGATTGACTAATAAAGTAGAAATATTAATGCTGATCTAATAAGAAGAGTGACTAGAGTTTTCTGATAAGTGCAATAAGGCAGTAGAGACCACTAGGGAATCCTTATCTCAGGGTATGTCAGATGGACACTCTATTATTGCTCTCTGGGATCTTCCCTTGACTTCAGAATGGCTGGGAACCAGAGAAAGAGGTCATTCAATTTCAGGTCAGTAAGTCAGGGCAAAGCACTGCATGCAGATGATTTATTTTCAAAGAAACCTATAAGTCTGCAAGGCCTCTGGGTTTCCTTGGAACAGTGTTCCCTAAAATGATCATGACAGGAGGATATGAACATTGTCCGAATGGGGCTGAGTCTAAGGAAACCAAGGACCCGGTTCAGGGAGAGGCAGATATGCTTTTCCAAGAGAAACATTTGTTATTTTCAGCTCAGGAAATCCGACGGCAGAGAACAGCGTGGCAGGATTTGTTTTTTCTTTAGAATAAATTTAAAAGCACAATACCGAAGGGGTGATAGCTTTCTTTAATTCCTGAGAGACTAGAAAAGGGAAGAGCAGCCATAGATGTTTCCTGGAACTTTACCCAAGTATTAAAGCCTCCTTGATACCCCAACAAGGTGAACAAGATTCAAATCCCCGTCAGTTATATTTCCACAAATGCATTCACTGATGGGCCAAAGTGACAGCTCTTATTGATGACTGGGCCCCTAAAAACTGGACAAACTCAAGTTGCTGGGGAAAAAGATCAATGAGGTCCAATTGCAGAGTGAATCTCTGGGACTACCGCTGCCAGAGTCCTCCTGGGCAGAGCTGACGAGCACAACAAACAGGCAAAAGCCTTGCTCAGGCCCATAATGGTTTGTCCTTCAAGGAGAAGTCTTTCTCAACAAGAGAAAAGTAGTAATAAAATTGAGGGAGCACAAAGTAGAAGAGGCAATCCAATCCAATTGGGAGAGCATTTCTTAAGCCATTTATATTACAAAGTACTCTGCCTGATTCCAGGGACACAAAGGAAAAAAAAAAAATCTATGTCTTTAAAAGGGGGGAGACTATAACATTTAAATAGGTAATTGTACTGTCTGAGGCAAGATAGAATTGATAACTAAGGGACATCAGGAAAAACTTCAAATATGAGTTAAGCCTTGATAGTATCTAGGAATTCTAAGAGATACAGGTAAGGTGAGAGTGCATTTCAAACAGATCCAATTATATGTGAATCTTGTGGTTACAGGGAGCCTTGTGTGTGTGTGTGTGTGTTTGAGAGAGAAAGAAGGAGAGACAGAGAGAGAAAGAGACAGAGAAAGAGAAGGAGGGGGAGGGAGAGAGAGAAAGGGAAGCAGGAAGGGAAAAGAAGCGGGGGGAGAAAGAGACGGAGAGGGAGAGAGATTGAAATTGACTGAGATTCTTTACTTTAGGAAAAAGATTTGCAACAGGCTATCTTTACCTCATGATTTTCTTTAGCACATTTAAAATATTAGATTAATAAAATCTAGATTTATACTTAACTTTTCAGGAACACATTTATTGCACAAAGCAAGATACACATCCATAATGCTAGCATGCTTTTCCTTCAGGAAATTGCAGTCTGAAACATTTCTTGCCTTCAAGATCAAAAAAACCATTCATTCTCATTTGGTATCTCCCTGACCTCAGAGTTTCTGATGATTTGGAGAAAATTTTCAACCCAATTCTCAAGTCAGATTGAAGTCTCCACACCCAAGTACGGATTTTTAAAGCCACATCTTTTAGAGTCCCAGTTTGAGACTTTGTATATTCACTCTTCCAGAGAAGCAGAATGCTAACAGATTCCATATATCAAAGACATATGAAAAGATTATTTTTTTCTCCTCCCCTTCTCCTCTTCCAAAAGGAAGGGATATAATTCGCAAGTATTATGCCAAATATTTCTGCTTTTATTTTCAAGGTGGAAAAAGCATTAAGCTAGGCTGAATTATTCATGAGACCTTAGGTAACACAATCATTATTTTTGGCCTTCAATTTTGAGACTTTTCATCTTGCAACTCATTTTAGGGCTTCTGAATTGGGGACTTTGCTGTACACATCATTAAATTATTGGCATGCGTCTCTATGTGGAAATCTACAATTCATCAACACACCACTGTATTTTTAAAGCTGTTCTAGTTTTCTGTGCTAAGTTATTTCATCTATCCACGTTTCTTACTTCCCTTGAGCTCTCTCCAGATAAAATGTTCAAAGTGTGCCTCAAAATTCGTTGACAAAATCCAAGGCAGAAAAGGTCTGACTCTAGCAAAGAGATATTCAGTCCATCTCCAGGGATGCAGAGGAGACCCATTCTTTAAAAAGTCAGCCATCATGTACTCATTTACATGTATCCCCACAACTCATTTTCATTTGCAAAATATTGTTGAAATCTGTATAATTCAGTAGTTTATACATTTTGGTTGCATTTTGTCACATTTATATAAAACTGTAGGATTTATAAAGGCACTTCCATGAAACAACTTTATGAAATGGATTTTACAGCAATTTACAAATGAAAAAGCTAAGGTTTAGCCAAGTGATTTGCACAGGACACAGACACAATAAATATAAGGACCACGACCTAAATCTAATTCCCATGATTCAAAGTTTAGTGTTCTTAGCACCAAACCATGGCCTCACAAAGAACTGTGATTGTCTAGTGTCCCTCTTCTTTAGAATTTTTCTTTTCCCATCTTCTATCTTTGCACAGAAAACTGACTAGATTGCTTTAGAAAACTACAAAGTTCCTTTAATGGCCTCAAGCTTCTTCTGCAAAGAAAAGCCATTTTAATAATAATAATAAATAATGACAGCTATTATTTATAGAGTACCTACTACAGGCAGGTCACAGTGATAAATGCTTTACAAATATTATTTCATTTGATCTTCACAACAATCCTGGGGGGTAGGTACTATTATTATCTCAATTTTGTAGCTGAAGAAACTGAGGCAGACAAAAATGTCGTGACATACAGCTAGTAGGAGTATGAATCTGGATTTGAACTTTGATCTTGCTGACTCTGACTCAGCACTTAAGACCAACTGAGCCACCTGGATGGTTATTTTAATGTCAATACCCTATGATGGTATACTAGCATGGGATAAGACAGTGGCCAAAAACTAAAAGTGAGTATTCCTCAGCAGGAGCAGCTCTTGGGGCAGGTGGAAGGATGCTGAGGAAGGACAGGAATAAGGGAGATTCCTAGGCCATGTGGACAGGTATGAAGTCTAAAAGCTCTACTGCTGTTCTCTGCAGATCAGGAGAAAACTGAACAAAGCCTTGTTGGCTGAGTGAAGCCCCTTCTTCCAGCACTTTGGACAGCCTCCCTCTGGAGAAGTTATGGGAAGAGAGGAAGATGAGCTACCAGAGAGACAGGAAGGATGGGTTGTGATTTGGATCGCTGAAGGGAACGTCCAGACTGAGGTCAGAGCTGAGTATCTGCCTTTCTACTTTTGTCCCAGCTAGATACATAGAAAATCAAGTAAAGGAAAATAAAAACTGTGACCTACTTTCCCTTGCCTTCCTTTCCCTTCTACTACATCAAAGTATCAGTTTCGTTTCCCAAGAGGGAAGCCTTTGGGTTATACAGAGCTGTGAAGAGGGTCCATCAGGGACACAGTCATCAACTAAAACTTCTAATCCTATGCTCTGTTTTTTCTTAATTTTTAAATTTTTTCCCTCAAAAACTCCAATCAGTCTCCCAAGATTCTTATTATGGACATATATGGAAAGCAGGAATAATAAGTCATCTTGTTTCATCTAAAATCACATTATGCAAGAAGTCTATATTTCCCATTCCCATTCTGCTTCATATTTCACATATATCAGCCTTGCCAGTATAGCTCACCAGTTCTGAACCACCTTGGAGGTGCACTAAACAAGAACTCAGAATGGACTTGACTACAAGAGATATAAAGCACATATAAATCAAAAATGAGTGGGATAAATACATTGAAGCAGGGAAGACTTATGAACAGGTGCAAAATGAAGTAAAGCAGAGGCAAAACAACAATATCAACACTGATTACACTACCACAAATACAAGGTATAACAAAACGACAGAAATTGAATGCTATAAAAGCACAATGATCAAGCTCAAACCAAGTAAGAGATATGATAGGACCTTCTCTAGGCCTGCTTCTTTGCAGATAGGGGACATGATAGGTGAGCTACAATCTATATAATGTCAATGTTTTGGTGAACTGTTTTTTCCCTTCTTTTTTTGTTCCTTTTTATAATAGAAGGACTCTTATAAAAATCCTGTAAAAAAGATATATTTTTAAAAATTTGAATACCCTTCTAAAGGGACATGATCTAGCCAATACAAAACAAAACAAAATCTCTCTATGGAATGCAGTGGGATATTAATTAGTTTGCAAAAATGTAAAGCATACCATTGTCATTCTAAACTACCATTTTTCTTTGAAATATTCCAGGTGCTGGATTTTGCCAGGGAACAAGCAAGCTCAAATCCAGGGCAACAAGCACTTCATCTCTGGACTCAGGGTCATCTCTTCAGTTGGATTCTGCTGCCAGAATCCTGGAATCCACAGCTACATTAAGACTTTACATGACTTCTAACAAGAATCTAGGTAAGTGTTCATTTGCTTTTTTGGGAGCAATGAGCACTCCTCCTTTTCCATGCAAAATTTCTCTACTACTATTTAATTTTAAAACAGCTCTCTGCAGAGCCAGACTCAGTGAGAATCCTTCCAGCTCAGTGCCATGACTGATTCCCTATTTAATTGTATGTACACAGTAAAAGGAACAAGGATACTAGTAATAGGAACCACACCCTGACATAGCACTGAAAAGCTTTTTTTAAACTGTCATAAAGCAACAGTAATAGCACAACCAGTGGCAGAAAAGTAATATGTCTTAATTGCCCAATCAAGAGGAAATCCCTGGGTTAATTATGCAATTTACATTAAGGTACAAACAGAATGATTAATGTACATTTATGATCTTGCTTTACCCAAGGAGTAATGAATGCCTGATAACTACCATGTGCCCATAAATGATGAAGGAAACCCACAAATAGGAAATTTTCTAACACTTTTATTATCCGTGTCTTGCTTCCGAATGACAAAAGAACAACTCAATGAAGCCACTTCCAGATTCTTACACATTTACCCATTAAAATATGTGACCAAAGACTCTAAAAACAATAAACTGGAGACAACATTTGATCCCAATAAAGAGAAATCTACCCATGTAGAACAGCCTGGGGACGGATTCACCTAGATATTTCCTAAGAGTATACTAGAGCAAATCCAATTCCTGCCAGAAAGGTCTCTTTATCTGACAGTCGGCTACCTGGACACAGTGAGATAACCTCCAGCCACAAAGCTGGCTCCAAATGAGTTCTGAAGTTGCCATGGTAACTAACACCTTCTTCCAATACAGCCAATATGTTTCCCTGCTCCAAGCTCAGCTCCAGGATTTGCTGGAACTGTTAAGTACAAGTACTGGTCACACTTTTCAGGAATCTCCTTCCCTCCAATTGTATGGGTTAGCTCCAGTAGGTCACACCAGGTACAACTGAAGAGTTACTTTCAAATTCATCCTTATATGTCACAGGTTTGGGGGATTTTGTTTGATTTTCAGCTGCCAGGCCATAAGGTGCAGCCTTCTCCAAGCACTCTTTTCTCCAGCAGATATGTTTCCAATGTTGCTGATGGGAGCTTCCCCATCCTAATTCACTCTAATATGAATACGAAGCTCTCAATACACTGGCAATTATGTGTTTTAATACTGACTAAATTGCAAGGAGAAAAATCATTTGGATGCTTGCTCCCTACTATGTTTCAAGGGCTTCAAGAGGAAAGAACAAATGTTTTGAGCTCTGTAAAATGAGGGAACTAGATCAATACAAGCATGTTAAGCCTTTCAAAATGTGACTGAGCACGAAACACTTTCAAAAGAATGGGTAGGGGCGTAACCGGTTCTCCTAAATCTGGTTTTTTTGGATGCCTCAAAGACCTTCCCATATGTCACCCAGGGCCCAATTACTTACTCTTCCCTAACTATAGGGTAAATTAAAGTACAAAGCAAGGCTCGCATTCCTCCATTGAAGTGTTCTCTCTTTGCTGAAAGACTTATGTGTATGCTAGCCTTATAAATACTTATCAGCCCAATTATTTCATCAATCTGTCTTTTTCACTGTTGACTTGACAGAAATGTCTTTGTTTCTTTTTTTAAACCAGATTAGTACTGGCCTGAGATGAGGGGATATCTAGATATTATTCACCCAGAAATTTGGGTGAATTTCTGCAAAGTATATAATAGTATCTCTAATGACATACCACATTTGAGAAATGTGAGCTACAATAATACTGCAGTTAGGTGAATTCAAACTTGGCTAAATATGTCCTGTCTCTACTGTTGAACATTCTAATCAGTGACTTGGATGAAGACGTAGTGTCTATCAAGTTTGGAAATTATGTTGTCAGATAGAAATTGTTAACCCATTAGATGATAAAATGAGGAATGAAAAAAGCACTGTGATGGTCTAGAAAGACTGAATTTGAAAGAAAAAATGTAATAATAATAAATGCAAAGCTGTACAGTTGGGTTCAAAAAAATCAAACTACTGAAAGAGAATGTGGAAAGCCGACTTAGAAAGTAGAGTGTAAGAGAAGTATCTTGGGGATTTTAGAGGATCACAAGCTCAAAGTCAAAAGTATGATAAGGCAATCACAAAAGATAATGCAAGTTTTGATTATATTATTAGAAACAAAGTGTACAAAATAAGGCAAGTATTATACATTATACAACATGCTATGGCTACCCTACATCTGGAGTATTGTATTCATTTATGAGCATCACAATTTAGAAAGGATGTTGACAAACTGGAAGAATGATAATGACAGGCCAAAAAACAATGGCTTATGAATAAGTCAACCAAATAAGTATTTAATAAACACCTAGCATGAGACAGATGCTATGAGGAAAAAATAAAATCAATCCTACTCTCAAAGGGTTTACATTATATAGCAGAGGACATGTACATGCTTATATTAGTAGATGCAGAATTTTTTTAAAAAAAAGGTACTAAGTAAGGGAGGATACCAGCAGTGGTGGGGATCAAGTGCTGCTTCATCTTGAAGGGAAAGATCCAGAGGCATGGGTGTGGAAAGAGATCATTCCAGGCATGAGTGAGAGCCAGTACAAAGACAGGAGGTGGAAAACTGCATGTGAGGAACACAGAGAAGGACAGTCTGGCTAGACCACAGAATTCAGGAAGGGAAATAATATATCATAACGCTGGAAAGCTAGTTTGGAACCAGCCTGTGAAGGATTTCAAAGGCCAAAATGGGTAGTTGAATTTTATCCTTGAGGCAATAAGGCATTCATTAAATTCCAGTTATTGAAAAAGGGAATAACATGATTAGATATATACTCAAGGAAATCACTTTGGCAGTTCTGTGGAGGAAAAACTGGAATGGGGAAAATTAGAGGTAAGGAAATAAGTTAAGGAAGCCCTGAGAGAGTCCAGGAAAGGAGTGATGAGGACCTAACTTAGGTAGTGGCTGTATGAGGATGTGAGAGATGTAGGGAAGATGTAGGCAAGGAGATATATCAACTTACTATTATATACAATCTCTTCCAGGTGAGGAGGTTAAAGAACTAGGGATAATGGACTCACACTTAATACCATATACCAAGATCAGGTCAAAATAGATTCATGATCTAGACATAAAGAATGATATTATAAACAAATTAGAAGAAGGATAGTTTATCTCTCAGATTTGTGGAGGAGTCAAGAATTTGTGACCAAAGAAGAATTAGAAATCACACAAAATAGTTGATTTTGATTATATTAAGTTAAAGGTTTTGTACAAATAAAACTAATGGCGACAAGATTAAAAGGGAAGCAATAAATTGGGAAACCATTTTTACATCCAAAGGATCTGATAAAGGCCTTGACTCAAATGTATGATAGGTTCAAGCCATTCTCCAATCAATAAATGGTCAAAGGCTATGAACAGACAATTTTCAAATGAAGAAACTGAAACTATTTGTAGTCACATGAAAAGGTGCTCCAAATCACTATGATTCAGAGAAAAGCAAATTAAGACAACTCTGAGATACCACTACATACCTCTCAGATTAGCTTAGAAGATAAGAAATGATAATGATCAATTTGGAGGGGATGTGAGAAAACTGGGACACTGATGCATTGTTGGTGGACCTGTGAAAGGATCCAACCATTCTGGAGAGCAGTTTGGAACTATGCTCAAAAATGTCAAACTATGTATACCCTTTGATCCAGCAGTGTTTCTACTGGGCTTATATCCCAAAGAGATCTTAAAGGAGAGCAAAAGACTCACATGTGTAAAAATGTGGCAGCCCTATTTGTAATGGTTAGAAACTGGAAACTGAGTGGATGCCCCTCAATTGGAGAATGGCTGAATAAATTGTGGTATATGAATGTTATGGAATATTATTGTTCTGTAAGAAACGACCAGCAGGATGATTTCAGAGAGGCCTGGGGAGAATTATGTGAATTGATACTAAGTGAAATGAGCAGAACCATTATACTCGGCAATAACAAGAATATACAACGATCAATTCTGACTGACATGGCTCTCTTCAAAAATGAGATGATTCAAACCAGTTCCACTTGTTCAATGATAAAGACAGCCATCTATACCCAGAGAGAGAACTACAGGAACAGAGTGTGGAACACAACATAGCCTTCTCACTCTATTGTTATTTGCTTGCATTTTCTTTCTCAGTTTTTCTTTTTCTTCCTTCTTGATCTGATTTTTCTTGTGCAGCAAGATAACTATATAAATATGTATACATATATTGTATTTAATATGTATTTTAACATATTTAACATGTATTGGACTACCTACCAGCTAGGGGAGGGGGGAGGGGGGAGGAGAAGAAAATTTGGAACAAAAGGTTTTGTAAGTGTCAATGTTGGAAAAAATTACCCATGCATATGTTTTATAAATAAGCTTTAATTAAAAAAAAAAACAAAAACTATGGATAATGCCAGGTTTACAAACCTGGGGGATAGGAAGAATGGTGGGCCCACTGCCATCTACAGAGAGCAAGGTTTTGGAGACAAAAGAGTTCTGTGTTGGGCATTCTGAGATATAAGTATCTCAGGGATATCCAGTTTAAAAATGTCCAATAAACAATTATAGGTGTCTGACTGATGCTCAGAGAGACTCAAGTTGGATTTGATGAAAGGAGAATGAATTGGGACCCACAGGGAACTCCAAGGAGTACCTACAGATGTTTAGCTTGGAAAGACGGGGAAAGAGAGAGGCAAATGATAACTATCTTCAAGAGATTCAGTCTTACATGGCCTTCTAAAAGAAAAATGTGGTGGAGGGAGAGGAGCTGAATTATTTTGGATAAGATTTCCCAGAAAGAGTCAGAAGTGGTGGGCTTGGATCTCAGGGAGACTTCTTGCTAGTTATGAAGCCTCAGACAAGCCCCTTGACTTGTCCAAATATGTTTTCTCTTCTCTAAAATGAAAAGGTAATACTAAATCCTAACTTCTACAACTACTTGAAAGATTGCCATATGAATGGAGAATCAAAGTCAGTCCCAGAGGACTGATTCAGGATGAAAGATTGGAAGTTGTCCATCACTGGAGTTATTCAAATAGAGACTGGATGATCCTTTGTCAGGGATGTGAGCTAGCTACAGAATAAACCCTGGTTGGGTATAGGTTAGTTTACATCAGGGGGTCTTAACCTAGGTACTATGACTAAATCCTCTGTGTGTAAAATCCAAAGACAAACACTACACAGTCCCTGCCCTCAAGAAGTTTAGTCTTACTGAGGATACAGCAAGTGCACAGGTAAGGAAATGTAAAGTTTTCAGGAGTAAAAAAACACTAATGGGCAAGGGAGGGTAGGGAAGGAGGAAAGATGAAAAGGAAGAGCTCATAGAGCAGGAAGTACATGGGTTGGTGCATTCCAGATACAAGAGATGTGCAAAAGCATGAGAGAAGATAATGTCGGGCCACGTCCAGGCAACAAGACCAGAAGAGAGACATCAATAAGTATAGTAAAAAAGGGACATATTCTAAATAAGCCAATTAGCAAAATATACCTATAACTTACACCCACTCAGGGAAGGCAGACAAACATGAGAATTAACCCAATTTAGCATCTATAATAAACAGGACAGTCTACACAACACAAGACTAGAGAGGCTGGTACCAGATGACTCATTCCAACTTGTAATAGCTCCATTGGCCCACAACCTTGTTTTACAAAGCTGGGTGCTGAAATTCCAAAGATGTTTTCTCCTCCCCCTTCCCTTAGCAGCTTCTGAGCACTAAGCCATTAAGAACCTAAAGTGTAATTTATCTTATACACTATTATCCTGTTAAATTGCTATACAGCTGCCATGGCAGTAATTGCAGTGATCAGTAATTCAGGTTTCCTGAGCAAAGGGCCATAAGTAGGTTTCATAATTTAAAATTTCCTGAGGATTTATTTTTAAAGAAACCTGACATAAGGAGTACTTCACCTTCACAGGAATGCTTCTGAAGGGAGGTCAGTCATTTTTCCATTTGCAAGATTTTCATTACTCACAACTGCCAACATCTCAAATCTATTCATCAAGAGATCCAAAAAAGAAACAATCTCTTTATAATTAACACATCACACAATATCATACTTTTCAGAAACAATACTTACTACACCATAGATCTAAAAGGTTGTCAGTTTTCCAAATGCTCTACCTACAAGTTAACAATTTTGATTAGAGAAATAGTTTCATTTACTTGACACACAGGGCCTTCTCTTGAGGGAAGAATAGGTCACAGAAAACCAAGAGCTACTCAAGTTTGTCAATGATTTATAAAGCTGAGTTAGCATTTCACTCTAAAAGTGTACAAAAGAAAAAATCAGGGCACCACGGTAAGTAAGTAAGATAGGGGAAGGCTATAAGAGCTTTTCCTTCTGGCTCCCATTACAATTTTGGTTTGTTCCTGTTTTCATGGATTTCTGTCAAGGTGAGAAAGTTTCAGCTCAAGTCTAGGATTACAACAGTCTCATGGCCACTTCTGAAATGAATGTCTTTTATGAATCACTTCCGTGGTTCTCCTTCCCCAGACACAAAGAATGAACAAAAAGGGAGAGGCTGGCCATTGTTCAGGGCATATCAAGGGCTTAATCTAGTTTTGTGTGCTAAGAGGATTGGCACTAAAATGAAGAAAATTAAGACCCTCACTTACCCCTAATCTCAGAGTGTTCCAGGGCAAACAAAACCCCAAACACAAGTCACTTTTGCCTGACACCATCCTTCCCTGATCAACTGGGATGAGATTGTGGAGCTCAAAGGCCAGGAATGTTACTGCATCACCAGGTAGACAAGAGCTATTTACCCAGATCACACACTGAACACCAGTTCTACAGAAAGAAAGGGCAATGTCACTGAGATCGAAGCAGCACATAAAGCCCACTATCACCAAGGCATCCTCTCTTCAGCAACATCTGTCTCTGAGGTAAACTGGAGTGCCTTGTCTAGACCAGACCTCCTTAACTTTGCCCACTTGTGACCCCCTTTTTTACGTACCACATGTATACAGATATATAAAATAGATGCACATATAAGCCAAACATCGACATAATTAATCATAAAAAGAAATTTATTTTATGTGCTCCATTCAGAAAGAGAAATTATGGAGACTGTTTTTGTTGTGGCTTTTGCTTTTGTATTCCCTCATGGTTTTTTCCCTTTTGGTCTGATTTTTCTTGTACAACATGATAAATATGGAAATATATTTTAAAGTAGTGTACTTGTATAACTTATATCAGATTGCCTATTACCTTGGGAAAGGAGAATTGAGGAAAGCAAGTAGGGAGAAAAATAGGTGAAACACAAAATCGTACAAAAATGAACATTGAAAACTATCTTTATGTATATTTAGAAAAATAAAATACTACTGAGGAGAAAATAACAATAAATTAAAAAAAGAAAAAAATTATTTTACAACAGTTCTTTGGTATACATATATAATTGTATCATTAAAGATGAAAGCAAATGTGCACAATAATGAAATGGATGCACTTGTTTATTTTTACATAAAGAAATAAATCTTGGTGGAATATATGATATCTTTTACTGTTGCCAAATATTTTGTGATTCTCACATTCAATTATGTGATCCCACATGAGGTTGTGACCCACAGTTTAGGAAGTTTTGGCTTATGGAAAGATTTACACGAACTGATACTTAGCAAAACAAGAAGAACCAGAAATATATTGTACATAATAATAGCAGTGATCCAAAGCAATCCCAATGGACTTTAGACATAAAATGCCATCTGCACCCAGAAAAAGATCTAAGGAGACTGAATGTAAATCAACACATGCTATGTTCACTTTTTTTGTTTTGTTTTGTGGTTTCTCCCTTTGGCTTTGATTTTTCTCTCCTCATATGATTCATAAAGCAATGTGTAGTAAAAATAAATAAGTTAAAAAAAAAAAAGTTTTGGCCTAGACTATCTGATGTCACCAGCATCCAAATGAGTCAATATATGTCAATTGTTTTGCATACCAAATCTCTAAATATTACTGATTATTGTAGGATTGTTGCTATTGTTATCCTAGAAACAACCAACCTCATGCAATTGTGAATTTAAAGGAAAATTCAAATCTTTTTCATTGAATTCAGCCATTTTACATTCTTCATAATAAGTCACGCTAAGAGTAATTCCAACCCAAGTATGCTGTTTATGATGAATACATTGGACTTCAATATCCTATTTCTCAGGTAATAGCCAAGTTCCAAAGCCATTAGTGCCTAAAGGAGGCTAACAATTATTTCGTATCTATACAGACAGCTCTCTCTATTATGCTATTTGTGCCTATCTACCTGTCAGCATGGCAGAGTAGAGGAAGGTCTGGCCTTGAATGGCAGCTCCACTGGCATACAGTGACTGGGTAAACTTCAGTGAATCAGGGAATCTCTCAATGTTCTAAGACCTCTGAGACCATAAAGTGCAAAGAAAGAGCTGATCTGCATAGGGAGAGCAAACTTATCTCCTGGAGCTCCCCAATAACATCATAGCATGAGGCTAAAAAGGGCTGTTAATTTAGAGCTGAAAGAAACCTTAAGAGCAATGCTGGATGACTCCCTGACATAACAGATGGTGAGCATGAGGTCAAAAGATCAAATGATCCATCTAAGATAGCAAAGAAATGAAATGACCAGCATCCAAACCCTAGACCTCTTGACTCCAAA
Organism: Sminthopsis crassicaudata; assembly: GCF_048593235.1. NCBI lineage: Eukaryota > Metazoa > Chordata > Mammalia > Dasyuromorphia > Dasyuridae > Sminthopsis > Sminthopsis crassicaudata. The sequence goes on along the minus strand of NC_133620.1, from coordinate 103,057,533 downwards.
GCCATCCATCTCAACTTTCCAGGCTTTTCTAGTCCCTCAGACTATTTTCTAATATATTAAATTATTTTGTTTTGACACAACACATACCCAAGTTCTTTTATAAAATACATGAAAACAGTTTTACTGTTAACAGAGGGATGCACTCAGTTGTTTAATTCTGGCTGTTTGTTACTAATGCTGACCACAGTGATATGACTAACTCTCTTCCCCTGTCAGGAAGAACCTATTATCAGATAATTCCCAGACTTAATAAGGAAGGAACTCTTTAGCAACCCCCAAGGTCCATCCCCCAATTTCTGAATATCTTCAAAAAACCTTTTGAATATTTTTTATCATATCTCTAGCAGGTACATTCCATCTGGCTTCTGGCTCCTGACCCCTCTGAGTTCTTGCCTTTACTTCTCTGGTCTCAATGAGAGAAACTTCCTAAGGATAAATTTCCCCCATAAAAGATCTGCTTATGATGAAGATCTTTTTGAAGTTCTCTTCAGGACTAAGCCACTATAAGGTACTCTCCTTATCTCCCATAGAGCCTTCCTTTTAATGGTGCCATTTTCCTTCCTCTAGCTGACTCTGGTCAGTTTAACCTGCTAGACAATGACTTTATCCCACTTTGTAGAATACTCTCCTTCTCCTGGTTAATTGAGTTCCTCTGAAGGAACCCATCTTTTCCCATAGTCTAAGGATATGCTCTCCCAACTCTTTTTCACATTTACCATGCCTGGTGTCTCTTTTGTATCCCTTTACTTTGTCTGAAAACCCTTCCCTTAAGTAAAGACTAACTTTTTATCAAATTAAAAATAGCCATTGTGAATTTGTCACATGTTTATTTTGAACTAGGTATTGCTATCCCAACTACATCAATAGTACTAATTAGAATTTTGCTGCTTCTCTATTTAAACTTTTGGAGTCTTTGTGAATGTTGTTCTTCAGGCTCTGCTTTCCTGATTCTACATCACTTCATAGAGGTCTTCTGATGTTTCCATGGATTCTCCAGAGTATTTGTTCCTTATTGTACAGTAACATTCCTATGTTCAAATTTGCTCAGTCAACTGAGCAATTATTTTGTTTCCAGTCTTTTGTTGTTTCAAATAATGCTCCATGTTAACATTCTGTAAAACAAGGTCACTAATAAAATCAGGCAAATGCTTGAAGTCATGAAAGTCAAATATGCACAAGCTGAAGGCTGACTGTATGTTTACCGATCAGTGCATAATCCTGGGCAGGTTCTGCAGGTTCTTAATAGGGTCCAGGATTAAGCAGAAGGAAGAATAGGTCTGATGAACTTTGAAAAAATGAATAACCTCAAGTTTCACCCCTGAAAAGGTCCATTTTTTTAACACCAAGATCCTTCTATTGATTATGTATATCCAAGAATACTATAGTATACTGTAGTATTAAAAACCTGAAGTTGAAAATCACCCACAGGGTCACCTCATAGCTAAAAGAATATGGTAGAAGTAAGCAGGTTACAACATATTACAAACAAGGGATTATACAGGAAAAAAAAAATAAAGAATGATATCAGAGAAAGAAATAAAAATAGACTTGTCATGTAGCAAGAGTTACATGATGAAAGATAACAGATGGATATTCCACTGGCAGCTATATGACAAAAGAACAGTATTTCCAGCACATGGGACGTATATTCTACAGTGAATTTATTAGAAGACATGAGCAGGAGCCATATAAGATCAATTAGCAATCATGGCTGGGCTATGATCAATTCCACAGGAAGGAATATATACATCTGATGGGGCATTGAAGCATCCTCAATGTTAAAAAAGCAATGCTTTGCATACAGCAGGTGCTAAATAAATGCCCAATGAATTACTGAATACTTCCAAATTGTTTTCTAGAAGGGTTGAACCAATTTGCAACTCTACTAGTGTGAATCAGCAAATGCATCTTCCCACAGAATCTTTAAGAGTGACTTTTCTCATCTTTCAGCACCTCTGCAGTTAGACAGGTATGAGGTGTTACTACAGATTTGTTTTAGTTCAATTTCTTATTAATGATTTTGAATATTTTGGGTGATTAGTGATAGTTTTTATTACTTCTTTTGAGGACTATTCATGTCCTTTGACTACTTGTCTATTGAAGAATGACTCAATTTTACATTTTGCCAATTCCTTACAGATTTAAGATGTTAAGATTTTTACCACTTTACAAAATCAAGATTACTTACTGTTACTTATTATCTTTTTCTTGTCTAGCTAATGATTTTCCTCATCCATAACAGTGAAAGTTATAACTTGTTTTCTAGGTTTTTGTGGTGTTATTTTTATTTTTAGATTTATCCATTTTAGACTACCCTCACTAATTTTGATAAAATGGTATTATTTGTGTGGCTTCATACCATACAATTTGGGATTTTTTTTTCCAAACCTATCCTATCAACACAACTAAAAAAGCTGTCACTCTTTAATCATTTCCATTTGTCCTTTGAAATCCTTCAGTATCCATGAAGGAGGAAAAGATTTCTCTCATTCAGACATATGTGAAAAATTCAAGGTTTTTTGTTTTTTTTTAGGGGAACACATAATCTCAAATCATTATGCTAGGAAGGGGAAGAAAAAGAGACAGACAGAGAAAGAAAAAGAGAGAAACAGAGACTTTACTTTCTATGTGACCAGCATTTTGCTAAATAGGGGACAGTTCTTATAATCAAAGAGGAAATGAAAGTAGACTTGCCTTCAGCATCCTTTTTTCCCAGGTTGGGGCTGGGTTCTAAAATCTCCCCCCCCCCACTTTGGATGGTCTCAACTGGTGAGTTATCTTGCTTTTAGTTGTGACTGCTGTCCACATTTCTCTTTTAATGTAATGGAATCTGTTTTAGCAGACCTAATGCTAAGCAATCTCCAACATCATGAATTGATAGGTTATAAATTACCATGTCTCTCAAATGAATGAAATGCAACTTACCATCATTCTGAATGACTACATACTATCAGATTGCATAAAGAGACTCAACTAAGGAGCTGGGTGGGAATTGAACAAAAAGCCCACAATCCACTGCATCTAAGGCTCCCTTGTCTCCAGCTTGAACCCTCATACCTCTCCTGAACATTATGAGTTATGATTCCTAGGACAGAAAAAGTGACAGTTCCTCTCTCTCTCATCCTTTGAAAGTGGTCATGCCATAGTGAGTGGCAAAAATACTGGGTTAGTCAAAGGAGCTAAGTTTACCAGTTCTGTTGTGTAATCTTGAGCAACAGAAATACAAAAACAAACTCCTAGCAATCCCATGAAACTTTCAATTCTCTTATATGAAATACTTAGTTCTTTTATCTGAAGAGTGGGAGACAAAGGAGAGGGAGCTGTAGGGATAGGTAGCCTCTAAGGCTTTTTCAATATATTATATACAACAATTCTATGGTCCCACTCTACACTCCTCTTTTTACCAACTTTGTAATCTATGTGGCAAAGGAATAAAATAGCAAAAACCTAATATACAAATTCTATACAGACACAGCCCCTCCAAAGTACAAATGAGAGACCCCATTCAAGATGGCTTCATACCAACCAGGGAAATGACTAACAGGCTTTGAAGCATCAGAAATCCCATAAAGTATGAGCCAATATCAACAAAGGTACCAAGAGCTGGTCATTCAATCCAGGACTGCTGCCAAGGCTATGTTCAAGGAAACATCACATCCTTCTATCTGTCCAAAGCTAAGGACAGATTGTCAGAACTCTTTATATCATCTTACTGGCACAATGGTATATGTGTCCCTCTGGAAAGGATGGCTCCAAAGTATGCTAGAATTCATAGAATGCCAGGGAAAGTTATTCAATTATTGTATGCTTAAAAAGAAAAGCAAGCTATATATAATGGAGCCACAGCTTCATCTGTGACCTCTGTTTTACTGAGTATATGGAAGTGTTCATTTTAGCTGATCTTTAAGTTCAGAATTCATCTAATTCAAGGTAAAAAAAAAAAAAAACTGTTCAAGTACACTCTACATCAAAAGCACTCTATCCTTTCTCCTTGGTCAGTTCCAAACTGACAGGGAATAAACCATACCCAGTTCAGAGTAAAACACCATCTCTACATCTCAAGGTACAGACAAATAAACATAAGGCAAGAGTGGGTCATACCACTTTTATTCATCCTGATCTTTTTCCCTTTTCTTGATCCGAAGTACTTCAACCGGCAGCTAGCCCCGATACTAAAAAGGCTAAAACAGTCTCCTCAAAAGGCTCTCAGTAATCCAACTAAGACCCAGGACTGGGAGACTATTTTACAATACCGTAACTCAACACCATGCAAATGATCAGCGGGGAAAATCTTCAGACAAGACCTCGCTACTGCCAAACAAGCTTTTAAAGAAAAAATGCACAAACCTATCTAAACTTCATTCTAGATTGCCAGAAAAAGCTTTAGGGACACTAAATAAAGTGCTACCCCTCCAGGTGCTCAGATCCCAGTTCTTTTGAGGCTCAGCATTTATAAATGAAGAATCCATATATATGTCTCTGAGGCCTTGTATAGAAATTCACAGGACAGGTTGTCTCCTTCTACCGCTTGGAAGATGGATTATTCAGGTCTGCCAGAAAGAAATCTTTTCAGGATCCAACAGGCATGAATCTTGGTCCCCAAGCAGCTGCCCCACAGATTCCAGGACTCAATATAGTAGTAAGTTGTACCCATAGGGCTGGATGTCACTAATATAAGCACTGACCCCAAGTTGTTCCAACTTTCTGGACACGGTCATTCACCTATTCTCTCCTAGGACAATTCACAATTGTCTGATGAGCAGAAAAGACTCAGAATTCCCTTTCTTTCTCTCCCAAAATATGAGAAGGGAGGTGAAGAAGAGGGCAGACTAAGAATTCTGTAAGTGTGGGCTGGTAATAAGCTTGCCTTTATTTCCCAGGCTGGATTAAATTCCCTGTGATTGTGTCTAAATCAACAGCCAATTTTAAATTGCTACTCAGAGAAGAAAAGGAGAAAAACCTGGCCAAAACCACATGGCGTATGCTTCAGGATGGAAGACAAAGAACCAAAAAAAATTCCGCATCTTGGCCTTTTATCTCAACAGACTCAAGAGCTGCTTCTTTAGATCAACGTAGGCTATGTTTTTTGGCTACAGGAACAAATCTGAAACTGAGCAGGGTCCAGCCGGACAAGCCCCAACTTCCCTCAACAGCAGGGTAAGTGCTCCTCTAAGAAAATATACAAGCAAAAGCATACAAGAGTGTTCGGGTGGTGTGAATATAGCTGCTGAGACTGCCTCTCTTGACCAAGTGCTACTGAGGGCTGTCAGTCTGTGCCAGGGATATGAGATTCAGCATCTGATTAGCCACTTAAAAAGCAATGTGTCCTGGGATCCAGAAGAGGGAAATTTATCTAGTCCTGGGAAATTCCCCTAGCACTGCCTAAGGGCAGAGAAAATGTTGGGTCCCAATGCCAGTAACTTTATTAGCTTACCATCTCCCTTAAGGCAGAGAATGTAATCTCTGAGCTGTGATTGGAATATAGGGCTAGAGAGACAAGAGTAGTTGTCTGGGAGGTTTAAATAGTCCGACCAGGATGCTGCCATTATTTCCTAGGCTCCTACAACTCAAAGGCAGTTATTTGGAAGCCAGCATCCAGAGAAAGTATTTCAAATCTAAAGCAGAAATACATCTGCATGAATTAAGGAGACAGGGTTTTTGCTCAGATAAAACCAGATGAAACTAAGAATCTACATGTTGTATGGCTGGTACGACCCAAGAGAACAATGCAATATGCCCCCAGGAGAAGGCAGCAGATTTAAATGTGACACATTCTTCTTATATGATCAAAGGGCCATTTAAACTTAAATCAGCACACTTTATATCATAGACCAGATGGCATGAAACTAAAGATATTTTAAAACCGTGTTTTATGCCATGCCAATTACAGCACAGTCAGTTGGCTTACACAACATGTTCTGACAGATGCACAAGGACTTTCTATATGATTTGAATGAGTTCTCACTTCATCCTGGTTTGATAGAGCGCTCCCCCATCATTGGAAAGAGGCTGGGGCCAGCTTCAGGACATAGACATGGCCTAGCCAGGACTGACTGTCTTGAAGAACCACCCCTACACTCCTCTGACAGCTCCACAATAGACAGACCACATACAGACTCCTGAAATACGGAAGTTGGTCAAGAAAAAGGAACAGTTGGCTGGCGGGATCAGGGCTTCCGGCTTAGAGGGCTTACAGCTGGTCTGGCCATTCATCAAGAAAGCTGAATTTAAATGGGAGACACGTTCAAAGTGTAACGTGTAATAAAGCAACTGGAGCAGCAAAGGGTCTTAATTTTGGTTTCCTTTCCACCCAGCATATCTCCTGCCAGCAGCAGAGTAAGCATGCCTGGTGAGTTATTTACCCTCAACATTATCACATCTGGGAAAGTCCAAATTCAATTCTGTCACACAAGGCAATTTTCCATATGCCATCCAGAGGCCACCTATCTGCTCTAAGCCCCCAGAGTCCAGTTCCAGATTTTTGTTCATTATTGGGAAGACTTCATTAAAGTATCAGTCATATGGCCCATCTGATTAGCACCTGGTACTAATGAGGCTAAGATAAGGGGTGTGATGCATCCCCTCTCGTTCAATTAGATTCAAAAAGCATTTATCAAATGCCCACTGTGCACAAGGTATTGTTAGATACTGGGGGGATAATAAAAATTAGTCCCTGCCCTCCCAGAGCTGCCATTGCCAGTGTCTCCCTCATGGGTGGCACCTGTGATTTCACTGGTATAGAGTAGTCTGGCCATCAGAAAGCTCCCTTTAACGGTGCAGGCTGGCAGCTGCTCAGTAATTTAAGACTCTTGTAGAGTTGCCTGGGGATCTTTCAGAGGGTCCCACAACTAGCATGAATCCGAAGCAGGCCTTGCATCCACATCTTCATTCCCCATTCCACACTGCTTCACTAGGGATGGCACAGAACACAAATAGATGCCTATGCTCTTCTACAGACAGGCAGCAGAACCAGCTTAACTCTCGTCTGAGATCTCAGGAATGGGTATCTCAAAAGAGTCTGGGTGACCGCTGAAGACAGCACAGTAAAAAAATCCATCAGTGCGTCTATTGTTTTTAGCCTCAAGATCAGAATTCATCTCTGCCTTGTCATTCTGTGCCCTTGCACCAAATGTGGTGCACCAGCCACTGATGAGCTACAGGTATGCTCAACCTGGGGAAAAGGCTACAGCATCTGTACTATGGCACATCCACTCCCTCTCTTGCCTATTTAGGAAACTCTTTTGAACTTCTACAAAGTTTAAGGGCAAAGTGAAATTCCAAAGTGAATTTCCTAACCATAGCAAATGGGAAGCTGGTTACACTGTAGAGTCAAGAAATCTGAGGTTTAACAGATGTCTTCGGACCCAAAGGGCAAATAGAGCAAACTAATAGGTCGATTTTGGTAATGATGCCATCGTGGTTAAGTCTTGCTACTTCACTACAAAGAACCACTTTATAACTCATTACAATTAAATGATTACTGATAAGAAAAGCCAGCTAATGAGGCATTTCTGTGGAGCAAAACCGTCAATGACCTCAGTGCCTTATCACCAGATCTCACTGTCTCATCATTTCCATCTGGGATGTGGGCATAATAAATTCGGGGAAGGCTGTCTACATTATGCTATTAACACTTTGGGGTTGGAGAATGACTTTGGAAGTATTACCACAAGTGGTTAATTTTATTAATATTGAGAATGCACAGCCTACAATAGCATAATATGCCCACAGGAAAACCAATGGGATATCCTTGAATATGCTATTCGTTGGGTGGAATGTTTGACCTAAAATCAGTAGAGTATTCTGAATTGCTTTATGTTTTGAACTGCAATTGTTAAGGTAAGAACTCTTAAAATTAAAATTACCTAAACACCATTAGAGCTAAAAATCTCTCTTGGTTCTTCCTTTGCATTCTACCTGAAGACATGGTAAGATAGAATCAGAGCAAGGACAATATCTGAACTCTTACCCATCTTTTATTCCAGGCCCAGATTTTACACTACCTGTGAAGTATCCCCTAATAATCTCAGTTGCAAAGTGGTAGCTCCATCCTTGATTTCACAGAACCCATTGTAACTCTAAACACACGTTTTGCTTTGTATTTTTGTGTGGCACAAAAATATATAAATATTTCTCATACATATAGGACTTTTCTCTCATTCTTTGATCTCCTCAAGTAAAAGCCTACCAGTGCCATTACTGGATCTGTATCCCTATAAAGGAGGGAAAAGGACCTATGTGTGCAAAAATGTTTGTAGCAGCTCTTTTTGTGGTAGCAAGGAATTGGAAAATTAGTGGATGCCCATCAATTGGGGAAATGGCTAAATAAGCTGTGGTATATGAAAAGTAATGGAATATTATTATTCTATTTAAAATGATGAACAAGCTGATTTTAGAAAGAGGATAGATTTACATGAACTGATAATAAGTGAAACAAGCAGAATTGGGAATACATTGTACACAATAACAGTAAGCATGTGCAATCATCAACTATGAAAGACTTGGTTCTTTCTCAGTGGTTCAGTGATCCAAAGTAATCCCAATAGACTTTGGACAGAAACTGCTATCTGTATCCAGGAAAAGAACTAAGGAGACTGAATGTAAATCAATAAATGCTTAAGTTCACTTCTTTTTTCTGTTGTTGTTGTTGTTGTTGTTTTTTAATCCCTACCATGGTTTTTCCCTTTTGCTCTGATTTTTCTCTCCCAACATGATTCATAAAGCAATGTATATCAAAAATAAATAAATTTACTAAAAAAGTTAATTTTTGAAGAACAGCTTCAAATTACTTTCCAATCAAAGCATAGTATTTTCACCTCTTTTATATTATTTGTTTGCTTGATTTTTTTCCCCTTTCTCATGTCCCTCCCCCCATCTTGATCTGATTTTTATCATACAGCATAACAAATATGGAAATGTGTTTAGAAGAACTGCACATGTTTAAGTTGAATTACTTACTATCTAAGGGAGGGGAGGAAGGAAAAAGGAAAAAACAAACAAACAAACAAACAAAACCAAATTACTTTCCAAAATAGTTGGACAGATTTACAGTTCCACTAATGGTTCATTAACATGCCTGTTTCCTTTTGAGTCCCTCCAACATTTCTCTTTTCCTTTTTTTTTTTAAATCAACATTCTTAATCTGATAGGTGTGAGGTAGAACTTCATAGATGTTATAAGTATACATTTTTCTAATTAATAGTCTTTTCACATGACTATGGATAGCTTAGATTTCTTTCCCCCATACATTCTTCATATATATCTTGCCAATAATAGTGTAAGCAATCTCACCACTTGCAATATCCTCTAACAGGAGGCCATGAATTTCATTAGAAAGCCCTCTGGCCTTAAGATCCTAGCAAGCCCCCTTCACTTCTCCAACTTTCAATTTTGTTATCTGTGACATATGAATAAAATAATACCTGCCTCAAAGGATTTCTGAGAGGATCAAATGAAATGCTATTAAGGTTCTTTAAGTCTATGCCCATGATTTCACAAGACGGCAAATAAATATTAAAATATTTATATGCCATTTAGTTGTCAAGTACCTTACACAGATTATAAACTGCATATGACTGACAGACATGGTTAAATCATTTATAATCATGTAGGAATAAACTAAAAATACATCCATTATGTAGCACTGTGAAAACTACTCCATTAGCCACTGCCCCCATGAAAATAAAATGAATGATAAAATAATTAAAAGATAAAAGAAGTCATTAGTACCATACTACCATTAGGTAAAAAAATACTGTATTTAGAATCTGAGGAGGCTTCAAATCCTGATTGCTACATTTGTATGACCTTAGGAGTCATTTTCCTTCTGTTTCTTCAAATGTAAATTGAAGGGAGTGCAGTGGAGGATGGCTGAGATTCCTTCTGGCTCTAAATTTTATAATTCCGTAATCAAAAAGTCCAGGCTACCTTCCAGTTGTGTCACTACCATATCATCAAGTCCCCTTGGATTTAATACTTTATTTCTACCCTCAATTTGTTTATCTTAAAATGGGGAAGAATAATGTCACCTGTTGCTTCCTAGCCCACCTGCCCTAGTCTCATATTAGGAATGTAATATCAGATGGTGATAATGTAATCAAGGTTCTTTAAAATAAATAAATAAATAAACCCACCAACAACAAACTAAAATGTGGCTATTATTAAGATTATTAAGGGGCCTGGGACTCTAAGAATCTTTAATATCTCTTTGATATAGAGGGCTCTCAAAGGTAAGAAATTCCATGTGCAATAGGAAATATAAACCCTGGGTCAGCACAAACCTTTCCCAGTCCTAAATGAGTACATACCACATCTACAACAAATGCATGTAATATTTAATAATGGTTAGATGCTGGGAATCTTAAATGAAGGCTCTTCCCAATGAGAATATTGCTCTGATTAAATGGATTTACATAAAGCTTTGTTTCAGGGATAAGAATAGAACTCCAGGAAAGAAAATCAGTTTAATAAACATTAAATTGATGTTGCTGTTGCTGCAATGGCCTATTCCAAGTATCAGGAAGAGAAAATGAATTTTCAGGGAGAAGTCACCTTAAAGACAAAAACATAATAAATATCTTCATTATCCTTTTAAACCCTTAATACTCTATTCTTCCAAATTTGGTACTGCAAGAACATCAGAGATTCTTCTGGATCAAAGCTCTCAGCCTAGAATGGTTCTTAGTACAGGGATGTAATGTACTATAAATGTTTAACCACTACTCTCCAAAAAAAAAAAAAAAAAAAAAAAAAGTAGAGTACACCAGGCATTTTTAAGTTTCATCTGCACTATTACTATTTTCCATCACTTTCTTAAATTTAGATAATCAACACAATAAAATATCAAGCTCTAATTTGTTACAGTTTCTGATTTCTGGGATGCTCATATAAGAGCTAGCTCGAACACATCCTTGTTTAGAGATGACCTAGTTCAACCTCCTTCCTTATTTTCAGGAGTAAACTGAGACCTAGGGAGCTTAAATGGTTTGCTCAAGGTAGCAAGCATCAGTGGCAGAGCTGGGAGTCTGCCTCAGGCCATTCCACACCAAGTTCAAGCCTTTTCTCCAATGCTCCATGTACTCCTTACCTGAAGTCAGCTCCTAGTTCATTCTACCCCAGGCAAACCATGTAATTAGAGGAAGACTAGTCTCAGTGGATCATGAGATGCCCAGATTTATTCCGGTTTTTCAAATAAAACACATCATCCAGGTACACAGGGCTCAAATGGGATGCAAGATCAAGGCTTTTTGTTCCAGTTATTGTCATCTAATAATAAAACTGCCAAATGTACAGAATCAAACGTGCTTCTGTGCATTCTGTTTATTCACTATCCGTATTCCCATTTAAGAGTTATATAGAGGCAAGGCAAATGAGGATCTCTGTAAGTGTGACTTCCAATAAAAATAACAAAACAGAGAACACTTATTCAAATACTTGAACTTGCACAATTTGGTCCTAGAATCTCAAAATGTATTCCCCACTAGTTTCCTCCTAATGTTCCTTTAAAATTATTTATTTATTTTCCACCATCTTTATTTCCCCATATCATCTTCTTCCCTTCTTCATCTCCTACAACAAAGAATAAAAGAGGAAGAGGGAAAAAAGCAATTTATCAAAACTAAACAATGTTATTACATTGCTCCATATCCATAATGCTCCATCACTTCAAAGAAGGGAAGAGATACATTCTCCTATCTCCTATTAGAGATTACACCTGGTTGTTATAATTACATAGAAATGTTTCCTTTTTTTTTTTTTTCAGAAACTAATACTTTTGATCTCCCCATGTATTCTCCATGTATTATTGTAGGCACTGTATACATAATTTTTCTGGTTTTCTAGTTCTGATAACTTCACCTTGCATCAATTCATGTAATTCCTTTTTATAGTATTATAATAGCTTATCCCATTCATTTACCATAATTTGTTTAGCCATTCTCTAATCTTCCCATTCTTTTCATTCAACATGAATTTTTGCCACACAAGCTCATGTCTCCATTTTGTACTCCTGTAGAATGTAAAGCAAGGAAAATCAGGCTCACTTCAACAAAAGAAAAATGAAAGAAGCAGGATTACCCCACCAACAAGCAAGGTTCTTTGGTTTAAAGGAGAACCCAGGAATTCTAAAATTCAGTCTGCCACTCCAAATATTAGCCATCAACTCTTCTCTACCTATGCTGTTAATTTTGTGGGCTAGAAAAATGGAGTGGCTCCAAGCCACAAGCCATTTACAGAGGGAGTTCATAAAGCCCAGGTACTCAAATGTTTAAGTCAATCAATCAACAACCATTTATTAAATACTTATTGTGAGAAGTGTTAAGGATATAAGTACAAAGAAAAAAACAATTCTGATTTATAAGGAGCTCTCATTCTAATGGAGGAGAGAGCAAGTACACATATAAATATATACAGCATAAATATAAAGTAAATAAACATACATACAAAACAGTTTGGGAAGGAAGGAAACAAGGAGTATGTTACTTTGGGACATCATTAACAGAGGTCTTCTATAATCAAAAAAGACTCACCTGTCTGGATTCCTGCCCATGTACTTGGCAAATTTCAAATTCCTACTATAGCCAAATTTACATGGACATGTTCTCACAATCCCTTTAGGCTGGAAATAATAGCAATTAGAAGTCTTTACAATTCATTTAGGTTGGCAGCATGGAGTTAGGGTCCACATGAGATTCACAGCAGGCCATCCCTGAGCCAATTTAAGTTAGGTCTCTAAGGCTGAATGGGGACATAGCTACAGCTTTGCATGAAGGGTTGACAACATGAGGTCCTGATGTTTTGTGGGGGATTTTCCTACTTTCTTCCCAACTTCAGTTAAATGTACTTATTTGACATTATCTGGGCTAACTAATAAGAGCATAGTCTATCAGAATAATGACTGTCAAATCAACAGCTAGTACTACCAAGGAAGGGACAATGGCAAGCTTAAGACGGATTCCCAAGCATCATCTCTCAAAATAGAACAGGTCTTCCTTCTAAATTGGAGGCTCTGGCTATCACACACCTTACATACTTTATGGTTAAATAATGGTATGTCCCAGTGAGAGGAAGAATGAGAAGAGGAATGATTTGTGCACACTTAAAAAAAAATTGGAGATGGAGATATGTCATGGTATAGGTGAATAAGCCATGGCTTTGGAGTGAGAATGCTTGGGTTGCAATCCTGGATCTGTGACCTTCAGCAAGTCACTTAACCTCTCAAGCCTCAATTTCCTCATCTATAAAATGAGGAGGTTGGATTATATGTCCTCTCATGCACACTCCAGCTTGAAACCTATAATCCTTTGCACCTCTGATCTAGCCTTTTAATTAAATCTCCTAAGAGGTCCTTTTGAAAACATTCTTTTCCATCCCACACCACATCAAGTACTGACTGTCCATGTACTACTTTTATAAGTCACTATGAATGTATGGATAGTGTTCTGTTTAGATTATAATTACCTACAGGGCAAAGACTAAGTTTATAGGTAACTTGTGCTTTGCACAGCTCAGCTAAGTAATGAACACCACCATCAGCGTTGTGCCTCCCTGGAAGACAAGGTGCATCCTGTTCATCACAGACACTGATAGAGTTTCTATATGTACAGGCACTGACAGTTAAGACCTATTGATTACTAATGTGATCAGTGCTATATTATAGCATCACTACATGGCCAGTGCTATATTATTTTCTGGGTAGTTCTCATTATCCCAATCAGTAAACTAACAAAAACAAACCTAATTTAGCATAAAGTTCAGGGTCCAAAATGCAAATTAAAAAGTACTCAAAGTTGATGATGAATGAACGAGGATGATCAGCATGTTATAAGGTGAAATGACCCCACATGAGTTTAAATTATAGTTCTGTTCTTTAGTATTTGTGTTACTTTAGGTATTAAAATCTAACAGCTAAAGACTTCAGCTTAAAATGGCCAAGGTCTCCCACTGCATCCAGGACCATCTCCAGTGGTTCTAATCTAAATCTGGGCACAGGATTCAGCTGGCTCTGGAGGGGAAAGTGAGGCAGGTGACCTGGCCCCAACCTCCTTCACAGAAATTCAATTCACTTGTGTCATGGCATCCCCTCCCTGATGTCATGGTCCTCTTTAAGAACAAAGGACAAACAGTAACTTGGGTCAGTTAACCTCTCCACATTTATTTCCTCACCTCTAAAAGTAAACAGACATACTACGGTGTGTCTATGACTTCTAAGGCCTATTCTGGCATTTAATTCTACAACCTAGATCCTTTGGACACTCTTCCCAGACAAAGTTCCAACAAAATTGAAGTTGTTCTGTAATTTTGTACCACACTGAATGAGCTCCCTGTTCAAAGGTCTGAGTGTTCAAAGGGGGTGGGGTTGGAGGCAGGAGGTCCATCTCATAATTCTATAAGCTTTAAATTAAAAAAAAAAAAATCTACTATCCCTCCCTTCCTTCTCCCCTCCTCTTCCTCCGCCTCCTCCTCCTCCTTGTTCTCCTCCTCCTCCTTCTTCTTCTTCTTCTTTTCTTTCTTTCTTTCTCTCTCTCTCTCTCTGTTTCTCTCTCTCTTCTCTCTCTTCTCTCTCTCTCTCTCTCTCTCTCTCTCTCTCTCTCTCTCTCTCTCTCTCTCTCTCTCTCTCTCTCTTTCCCCCTTTTTCCCCTTTTCAGCTTTTCCTTCTCCTTTTTAGAAAGGGGACAATCTCTTTCAATTAATCTTTAAGAGACCCAAAACATAGATCTGACAAAAGAGGAAGGTCTAATATAAACTGACAGCCGAGTTTCCCTATGACTCTAGACCCTTGAACATCTTTCCTAAGACCAATGGTGTTGAGACTGCAGCACTCTCATTTCCCATTCTTCTAAACCAGAGTCCTAAGAATAGGCCTCCATTCATGGTGCGTACACATCTTTTTCATTTGCTCTCTCTACTAGGTATGTATGAAACCTTGTACTTGTACATTCTCCAAGGTAAATGGAAATATTTATAAAGAGGCACAGAGCAGCAGTCTTAATTCCATGTCCTGTCTGCAAAGAGGCAACGCCTGGATAAATTCCATTCCAGAGCAGAACACAAGTGCAGTTGGTTCATAGGATCCCTTCTTGAAGCCTAAAGTGGAGAATTATACTCAGAGGTAGAAAGTGGGAACACTTGTCGGACTGCCCAAGTCTCACTTCTGAGTAGGGACTAGCTATAAACTCAAGGGAGGAATTTCAATCCCTCATTCCCTTCCAAACCATAAATGAAACCATTCAGTTCTGACTAGGGAGAAGAAAGAACTCTACACTAGGTCAAGTTAAAACACTTTTCTGGGTAGCTCTCTGGTGCCCTTTAATTTGTCAATGGAGGAACTCAAAAAGACTTTGGAACACCAGAGAGGTCACTTAGAACTCAGTCTAAGAGTCTTAACAGTCTAGAACTGGATTCCACTCTCCATCACTGGCTTGTAGTACAGTCCTGGACAAATCACTTGAAAGGCAGCATATAGGATCAAGAGTGCTGTATTTGGGGTCTGAAGTACTAAGTTCAAATCCCAGCCATATGCTACTTTACTGACTATATGACCTTGATCCCAGCTAAGTCACTTGGTCTCAGTTTCTCCATTTATAAGATAATAGGGTTGGACTAGATGATCTTGAAGTTCCCATCCACTTCTAAACTATCTTGTGCTCTCTAGGCCTTAGTTATCCTCCTATAAATTGGAGTCAGTAAACAGTAAGTTTCTTTAAAATGCTTTGGAGCCACAACAGTCATCAGTATGGACTAGAGTATTGTTTATAATATAAGAGAAGCCAAAAATGGACTTAACATTTATAATCAAAATCACTTCACAATTCCAGACTAAACTTTTGCTCTCTTGGGGAGCCTGGCAGCATCTTTTTCCCATCTCAGTTTAACATTTCCTTGGTTTCTACTGATTTTCCTTATATATACATGGTCCTATGAGACCAAAGGAAGCTAAAGGTGCTCTATAAACCAAAGAAAATGGGACATGCTGAAACTCCCCACAACAGGAAAGTGACTGCAAGAAAAGGAAACCCTTTCCATTTGTCTTCTGGAAGGCAGGTATAGATCCAACTAGAAACAGCTACCCCTTTGAGGCTAGCCAAAAAAAAAAAAAAAAAAAAAAAACCCAACCCACCAAAAACACCCTTATATGGCTAAAGAAAAGGCAGAAAAAATAATTCAAATGGGCATCGAAGCAGGAGATTAAATGCTGAATTAAAGGATCAGGAGGAGGGGAGGAGATCTGGGCTTGCTGCCAAGAGTTGGGGCAGTAGGATGAAGAAGGAAGAGAATATACATATCCACACCCCTCCTTCCCCCTCAAACACCTATTGGGATTTAGAAATTTGAGACATCTGTTAACTACGGAACAGTCGATTCTAAAGGAAAACTAACCCTGAAAGAATCTTCTCTTCTCCCAAGTGGTAGGAGTTCAACAGAGGTACATGAGAGCTGTCCTACCTCCAATGACATTCAAAGCTATGAAGGAGGGAGAGATGCATCTCATCCCAATAAAGCATCTGCCCATATCTTCCCAATGAGAAGAGGTTTAAGCGATGTAACAAGAACCCGAGCTCTGGTATAGAAAAGGAGACGTTCATCTAATTAATTGCTTCCAGTTATTCACAGCATATTTTATCCCAAAGCACTTTGAGGCCTGATGGCCACTGGGAGTCCCAGAGTGCAGCTGTCGCTGGGGTGACATTCAGTTAGGCCAACAACAGGAAAACACTATTTGGGGAGGGGCTCGTTTTA
Organism: Sminthopsis crassicaudata; assembly: GCF_048593235.1. Taxonomy (NCBI): domain Eukaryota; kingdom Metazoa; phylum Chordata; class Mammalia; order Dasyuromorphia; family Dasyuridae; genus Sminthopsis; species Sminthopsis crassicaudata. The sequence continues at coordinate 103,040,796 of NC_133620.1, read as the reverse complement.
TTTTTCAATTCCCATGATACCATTTTCCCCTGGTCTCCTACTGATGTGTTTAGATGCATGCTGAGGACACAAGCAAGCAGAGGTGACAAGACACCCCTCTCACTGTCATGCACGCACACACACACACACACACACACACACTGTAAGAAAGTACCTGTCCTTTTTCCACTGGTCACTATCTCTGAGCAAGGGACATCAGCATGGTTTATAGGCAGGGCTTTATACACACTAAAGGAAGATGACAGGAACTGTTCCTATGGATGAAGAGGAAGAACAGGCTAGAAGGAGCTCCAATCCCTATTCCAATCCATATTCAATGCAAATTACCTCTGCTTTTATGGTCAGGAACCAGAGCTAGGACAACCACTCCCTAGTTTATGACCTGGCCTTATTTATTGTTTTGGAGCTTCCTTACATCTAAAAGTAAAGAGAAGTATCCAAAAAGAGCAAGCTAACATTTGCAACCATGCTGGAGGTCCTTCTCACTCATCCAACCAGTCAACATGTGTTAAGTGCCTTCTATTTCGAGGAACCAGGAACCAGGTATGAAACTAATGATCGTTTCAGAAACTGAGGTCTTAGAGAAAAACACAGGCCATCTGCTTCCCTGGCTGGTTGTTGGCACTTCCTTGCCAATGGTGCCCCATACAGAGGAACCATGAGATAAGACAGGAGGGGCCTTCTGACAAAGGATGGGACGAACAAGTAGCACTTTCTAAGAATAGATGTGCTTGACACTGTTGTGAAATTCTCACCCCAGTTCCTAAATACCAAAGGTGCCTCTTGTATCATCCAGCTTAGAATCAAATCCAGAGATTTCAGGGACAAGTTAACCACTCTCTCTTCCAAGGCACTGGGAGCAAGATGCAAGATGCAACACGTAATAGCTTGTTCAGACAAGAATTCAGGCTTACAAATGAGCATTAAAATCCTACCACACACATACATACATACAGTAGATACATATGTGGACAAACACACACACACACACACACACACACACACACACACACACACACACACACACTTCCTGAAGGAGTTGAAGTCCAAGGTCTAAATTTATGACACCAAGTATGGTTAAAATTTCCCTTCTTTTCAACACACCTGTCACAAATTCTAATTGCACTCCAAGCAAATAAAGAAATGGCCATTTATGTGGTCTCTGTGGAGAAACATTGCTGAGATGCTTGAATTTAATGTGTGGATTGGTTTTTGTAGATAAGATTTTCCAACCAACAAAAAATGAGCTAGTGCTGTTACTTAAATTGGACTAAGGTATTTGGGCGTATACCTAATGGACAAGCCAAATTACCCCACCTCAAAAAGCCAAAGCCAGTAGGGACACTGGATAGCTATCAGCATTCCTGGTGCACCCTTCTTCCCAACCCCACATTAATCCTCCTGAATGAAAGGCTCTTGGCTTGGGGAGCACATCACTAACCACAGAGTAGAGGCAATTCCTCCTGCGTCTCTTTCTATCCTCCTTCAGACTGCCTAGAAAGGAGAGAGCCTGCCATTCAGACAATTAACTCAGTCTTGGAAGACAGTGTTATTTACCAGCCTCCACACTTCAAAAAAAAAAAAAAAAAAAAAAGTTCACTTTTGGTCAGGAAGCACAAAGGAAGAAGCACACACAAACTACACATGCCTTTAAAAGTCTGATATCAATCATTATTCTCTGAGGATAAAGGACAATTTGTAAGATTGGAATCCGGGCTCTTGTACTTTTTATCTGAAGCAAGGCATCTGCCCTCTTGGTTTCTTCATCTGCAAAATAAAAGGGTTAAACTACAAGATTCCTCTCTCACACACACATGCACACACATAATTGTCTCCTTTGTCATCCTAATAAAATAATGTATTTAATTTTATCCATTTAAAAACATTATTCTGGGAAGGGGTCCATAGGCCTCACCCGAGTATCACCAAAAGGATCTATGACAGAAAAGGTTAAGAACCCATGTTCTAAAGAATTCCTTTTATCTCTAAATCTTAGGGAACTATGGATTTAATCAGGGCATCTGCTGAATGGTAGAGGAAGGGACCTTATAAGAGGAATGTGAAAAAGAATAAAAAGGATCGCAAGATGATATAAACCTTCTTGAATTTTAGCTCTCAACCAATCCAGTGTCAACCAATCACAGCCAGAAAAACCATTCCCCTCTTCGTTACCCAGAAACCAATCCCCGCTGCTCTCTGCCCAGCCCTTTGATGGTCTCTACGGGCCTCCGAGACCCCCATTCGGCTGTTTGTTCTGACACAAGCATGTGACTTGTGCGTACACAGAGCACCACACTGTGAAGAGTTTAACAAGACTATTCTAGCACACAAGAGCAATAGGGGCAGCAATGATGGGCAGTATCTAAGGTCCTAAGGTATCTCGTTCTCTGTCACTTCTGCTTTATGTCTCACCTGCTAGGAGCTATTCACACACTGCACAGCAACAAGGAAATCTTTTTATTCTGGAATCAAGTGGATGTCCGCATGGATCCACAGAAGCAAGAAAGCGTGTGTCCACTTCCCCCAGAAAATGTCCCAGCAGCCACTGTGCTAAGTTCTGGGAATACAAACACAGGAAATGAAAACAGTCCTTCTTTTCACGGAGCAGAGCCTTCTTCATAGGGATCTCCCCTCATTTATTTGGGCTAACAGAGATAAGCAATGAGAATACACATCTACAAAACAGAAGCTACAAAAAGTTTTTCTATTTGGTTTTTTTTTTTTTTTAATGTGCCAGAGGTGTACAATATGTAGATTCAGCTCAAACTGCTACTGAGCACTTCTTATATACCAGAATATCCTGTGATACACACACACACACACACATACACACACACACACACACACACACACCTTATCTAGCTTAGAACAAGTCAATATTGTTCTGGAGTTCCTCATTATATTCTGCCCTAAGTCGATAATAAAATGAGTTTACACTCCCCAGCACACACCCAGAGAGGTGATCTCGTCACTGATATATGACATACATAATGTGCAGATGGATAGGATGTTAATCATATTTTTCTAGGGATAAGATTCCAAAATTTGTGCAGTCACTGAACCCTAAGGACTGATGCTCTAAAAGGGGTACCTCAGATTACCTTGCCACCATGCTGATAGACACAGGGAACTCATCTCCAATACAATTAGGGGAACATCTGAATTAGTAAGCCTAATGTGGGATGCCATGTGTTCACAGAGGGCATTATTTTGGCGAGTCTCCTGCTTACATTGAAGATTGCTAAATAAGATAAAACCTTCTTCAATAAAGAACTGTAAAAATAGGAACATGTCATCCAGGATAGCTGAGGTATACTGAGGTGAATAGAAACAAAAGGATAAACCAAATGACCTCTTGAGGTACCTTCTGGTAGGACAATATAGAAAAAAACGCAAATTTTAGAATTAGAAAGGCATTCAGCAATTCTCTAGCCAATCCACTACCTGAAAAGAGATCTTTCCCCAATGTTCCCGACAATCTCAGAAGACTTGTGATGAGAAACTTCCCCAAGCATGGCAGTATCGTTCCTTGGAGCCAATTCCAATGGAGAGCTCTACTTGTGAGAAAGTTTTTCTTTTCTTTCTTTCTTTTTTCTTTTTTTGATATGCACATCAAATATACACACTCATATATACATACACACACATAATTTAATCTTTTTTTTTTTTTGGTGGGGGGGCACTGAGACAATTGGGATTAAGTGACTTGCCCAGGGTCACACAGCTAGGAAGTGTTAAGTGTCTGAGATCACATTTGAACTCAGGTCCTCCTGACTTCAGGCCTGTTGCTAGAAAGTTTTTCTTTATAGAGATTATTAAGACATTTTTATAGGAAAAAAACTGTGAGTTAGCATTATGCAAGCATCATCAGAATTTATTCTTTCCGAGGTCATTAATTGGCTACAAAGAGCTATCATGCTCCTGTCAGTAGGTTTGGACACTGCCAACCACCCCTCTCCTCTCTTTCTATCTGTCTGAGCATTCTTTCTCAGTATTCTTTCCTAGGTCATAATCCATCTCCTGTCCCCTAACCAGGCCTTTTTCTCCACTTGGTAAATGCATCTATTTCTACTATTTCAATCATTAATTCTAGATGACAAGATCTATATAGTCAACCTTCATCTTTCCCCTAAGCCCAGAACTACATTATCAATTGGACATCTCCTCAGATCTCCCAGGAGTAACTCATACTCAACAGGCCCAAAAAAGAACTCAAAACTTCTCAATGTTTATTGACGATCCTCCCCTCCTTCCCGTCAAGCAGATCCACAATTTCAGTGTTATTTTTTTTCTCACCCTTATCCCCAAATCCAACCAATTACAACTTTAACTCTTTACCACATCTTTCACATTTACCTCCTTCTTTTGATTGCCAAGGTCTCCAACCTAGTCCCAGACCATTACTGCCTCTTGCCTGGTATTGCAATAGGTAGAGAAATGAACAATCATGGAGACTTCTCTTCAAATCCAGTCTCAAACAATCACTAGCAGTACGACTCTGGGCCCATCACATTACTTCGATATGTCTCAGTTCTCTTATCTATAAAATGGGGATAATAATCGCAGCTGCCAGGGTTGTTGTGAAGATCAAATGAGATGGAATTTACAAAGCATTTTACCAACCTTAAAATACCACCTAACCGCTAGGTATCATTATTTGTTATTGCAATCCCTTTCTAACTGGTTCCCCTATTTCCAGTGTCTCCCCTCCCACTCTCACCAATCCTCCACAGTTACCAAAATAATCTTCCTAAGAAAAAAGTCTAACCATGTCACTCCCCCATTCAAAAGGCTCCATGTTGACATCAGGATAGAGTCCCTAGCGTGATATTGAAAATCAATCTGACCCTATGCTTCCAGACTTATTTTACATTATTCCGTGTTACATATTCAATGTTTCAACATGACTGAATGATCCACTGTTCCTAAACTCAAATCTTCTGCCAGTTTCTCTGTCTTAATGGACATTTTCCATATCTATAAAAATAATTGCTTGCATTTATGCAGTACTTTAAAGTTCAAAAAGTATTTTGCTTATATAAAGCACTCACAACAAACTGAAGTAGATGAAGTAGATGCTATTACTTTTCCCATTTTACAGACATGGAAACTGCCAAGTTTACTACAGGACAATGAACAAAACTTCAAAGAAAAAAAAATCAGTTAACTAGGTGACACAATGGATAAAGCACCAGCCCTGGAGTGAGGACTTGAGTTCAAATTCAACCTCAGACATTTGACACTCATTAGTTGTGTAACCCTGGGCAAGTCACTTAACCCCAATTGCCTCTCCCCACCTCACCCTCCCAAAATTTATTTTTTATTTTAAAAAAATCACTGAAAAAGGAAAGAAAAATCCATTGTTTTTAAAAGGAGAGCGGCAGGAAGAGGGGGAGAGAGAGCTAGGAAAATCTCTGTTGATTAAGTTTATTTTTACATTCCTTCACAATAATAGGCAAAGCAATCGGGTAAGCATCATTAAGTTTCTCACTAGAAACCAAATAGGAGATCAGTTCAATGCTTCCATGTGACAATTCTAAAGCCTGCTGATTCTCCCTCAAGTCCCTTCCAGTCCTCCTCCTCCTGAAGCCCCACCCACCAATCTAGGGGAGCCCATATTTCTGATTCTAGAAACAAGTCCCAGGCTTTTCTCTCTGGCCTCCAACACCAAGTGGAATCCCTACGTCTCGGGCATCCAACCCTCCCAAGCATGACCATGACTGGGCACAGTAGGCTTGCAGGCAAAGCACCAGGAGCCTACGCTTGCTGTGTCTCCTCATTCAGATTCAAGGCGTGGACCATAAGACCACCCTCCCGCAGACAAACAGGCTGCCGGCTGGGTGGGGGCTTTTATGTCAGAAAGACAGAAAGACCCCAAATGGCTGATCCTGAAGCCCTCTATGAAAGGCCCCCTGCAGAGAGAGGGTCAGAGCTAGGACAGGTGTCCCCACCCTCAGTGGCTGCAAGGGAATGAAGGGACCAGTCTCAGCCCAGGCAGGATCTCTAGGGCCAGGCAAACCAGCAAGGGGAACAGAAGGAACAAAAGGACAGTCTTTCTGAGCCCAGGTGAGGCTATCTGGTAAGGCAGCTGAGACTTCCTGTGGAAAAGGAAAACGTGTGGTGGAGAACAGGAAAATGCTAATAATGGAGATGGCAGGAAATCACCTAGTCCCGAGTCAGTCCTTCAGGGCCAGCTGAGACAATCTGCTCTCCAGCTGGGGCTCCGTGTTTGGGGGTGGGGGGGGAACGCAGGTTGCCACAAAGCCTCAGGGAGATAGCTGATCCCACTGGATGGCTCCACTGCGGTTGAACACACAGTCCTGAGTGAAAATGGGGGCTTGGCTGGCCAAGGTCACTCTCTCCCCAGGTGCCTTCAGTGCCTTCTCCACTCGCTGACCCTCTGTGGCCCATCCCATTTCCTTCAGCTCTTCATTTCTCCTTCAGAGCTATGGGAAGTGCTCTAGGGACATGCAAAGGCATGAAATTCAAGCATACAGAAATCAACTCCAGTGGGAGATGGGAGAGAACATGTTTATTCAATGCCAGCTAAGTTTCCACCTAAACATCACTGCTATATCCTGTGACCTCTGTGAGCTTCTAATTGTTTCTCCTTCCACAGGACTAAGCAGTGTTCCCTGCCTACCCCTCCCAATGACTACTCCAGATGTTCTCATGGGGGGCCCTCAGCTAAGCCTTTTGTTCCTAAGCTCCCCTCTTCCTGGAGCGAACAAATTGGAATCGGCCTTGCGAAGCTGTCACATGGGTCATGGGGCGAGCGGCTTTGCTGGCAGACAAAATACAGGAAGCCCACTGTTTTCTGAGCTAGCAGTGGCACAGAGAGCCCACGAAGAGCAGGGTGGGGGGCTGCAAAGGGAGGGGAAGGTCAAAGAGTCACCAAAAGGGACCAATCAGGCAGACCTGGTCAGAAAACCCGAGAACAAGGAAGGGATGGCTACCAGCTGTTTGGGGCCAGGCAGGGGGTACAGTATTGGGCTCAATCTCAAGTCCTGAAAAAGAACTCCTGATTAAAGTAGTCAGCAAGGAAAAAAACCTGGAACTCATGCCCCATAGCCCATTCCTATTTCCATCTGCAATGCCATAGAAATCTGCAAAGACAACTAGAAGAAAATCAATATTCTCCAGGGGCAAATTTCAAGGTGAGCCCTAAGCAGAGAGATTCAGTAGAGGCCTGTCATACAATTGGAAATCAACCCAAGTCAAGATTCAAAGTAGAGAGTTTGGAAGGAAGCATCTCAACAGACCCCTGAATGGGATGTTAAAATAAATTCCTGTGGAGACCCTGAGCCACCTTAAAAATCAAAAGAAGGGGAAAGCTGAAGAGAGGATGTAAAAAAATTAAAGAAAACAAACGTGACCTGCAAAAGCCAGGGACATACCATTTGGTGTCAGCCAATGCTTGGACAGACTCATCTTAATTCCATCTAACCCATTCTGACAGCTCACATCCCAGCTCACTGGCCTGGGCAACATAAGCTTAGGGAGAGACTTAGGGACCAGAAGCCATTCTGAGACATCATGTGGCCCAACTCCACCCAAATTTCCAAGGACCACATCAGAAACTGGGCCCACAAGCCTGGATTCCAAGGCAGCAAGACTGAATGACTCATTAGCCTATGTGGGCAGAGGGCAGCCTGGGTCCTGATCCTAGTCTGGATGCTGGAGAGACAGCAGTTTTTATGTCCATTTTCTGTTATGGGCTTTTCACTTTTTCAGAATCCATTCACCAGAAATGGGATTGGGATTGCATAAGACCCTTGGGAAATGTTACTAGGCAGCAGAAATCTGGTTTCCAAGGAGGAGACTAAACAGGCTACTCCACTTACAAACGCCTCTGGAGGCCATCAACCCCTCTCCTAACCAAGACCAAGAGGCCCAAAGGAGCAACAGTGAGCTATCCCATCCTTCAGGCTCTTCTGGGAAGGAGATGCTCTATCTTTCCATAGCCTTCACTGGCAAGAAGAGAGCTTACCAACACTGTAACCTTTCAGAGCCGATGGTAACTAGGAAAGACGCTAACCAATGCTGTCGACACAGCTTGGGCCTTTAGCTACTGGAATCTTAGACATCCTGGTGACCTCAATAAGCAAAAATAAGTGCCTATTTAACTAGCTGATGTCTCAACAATGTCCATGTGGCCCTAGGATGGAGCTGCCTTTCAGTGTAGCCAATCTGCTTGCTCCTCCCTTCTTCACTCTAAATGTTGCAAACTTGGGGGGAGGGCAGGAGTAGGAGGCACCCTTCTGGCTCCCAGTGATATACATGACACTGCACCAGCCCAGCCCCAAGATGGGAACCTCTGAGAAGTGATCCACGCCTCCCTTACAAGGGAAATGCACTATCTGGCCTTGTACACATTGCAGGAGAACTCTGAGGAAAAACCCAGAAACATGTCTTTGAAACTGAAAGTAGCGACTTTTCTAAAGGATCAAAGGGGAAAACATGCTTAATTGCAGCACTACATTCAACAGAAGACTAGATTGATGTTACATCTCCAAATTACCTTCCTCCTGACATCACTATTTCTGTGAGGTCCCAAGGTTCTTTCATTCCCTTAGCCTTCTAAGTTCCAACTCCTAGAGCCATTCTGGACACTTTTCTTGCCTTCCTCTTCCATATCTAAACTAGCTAGTCATTCCTGGGGATTCCATCTTTGGAAAATTTTTGTACCCACCCCCTTTTCTCCCACTACAATCACCTTCAGAGCTGGAAGGAACGAGAAACTTTTAATCGACCCCATTACTTTACTGGTGAGGAAACTCAGTCTAAAAGACTTTTGAGAGGTCACTTACTATAATGCTGCGATTCAAACCTGAGTTCTTTAGCCAAATTATATGATTTTGTATTGTGTAAGTTGTTGTTATTATAATAAACTGGGTCCGAAATATATTTCAGAATTAATGACTGATGATGATTCACCATCTTCTTACTCTCAGGAGGATTTGGAGTTCAACAATACTAAAGGGCCAAGACACCTAATTTCAGACATTAGCAAACTTATGTGGAAGATTTGATGGATAGGAGGTGGAAAGTGGCCACTTTCCCCATCCTCCCTGAAATCATAATGCTTAATACCAGAAAATTACATAAAACTGTAAACTTAAGTTCAAGTAAGCCTGAAAAAGCTGTGATCCTTGCAAGGCTACTCAACCAGTCCATGGTGTCTATTTTACAAAGAGAACACTTTAGTAAAGATACCCAAGATGTGTTACCCAATGTAGTCTCTTACCATAAATGAGACCCAGACTCTTCTTCCATCTCACCTTAATTTCATTTTATCTTTTTCAGTGTTATTTCTAGAGTCTTCATTTTAAGGCTATCATTCAAAAACATGGTCTCTAAAATAGTGTCTGCGATAATAAAAGAGGCAATAATCTTGCTGTACTTGCCCTGTCAGGTCACAATCCAAGTCAAGTATTTGGTTTGGGGTACATTTTAGGAAGGACACTGACAAGCTAAAACACATCCAAACCATCCAACTAGCATGGTTCAATCAAAGAACCCGGAGATGTTTAGCCTACAGAGGAAGAGGGGTGGAACAGACTGTGGCTTCAAATATCTAAAAGGCCGTCAGCCATATGGAAGAGGGATTAGGCTTGTTTTGTTTGGTCCCAAGGGACAGAAGTAGAAGCAATAGGTGGAAGTGCAGTGAAGCAGATTTATATTACATTTAGGAAAAACTTCCTAAAAGTAACTGTTGTCCAAAAGTAGTACTAGTTGCAAACAGATTGGCTTTAGGAAGTAAAAAGTAGAAAGAAAAATGCATTTGAAGTTAAAGGACCTTGATGAGAAGATCCCAGCAAATCAGTTGGCTTCTCTGAAACCTAATTTCCTCATGCATATAAATGAGTTAGATTCACAGGCCTCCAAAGTCCTTTCTAGCTCTTAATCTAAGATTTTATGTTCCATCATTCAAAGTACTGATGTGGAAATGAGAACCAGTTAGAAACACCACAAAGCTGATAAGAACAGGTATATGAGGCACAATAAATGTCAAAGATCAAAGACTGAGGTCTGGAAGGAACTTGAGAGATAATCTAGTCCAAGGGCTTCATTTTATAGATGAGAAAAGTGAGGACTACAGAAATGAAATGACTTATTCAAGGCCACCTCGACACTAAGTGATGAGAAGTCAGTGCTGAGAGTATGCTTAGGATGCTTTCCCCTCTCAGAGCTGCCTCAAAATCCCTGGTATTTTTGTTGTTGTTGTTGTTGTTTTTAATAGTATTTTATTTTTTCCAATACATGCAAATCCAAATACAAGATAGTTTTCAACATTCACCTTTGCAAAACTTTGTGTTCCGAATTTTCTCCCTCTTTTCCCCCTTCCCCAAGACAGCAAAGATTCAGATAATAGGTAAGCATTTGCAATTCTTCTAAACATATTTCCATATTCATTATACTATACAAAAAAAAAAATCAAATCAAAAGGGAAAAAAATTTGAGAAAGAAAGAAGTAAACAAACAACAACAATAATAAAGGTGAAAATACAATGTTTTGATCCACATTCAATCTCCCTAGTTCTCTCTAGATGCAGATTACACTTTCCATCACAAGTCTATTAGAATTGCCTGGCTTTTCTTCAACATAAATTCCACCTGTTTCAAGAGGTTTCTCCTGGTCCCCTCAGCTACTTAGGTTTCCCATGTAAAGCTGACTTCCATTTACTCAGCATCAATCTAATACAAGTTATTTCCCATATTGAAATGTAATCTTCCTGAAGGCAGGGAATCCCTTTGTTCCTGTCTTTTTTTTTAAATCATTATATCCCCGGTACTTATCTAACACAGTTCTTGCCATATAGAAAGCACTTAATCAGCAATTAATAGCTCTGGATTTAATCTGTGTGGTTTAGAGACTATATAGCTCACCCTTTGTCCTGCAACTTTGTCCAGAGGCTGTCCAAAATATACCTGTATTCACCAAAGAAATTAAAACCCTCCCTTTACATATCAGACAGAGAAAAATCTGCAAGGCATCTTAAGTCAGCTCAAAAGGCTTCTCATCAGGCACTTTGTAATTAATAACCAGCGTTCACTCTCTGCAGTGCCTATAATATCAACGTTAGCATTGATCTACAAGAAAGTTTAGATTGACAGAAAAAATGCTGTCATTTTCATTTCCATTACAAAACATGTCAATGCAGCAGAACACTTTGATTGACTGAACACTTTGCCCTCCATCCAAAACAGCAGCTTACACTGAGACAAATAGTTTAGCAATTCAAGTAGGCAACTTTTTTTAAGAGATGCGAAGAGTATGGACTAAGTGCCCCGAATTACCAGCATTTCAGGAAAAGTGCTTCAGAGCACCCTGTTTACGTGTGGCAGTTTGTATCCCAATTACATGTATGATTCTCAGCTAAAGGCCTCCTCAGAGAGCGCCTGGTGGCAAAGATTGAATGTAGGGTTGAGTGCAGCCTCCAAGGAGAAGCAGCCTTGAACAAACAGGGAGAGGCTCGCTTCCAGGCAATGAGCTTCTGGGGCTAGAGAATCTCAGAAACTCTATCTCCTAGGGAAGGTAGGGCCATCTAAGTAAAGGTCTTAAATGGAGAAAGCAAATGGTGAGATCACAGACGCCTGAAGTGCACGTCACAGGCCCCCAGAAGATCAATAATGGGTTCTTACGGAGCAGAGCCCCTGCCTTAGCCAAGTCCTCACCCCTTACTATCCAGCATCATGCTTTGCACATAGCAGGTAAATACTCCTAGAAAAGAAATTGTATAAGAACCATGGGTGGTGCCCTAAGTCAGGCCCCTAGCTGGCACTGAGGACACAGCACAGCAGCTAGAATCAGGAAGGCTGGAATTAGAATCTGACCTCAGATAATCACTAAATATATGAGTCTGAGCAAGTCACTTGACCTGTCTGCCTCAACTTCCCCAACTGTACAATGGACAAAATAATAATACCTGCCTTCCAGAATGTTAGAGAATAATAGGCAAACCTAAAGTGCCATGTAAATGCAGACCAATTATGAGTGCTTACTAATTGTGTGATCTTAGAGCTAATCTGCTCTGGGCAGTTTGGTCCACGTGGGCTCTAAATTCCCAGTTCTGTTCATGTGCCATACAAAGTTAACTATCATAAGCTAAATCTGACAGAAAAACTAGATTTGAATCTCAGATCTACATCACTGCTAGGAATGTGGACAATGCCCACTAGGACTAGAGGTTTGTGAGGAGGGAGGGAGGGAGGGAGGGAGGGAGGGAGGGAGGGAGGGAGGGAAGAAGGGATGGATGGAAGAGAGGGAGGGAAGAAGGGATGGATGGAAGGAAGGAAGGAAGGAAGGAAGGAAGGAAGGAAGGAAGGAAGGAAGGAAGGAAGGAAGGAAGGAAGGAAGGAAGGAAGGAAGGAAGGAAGGAAGGAAGGAAGGAAGGAAGGAAGGAAGGAAGGAAGGAAGGAAGGAAGGAAGGAAGGAAGGAAGGAAGGAGGGAGGGAGGGAGGGAGGGAGGGAGGAAGGAAGGGAGGAAGGGAGGGAGGAAGGAAGGAAGGGAGGGAGGGAGGGAGGGAGGAAGGAAGGAAGGGAGGAAGGAAGGAAGAAAGGAAGGAAGGAAGGGAGGAAGGAAGAGAGGAAGGGAGGGAGGGAGGGAGGGAGGGAGGAAGGAAGGAAGGGAGGGAGAGAGGAAGGGAGGGAGAGAGGAAGGGAGGGAGGGAGGGAGGGAGGGAGGGAGAGAGGGAGGAAGGAAGGGAGGGAGGGAGGGAGGGAGAGAGGGAGGGAGGGAGGGAGGGAGGGAGAGAGGGAGGGAGGAAGGGAGGAAGGGAGGGAGGGAGGAAGGAAGGAAGGAAGGAAGGAAGGAAGGAAGGAAGGAAGGAAGGGAAAGAGGAAGGGAGGGAGGGAGGAAGGGAGGGAGGGAGGAAGGGAGGAAGGGAGGGAGGAAGGGAGGAAGGAAGGAAGGAAGGAAGGAAGGAAGGAAGGAAGGAAGGAAGGAAGGAAGGAAGGAAGGAAGGAAGGAAGGAAGGGAGGGAGGGAGGGAGGGAGGGAGGGAGGGAGGGAGGGAGGGAGGGAGGAAGGAAGGAAGGAAGGAAGGAAGGAAAAACCAAAAAAATTTTTTAAAGCATTCTGAAAGAAAGCAATTGAAGAGCTCTGACAAGAGAACTCTAAATCTAGTTCCTAAAAGAAGAAAAAAAAAAATGCCTCAGAAAAGAATGAGTCAAGATGTCAATTGCTGAAGAGTCCTTCAGGTTGAAAAGATAGATCCTTGAAAACCCTCCTGTATCCTGCAGCCACAGCCCTTCCTTTCAAGAACCAGATACAGCCAAGTCCCCTATTCCAATTAGTCTGTTTATTCAGTCTCCTTTGGATGTCCAGAATGCCAGGAGCTGTGCAGGTGTGGCCAAGATCAGCAAGTCTCTGCAAGTTGCCACTCCACCCTGGGTATTCAGCTTTGTCAAAGATGAGAATGGGCAAAGGAGTTTTAATGAGTTGTTAATGGTTTAACTATCCAGGATGATATGAGTACTAGATAAGACCTTAAGGCACTTTAATTAATAAAAATAAGAGTGAAACCAGTTGAAGGATCTATCCCACCCCAATGAAAAGACTCACACCCTGGAAATGGAAGACTATCAATTTTCAATATGGAACTTAAGACTGGAATGTTAAATATCAATTTTATCCAGGACCCCATTCACACATTCCTAGAAACTGAACAAATACTTATTAAGGGTCTGATATATGCAATGATCTTTTTGATAGACTAGAGTGAACAAAAAGACCCCCTGCCAAACTCCAAACAAAATGCTCTGAGAAAATTAAAGGAGGGAGAAATTGATTTTTAGTAAGATTAAAGCTTCAGAAAATCTCATCTTGGGCCTTGAGGAAAAGAATAAATCCAACAGGTGGCAATGAGAAAGGGGGTAGAGGGAGTTTAGTGGTAACAGGGGAAAAGCCCACAAAAATGCCCAGATGTGCCCAGCTCAGCTTTGGAAGGAAAGCAAGAAAGACTAATATGTGATAAGGCTGAAAAGATAGGCTACTTAGATAGGACTGTCACATTAAAGAGTTTTTTTTCCCCCTATAATAATGACACTATTATAGCATTTACAAACCGCTTTCTTCACAACTCTGTGAGACAGGTAGTACAAATATTGTTACCTCCACTTTCCAAATGAGGAAACAAACTCAAGAGAGATTTAGAGATTTGACCAGTCTCATACAACTAATAAGTTTCAGAGCCAGGACTTGAACTCAGATGTATAATCACCTACATATATGCCTATTTTTCTCCTATAATGCAAATGCAAGCAAGAATCCCTTGGGGTTTCTGAGCAGGAGGATAATATATTCAGGCTCAGGCACTATGAATATTATTTTGGCAACTGTATAAAGGATAGACTGAACAGACCAGTAGCAGGGAGGAGAGCTTAGGAGGCCACTACACCAGTCCAAGTGAGAGATAATTAAGGTTTAAATTAGTATGATGTCAATGAGGGTACTAAAGAAAGAATGGACTCCTGAAAAGTTCTCGGTTTCACAGGCTGATTGAGAAAATGATCTTTTTCCCATAGAAGATGGTTTCTCATATCCTTCCATGGAATCTCTGAGAGCAGGAAAGAACAGACAGGCACATAATTCTGTGTCTCTATATTTGACAGGAAGCGACAGCTGATCAGATAGAGAAGGCTGGGGAGTAAAGGTCTACGTTGCATTTTCCTTTCAAAATCTCTAGGGTAGGACATTCAGAGCCACCCTTCATAACAAGACCTGTCTGATAACTATCTCATCACTGTTCTTCCAAATGCCAACCCTAAATCCTGCTTGCTGCAGAGCTTAGATCAGCTTTAATCAGCACATGGTTTGAAGGTGACCAAACTAAAAAAGTGCCATTTATCTGCAACTAGTTTTAAGGAGGATTTTCACTGAGCAGGGAGAGGGCTCTTGGAAGAAAGCCTGAGGTCCTGGTACTTAAAAGAAAATCATATTAACCAAGTAAAGGAGAATTAAGAGTAGAATGCTTCTCTTAGATAGCATAAAGGGGTTTTGGTTTTCAAAAATATGTCTTAATAGAATCAACCCTACATGTGATTGGCTTGGCCATTCTAAAACATCCTTCTCTTTTGTTCAAGCAAAACAGACCTGTTTTCCTGTCCCTGGGCTAAAACAATTTTACATTATAGTAAAGTATCTCTGAAATAGACCTACAAAAGGATTTTAACTTCCTCTTTCCAGCTCAAGGTTATGATAAATAAAAATAAAAAAGCTAGGATGCTTAGGTAAGCAAAAATAAAAGATTCCTAGGCACTTGGTAAAATGAGTTTAGAAGAAATTAAAAGAGATTTGTTGCTCTCTTTTCTTAATACATAATCCCCCCCCCTTATTACATGTTAAGACAATTTTTAGCATTCATCTTAACAAGATTTTGAGTTTCAAATCCTTCCTCTCCCCTCTTCCAAAAATGGCAGGCAATTTGTATAGGTTATACATGTACTGTCATGTAAAACACATTTCCATATTAGTCAGTTGTAAAAGAAGAAACAAACAGATCAAGAAGAAATAAACCACAGAATAAGAATAAAGAAGGGCAGCTAGGTGGTTCAGTGGATAGAGCACCAGACCTGAATTCAGGAGGACCCGAGTTCAAATCTGGTCTCAGACACTTAACACTTCCTAGCTGTGTGATCCTGGGCAAGTCACTTAACCCCAGCCTCAGAAAAAGAAAAAGAAAAAAAAAAAAAAAAAAAAAGAATAAACTAAGTGAAAAAATATGCTTCAATCTTCATTCAGAGGCCATCAACTATCTGGATGTGGATAGCATTTTCCTTCCTAAGTGTTTGTACTTGTTATTATGCTAAAAAGAGTTGTTATTCATAGGAGATCATCACAAAATGTTGCTAGTAATGTGTACAATGTTTTCCTGGTTCTGTTCATGTCATCTTGCATCATTTCTTACAAGTCTTTCCAAGGTTTTCCTGAAATCTTCCTGCTCATCATTTCTTTATCCCACTGTACCAAAATAGCATGGCTTGTCTAGCCATTCCCTATCTGGTGAGTATCTTCTAGATTTCTAATATGTTGCTACCAACTATAAATATTTTTGCACACATACGCCCTTTTCTATGATCTTTTTGGGATATAGACATAGCAGTGGTAGTGCTGGATAAAAGGATAGGCACAGTTTGGTTGCCTTTTGGGAATCATTCCAATTTGCTTTCCAGAATGGCTAGATCAGTTCAAAACTCCACCAATAGTAGTGTCCCAATTTCCTCACATCTTCTTCAGCATTTATCATTTTCTTTGTTATCGTATTAGCCAATCTGACAGACAGGTTTAAGGTGGCATCTCAGAGTTGTTTTGATTTGCATTTCTCCAATCAAAAGTGATTTAGAGCACTTCTTTATATGCTTAGAGAGAGCTTTGATTTCTTCAGCTGAAACCTATTCATATCTTTTGACCATTTATCAGTTGAGAAAGTTTATATTCTTATGTGACTCAGTTCTCTATATATTGGAGAAAGGAAACTTTTATCCGATATACTTGCTGTAAAAAATTGTTTCCTAGCTTTCTGCTTTCCTTCTAATTTTGCTTGCATTGGTTTTGTTAAAAGCTTTTTACTTTAATCAAAATTATCTACTGATCCATCACTCAATTTCTTGGTCAGTACCATATAATTTTGATGATTACTATTTTGCAATATAGTTTGAGTTCTGGTATTGCTAGGCCAGATTTATTTATATTTTTCATTAATTCTCTTAATATTCTTGAGCTTTTGTTCTTCTAGAGAAATGTTTTTTCCCAGCTCTAACAAATAATTTTGGTAGTCTGGCATGGCACTGAATAAGTAAATTAGTTTAGGAAGAACTGAAATTCTTATTATATTGGTTTGGCCTATCCACGAGCAACTGGCATTTCCCCAATAGACATGAAATGTGCTCATATAGTTTCCGGGTTAGTCTTGACTTGGTAGATGCCTAAGTATTTTATATTGTTTAGTTATTTTAAATGGAATTTCTCTATCTCCAGTGCTGGGCTTTGCTGGTCACATAAATGGTGAAGATTTCTGTGAATTTCTTATATCCTGCAAATTTGGCTAAAATCGTTTATTTCAAATAGGGGTTGGGTTTTTTAATAGTATTTTATTTTTCCAAATACATGCAAAGATAGTTTTCATCATTCACCTTTGCAAAACCCATGTTCCAAATTTTTCTCCTCTTCCCTCTTCTCCCCTCCCCAAGACTGCAAGCAATCCAACATGTTAAACATGTGCAATTTCAAGTAATTTTTTTTAATTGATTTTTTAGGCTTCTCCAAGTAGATCATATTACATGCAAAAAGTGATACTTTTGTTTCCTGACTATTCTAATTCATTCGATTTCTTTTTCTTCTTTTTCTGTTATACCTAATATTTCTAGTACTATACTGAATAACAATGATAATGGGCATTCTTGCTTCACATCTGATCTTACTGGAGGCTCCTGGCCATTCCTAGATAATGTTTGCAGTTGATACTGCTTATCATTTTAAGGAATGTTCCCTTTATTCCCTATGCTCTCAATTCCTTTTAATAGGAATAGATGCTGTGCTGTCAAAAAGTTTTTCAGTATTTCTTGAGATAATCATGTGGTTTTATTATTGATATGGTCAATTATGTTGATAGTTTTCCTAATACTGAATCAGCCCTACATTTCTGAAATAAATCCCACAGAGTCATAACATATAATCCTTGTGATATATTGTTGTAATTGTCTTAATATTGTGTTCCAATTTTTACATCGATACTCATTAAGATAATTGGTCTATAATTTTCTTTCTCTGTTGTTCTTTCTGGTTTAGGTATTGGCACCAGATTTTTGTCATAAAAAGAATTAAGCAGAACTTGTTCTTTGCCTACTTTTCTAAATAATTCATAGTGTACTGGAATTGTTTTTTAAATGTTTGGTAGAATTTATTTGTATAGCTATCTGGCCCTGGTAATTTTTTTCCCCCCTTAGGGAGTTCATTAATAATTTGTTCAAATTCTTTTTCTAAGATGGGTTTATTTAGGCACTCTATTTCCAGATCACTTAACTTGGGCAATTTATATTTTCATAACTATTCATTGATTTTTGCTCTGATTATCAGATTGGCATATATTGGGGCAAAATATTTCCTAATGATTGCTTTAATTTCTTCATTGGTGGTGATTTTACTCTTTTCATTTGTGATACTGATATTTGATTTTAACTAAATTAACCAATGGCTTATATAGCTTATGGGTTTTTCATAAAAACCAGCACCTAGATTTTATTGGCTCAATAGTTTGGGTTTTTCCCCAAAAAACTTATTCTCAATTTTGATTTTCAGGATTCAAATTTGGTGCTCAGTTGGGAATTTTTAATTTGCCCTATTAGGTTGTTTAACTGCATGTCCAAATCACTGATCTGTTCTTTTTACATTTTGTTGATGTAAGAATTTAGAGAGATAAATTTTCCGTTAAATACTGCTTTGGCTGCAATCTGTAAAACTTATGTTGTCTCATTATCCTTCTCTTTAATGAAATTATTTATATGATTTTTGATTCACTTATTCCTTAGGATTAGATCACTTAGTTTCCAACTAATTTTTAATCTACTGCCCCTTGTTGAATGTAATTTTTGTTGCATTATGATTTTAAAAAATACATTTAATAGTTCTGTCTTTCTACTTTTGATTTTGAGGGTTTTTATACTCTAATACATGATCAGTTTTTGTGTAGGTGCCATGTACTACTAAGAAAAAGGTATGTTCCTTTCTGTTCCTATGTAGCTTTCTGCAAAGATCTGTCTTATTTATTTACTTTCTAAGCTTGTTTATTTTTTTGGTTGAATTTATCAAATTCTGAAAGGGGACAGCTGAAGACCCCCCATTACTATTGTTTTATTTGGTACATATATATTTAGTATTGAAATTGCTTCATTGACTTTTAGCAAAATGTAGTTTTCTTCCTTATCTTTTAATTTTTGCTTTGCTACCCTTATTTTTACTTCAGCTGAAGCATAAGAGATTATGTCCTGATCCCTTATCTTTACTCTTTATGTATCTTTCTTCCTCAACATATGGCAGTTATCCAGTGTTTGATCCATTCTGCAACCCACTTCCATTTTATTAGAGTTCAGCCTATTCACATTCAGAGTTATGATTACTGTGTATTTCCCTTCATCCTGTTCTTCCTGTCTGACCCTTCTCCTTTCACCATTTCCCTTTTCACCAGTGCTTTTCTTGTCTACCATATCCCCTATCTGCCCTCCCTTTTCTTAGTCACCTCCTCCCCCACTTACTTAATCACCTTACCTCTTAAATCCCAATCAGGTAATAAAAATTCCTATATTGAACTGATTGTGCATATTATTCCTTTCTCTGAGCCATTATTGATGAGAGCCAGGTTCAAAGAATACTCAACACCCATCTTCCCATCTTTCCCTCCTTTCCACCCTAATAGATCTTTCAAGCCTTTTCATGTGAAATAATTTACCGTGTTCTATCTCGCCCCTCCTTTCCCAGTGTGTTCCTCTTTCTCATTCCTCAATTATTTCTTATGTCATTCCCTCAAATACACCTTATTTCTGTATGATCTGTCAATGTAAATCCTTCTAGCTGTAACAGTGATATAATTTTTAATAATTACAAGTATCATCTACCCATAAAGGAAAGTAAAAACTTTGTTTTAGGTTTCCTTTTCTCTTTCTACTTGTTTATGCTTCTCATGGGTCTTGATATCCTTTATGTTTCCTTTTCCCTTTCTACTTGCTTAATGCTTCTGTTGGGTCTTGATAATGGAGGTTAAATTTTTGGTTTAACTCTGGTCTTCATATAAAAGCTTGAAATCCTCCATTTCATTGAATGACTATTTTCCCCTTAATATATTTTTGCTTAATTTCATCAGATAAGTTATTTTTGGATATATCTTAATTTCTTTACTTTCTGGAATTATCATGTTCTATGACCTCTAATCTTTTAATGTCCATAGCTAAATCCTGTTTAATCCTGATTGTGCATCCCCAATATTTGGATTGCTTCTTTTGGGCCACTTGCAATATTTTTAACTTGACCATTTAATAGCTCTGAAAATTGACTACCATATTCTTTGGAATATTATTTTGGGTTTTCTTTCCTTACAGGATTGGTGGATTCTTTCAATGATTATTTTGTCCTCTAGTTCCAGGATAAAGGCAATTTTCCTTGTTGATTTCTTGAAAGATGTTGTCTACATCCTCCTTTTGATTATGGCTTTCTGGTAGGCCAGTGATTCTGATATTGTCTGTTGGATATATTTACCAGGTCAATTGTTTTTCCAATAAGGTATTTTAAATTTTCTCCTACTTTTTTCCTTCTTATGAATTTGATTGATTCTTGCTGTCTCATGGAGTCATTAACTTCCACTTGCAAGATTCTAACTTTTCAGGACTTTTGTACTTTCTTTTCAACTTGACCAACTGTACTTCTTAAGGAGTTGTTTTCTTCAGATGATTTTAAAAAAAAATTTTTTTGATTAATTCTACTTCTGCCTTTCCCCTTTTAAATCAAGCTCCATTCCTAGGTGAAAGGAGTACTGTTTTAGGCTCCTTGTGCCAAGTGTTGCAGGCCCTGGCTGTGTACTTGGGGCTGAATTGATGCACTGATGCTGTCCTGAGGCCTATGGGGGACTTTACTGTCTGGTGCTACAGTGAAGCGGTGATGTGGTAGCAGGTGCTACTGGAGGACATAGAGGCCTGACAGTTTACCTAGTACTGAACCAAGGTCCTAGTGCTGCTGTCTGAGCATGTACTGAGATAGGTGGCGTGTTTCTGCATTTCCCTGAAGATACACTGAAGCACAAGGAGGTCTGTCTGCTGTAGGCTGACTATTTGCCTGCTCTAGTGCAGTGGGACTATCTACTGCTGCTATGCTGAGTTGCTTGCTAGGACACTACCTATCCTGGACTGCGCTCCCCTTTTACCTGAATGAGATAGACCTTTCCTCCTGATCTTCCAAGTTTCTTGGGCTCAAAGTTTGTTTCATCCTGCCTTTTTGCTGGTGCTGCTGTCCCAGGATTTAGTTTGAAGTGCCATTTTATGGTTGTTAGAAGGTGAATATGGGAGAATTACAGCACTTCACTGCTTACTCCACCACCTTGGCTCCCAGACGTCTCTATTACTAAATTTTTACACAAAACTTCACAAAAATAAGTATGACAGCAAATTGATCTTGGAATGGGACAAATTAAAAGAAAAGCATCTGGTTCACTGTGAAATGGCAAGTCATTTTAGATATAACCCAGAATAAGTTCCAAAAGATTGCCAAGAGAATAATAGAACCAGAGCTAAAAGGGACCTCAACCAGTCTACCTTCTTAAGAGATATCCAACACTAAGTGAAATAAATGGGCCATAGGCTAAAGCTGGGAAATTTATTTGGGAGATTTTTATTGTAAATACACTTGCTAAGATTAGAACAGCTTGCCTTTTTTATTCAGTTTTTTACTTATTATCAGTAACCCATTACCCATGCTTGGGATCCCAGGGTTATGTTGGATTCTTCCCTTCCTTGGTTCACCAGAGGCTGTTTGAAATTGAGGAAGGGCAGAGGAGAGAACTCTGAGGAAGCTTCAGGAAAAGGCAGCACATCTAGCCAAGAATACAGAGAAAAAGAAGGAGGATGAAGAGTCTTGAAAGCTGAGGCTTTTCCTCCCCTCTACCCTGGAGAGGCAGAGGGCCCTGGGTGCAAGTGATTCGAACACTTTCTAGCTTTGCAACCCTGGGCAAGTTCAGACTTCTCTAGGTCTCACTGACTTCATTTATAAAATGGGCATACAACTGCAGGTACTCCCCACATCACCAGGCTCCTGCAACAAGAGTTATAATAATAACAACATAATAAGAGTAAACAGTTCCCACATACACAGGACTTTGAGATCTGCAAGTGCTTCCCTACATTATCTCATTAGATCCACTAAGGACTAAGAAAAGGCTCCCTCCCTAGCCTCCCACATCTAATTACTAAGTCCTTAGTACCTCTCCAAGTACCTCCCATCATGTGCACTACAGTCCAGCCAGACAGGACAACTAAGTACCCTTCCCACAGCTCCCAGCTCTGCCTCCTCCTTTCCTCAGCCACTCCCCAGGCCTGGAATGCTTTCTCCCTCCATCTCTACCTATCTTGTAAACATCCCCTCATTATTGAATCTTTCCTGATGTTCCCAGTATCAGAAGTATTTTTTCCCCCAGGCCCCCTCACACTCCTATCACATTCTATTCTGTATTTCAGTTACTGAATAGGTGCTTAATAATTGTTACTTTCTCAGACTGAAGATTGGATCCCCATCACAAGTGCCTTCCCTTAGCACTGCCTCAAACAGCGATTTGCCCAAAGAAAACACTTCATAAATGGTCGCTAAATAAATGAATGAACGAACGAGTCAATGTGCTGGGTTAAAAAAGTCTTTTCAAAAGTGTTCCTATTACGCAGGGGAGACCGCCACAGAGCTCAGATGTGCTTCCTGTGGCTTAGACTCTGTGGCAAGGGTGGATCTATGCTATTTATAAGTCTACTTTGCTCCAATATCGTAACTTATTGCTGTAGTGGAAAGAGCACTAGCTATGGACCTGGATTCAAATCCTACTTCTGCTACTTACAACTCTGGGGCTTTGAGGGTAAGTTTGCTTTAACTCTCACTTTCAGTTTGTTGTAAAAGGAGGGGCAGGGCATCAAGGTGGCCCAAGCCCACGGTCTGAAGTCGGGAAGATTCCTCTTCCACACTTAAATCTGGACTCAGATATGTCTTAGCTCTGTGACCCTGGGCAAGACTCCTAACCTTGTTTGCCTCAGTTTCCTCATCTGTAAAATGAACTAGAGAAGGAAATGCAAACCACTTCAGGATCTTTAATATAAAAAAAAAAGCCAAATGGAGTCAGGAAGGCCCTAAGAGTTAAGACACAACTGAAAAAATGACACAACAACCAGAAGGAAGGGCTTGGACAAGATGATAAGGTTTCCAACTCTAAAGCTCTGACCTAGATTCCATGAACTAAGGTGACAGAGAAAGTTTAATGGCCTGTTGTAAAGATTAATTTAATCAGACTTGCTCAATATCATTACTGAAAATCTATTCCCCCCAATTGATCTTAGCCAGTTACTCTAGACTCCAAAGTAGACATCCTCCCCAAACCACACAGCACTATACAAACATGTACAGCCATTATATTAAACAGCACCTCCAATCTTCTTAAAACCAACCAAAAGTTATTCAAATGATGATGATCAGCCACTCCCTGATCCCACACCCCGAAACAACAACACCCAGTTACATTCAATTAAACCCAGCCTTTCCCACTGCTCCTTTACTCTTAAATCATCTGTTAACTCTTTGTGCTATTAACCTTTCTGTAACTCTTTTATGAAAATATTCTTCCAAGTTTCCAGGTAAGTATTCAGGAGAGGAAGGCAAAGGCTTGTTTTGTTGAATTTCATGGCAAGTCGTCATGCAATGCCCTCCTTCCACCGGTGAAGGCAGCCTCCCACATTTTTCCACAGAACCTCAGAGACTACGGAAGGAAGTTTATCAATGGAGACTGTCAGTTCAAAATTCCCATTTTTTCCACTCCCTACTTAGTAGCCCTATGTAGGGGCTGAGAAGAGAAAGTTCTATTTATCCCCAGATCATGAAATCCCCTTCAAGGGAACACATTTCTGGAACTGAAATGTAGGAATTGAAATGTAGAGACAGCAAGAGAAGCCAGTTATTTACCATTTACATAGGCTATTCTCTATCTTGTACTTACTCATTTTTCAGTATTCACCAGCCTCGTTTGTGTGGGAGGGAAAATTGTGACAGCCAGGATGAAGGAGATATGGGGGTCAATGACATCTATAACTACTTACTAACATCTCCCACATTTTTAAAGCCAATCTCACATCACCTTCTCCAAATTAAGCAGTCTTCTGCCAATAACACTATCATTAAAAAGTCACTCAAGCTTCAAAATCATGTCTTTGACTCTTCCCTGTCCTTAAACATCCACCATATCCAATCTTGCAGTCAAGAATTTAACAAATATTTATTAAGCACATAGTACTTGAGAGGCAGCTGTGCTGGATGATGGATGCAATGATGAACAAGAAAAAGACCCTGCCATTTAGAAATAAAAGATCCAGGCAAAGCGTATGATGGGAACAAAAGCTCATTTATAGGAAAGAGTGAGCCATGCTTAGTAATCAGACCAGAATGGAAAAAGTGTAAAGGGTGATCCTTAGGTGTCAGATTATAGGTGTTTTGGGATGACAAGATTTGGAGCTTGGATTTTCTTATATGGGCAAAAGAAAGCCATTTAAGGTTCTTTTTCAAGGCCATCAGACCCAAATCCACAGAATACTACTCTAGTACAATGTATCAGAACCTTCTGGGGAGATTAAAGGATGAAAAAGGAAGGCTAAAGACCCAGTCAGGAAACTGCTAGAATAGTCTAAGAAGAGACAAAGGAGGCCAGGTTAGAGTTATTTCTATTCATGTTGTGAATAATAACACTTTAAAATGCCACTTTATGCAGAGTGTCCCTAAAATATTGATGCAATTTCAGTTTGAATGGCCATAATAGCTTTAAATTACACCAAAACTTTGGGGACATCCTACAGTTTTGGATTTGGGGTTAATTTTTTTTGGGGGGGAGGGATTGGTTTTGGAGGGCGTTAAATTTTTTTTCCCAGAAAAATCTTCTCAGGTGGCTAGTACAAATATTCTTATTTCTCTCATAAATGTACTAAAATTTAGTAAAGTTAAATCACTTAGCAACTAAATGTGCAAACTGATACTTAGAAACTGACTGGACTCGAGGGGCACAACAGGGTCAAAGATGACTGAGGTTTTTAGCTAAGGGAACTGGGCTAAGGCTGAAGCCTTTAACCGAAAATTAACAATTCAGAAACAAAGCAGAGAAATAGGGAAGCTAGGAAGGGAGGCAGTTTAGGGAAAGAAATGCAGGTACAGTAAATATGGATATAAAGTATTCCAGTTTATCAAGTAGGTATTGTTATTTTAACTTTACAGTAAAAAAAGTGTAATATTTATTATATAGGTTTTTTGAAATGGAAATTTATTGTTTTATATTCAACCGTCTCTTAGGTTCCATTGTGACAATGAAAGATTTTTTTCTTTTTCTCATTTTGGATTTAAGTTTAAAATGAATTAAGTTTTTTCTTTTAAGAAATTTAACATGTTAAAAAAATAGGTGGTCAGAGAGATTATGTGATTTGCCCAAGTTCACGCAGCTGTGTGAGTTTGTTACAGAGCAGAGTCTTGTGGGAAATATTTTAAATCCAAATACTGTATGCCTCCCAGTAGGCCCTTTCACCCATCTCCATCCACCCTCAGCCCCCAAGTGCGAACATTCCCAGGACTTTCATTTTGGATATGCTAAGCTTGGTATCAGTTTTGTAGGATGTTCAGATGGCAGCTGGAAATGTAGGTCCAGAATTCACAGGAGAATTAGAAAGTGCTTCTAGTATTATCCTTTCTTTTCCATTCCCAGTTCCTAGTTCTGCCCTCTGAGGCCCAGGAGACAAAGTCTCATCACTCCTTTTTGCAGTCAGCCCTTAAAATGCTTGAAGACAAAAATAGAATATGCTCTCAAAGATCTGAAAATGGCTGAACAAATTATGGCATGTGAATACAATGCAATATTGCTGCACCAAAGGAATGCCAAAAGACAGCATGAAGCAAAAGATTGGCAGCTGATGTCTAGAGACAGGAAGATAGACATTCAAGATAGACATTGCTCATAAGCTCCGTGAATCTGGCAACACGTTAACTTCTCAAATGTCCCCCCCAAATTCTCTAAGACTATATAAATATGAGCACAGTTGTCGATTTTCAACAATAAAGGAAATTTCTTTAAGGGGAATTTCCTTCACCAACAAGGTAGAGCTAGACTGACTAAATGAATGAAAAGGAACACTAAATATGAAGAATTCATAAAAACACAGAACTACTTGTATAGAAAAATAAGAACCCAAACAAACTGTACATGATGACCATAAGATATAAGTCAACAAGGAGAACAATTCTAATCAAATACAAATCAACATCAGTATTTTATCAGCAGGGCAAAGAACGTATTCTCTATGTTTGGGGATAGTGTGCTTTGTAAAAAACTTTCTGGACATTTTGTAGAAAAGTATTAAATGAAAACAAAATGTATTCATGCATATTGTTTTAAAGTTAAAAACATAATAACCAAAAATATTGATTCCCTCTAAGTCTTCCCATTACCAGATCCTATCATGTGACATAAAGGTAAGTACTTTCACCATCCTGGCTTATTTCTATAAAATTTCCAGCTTATCAATCTCCTTCTTAAAACTTTTTAACTGGAATTGAAAACAATACTTCAAATATGGTCTGACAAAGGCATTTTGTTGATATGAGATTCTAAATCTTGCTTAAAAGAGCCTGATATTCCATTAGTTGTATCCCATATCATTGATTCATATTGTGCTTAGAGTTCACAAAAATTCCCAGATCTTTTTCAGAAAAATTGTTATTCAGCTACTGGAGAAGTTGATTTTTGTGAACC
This sequence comes from Sminthopsis crassicaudata, assembly GCF_048593235.1. Lineage (NCBI taxonomy): Eukaryota > Metazoa > Chordata > Mammalia > Dasyuromorphia > Dasyuridae > Sminthopsis > Sminthopsis crassicaudata. The sequence continues at coordinate 103,014,277 of NC_133620.1, read as the reverse complement.
TAAGTGTAAAATTATATCTGTCCCTTAAATTCCATCCTCTAGATTCAGCCAATGTTCTACACAATTGAATTGTGTAGAATTTTTTTGAACAACTTTTTGAATTCAGACTCGGTCATCCAATATGTCAAATGTCAACTATCTTATTTACCTTAGTCATCTTTGTCTTCCTCTAAGCCACTGATCCAAAAAAAAAAAAAAAAAAAGTGTTAAACAGCATAGAGTGAAGGGCAGATCCCTGCAGCAACACAGTAATGTTTTAATTCTTTGAATCCAGTCATTCAACCAGCCTCCTACCCCATTTGACTATATCTTTTAGTCCCCATCTCTTTATCTTACCCATATAGAAAGCCTAAAGGAACTTTGTCAAACATAATTATCAAATTATAAAATTTCGTTTGGTAAAATTTAGATGAATTTTTTTTTGACATGGGTCCCTTTTGGTGAGATGATGAAGCCCAGAGACCCCTTCTCAGAATAATGTTTTTTAATGCATAAAATAAATATGTAGGACTACAAAGGAAACCAACTGTACTGAAGTATAGTTATCGAAATATTTTTTAAAATACAAGTCCAGAGGCAGCTAGGTGGCTCAGTGGAATACAGCACCAGTCCTGAAGTCAGGAAAACTTAAGTTCAAATATGGCCATAACACTTCCTTGCTATGTGACCCTGGGCAAGTCACTTAACCCCAATATGCTCAGAGAAAAAGAAAAAAGAAGTCCACACACTCCAGGTTAAGAGCCACTGATCCCCTCTAAAATAACAATAGCATTGCAGTCAAAGAGAGAGAAAATTAGATTAATCTGACATGGCCACTTCTGGCTTTCTGGGGTCATCGCTTCCTTTTCTACATGGTTGCGCTCCATCCCTTTGATAATACATTCTAGAATTTTGTCAAGAAATCAGACTCACTGACCCAAGTGTTTGCAAACCACTCTCTTCCTTATTTTGAAAACTGAGACTTCACGTCCTAGTAACAGCTCTCCCACTCTACATATCTTTCAGCCTTGACTGACAATAGTTTTGTAACCCCATGGATCAGTGGCTTAGAGGAAGACAAAGATGACCAAGTGTCTTAGGTCATTGCTGGCTTAACGCAATCTCCTTCAGAGGCCCTTGTCTCTGTAAACTCCGTGCCCACTGGAGTAGTCCTGTACATAGTAAGGCCTTGACAGATGTTTGCTGAATTGAATGGAGGTAGAAGCAACTAATCTAAACCTTTATTTACAGCTGAGGCTGAGCCTCCAGAGGTGAGGAGCTGTTGCCAAGGTCACGTGAAACACAGACTTAACCTCCCAAGTTTCAAGGGCAGAATCTCTGCTCCTGTACCATTCTGGCCAGGTTTTAGATCCTCCGGGCTTTTTCCTGCTCCAGAGGACTTGAGGTCTAAGATGTCACTCTCAGCACCAGGCTCACAGCGGGTGCTAAATAGATACTTCTGGACTGATGGATACATCATGTGGAACACTGGAAACCATTTGGTGATTTGAAGGTGAACTAGTACCGGGCAGAGCCCTGATCACCTCTTGGTTTGTCTCTAGGCCCTGTGACACAAGGGAAGTCACCAGATTACCAGATAATTCTCACAACAAAATGTGGGACAATGAAGAAGTCTGTTTTGAGATTTGAAAGGTAATCTGGGATGACCCTTGTACAGTTAGCTGTCCCCTCTTAACTGTAAGATGTACCAGCACTTTAAGGGGAAGGGAAAGAAAATGGTGAAGGGCACCACAGTGGCCAGGAGCCAAGGCCTTGGGGCTGGGTGGGAGAAATAAAATGTCATTAGCAAGTAACCGCCTCCATCTGTCCCCTCCCAATCTCGGTCCACAGGGCTGGAAATATAAGTGTAGGGGGTGTGGTAGCAGCAGCTGCTGAAAAATAAGTGAGTTAAATGCAGCTCCCTTCCTTTTTTTATCCTACCTCAAGCCCTAGTCAGAACTGCCAAGACTGTAGGTCATTAGAGAGACACAGGGAAGTGATGGCATCCTCTTCTCTAAAGAATTTTAGGAAAAGCACCGACAGTCACATTTCTGGAATGAGTTATTTTTGTTAAGATGCTTTGTAAGATGGCAGGATATATTGTCCCTTTTCCATAGCATTGGCTCAGAGTGAGAAGACCTGAATTTGAATCTCTGCTCATTTTTACCCGGATGCCTTTAGGGCAGGACCCTCAGTTTCCTGATGCCAAAGAAGAGCCCAAAGCAGTTAAGAGCCTCCCGGGTCCCTCCCAGTTGTAAGGCCCATAATGCTGGGTTGGGAATTCGGTGACTCCAGACATTGGACATGGGTATGTAGAAGGGGTTCCCATGCCCTGCAGACAATGCCAACTTCTCTGCTCCCACTCCAAATAGTTTCTGAGCCCAAGAAAGCAGAGATTTGCTGCTCCTTCATGTTATCGAGTAATTTTTGAAATTCTTCCTCAATTACACATTACAGCCTTATCTGCAATCTCTGTAGGCCACATAGCCCTGCTTTCACGTCATGCCCACTGTGCCTCTAGGACACAAGTATCACTCCCAAATAACTCGGGCTCTCATAAACATGAGATCATTTTACATTAGGGTTTGCAGGAATGTGGCTTTTTCCCGTCTTGGAGGAGTAGTAAAGGGAGGGTGGTTTGGAATATGAGGGTTAAAATGAAGCTTCTGTTTCTGCTCCATCAATGATTAACTCTTTTGCTGCTGAACTCAGAAAGCTAGGATTTCTGCATAGCATGCGTTGCACCCCCAGGGCCAGAAGGACAGAAGAAAACAAACATGAAAATCAGCATACTTTTGTACACAAAAGGGGCCATGCTTATGAGAGCTGGAATTATGTAGGAGAGAGATTTGCATTCTGGAGGCAAATGTGAAGGCAGGATGTGAAAGGAGAGCTCTGTGGGCAATGGAAGAACATTAATGCCAGCAGGGTCTGGCTTTCTGTGGTGGGATGAGAGTTTTTTTCCTGTAGTTTTCATCTGGAAATAAGGTGTTTTAAGTCGATACTATGAATGAACTAAAAACATTCATTGTATGAACTTAGTTAATCAAACTAACAGATAAAATCTATACAAAATGCTTCAAAATGCTTGGAGTGAAATGCTGACAGGGTGAAGCTAAGATAACTTACATCACCGCAAATCACAGCATAAATGTGGAGATCAAAAGATAAGGCACAACTGACTCCAACAATCTCTGCAAAAACAAAGGCTATTAGCTTCTAGATGAAGCCATAAAACCCAAAGCAGGAGAAGTAACTAGGTAGAACACGTGTCAGGGTAATTTCATATCTAAAGCTTTGCATTGCTATAAAGAGCTATTAGACATATATATATATATATATATATATATATACATGTATATATATATATATATATATATATATATATAAAGAGATATAGTTAGACATACCTGTGTGTGTATACACATTAAAATATATATATATATATATATGAAAATTTGTCTAAAGGCTTTTCTATATAAAGCCATATTAAACATATATATAAATATATTTATACAGATATAATTTCTATGACATGTGTGTATAAGCAGAAATCTAAACATATTTATATATATGTAATTTCATTTATAAATCATTTCTATATGTATTTTAAATATATAAATGTATTTCTGTTTATATACACGTACTTCATGTCTACATAAAGTCATATTAGATATATGCAAATATATCAATCTACTTATATAGATTTATATATAGATATAAATATAGATCAATTAATAGATCTAGCTCTCTAACTATACATAGATACTACAGCCTGGAGTTGTGATGAGTATAGGGAATTTTCGATGAGGAAACCATTTACCAATATTGATCAGCAAATAATTTCTCTGCAATGTTTGGTCTTAGAAAGTCTTCTAGGGCATATAGGAGAACTTTTCTAGGACACATAGTGAAAATATGTCAGAGGCAGAATTGAACCCCAAGCCATCTTGCCTGACAAAACATATATAAGGTGTACACTTAAGTATAGCTAGACAGATAGATATGCAGAAATAGATACACAGATCATCATATACATATAGTATGTAAATACAACTGAATAGACAGACCTGGAGACCAAAAGATCTGAATTCAAATCCAGCCTCACTTATTTGGGGAGGAGGGGAGTGAGGGGAGTGGTAGGAGAGAGGAACAGCGTTAAATGATGTCCTTGCTATGAAGTCTCATATGAACTGAGTCCTCTTGACTGCAGGGCCTATACTCTTCATAGCAGCCCGCTCTTCAGACACTTCTTATCTGTGTCACTTTGGATAAATCACTTAATGTCCTTCTGCTGCAGTGACTTCATCTATAAAATGAGGATAACAATAGCACCTACCTCTCAGAGCTGTTATGAAGATAAAATGAGAAATAATATTTGCAAAGTGATTTGGCAAAACTTTTTAAAAAGCATAATATAAACGTTAGTTTTTATTATTACTATTGCTGTTATTATTACTATTACTAGACCTATAGTTTCAAGGCACTTATTTAAAAGCAAAACAAAGAATGAATCATCTTTTTCATTCCTTGAAATTAAAAGCAAATACTTAGTAGTAGGTTGTGGCTATTAGAATAGTTACTCACAATTCACACAGAAGCTAGGATAGAGAAATGACAATCACAGATTTAGGGATGAAAGGACCTAAAATGTCATCTGCTCCAATTCTGATATTTTACAGATGTTCCATGATTTGCCCAAGGTTTCACTAAGTGATAGAGCCAGCATTCAAATTCAAGCCTTCTGACTCCAAATCCAAAGCTCTTCCTGCTACATCCTCAATTCAGGATTTTGTGGAACAGTCTGAATTTTGAGAACTTAGGTTCTGTCTGAATTTTGTTTTACATACAACTCCCAGCTTTATGGTTGACCACATGTCTTTATACCAATCCTATAAAGTAGATAGGCACAAAAATTAATTATTATCTCCATTTTACAGATAAGGAAACTCATACACAGGGAAGATAAGTGATTTACCCTGTAAGTAGTAATGGAGCTTGTTCAAGTGTTGTTCATGCTTCCCTTTGAAAGAGGACCAATAAAAGAAATCAAGAGAATGATACCTTCACTGGTTCTTGAATGGGATCTAAGTGAGAACAAGGTGTAATCAGCCTCACTGTCTCCTCCAGAACTCAAGCCTTCTAATTCTATTAGTGCTCTCTGCACTACCATGCCAGCATTTATAGTAGATCTAATTGGTATTTGATGGGGAACAAAAGACCCAAGATGTTACCGCCTGGCTTTTTAGGGAGGATTCCAACTCATTGCACTCATCCCACCAGAAGCCTATTCTAATCTCCCTCCTTAACCAGTTCCTCACTCCTACTCCAGGGGCCTTATTTGGATTGAGTAATTTATTCTATCTTTATCTGGTTAGTACAGATTTGTTTGCTTATAGTCTCCCCATTTGATTGTGACAGGGATTGCCTTTGGCCTCAAAGAGTTTGAAACTAGAGAGATTTAGGTTAAAATTAGGCTAGGCTAACTCCAAAACCTCTATTATTCTACTCACCAATAAGAATGGCTAAAAAAAAAAAAAAAAAAAAAGTCTCATTTCTTTATTTCTCAAAAAAAATTGTATAATCATACTTCCTTTTTTCTTTTACTTCAAAACCTGAACAGAGCAGTTGCAATACCAATCAGCTGTACTAATTCTTCCTTCTAAGCCACCCAAAAGAATAAGGCCAAGCCAACAATAAGAGATTATTTTCACTAAAAGGGCAATGGAAAAGCTCATAATGAATGGATATGAGTTGACTGTAATGAAGGAACAGTAAAGAACCCAAAACATGTTCAAGAAAGAGGATGGATTATACACTGATGAGCAAAGAGAAGAGGGAAAAGCCCCCAAGCATATTGGGGGGGACCCCTTGTAGTTACCTTAAAGAGGAGGTACACACATAAAATGGGCAGACATAACGGGTTTGCAATCTGCACTGTTGCATAGACAGCCACAGTCGTCTGAGTATTGAACAATTTTTTGACCCCAGAATTCATGGACTAACAAGAAGGCTAAGGTTTTAACATAATTATTCTGATCTCAGTGATGACAGAGGTTATCATGTCAGCACCCTAGGGATTCAGTTATAACTCCATCTCTCGGCCAATCAACCAACTAACCTCTGTTTCAATGTCAACAGTTCACCAAATCACCAGGTCATAGCTGTCCACTAAGAGAGACCAATCCATTGGTACATCACCAACCTGGGAGATTTCCAAGCTACTTGCCATAAGGATTGCTCTTTAGGGATTACAAGAATTCTCAGGGAAGACCCACCTCCACTCTGCTCAGATGGATCTATAAGCATGAATCCAAAACAATTTAGAGTTTGAAGAAATTACAAGTAGCTCCACATCCTAAAAACATTGGGAATCACTTTCAGGAACTATTGGTTGTAGGACCCATTGACAATAAAGACAGAATTGTGAATTAAGAGAAATTGTAATTAGTGGAGTGATCACAGAAATATGACTCAAGAGACTCAGGTACTGTGGAATGGCATTTGTCATTAGTAGCTTTACAAAACTATTTGGCTGCCAGCTTCCAAAGGTAATCCATTTAAACTAGATTGTCTCTAAGGTCCCTTTCAACTCTTGGAGACAAAATGCTCTGAATATGAGGTAAACTCAATAATGTCCTCCTCATGAAAACACAAGACTAGATCTTGCCAAATGAATCAACTACTGGTGACTTAGACATTTAGAAAAATGCATTAAATGTTTTGATTATTAGAGCACCATAAGATTTTGTACACTGGAGTTAACATTTATTGGAAAGATAGTTTGCAGCTTGAAAGAGTATCTTCTGCTATCTCCCAGAAAGTATGGCTTACTCATCTTGTAAAAGCTGGTTCAGAATGAGTCCACTTCCACTCCCCCACCAAGACTTCACTGTAAGGAGTGGTTGCCAACCCTTCAGAAACAGGATACATTTTCTAAGGCTTATGGGTCATGTCATGTCATGTCATGTCATGTCCCAATCACCACGTGCTCTTTGTTTTCTGGATTTTGTTTTCTTCCACAACCCAGACCATGCCAGTCAATCACAGATGAGGGGATTGATCTTCTCCTCAGTGGGAGCAGGCCTCACCCATCTCACCATGACTTTAAACCAAAGTTGGGAGGTCTGCAATGCATCAACATGAACTATGTTCCAGGACTTTTTGAACATTTAGTACATTTTTAGGCAAAGCGGAAAAAAAAAAAATGGCAGATGGCATCCTAAAATAACCACAAAGATTGAGGAGCTTCATTGCCCAGCTGTTTCTTCTTCCTTAAGGATATGCACATTTCAAGTCCAGAGCCATCCTTCTTGATGAATAAGTTAAGATCAAGGCTTATTTTGTAGCAAATGAGTAGAACCATAAAAAAATTTGTCCATTTCCCACCCCCACCCCAATGTATTATGGAAATTGGAAAAGCTCCTAACCGGCAACAATTATCCTAAACTTGGAGAAGGGTAATTAACAACATTTCTTTTTCCAAGTCATTACTACTTTAACAATTGTGCTCAAAATGGGACTAAATGGATCCACTTCACACTTGGAAAATTTGCTGAAAAGGACAGATAAAAATGTAGGCTTTGTACTTTGCCTCATCTACAGAAAGTTTTTGACAAATGTAAAATGCTACTGGGAATACTACAATTCATATTTTCTCTTGCTTTCAAAGGTAGATGAGCGATTCAGGTCCTTTGATCAATTCTAAAGTTTAACTCTAGCTGCCTCAGGAGCTTGCAAATCAATGTTCCCAACTTCTGATAATGGCAGGGAAAGACTTTTATGTCCACCGTCCACCATGGCTCTCGCCAGCCTTTCATCCCCTCACAGCATATCCAGCCTCAGCACAGATTCATTCATTGAACAAATATTTTATCAAACCCAATATTACCCTAAGATGCTATGGAGAAACAAAACTGGGCCAGTCTTGGTCCTTGCCTACGTTTATAACCCAATCAAAAAGGAATTAAGATACAGGAAATCTCTTTAAACTAAAACAGCTCTGAATAAAGTCCAGAAACTGGAGTTCAAGTCTAGCTTTAGAAACATATTGGGGCAACGCCCCAGATCCAGTTCAAAGAAAAAAGTCTGTAGTCAGAACCACAGGACTGGAATCATGGGGGTGTAACCCAGGGGTTATCAAGCAAGGATCTGTAGAGAAAACCAGCACCATACCAGGACTTGGTGCTTGGCAAGGACTGCGCTGGCAGGCAATATGGCCAGGAAGGCAGAAAGATATGTGTTCTGGGAAAGGTTCAAAGTGTTTAGAACAATTGAAATAACTAAAGATTTTAAAGGAGGTGAAGTGCTCTCCCCTTAACAGACTAACAGTGTAGACAGTGCTGGTACCATTTACTGTGACCATTTTAAAGATGAGCAAACTGAAGCTTAAAGGGGTTAAGTGGCTTGATCATGGTCATACAACTAATGTAATTATTGCCTCTTCAGCTTCAAAAGTTCTTTTCCCTGACTCCATGCAATTTCTGCAAGAGTTTACAATGGGAAGAAATCAAAGAAAAAACTGGACAGACAGACTGAGGCCACAGGGTGGAAGGCCTTTTCCAGGCTTCAGTGGTATGATGGAAAGAAACTAGTCAAAAGCAATGGCAAATTATAACTCTCCCTTTTCATACCTGGGGTCACAGTTTAGACACCACAGAAAAGAGATTCAAGAATCTGAATAATGCAATAAAATTCTAGTATTATTCTATTTATAGTATTGTTCAGTTTCTGATAGTTCTCAAATGATGAACAGAAATAGAAAAAGTGCTGGATTAGGAGGGAAGGATATGGGTTCAAATTATTATTTTGCTATTCCCTTCCTGGCTTTATTTCCCCTCTGGACCTCAGTTTCCTCATCTATAAAATGAGGTGGTGGACTTGAGGACCTCTAAGGTCCCTTCTAAACATGTGAACAGCTTTTCTTTCCCCTATAAATAAATAGCAATCATCAAGACACAATTATTAACCAACAACTCAGAATCTATCAGCCTTTTTTCATTAAAGTTAAGCAAGTTATGCAGGAACCAGCCTGAACAACGTAAGTCATTATTAATTTTTTTGAAACAAACAACTTCTAAAGGAAATTTACTATATTCTACAAAAAAAATTTATTCTGGATTAACTACTAGTTAATATGAGTTGATTTGAATTTTATTAATAGTAGATTACATTTTGATGGCTTTTCCCTTCAAGAACAGCATAATACTTCTCTAATAAAATCCCCAGAGACTCAGGTATAAGATAAGCAGTGAATTTACCATAAAATTTGGATGAACTGAATAAAACAGAATTTCCCAGGAAGAAAACATAGGGCAGTGGGAAGAGGAAACAGCCTGTGGCTAGTCAGCATCATTCACATATGAGCCAGGAAAAGGCACCTGTTACTTGTAAAATTAAATACTCTAATATTAAATAATTAAATAAATACTAAATACTATAAAATATAGTATTTGAAATTAGATAGGTCCTTAGAAATTATTTGTTGCACTCCTCTCATTTTACAGTTGAAAAAACTACCTCCAGAAGTAGTCATTTATTCAAGGTCAAGAAGGTTATAGAGGAATAGGACCAGGATTGGATTCTAAGATCTCTACACTCCAGACCCAGCAGTCTTTATTCCTATATCAGCTTACAATGAAAGCAGACAAAAAAAAAAAAAAAAAAAAAGCTAGAGGAACAAAGGTGAATAACTTGACCAGTGTCAACTCAACCAATTTTAAACCAGGAACCTTATAGTAAAGTGGGGTAAACATGAAGAGGTGACTGAAACTACTGAATAGGCTTCCCCAAAACAAGTTTCTGTTCCCATTCCCTGGAAGAATGCCTGAATATAGAAAGGTTAAGGGCCTTATAGCATTTCCAGTCACTGCCTCTCCTCTCTCCCAAATGTCACCTCCCCCAACCAAGTATACATGCTTCTTGAATTTTGCCCAACTTTATTTTTTCATCCAAAATATGTTTTACATGATAGCACATGTATAAATGATATCAAGCTATCTACCATCTTTGGAAGAGAGGGGGGAGAAAAATTTGGAACTCCAAAATCTTATAAAAATGAATGCTAAAAATTTTCTTGAAAAAAAAAATTAAAATTAAAAAAAAATTTTTTCTCCACATCTGCCTAACTGCAACAAAACTCTCCCTTCCCAAGAGATGACCAGTTCTCCTGTCACTGTAGGGTATTTAAAAAAAAAAAAAAAAGCCCCAGCAACATACACCAGACTATTCCAGACAAGATGTTTTACTGCTGCTTTATTACACAAACTGATTATGTTTAAAGCTCCCTGAGGAGAGGGGACTGGGGAAAAAAAAAGGATCTTCAGCAAAGACCTCTATTGGCATGGGCAAGAGGCAGTGGAATCTCCTTGGGGAATTAACTTACTCAAATACCATCGATCAACATTTGAAAACCCACACGGATCATGACTGAACCCCCCAGCTTCATCCTTTGCCTTTAAAAAAAAAAAAAAAATGTTCTGAAAGAGTTAAATTGTTCCAGGCAAAAGGGCTGAGCTTATTCTATCAAAATGCTCCAGATGGAAATCGCAGAATTTCTCTCCTCAGCTCTGTGGAGCACACACACTGTTCTCCTATGGCAAAAAAAAACAAAAAAAAAAAAAAAAAAACAAGACCCATAATGTTCTCAAGAAAGAGAATTTTTACTTCCAGGCACACAGTACAACTCTGTTTCAGCCTATTCCTCCAGGAATATTTGCATTAACTGTCAATCACAAGCTTTCTGGGAGACTATAAAAACTTAAAAAGATTTTTAGGACAGAGAGGGCTCTGCAAAGAAATGACAATAGTCCACACTATATGAATTTATATTAACTTATCCACACATTACCCTTGCATCCTTGATGACATTTACCAACTCCAATCCCAGCAAAGGGACTAATACTCTAGAAACCAAGGGGCCCCAGAGGCCAGGCTATGGAATTTGACCAGACACCAAAAGCCTGAATTTTACTAAAGGAATCTGAATCCCCACAAGCCAAGAAGCCGGCTCTGGTCTTTGGGAGGAGACAAGTTAGACTGTCTTTGAGGGCAGCCCCCCCAAGCAAAACCACAAAGGGATTGAGTTGGGCCTTTCAGCCTCTGAAGGGCTCTACCTCCTCCCTACAAAGACTAGAAAGGGAAGAAAAAACCACAGAGAAGGTAGAGAGGCTCAAAAAGCCCATCCTACATCCTAAGATTTAATACTTATTCAGATGACTTTAAAGCAAGACCATATAAAATAAGGACTAATTCTACGTTCAACAACTATTAGATTGTAAACTCTTGGAGGGCAGAGATTAGGTCCTTTTTTTTTTTCCCAGTACATAAACAGGACAATGGCAGTGTTTGATTCTGAAAAGGGAACTGGACAGAAAATCCAAGTCCTGGATTCTAATCCCAAATTAGCTATGTGACCTTGGATAAATCCTTTAATCTCTGGGCCGGCTTTCTCAGCAAAAAAATGAGAGGTTCAGAACTGGTTGTTATGGTTCCTTTTAGCTCTCAAATTCTGTACAATATCAATGGGAAAAGACTGGAAGGGAAGAAAACTCTTCCGTCTGTGACAAGGTTAAAGAGAAACCTCAGAGATCCAACTGCATTACATCATCTCAGAGAGCAGTGTTTGTAAATATGCAAGTGTTTAATTCTGAGACCCACAGGAGAATTTCCAGAATTCCTTTACCAAAAGGATCCGTAGTTAAGATGGCTCTATGAACACCTTTCAGTCCTGAAGCTTCCTAAAAATACATGTGCAAAATCACTTTGTACCCTTGGTCAGATGGGATGCTTCTGAAGAGAACCTGGAGCAGTGGAAGTTATTAACTCTGTGGGAACAGCTCTGAGCAGGATGTGAAGAAGGACAGACCTGGTTAGAACGAGAGGGGGGATTCCGGCAGGCAGAACGCAGCCAATCTGGACAGGACACAAAAGGCCAGTGGCCTATTGTTTGCAAAGAGAATCAGGGCTTATCCACCGGGACTAGAGGCCAAGACCTCACTCAATTCCAACTCCAGGCCACACCCCTCCCCAGCCCAGCACAACTGGATCTAGGATTGAGTTTGCTTCCTATTCCTGCTGGAAATCTACTAGGGCTTTCAGTCCATTGAGGAGGACCCTTCAGAGCACACTCTAGAGGCGGACTAACTGAGGAGACAGATCCCAGCATGGTAGGAACTGCAGATTAAGTCTCTCCAGCCCCAGTGATCAACTGGCTTCCCATTTTAAATCCGCCCAAGCACTGGCTGGAGGAAGGAAGGGTTACAAAGCTCTCCCTAAATCCCAAGTGTTATAAAAAGGTTTTCTAACAGATACAGGCAGAGGAGGAGGGGACACTTCCCTCTATCCTGAAACAAAGGAAAACCTAGATTTCCAGCCATGTGTTATAACATTCAAGGCCTACTTCCCATCCCCCAGCCGATGTCTCCCTAGACTGAGGCACACGGCTATCTCCAGTGACTGATTAGCTGGCCAGGTTGGGTAGCCACACAAATGTGTATTCCTCATTAACAGGCAGGAATCCAAGAAATGAAGGGCAGTGTGGAAGCTGGGTACAAGCTACAAGAATTCGCTGGCCAGGTCTCTGACAACTGGTCACTTGTTTCTCTACATTACCATTCCTGTATTGCAAGAAAATAATTAAGGGCTTTAAGATAAAAAAGGAAAAGAACAAAGGGTTAAACATCTTTCCCTTTTCCAGAACACAGCCCTGCACAAACCGGGGCACCACATACAAATTCAGGGTGGAGGTGGCTGCCTTGATTTCTCCTCCCAACATAACTGGCTGCTCTCAGATGTAGCCGGGCTACCTGGGACCGGAGGCAAGCCTAGCCGCAGAATTTGTTCCCGGGCTGCCTCTAATGCCACAGCAAATCTAGCGTTTGAAAATAGCTGCAGGAAAACCAGGAAAAATTAAAAAGCCTTATAAACCCAACCTCTGCAGGAGCTTTCCAACAAGAACACCTCTAGGTAGCCTGTCCCAGCCGAATTAGCCTTCCACCCGTGAAATGCATTTCCAAACACCTGTCAGATCTCAATCATTCTAAAGACCCGACCCCAAAAGCGGATTGCCCCTTTTATCCTTCGGAGGACCACGTGCCCCTCCCCCCGTTCAGTCTGGTCAAGGCAAGAGGGCACTTTCAGTGCCGGCCGGCCCCTCTGCGCAGATCTGGAAGCTCTGGGAAATCTCCATTAGTGCCCGTAGCCCCTGGCCCTGCCATCCTGGGGTGGTACACGCCCTCCTGGGTTCCTCACCCGGACAATCTTCTCTGAATAAAATCTCCCCCATCTGCTCTATCGGGGAAAAGAAATCTTCCGGACGAGCCACAAAGCCTGTGTTTAAACGTGTGACTATGCACGGACAGACATACAAGGACATAGGCTCCTAGATCAGTACAGTTATTTTCAAAATAACCTACCTTTGACCTGAGTATCGTATTCTGCTATGATCTCCTTATCCTTTTTGAATTTAGCCGGAGACGTCATGTTTCCTTCCTAATTCAGCTCCCGAATGGATAAATCCACCCGGAAAAAAAAAAAAAAAAAAAACCGGACCACTCCAATTACAATCCCCGAAATTTCCTCCGGTGAGGGTCGAAGGGTCTCCCGGCAGGATGCGGCGCTCCGGGGCGCCTCAGTCCGTCGGAAGGCAGCCGGCTGGGGCAGCAGCGAGCGGCCAGCGCGGCGGGAGCATGCAGATGTTGGGAGCGGTGGGGGCCGGGGCGGAGCGGCGGCTTCTGTTTCCTAGTGTGGAGCCCGGAGCCGCAGCATCAGCATCAGCCGGGGAGCCGCAGCGCCGGGAGGCTGTCCTGGGGACTGACATCAAGCGCCCAGGCGGGGAGTGGAAGTCCTTCCGCACAACATGGTGTGGGGGTGTGGGGCCCAGCGCGCCTGGCTGTGTCAGTGTCGGGGCGAGGGTGTGGGAGTGTATCTGGGCGTGTGTCTGTGTGTCTGTGTGTATGTATGTAGGGGGGGGGGGGGGGCTGGAGGGTTGCTTCTTTTGCTGTTTTGTTTTACGGGCTCCAGAGATGATGCAAATCAAATCCCAAATGGGAGCAGCAGCAATGCAGGATCGGAAGTCGTTTTCTTCGGTTCACTTGCCTGTAAATGCAGGAAAAGGGGGGGGGGGTGAAGAAGGGGGTATCAGCGGAGTGGATATACATATGCAGACTGGGGGTGGGGAAGACGACGTGTTCCCAAGCTAGGGACAGCCGAGGCCAAGACCCATTCCCCCCCACCCCAGGCGGGTGGGCCGAGGCACAGCAAGGTCGAGAGAAAGGGGAAAAGCAGGAGCTCTCCCAGGGCCAGGGAAGGGCTGTAGAGAGGCTCAGCCCCAGCCCACCCGCCCCCGATGCTTCCAAACCTGAGCGGCGCTCAGTCCCAGCCCCAGCCCTCCGGGTGAGGACGTCGGAGCCCCTCCGGGCAGCGACCATCGGACCCGCCCCAACCCCGGTATCTCCCCTAGACATCAAAGGGCGATCAAAAGGCCGGGCAGGGGGAGGGGGTGCGGATGCAGCTCCCGGCAGGGACCGGCCACTAGCGCACAACTTTTCCTCCCCTCCTTCCTCCCCGATGTTTTGTTTTTGGTTACTAGCTTCCCTTGGCAGCAAATGTAAAGGGCGGGGGGACACCAGGGGAGGGCGAGGTCTGCAGGGAGAAGATGGGAGAGTCCTCTTCTGCACCGACTACAACCACAAGAAAAATGTGGCGGGCAGAGGCAGGAAACGGGCCGGAGTCGGGCCGGGGCACGGCCAGCAAAGCGCGCGAGGGCAGCCGGGCTTGCGCCTCAGCCTCCTTCCCCACTCCCAAGGAGCAGCGTGCTTGCCTTCCCCGGCCTCCCAAATGAGCCCCCTCCGGGCCTGCGGGGACTGCCCCTCGAGAACAGGGCGCCCCCGCCCCCGCCAGCGCTCTCAGCCCCGTCCCCGCCGCCGGATTCCAGAGGCCGGAGCCCTCTCCCCTTGGGGCGTATTTTCCAGGCCCGGCTTCTCACCCCCTAACGGTGCCCCACAGAAGGCAGGCTTGTGGAGACGCGAGCCGGCTCCGGCGCGAGCCGGGGCGCATAGCGGGCTCCGGAGCGCGCAGGCAGGCAGACCCTCGGACGCCCCTCTCCTTCCTGCCCTTCCCGCAGCGCGAGAGGAGCCCGCGGTGTCTCCCCCTTCCCGCGATCGAAGGAAAGGACAGCGGGAGGAAAGGAGGAGGGGACGGATGGAGAGGGAGGAGGGACGGCGTGGCTCCCGGAGGCAGGAAGGGGGTGGGGGTGGGGAATGGATGCAGGGGAGCGGGGTGGGCTCCTCCACTTGGCCGGAGAGGGGTAGGGGCTAATCTTTCGGGAGGGGCGCGCACTGCCAGATCCCGGAGGGTCGGATCAGGCCGGGGGACAAGGTGCTGCAAGTTAAAGGGCTGAACCGAGAGAGGGCAGTGGCTGCAGCCTGGGTGCAATTCCCGGGAGCGCGCTGGGGAGAGCAAGGCACGAGGTGCCGGCCCCATGCGCGCACGGGCGGACTGACGATGCCGCCTGCCGGGCTCGCGAGGCAGTGGGTAATTAATGAGCACCGCCCTCCCGGGAGTGGGGGAAGCTGCTCCGCTGCCCTGGGGGGTTGTCAAGTGCCGAGGGACGTCGGAAAACGGAGCAGCGCCGGGGGTGCTACGGCGAACGCCGGCCAGAGGAGGCAAGGCGCTGTGCACAAGGGGTTTGGGAAGGGTCTCCCTCAGCCTGGACCACCGGTTGCCGGGCAATGGGATGGCGGAGAAGCCAAACGGACAGTGGACGCCGCTCTCTCCTTCCCGCCCCAGTCCCCGGTTCCCTCCTGGAATCCAGGAGGAAGAGAGGGGAGAAGGAAGGAGCCTTTACCTGGCTCCGGCGCGGCTGGGTCCCCCGGCCCCGGGAACGCTTTCCCTCCTCAGTTCCCGCCCATCCACCCGCTACTTTGCAGCTTGCTTCCCTCTTTCCCCCACCCCCTTCGAGAGCCTCCGCCCGCTCTACGGAGTGATCTCGAAGAGCCAACCCTCCGGTTCGCCAATCATTGCCCATCGCCTCGAGACTGACGGACTCTGGAGCCACTAAAAAAGGCTGCTCCCGCCCCTCCACACCAACCCAGGAGGAAGGTTGGGCTAGAGCAATCAAAGGGCGTGGCCCATCGTGCAAAGGCGGAATCTTGCGACGAGCCTCACCCCTCTGTCCAACTAAAGTTAAAAAAAAAAAAAAAACTTAGGGAGGTGGAAACAAGATGCTCAACAACTACACGCGAACTCGAAAGGACCGACAGAACCAATTGGATCGTGACAAGGGGGCGAGGCGTTGCGGGGAATTTTCTCCAATAGAGAATAAGAATCTGAGGGGAATGTCTAACGTCTTCCAATTGGAAGCTCGAAGGGCGTACTCTTTCCTTTTCACTGGGGCGAAAGGGAAGACTTGACTAAACCTCCTTGAAGTTCACCAATCAAAATAGGAGGCGTGGCTAAATTCTTCCAACTGGCAAGCAGGATCGAACAGACACCGTTGCCGGGGCAGGCCGAACAAGGTTCTCCTCCACTCAGATTTTTCACCAGGAGGCGTGTTCAGAATCTTCCAATGGGAGAAGAGGGCGTGTCCCGTATCCCCCCCAATAGGAGCGCGACGTTGGTAATTCAAACTGACAGCCGGTCAGGAAAAGGAAAGGAGAGTGAAAACGGCGTGTCCGGTGACAGGAACCCCGCGAGGACTGAGCCGAACGGACCTGCCCTGCCCTGCCCTGCCCTGCCCTGTCCTGCCCTGCCCTGCCCTCCTGCTCTGCCCCGCCTTTTCGAGGGCGCGCGCTAGCGCGTGCGTGCCTGACCCGTCCAGATCGAGGGGGGGAGAGACCTGAGGGAAAGGGGCGCCGAGGGAGGGAGAGGCTGAGGAGAGGGGACCTCGAGAGAGAGAGAGAGCTGGGGGGGCAGTTATCCAGAGACAGGGAGAGAGTTTTGAGGGGGATCATCCAGGAAGACAAAGAGAGGGCAGAACAGAGGAATCTGATAAGAGAGAGGTTCATCAGGGGGGCTGTACAGGAGAAGAGGGAGAAGTCGGATCAGAGGCTTTACTGCAGGGAGAGAGAGTTACGGGGTGCCATCCAGGAACGAGAGAGGGCTCAGTGGAGGTCCCCAAGAAGAGACGACGAACAGCAGGCCGACGTCCCAGGAGAGAGGGGGAGGGCCGAGGCCAGTAACCCGTCGGGGCAGAGGAGCCAGAGTGAGGACGTCTCGGTGGTGAGGGAGAGAGAACCGAGGCACCCGCAGAGAGACAGGGGGCTGAGCAGCTTAGGCCGGGAAGATTGGTATTCAGATAGGCCAAGAGACATCCGGTTCGTTCAGGACGAGAGGGAACGCCACGGGGAGAGACTTTCCAGGGCCAGGGAGAGGGGGCTGAGGAGCGCCGTCCAGAGCGAGAGGGAGAGCCCCGAGGACAGGTTCTGCAGGGCCAGGGAGAGGGGGCTGAGGAGCGCCGTCCAGAGCGAGAGGGAGAGCCCCGAGGACAGGTTCTGCAGGGCCAGGGAGAGGGGGCTGAGGAGCGCCGTCCAGAGCGAGAGGGAGAGCCCCGAGGACAGGTTCTTCAGGGCCAGGGAGAGGGGGCTGAGGAGCGCCGTCCAGGACGAGAGGGAGCTCCCCGGGGAGAGGCTTTGCAGGACCAGGGAGAGAGTGATAAGGAGCGCCGTCCAGGGGGAGAGGGAGCTCCCCGGGGAGAGGCTTTGCAGGGCCAGGGAGAGAGTGATAAGGAGCGCCGTCCAGGGGGAGAGGGAGAGCCCCGACGAGAGGCTCCCTATTAGAGATCGGGATTTCAGGGACTTCCTCCAAGAAGGAGGAGGGCCAGACGAGAGCCTGACCAGGGCCAGGCAACGGGTGCTGAGGAGCGCCGTCCAGGACGAGAGGGAGCTCCCCGGGGGGAGGCTCGGCAGGGCCAGGGAGAAGGTGCTGAAGAGCGCGGAGCAGGACGAGAGGGAGCAAGCTGGCAGCAGGCGATTAAGGAGGGCTAGGGAGAGAAATGTCAGGGAGAGCTGCCAGGCAGGGAGAGAGCGCATCGACAGGCAGCTGTCCAAAGATGTCAACCTGAGGGAGAGGAAGGGGGTCAGGAGGGAGAGAGAGCCGAAGGGGGCCATCCAGAGGGACGCCGACAGAGCGGAGAGGAGAGGGGCCAGGAGAGACCGGGAAGGGGTTAGGGACAGGAAAAGAACAAGTGAGAGTCCCTTGACTGGGGTTAGAGACACGGAGAGGGGCGCCCATCCCGCAAGTCACTCCAATAGGCAAGTAACTAAGACGGAGCAAGAGAGCTGGACCTTCCAGCAAAGGAGAGAGAGGACTCGCAGAGGCCTGCAGAGAGAAAAAGAGAGCCCTGGTTTTCTGGGAGAGTCACGGAGGCCGTGGAACGATCTTCAGGGAGGGAGGGAGCTCTCTGAGGCAGCCTATGACAGACTGTTTGAAGAATTCATTTAGGGAGACAGGGGTCCAAACTAAGGAGAACTAGATTTGGGGGCAGAGAACCTAGAGAGAAAAACACTCTGCAGAAAAAGGGCTGAGGGTAGGTTGTGCTGGGGGAGGAGGGAAGGAGCAATCCGAAAATTTAGGGGAGACGATTCCTGGGAGAAAGTGATCAGAGAACCCTTGGGGGAAATCTTCTTGGGGAAGTAAAGGCTTTAAGAAAACTGGAGATGAAACCTGAGAGGAGAAAATTTTAAAGATAAAGGAAAAGTACAGAAGAGAAATCTGAGGGGGGGGAGGATAATTATTGAGACAAGTTAACAAGGAAAGCTTCCATTAAGATAGGAGAAAGGGGAAAAACAGCTAAGATAAAAGGTACTGATAATTCAGCAGCTCATTTTTCCCACACACACACTATTCCCTGAGCAATTAAGGGAAAAAGAAACTTTACCCCTTCCCTGGCTCCTTCTACAGGAGAAAAAAAAAAAAAAAAAAGCTACGTGTCTTTCAGTCTGAGCAATAAGGTCTAATTTCTTGCTTAGCCCTAAGACTTCTTACTTCAGTCTTCCAATTTGGGGTTCCTGGACTGGACAGGGCACAAGCCCTCCTTCCTTTTTCAAAACATTCTCCTGATCCTCTCTTGAGTCATCATGTCTACCAGCAATTATAGCTTCAAGAACCGGTGTGTGTCTATCCTGTGCTGCAAATTCTGTAAGCAAGTGCTCAGCTCTAGGGGGATGAAGGCTGTCTTGCTGGCAGACACTGAAATAGACCTTTATTCTACAGACATTCCTCCAACCAAGTAAGTCAAGCTGACCAGGTTTAAGAAGATTTCAGTTCAGTGATATACACCTCGCCTTACCCCCCCCCCCCCTTTAACTAGAAGGGGAAAGCTGAGGTTGGTCCTCTGGGAGACAACAATGAGGTTATCATTTCGGAGTGCCAGCCACTCCCAGACTTAGATTTAGTATCGGATGATCCTGTTGGAGAAACACTGAGTGGGCTGAATGTCTGGACATGGTCTGTGGTTTAGCCATAGTGGTCAACTATGATTCAAGACTCCAGTTCAATTACAACTGTGTGACCACATAGCCTTAAAGTCTAAACTCTGCTACTATTTCATTGTATCTGGTATTCAGTGACTTAGTGACAAGTCTTTGTGATGCTCTTCATTATATTCTCAACTTTGATTTTAATTGAACATGAAAATGAAGGAGTACTTTTGAGGTTATGATTGACCTGAGGGATGGCAAATAGCTATTCTTTATTCTCATTTAGGATAGAACCAAAGAAAATAGATTAAAATGGAAAGAGCTACTAAGATTTACTATGATAATTTCATGATAATTGGCAGATTCTATAAAAGGTAACCAAATGGGATTGTGGAATCTTTTTAACTGTACTTCAAAAATAGGACAGTTGCTGATCTGTTCATATTGGGTTTAAGTTTGGTCCTGCTTATAGGAAAAGGAATGGGTTGATTACCACTCATTGGCCATAAATTGTGTTTTATCTAATGCTTAGAAGCACACACAAAAACTTTTTCAGTATCAATGCATGTATCTGTCGAGGAACCATGGTATATGGTTAAATTATAGTGGGCAGAATATTTTTCTTATATTGCCATGAGGTAAGTGATATCAGTATTATTCTCCCCATTCTGAAGAAGAAGAACCTTGAGCTCTTCTTTTTGTTTCTTGACTCATTTAGAGTTACAGACTGGTCTATGGCAGAGCCAGACTTCTGACTCCTAAGTTCCGTGCTTTGTCCAATTGACTACATTGCCTCTGAGTTCATATTTGAGGCAGGGAAGTGAAGGTTCAAAAAAGCAAATGGCTTGCTGGTTATCTTACAAGTTAGTGCCAATGGGTCAGGAATCTTTCATGTTGATTGCTGTTCTTGTTAGCTCATGAGAGATGGGACTGTAATGTGTTGAATATATGTGGATCAATGAATAGTAGAAAGAGAAAAAAGTGAAAGATTTATTAGAAGTTCATGACAAGTTGGCAGATGTTAAATGGCCCTTATGAAAAACAATGTAGTTCTGCCGGTAGGCAGGAGCATAGACTAGCTGGCTTTTTAAGGCTTCTTCCAGGCCTTTGAATCTACCAAATCAGTGCTGCTTCACTGATCAAAAGAGCAATTAACTGTCCTTACATGTTTTCCCTTCTAGTGCAGTGGACTTCATTGGAACCTGCTATTTTACTGAAATCTGCCAATGCAAACTGAAGGATATCGCCTGCTTAAAATGGTAATTTATGGCACTGGTTTGCTTTACCTGTGGATTGGAAGGACAAGTGTTGAAGCTGAATTAGAGTGAAATGTAATGGGTTACATTTAGCACTGGTTGCCATCTGTGGGTTGAACTGTAGATCCCTCTTCCCTATGAAAGGCACATTTAAAAGTCATTCAGAGAAAATAACTAGAGGAAAGTTTATTAAATTACAATTTGAAATATCAATTGGGGCAGCTAGCTGGTGCAGTGGATAGAACACTGACTGGAATCAGGAGAACCTGAGTTCAAATTTGGCTTTGGATACTTAACACTTCCTAGCTGTGTGATCCTGCTCAAGTCACTAACCCCAATTGCCTCACACACCAAAAAAATAAATAAAAAAAAAAAAAAAAAAAAAAAAACCCACTTCAGGATGAAGTTTGATTCAATGATTTCTAAAGTCTTTTGTAGCTCCAGCTATTAAGACCATCTGAGATAATTCCACTTATTTGCTATTTACCATATGACCAGATAATAAATGATTTATGAAAAATTCAGATCTTCTTTCATTAGCAGGCTAACACTAAGAAGGGTGAAAATTCCACCATTTACTTTACTTTTGAACATTTTCAAAGACAGCCAAGTCTAAAATTAGAGTAGCCAGCTTGTATTTGGTTTTCAGGGACACGTTGTCCTCCTATTGCTCCATCTGGTGGATCAGTTCTTGGGTGGCAACAAGAACTAGAACATACAGGAGAAATTCAAACTAGCAGAAATCTTGGATCTCCAAAGCTAATGATGTTTGTTCAGTAGATAGTAGAATCCAGAGTATCCTGGTATCTTATATAACAAACTTCAATCATTGCTCTGCCTAGAAGTGAAAGGCACTGCTGGTATATAATATTAATTTACTTTTGCATTGCCTATGACATACATCAAATTAGTTGATCCTCTCAACAGACTTGTGAAATACATAGTACAGGAAGCTTATCTTTATTTTTTTGGCACCTCAGATAGGCCATGTTATATAGTGACTTACCAAAGTCTCACAGCTAATTAAAGCAGAATCAGAACTTGAACTTGGACTTTGACACCAACTTCGTTGTTCTTTTCATTGTACCACATGCCTCTTTACTGCTGAGTATCTGAAAAGGCTCTATTATGAGAATTATAAAAGAAGAAATGGTGAATTTTTTGTTCCTCCAGTCTACCTGGTCCAGATACTTTTGTAGAATTTTAAGTGGAATTTTTAAGTCATAATTTTATTGGTGTGTCTTTTCCACTGCTGAAGCTCCAAACCCTCATAATAGACAGCTTTCATGAATTGGGTTGGCTAAAAATAATAATCATCATTTGGTGAGTAAACTTCTGATAATGAATTTCTATGCACTTATACTACTCCTTGGAAAACAAGCTTTTGTTCCAGACTCAAAAGCCTTTCCAACCTAGTGGGACATTGCAGAGTTCACATTCTATTTGGGTTAACATTTAAGAATCCAGAGTCCCTATAACCTAAATGGCTCATGATGAAGCATAGAATGGGATTTCAGTGGGAGTCTATAAAATAAATATAGAAATGGATTGGTTGTGAAGAAATAATTGCTTAAGGTATAAATAATAAATTAGACAAATATAGTCTGATTTCTTAACAGATATTAAGGATAAATAAAATATTAGCCGAGAAGTTTGAGAATATAATAATATAAAATAGTTACTGCATTTTACCTAGAATTTAAAGGGAAGCAGAGTCCCCCTAGTCTAGAAATTTCAACTGCAATATCCCCATCATTATTCTACTTGAAGTAGATGCTGCAAAAGTAATACCTGAACTCCCAAGTTTGTTTGCTACCACCTCCCACTCCCAGTTGTCCATTGCATTTGGGAAAAGTTCTAATTCATAAGGAGTTTTCATTTATGTCAATTCAAAATCTGATTCCCTGTGACTTATAAAATAAGTCAAATCTCTTCCAGGTGAAGACTTAGTATATTTGAACAATATCTGTTCCTGCCAAGCTCTCTCTTCTCTGGGCTAATTATTGTCAGTTCCTTTTACCCTTACCCCATGGGAAAGGGGAATCAAAGAGTCTCCAGGGGCAGTCTGTTACTCCTGGAAGTAGCTCTAATTGTTAGGAAGTGTTTCCTTAAATTGAACCAAAATATCCTTCTCTGCAATTTTCTTATGGTTTTGAGTTCTACTATCCTGGTCATCTTCTTTAAATCCAGTTTGTTAAGGGTCTTTCTTAAGTATGACAACCAGCACTACACACTCTATTTTAGATCTACAATTCACTTGCATTTCTGTAAATTGCATAAGGTACATCTGTTGATGCTGTTGATGTGTTTTCTTTTTTTGGCTGCCACATCACACTGATGATTCATATTGATCTTTTAATTTCCCTTTCTTCTCTCTCCTCCCCCTCCCTCTCCCCCCACCCCCATGAATGTTAGTTCCTTGAGGGTAGGGACTTTTTATTTTTCTCATTCTTTCCACATCACTTAGCACAATACTTCCCATCTATCCCTTACCATTGTATTTTGGGCACAGTAGGTAATTGTTTATTGGAATTGAATAATTTGCTCTAGCAAAAGTTGTATCTTTTTCATACAAAATGCTTTCTAGCTATGTTCTCCCATTCCCCTTCCCACCACAACACACAATCTTCGTCAATTATTCACATAATACATCTTTTTTTAACCAAAGGATATAATTTTATACTTGTCACTATTGCATTTTATCTTGGTGTCTTTAGCTTATCATTCAGCTAGTCATACTAAAAATAATAACTTACATTTTCAAATATGCAAAGTATTTTACTATTTTACTTCAATTGTATCTCAAAACGATGCTATGATGTAAATACTACAGGTGTTGTTCTCCCTATTTTAAATTTGAGGAAACTGAGTCTCAAAGGGCATAAGGGACTTGGCCATCATCATATAGCCAATAAAGATCAAATACAGAATTTGAACCCATCTTATTGACTCCAATACCAGCATTCTGCTTAGTGTGCTATACTGCTTTTCCAGATTTCATTGTCAAAAGTATTTAGCTGTCACTCTCAATTTTATGTCATTTGCAAATTTGTTACATATGCTACTTATCACTATGATTATGTAAAGTTATGACAATCATGAGAACAATGTGACTTAACGGAAAGAATATTGGTTTATCTAGATTAATTTTTTATATGTATTTTCTGTTATTCTCAGATTATAGTTCAACTACACTATACTAGAACTTTTTTGGAAAGCTGTCTCAGAATATATTCTATTCTCTTTTTGTCTCTGTCCCTGCTTACACTCAGCATTGAGGTACATTGACAAATTGACAAACCATTTTCTCCACATTATGTATTAAGTAAAATTATTAAAAGATATATATGATTGAATATGTTAGAGAGATCTTTCATTTTATTGCATTATTTGGGGAGCAGATAGCTGAGCTAAATACTTTATTAAATTATTGCTTAATATTTGTAATCACATATAAAAGACATAGAAACTGTTTACAGAGAGAGAAAAAAAATTTTTTTTGACTAGGAATCACAGGGATACTACCCAAATCCTGATTCTGCTTTTTCCTATCTTGTGTGATCTTGGACTAGACACCTCAAAGTGCTGGGACTCAGCTTTCTCCTATATAAAAAAGTGTGGGCTAAATGACTTCTGACAATTCTTCCACCTCTAAGTCTGTGGTTCTCTGAATTCACACCCACAAAACTTGTGTTATTGAGGCAAAAAGGGGATAGGAATTGTTATACAAATAATTTGTTTACATTGATCTAATTCATTGTTTAGCTTTGCTATTATAGATAATAGCCATAATATAACCCTTAAAGTACCATGAACCTACCAGACACACCCTTTTTTGTATCCCTTGGAGTTGTAGAATAGTTGAGTTCCCATGTCCTCAATTAGCTCATTTGTAAAATGAATGGAATAGATTAAATTCTTGAGGGCCCTTGTAATATATCCTGATCACAGGATATATTATTATAATATATCCTGATCACAGGATATATTATAATAATATATCCTGATCACAGAATCTCATGTTCAGAGTGGGAATGAAAGTTTGAAGCCATCTAGTGTAGTCCATGATTTAAGACACGCCCCTACAATATTGCCTAATATTGATTGAAGGATGAATGGAATGTAAAATCCTTGAGGCCAAGGACTGTTTCATTGTTGTCTTTTTATTTACCTCACTTAGCACAGTTTCAGGCTCTTCTTAAGCACTTAATAAATGCTTTTTAAATGAATGAATATTATTCAAAGGGTGATGATTCTTGTTTTATATTTTAGTGGGAACATTGTAGGTTATCATGTGATCGTTCCATGCAAACCCTGCCTTCTTTCCTGCAACAACGGGCATTTCTGGATGTTTCATAGTCAGGCAGTTTTTGGTATCAACCGGTTAGACTCCACTGGTAAGAAACATCTCTTATCTTATCCATAAAACACAAACATAATTCAAATTGTCATTGTTAGCTTCAGGATTCTTTTGGGTTTTAATAGGTTTAGAATAAAGCTACATAAAAATATTTATCTTAACAGGTTTAAAATAAAGCTATATAAAAATATTTAAAATCACTTGCTAACATTTGTTCCTAGGTGGCTAGATAGTAAAAATGTTATTGCAGATTTTAGACTAAAAAAAAGTTACCCTTGATAATTACTTTGGTAAGAAATTATGCTTTCAATGCTTTATGGATATTTACATGATGCATGATACATGATTGCTTGGAGCCATTCAATTGGTCATATAAATACATTTCTAATTAATATTACCTTAGCTTTGAAGAAAGCTTGATAGTCTTGAGTCAACAACTAGCACCAAAGTTTTTACTATTGCTCATTTTAAAAAATATATATTTTGTACTTAAGAAGTTTGGTGGGAGGGTTTTAGGAAAAAGAAAACCTTGGACTTAAAAAATGGTAAAAATCTATTTCAGTGTTCAAAATGTGTATTACTAAGCCCTCCCCACATTCATTTTCTGTAGAGTGAGATTCATTCATCGCCTGGGACCTAACCTTGGTACCCAATTCATCATTCAAGGTCCTAATTTAAGAATCTAGTAGTTAAAACAGGCTGTTTGCACTTAAGTGCCACTCTGAATTCCCTCATGTGAGATTTAAACTCCTAATTTAAGCCCCCAGATGTATATTTGTGCTAATCACAGGTCACATGGGGCACATTAAGGGAAGTTTTTGCTTTGATACTATTTTTCCTGTATTCAAAACACAGGACTTAAAAATTCACTTTAATATTGCTTAATTTTTCAAAGATAAAAGCATTGCATTATTCCATTCATATCAATCTAATCCATGAGAAACAGATGTATCACAGGATTTCCTTCCTCCCTTCTTAACAGAGAAAGGAAGGTACTGCTTCTGTCAGATTCAATCTCTTAGTTTATTTTTCCTCCTTTGAAACAATTGTGCTAAAACTACTTCATGTCCCTGAGTATTGACTCCAAGAATCCTTCATAACATTGATACTGTAATTGAAGCAAATTTTTTCTAGAAATTTGCTTCTGATGGCATGGAAACTATCTTTTCAAGTCTCCTGGGTAGCAGATCAAAGGAATATCCATGAAATCTTAGAAAATCTCTGACTTCAAAATGATGTCTCTTCTAAATCCCAATATCACTTCAGTTAATATTATACTAAAAATCACCCCAGAAAGATCATTATTCCCATATTATGGAGAATTCCCAGAGAAGCTTTCAAAGCCTTCCTAGATAACCTATTCTAAAATTTCACAACTGGTAACATTAGCAAGTTTTCCTAACTCTTAATGGGTCCTCTACAAATTCATGTTAAGCAGAGCACTGCTCTGCAATCTTTAGTCATTTCATGATCAACTCTCTCTCCTGTGAATACTTTCACTCTTTATGAACAACCAAATTTAGTCCCACCTCCTTACTCTGATGAATACTGTCTCTTACTGGGAAAACTGAGACAATCAGAAATGGACTTCTTTAGTCCCTCCATATGTGCCCCAACCTTTCTATATCACTTTTTTCTGTCTTATCTTAGAAGAAATGTTGGGTTTCCTTAGCAAGGCCAAACTTTCCCCCTACCATTTCATTCATGTTCTCCCAGCTCATCCTGGAACTTACTCTATTTATCATTCTTTCTTACCATTCTCAGTTCCCCTTCTCAGTACCCCTGGCATCTTACAATCTCTCTTCCTTTCCATTGGTTATTTCAAACCTGACCAAGCACGAAGCCTAAGACTGTGCTAATCCCTTGAGCTACTATATCATTTCTCCTTCTTTCAATCTTAAGGAAGAAAGGTAAAAAGAGTATTCATTTTATTTCCTGACTCTGAAATCCCTGGCAAACTTCTGCAATAGTTTCATAGATTTAGAATTGAAAAGGATAATTTATAGGTCATCTCAGACAATTCTTTTATTTTACAGATGAGGAAACTGGATGAGGCCCATGGAAATTAATACAGGTAGTAAATGGCAGAATGGGGATTCAGACTGAGGCCTTTTACCTCTAAAGCTAATATTCTTTCCATTGTATCATACAGTCCTCTACATCCTAGTGAAACTACTCTCAAAGGTCTTAGCAATCTTTACCTTTTTTTAATAACAGCTTTTTACTTAATCATTAGAGTAATTCAAGATTTAGCCAAGTTCAGGCATAGCTAAAGTGGTTCTGGAAAGTTACCACTAGTGTGCAGGTATTGGTTCTAAATGGTAGAGAGTGAATTACAGTTAGTACTGAACAAGGACCAGTCTGAAGGCTCAGGTTACAGAGATGCCCTAGTGAAGATGTATATATTGGGGTGAGAAATCTTCAAATAGATGAAAAAAAGGGAGGACTGAATGGGATTGATTGGATGAAGTATTTCTCAGAATTGAGTCACATGATCCCTGTTCCCAGAGCTGAGATCCTGGGAAGAGGGGGGGGTCATATGATCTCTAGAGGGATAAACTTTGAACCTTGGGATATAGGAAGTTAATGAATTTGCAGGAAGTGATGTGACCTGTGGGAGGCAGCCAACATTGGTGATCATTGGTCAAGGATGGTTAAATCCTTTTAGTCTATCCAATAAGAGGCTCTGGTCTTTTGCTTTTAAGTCCTGGACAAGGCTAAAGCTGGTCCCAGGTTCCAATAGCATGTGGTAGGAGTTGGGATGGCTCCCAGGTGTGTGTGAGCCTCTCTCTGCAGGGATTAAATAAATGAATTCTCTTTGTGTTTAAAAAAAAAAAAAATACTAGGTTTTTATTTTTAAATTAAAATATCTTTTAACATTCATCTTTGCTAAACCTTGTGTTCCAAATTTTTCTCCCTCCCTTTCTCTATTCCCTTCCCCTAGATAGATAGCAAGTAATCCAATATATGCATTGCAATCTATATAGCACTTTCTCAGTCCTTTTGCAGCTACCCAAAAAGCATTTGATCCTGTTGATAACTCCCTCGTTTGATATTCTCTTCCTTAGGTTTCTATGTAACTGAACTGTTACAGTCCTTATACTGCTAAGGACTGCTACTCTTACCTTTTCTTCATCCTGATCTCTGAATGCAGAAATTCCCCAAAGTTCTGCTCCCAGCTTTCGTCTATCTATGTACTCTATGTATCAGAGCTCCTTAAACTTTTTCTACTGACAATCTCTTCTTGCCTGAAAAATTTCTACATGAACCTTGGTCTGTAGGAACATAAAATAGCTATACAAATCAAATATTTATTGATAATAAATCATAATTTCACAACTTCCAATTCAGATATGAAATGCCATATGGTTTCATGAACCACAATTTAAGAAGTTGGGCTCTATGTGATTACTATGCCTCCATCTATTTTCCCTCTGTAAATGACTCCTAATTGAGATTTTCCCCTTCACCCCGCCCCCACCTCTCACCTGAGCACTAGACTCAAATGTCTGACTCACTACTTGTTATCTTCAGTCTTATGTCCAAAAACGAATTAAGCATATCATGGTGTCTCACAGTTTGAAGAGATCTCAAAGGTCATCTGCTCTAACCCATCCTTGAAAAATGGTCATCCATCCTTTGTTCAAAACTTCTATAATGGATAATGCTTCCCAAGTTCCACACATTTTCCCTAGCTTTGCCCTGGGGAACCAAGTAAACATTCCCCTCTTCCTCATCCTTCTTATTACTTAAAGATAGCTATTAACTTCTCCTGATGTCTTTTCTTCAGCCCTCGAATGGTATGATTTCTAGTCCTTTCAAAAGCCTGATTACCTTCTTCCAAATGAATTCCAGTTTGTCAATATTCTTCTTGAAATTGTGCCCAGAAATAAACACAATACTCTACAATAATTTGACTAGATTAGAGCAATTTTCCTTGTTTTGGACTTAGCCACACTAAATTTAGTATCAGAAGTTAGCATCCTCGAGTTTAAATTCTACTTCTGATACGTCCTAGTTTTGAGACTCCTGGGAAAGTCACTTAACTTCTCACAACCTGAGTTGCCTCATCAATAAAATGGGGAAATTAATAGCACCAAGATTGTTGTGAGGATCAAATGGAATAACACATGTGAAACACTTTGCAAACTTACAATCACTATATAAATATTTTAATACAGTCTCTGGTCACTTTTTTGGTTCCTCTATCACCTTCTTGAGTCAAATTGAACTTGCTATCCACTAAAAACTGGTCTTTTTCACCAAAACTGCTGTTTTAACCATACTTTCTTCCATTCTCTAATTATATGATTGATTTTTTTTTTTACTTAAGTATAAGCTTTAATATTTTACCTATTAAATTTCACCCTTTCAGATTTAGGTTTTTTTTTTTTTTTTTTTTTGATCCTGATTCTAGCATCTTATGTGTTAGTTTTCCCTCTTAGATTCATATCATCTACAAACTTCACAAGCTGGCTCATTAATCCCTTCCACTGAGAGTGTAAAAGCATTGGTAAACATAAAAGGGCCATAGAGATATCACAAGGGTTTTCCACTAGAAAACTCTTTTTAGGTTGACATTGATAAATTTATCATTCAACCATTTGGTTCATTCAACCATTTCCAAAACTGCCTTAACTGCTGTATACTAACATCTAGTCCATACTTCTCCATCTTCTAAGAATCTAAGACTTTGTCAGAGGACTTGTGAAACCCAAGTACACTTCACTGGTAGCATTCCTAAACTCTGGGTCATACTTAACTAACCCTCCTTTTTTAGACAGGTTTATTAAACTGGTAGCTAAGGTAAAGTTGGAGGTATGGTTTTCCTTAAATTTAATTGTCTCACATTTCTTTTATACAAAACAAATGAAATTAGACAAAAATTCTGTTTGAATGACTACAAGTAAAGAATAGTTGTTAATAGTTCAATGTCTATTTAACCTTTTAAAAAATTATTTGCGTAAAGACATAGCTGTCATGCTTATTGAATTGCAGATGCTATATAGCCAAGTAAGACAAACTAAATGAAAGAATCAGGCTTCAGAAAAATTTGACAAGTCAGATTTGGACCAATGTAATAAGATGAAATTTGGAAGGCATAAGTGTCAAATCTTATCTTTGTGTTAAAACAATCAACTTCAAACAAGATGAAGTATGACTAGACAACAGCTGGTCTGAAAAAGATCTAGAGGTTTTAAATGAACACAAGCTCAGTAGGAGCCAATATTGTGAAAGTTAAAGTAATCAAGAAAGATCGAAAATCCAGGAATAAGGGACATACTCTGGTCAGATCACATTTATAATATTAAATATTGCTCGCACTGAAATCCATGCCCTGAGAGCCCTTCCATCTCTGAAATTTTGTGAACTGTCCAGTCATTATTAGAGTGCCCATTGTGTCCAAAATAATTCTTATTCTTTGCCAGTTATTCTGTCTTTTAGTGTGTATTATGTGTTTCCATGAAATCTGAGCCTTAAAAGGTGACCACAGTTTTTTCTCTACCTTTCTATTGCTACAATCTGATCCTATGACAATTACTAAGAACTGTTTCCATTTTGGCATTAAAATATAATCTGCCACTTTCTGAGAGCGTATCATATAACTGACGCCAAAGCCTTCCATACTTATAAGGAAAAAAGTTCTAGATAATTTCATTGTAATTGAGGACACACATTCCAATTCTATTCCATATATTCAGCCAACCAATCAGACAATATCAATGATGTCCTTGCCTTTAAGGAGTTGATATTACCCTTCAAATTATTTAGCCAAAAAAAAGGAGAAAATAGATCCTGTGAGATCTCCAGACTTGAAAATCAAATTAAATAAATTAGAAAATTGTCAAACTATTAATCTTGAAGGCCTGATATTAAGCTTAACACAATCCTTAATATCCCCTCCATCAATGAAATTTTAGAATGTAATTCCTAAAGTTTAAATAGCCATCATTACGCATTTTAATGTAAAATTTACTTTTGAAAAATTAGATCTGGGATAAATTATATTGACTAACAACTACTATTTTGCAATATTTTTTTAAAAACCAGATTGAGTTAGTATCAGGACTAAAGAATCCACAATATAATAGAATTCTGGAATTGGACAAAAAACCTGGGTTCAGATCTTGGCTCTACTCATTTCTGTTGACATCGTTTCAGGCAAACCACTTTACCTCTTTGGGCCTAAGATTCCTTATTTGTAAAATGAGACAGGTTTGAACTGGATGGCCACTAAGATCTGTCCTTGCTCTAAAACCTATGAAAAGGAGCTTGACTTCATTAATTTGATGACATTTTTTTTTCAGGAGTAAATCTGCTACTTTGGGGCAACTTGCCAGAGGCAGAAGAAAGTACAGATGAAGACATGTTAGACATTTCCGAGGAGGAATGTATTAGATGAATGGAAACAGTGATGTGTATATTATATTAAGACTCTTTTTCCTATTTAAAAAAAAAATCCAAATATATTAATGAATGAACTTTAAAACTGCAAATAAACAGACCAAAGGATTTATTGGAAGGTTTTTTCAGAATGCAAAGATTATATATGTATTGATTTGCTCAGAGCTGCCTTAGTTTCGTTTGTTTCTATATAACTATAGTTCATTTGGACTTTTTCATTCTGGTGCATTCTTAACTTTTCAGAAAGAGAATATTCTCAGTCTCTTTCAAGTGTCCTTGTGTTCTTTCATTTCCTAATGTAAGGAAATTTTGCTTCCATCTTGATGCTAAATGATTTTAATTTTAGATTTCTAGGACAAATACAATAGTACCAACAAATAATCCAATCTTATTGAGTTTTAATAGGTGATAATAGAGCAGGCTGTCAGGTTTTCATAAGCATTAACTGTCACGTTTTCTTTTCGTGAAAAATATCCATAGCAAGAATCCTTATAAAGTGGCAAGTAAAACAAATGAAAATTTGCCCCATGTGGCAATATTCTCAGAAAGAATAATCTTGATATCTTGCCAAGAAAGTCAGTTAAATAGATTTGTTTAAGGAATTTCAATATCTACCATTTTCAAATGTTGCATATCCTGCTTCATCAGAAACCATTTCAAATACTTGTTTATGATCACTTCTAATTTTTTCATCTTCCCTTGCCTTCCTCTATAAATGATGAATTTCATTTGCTATGTAAATAGATTTACCCCTCAAGTTACACACAAAAAGATAAAAATAACTTGTCCCTTAATAATTTGCACATGTTTATTCCACATAAAGAGCTGTTTTTAGAGCCACTCAGGATTAACAAGTCAGAAAACTTTTGGATTCTTGGATTATAACATTTGTAACTCTCCATATCGAGCTTTAAAATGTTTTATGGATATCTTTTGTTATTTTTTCATAGTCATTTTCAGATATCATCCTACCATGAACCAGTGAACTCATTATAACAAAAACATTTAAGCCATACTTAAGCAACATTTAAGTGCTGCCTGACAGCTGGAGATGCCATATTCTATACCCATAGTTCCTCTCCCTTTCTCTCTACTGAAAGAAGGTCTTGCCTTTCTTCTCTTCTTTGGATCTGAGATTTGTCATTAGAACTACTCATGATTCACTTTCTCTTTAATGTTCTTTTCCCTTTGTTTACATTATTATACATTTAGTGGTCTTTACATTATCATACTTATTGTATATATTTTTTCCTGGTTCTGCTTGCTTCAATCTCCATCAGTTCATACAAATTTTCCATGGGAAGCATTTTGATAATTGTAATTCCAAGACAAAATGAATTACAGATTTGCAAATGTAAGAAATCAGTATTTTTAACTATCTAACCAGGACATGTTGGACCTTATCCTGGATGCAGACATGTGACCTCAATCCTCAATTTCAAAGCTGAATAAACTAGTAAATAATAATGATCTATTTTGAAAGTCTGTAATTTCATTAGTTTTTGGTACTTTCTCCACTGACACAGCTCACAATCTCCTCATGCCTTTTATATTAGTCATCATGAACAGTGTTGGTTAAAAAATTCTTACCTAGTAGACAATTCTCTAACATTGTATCAATAAGCTTAAGTCACCAAAGAGAAACATACAGTCCCCAGGTCATTATTCTAGAGTTTTTTTCCAGGTTGCTTTACCTTCCAGATTCCTCTTTGCTGTCACAGCCTTTCTTGGGAACCACACTGAGGGTGTGAAGAGGATAGGACTTTAGCTGATGAATAATCTTTTAAACATAGTGTTCAGTAATACCTGCTCATAATGTTATAGGGTTAACAACAACCCTGTGAGATCAGTTAACGTATTATCCTCATATTACAAAAGAAATGTTCAAATAGGTGAAACATTTACCAATGAGGAAACAGGCTCAGTTGAATTGACTTGCCTCAGATCACAAGTAGCAAGTCAGGTTCTGACTTCAAATCCAACATGCTTTCTATTTTCCCAGCCTTTTTTTCTTCAGATCACATAGCAGGAAGTATCAGAGCCAAGGCTTGCACATAAATTGTATAACTTTTCCATTAGGCCACTGGTATGAGAACTGAACTAAAGTTTAACCATATCCATGTTTGAATACGAAGCACGGGCATCAAGCTTTTTGAAATAAAATAGAAATTCAATAAAGTAAAATTCAGATAGAAAAATAATGTTGGGTTTTTTGTTTTTATTTTAAAATATATTCTCTAATAGTGTCAATGTCTCTTCTCCAAAAGCCTAAAAGAGAAGACTTCTTTCTTTTAAAAAAATTTTTATTAAAGCTTTTTATTTACAAAACATGCATGGGTAATTTTTCAACATTGACCCTTGCAAAATCTTGTGTTCCAAATTTTCTCCTCCTTCCCCTCCACTCCCTCCCCCAGATGACAGGTAGTCCAATACATGTTAAATATGTTAAAATATATGTTCTATCCAATATATGTATACATATTTATACCGTTCTTACTGTACAAAAAAAAAAAAAAATCACATCAAGAAGGAAAAAAAAAACCTGACAAAACAAAATGCAATAAAAAGAGTGAAAATGCTATGTTGTCCTCTCTCTGGGTGTAGATGGCTCTCTTCATCACTAAACAATTGGAACTGGTTTGAATCATCTTATTGTTGAAGAGAGCCACAGAAGACCTCTTCTAGAAGGGTTGATGAGGGAATGAAAACTTTCATGCTGAACTACAGCTCTTAACACAAGTGTCACCAGGAAGATAAGAATGTCTAATGTGGTTGTTTCTTTACACAATCCTCCTTGCTGATTCAATTAGAGGAGATAAAAAGTTCCATGGAGAAGTGGATGGCAAGAACTTGACTGAATAGAAGGTCCCTCTGCTTTCTGTCTAGCTTAAAAGCAATGGTTGGCTGACTCTTCTAGGAGAAAACGCAAGAGCAAAATAGCAGTGATTAATTCAAGACGCAAATGTCAATTCAGGTTCAACACGTGAGCATTTCTGCGACTTGTATGGCATTTGGTTAAACACAATTTCAGTGAGGAAAATTTGTGAAAAAATCATTTGATAGCCAGCAAAACTGAACTAGCAGATATTATTGGACAAAGATTCTAGGACAAATTACTTTTAGGAGGGTATCTTGTGAGATGTGAGTCTTTTCCTCTCTCACCAAGTGGTCCTGTGTGCAGCTCCCTTTTTAAGGAAGCCAGAATTAAGCTGATATTATTGAGTTAGGAGACCTGTATCCATATTGGCTCTACCCTGCATTAGCTATGGAAAAATCACTATATATTATGTCAAATAGGAATAATATCTTTGTTATAGGACATTTAAACATTAAAAGTTTTATACACATGTGAATCATTTGCAGTTGAATTTATGGCCTCATCAAAAGATATGACCTATCCATGGAATCTCATCTGGTATGGCTCATCTAAACCTTTCCACAAATCTTTTTTAGAAGATCTAGCCAACATGCTGAGTGAAATGAGCAGAACCAGAAGATCATTATACACTTCAACAATGATACTGTACGAGGATGTATGCTGATGGAAGTGGATTTCTTCAACATAGAGAAGAGCTAATCCAATTCCAATTGATTAATGATGGGACAGAATCTGCTACATCCAGAAAAGGAACACTGGGAAATGAGTGTAAACTGTTATTTTTACCTTCTGAATCCAATTCTTCCTGTGCAACAAAAAATTCGGTTCTACACACATATATTGTATCTAGAATATACTGTAATATATTTAACATATATAAGACTGCTTGTCATCTGGGGGAGGGGGTTGGAGGAGAAAAGGAAAAAATCTGAATAGAAGTAAGTGCAAGGGATAATGTTGTAAAAAATTGCCCATGCATATGTACTGTCAAAAAATGTTATAATTATAAAATAAAATTAAAATTAAAAATAAAAAAAAAGAAGATCTAGCCAACATAACTGATAAGGCCCTCTAGGTCTTGCCATTCCTGGGGATCTAGACACAACAAATGATTTTGTGGGTACTAGTTCTACCCTCAGGCTAACCATCATAGTGCATGGAAGCCTGCATTGGGTTTGGGAGAGTAGAATTTTTTTTTTATTAATTTTATAATTATACATTTTTTGACAGTATATATGCATGAGTAATTTTTTTAATAACATTATCCCTTGTATTCATTTTTCCAGATTTTCCCCTCCCTCCCTCTACTCCCTCCCCTAGATGATAGGCAATCTCATACATTTTACATGCGTTACAATATAACCTAGATACAATACATGTATGTAAATACCATTTTTTTGTTGCACATTAAGTATTGGATTCCGAAAGTATAAGTAACCTGGGTAGATAGACAGTAGTGCTAACAGTTTACATTCGCTTCCCAGTGTTCCTTCTCTGGGTATAGTTATTTCTGTCCATCATTGATCAACTGGAAGTGAGTTGGATCTTCTTTATGTTGAAGATTTCCACTTCCATCAGAATACATCCTCATACAGTATTGTTGTTGAAGTGTATAGTGATCTTCTGGTTCTGCTCATTACACTCAGCATCAGTTCAGAGAAGTTGGGAGAGCAGAATTTTAATCCTGCCTCAGATTTTTACTAACTGGATGACCCTGAATAAATTACTTAACCTTTCTCAACATCAGTTTCTTCATCTGTAAAAGAATAATTTCCATAGCTCTTGTGTAGCTATTAGTATCAAACAAAATAATGTATGTCAAAAAGCTTTGTAATCATTCGAGTACTAGATAAATGTCAGTTATCATCTCTGACTCGATATTCATAAACTTTCTCTTTATAAAGTCACATAAGTCTTTGATGATGCTTTTTCATCTACAACCACTACAGGTCTTTTCATTGACCTTTAAATCAATTTAAAATTGAATTCTTCTGCAATCATAGTCTTTCACAAATCATGATTATAAGATATCACTCAATAACTCCTGTGCCCCGCACAGTATCAGATATATAGCATACCTTAATATTTGTTGGCTGACTCATGGGTTTCAATAAATCAGTATATTATAATTATCCCTAAAATATTTTGCTCTCTTCTGACCCTATTCTAAAATATTTTCTAGTTTTCTTTGATAGGGACTTTTCTGTGATATATTGAACCCTTTTATTGTGGAAATTATTTTCTTTACTTTGGAGGAGAAAATACCCAACCTCTCCCCCTTTTACTTTCTTCTGCCCTTTGCAAGCTTAGATGTAACAACTAGTCATCAGTTGGGTTCTCTCCTTTGTTGCCTATTCCAGCCAGGCATTCCTAGGGATCAACAGATAGTGAACAATCAACTCACTCACAGTGCTTTTGTATCAATTTTTTTCCTTGATTGCCCAATCTTCAATTTTGGTTCTGCTGCTGCTTAATTTCAAAGGTCTAATATTATGAATAATACTTTGTCATGATCAAGAGGCCTTAAGAATTACTAATTAAAATAGAGCTATTCTTAAGGGCAGTAATTCATGTAATGAATGAAGAATCTGTGTTGCCCTCTTTTAGTGACTAAGAACAGAATTTTTAAAAAGTTTTAGTAAACTAGTAAATTTACAGACAGCATAAGTGGCATAAATGGAACATTCTCATATCAATGGTGAATTCACTGAAGTAGGCTTTGCTAACTTAACCTTCATGTGAATGAAAGAAAACTGTCCCTTATTTTCTTGCTTCAAATAGAGATCTAAGTCATATTCACGTTCTTAGAATTGTTGGTCAAATCTGTAGGAGGAAAAATTCATCCCTGTGGTGCAGCAAGGGATGTTGGATATTTTGGAGATTCAAATAGGTAATAAAAAATTACTGACTTTCTATACCCTTAATTGTGCTTTTAAAATAATATTTGCTGGTTGTTGATAAGGAAACTAAGGAGCAGAAGAGTGACATTTCCCTATCCTTAGTTCAAAGCCAAGCAAAAGCCAGGCTCCAGATATTACCTCTAGGATTCTGTTTTGACAAATCTCTGTGGGTTTCAGTATGTATGTTAAAATGCAATCACTTTTGCTAAAAAGCCTCTCACTTTGGGGAGGTAGAATTATGATTCAGTGAAAAAGCTCAGGATTTGGAGATCAAAGCTTGGGTTCAAATCCTCCTCCATGTTCACTGCTTATATCATGTTGAACAAATAATTCCATCACTCTGGACCCATTAATCTCTTCTATAAAACAAAAGGGCCACACATTGATTTCTAAGGTCCTTTCCAACTCTGAATTTAGGATCCTATGTTCCTAAAATTTGTTACAAATTAATGCAAATATAGAGAATGGAGAATTAAACTGAGACTTATTTTCACTAACCTGAAAGTTGTTGTGAAAATCTATGATTTCCATTCTGAAAACTGTCACTTCCCTCTAAGATTTACAGGGACTATTTAATTACTTCAATGATTATGTTTCTCTTTTGTCTCTATGTGCAAGTCTGTCCCTGTCTTCTATTCCAAATCAATCAATAAACATCAAATGCCTAATATGTACCAGGCACCTTTGCTGTTCTCTGCATTCGAGAACTTGGGCAGCTCACACACTGCCCAGCATTTAGGATCTCCCAGAGGAAAATGGAGGGACATAGGGAAAGTCACTCCTGAACCACATCCCCCACACACACACACATCTTACAGACAGCAAGGGAACATAATGGACTGAGCAAGATCTGAGTTCTTGTCTCTGACATGATCTGTGCAACTTTGAACAAGACAATTTCCACCTCAGTTTCCTTATCTATAAAATGGAGATAATAGCACTTCAGTTATATTGAGACTCAAATGAGATTTTATACATAAAGCATTTTGTAAACTTTTAAAGTTTACAAAAGTTTAAAATGGATAAATACTAGCTATTAAAATCTGGGATAGTGGATGCAGTGCTGGGTCTCGAGTCAGGAAGACTCCCTAGCTGTGTGACCCTGGGCTAGTTGCTTAACTCTACTTACCTCGGTCTCTTCATCTGTAAAATAAATCAGAAAGGAAAATGGCTAACTATTCCAGTATCTCTGCCAAGAAAACCTCACAAAAAGTCAGACATGACCGAAATGATGGAACAATAACAAAATATCAATTATGATGCCCTTTTTTAAAGCCAGCTATTTTGCCTCCTGTTAGCAGGTTTGCCCTTCTAACTAGGCAAAGATTTTCCTCTTGACAGCTTTTAAATATTCGAAAAGAGAATCACAAGGAAAGCAATCACACCCTCCCTTCTCCCCCATTTCTTCAGCTGATGCTCATATGGTGTGATTTTTAGTTCTCTCACCGTCAAGGTCACTTTCTCCTGGATTTCTTCAGCTTGTCAGTGCCTTTCCTAAAATATGAATTTCTCTGTCACTTTGCATAAGGAATATGTTAGCGTTCATCAGAAGGACCAGAACACTAGCTGTACTAAGGAATGAAGATAGCATCGTAAATTGTGCTAATCAATAATTTTATTAATCCAATGTATTCAGTTCTAGAAATAAGATACTTTTGATTATTTAGTTTTGTTTTTTTTAACTTGACCATGCAGACAATGTTGGCTCTTAAGTATCCGGCTTTTGCTCAATGCTCTATGAAAAGTAGCAAGGTGAATGTTTTCTTGGAGCTTGCACTCACATCCTCCTATAGGTGGGAACTAAGAGTCAGCTTTGCCTTAGGGAGTAACTTCCTCATTGTGATGGGACGATGCATGTAGTAAGGGAGGGGAAAGAACCACTACAGTCATTTTCTCATGTCTCGAAGATATTGAGACTCACAGAAGAGATGAACAAGTATTTAAAGACTATTTGGATCTGCCAGATATGGTTACAGTTGAAATTGCCCCTCTCCCCAAAATCCCCTATCCCAGTATGAGCCTAAAGAAGCAAGCACATGAGCATGACTCATTTTTGGAAAGTGTCCTCAAAATATCTAAGAGCAGTCTGCTCTTTCTATCCTCTGGACATAATTTTGCTGCACGGATGGACCTCCTGCTATTATAACTTTGACATCCGAAAAGCTTCCTGTATGCTGCAAGGAGATTGCACATGCGTGGGTGAATCTGCAGGCTGTTTGGAAGTATTTTAAAACATGCTCTTTAGAGGAAATGATCTTTTCCTGTTTCAGAGACTGGAGTGTTGCCCCATCTTATCAAAACTGCTCTGTAGGCTTGCTCACAAATACCTAAAAACACCATGCTGCAGATGGAAGGCAGTAGGAGACATACTGAGCTAATTTCCCTCGCGTGATGTTACCCGGAGGACTCAAGCTGTCAGTATCCTGAAGAAAAACAACTCGCTCAAAGAGAGATGGCAGAGGAAAAGGAAGCATGAAAGCTTTGAAGGGCTCAGCCGTTAACAGCTCCTCCCCACCCCAGTTCAAAACTCAGACTGTCTAATGGGAAATTATTACAAGCCACAGGCCAAGCATGTTCAGCCTGGGTTAGCTGGGCAGCCACGGAAAGATTAGCAAAGAATAGATGATGTAGCTCGGTTCTCAATGTCGCTGCCTACCTCAGGAAATGTTCTGAAACCCTAGTTTTGGTTGTCCTAAGAAAATGTCTTGAATGAATAAACAAAACTGGTCTCTAAGCCAGGTAATACATACATCTCAGTATCCTGGAAAAGAGCTATCATTGGTGAAAAGATCTCTGATGCCTTTATTCACTACATTTTATAAGTACTGATAATAGCTTTCTACCTTAGACTATTTTCATTTAATAGGATTTTTTCCTCTCTCTTCATTTTTTTGTTTGTTTTGTTTCCCCCCCCCCCCAATTATTATGTTTTAAGGGTTTCCAGGAGGCTGTCTTTTATATATTTATTTAAATCTACTTTTTCCTTAGAGACAAAACAGAAAGTTCTAAATTCTGTCCAAAGGATAAAGTTAGGAGTATTGTGTGAAAGTGGCAGAGAGGCTGATTTAGGTTCAATTTATTTTTTTTAATTAAAGCTTTTTGTTTTCAAAATGGATAGTTTTCAACAAAATCTTATGTTCTAAATTTTTCCCTTCCTTCTCCCCAACATCTCCCCTAGATGGCAAGTAATCCAATATATGTTCAACATGTGTAATTCTTTTATATATATTTCCACGAATATCATGTTGCACAAGAAAAAACAGATTAAAAAGGAAAAAATAATGAGAAAGAAAACAAAATGCAAACAACAACAAAAATAGTGGAAATACTATGTTGTAATCCACACTCAGTTCCCACTGTCATCTCTCTGGGTGCAGATGATTCTCTTCATCACAAAATCATTGGAACTGGTCTGTAATCATCTCGTTGATTTAAGTAAAAAATCTCCTGACAAAAGTGT
Organism: Sminthopsis crassicaudata; assembly: GCF_048593235.1. NCBI lineage: Eukaryota > Metazoa > Chordata > Mammalia > Dasyuromorphia > Dasyuridae > Sminthopsis > Sminthopsis crassicaudata. Next base: position 102,973,621 of record NC_133620.1, on the reverse strand, counting down.
CCAAAAGTGGCAAGAAGGGACTGCTTCCTGAAACTAGTGGATTTCCTCTCACTAGAGATTTCAAGCTAAAGTTTGATTACTTCACAATAAAATTTTAGAGGCAATTTCTGTGCAAGTTCAATAGATGGTCCAGCTCTGTGATTCAGTGCTTTCTTGATAAAGGTCTGGCAATTACTTGCCTTCTAGCAGAATCCTTTTCTCCTTTAAGCACTGATGTGGGTGTTCTGCTATAGTACATTTGTGAACAAAAGAGTGTTAATATTGGAGGTTTAGTCCCTTAAAAAGATTTATGATTAATGGCACTCAATAAATATTAAAGCTCCTACTATGTGCCAGACACTGTGCTAAGGGCTGGGAATACAAAAAGAAGCAAAAAATTGTCCATACCCTCAGGGTTCAAATAGGGAGACAACAAGTAAACAAATATGTACAAACCGTTTATGGGCTAAACAGGAAATAACCAAGAGAAGGAAGGCACTAGAACTAAGAGGGGTTGGAAAGCCATGGGAGCCAATAGGCAGAGATGATACATAGAGAATAGCCAGAGAAGGGATGGGGGTGTGGGGTAAGAGGGAGGGAGAGAATGATTAGCACAGAGATGGTAATTAGATCAGGGAGAAAAAAAAAAAAAGGACGAAAGACAGAACCCTGTGGAATGTCTACAGTAAAAGGATATGCCTTAAGATACATTTTATTTATTTTAAACTTAAATAGAAAATAGGAAAATAAAAAAAAAATTGCCATGTGCACAGAAGAACATAAGAGCATTCAAAAAATAAAGCAATAAATTTCCATTTCAAGAAATCTAATATATACTATATATTGTGTTCAGAGTTGTTCATCTTGTAGGTTTTTTTTTTTCTCTGCTGTGTACCTTTTACTTTGTTCTTTTTTTCCCTCTTCCTCCTCTCTCCTCCAAGAAGGGTTCAATTCTCTCTCTCTCTCTCTCTCTCTGTATATATACATATATATATATATATATATATATATATATATATATATGTGTGTGTGTGTGTGTGTGTGTGTGTGTGTGTGTGTTCACAAATATGCATAGAAATCTATAGTCATATACAAATATACAATTATACATTTATATGCATCAATGTAAGATAATACTATGCTTTTTGTCTGATATTTCTCAGAAGATGGATAATTTATTTCATAAGTCAAAGTCTTTTTTTATTTTTCTTACTCTAACAACTTGTCACTTCCTATCCTATAGCAATGTCTAGCTTTATACTGTATAGTTATTTTAAGTGGTCTAAAATAATATTGCTTATTATACCTGACATATAGTGTAATTTCCCTGTTTCTCTCTCTTGATTAAATCTACTTTAATCCTGTCTGAGATCATGATTAGCACCCCTGCCCCTTTTATATAAATTCTACTGCTGATTTTTATATTTATATTTTATAATTTGATTATGTATTTATATATTATATAAATATTTTCTATTTATTTATATATTATAATACATATTAATATATATCTATTTCTTATCTCTCCTGACTCCTCTACTTCAATCTGCTTCCTTGTTCTCCTTAACCTACCTCTTCCAAGGATATCTCCCTTATCCTCTCTCCCCATCCCTCTTTATCCCATTCCTGTTAATATATATATTTCTGTACCCCCCCATCCTATTCCCTCAACCTCTTATTTCTTTATAAATTTAGGAGACTTGTATTCTAAATGCCTATGTTGTTCTTTCTTTAACCCAGATCTGATGTGAGTAGGGTTCCCTGTAAAAATCCTTCCCTTATCTTCTTCTCCTTCCCTATTCCCTGACCTTATTTCTTTCTGAATTTAGAAGACTTCTATAGTTTATATGTATTGTTCGCTCTTTAGCCTGATGAGACCAGGGTTTCAGAACTACCAGTTCTCCTCCCCCATTTAGTTCCTCTTGTGTGGGACTCGGAAGACCCCTACCCAAAATGACTACTCAGAGATCACTCAATGTAGAAAGCAGAAAGATTGTTTATTATAGCATCTCATGAGAGGCGGGCAGTCCAGCTGTGAGAGATAAAAGGAAGTGAAAGTACTCACAGCAGGAGGACCAAAGAATCAGTGAATATCCACAGTTTTTATAGATTTTGTTACAAGAGATTACATCACAAGTAAGAGAGCATTGAGGGAGGAACATCTAATTGGTTGTTGCTATCCAGAAAAAGTAGAATGGAAGATTTCTGGCTTAGGCCTTCAGATTTTAGATAATTGAGCCCACAGTGGTCAAGCCAATAGACTAAATATCAATAAATGTCAAACACTGATAAATATCACCAACTTAGGGAAAGTAAATATGCCTGTAACTAAGATTTAAGTAAATATAGGCCTGCACATATTATACTTATACAGGCCATAGGGAAACACAGGAATAATTGTTCTGTCTTATTTGTGAAGGAAATGTGGAGAGCTTGGAATTTTTGGACCTACTCCACTATCTTCCTAGAATATTCCCTAGATACATTTTTAAAAAAATTATCATCTTTGCTTATCAGACTTAATTTTATATTAATTTTGACTATTTTTAAAAATCAAAGCTATTTTCTTTTTTATAATAGCCTTTTATTTTCAAAATACATAGCTATTTTTCAGCATTCACTCTTGCAAAAACTTTGTGTTCCAAAATTTTCTCCCTTCCTTCTTGTACTCTCTCCCCCAGATAGCAAGTAATCCAATATATGTTAAACACATGCAATTCTTTTATACATATTTCAATATTTATCACACTGCACAAGAAAAAGCAGCCCAAAAGGGAAAAAAAATGATAAAGAAAACAAAAAGCAAGTAAACAGCAACGAAAAGGTGAAAATAACTATGTTGTGATCCACATTCAATTCCAACAGTTCTCTTTCTGGATGCAGATGGCTCTTTCTATCATAAGTCTATTGGAATTAACCTGAATCATTCCCTTGTTGAAAAGAACCATGTCCATCAGCATTGATCATCACATAATCTCATTGTTGCTGTGCACAATGTTCTCTTGATTCTACTCACTTCACTTAACATCAATTCATGTAACTCTCTCTAGGCCTTTCTGAAATCATCCTGCTGATCATTCCTTATAGAGTAATAATATTCCATAATGTTCATAAACTTATTCATCCATTTCCCAACTGATGGGCATTCATTCAGTTTCTAGTTCCTTGTCATTATAAAAAGAGCTCCTACAAATGTTTTACTTATGATCTTTTTGGGATACCGACCCAGTACAGACACTGCAGAATCAAAGGATTTGATAGCCCTTTGACTATTGTTTCAAATTGCTCTCCTGAATGGTTGGATCAATTCATAACTCTACCAATAATGCATTATTGTCCCAGTTTTCCCATATCCTATCCAGCATTTTCCATTATCTTTTCCTGTCCCCTTAGCCAATCTGAGAGTGGTACTTCAGTGTTGCCTTAATTTGCATTTCTTTAATCAATAGTGATTTAGAACATTTTTTCATATGACTAGAAATTTCTTTGTCTGAAAATTCTCTTCATATGCTTTGACCATTTGTCAACTGGAGAATGACTTGTATTCTTATAAATTTGAGTCAATTCTCTATATATCTTAGAAATGAGGCCTTTATTAGAGTTCTTAGATATAAAATTTTATTCCCAGTTTTCTGCTTCCCTTCTAATCTTGGCTGCATTGGTTTTGTTTGTGCAAAACCTTTTTAATTTAATATAATCAAAATTATCCATTTTGCATTTCATAATGTTCTCTGGTTATTTTTTGGCCATAAATTCATTTCTTCTCCACAGAGCTGAGAGGTAAACTATCCCTTGTTCTCCTAATTTGTTTATAATATCATTCTTTATGTTTGAATCAGAGCCCATTTTAACTTTATATTATTATAAGGTGTTAGATTTTTGGTCAATGTCTTGTTTCTGACACATTATTTTCCAATTTCCCCAGTAATTTTTGTCATATAATGAGTTCTTATCCCAGAAATTGCAGTCTTTGGGTTTATCAAACACTATAATCATTGATTTTCATGTGAGATACATTTTTTAAAAATTCTTTTCTTTTCTTTTCTTTTTTTTTTAAATGATATTGAAGGCTATCTCTCACAGGTTAAAGGCACAGGATCTATCCACAAACATGCTCTGACATGGACACTGTTTCATTTCTGCTTTGGACAGATTCAATTCCCTCTCCTCCTTAGGCAATTTGGTGGTCCCCTCTCTTCTTCAGGGGCTCACCATATTAACACTGTACCAAGTGGGTACCCAATCAGCATAGTATACTCCAGGTCTTTTTAAATTTTTTCCTATCATGATCCCATATTGGCTGAGAATTTTTTATTCAACTCCATCTTAAATCTGAGCCAAAGTGTTTCTGGCAGCATTCATGCATGCACAGTGCAAAATGAGCAACTCATGTGTTCAGAACCAAGGCAATATGGGCAAGCACTGCCAGAAACACCTCGGATTCAGTATATGTTTGATTTTGAATTAATTTTTTGGTCATGGCATTCAGAAACTTTTTACTGTTGCCAATTTTTTCATGACCCCTACATTTAGTTACCCACAGTTTAAAAAGCTTTGGTCTACTCCAGTTCAGAGTTTTTAAGCCCAAGAGAGCCACAAACCTTAGCCTCCCTGATATCTGATGGTGGTACAAGCATGTACCACCACGCCCAGCTCAAATTCATAAATTTAAAAAGAGGATTGTTTTTTTTTAACTCAAGCCAAACTAAAAGTAATACCTTGGGAGTATAGTTTTTCTGCTGGCCAAGTCCAGTTCTCACTTAGTGGAGCTCAGCTATTGAAGAATGTCATGTCCTGTAGCTTTAGGAGCTAGGTGTTATAATGGTGATTGCATTGATTAAATGCCAGTTAGCTCTGGAAACCTCTCAAAGGCCTCTGCTGCATGGCTGAAATTGGGCATTCTGCCTGGTATTAGATCAAGGCTAGATAATCCAGGTCTGATGGCTGGTCTGGGAGCTTTAGCAATTACATGTCTCATGTACCTTAATCAACAATGCACTAACCATTACTGCAATCAAAAAAAAAAAAAAAAATCCCACCTCAAAATCATTACCTAGGCTCTGCTTTATTTTTCTGCTCACATGAATCTGAGCATCTGACCCACTGATCGTTAAGTCAATCCAATGAAGTCATCCCCCGGGGACAGTTGCAGCCGTCCTGCCAGATCTCTTACAACAAACCAAGAGCCTGTCTAGAAAGATGATGCGACTTATCTGTCCATGCCCTGGCTACCTATCTTGCCACTCAATTGGCAGTTCCATTAGCAGTCCTACAACAAGCTCAGTTGTCTGATTCTTTCCACTGAAATTTTAGTCCCATCCATTTCACGGACAGGCTCCTCTCACCATACTGGAAAATCCTTTTGGTTTATTGCCTACATGCCTTGATTTAGTGGGGAAAGCATTGGATGTGGGTTTAGGAGCACTTTGGGTCCAATCCTGGCTCTAACACTTACTTGCTGTGTGACTTTGAATAATTTCCTCAATTATCTGAGCTTCTTCTTTAAAATAAGGCTAATAGTATTCAAAGTCCCTCACAGGGCCTCACAAAGTTATTGGGTGGAAAGTACTTTGTTAATCTTAAAGTGCTATAGAAATTATTATTATAATAGAGATAGAGAAAGTTGGTAAATAAAAATCACCTAATGGAGTTTTTTAGTTTTATTTGCAAGATTGATTTAGTTCTATACTGATACATGTTTTTATTCCTCCTCTATGGAATCTGTTTTTTTTAAGGCCTTTGCTAAATTCCTTTAGTTTCTAGTTTGACTTTGCTGTTTTTTTTACTTTGTTATTACATCAGCTCAAACTGCCTTGCAACTTCCAACATGAAACACAACCCAACTCCCTAGGAAGGGGTCTTATGACCCCAATCAACCTATTATTGTTCAGAGGAAGCCCTAAAGTATTGAACAGTAGACAAGTTGTTAGAGTAGAGTTATTTTTAGTCAAATAACCTGGTCTTGATTTGATCGGATTTGGCTATCAAAAGGTATAATTATGTTTAGAATAAGCCTCTTTCTGGCCAATATCAGTCTTGTGCTCATATAACATAATTTGTAGATTAGCCAGAAAGAGGCAGAAATGGAGCTGAGATTCTCATAGCAACACTTTTGGTCCTAATAGAAATAAAGGAGGGAGCCCACCCAGTGAGAACAGAGGCATGAGTGGGAATTCCATGAACTCCAATAAGAAAATATAAAGGTCAGAAGTCCAGATTTGGTTGAAAAAAAAAAAAAAATTCACACACATACACACATAAAACCTCCTATCTGTGTTCTCCTACCCCCATCAGATTTCTATCCACTAGATGGAGCAAGGGACCAGCTATTAGAGAGAAAAACGTGGTGTCCAGATGCAAATCTAAACAATGTCTTTTCCTCAATAGGCCTCCAAGGAGTTTAGGACATATAAGGAAATGGAGCTTCTATAACTGATTCGAAGGCACATATTCTATTCCATGTTCATTGACATGCACCAGAAGCCCAACTTATCAATGAATGGAGATTTGCCGTCCCTGACAAGATTTCTAAGCCCTCAGAGCATATCTCTCTTGCCATTATTATTTCCCTTCAATCTAACATTCTTGTAATAGATATAGCGCTGGCAGAGACCCCAGAGACCATTTTGTCCAGACCTTTCACCGTATAGATGAGGAAGCTGAGATCCAATGGCCCAAGGCCATATAGGAGGTCAGCTTCAGAGGCAAGATTTGTCTGCAACCAGCATTCTCCCCACTGTGACACATTTCCTCTCTGCTCTCAAGGGCAGTGAGTATAATTAATGACAGGATTTCTATAGCCAAAGAACCCTCAGTTTGGATCAAATATCATTCTTTTCCATGAGATCATACCCATGAGTATGGCATCAACCCAATTACTATTGAAAATAAGACTTTTTGAAGGCCCCCAGATGCTAGCCCCTCTTTCCACTATTGCAGGCCTTTTTGGCTCTTACAGCTTCACTAAAACAGGTGCTGGGGGCCTGATAGAGGCTTTATTTTAAGGCAGAAAAGATTGCACCCTACCAAGCTGACCTCACCTTCCCAGGCCTTTGGTCTCATTGTTGGATTGCTGGATGCTTTTTTCTTCCTGTGCATTTAAACATGATGCTGTTTGGAGATCTCACTAATTGATGATTGTTTACTATAGACTAGCCACATTTCCTCATTCATTCTTTTGAGACTCAAAGTCCAGAGGCTGTCAGAGGAAAAGAAGGTGGTATTGAGTTGCAGTTTTTGGGTGAGAGAAACATGCAATTCCCCTCACCACCTGTGGTTCTTCTTATTAATAATATGATTTGGGACTGAGTTTGTACCTTTCCTCTAAAGACACTAATGTCCAATTATGGCCCTGTATTAATTATCTTATATTTATTATTTCTTTTGAGCTTCTCATAACTCATAACTCAGGGGAAACCCTTTTATAATTGAGGAAACTGAGACAAAGACTGATGACTTGCCCAGAATCATACAGTTAAAATACAGTTTTAGTAAGTCTGAGACTGGATCTGAACTCAGGGTGTTCCTGATTCTAGGTCTACAGCGCTATCCATGGCACCACTTAGTATATAATAAATATACTAGAAAGTTGTTATGCCATATGGTACATTAAAAATTAGTGATTCCATTTGTTTTTTTTTTACCCACCATTTTGTGAAGATACGTTTCAAATTCACCTGATTTTAGAGATAAATTAAATTTACTTCCTTATCCCATAGTTACCAGATCATAAGAATACCCATCTACCCCTCACTTGAGTGTTTCCCAATTTTATGCACCAAAAACCCCCCAGGAGTCTTAATCCATATATTTAATTTTTTCATCCCCTCCAAATTATATATTAACAGTAAACAATCAAGCTTCTGCATTCTTGGCCACCAAGAATCCAATTGTATATAATACAAATCATTTATCTTGATGAAACTCATTTTTTCACTGCCATGACACCTAAGAAATTACAAAAAACAAGATCACTGAGACTCCTATGTTGTATGAACTGATGCAGAATGGAGTGAGAAGAATCAGGGGAATAATTTGTACAAGGATACCACTGTAAAGAAAAATGACTATGAAAGACAATGAAATACTGAGCAATGAAGCCCTCGCTTCCCTGAAAACCAGATAGGTTAGATTTCACCTCTCCCTCCAGGATTCTCTGTTACTGTTAAGAAGATTTGGGGGTATTGAGGACAGTTGTGAAAGTTACATATAGAATTTATTATACATATTATTTATATATACATATGTACTTTTTAAACCAAGGTATTTGAAATGGAGATTCACAGCTTTATACACAATCCTTTTCTTGTGTTCTATTATGTATATGAAGATGTGTTTTTTCAGCATTTAAGTTAAAAAATTTTAAGAGAATTTAAGAAAGTCAGGCAGTAAAAGTAATAACCTTGGAGGCAATGAGGAATGAAAACTACTGAGGTGACATGGAGAAAGAACAACTGGGAGAAGCCCCTGCTTGCTGGGAGATGGAGCTTTAAGAAGTGTTCCGTGAAAGGTTTTCCAGCTGGAATTCAACCCTTCATGGAGAATAGTTTAGGAACTATTCAATCTCTCACTAGTGGCGTGGAAATCTGTAGGAGATTATAGTCCTATGGGCTTTTCCCCTAGTCCTTTACTTTGCTATGACATTCTAATGAAATCTTTTGCAATGATTTTTAGTCTCTAGTCTGTCAGAAATTGTACTGAATGAACCTTGAATCATATTGCCATAATAATGATCATCATAAAATCATACACAATCTACTTGTACATAGGATTGAGGGCAGGGGTGGATGGTGGGGAGGAGGGGAGACTAAAGAGGGGTCCAGACTTGTGCTATAAATGACAAGAACAGCACCTGAATGGGTTCCTGCCAGATGTTTGAAGACACAGCCGTCTTTTGTCCAAGAATTGGATTATGTGATCAAAAGCTGGCTAGTAGTTTGATTGTATGATACCCTTTGATTCCTTTGAGCTTGTTCCTCAACTCCATTGTTCCAGAGAGTTCACAAGAGAAAAACTTATTTGTTTTGGTGCAGGGGATAGTGGAAGAGATTCGTTGTTGTTCAGTCATGTTTGACTCTTTGTGACCCCATTTGGGGTTTTCTTGGCAAAGATACTGGAATGGTTTGTCATTTCCTTCTTCAGTTCATTTTACAGAGGAGGAAACTGAGGCAAATAGGGTTAAGTGACTTGCCCAGGGTCACACCTAATCAGATTTGGATTCAGGAAGAAGAATCTTCCTGACTCCAGGTGTAGAACTCTCTCCACTTTATCACCTTGTTGCCCCTAGTGGAAGACAGCAAAGGGTCAAAGGTAGGGGAGAAGAGTAATAATATCTAGCATTTGTTTAGATTTGCAAAGTGTTATACATGCTATTTCATTAGGTGCTATTTTTCCATCTCCTTTTAAAAAGGAGGAAACTGAGGGGGAGAGAGAGCAAGTGATTTGGTCACACAGTAAATGGCTGAGGTGAAATTTAAACTCATGTCCTCTAGACTCCAAGATTAGAACTCTTACCTTTCTGTCACTCACCTAAATATTGTCTTGGGCATACCTTTCAAGGGGCTTCTTCTTTGATTCTGTAGTCCCAAGAAATGACAATTTTTTCCAGAACCATTGATTGTGCCTTAGAATTGTGAACACTTCAAGGAGGTGACAAGATCAGGAAAAAGGGAGAAACTCTAGTAGCACTATGATTTTTAAATTATTCATTTGAGCTATTAAGTTAAGCTCAGTTTCTTTGAGACACTTAATAAATGAACTCATTTAAATCTGTCAGATGTTACCTATTTATCAGAAGAACATCTGCCAAATCACACACTCTCTCTGGATTATAAATGGTGTCCCTGGGGGAAGAAGAGAAACTGGTGGAATCTATAAAAGTCAGATCGAACATTGATGAACCAAGGAAGAGAACAAGCTAAGGACAAAAAAATCAGGAGAAGATGGTCCGCTGGGAAATGCTATTATTCCTTCTTCCAGAAGGAGCCGTCACTCTCCAGGAAGCCAGATCTTCCCCAGGTTATTAATTCTGGGCTTTGGCATTTGACTACATCCATTCAAGCTTGGCACCTGTTCTAAGGAATATCCTATCCTCATTCTCTGAAGAACAGCCTGTTTATATCCTATCCTGATTCTCTGAAGAACAGCCTGTTTATATCTGGTACCCAGAAGGGAAGTTGGGATGGATGAAACTTTAGAGTCTTTAATCCAATCTCTTCATTTTTGAGATGAATCCCAAGTAGAGGAAGTAATTTGCTTAAAACAAATCCACAGCTAGTAAAAAGCAAAACCCAGAGAACTTACATTTATATAGTTCTTTACAGTGTCCAAAGAACTTCTGTCATAAAAACATCGTGAAGTAGGAAGTACAAATATTTTTATCCACATTTTTCATATGAAAAAAGGGGACCAGAAAGTTTAGCTAACTTGCCAAGAGACATCCAGCTGGTACTGAAGTTAGGAATCAAACTGAAACTCCTAGACTGTGAGCATACCAGTATCTTTACAATACCATACTTCTTCAGATCTACAGATTCCAAACCTCTCTCTACCATGATTCCTGTAGAAAAGAAAAAGAAGAAGAGGGGGAAGGAAGAGAAGAATAAGAAGAAAGAGAAGGAATAAACATGTAAACATATCAATTATTATATTATTAATAAATTGTTCTGGTTCTGTTTACTTCACTCTACATAAGTTTAAATAAGTCTTCTTAGGTTTCTCTAAAACTATCACCTTTTTACTAGCACTTCTTACAGCACTATAATATACATTTATGTACTTTAACTGTTGCATCATTCCCTAATTGATGGACATCTCCTTGATATCCAATTTTTTGGCCACCACAAAAAGAATTGCTGTAAGCATTTTTGAATATGTGATCACTTTTCCTCTTAATTAATTACTTTGTTATTGACCTTGTAATGATGTTGCTGCATCAAAAGGTAAGCACAGTTTAATACCTTTTTCTTTTCTTTTTTTTTTTTTTTTTGGCATAGTTTCATTATTTTCCAGAATCACTGGAATATTTAGTTTCACCAACAGTGCATTAATGTGCTTGTTTTCCCACAGGCCCTCCAACATTAGCTATTTTCCTTTTTTTTTTTCTTCTGCCTATTTTGACAATCTGATAGGTGTGAGATGGTATCTCTGAGTCGTTTTAATTGACATTTACCTAATTATTAGTGATTTAGAGCATTTTCTTTATGTGGCTGTTTATAGCTTGGATTTCTTCTTCTGAAAACTAGTCATAGCCTTCAACCTTTTTTCAATTAGGGAATGATTCTTTTTTTTTTTAAACATTATTTATTTATTTAAACATTGCTTTATGAATCATCTTGGGAGAGAAAAACCAGAACAAAAGGAAAAAAACCATGGAGAGGAAAAAAAAAAAAAAGCAAACAAAAAAGAAGTGAACATAGCATGTGTTCATTTGCCAGTAGTGGCTGGGTCAAAGGGTATGCACTGTTTTATAGCCCTTAGGGCATAATTACAAATTGTTTTCCAGAATGGTTGGAGGGAGTGATTCTTATTCTTACAAATCTGAATCAGTTACTTATTTTTTTTTTATATGAAAACTATCAGAGAAACTTGCTGAAAAGATTTTCCTCTCAATTTCTCTCCTAATTTTGGCTGTAATAATTTTGTCTGTATGAAAAAGGTTTTAATTTTATGTAAACAAAAGTGTCCATTTTACCTCTTATGAATTTCTCTCTTAATTTGGGAATGAATCCTTCCCTTAGTTAAGTGGAATAGTGGGTAGAGAACTAGGCTAGGAATCAGGAAGTTCTGAGTTAATTCAATGAAATACTTATCTGGGTGTGTGACCTGGGGTAAGCCATTTAAATTTTAGCATTTGTAATTGGGGTTCATAACAACATCTCTCTCCCAAGGTTATTATGAGGGTCAAATAAGATATTTGTAAAATACTTACTATAGTATCTGGCACATATTAAATACCTAAAAAATTTATTTCTTTCTTCCCTCCTCCCAATCCATAGATTGGACAGGTATTTTCTTTCCCTACTAGTGTAATTTATTTAGGATGTCAGCCTTTATAGCAAAATCATGTAACCATTTGAAGATTTTCTTAGAATATAATATAAGGTATTGTTCTACTCCAAGTTTCTGTCACACTCTTTTCCAATTTTCTCAATAGTTTTTGTCAAATAATGAGTTTCTGCACACAAAACTGGGATTTTGGGGTTTATCAAGCACTAGGTTACTACACTCACTCATTGGCATATTTAGGATCTGCTGATCAACCTCTCATTTTTTGTTTGTTTTTACTCATACAAGTTGTTTTGATGATTATAGATTTGTTGTATGCTTTGAGATCTGGTACTGATAGTCTGCTTGCCCACTTTTATCTTTTCATTCATTTCAGTTATATTCTCAACGGTATTCCTAGTTGTAGAATCAGAAGAGTGGGATTCAAATATGGCCTCTGCTTTTATGACATTGGGCAAGTCACTTGATCTTTTTATATCTCAGTTACCTCATCTGGAAAATGATAGGGTTGTATTTAATGAGTTTTAAGTTCTGAATTTATGATCCTATTATAATAAATTAAGGAAAACAAATGATTAGAATATTAGTGGAGACTATAACAAGAACCAAAAGTCATGAGATTTTAACAACCAAGCTTGATTCCAAAGAAAGAATAAAAGAATATACATCTCTGCCTTCTTTGTTGAAGTAGGGAACTATAGATGTGGAATACTGTATATGTTGAGATTTTTCTATTTTAATTAGTTTTGCATGTTCCTTAGTTTTTAAAAATTCTTTATTGTAAAGAAAATACAGATATATAAAAAGCTATCCATATAGACTTACATGAACTGATGCTAAGTGAAGTGAGCAGAACCAAGAGAACATTATATATAGTAACAAGATTATGTGATGCTCAATGGACTTGGCCCTTTTCAACAATGAAAATGTTGGTGATGCAATGAAATGAGGTGATGCAAGGCAATTCTAATAGACTTGTAATGGAAAGTGTCATCCACATCCAAAAAATGAACTATGGAGACTGAACATAGATCAAAGCATAGTATTTTCCTTTCTAATGTTTTTTCCTTGTTGATCTGGTTTTTCTTTCTTTTTTTTTTTATAAAAGCTTTTTTATTTTCAAAACATATGCATGGATAATTTTTCAGCATTGACCCTTGCAAAACCTTGTGTTCCAATTTTACTCCCCTTCTTCCCACCCCCTTCCTTAGATGGCAAGTAATCCAATAAATGTTAAACATGTTAAAAACATATGGTAAATTAAATTTTTATCTTGTTGCACAATTATCTTGCTACACAAGAAAAATCAGATCAAAAAAGAAAAAAATGACAAAGAAAATAAAATGCAAGTAAACAACAACAAAAAGAATGAAAATGTTATGTTGTGATCCACACTCAGTTGCCATAGTCCTCTGGGTATAGAGGGATCTCATCATCATAAAAAACTCTCATTGTTGAAAAGATCAGAATTGATCATTGTATAGTCTTGTTGTTGTCGTATACAATGACCTCCTGGTTCTGCTCATTTCACTCAGCATCAGTTCCTGTAAGTCTCTCCAGGATTCTCTGAAATCATTCTGCCGATTGTTTCTTATAGAATATTCCATAAATTCATGTTCCATAACTTATTTAGCCATTCTCCAATTGATGGGCATCTACTCAATTTTCAGTTTCTGGCCACCACAAAGAGGGCTGCCACAAACATTCTTGCACATACAGGTCCCTTTCCGTTCTTTAAGATCTCTTTGAGTGTAAATCCAGTAGAAACACTGCTGGATTAAAGGATATGCACAGTTTGATAGCTCTTTGGGCATAGTTCCAAATTGTTCTCTAGAATGGTTGGATCAGTTCACAACTCCACCAACAATGTATTACTTTCCCAGTCTTCTCAATCCCTTCCAACATTCATCATTATTTTTTCGTGTCATTCTAGCCAATCTGAGAGGTATGTAGTTGTATCTCAGAGTTGTCTTAATTTGCATTTCTCTGATCAATAGGGATGTGGAACACCTTTTCATATGACTAGAAATGGTTTCATTTTCTTCATCTGAAAATTGTCTTCATATCCTTTGACCAGTTATCAATTGGAGAATGGCTTGAATTCTTATAAATTTGAGTCAATTCACTATATAGTTAAAAAATGAAGCCTTTATCAGAACCTTTAAATGTAAAAATGTTTTCCCAGTTTGTTGCTTCCTTTCTAATCTTGTTTGCATTAGTTTTGTCTGTGCAAAAACTTTTTAACAATATAATCTGATTTTTCTTGTACAGCATGATGAATATGGAAATATGTTGAGAAGAATTGCACACATTTAATTTATATTGGATTGCTTGCTATCTAGGAGAAGGAGAAAGAAGAGAGAAGAAGAAAAATTTGGAACACAGGGTTTTGCAAGGGTGAATGTTGAAACCTATCTTTGCATGTATTTGGGAAACAATGCAAAAAAAACTCCATGTTTTCTACTGATCATTCTCTTGATTGTATTCTGAGACAGGATCTCAAATTCTTCCCATTCAGTCTCAGACTTCACTTATTTCTCTAAAATGAAGTGACACAAATGCCTCTCATCTTTCCCACTTGCCCAATTGTCAAGGAACAATGAGTTTGCATAATTCTAATAGTTGTGTAAATTATTTTCCTGGTTCTGCTGTCATAGGGTCATTAGAATTTTTATTTAGGTGTTTTTTTTTTTTTTTTTTTTAGGCCAGTAGAGGGAGCATCGTTTATAGATTTGACAATTACCTGACCTGGACTAAATGGAGTCTCAAATCATCACCTGCCCCATGAGAATTTAATAAAAATCTTGGCACAGGAACTCCTTCCAAACTAATGTCTCCCTTTTGGGCCTAGGATATAAATACAAAATCTTCAGTCTTGGTCCCACCTACCTTCCCAATCTTATTTCACATGATTTTCTCTTATTTTTAGTTCCAATCAAATAGGCCTGCAATCTATTCCATATATGTACATGATATTCCAATATCTATCTCTGTGTCTTTGTAAAATCATCTTTATATCCAGAAGATAAGACTCCTTCATATCCACCTCATAGAATCTCTTTCTCATCCTTTTATGTTTTTCCTTGTATTCTCCAGTTTTTAAACAACCTTTCCCTCTTGAAATTACCATTTACTTTATATTTGCTTGCTTGTTCAGAGACAGCATAATGGAGAGCATGCTACACTTCTTATCAGGAAGATCTGAACCAGAACTGCCTCAGAGCAGAACCAAGAGAACATTGCACACAACAAGTTTATGTGATGATCAACTAGAGTGGGCTTGGCATTTTTCAACAATATGGTGATTTCAAGGCAATTCCAATAAACTTGTGATGGAAAGAGCCATCCACATCCAGAGAGAGAATTATGGAGATTTCTGAATGTGGGGAAAGCATAGTATTTTTACCTTTTTTGTTGTTATTTGTTTGCTTGGTTTTTTTTTCCCTCCTGTTTTTTTCCTCTTTTGACCTGATTTTTCTTACACAGCATGATGAATATGGAAATATGTTTAGAAGAATTGCACACATTTAACTATATTGGATTGCTTGATATCTTGGGGAGTGGGAGAGGGAAAAAGAAAATTTTGGAACACAAGGTTTTGCAAAGGTAAATGTTGAAGGGGCAGCTAGGTAGGTGACTCAGTAGATAGAGTAACAGCCTTGAAGTCAGGAGGACCTGAATTCAAATCTGATCTCAGACACTTAAGAGTTTCTAGCTGTGTGACCCTGAGCAAGAACTTAACCCCAATTGCCTCAGGAAAAAAAAAAGGTAAATGTTGAAACTATCTTTGCATGTATTTGGAAAAAAAAATTTTTAAAGAATTATATTAGAAAAAGAGAACTGCCTCAGATACTTAGTAGCTGTATAAAGTTAGACAAATAACCTCTCACCTTCAGTATCCTTATCTGTAAAATCTCAGGATGCTTTTGACCTCTGGAACCACCCAGAACAAATCTACCTCTTCCACATCATAACGCTTTACATTTTTAAAGACTGCTCTTGTGCTTTAGGCTTCTTATTTCTAGTTTTCCATCTCTTTATCCTCACACTGTGAGAAGCCTAATCAGCCTAAAGCACACCAGACTCCCTGAAGAGCCAGCAGAAAGAAAGCTTTGATCTCCTCCCACCTACAGCTTTCTCCAGCAAGAAAAATTAGAACTCAAGAGCGCCCATGCAGACACACACACACACACACACACACACACACACACACACACACACACACACTCTGACTTTGAACACCATCCTCTAAGGCTCCAGAGGTACAGTGAGATGCATTTCTGGTGCAAAGGATTGTCATTTTTGTCTCCATTGTCAGGGATTTGTCACTTTGTATTGGATGTCACCTCTCTTGGGTGACAATTATCATTCCCAAAAACGTGTAATGAAGCAGGTCTCTTACCTTCTAATGGAGAGGAGACTTAGAATAAGACATACACAACCAATAAAACAAATTTGCTTTTCTTGATTTATATTTATTTAATAAAAGAGAGCTTTTATTTGGGGGTGTGGAGTACTGGTGAGGGAGAGAAGTATAAAAAAAGAAGAAAACAAAGTGAGGAGCCTTAATGATTAATTTTAAAAGTAAATAGGAAGGGAAAAGGTCAGAGCAAATGGAATAATGTTGCTTTACCACATTTAACTTAGATATATATTTTACAAAACAAGTTGTATGTAATAGATTCACAGATTCATATGCAAACCTTTTTCGGGTCTTCTATCTAAATAGAAATGCTTATGTTTGTTGATGGTTTTCTAATTCATAATCAATTTTCAATTCTTTTAAAAACTAGGGTTTAATTCTTTCATTTAGCTGATGATTATGATGATGATGATGATGATGATGAAGATCATCATTACACATTTGTATCAGTCTACAATTTACGAAGTGCTTTCCTCACAACAACCTAGTAATGTAGATAGCACGATTATTATTACTCTTTTTACAAACTAGGAAAAGAAAGGTTAAAGGGACACAGAGAGGCAGTATGATACAGAGGGGAGTACTCTGGGTTTGGAATTAAAGCACCTTAGTGCAAACCCTGGCTTTGCTATTTACTGAGTGTGTGACTTAATTTTTCTCTTGGCTTTAGTTCTTCAGTTCTCAGATGAATAAGTTGGACCCAATGGCCTTTGAGGATTGTCAGTTCTTGGCCTATGATCCTGGAACCCAGCTAGTAAATGGTAGGCATGGGACTCAGAACATATCTTCTGTTAAGGAATACTATTGCTCTGTAAGAAATGACCAGCAGGAGGAATGCAGAGAGGCTTGGAGAGACTTAAATCAACTGTTGCTGAGTGAAATGAGCAGAACCAGAAGATCACTGTACACTTCAACAACAATACTGTATGAGGATGTATTCTGATGGAAGTGGAAATCTTCAACATAAAGAAGAGCCAACTCACTTCCAGTTGATCAATGATGGACAGAAATAACTACACCCAGAGAAGGAACACTGGGAAGTGAATGTAAATTGTTACCACTACTGTCTGTCTACCCAGGTTACTTATACCTTCAGAATCTAATACTTAACGTGCAACAAGAAAATGGTATTTACACACATGTATTGTATCTAGGTTATATTGTGACACATGTAAAATGTATGGGATTGCCTGTCATCGGGGGGGAGGGAGTGGAGGGAGGGGGGGATAATTTGGAAAAATGAATACAAGGGATAATATTATAAAAAAATTACTCATGCATATATACTGTGGAAAAAATTCTAAAAAAAAAAAGAGAAAGAAAAAAAGAACATATCTTCTAATTTCGAAGCGAGTATTAGGTCATTACAACTTGCTGCCCAGTCCCTCTTTCTCTACCACTATCCTGTACCTTTATAAAAGTCTTTACCATCTAACCATCTGTCAGGTTCTTTTGAGCCAGAGACTTTGGATTTATAGGATTTAGAGTTGAATGTGGTTCTAGAGACCACCTAGTCCAACTCACTCATTTTATAGATGAATCCAAAGCCTAAAAAGATTTAATGACTTAGCTAAAGTTACACAGGAAGCAAGTAGTAGTTACAGGATCCCTTAACTCTAAATCCAGGTCCTCTGTTTTCAAAGTCTGTGTTTTTCCACTATGCTTGGGGGGGGGGGGGGTTGGTAGTGAATGTTTAACAATCAGCTCCCTCCTCCCCACCAAAGTGATACATTTTTAAAGTTTAATCTTTATATTAATATTTTCTCCATCAATTCTTAAGTCTGCAAATCAACAAAACAATAAATCAAAGTCAGATATATAATGTTTGACAGTTTCTAAGGAGTACCTGCTTACACTGAAAATTTAACAATCAGCTCTTTTGAGCCCTTAAAGGCTGAATCCAGCTCATCCCTGACTATGACACACTATATTTTTTCTAGTACAAAAACACTAGGTATTATCCAGATCTTATGGCCAGGTAAATCAAATTTTCACTTTGTTCTGGGAGTACAAGAAAAGACAGGCTGGGCAAGCAGTTCTGGCAAACGATGACAGATGGACAGCCAGAAAGCTTTATGGTATCTTCAGGTAAGCAAATTGTTTGTCCAAATTGAGGAAGGCTCTAGCACATCTGTTATATCCCCATGGCAAACTTATAGAGGGACAAAAATCCTCTAGGATGGGCTGGAAGCGATTGGGCTGGGATATATATATATTGCTGGAAAGAATTCCTGAATTGATGAGATCACAGATCCATTTAAAGATAGAATTATCTCCCTCCCCTCAGAGTAATAAAGAAGAATTATGAGAGGAAATGGGGAGCATTTGAGTTTAATATCCCTTCTTGCTTTCTCTCCCCTACCCCACCCCCTCCACCCCAGTATTTTTTTTCTTTTTTCTTTCTTTCTTTCTTTCTTTTTTTTTTTTTTTTAATAATCGTTTGTGGTCCTACTTGAAGACAAAGAAAGGGTTCATCAAATGTTAGGAAACTCTCAAGTCACATTTTCCCTGTCCTATACCCTCCATCCTCTACTCTATACGTGAGAAAATTTCTGTTAATATAATAAAGAATAAATGAGCTATGCAGGAAGAGAGAGTGTGAAACATGAATGAACTTTGTGCCAGAGATACAGGGCAGATGAAATGGGAAATCCTTGGGCCTTAAGTACAGCTTTACTACTGACAAGCCTTTTCTTCCCTCTTGGTTTCATTTTGTCCATTTTGTAAAATTAAGAATGTCTATCTCTTCATAAGAAAGTGGTAAAAGGATAGAGAAAGATCTTAGAGCAACCTCACTATTTAGTAATTGTTTGGAAGGAATCGGTTTCCACTCAAATATATTCTGTAATCACTGTTCATGGTGACAGAGCACTATGCAATGGGAGATACCTTCCTTTCCCTGCCCTGAGAGAATCAGCACCTGCCTTCCCAGAACAGATTTTACCTGTAAGTGCTGTCTTTCTCGGTCCTCTTATTCCAGGTCCATGGTTACCTGCCAGGTACAGTCAGGCCTAGCTAGGGACTGACAAATAGGTGAAAAATCCCCAGGACACATAATGAAATTTTCAACCGGCACCTGGTGACGACTATGTACCTGGTCTTCCCAGGACCTTGAAAGCTGAGAATGGGTTTTGAACACCCATTTTTATTAACCTGCACCCACTGGCTGCCAGAACAAGAGCGTCCCTTCTACCTGACACACAGCTGTAAAGCTGGGTCCTCATTGGAACAGCCTCCAGCTCTGAGTCCCCACATGAGGTGTGACTCAGAGCTAAGCTGCTGCCTGTAAATTAATACATTGTGAATTAGCTCAGGCGGAGCAACAAAGGGAGAGAGGCTTAGCGAAACATCCCATAGCCTGTCCCTTCTTTTGCTGGTCCCTTTTTCTCTTTCTGCCGCTGAAATGTGAGGTCCCTTGGGATTCTGTCCGCCACTCTCTGCTTCTCACTCTCAACTGCCTCTTCTTTATCTCATTTACTCCCCTGGCTTCATGAATTCTATAAAGTTTGGGATCTGGATCAATACAGCCTTCTACATCAGACCTGAAAATGGCTTCCTGGGCCATCTAATCAATGTACCCAGCACATGTCCGCATGACGTTTCTTTTGTTATTGTTATTATTGAGGCAATCTGGAGTCTGAATTTCTGAGGTTGGATTTAAATTGAGCTCCTCTGACTTCAGTCAGTGCTCTATTTACTGCATAGAGCAGAAGCTCCCAAATGATATTTCTTGAAGATCTCTAAGAAGGGGAAACTATTACTTCCCTAGTCAATTCTTTCCATTTGAGTGTAACTGTGAGGAAGTCTGTCTTTTTTTTTTTTTTTAATATAGCTTTTACCAGATATATGCATGGGTAATTTTTCAGCATTGACAATTGCAAAACCTTTTGTTCCAACTTTTCCCCTCCTTCCCCCCATCCCTTCCCCCAGATGGCAGGTTGACCAATACATGTTAAATCCCATCAAGTCTTAATCTGTCTTTCCGGGTCTTCCTTCTATCACTAATTCTCCATGATCTAAAAGGACAAACCTCATCCCTCTTTGATATACTAGTCCTTACTACCTGAAAATAACCCTCATTTTGCTTTTGTTCTTGAGACTAAATATTCTTGATGCTTTTGACTGGTCTTTGACCTTTCCCCAACCTGTTGGTCCTACTCTGCTTGTGGCCAAACTGTGTCTTTCTTTGAATTTTTGCTTATGGATGTTTTGTGGTTTTCTCCTCTTCTGAGTTCATATAGTGCATATCCCTGGCATCATAATGAAATTCATGGGGGCTAAAATTTATATAGCACTTATTATGTGCCCTGTGCTAAACGTTTTACAATTATTATCTCATTTAATCCTCACCCCAAGCCTGGGAGGCAACTGCTGGGAGGTAAGCATCATAATAGCCTTTTGCTTATTTGTTTATTCATTTGTCCAGCCTTATTTCTCTGATTGGAACTTTGGTTGAAGTCTTGTATTGATTCTCACCTATCTGTTCCCTGTGGCTTCCTCTCCAGGCATAGAGAGCCAATCCAAGACCAGTTCTTTACCGGGAGAGGTTGAGTCCTAAAATTTCATCTCCAAGATTAGAGCTGTGCATGTGGAGGTCCCGTGCCCAGGGGCTGAATGTTTCACATATGCATGCTTATGTATAAAATACATGCATACACACATTTACCACATATATGTAAACTTGTGAGTATATACACAGGGGAATGCACATATATTATGTAACATAACACATACAAAAACAGTACAAAAAAAGTAACTCACTGGCGCAATAAATAGAATGTTGGTCTTGGAATCAAGAAGATACAAAGTCAAAAATCTACCTCAGATTCTTTTTTGTTGTTATTCTGTCATTATAATCATGTCTGACTCTCAAAAAAGCCATTTGGAATTTTCTTGGCAAAGATGCTGGAGTTTGTCATTTCCTTCTCCAGCTCATTTTAGGATTAGGAAACTGAGGCCAACAGAGTTACATGACTTGTCCAGGATTACAAAGCAAGAAAGCATTTGAAAACAGATTTGAACAAAGAAAGGTGAGTCTTCCTAACTCTAGGCATGGTAGTTAGCAGTATAACCCTAGGCAAGACTAGGAAATTCATTTTTTTTTAATACATTGAATATCTCCTAAGTTGGAATATGAATAGAACATGTTTTTTTTAAATATGGTAGGAGGACACCAACAAATTTGATCCTAAAAAATATGTTCAGAAAGAATAGGTTAAGAGTCAAAGTCAATAGGTCAAGTCCCTTTTTAGACACAATTTTTAGCAAAACATATAATATATACAAAAGCAGCACAAATACCATGTGTTATGGACAGTAGTAAATGACATCATTTTATTGTTTGGAAGATATATAAAAACCTGAATTTCATAAGACATCAGGGGAAAATGTCAGATGCCATGAGACCTCTGAAAATGTCTTCCCTCTTTGACCTTTTTGCTTATTATACTGTCTGAATTTTTAATCTTGTCTGGTTTTCCCTTTTTAGTTTGAGATGCTTAATGCTGTGTATGATGACATCTGTTAAACTCTTCTCATCCTTGTTTCAAAAGGAATTTCTGAACACAGTTCTTTTGAATCAGAACTGTTCACTTCAACTTACAAGGTCATAATCATTATCATATTTTTTCCAGACCATCATCTATAGTTCCAATTTCAAATAGGTCAGGTAACACAGTTCCTATTTCTTTTCTTAATTGTTTATTTGCCTGTTTAATCTATGATAGGAGTGATTTATTCTTTGGAAATGAGGGCTTAATTAAGACATCTTTTTCCAATTACATTTGCAAAAAAAAATTCACATTTTTTAAATTATGAGTTCCAAATTTTTCCATCTCTTTTTTCCCTCTCCTCTCATTAAGAAGGCAAGCAATTTTATATTGGTTATACAACATGCAGCCATGCAAACATATTTCCATATTATGTTATTAAAGAAAATACAGACAAAAAAGGAAAGAGAGATTAAAAAGTATGCTTTTATATGTATAGAGATTCCATCCATTCTTTCTTGGGAGACAGAGGGCATTTTTTCATCATAAGTCCTTTAAAATTATCTTGGATCATTGTATTGCTGAGAATAGCTAAGTCATTCACAGTTGTTCATCATACAGTGTTGCTTTTACTATGTATTGTGTTCTTCTGGTACTGCTCACTTCACTATGCATTAAGTTTATGTAAGATTTTCTTTTCTTTTCTTTTTTTTGCTAAGGTAATTGGGATTAAGTCACTTGCCTAGGGTCACACAGCCAGGAACTAGGTTCAGGTTTTCTTATAGCACCCTGCTTGTCATTTTTTATAGCATAATAATATTTCATCATAATCATATGTCAGAACTTGTTCATCCATTTCCCAATTAATGAGAATTTCCTCAATGTCTAATTCTTTATCATAAAAACCAGAGGTATCATACATGTTTTTGTATATATAGGTCCTTTTCCTTTTTTAAAAAATCTCTTTGGGTTACAGATCTAGTAATCATATTGCTGGGTCAAAGGATATGTATAATTTTATTGTATTATTATTTGATTTGATTTCTTCTTCTGCAAACTGCCTGTTTATAGCCTTTGACATATATCAATTGAGTAATGATTTGTACTCTTATAAATTTGACTCAGTTCTATACATACTTGAGAAATGAGGCCTTTGCCTAAAAAACTTGTTGTAAAAATTTCTTCCATTTTTCTGCTTTCCTTCTAATCTTGGCAGCATTAGTTTTGTTTATGCAAAAACTTGAAATGATTTATTCTTTATAAAATATTTCTCCTCTCCTTACTCTTCAAACTGCAGTTTTTGCCTGAGATACTTTGAGAATCAATGAGCCATGTGAACTGAGTGCTGTTAAGATGACACATGCATAATAATTTGTTGAACATGCTCGTTTTTGTACTTGTACTACTGTAATACCATAGATGTCCCAGTGAATAGAATCCTGGCTTTGGAAGACCTGAGTTCAAATTCCGCTTCAGATACTTACTAGCTGTATGACTTGGCAAAGCACAGTTCCTGGCACATAATAGAAGCTTATTTTCTTCCTCTTATTGCCAGGATTGGGCACACATAGTCTTTCTGGCTCTTTTTTAAATCCCTGTGTCTATTCATACTCCATAAATCAGCAAGGGAGCCTGAGCCCAGCAGACTCATGCCTTCTCCTTGGAGTGCATGACAGTGGTAGCAAAGTAGTAGAAAACTAAGAGGAGAAAGATGAGTAAAAGATCACCTTGGTAGGGAGCAGGAGCATAGGAAGAGCCAGCAAAAGAGCAAGGAAGCAAATAGCCCCAATTTTAGAGAGAAAACGACACTTTTTCTGGGGATGGCAGCACACTTTATCATAGGGATTAGATAAGCCTTGGAGGGAGGGGAAGGGCCCACTGGAAAAGAAAATCTCTTGATTTTCTTGTTTTTGATTTTCCATGGACTCAAATCCAAATTCCTTTTCTTTTCTGAGATCCAATCCAGAACAATATTGTGAGCCCTGAGAACTATAGAGCAGTCTACCAGAAAACATAGGAGGCTTTTTAAATCCTTTATGATCTTGGGTATTAACATTTTCCATTCTATATTTGTTCTATATTTGATGACTTCTGAGTTTAAGTGCTTGTAAAGGGGACTGGTTTTAGCATTGAGAGAACTCTAGATATTGAATTTATCAAGTTCTACCTGAAGGGAGCCAAATGAGTGAGGGATCCTACACACACACACCTATATATATATATATATCAAATGAGTGAGGGATCCTACACACACACACCTATATATATATATATGCAAAGTTGTAATAGGTAGTTTGGAAAGAAGGAAACTGTTGGTGGGATGAAAATAATAGATAACATTTCTATAGCATTTACTATGTGCCAGTCACTGTGTTAAGCACTTTATTATCTTCTTTGATCTTCACATCAATTCTGTGAGGTAATAATTATTACATTTATATAGTGCTTACAGTGTTCCAGACAGTATGCTAAGTGCTTTACAATCACAATTATTATCTCATTTGATCTTTAGAGCAACCCTGAAAGGTAGTTTCCATTATCCCCATTTTACAGATGAAAAAATTGAGGCAAATGGGTTAAATGACTTGCCAAGAGTTACATGGCTAGTAAGCATCTGAGGCCAGATTTGAGGCCAGTGCTCTATTCATGGTACCATCTCCATGCAAAAAGAGAACTTTTAACATGCCTTCTGGTTCTGGTCATCTATGACTTTAAAATGGAGCCAGGGTTTGATTTTTCTTAGCCGAATAAGAACTATTATTGCCTTTTGAAGGAGGAAAAACAAAATAAATGGAATCTGTGATGAGACCTTTGGCATCTCTGAAAGTAATGATACTTAATGGCCTCGTTAAAGGAAGAAATGATTATAAATGGACCAGGTGTGCAATAAGCACGTTTCCTGTTTCCATTTCAGGAAGGTCCCACCTCCTGAGCACTTCTTTGACTAGCAAACGGGGAATGGATTTGCCTTCTTTCTTTCTACTTCCTTTAAAAATAATAGCAGTGATGGCAAAGAATTAAAATTTAAAATAAATGAATGAAGGAATGAATAAATGAAGGAATCCATACAGAAGAAAGATTGTGATAAGTCTGAGTAGCTGAGCACATTGTTTGATTAATATGTCTGTCTACAGAGGGGATAGTAGTGCCTACTAAGTACTTTCAACAGTAATCTGTCTAATGAAGACCAGGATTACTCTTCCTCACATTTATTCACACAGAGCTTTGTGGTTTTAAAAGTGCTTTACCAGCCTTTGTAGCTGATCTTCCTAGGAACCTTGGGAGGGAGTGTGCCTAATACTCTGGTAAATCTCAGGAATACAAAGACAGGCAAAAATAAAGACAGCCCCTGTCTAGAGCTTACATTCTAATGAAGGAAGACCATATATAAAAAGGGAAGAAGAAGCAGACAGGTCAATGCATATTGAAATCCTGACCAAAAAGGATGGCTAGTCTGGGTCCTTCCTCAAAATAAAAGTTCCAGGAAGAACTCACTAATAGTAGAAAGGACCTCAGGGGCAGAGGGAAAAGCCCCTGATTCATATAGTGAAGTCTAGAGTCAAATGGCTCATCCATGATCATTGTTATTGTTGGTCATTCATGTCCAACTTTTAGTGATCTCATTTTGGGGATTTTCTTTGCAAAGATGTTGAAGTGGTTTGCCATTTCCTTCTTTTGTAGATGAGGAACTAGGGGGGGAAATGACTTGCCCAGGGTCACAGGTAGTGTCTGAGATTGAATTTGAATTCATAAAGAAGAGCCTTTCTGATTCCAAGTCCAGTGCTATATCCCATTGCACCTAGCTGTCCCATTGTTGATGGTCCCACTGTTGAAGGTGCAGCTTTTGGAGAAATATAGCAGTAATCCTGAGGCTTCCAGATTTTAGGAATGCTATTGTTCTAATAATCTGTTTGTCAATGATCCTAAACTTTCTTGACTTTAGGAATACTTTCGTACAGTCTTAGAAACTTTGCTGAGGTCTGAAACTTTGTTGGTCAGTGATAACAGGGTTTCTGAGACAAATGGTGTATGCATACCAGACTACTCCTCAGTTCTACCTCTAGACCTTAAAATTAGCATATCAGTGATATGAAGAACCAGATCTTTCGTCTTTTCCATATAAATTTGTTTTCTTGCTCCTGCCTCTTTCCTTTTGGAACTTAGCTCACTTCAGTTGGTGTTACAATTGCAATAAACTTTGCCCCTTTACTTGGAGATGGTTCAAGTCTGCAAATTCTTTTGAGACACTTTGTGACAACTCATCTGCAACCCCAATCTTTTGGGATATCCTTTTGAACTTCAACATTTGGTGGCCCTGTACAGGGAGAGTCTGAACTACCAGGGATTCATCCCCTCATTGTTAAGGTAAGACCCCCCCAATTTTTTTCTCCTTTAATTCTATAGCTGGGACACCCCAAGCAACTGGAAGAAGACTAGTCTGGGTTTGTTTTGAGCTCCACATTCAGCAGATTTTCCTTGACTGGAAATGCCCTGACTTGGAAATTCTTGCAATCCTTGGCAAATGATTATCTGTTGCCACTTTTTTACTCTCTCTGGAATGCCAGAAAAGGAGGCAATGTGCTGTAGAATGATTTTTGGCAAAGAACTAACCTTTGACACCTTCTTCACATCGGAAGAGAAATTTTATGGCTTTTGGCAAAGATAGGACAATCCTCTTCCATGCCATCTACTTCTCTGTGCAGAGTGTGTCATGTTTATTCTGTGAGCTAGATTTTGTTACCTGGGAAGATTTAAAATGCAGAAAGCAAGGAAAAAGAATTTCTATGCTGTAGTTAGAACAATAGCACTCCTGAAGGTCTCAGGATTACTGCTATATTTCTCCTAGAAGCTGCACTCCATCACCACAACTAGTAAGTAAAAGTAAGACTAGGATTCAAGTCTCTCCGCTCTCAGATCAGTGCCATTTTCACTTCATTTGTGTTTTCTTTGGAAAGAAGGCAAGAAAAAGGATGAGAGAAATAATAGATCCTTAATAATTGTTACTAAAAAGAAGTGTTATTAAAATAAGATTTGAAACTGGGATCAGATCTGCCAATTGCAAATTCAGTTCTTTGTTCACTGGATGACACTTTACATCTCCTTTCTACCTATATTCTTGAGTTTTTTAAATTAAATTTTATTTTTCAATTTAAAAACCCTTCCTTCTCTTTTTTCTACCTCCCTCATTGAAAAAAAAGAAAAACAAAACACTTTGTAACAAATGTACCTATGCCCTTTAGATTACATATTGTCTAGTATTTATTTATTTTTCTACATAACCATAGAATGTTAGAGCTAGAAAGGACTGGAGAAACCATTTAGTCTTTGGACTATATAGGTAAGTTTCCTCATCTGTATAGGCAGATATTTGGGACAGGTGAACTCCAGATTCTCTTTGAGCTCTGAGTCTACGATCTTTTGATCCATCTGAAGCTCAGTTTAAGGAATTAAGGAGAAGAAATGGGAGAAATCTTAGCTGGGAAACCAGTATCTGAAGGGGGCTGTCAAGGTGATTAAGTTTGCTCTGCTTGGCTCCTGAAGGCAGAGCTAGGAACAGTGGATGGAATTCTAACAAAAGCAACCGGATAATAAAATGAAAGAAGTTAAACTTGCTGATGATCAGAATTACTCAACAATGGAAAGGGCTGCCTTAAGAGAGAGTTTCCTGTCACTGGCCATCCTCAAATCAGAGTTAAAGGGATGTTATTAAGGATGCAGTTGAAGAAATCATATGAAATCTGCTCTGATATCCCTAACAGTTCTGATGTTTCTGTATATTTAAGCTGCTTCTGTTATCTGTGATTTCCTTGGCACAGGTGCTCCCTCAATGAATCTGTTCTTCAAGGCCTGAAAGTCAGAATTCTTGATGTGACCAAAAGTTCATCAGGAAAAATTTTTATAGTAGAGGGCAACTATTATTATTACCATTTTATGGATGAGAAAACTGAGATTCACAAGACTCAAATCATTTTCTTAAGGTCATATAATAAATGATTTAAATCCAGGTCTTTAGGGTCCATCTCTATGGCTCTGTCATAGAGTACTGTCCCCATTCAGCCAAGAGAGGTTTTTAGTGCAAAGAGAGGTGAAAAGAGTTAAATTCTCACTATTCAAAGTTCTCATTGTTACTAAATGTCAGGGCTAAGATTTGAATGCAGATGTTAGATTCAGCATTCTCTTCACTATCCAATTTTGTCACTCGGCTTGTCATTACTGACTTTTCTTTCATCTCCTTAGAATTACTGCCAGATTATTTCATGGCATTTCTTCCCTCCATAAAATTGACTCTGGTGTTTTAAGAATTTTATTACATTTTTTATTAGTGCTTAAGGGTGCTTATTAGCACCAAGATTATTTTATCACTTTTTATTCTTCTCCATGGTTTAAGACTATTTACCACCTGTACTTCAGTCATAAATGCTAATACTTCATTCACAAACAAATTTGTTCCATCCCTAGCATAATGTATGGAACATAATCAAGCACTTAATAAATAATTATAAAGTTAAATTTCTTTCAATTTATTGAGTGTTGAATACCTGTGAAGTGCTAGATAGTAAGAGGACACCAGAAATCACATCAGACACAGCAGGGACATGTGTGATAGCTGTGTGACCCTCTGTGGACAGTCATTTAACTTCCTTCAATTTCAAGTTCCTCATCTGTAAAATAGGGAATAATAAAAGGACCTCCCTCACAGGGTTGTTATGATCACATAATACTTTGAAAAATATAAAGTTCCATGTAAATCATAGATCTAGAGCCAAAAGAAGCCTAGAAGTCATCTAGTATAACCGTCTCATTTTACAAATGAGGAAATTGAGGCTCAAAGTTGGTATATAGTAAGAACTTAATAAATGTTTATTTTCAAGTAGGGGTTGAATCTGGGTCCTCGGACTTCTCAGCTCATACTACTTCTGATGTACAGGGCTGCATCTATTAGTTGTTATTAGCTATTATTGGTCCTGAGCTATTATTGATCCAGATCATGATAATACCAGCATTTATACAGTGCTTAAAAGTTAGTAAAATGCTTTAAAAATAGTAATCTCATTTTATTATCAAAACCAAATCCGAGAAGTAAGTACTATTATTATTATCTCCATTTTACAAATGAGAAAACTGAATCCTCCAAGAAGGTTAAATGTCCACAAGAGTCACAATCCTAGTAAATGTTTGCGGTTGCATCTAAACTAGGGTCTATCCTGACTCCAGGTCCGGTGCTCTATTACCGGACTTGGAATATGACCCCAACACATAGGAGGGTGCCAACCACAAACTTATTTTACAATTTTATCTGGGGTTGGCCCAGTCTCTAAGGTTAAAAACGTTCTGCTTAGCTGGTTGTTTTTTTCCCCACTGATTTACCATATAGATCAGAATATAGGCCATCATCTTCTTTCCCAAAATGAGTTTTCTTTGAAGGGGAAAGAAAGGTAACTAGACAATGAAATCTACTAACATCAATTATAGGTTATATTCAAGTTTTATAGAAGCCTAATTTTGGAGAGAAGGGGGAAAGTGTGACTTATATTATAAATAACATGTCTGGATACAGTGGTTTGTCTTTGGTGGTAGGTTTGCAGAGAGCATCCTGATTCCTCTCTCTCCCAAGTAGCCAGGTATTCCAGGAGACTTGTTACTAGGAAAACCACAGGGCCAGAGAGATATAATCTTTTCACTTTTGAGAATCACAGAGGTAGAAGGGACCTCAAAGGTCATTTAGTGGACCCCTCTCCCCACCCAATGAAGGAATCCCTCTGACAGGTGATTGATCATTTATTCAGCATCTGTTCAAACATTTCTAGTCACTTACTGGGGGACTCACTATTTTACGTGGTAGCACATTAATATATATAAGAAGTACAGTCTAAGAGCAGAGAACTCAAATGGAAGTACTACACACAAGGAACCCAAGAACTCTGCACTGTTACCTGTTCATGCTTCAATTACAATTGCTATGGGATAAGACAGAATAGCCCCATCCTCCCAAGTCATTGGGCTTTTGTCTCTGTCAATCTATATTCATCACCTCCAAATTCACTACTTCCCTAAAAGGTATCCCTAATGATATCAATGAATTACTTCAAATTTTATAAAGCACTTTCCCCACAATGATCTTGGCCAATAGTGAAAGCAAGTATTATTCCCTACTATAGAGAATGCTTCCTTTTATACTAAATAGCTGGGTGATCCTGAGAAAACCATTTACTCCTCCAGGTTTTGATTTCTTGGTGTGTGAGGGGAGGGGATTGGACTAGATTGTTTTTCAATCACATCTAGTTCTAAATCTAGAATTCAACGAGTGTGGGGGAAATTAATGACTTGTTCATAATCACAGACCTAATAATATTCCAATTAGTATTGAAGCTCGGGCCTTCTGACTCCAGAGTCAGCAAAGTCTGCTCTACCATGTTGCCTGTTGGTGATGTCTCCTGTTCTATTCTACCTCGTTTCAGTGCTTTAGAATTTAATCTGAAGACTGTGTATTTGCAGAGATATCCTAACTCAAATGGAGGTCCCCAGGAAAAGATACTCTAAGTATAAGGTTATTTTTGGTCAATATTCATTCAAAATCATGCCTTACAAGCCCCCACTGATGTATTTGCTTTCACTAGTCAGCCTGAAGACACATTAGCTTAAGGAAGGAGATTTCATAAAATAGGCTATTAAGAAAAGTAACCATAAAACATTAACATAAAATAATAGCATACTGTCTCATAAATACATATGCCATCAATGGGAAGAATGAGTACATTCAGGGAATATGTGGAGGAGCACATATAGCAGGCGAATGTGGCCAAGCTATACCCATAGAAGATATTAGGAGAATATTTGGTCATGAAAGAGAAGCACATGCCTCTAAAACTTCAGGATGACAATATTTTCTGGTGATGTTATTCTGAAGCTCTCAGTGGTTCCATTTTTTATTAAATTTCTCTTCATGTTTCTGTTTCTTCCTCCATTTTTCTTCATCTCTCTCCTTTTTTGTCTCTATGTATCTCTCTCTTTCTCTGTTCTCTCTTGAATCAAGCCCTAAGATATCTCTTTTTTCTGAAATCTATAATGACTCCTCACTGCCTAGAGAATAAAGTCTAAGGGAAGTGGTAGCTGGTAAGTAGAGTCAAGGGGCAGTGATGGCCATGGTGGTAATATTTGCTTGTTGCTTCCTCAGTTGTACAGTTGAAGCATGGGCAGAGAAGTGGTATGAGCATGATTATAAAGTAAAATATCTAAAGTCAATAGATGGAAAGCATGGTCTGATTTGGGGACAAATTGATATAATTAGTTAGATGAGTTTGCAGTCCTGAACTGAGCAACTAGAGCAGAGAAGGAAGAATAAAAGGTAAGACCTAGCTTTCAAATATTGGATGTTAGATTTATGATACTGCCACCCACACAATAGTAGGTAAAAATAGGGGACAGGCAATAAGCTTTGTTTTAGTCATGTTGGATTTGAGATGTTGTCAGGTCAAGATGCCCTGTACACAGTCAAAGATAAGTATCTTTTAAAGCTTGAGAGAGATCAGACAAATATATGAGTGCACAAGATTGCCACTTGAGAGTGGGTTGAGAGAGACAAGAAGAGGGCCAAGGACAGAATCTTGGGAAAACATCAATCTTGAAGAATTAGAGAAAGGATGAAGAAAGGAGTAAAGGAAAAGAAGAGGAACCATTTGAAAATAAAGGAGTCAAAATGAACAGAACAACCTCCAAAATATGTATAAAATTATAAAGGTTGTTACCTTAAAAGAAGATATAGACTCTTCCCCACATAGTTTTGGGGTCTTTTGAGACCTAGAATGTTGTATATGATATCAGATTTTTTGACATTCTAATTGGTTTTACTGAATTTTTTCTTTTTCTTTTTAAAAGTTATTATAAAGGATAGTTTTCTAGAAAAGTGAGGGAGGAGGATGAAGAAGGAGATGTAAGAACTGCAAATGTAAGATACTTCAGGATATATAAGAAAAAAGACATTCACTATATACATGTATGTCTATTATATGTATATAAAAATAAGTAATCACGGGGTTGTAGCATCTCAGAAGCCAAGGGATGTAAAAACATTCAATAGATAGTGATCAACAGCAGCAAGGGCTTTAGAGAGCAGGCCCACCCTCTTATATTCCTACAAACTCACTCTACAGCCCAAACCCTCTGTGATCACTCTTCTCCCAAATCTGTCTTGTACTTTGTTTTTAAATCAGAAAGATACAACTCCGAGTCTTAGTTTCTTTTACTCAGAAAGTGCAGTTGTATGATCCTGGGCAAGTCACTTAACCCTGTTTGCTTCAGTTTCCTCATCTGCAAAATGAGAAGGAAATGACCAATCACTCCAGTATTTTTGCCTGGAAAACACTAAATGAGGTCACAAAGAGTCTGACACACTTGAAAAATGACCAAACAAAAGTTTGTATGACCTTGAGCAGGTCCTTTGTCCTTTCTAGGTGTCAGTTTTTCAGTTTTCTCACCAATAACAATGAGCATTTGGAAGAGATAGCTTTTGAGGTTCGAATTTCCATATCTAAATCTATGATTTATCATCTTTGTGCTCTTGGAGTCCCCTTTAAGTTGTTGCTTCAAATCCAAAAGCAGATTCTTTTTTCCCCTATGTCACCTCAGCATGCTTGTATTCCATACATTCCATAGAACAGGAGCTGACTAATTGATTAATTCTGAACTGGCTTAAGAAGTGATGGGAGAGGGGAACAGCTTGTAAATAACTTTCAGGCCAGATGGGAAAGCTGTGAGAGTGATGCCTTGGAGACAAATAACCCTACCCAACTCTGGCTCAGGTAGCCAAGGACAAGGAAAATGTTCACTACTCCAACATTTGGCTTTTTTCAGCATCATCAGAGGCTTGCGGGCAATAGCTTATGAGGCTCTCCCACAGTCCAAGGGCCCTGTTGCCCAAGAGATTTCAATGCCAGAGGAGGCAGTGACATAATCTACTAGCTACCATAGAGACGTTTGCTTTAGCATAATGTTGATTTTTTCCAAAATAAATTTATAATAGAGAAATTTCAGCTGTCAGTCATTAGAGAAGAGATTTTTGGACAGGGGAGGCTAATATCCCACCTGAGTCCGATTCAATTTGCCTATATCCTAAACAGGTCCAAGAATCTTATTATTTTTGGAGGCAAATGAAAACAGCAATAATGCTGAATGAGCCATCCCTCTTGGAATATCCCACCATCCAGCTGATGGGAGATAGGTTTCATCAGCTGATTCCCATTTGATCCATCATCAGGCAAACAAACAGACATCAGCTACTAAAGGTAAACTCCTAGGCATTTTAATCAAGAATTTCCCAAGGGACAGTAGTATTATAGATTAAAGATTGGAAAACTTCTTAAGTTTTTTTTTTTAAGTTCTTTTTTTTTTCCCCCTGAGGCTGGGGTTAAGTGACTTGCCCAGGGTCACACAGCTAGGAAGTGTTAAGTGTCTGAGATCAGATTTGAACTCGGGTCCTCCTGAATTCAGGGCTGGTGCTCTATGTACTGAGCCACCTAGCTGCCCCCAAGATTGGAAAACTTCTAAGTGTCTCTAGAGGTTCAGGAAAGGCCTGATGTTCTCATGTTTAAACAGTCCGAAGGAGAGGTAAGGAAGGAATACACAGGACCCATGCAGAATCTTGTAAGAATCGTGCTAGATATGTTTAACCTATATTGGATTACTTCTTGTCTAGGGGAATGGGCAGGTAGTGAGGGAGGGACAAGATTTTGGAAAAAGGTTTTGTGAAGATTTATAATAAAAAGTATATTTTCACATATTTTGAAAAATAAAAAGATATTATTTTTTTAATTAACAAATAAAAAAAGAATTGTGTTAGAAGTGTTCAAGTCAAGAATGAACTAAGGTATTTTTTCCCATAGAAAAGAAATGGAAGCATCCAGTGAGATCTAGCTAAAAAAAAATTGCAGGATGTCATGGAATAGAATATTATTGTGCTATAAGAAGTGACACATGGCAAATGAAGAAAAACATGAAAAGACTTATATGAATTAATATAAAGTAAAACATGCAGAGCCAAGAAAATTATATATAACGAATATGACAATATAAATAGAGATAACAATCAAAAATGAATATTGCAAAATTACAAAGTACAAGTTTGGCCTCAAGAAAAGACTATAAGAAGATAGCTTCTCACTATTCCTTTGCACAGGTTGAAGAAAGATCCTCCACAGATTTAAAAAATGGGACATACTGTCAACTTTTTATTACTTTTGCTGACTTTTGCTTTCCTCTTTAAAAAAAAAAATTCTTATCCCAAAAGTTGGGATTAAAAAAAAAAAACAAAACTTTGTTATATGAAGCTGTTTTCTGGGAGGTGGAATTTGGAAGATACAAGGAGAAAATTCGGCAAGGTTTAAAAATATATAGAGATAAAATTTTATTTTAAAAGAGGACGGTTTTTGACTAACTTAGAAAGCTGAGGACGTCCAAAAAAGCGTTTTCAAACTATTTGGAAGAAAAAAAATTAAAGAAGGGGCAGGACCACTGCATGATTAGATTGACTATGTTAACAGGCAGTGGTAAAAACTGTTATTAATTTTTTTATTATAGCTTTTTATTGACAGAACATATGCATGGATAATTTTTCAAAATTGTCCCTTGCACTCACTTCCGTTCCAACTTTCCCCTTCCCTCCCTCCACCCCCTCCCCTAAATGGCAGGCAGTCCTATACAAGTTAAACATGTTAAAGTATACACTATATGTGTACAGATCCGTGTAGTTCTCTTGATGCACAAGAAAAATTGGATTCAGAAGGTAAAAATTACCTGGGAAGAAAAATAAAAATGTAAACAGTTCACACTCATTTCCCAGTGTTCCTTCTCTGGGTGTAGCTGATTCTGTCCATCAATTGGAACTGAGTTAAATCTTCTCTTTGTCAAAGATATCCACTTCCATCAGAACTGATTCTCATACAGCATTGTTGTTGAAGTGTATAATGATTTCCTGGTTCTGCTCATTTCACTCAGCATCAGTTCATGTAAGTCTCTCCAAGCCTCCCTGTATTCATCCTGCTGGTCATTTCTTACAGAGCAATAATATTCCATAACCTTCATATACCACAATTTACCCAACTATTCTCCAACTGATGGACATCCATTCAACTTCCAGTTTCTGGCCACTACGAAAAGGGCTGCCACAAACAATCTTGCACATACAGGTCCTTTTCCCTTCTTTAGTATTTCTTTGGGATATAAGCCCAGTAGTAGCACTGCTGATCAAAGGGTATGCACAGTTTGATAACTTTTTGAGCATAATTCCAGATTGCTTTTCAAAATGGTTGGATCTGTTCACAACTCTACCAACAATGCATCAGTGTCCCAGTTTTCCCACACTCCTTCCAACATTTGTCATTATCTTTTCCTGTCATCTTAGCCAATCTGACAGGTGTGTAGTGGTATCTCAGAGTTGTCTTAATTTGCATTTCTCCGATCAACAGTGATTTGGAACACTCTTTCATATGAGTAGAATAGTTTTAATTTCATCATCTGAAAATTGTTCATATCCTTTGACCATTTATAAATTGGAGAATGGCCTGATTTCTTATAAATTAGTCAATTCTCTAATATATTTTGGAAATGAGGCCTTTATCAGAACATTTAACTGTAAAAAATGTTTTCCCAGTTTATTGCTTCCCTTCTAATTTTGTTTGCATGTTTTGTTTGTACAAAGGCTTTTTAACTTGATATAATAAAATTTTTCTATTTTGTGATCAATAATGATCTTTCTTCTTTCGTCATAAATTCCTTCCTCCTCCATAAGTCTGAGAGGTAAACTATCCCACATTCTTCTAATTTATTTACAACCTCGTTCTTTATGCCTATATTATGCTACCTATTTATACCCTAAATCATGAACCCATTTTGACATTATCTTGGTATACAGTATTAAGTGTGGGTCCATGCCTAGTTTCTGCCACACTAATTTCCAGTTTTCCCACAGTTTTTGTCAAATAGTGAATTCTTATTCCAAAAGTTGGGATCTTTGGGTTTGTCAAACACTAGATTGCTATAAAAACTGTTATTAATTAAGAAATATTTAACTGATGCTGTTTCTGATACCCCCTTTTCCAAAGAGAACAGTCTATGAAGTGGGAAAAATCAACAATATAATTTGTGAAAATATGTGAAAAAAAGTGATAAAGTATCACATCATCTAGCTGTCCATTTTTGTGGGATCATGTAAATAGGCCTAGATGAACTACATTTCTGATCAGTGAGAGAACTCTTGCAAATATGATTGCTGAAGTCAATGGTCTCTGAATATTAGGGAGGAAAAGAAACGTCCTACAGGTCTAGAGAAGGGCAAATTTTTTATCATTCACCAAAAAGAAGAGCATGGATTTTTCTTTCATCCCTAACAAATTTCTAGACTATATTATTAAGAGGGTGGTTTATGAACATTTAGAGCGGGATATACTACAAAGTCATTGTGGATTATTAAGAATGAGTTATATAGGACTCACCTCATTTCCTTCATTGACAGAGTAAGTGTACCTCAAAAAATCATGTTCACACTTTAAGGAGGTCAACGATTTTTTTTTAAAAAGGGGTACCGTATACACCATTACTTACAGTAGTGATAATAAAGAATTAAAAACAACATAGCTGTCCATCCATTGGAAAATCACTAAACAAGTTACAATACATGAATGAAATGTATTATTATTTTTTAAAGCTTTATATTTTCAAAGCATATGCATAGATAATTGTCAACATTCACTCCTGTAAAATCTTGTATTCCAAACTCCTTTTTCCCTTCCCCCATCCCCTCTCCCAAGTGGTAAGCAATCCATTATGTGCCAGACATGCTCAACTCCTCTCTATATTCCTCCATAATTATCCTGCCGCACAAGAAGAATCAGATCAAAAAGGGGAAAAATGATAAAGAAAATAAAATACAAGCAAACAACAACAAAAAGTGAAAATGCTATGTTGTGATC
The DNA here is from genome assembly GCF_048593235.1 of Sminthopsis crassicaudata. Classification (NCBI taxonomy): domain Eukaryota; kingdom Metazoa; phylum Chordata; class Mammalia; order Dasyuromorphia; family Dasyuridae; genus Sminthopsis; species Sminthopsis crassicaudata. The sequence continues at coordinate 102,936,761 of NC_133620.1, read as the reverse complement.
TACACTCAGGTCCCAGAGTCTTCTCTCTGGCTTCAGGTGGCTCATTGGAACTGGTCTGAATGATCTCACTGTTGAAAAAAGCTACGTCCATCAGAATTGATCATCACATAATCTTGTTACTGTGTACAATGATCTCCTGGTCCTGCTCATTTCACTCAGCATCAGTTCACGTAAGTCTCTCTAGGTGCTTCTAAAATCATCCTGCTGATCATTTCTTACAGAACAATAATATTTCATAACAATGAATGTATTATGAGAACAGGTGAATACAGATGAGCATGAGAAGATTTATATGAACTGATACAGAGTGAGGACAGCAGAACCAGGGCAACTATATATATATATATATGAATGCAACAATGTAAATGGAAAAAAACAACAACAATAGAATAGAATGAATGGTGAAATAGAATGCTATACAATTATAATTTCAAGATTGATCCCAAAGAAGGGCTATGAGAAGATACTATATTTATTTATAGAAATAGGAAATTATGGGTAAGGAATATGTCATATAATATCAGACTTGGTTGAAAGCTTGGCTAGTTTTGCTGAAATGTTTCTTTTTCTTCCTTTTTTTTAAATTATTTTTTTTCATTCATCATGGTACAATGGGAGCGTGTATTGGAAAATATAAAACAAAAGATATCAATGAATTTTTTTTTTAAAAAATCAACTTCATACAACTACAGGACAGAGGAGATTTTACTAAACAAAATTCCCATTAAAAATCTGAGGGTCTCAGTGGGCTGGCTATATGTATAATACAAGTAAATAATATGATATGACAGATGAAATCACTGAAACCCAAAGAATGTGAATGATTAATCCAAGTCTATTTGTTTGATAGGTGATCAGAAAACAAAGAAAAACACAAGGCAATCCTCAGTTCTATATGGCCACCTTCCGTGACAGTGATAGAATAGTGAGAAAGGGGGCAGAGGGTTCATAGTTTTTAATTTATGTGTGACTATAAATTTATCTGTTGGGTCTCCTAAACAGGAGATCTTTGTCCAGTGACCATGCTTGTCCAGTGTATTATTATAAGAGGAATTGAAATATATCAAAGTTGATGTTTTTATTATAAAGGACTGAAACTAGAAAGCAAAAGGTAGTTGTATTTAAATGAAAGGATGGCTCCAAGGTTCTCCTTTGGAGAGACAAATAAAAAAGTTGGTGGAGTTGATTTTATTGTGCATCCAAGGGCAACAAGAAATGTCATTTCATGGGTCATTTGATCATTTTAAATTACAGTGCTCAGGATAAGCCTTTGCAAGAAGACCACCATGAAAAAAAACAAAAACACTGCAGCTTATGTTCTAACATTTGTTGCAGAAACTGAAAAGGTCGAGACATTGTGAAGAGCCTAGTAAGATGCTCCAAATTAAATTTTTTAAATGTTTTTGTATTTGATGAATTCAACGCAATTCAATGGGAATGGGCAAGGAAAGTAGAAAACGGTGGAAAATATAGCTCAAAAGTAAGAAATATGTGTGGTGAAAAACTTTTAGATTATTTAAAAGCCTCATATCTATAAAATTTAGCACTTGGCAAAGTGCCTCGAATTTAATAGGTATTTAATAGGCTTACTGATTGAGTTACTATTTATTGTGATCTTTTTTCTTCAAAACTAGAGTCAGAAGAAGGCTTTGTATCTAGAAAGCACCACATATCATTAAAATGAAATTGGTTTTATTTTAACAGTCAGAAAATGAGATTACTGATGTAAGAATCATTTCTGAATCAGTCGTTTATGGACAATCAGATTTTGAAATTGTTGAAATAATGATCAAAATCAATATCTAAGTATAAAAGTAAAAATATATGGACTTCAGTTGAGGCAATGACAACCTGAACTATTTAAATAAACTTTTGATATAGAAAATGTGAAATAGATAGAAGAAATGACAGTAACATAAACTGTTATCATTTCCAGAGGAGGTTTAACAGAAATAAATAAATAAATTGCCACAAAAATAGAAAAGAAATCAGAACCTTCCTGGTCATCAAATGCTTAACTTCTGTGCTAGTAGATATGCCAATCAAGGACAATGCTAATTTAAAAAATGAAAAACATTTTTAAGGTCTTATAGAAAAGGATGGTGGTCAGGCAATAAGAATTTTGCTTGACAAAAATATTGAGAAAGGGAAAGAAAAGTTCAAAGAGAACTTGGTGAGGTACATGAATCCAAATCCAGGGCTTTATCAACTTTAACACCAAGCTGCCCCATAAATCACATGTTGGGGGGAAATGCATTATTTCTTCAAGTTTTTAATTTAATTTAATGAGTATCAGCTTCTTTCTCTAATTTTTAAATTTTATATTATTTTTATTCTACTTAAAATCAATAAAATTTTTGTATTTTAGCATTAATAGCTCATATTTGAAATGCAATATGTCTTAATGGGTGGAAAGCTTGGAGTTGAAAGGACCTGCTTTCCTCTGACTCCCTCCCTGGTCTCTAGGCAAGTCAATTATTCTCCCAGTGCCTTGATTCAACTCTCTAAGACTATTAGTTGCAGAGTTACCAATTTACATTGGTAGAGAGGGTTTCTTCATTAAGATTTCCCTGAAATAATGTGTGTTTATGAAATCAGTGTGTTTAGTGGAAAAAATAAAGACAAAAAAGTACATTTATTTAAAGCTTCAGATTTTGCAATATTTTCCTTATCACAAGGCTTGAGGTCTTCAGTCTAGCATATTATAATGGAAAATATTCTAGATTAAGAATCAACAGGCCTAAATGTTAATGTGAGCTTTGGCTTTACTTCTTTTAAAACACTTTGCTTCTTCTCTGTGACTCAGGTTCCTCATCTATAAAATGAGAAAATTGGACTACATAAGATTTAACATGCTACAATTCTATTCCCACTATTCAAAGGAAGAGGAGGAAGAAGGAATAGGTGAAGGAGGAGGAAGAGGAGGAGGAGGAGGAGGAACACAAGGAGGAGGAAAAGAAGGAGGAGGAAGAGAAAGGAGGAGGAGGAAAATGGACAAAAGCAGCCCTTGAACTCACATTCTAATGGGGAGAATAAAAAGAACTAATATAAAGATCATAGAAAGTGTAGGGAACCTAATGAAAAGAACTAGGTATACAGAAGTTATGTAAAGGAAATGGAGAGTATCCTCGGCAGTGAAAGATACTGTCTGATATTTTGGGGCAGGAATTGAGGGACTTCTTTGGTTTCCTCCTATTTTCAGCTGCCTGAACCGTCATTCCTTTTCTCCCATCTCTCTCTTCTTCCTACCCCTTTCACCTTATTTCCTATAGACAGACTCTCTTGCCTCTTGGTGTTAAGTCAGTGAATGCAAAGATACTGGCGACAGCAAATGTGTGCTCCTGGGCAGTAAAAGGTACATTAGCTCCTGTAATGTTCCTAATGCCAACAACTCTACTTCCTCCTCCTGTATTTTTATAGGGATATAAATCAGGTGTTACTATTCCTAGGCAGACAGAGGAACTGGATAAATAACCTGTGCATTCATTTGGAAGTTATCTCAGAGTTTGTAGCAAATGCTAACTGATGGCCAGGGATATAATCAGAACAATGCAATCCAATAACCCAATAAACATTTATTAAGTGCCTGCTGTGTGCCAGGTGGCAGCTAAGTGATGCAGTAGATGGAGCACTGGGCTTGGAATTAAGAAGACTCATTTTCATGAGTTCAAATCCTGCCTCAGACACTTACTAGTTGTGTGACCCTGGGTAAATCACTTTATCCCGTTTGCCTCAGTTTTCTTAATTGTAAAATAAGCTGGAGAAAGAAGTGGCAAACCACTCCAAGAATCTGAGAAATGGAGTCATAAAGAGCTGGACATGACTAAACTGAGCTGAACTAAAGACACCTGGCACTATGCTAAGCACTGGAGATACGGTTAATAAAAATATAGACCCTGCCCTCCAGGGGATTGCAGCCTAATTGGGAGACACAACACATACACTATTCAGAGTTCTGAGACAAGGACAGGCTCACGGTATGTAGAAAGCTGGATAGAGAAGCACAGTCTCAATTTATGGCTCCCAGGAAAGACAGCAAGAGGGATATGTCGCCAACTTTCCTTTTTGAAGAACATGATCTTTGTGGGAATCGATCGTCCAGTTTCTTCACTGGAACTCAGCCTGGGCCAGTTGTAATGTAGGAAAGAATGTTGAGGTCATCCATTTCTTTCCAAATGATGACAATCTGGACAAAGAGAAAAGCAACAAGTTAGAGAGGAAAATGCTCTGGGTTTGGAAGCCTACTTTTGGAAATGGATTATAATGCTGACACTCACTAAGCCATATGACCATGGGCCAGAACTTCATCTCTGAAACACGTTTCTTTCACCTGTAAAATGGAGATAATAATATCCATGCTACCAGATCACCAGGAGTAAAGTATATTATGACTGTGAGCTTTTTCTTTAGGGAGGGAGGACGAGACAGTTATTTATGATTTCATCCTTGTGAGGATCTCCCCAGAGGGTAACTCCCATTCCATACAGATTAAGACCTGTTTTGCAATTTATAGTCTTAGAGGATGGGGAGGGGGCATAATTACCCACCTCCAGTAAAGCCTCTCTAGACTCCTTCAGTGCTGAAGACCAAGATCTTCCATTGCCTCCAAGGCGATCTCCACTCATCCTGATCTACAACTTGCCACTGTACCCCATTTGGTTCTGGAGAAGAGATTGAGACTGATTATTTTACACAGCCCTCCCTCAAATTCAATTCACTTCCAAGTCAAGACATCATATCACCCTCCTGATGTCATTGGTTCTCTTTGAGAAGGCTAAAAAACAATAATTTCCTTCTTCTGTACTCTCTTAGCACTGAGAGTTTGTAGCACTTAGTTACCTATAGTCTTCTATTGTTCACCATTGTTTTTTATGGGTATATCTTTTGTCGAATAGTCTGGGTGATCTCCAAGGTCTCTTTCAGCACTAGAATTTGGTGATGCTTTGGGGACAGAGAATAGAGGTTTCTTTGATACTCCTCAAATTATAGCAGTAAGCCAATTAAGGGCTAGATTTATGTCTTCTACTTTTTTTGAATTTCCTGTACTGGCTACACAGTAGGTGCTCAAAAAAAAAATCAACAACCTATTTGTTGACTGATAGAATTGCTGTATTTGCTTTTAAGAGCCAGATCAACATTTTTAAAAAAGCTTTTTACTAGCTATATGACATCGGACCACTCATTTAAGCTACATGAGCCTCAGTTTGTCATTTGTAAAATGGAGATAATACCTGTGAAGGGTAAAGATTAATTGACACAATGGGAGTAAAAGATTATAACTATAAGGCACTATGTGTCAGGAATTGTTTATTCATTATTTTGGAAATTTGAGTTTTAGTTGTGAATTTTCTTTAAGCAGGCACATCTATATTTATTGATAAGACTGTCTGCCTGGCTACAATTATACCCTAGGCAGATTCTAGATAATCTCTTTTGCCATCTGAGCCTCTATTGAAAATAATATAACAGCACTATGCAGCTACAATGTCAAGAAAGGTGACATTTGATCAGTTGTTTTATGTGAGTGTTCTGTCTCTCTGTGCCTCTGTCTCTCTGTTTCTGTCTGTCTCTGTCTCTTTTGTGTATCTCTTTTTTCTCGTTTCTGCCTGTCTCTCTTGTCTCTGTCTGTCTCTTTCTCTATGTCTCTGTCTCTCTGTCTGTCTCTCTCCCTTTCTCTCTCTCTCTTTCCCTCTCTCCTCTTCCCCTCTTCCTAATGGAGGAACTTATCAGTTTATACACATATATACACAGCTACTGTGCAGTTGGTCAGTTACATGATGCAGTGGATAGAAAACTTGGTATGGAGTCAGAAAGACCTGAGTCCAATCTGGCTTCGTACACTTACTAGCTGGGTGATCCTGGGTAGGTCACTTAACTCCTATCTACCTTAGCTTTCTCAACTGTAAAATGGGGATCATGATAGCTCTTTACTCCCAAGGTAGTTGTGAGGATCAAATGAGATAATATTTATAAAATACTTAGTACAGTGCCTGGCACATGCTTAATAAATGTTTCTTCCCTTCCACTTCCCTTCTCTTAAAAGCTGTTCTAATCTATAGTTTGAGCTCTTGAAAGTTCTACCAAGATTTAAGTACAAGTCAATGACAGACTGTGCTTTCTACCTAGAGCCAGGCTATCTAAATATAAAGACTCTCATTGTGAGATGATTGAGCATTAGGAAACACTTTTTTTTTTATCTTGATAACTCCTAAATGAGACAAAAAAGGTTCTCATCTATAACTGATCAGCATAAGGCTAAAGGAAGCTTTTATCTACTGTGACAGGGAAATAATGTCTGTGATTTTGCTACATTTTAGGAAGGACATTGTTAAAACATTGTTAATTTAGAGCAAAAATCCCTAACTTTTTTGAACTCATGGACCTTCCTGGAAGTCTGTTGAAGCCTATAAACTTCTATTATAGATTCCTTCTAGGAGTAATGTATTTTGCTTTGTTTTTGGAGGTAATTGGGGCTAAGTGACTTGTCCAGAGCCACCTAGTAAGTGTCTGAAACTGAATTTGAACTCAGGTCCTTCTAACCTCAGGTCTGGTGAAAATAATGTTTAGTTTAGTTTTTATTCATTATTAAAATAAATACAAAATTTCAGTTAGGAGTTAGTAAAAATAAAAGTGTCATTCTTCTCTAGGTTAAGGCAAGTAATAAGCATTTGTATAAAATTAAAATTCTTTATTAAGGCAAGAAGTAAGGCATTGATTTAGAAGCAAGAACAACCAGGATAATAGAAGACTTCAAGATCACATATACGAGAACAGCCCAAAGGAATGGGGGTCCTTCAGCATGAAGAAGGGAAGAATTGGGGCTTGGGGCAGTCTTTGAAAAATTGAAAGTCTGATAGAGAAAGGATTAATTTTGCTTTGCTTAGTCCCAGAAGGTAGACCTTTAAGCATGGGAGAAGCTTCAGAGAAGCAGATTTAGACTTGACATAAAAAAAATTATAACAGAGCTGTTCAAAAGTGGGTGGACTGTGCATGAACAAATGGGCTCTCCCTCTCTACGGAGGCATTAGTCTGGACAAAGACCTCTCAGAAATGTTCCAGAATGGATTCTTATTCAGGTACTGGCTGGACTCAATGACCTTCTAACAAAGATTTCTTCAATTGTGAAAAGTTGAGATTTTTTTTCTTAATAGCTGTGATCCATTTATTAAAAGAAATGATTGATTAGGCATCTGCAATGGTGACTTCCACACCTGGTTTAATGCTAATGGAAGAGATCTGTCTTAACAACTTCAGAAGGACTATGCAAATCAATAAGGCCTTTGTATATTCTCATCTGGAATCAATCTCAACTCTTTGATTCTTCACCTCAAGGAGTTTTTTCTGGTGATTTGAAGTGTCTTAGTGAGCATTCAAACAGATCCCTTCACTTTCAAATTCTCTTTGGCGCTTTTATTTGGATCAGCATCCACTTTCTCCGGTGATTTCATTGCAGAGTAAGATGCTTCAGATCCAGTGAATGGCCACTTCATTCTCCATATGTGTCTTGCAGATACCTTTGAATGCCATAGCAACAGAGGGGCTCCGTGACCAACAAGAACCCAGAAAGATCTATCATCTCAACATTGGTCCCCACAAGTCCCAACACTCTCCCAACTAAAAGCACTCACAGGATGCATCAGAGTCTTGAAAAAATTAATATGAGCTCCTAGTTCCATAGTCCCATATGGCTTTCAAATACCTTCCTCAAGACAATCCCAGAAGAGATAATGCAAGTTTTATTTTCCCCATTTACACGAGGAAACAGGTGCAAAGAACTTTACCCAAAGTCATCCAGCTGGTTAATATAAGAATCAATTCAAACACATTGAAATTTCCATGTTCCCAGACTTACTCCCCAGAACATTCTGTCTCTCTGGATCTCTGTTTCTTTGACTTTGCCTCTGTCTCTGTGTCTCTCTCTCTTTCTCTGTCTCTGTCTCTATCCCTCTGGTCTTTCTGTGTATCTCTGTCTTTTTTTCCGCAGAAAACTGCAGTGCAAAAAACCTTGCCCAAAGTCACCCAGGTGGATAACATAAGAGCCAGACTCAAACACATTGAAATTTCCAAGTTCCGGGACTTACTCCCCAGAACATTCCAGGTGCCTCAACCTCCAATATTCACACACATTCTCCCCACTCCTCAGTCTGTTCTAGTACCTCAGTATCTTTCTAGTCCATTTCCATGTGCCTTTCTTCGTCCTTCCAGTCTTCTCCCCCGTTTAATTCCCCACCCCACCTCCTGCCTAGTCTTTACTCCTTGCCCCCTATATCCCATTATTCACCCCTCAGTCTCTGTAAGGGCCTATCAGAACAGCAAGCTTCCCCCCGCCCCCATCACCTTCCAGTCCCTCTTGCCCACCTCTGCCCCCCGGGGAGGTCCTTAGAAATGCCATCCATTTCTCCAAAGGGCAGAAGAGACTATATTGAGCTGACTGTCTCCCCTTCCAACCAGTTTCCAAATTCTTCGGGGATTTCCAGCGGCCCGTGCCTCAGCCTGCCAGCGGCCAGGTATCCCTCCCTGCCTGCCGGAGAATACGTCGCTCCTCTGCTTAGGGGACTTAAGACCACTGTCTGCTTTTCAAAGCGCATTGGCGTGCTCAGCAGGCTACCTGGCGTTGCGCTTCAGGAGCTGGGTATCCGCGCAGCCCTCCACCTTCTCCTCCTCCTCCCCACGCCCCAGTCCCCGTGTACCCATTGATTGACACCCCCATCACTTCACTTTCCGTGCCTTCTCTTGCAAGGATGTTAGTCTCGCCCCCGCCTCTCGCTGCGGGAGCCAACCAGGGGAGGAGGGGCTGTTCCAAGATCCTATATAAACCAGCCCAGCCCGGGCCAGCCCCGCCAGCCCCGCCCGCCCCGCAGGAGCCCCGCAGAGCCCGAGCTGGTCTCTGCCAGCTACAGCGGAGCGCGGATTGCAGCGTGGGCACCCGGCACAGGCTCAGCTGGCTGGGAGCTGTGGGGATAGCCCCTTCGGGAAGCTGAGCGCTGGTGGGACAAACTTCTCCAGGAAAGTTGGGGGAAAGTGGCATTTGGGGGGGCGAAGGGAGGGAATGGTTTCTTCTGCTCCAGCTTGCTTAACACCGCGCTCATCCATTGATTATTCTCGGAGTCCTTCCTCATCTTTCTTGAATCTCCAAGTTCATTCTCAGCTCCCCCTTCCCTTTCTGAACCATCATACACACCCTGCCTCAATTTCCACCCTCCTCCTCATTCCTTTCTGTAGCCTTTCCATCCCCTTTACAAACTTCTTCCTCTCCGTAATTTCCTTTTCCCCCTGACAAGCAGTTTGTTTCTCTTATTTCAGTCCACTTTTGACCTTTTTTCTTTCCATCCCTTACCGTCTTTTCACCTCCCGCTCCCCCAGACATCTTCACCTTCCCTAGCTCCATCTCCCTCCTCTCCTTCCTTTCATTCATCCTCCGGTACTTCTCCCTCCCATCCCATGGATAACTCTCCTCTCTGGAATGTCAACAGCACCGCATGGAGCTCCCCTTTACCCCTAAACACCACCCCGCCCTGGCTGGGTCGGGATGAGGACGTGGCCAAAGTGGAGATCGCTGTGCTGGCCACCATCCTGGTACTCGCCACTGGGGGCAATTCAGTGGTGCTCCTGGCCCTGGGCTGGCCGGGCCGCAAGCGTTCCCGCATGCACCTGTTTGTGCTGCACCTCGCCCTCACTGACCTGGGGGTGGCACTCTTCCAGGTGTTGCCCCAACTACTGTGGGACATCACCTACCGGTTCCAGGGGTCTGACGTCCTCTGCCGAGTGGTCAAGTATCTCCAGGCCCTGAGCATGTTTGCTTCCACCTACATGCTGCTGGTCATGACCCTGGACCGATACCTGGCTGTCTGCCACCCACTGAGGACCCTCCACCAGCCTAGCCACTCCGTCTACCCTCTCATTATTGCCACCTGGCTCCTGGCTGCAGGCCTCAGCCTCCCCCAGGTCTTCATCTTCTCACTAAGGGAGGTGAGGCAAGGTACTGGGGTGCTAGATTGCTGGGCTGACTTCCACTTCTCCTGGGGGCTTCGGGCCTATATCACATGGACCACACTGGCCATCTTTGTCCTTCCTGTGGCCGTACTTATAGCCTGTTACAGCCTCATCTGCTATGAGATCTGCAAAAACCTGAAGGGCAAGACTCAAGCTTGGGGAGTGGGAGGAAGAGGCCAAAGGGCAGTACGGAGAGGGGCCGCCTCGTTCCAGGCTCTGGGAGGGGCCATCCAGGGCCTGCCATCTCGAGTCAGCAGCATCAGCACCATCTCCCGAGCCAAGATCCGGACCGTGAAGATGACCTTTGTCATTGTGTTGGCTTACGTTGCCTGCTGGGCGCCTTTCTTCAGTGTCCAGATGTGGTCAGTGTGGGATGAGAACGCCCCTGATGAAGGCAAGTGGGTATGTGTGTTATTGGGGGGAAGGTGCTCCTCCCTTGGCCTTGCCTGGAAGGAAAAGCTTTCTTCCAAGGCAGAACCAATGGGGGGGGGGGGTCTTTCCAAGGAACAACCAAGAATTTACTGCATGGTTTGTGAGAGAACCTAAAGTGTTTCTTCCATTTAAGAGTGAGAGTCAGGGAGGGAGTAGTTGTAGTTTGAGCCCTAAACATTCTTTCTTATGTCACCAAGGAACCCTTGGAACACAGCTCTAAAGAGACTGTCTTAAGCTTGGTGGTCTAGGGGAGGTAAGGAATGGGGAAAGAGACATTTCAGCTACTTTTGGGGAATGCTAACTCTTCAGTGAGCAATATTCAGAGACATCTCTGCTGCTCTGGAGGGAAGTCTGGATTCTCGGTGCATACTGGTGATCCCTGGTCACCAGGATGAATGACGATATTAATATACAGTGTTTGTATGTCATGATTAAGGTCTGCAAAGTCCCTTACTAATATCTCAGTGGCTGCTCACATCAGCTGTGAGAGGTACCATTTTGATTCCTATTTTATAGATGAGGAAACAGATTCAGAGAAGCTAAATGACTTGGATATACTCATATAGCTAACAAGTGTCTGAGGGGAGTAGAACCCTCCCGAGGCTAGTTTAGTGACCTATCAGCTTCCCCTGAACTTTCTTCCAGTTTGTGTCAGTATGGCACAATGTACGTCCCTCTATGGACACTTGTGGAGGATTCAGCAGCTATTCTCAAGAAACCTGGTAAAGAAACTTCCTGAGAGCTTTTCAAGGCCCCTTATAAATCAGAATGGCAAAAACACTGAAGCTGGAATTGGAAAACCTGGTTTAATCCTCGCTGCCCATTGCTAGCTGTGTGAATTTGAACAAGTCATGTAAAATCTCTGAGATTCAGTTTTTTCATCTGTAAAATAAGGGAGTTGGACTAGGCAGTCTTTAAGGGTCCTTCCAGTTCTAAATCTTAGATGCCCTTTCTCTCCCAAACTTGAGAACTGGCCTCCAAGGAAGCCAGAGAGGATCATTTAGTTTAGAATGTCAAAATAAAAAATGATAGGGGGAAGAACTAAATTATAATACATTAGGATTTCCCCGAGCTGCATATTGACTTGGAAAACTACATATCATTATTATCTGTTTTATATTATGTTTATACTTATTTTAATAAAACATTTCCCAGTTACATTTTAATTAATATAGGCAGATCCAACCTAGGGTTTGACACTTTTGATTTAGCTCATGACCTTCCTCTGCCTCCTTAGGAAAGGTGAAATCACAGACTGGAAAGGGCAGGACACAGTCAGGTGAGATCTGCATTTGGATCTCAGCTCTGACATTGCTAGTTGTGTGACCATGAGTCAATCACTTTCCCTACCCGACCCTAAGCTTCTTCATCTGTAAAATGGGAATAATAATGCTTTCAATTGCTGCTTCCAGAGTTCTTGAAGCAAGTAATTTGTAAATCTTAATGCACTGTAAAAAAAAAAAAAAAAAGAATTCAAGCATCCTTATTTAAAAAAAGAATACTCTGGAGTCAGTATTCTGAGTTTGGAGGACATGGTTGGAATGGTAGACTTCAGTCGAACAACAATTTCATTTGGAGACTGGAAAATAAGTGTCCTCTTCCTCCTTCCTCCTTCTTCCCTCCTCTTTCCTCCTATTCCTCCTTCTTCCTCCTTTTCCTCCTTTTCCTTCCTTCTCCTCCTCCTTCTCCCTCTTCTTTCTCTTCCTGGAGAAGGAAATGGCAAACGCCTCCAATGTCTGCCAAGAAAGCCCCAAATGGGGTCATGAAGACTCAGACAGGACTAAAAAAATGACTGAACAACAGTAAATTTACTATGTATGTGCCAACCATTGTGCTAAGTACTAGAGAAAAGACTACAAATAAACAAGACAGTCTCTTCCCTCATTAACTGGGAAAGGCAATACAAAAAAGAGAGTGAGAAGGGGCTAGAAGATCCTCAGAGCATAGAGGGGATAGCTGTTGAGGACATGGAGAATTCCAAAGTGGGAGTGAGTGTTGCATGAAATCCTGGTTCAGGGTGGGAACTCACCAACAGAAAAATGGACTACATTCAAGGAGACTGCTTCTCCAGGTTGGTTAATACTCTGATGAGGATGTGGAGAAGCCCAAGTTAGAGACAGGAAGGTCATTGTCCTGATTCCCCCAAACTTATCTGTGAAAAACCCTCATCTCACCAGACCCTCATTCAATATGTTGGGGATTCTGGCAAAATAAATAAATAAACAAAAAATCCATAAAAATTTCTTATCAGGCTGTCCAATTTCCATCATCTTTGAAGAAATGTCAATCTCTCCCTTCTCATAGCTCTCCCCTTAATTTAATTTAACTAGTCCAAAGCCAAATACTACCTGTCAAGTGAAAGTGTTTGTGTTTGGCAAATGTTGACTTTGGCAGTGCCCAGTAAAATTAGCAATTGATGGTACAGTGCACAGAACATTGGAACTTGGAATCAGGAAAACTCAATCTTCATGTTCAAATCTGGAGTCAGAGAATTGCTGGCTGTGTGACCCTGGGCTTTATCCTGTTTTCCTCAGTTTCTTCTTCTGTAAAGCTGGAAAAGGAAATACTGCTCTAATATATTTGCCATGAAAATCTTAAATCGGGTGGTCAAGAGTTGTACATGACTTATATACATATATTGTATTTAACGTATACTTTAACATATTTAACATGTATTGGTCAATCTGCCATCTGGAGGAGGGGGGTAGGAGGAAGGAGGGGAAAAATTGGAACAAAAGGTTTTGCAATTGTCAATGCTGAAAAATTATCCACACATATATCTTGTAAATAAAAGCTATAATAAAAAAAAAAGAGTTGGACATGGACATGATGAAATACAGCTCATTACCACCACCTAAAAACTAAATATAAATATATATTATATATACATATATATTATATATTCACATTTATAAACTGTGTCTAAAACTGACACTTATATGTATGTGTACATATGTATTCATGTACATTTTATGTATGTGTGAGAATTATATATATATGTATTATAGATATATATATTTATAGATAAATATAAGAACTCCACTATACTGTTGTTATATTAGAGTATCTTATTTGACTTTTATACATCACCATATTAAAAAGAGTGTTGGACCTGCAATCATAGGCCAGGAGTTCAAACCCCAGCTTTACTACTTAGTTCCTGTAGGTCAATGGACAAGAGATTTCCTCATTGTTAAAATGAAGGGTTAGGTGACCTCTGAGGTCTCTTTCAGCTCTCCTATGATCCTAGACCAGGGTGGGAATCTAGACTCAGCCCTTATTAGCTAGGGAAACCTCAGTTTCCTCATCTATAAAATGGGGATAATAGTACTTGCTCTTCTTATACTATGGAAATGTTGTGAGGAAGGTACTTTGTAAACCATAAAGCCATATATAGGATGTTCCCTAAAGCTAGAGCTTACAATTGCACTAAGACTTTGGGAACATCCTGTATAAATGAGAATTGTTTAATTTTTTTGGCAGTCGTTATTATTGTTTGTACTAGCCCCAGACCAGGTCCCAGACCCTGAGAGTCCTGGCTCTTTTAATAATGATAATAATGATAATCAGCACATCTTCCTTTGTCCTGGCATATAGTAGGAATGTAATGAATGCACCTGACTGACTCTTAGTTTTGCAAAGCTCTGTATGTAAATTATCCCATTTCATCCTCACAACTGTCCTATAGGTAGATTATCATCTACCATTATTAACCCCATTTACAGATGAGGAAGCTGAGGCTGAGAGAGATAAGACTTGCCGCGGATCACACAGTTTATAAGCTTCTAAGGTAGGATTTGGCCCCAGACCTTGCCTCTTCCACCACTGCCCCCTTTGCCTCTGGCTGACTTGATGTTTCTCCTTTGGCAGACTCCACCAATGTGACTTTCACCATCACCATGCTGCTGGGCAACCTCAGCAGCTGCTGCAATCCCTGGATCTACATGTGTTTTAGCAGCTACCTGCTGCCAGCTCCGATGCGGGACCTCTCCTGCTGCAGGCAGCCCCAAGCCGGACTGAAGAGACAGTTCTCCAATGGAAGCTTCTCTAGCCGTCGAGCAACCCTCCTCACCCGCATCAGCCACCCTCCGCACCCGAGCCTCAGCGGGTGCCCCCGGCCGGAGGAAAACCTCAAGGACTCCTTTGCACCCAATGAAAATGCCATCATTGAGACCAGAGCCCTCTAGAAGAATCCCCGAAGGGACAGATAGCACCCTTTGGTTTGGGGGGATCTTATATGGTAAAAGTGGGAAGAGGAGGAGGGATGAATTGAGAGTGACCTCTCTTTAAGGTGGAAATGCTGGCCGGGTCACCTTGGTCCTTAATTAGGGGCATCCAGGGATCCTATGTCCTTCTGGGGAACTTCAAACACAGGTGCATGTAAGATGACCAGATGTGACTATCTCTTTGGCCTAAGATGTCCAGCTCCTGCTGACTCCTGTGACCCATCCTGGAAGCGCAAGGTTTAGTACTGTAGAACCCACCATCTCCTTTCCTGATATTTCAGAACTGAAATTTTGGACTGAAATAGCTCCTTCCTCCCCACGTCACAAACCCACTTTAGCTTGGTTAACAGTCTCTGAGAAGTACTCTGGCTATCAAAAAAAAAAATGCATTATTTTGAGGCCAGACTGAGAATATCCTTCTCCAAACTTTATCTGGATCATAGATATACAAGCTCTCACTGGTATCTTCCCAACCTTTCTATGCTGGTGTATGGGGGACTCTGGGGGGAGTCAGAGCTGCACTGAAGTCTCTGCTCCAAGAAGCTGTAGCATGAGCAATGGCCACGTCCTGGTAAACCTTCTCAGCAGAAAAGCTAAGTCGAGCTGAGGGTAGCCAAGGGGATGTCTATTCCAAACATGTGAAGTCTTCCCCAATGGAATGCACCAATAAGAGCAGTTTGTCCCCATGGCCATGAAGCAGGCTGAAACAGGCATTATGAAATGCTTGGAGTTTAGTTAAACCCTGAAGATTCCCTAAGTCATCCATTGCATCTGGGGCCATCATCTTGACTTTTGTTCTGCCTCTGGTCTTTGATGACTCTGGAAGCATGACTGAGGCTAAAGATTTCATGCAACTGTGTCTCACTTAAATTCACTTCATTCAGGAATTAAGACATCACCTTGTGCTGTCATTTGGCACTAATGGTAGCATAGACTTCCAGAGCTTATGTAGACTTCGTTTCTCAGTCATTTAGAGGTGCCAGCGGAGGAGGATGTTAATGTATCTGTGATCAACCCCAAACTTCAATGATGATGGGAGAGCTCATTGTCTCAGAGCCAAAATTAGAGATCAGCCAAGGTTTAACACTTCCGAAGGAATGTCAGACTTAATGGGGACCAAAAGACCAGAAACTCAGTGATGTTGGCTCTTGGCTGGCACTATGAGAATTGTGTTTATAAAATTAAAAAAAAATTATACGGTATTTTGTATCTGGAAGGGACCTTAGTTGCCATCAAGTTCAAGGCCTTTCCTTTTACATATGAAGAAACTGAGTCAGAGAGAGGGTAAATTTCTTGTTCAGAATCCCAGACCTGGTAAGCATCTGAGATAGGATTTGCTGAATCCAAGTCCAGCATCCTCGCTATTATTCTGTACTTTTGGGAGTTGGTAAAGCAAAGTGGAAACCAGCCCACTTATGAAACTGCATGAATTTTTTAGCAACGGGATTTATAACTGAAAGCGGCATGAAAGACAAGGATCTAATGCCATTATTTTGCAGAGGAACAAAATGAGACTCAGGTTACATAAGTCATCAGTGGCACTTGTGGGATTTGAACCCTCCTCTTCTGTATCCAGATACAATCTTCTTTGTACTGTCCTATACTGAGTTGGAGATGAGGAACCTCCTTGGAAGTGGAGGCAGGGACTGGAGCCACTCAAGGAAAGAAGTTTATAGGGGCCCTGGGGGCCTGATGAAGAAGTCAAAATAAAAGGGTCCAGAGGCTCATGTTGTGGCGAGATTTCTGCTTTTGTGGACAGGACACATGAATTCAAACCTCAATTTTTCTATTTTCAATTGTACCTGTGTGACCACAGATGAGTAATTTGCTTCTCTGAGACTCATTTGTAAAATGAGGTGGTTGGAACCTCAGAGTTCTCTTCTAGTGAACTACAAGTAGGGATTTTTAGAGCACTACTCTAATGGCTTTGAGGAGCAGTGAGGGAGAAGAAATGATGATGATTTTGCTTTTGGGAGCCCCCTGTCAGGGGGAATTTGGTAAACACAACAGAGAAAGAGAGGGGTTTCTTTAGCTTGTGTCAAGAAAGCCTTGAGCTGAACTTCTTCTACCTGTCTTATATTTGTACCTAAAGGGACCTGGGTTACTGCCTCCTCTGGATCTGCCCTGAGTGATCTCCTTAATCCTAAAACAGGGGGGGGTCTAGATCCTAGCCCCAGAATACTGGATAACCTCATAGTTCTTAAAGCAATCATGAAGGGGAAAAAAGACATTGTGATTAAAGATAGGTGTGGCCTTTGAAAGATCAATAATGATAATGTATAATAGAGATATACTAGGATACCCTAATCTACAATAGAGAACAATATTTTCATAGCAACCACTTTTTATTGTTAGAGGAGTGAAATAGCAATCTTGGCCCTGACAGCAGCACTAATAAATTCTGGCTTCTGCAGTGGTCAGATTGCCCACCTTTGCCTTAGGGCAAGGATTCTTAAACTGGATTGCTCTGACAGCCTCTGAAGTCTTTGAATCTCTTCTTAGAATGCCATTTTAAAATCTATAAAATAAAATATGTAGGATTACAAGGAAAATCACTTACATTGAAATATAATTATCAGAATATATTTTTTGAAAACCAAGTTCATGAAGAACTGATATCCCTGCACAGGCTACTGTGGAAGATGAGTCTGTGACCTTTCTCTGCTCCATGCTAGCCTACCCGCTGATGGCTGTTGTGAATTTTATTAAAAGAGAATCACCCATTCTGCCTCTAAATATAATTAGAAGCTCCTGTCTGTTTGGACATAATCCTCTCCTCCACATTCTCTCCCATCCATTTCCAATAAGATTTTGATTACAGATGGTATTGCTTTGTAAATAAAATTAGTGAGCTTTACTGCCAGTATCACCTCAGATTTTATTAAAAAAATTTTTTAAGGTTGAATCCATTTTATGGGATAGTGAAAAGATCCATGCATTTAGAGAGAGACGCCATAGGTGGAAAGACTGGGTGTTTGATTGAATCCCCCTCCCTCTCTTTCATTTTTCTCATTTGTAAAATGAAAGGATGTACTAGATGACCTTTAAAGTCTCCTCCAGACATTGTATGACCCTGTATCTGTGAGCTCGCCCAGCATCTTCATCTAAGGATGTTGCAAGTGCCTTTAGTCACTTGTACCCAGAGACCTGCCTTTTAGTTCTGTAGCTTCCATCACCTTGGTTTGAGACAGTTTTCGCATGTGCTCACTAATCAATCCCCTTCTCCTTCCAATCATTTTAGTGATCTTCTCTCTTGTCTTTACCTATATTTAACTGTGCCTTTGAGATGACTTTTAACCCTCTCCAGACTTCCCAAGCTGCCTTTCAACAGTCGTTTTCCTTATAAATCAAAAAGTCCTGAATTTAATGTCTGTAGGCAAATGGGTGTCATTCCTAAGAAGTGTAGTTTAATCGCTCTAGAACTAGAATAACTGAGCCTGTCACAACATAATTCAGTTACCTGAAAATAAGAGGCACAAGACCAAATATTAGAAAGTCATAGATTCTACTGTCTAGTAAAGTGTCCCTGTGCCATTATAGGAAATACATTTGGTATGTGTTTTTAGAACTGGAAATTACTCATCTAAATCAGTGATTTTGCTCCTGGCAGCAGACTACAAAATTCCTTAGAGGTCTCTAATCTGAATAATAGTAATAATAATAATAATAATCTGAAATTGTACTTGGAAAATATTTAATAGATAAATAAAAATACAGGATAACATGTTAAGTCATTTTGATTGTCTCACTCTTCATGATCCTATTTGAAGTTTTCTTGGCAGAGATAATGGAGCCATTTCCTACTCCAGCTCATTTTACAGATGAGGAAACTGAGGTAAACAGGATGAAGTGACTTGCTCAGGGTCATACAAGTCAGAAAGTATCTGAGGTCAAATGACTTATAAAGATGAGTCTTCCTAATTCTAAGCCCAGTGCTCTGTGCACTGTGCCACCCAGCTATCTTATACAATACAATGTTATTTTTTTTTTACCTTCTAAGCTAATAAGTTGCCTTCAGGAATTTGTTTCTATTTAAGTTTGAAAGCACCATTCTCCTTGACTTCTTCCTTGCATCTTACATATAGCCTATATAACCTCTCGTCTCAACTCCTACTTTGGGAGAGGAGTCTTAAGTTCTAAAGTAAGGTGACATCTCATCTTCAACATTCTAGGATAAGTATCCCTGAGGGATGCTCTAATGCCATTGGCCCAAGCCCCACTAGTTTGTCATTATAAACTGATGATCATTTAGTCAGACGACCATAAGGAGCTTGCAGAATGGGGTATTTTTCTTTAAAAACAAATTGGTACCCAAGAGAACATTTACACAGCAACAACAAGATCAGTTAAGAATCAATTCTTATGGACGTGGCTCTTTTTAACAATGAGGTGATTTGGGCTAGTTCCAATGGTCTTGTGATGGAGAGAGCCATGATGGGGACTAAGTGTGGATCACAACATAGCATTTTCACTCTTTTTGTTGTTTTTTGCTTGTATTTTGTTTTCTTCCTCACTTTTTCCTTTCTGATCTGATTTTTCTGATGCAGCATGATAATTGTGGAAATATTATAGAAGAATTGCACATGTATAAAATATATTGGATTCCATGCCATCAGGGGGAGGGTGTGGGAGGAAGGGAGAGAAAAAATTGGAACACAAGGTTTTGCAAGAGTGAATGTTGAACGCTATCTATTCATGTTTTGAAAATAAAAAGCTTATAAAAATAAATAGATAAAAATTGGTACAAAACATCCCCCCTCAAAGTCTGCAATAGACCTCCATGAATATATACAAAATCCAGGGGGAAATGGGCTCAAGTTTAGGGAGCACATTTGGTGAAAGGATAATCCACAGGAAGTTCTTCATAAGCATATTTCACTTTCTTTGCTGGGCTTCTCTGTAGAACTTTAAATTTATAGGCTGCTGTCCCCCCAGTCTTTTATGGGCAGAATGTGTGTGTGGTGTGAAGGAAACCAAAGCTTTGTGGTCGAAGGAAATTTTCGTTACTAGAAACATTTGGGTAATGAAATGGGAGATTATGTTATGTCTGTGGAACAACAGACACTGGAAAGGGGAAGTTGAAAGAGCCAATATTTTCCCAGATCTTAATTCAGCTTGGGTCTTCTGCTCTGAGATGCCTCTCTTTTCTCTGAAAGAGATTTCTTTTTAGGCAGTTAGCTGAATGCCTTTCATTTGAAAGGATAAAAAGCAACCCCCTGAGGAGCAAAGATAGGATTGAGCTGTGATAGAGAGGGAGAGGGAGAGGGACTGGGGATATTTAGCCTTGACAGGGTGAGAATTAAGAAAGGAGGAGATTAAGAAGAAATGATAACTTTTTTAAAGGAGAAAAACAATTTATCAAAATAAAAAAGATGATATTTTTAAAAAGGAGAAAACCAACTTATCAAAAAATTTTTAAAATGATTTTTAAAGGAGAAAACCAATTTATCAAAATGAAAAAGGAGAATTCACAAAAGATGATGAGGAAATGTTTAAAAGCAATTTTGTCCAAATATATGCCAACAAAACTATTATATTAAGTGAATGATTACTTAAAGAAATGGAAAATATCCTGCTCAACAAAATAAGAAATAGAAAAATTGAATAACTTGATCCAGGAAAAAGAAAACAATAAGCCATAAATTAACTCCCAAAGTGTGTGAGAAACAGAGAGAGAAGGATAAGAGGAAGGGAGGAGAGAGACAGTGACAGAGACGGAGAGATGGAGAAACCCAGTTTTTGGATATATTTACAGGTGAATTCTCTTTACAATAAAAAGTTCTGAAGTATCGTTCCAGCTTTCTGTTTTATAAGAAAATGTCTATTTAAAAAAACAAACGAGTGAATCCTATCAAACATTCAAAAAATAATTTACTCTTATGTACATAAACTGATTGCCTTTCCCTTCTAAGATACCTTTTCCATTTTCTTCATATATTCTATGCTCCTATCTATTTGCATATTTCCTTGTGGGCAGGGACTGCTTTTGTCTTTCTATCTTTTATTTTTGGCTCAGTATTTGGCAGATAGAAATTAATTAATAAATACTTGACTTGATTACTTGATGGATTTACAAAAATAAAGGGAGAGGATATCATCCTTCTTTGAGACAATAAGATTCTGATGGCCAAGCAAGGAGAACTAAAAAGTAGTGCTTTCTTTCAACATTTAAAAAGTTGGAGCCCAGAAGATAGACAAGGTTTAGATTTGCTTTGCTTGATTGTAGAGGGCAGAATGAGCAGCAATGGATACGAGTTGTGGAGCGATGTCTGAAGTCTTATAAAAGACAATTCATAAATAATTTGAGCTTCTCCAAAGTGGAAGAGGTTTCCTGGCGGTTAGTAAATCCTCCTCCAGAAGACATCCTTAATGAGAACTTTTAGATGACTCCTTGTTGGGAATAGAATGGGCATGGAGATGGTCCTGATTATGCTTAGGTTGGACTAAAAGATTTTTTTTATTATATATATATATATATATTTTATAATATTATCCCTTGTATTCATTTTTCCAAATTACCCCCCCTCCCTCTATTCCCTCCCCCTGACGACAGGCAATACCATACATTTTATATGTGTTACAATATAGTCTAGGTACAATACATGTGTGCGAATATCATTTTCTTGTTGCACAATAAACATTAGAATCCGAAGGTACCTGCAACCTGGGCAGACAGATATTAGTGCTAACAATTTTCATTCCCCTCCCAGTGTTTCTTCTCTGGGTGTAGCTACCTCTGTCCATCATTGATCAACTGGAAGTGAGTTGGATCTTCTTTATGTTGAAGATTTCCACTTCCATCAGAATACATCCTCATACAGTATTGTTGTTGAAGTGTACAGTGATCTTCTGGTTCTGCTCATTTCACTCAGCATCAGTTGATTTAAGTCTCTCCAGGCCTCTCTATATTCCTCCTGCTGGTCATTTCTTACCGAGCAATAATATTCCATAACCTTCATATACCACAATTTACCCAACCATTCTCCAACTGATGGACATCCATTCATCTTCCAGTTTCTAGCTACAACAAAAAGAGCTGCCACAAACATTTTGGCACATATATGTCTCTTTCCGCTCTTTAGTATTTCTTTGGGATATAATCCCAGTAGTAGCGCTGCTGGGTCAAAGGGTATGCACAGTTTGATAACTTTTTGGGCATGATTCCAGATTGCTCTCCAGAATGGCTGGATTCTTTCACAACTCCACCAGCAATGTATTAGTGTCCCAATTTCCCCACATCCCCTCCAACATTTGTCATTATTTGTTCCTGTCATCTTAGCCAATCTGACAGGTGTGTAGTGGTATCTAAGAGTGGTCTTAATTTGCATTTCTCTGATAAGTAGTGATTTGGAACACTCTTTCATGTGAGTGGATATAGTTTCAATTTCTTCCTCTGAGAATTGTCTGTTCATATCCTTTGACCATTTATCAATTGGAGAATGGTTCGGTTTCTTATAAATTATGGTCAGTTCTCTATATATTTTGGAAATGAGACCTTTGTCAGAACCTTTGTTTCTAAAAATATTTTCCCAATTTGTTACTTCCCTTCTAATCTTGTTTGCATTAGTATTATTTGTACAGAAACTTTTTAGTTTGATGTAATCAAAATCTTCTATTTTGTGATCAATAATGATCTCTAGTTCTCCTCTGGTCATAAATTCCTTCCTCCTCCACAAGTCTGAGAGGTAGATTATCCTCTGTTCCTCTAATCTATTTATTATCTCCCTCTTTATGCCTAAATCCCGGACCCATTTTGATCTTATCTTGGTATATGGTGTTAAGTGTGGATCCATATCTAATTTCTGCCATACTAATTTCCAGTTTTCCCAACAGTTTTTTCCGAATAATGAATTTTTATCCCTAATGTTGGAATCTTTGGGTTTGTCAAAGATTAGATTGCTATAGATGTACCCTTTTTTTGGACTAAAAGATTTTGAGTTCCATTCTAAGTTTGGGATTTTCTTTTCTTCCTTTTCTTCCTTCCTTCCTTCCTTTTCTTTCTTTCTTTCTTCCTTCCTTCTTTTCTTTCTTTCTTTCTTTCTTTCTTTCTTTCTTTCTTTCTTTCTTTCTTTCTTTCTTTCTTTCTTTCTTTCTTTCTTTCTTTCTTTCTTTCTTTCTTTCTTTCTTTCTTTCTTTCTTTCTCTCTCTCTTTCTCTTTCTCTCTCTTTCTCTCTCTCTCCTTCCCTCCCTCCCTCTTCCTCTCTTTTATTTTTCTTTCTCTCCCTCTCCCTTTCCCTCCTCCCTCTCCCTCTCTCCCTCTTCCTCTCCTCCTCCCTCTCCCTCTCTCCCTCTTCCTCTCCTTCTCCCTCTCCCTCTCCCTTCCTCCCTCCCTCTTTCTACTTGCCCAGTAACTTTGGGATTTTCAAATTCTGTCAATAGATGATCTTCCAATTCTGTAATCTATAATAGGTTACTTTTCTACTCCTATTGCCCCTTTTCTTTACTGTTTTTATCTCTGATATATTGGTGGCCTTCCAGTATCACAATTTACAATGCAAATGCCCAACTCCAAGTGATATATATCAATTTAAAGGAGTATATTACAGCCCCTAGGAATATTTGCATTTTAAATCTAAACTCTCTGCAGAGAGAAGACCACGTCCCTGATTAATCCCGTTTAACCCATTTGGGGGAATTTTAGGCATTATCTTGGAGGGATTGTTGTTGATGAAAGGGTGAATAGACAAAGAAGGTTTATTTTCCCTTCCACCCAAGCCCCCAAATCATACTCTGGTAACGAGGTGTGAGGCTAGCCTGACCTAAAAAAATTACAGAAGTAGCATGAATGGTGACATGGGATAGAGGTTTTGAGAGATTAGCGCACATTTACTTTAGATGTCTCATTCATCCTCCTCCTTTCAACCCATTGCAAGAAGAGTTAACATTGGTTCCTAGGAGAGCCGGGAGTTCTTCCCGCAGTCACCAGATGGCGACATAGTTCTGAAAGTGCCCCCCGTTTATGAACTGGCCAATGTTGGCTTCTTTGGATTCTCCTTATTCCTCTGTCATTCTGCCCCAGTAATAATCCGATTATTAGCTACATAATAATCCAGAGCACATAATAGGTGCTAGTTACTCCAAAGGGTCATTTTGGGCGGAAGCTCTTTGTCAGAACTTTATCAGGCACTCTTATTTTTTCTAATAACATCAATCTCTCACTGCCTAATTTGTTCATTTTACAGAGAAAACTGAGATTTATCCAGTGTCACATAGCAAAATATCCACGGCAGAATTTGAACTCGGGTCTTTCTGATTCCAAGGCAGGCACTCTATCCACCGTGGGATTTTAGGGTCCTAGCCTTATTTATTAATTAATCAATAACCAAATGCTTATTCATTATCAACACATTAATTTCAAAGGTTGGTCTAATAATTAAGTCTTAATAGATTATTATAGAGTTATAAAATTATAAATATATATGAATATATAAAACTATATATTTATAAAATATAGTGATATATTAATTAGATCAATTTTTGTTAATAAAACATTAATAGTCATTCATTAATAAGTGATTATTAACTGATTGATGAAGTGCCATAATTTATATATATTATATATATTCATAAATTGATTAATATATATGAATATATAAAATTATAGATTTATAAAATATAGCAATATATTAATTAGATCAGTCTTGTTAATAAGACATTGTATTTATTCAATGATAAATTATTAACTAATTAATGAAGTATCATAATTTGTTAATGTTCTCATTAATGAACTATTATTAATAGCTCTGGTTATTAATTCTGTATCTTCAGGAGAGTGACCTCAATTCTTTTTGATATAAAACTCATTACACACATTTTGAGAAAACCAAGCTCTTGGGACTTGACACACACACAATGAGGAATTTAATTATTGTTAATAATAGCTCACATATATATTGTGCTTTAGAGTTTATAAAACCCCTTAAATATATCTTGTCCCCATTTTCAAGAAAAGGAAACTGAGGCCCAATGAGATTGTGACTTGCCCATGGCTAGTAAGTGACAAAGGGAGGATTCAAATCTGCATCTCCCCTGACTCCAATTCCTGTGTTTGCCCAAGGCATCCCACTGCTTCACTGAGGTCACCTTTCTGGACATTTTGTCAATTGCTTCAAATCAGTTGCTACTAGTCTATTCCAAAGTCTCATTAGCCCAATCTCCCTACAAGACTCACCTTTGTTTACTTGGCTTGCACTCATCAGGAACATTTGGCAAATCATTTTATATCAGATATTCTCAAGTATCTATGACATTTATGGGGACCATAGATCTTGTGAGTTATCCCCCGCATTTTAATTTTGATTAACTTACTTTTTTATGTTTTTGTCCCTTTTTTCCCACTTTAGTCATTTAAAAAATTTTTATTAAAGTTTTTGATTTTCAAAACATTTACCCCTGCAAAACCTTGTGTTTCAAACTGTCTTCCCTCCCTTCCCCTAACTCCCCCCATAAACAGCAAGTAATTCAATAAATAGATGTTAAACATGTGCAATTCCTCTATACATATTTCTACAAGTATCACGCTGCACAAGAAATATCAAATCAAAGAGGAAAAAGTTGAGAAAGAAAACAAAATGCAAGCAAATAACAACAAAAAAATTAAAATACCATGTTATGGTCCACACTCAGTCCCCATGGACCTCTCTCTGGGTACAAATAGCTCTTCACCATAAATTCATTGGAACTTTGACTTCTTTTTTTTAATCATCAATGAATATTAAAGCAAAAATTACAAACTCGCAAAAAGCTTACAGCCACTTATCCCCCTCCAAAAAAATCATGCACTATGAGTGAGTTGGAGTAATCTCCAAATGCAAGGATGGTTCAACCATTAACACAAAAAAACAATGAACACAATCAAATTAAAAACAGAGCTGTGTGACTATATCAAGATATGTAGGAAAAAAGCCTCTGACAAGGCGCAACGCACACCTATGCCAAAAATTCTATTGTATAGAAGTAATTACAGAAATAATAATAGCAGCTGCCATTTATAGAGCCCCTATTATGTGGCAGTGCAAAGCACTTAACAGATATTATCTCACTTGATCCTCGCAGAAACCTGGGATGTGGGCGCTATTACCACCCATATTTTACAGATGAGAAAACCAAGGGAGACAGAAGTTAAGTGATTTGTCCACTAGTAAGTGTCAGGTCATTTTTGAAGCTAGCTCTTCCTGACTCCAAGACCAGCAGTCCATATATTGGACCACTTAGTACTATATATTAAACAAATATGATAAAAGCATTTATGCAGCTTTAGAAGCATTATTTATTTTTATTTTGAACTTTGCTAACAAAAATAGTTCTGCTACTTTCAATTTTTTATATATGTGTGTATGTATATTAGAATAGAAAAAGAAGATTGGACCCAGAACTGTGAGTCTCTACGCAGAAAAGCTCATTTTCTGATTTTTCAGCATAGATATCATTCAACCTGCAGCTTTCAAAGCTGTCCCACTTGTCTATGCTCTTTTTGGCCTTCCTTCTGTTCTCTTTTTTGTATTTAAGGAAAAAAAACTTTAATGGCACTTTTATTTTTTTCCTTTATCTTTATTTTTCTCTTTCTTCCCTTTTTTTCTTCTCAGCTTGACTTCTGACAAGCAGCATTATTGCCTACAATAGTTATCTCTGTGTGCATTATATCCCCCTAGTAGAACTTAGGCTTACTAAAGAACCCTGAAACCCCAGCATCCACTGTGGTTTTCTATACGTAGTAGGCACTTAATAAATGCTCCTTGGATTCAATGGAATGGATTCTAACACCTTCTTTAATCAAATATTCCATGTCTTAGCATTTTGATAGTTCTACCTGGCCTCTAACCTGAATTCTTCTTGCTGTAAGTTGTTTCCTTGTGCTTATTATTGAAAGAAACCCCATCCAACTAAAACTCAACAATTTGTTGAGAAGGGAACCCCACTTGATTGTCAGAATTCACATAGCCACTTCTGTATAGTCCACTGGTTCCGAGGAGAAGGTGTGATTGACATCCCAAGTATAAGATTCACTTTTCTTGGGGTCCACATTGACATAATCCTCAGTTGCCTTTATGTTCTCATACTCGGTAGAAGACAAAGTCATTTTGTAGCCAGTGGCTGGAAAGACCAGGGTGCTATAATTCACATCCTCAGGCGTCTAGGAATACCAGAAAGTAGGCAAAAAATTAGGGGCAAAATCCATCTCCTATTATGGATGGTGTGGATAGCCGACCTTAGCACAAATTTTTTATTTCTTAGTATATTCAGGGTAAGAATAATGGAGAATTCAAAACAAGTGAGGGATGACTGAGTTGAAATGGAAACCTGGGTCTGTTAATTCCAAATACATCAGATCCCTAAGGCAAAGGTTAGGTATTTTTTTTCTTTGCAAAAATGAATAAACTTAAATCTTAATTCTTAAAAAAAAAAAAAAAAGAATAATGGAGAATTGTTCAGAGAAAAAGATGTGAAAACCCACATTACAATTATTGCTTCCACATCCCTCAGGTTATAGGGGCAGCTTTCTGGAGATCTGGAAAATCCACCTAAAACTTTTTGACCATTCCTTCATCAAAAAAAAATCATATTAAAAATACAAAATTCTACTAAAAATTAATACAATTTTTTTCTTTTATTGAGTGTTTACAGCACCTTACTGTAAAATTAGGGAGTAAATATTTGGATATATTTATTGTATCATCTACTGGTCTTTGCATCTTCCACAAAACTCCCCCAAATTCCCATTTAATTTCTTTCTTTTTTTATTATAGCTTTTTATTTACAAGATATATGCATGGGTAATTTTTCAGCATTGATAATTGCAAAAAATTTTGTTCCAATTTTCCCCTCCTTCCCCCAACACCCTCCCCCAGATGGCAGATTGACCAATCATGTAAAACATGTTAAAGTATAAGTTACCATTTAATTTCTTATACTTACCCATGATGCATCAAAACCACAATGGGGAAGGGATTAACTGCACTTCATTAGTAGGCAGGCAGGGGTGGACCATGATCACAGTTCACAGAGTGGGTAGAGAGATGCCCAAGAATTTATCTCCCTTTGATACTAGAATTGCTATCTGACTATACCCAAGAGAGCAGGACTGTGAACTTTTTCTTAGCATATTCATTTTTGTAGTCAACTCAGACCTCTTTTTGCTTCATACCTCTTTCTGTTCAGACCTGGAGGTGGAAATCAGACCACCCAGAAACAACAGGATGTTGGATGATTTGCCAACTTTTCTTTCATGTCCCCTGCTACTACTTCCTTGGCCATTTCCTTTGGGGTTGTTTTCCCTTGCCAGCTCCCCTCAGCCTGTACTATGCCCTATATAGCCTTACTTCTCTGGTAGTTGCTCTGGCCCCTGAAAGACCCTCTTACCTTGATGCTGGAAGGTGGAGAATAATTTTCTGAGTTGTCAAAGCTCTCTCCAGAGGAATCATCATCACTGCTATTATCTAGAGAAGAGAAGAGTGTCATAGCATTAAAGCACATCAGAATTGGATAGGAGCTTGGAGATTATTCAGGTCAACCCCCTCAGTTTACGAAGGACCCCAATAAATCATTCTTCCTGGGGAAACAGTCAATACATCTTGATTAAACACTTTTTATGTAACAACTGCAGGCAAAACAATGAAAACTTGATCAAACTGGGAGGGATGAAGGGTGATGATTTGGAAAAGATAGTATTGAAGGATATAAGGTGAATTAGAGCAAGAGAGAAGCAAGGTCACAGAAACAGACAGAGCAAAATAGGGACATAGGGACAATAGGGAAAGAGACAAGAACTGAAGGAGAAAGCAGGAAGAGAAGATAGTAGATAAAGTTGGATTCTGGATTCAAAACTATGATCCCACTAGAGGCCATCTAATCCAGTCCCCTTCTTGAAGAGAGGAAGGTGATGTGTGGAGGGGAAGTGATCTAACCAAGATCATATAAGAAATAATAGGACGGGGTAGCTAGGTGGCGCAGTGGATAGAGTACCAGCCCTGAATTCAGGAGGACCCCAGTTCAAATCTGATCTTAGACACTTCCTAGCTGTGTGACCCTGGGCAAGTCATTTAACTCCAGCCAAAAAAAAAAAAAAAAAGTAATAGAACAAGGATTCAAACCCAAGTCCTAGTGTCTCCTCACAAATATCCCCTTTTGTCTTAAGAAAGTAAAAAGTTCAGGAGTGAAACAAGGTTGCCCACTATCACCATTACTATTCAATATAGTACTAGAAACGCTAGCCTCGGCAATAAGAGCCGAGAAAGAGATTCAAGGAATTAGAGTAGGAAATGAGGAAATCAAACTATCACTTTTTACAGATGACATGATGGTATACTTAGAGAACCCCAAAGACTCTGCTAAAAAGCTACTAGAAATAATTCAAAATTTCAGCAAAGTGGCAGGATACAAAATAAATCCACATAAATCCTCGGCATTTTTATATATCACTAACAAAATGCAACAGCAAGAGATACAAAGAGAAATTCCATTCCAAACAAATGTTGAGAGTATAAAATATTTGGGAATCCATCTACCAAAGAAAAGTCAGGAATTATATGAGAAAAATTACAAAACACTTGCCACAAAAATAAAATCAGATTTAAATAATTGGAAAGACATTCAGTGCTCTTGGATAGGCCGAGCGAATATAATAAAGATGACAATACTCCCCAAACTAATCTATTTATTTAGTGCTATACCAATCAGACTCCCAAGAAACTATTTTAATGACCTAGAAAAAATAACAACAAAATTCATATGGAAGAATAAAAGGTCGAGAATTGCAAGGGAACTAATGAAAAAAAACTCAGAGGAAGGTGGTCTAAGTGTACCTGATCTAAAGCTATATTATATAGCAGCAGTCACCAAAACCATTTGGTATTGGCTACGAAATAGACCGGTAGATCAGTGGAACAGATTAGATACAAAGGACAAAAAAGGGTACATCTATAGCAATCTAATCTTTGACAAACCCAAAGATTCCAACATTAGGGATAAAAATTCATTATTCGGAAAAAACTGTTGGGAAAACTGGAAATTAGTATGGCAGAAATTAGATATGGATCCACACTTAACACCATATACCAAGATAAGATCAAAATGGGTCCATGATTTAGGCATAAAGAGGGAGATAATAAATAGATTAGAGGAACAGAGGATAATCTACCTCTCAGACTTGTGGAGGAGGAAGGAATTTATGACCAGAGGAGAACTAGAGATCATTATTGATCACAAAATAGAAGATTTTGATTACATCAAACTAAAAAGTTTCTGTACAAATAATACTAATGCAAACAAGATTAGAAGGGAAGTAACAAATTGGGAAAATATTTTTAAAAACAAAGGTTCTGACAAAGGTCTCATTTCCAAAATATATAGAGAACTGACCATAATTTATAAGAAACCGAACCATTCTCCAATTGATAAATGGTCAAAGGATATGAACAGACAATTCTCAGAGGAAGAAATTGAAACTATATCCACTCACATGAAAGAGTGTTCCAAATCACTACTGATCAGAGAAATGCAAATTAAGACCACTCTGAGATACCACTACACACCTGTCAGATTGGCTAAGATGACAGGAACAAATAATGACAAATGTTGGAGGGGATGTGGGGAAACTGGGACACTAATACATTGCTGGTGGAGTTGTGAAAGAATCCAGCCATTCTGGAGAGCAATTTGGAACTATGCCCAAAAAGTTATCAAACTGTGCATACCCTTTGACCCAGCAGCACTACTACTGGGATTATATCCCAAAGAAATACTAAAGAGCGGAAAGAGACATATATGTGCCAAAATGTTTGTGGCAGCTCTTTTTGTTGTAGCTAGAAACTGGAGGATGAATGGATGTCCATCAGTTGGAGAATGGTTGGGTAAATTGTGGTATATGAAGGTTATGGAATATTATTGCTCGGTAAGAAATGACCAGCAGGAGGAATATAGAGAGGCCTGGAGAGACTTAAATCAACTGATGCTGAGTGAAATGAGCAGAACCAGAAGATCACTGTACACTTCAACAACAATACTGTATGGGGATGTATTCTGATGGAAGTGGAAATCTTCAACATAAAGAAGATCCAACTCACTTCCAGTTGATCAATGATGGACAGAGGTAGCTACACCCAGAGAAGAAACACTGGGAGGGGAATGAAAATTGTTAGCACTAATATCTGTCTGCCCAGGTTGCATGTACCTTCGGATTCTAATGTTTATTGTGCAACAAGAAAGTGATATTCGCACACATGTATTGTACCTAGACTATATTGTAACACATGTAAAATGTATGGTATTGCCTGTCGTCGGGGGGAGGGAATAGAGGGAGGGGGGGTAAATTGGAAAAATGAATACAAGGGATAATATTATAAAATATATATATATATATATAATAAAAAAAAATGCAAAAAAAAAAAAAAAAAAAAAAAAGATTGGATCAAAAAAAAAAAAAAAAAAAAAAAGAAAGTAAAAAGTTCCAATCACCTGGGCTGATTGAATCCTATAGTCATAAAAATAATCATAATCCTGATATAGGCTCTTTAAGATTTGTTATTTTTCTTTTTTATTTGTTTATTTGATTATTATGGAGGCAATAGGGTTTAAGTGACTTGCTAGGATCATACAATGTTAGGATTACTGGGTGAGAACTCAGGTTTTCTGGACGGTTACAAGGTGAGAACTCAGGTTGACTTGATAGAGGGGGCAAGCTCATTGGCTGGGGTGGTTCTTCCCAGAAGCCCTTGCATTATCCCACGCCCATTCTCTGGGAGAATAAAAGAGAGAGCACTGGGCGCAGAGAGCAGATCGGCCTGAAGAAGGATAAGAGTTGGAGGAGATTCAGAGCCAGGATTCAAGAAGAAAGACTCTCTGAATTGCATCAGGCTTGACGGGGCTCTCTGCAGGAAGGGAAGTCACTTCTTTGGACAAGAGTTAACAGCAACTGCCTGGAGACAACGGTTCGTTACAGGAAGAAGAATCTGTCTGAGAGATTTGAGTAGACACAGCAGATCTCTTCCCAGAGAGCGATCCAGCAGCTTCTGGAGACGATAGCTCGCTAACAATTGGCGCCCAACGTGGGGCAAGGACTTTTGCTTATCCTGACAAGAGGAGCTAGACCAGACCTTTGCAATTTGGCGCCCGAACAGGGACAGACACGGTCCTGATTCCAGTGGAAAAGCTTCCGATCTAGATCTCAGTCTCTCTGACCCAGAACCGTGAGTAACAAGGAAACTTCGTTAAAGATTAAGTGAGCGTGCTAATAGATAAATAAGGAACTTAACTTGTTAAGGGCTAAACCAGGAATCTCTTATAGTGAAATGGGGCAAACACCTTCTGTTCAAGGAAAATGTTTAGAGAGCATCATCAAGATTATGAAAAGCCAAGGATTGATTATAATTTTAGAGGAGATTACTGAACTTTTAAGAACTGTGAAGGTCATATGTCCTTCTTTTTCTCTGGAAAAAGAATTGGATCCAGATGAGTGGAAATTAGTAGGAGAGCAATTAGGTGAACACTACAATTGCCTTTGTGACATTTTGCCCTTTGGTTCCAGACCAAACTCAGTTTCCAAAGATACAATTCATACCTACAATTTAATCCAAATGGCTTTAAAAAATGTTATTCTAAAGGAAGAGATGAAAGAGCAAAATGGGGAGGTGTCAACTAAACTAGGTGAAAAGGATGAATCAGATAACAATGAAGTTAAGTACAATTCTGAGCAACAGCAACAGGAGCACCTCCCATCTCCTCCCTCAATTAACCCTTCAGGGGTGGAGCAAGAAGGAGGAGAGGAAGAGGCAGAAACACAAACAGAATTGTCTGTGAAGCAGTCTAAGCCTATGACAAGATTAGAAAAAGCATTGGTTAAAGCTAAGAGAGAAGGACAGGATATAAGTGATTTTATACATGCATATCCTGTGATTGAAAATACTGACTCTGTAGGTAAAAAAAGGAGAAGATATGCACCTTTAGATTTGAATAAAATTAAGGATTTGAAAAAAGGTTGTACCCTTTATGGGGCTACATCAGCTTATGTCAAAATGTTACTAGATGGTTTGTCTTATGAAGTCCTAACCCCGAATGATTGGAAATCCATAGCAAGGACATGTCTGGAACCTGGAGAAAATTTATTATGGCTTGCGGAATTTCATGAATTATGTAAAATTCAAGTCAGATGCAATTTGGAAATAGGAGTTAACACACAATTCACTTTTGAGCACTTAGCTGGTGAAGGTCAGTATGGAGAGAATTCAGAACAGATTCATTATACCATGACAATATATGAACAAATTGCTAAGGCTGCAATAAAAGCTTGGGGTGTCCTCCCTGGACAGAAAGATCGGGGAGAGGCTTTCACTAAAATACAGCAAGGTCCCAATGAACCTTTTGCAGATTTTGTGGGACGTTTGCAAACTGCTGTCAAAAGAACTATTGGAGAAAATTCAGCTACAGAAATAATGACCAGACATCTGGCTAAGGAAAATGCCAATGAGATTTGCAAAAGAATTATATGGGGATTAGACAAAGATGCTCCTTTAGAGGAGATCATAAGACGCTGTGCTACAGTGGGAACAAATGCTTTTTACACCCGCACAATGATGAACGTGGAAAGACAGGGTCCCTCCTGGCAAGGGACTTCTAGAGAAACTCGGCGATGTTTTCAGTGTGGAAAAATTGGACATCTAAGAGCTCAGTGTAGATATGGCGATACAATGAGAAGACAGGGTGAGAGAAGACCTAAAACCCCATGTCCAAAATGCAACAGAGGACTCCATTGGGCATCAGAGTGTAGAATAATTCAGGGAAATGGGATGAGGGGCCCAGGTCCAGGGCCCCAGGCAAAAAAGACTTGGGGCATGATGGCAGCTGATGTTACACCTAAAGAGCCTTTAGAAGGTCAGGACTCTGATTTAATCAACCAGCAGAAAAGCAATCACATGGCAGAAAGGGATTACCTGATAAGTGAGTCAACAGGCAATCAGATTGCAAAAATGGATTACACTTGGGGAGAATACAGGCCTTTTAAACCAACAGGGCTGTGTCCAGTGCAAACAACTCCAATGTAATTGTCAGATGATGAGAAGAGATTTAGAAAGTGGTAAATAGAAGGAAATTAGATAGGTTAACTGCCTGGGAGAGAGGGTTTGTTTGTATTTCTTCAGCAGGAGAAGGAATCAGATGGGTGCCAACGAGTCATATTCGCCTTGTCCATCAGAGAGAGACAGAAAAAGAGAAAGACCTCAAAATAAAGGAGAAGATCTAAGAAACATCTGACACTGAAAGAGCATGGATAATAAGAAGACTGTTAAAGAACTTTAAAAACCAGCAGGAATCATTGGACTTCCTCACACAAGATGAGACTAATGGACAATGGACTTATGGACATTTATAAATTTTCAATTTATGATTATTTGATTATGTTATTTGTCATATACTTCTAGCATGTATTATGTTACTATGTTACTATATGCTTATGTAATTTATGTAATTATCTGTAATACTTCCCATATTGATGGATTTATGTTTCAAGGTCATGACTGTCCTATGTTCTAAATCAAAAGAAAGGGGGAGATGTTAGGATTACTGGGTGAGAACTCAGGTTTTCTGGACGGTTACAAGGTGAGAACTCAGGTTGACTTGATAGAGGGGGCAAGCTCATTGGCTGGGGTGGTTCTTCCCAGAAGCCCTTGCATTATCCCACGCCCATTCTCTGGGAGAATAAAAGAGAGAGCACTGGGCGCAGAGAGCAGATCGGCCTGAAGAAGGATAAGAGTTGGAGGAGATTCAGAGCCAGGATTCAAGAGAAGACTCTGAATTGCATCAGGCTTGACGGGGCTCTCTGCAGGAAGGGAAGTCACTTCTTTGGACAAGAGTTAACAGCAACTGCCTGGAGACAACGGTTCGTTACAGGAAGAAGAATCTGTCTGAGAGATTTGAGTAGACACAGCAGATCTCTTCCCAGAGAGCGATCCAGCAGCTTCTGGAGACGATAGCTCGCTAACAATTGGCGCCCAACGTGGGGCAAGGACTTTTGCTTATCCTGACAAGAGGAGCTAGACCAGACCTTTGCAATACAACTAGTAAATGTCTGAAACTGCATTTGAACTCAACTCTTCCTGACCCTAATTCTTTCTATTTTGTCCTGTTTCTGGATATTATTGACAACCATTTAGACGTTCCTGAGTTTTGGAAAGCTAATGGAAATAATACATAAAGACTCTATGGCTCTAGAGTCCAAGGGCCTAACTTCAGTCAATCAAAAAGCATTTATTATTAATTATTTATTAATCCCTACAGAGGATTCAAGGGGAAAAAAAGCAAAAAACAGTCCATGTTCTTAAGGAATTCACAGTCTAAGCAGGGAGACAACATGCAAAAGAAGCTATGTATGAACAAGATATGTCCCAGGGAAATGGAGACAATATTAGAGGGAATACAGTAAGATTAGAGAGGACTTGGAAAGGTTTTTTTTTTTTTTAAATAGCTTTTTATTTTCAAAATATATACAAAGATAATTTTCAACATTCACTCCTGCAAAACCTTATGTTCCAAAATTTTCTCCCTCCCTTCAGCAATAATCCAATATAGGTTAAATGTGCAATTATTCTAAACATATTTTCACATTTATCGTGCTGCACAAGAAAAATCAGATCAAAAAGGAAAAAAAGATGAGACCAAAAAAAAGCAAGCAAACAACAACAAAATAGAAGATGAAGAAGAAAAAGGAAGAAGGAAAGAGAGAGAAAGAGAGAGAGGGGATGGGAGAGAAGGAAAGAGAGGTCACTAAATTCCTCTGGATCTCAGTCTTTTTATCTATAACATAAGGCAGTTGGACTCAATAGGCCTCTGAATTCCCTTATACTTATGGACTTATAATCCCCCTGACCAAAATGTCTCTCTGAGGATCCCTCCTTATTTCATCTACCCCAAGACCATTCTTCCCCTTACTTACATAAAGCAAATGGATTTAAGAATCAGCTTAGTGCTAAATTATTTTGAGATCCAGATTTACAGGGAAACTGAAAAGATAACACAATAAGTGTCCAGAGTAGTCATCAGCACTTAGGGAGCTGACAACTGAGTGTTTACAGAGGGAGCCCATTTGTAGGGGCAATAATAGCCTTTCCTGAATTTCCCTGTGGTGGCTCCCAGATCACCAATACAGCAATAAAAAGAGAAGATTACATCCTGGCCTAATGGAAAGGAGGAGGAAATTAAGAGATTGAATCAAAGAATAGAAAGATTTTAGAGTGAATTTCATCCTATTAAATTCTGCCCCATGCTCTAGCTTAAAAAATATTTTTTTTTAGATCCTGACTCTTGTCTTCCAAGATGATAAGCTATCTTTCTCTGTTTTGTGTCATGTATATATTGATGAAGCCATCATCTATATCTTTATTTGAGTTTTTTTTATCAAGAATGAGAAAAAGCTTGCAGATGATATGATGTTATACTTAGAGAATCAATGAAAAGTGTACTTGAAACAATTAACAACTTCAGTAAAGTTATAGGATATAAAATAAACCCACATAAGTCATCAACATTTCTATATGTTAACAATAAAGCACACCAGCAAGACATATAGAGAGAAATCCCATTTAAAATAATTGTAGACAATATAAAATATTTGGGAGTCTATCTGCCAATAGTAAATGTAGGAATTATATGAAGAAGATTACAAAACACTTTTCACATAAATAAAGTCAGATCTAAACAACTGGAAAATTAACTGTTACTTATAGGTGGGCAAAGCTAATATAATAAAAATGACGATTTTAATCTAAATTAGTCTACTTATTCAATGCCATACCAATCTGCCAAAAATTACTTTTATGGTGCTAGAAAAATAATTACAAAATAAATCTAGAAAAAAGAAAAGATCCAAAATATCAAGTAAATTAATAGAGAAAAATGCAAAGGATGATGACTTACACATCTCGGACCAAAAACTGTATTATAAAGCAGCAGTTATCAAAAATATTTGGTACTAGCTAAAGAACAGAGTAGTGGATCAGGTTAGGTACACAAGACACAATAGTCAATGACTATAATAATCTACAATTTGATAAACCCAAAGATTCCAGTTTCTGGGACAATAACTCACTATTTGGCAAAAATTCTGGGAACATTGAAAAAAAAAAGGCAGTCATAGACCAACCACTCATATCCTATACCAAGATAATGTAGAAATGAGTATATGTTTTAGATATAAAGGATGATATTAATACACAAATTAGGAGAGCAAGGTATAGTTTATCTGTTAGATCTTTGGAGAAAGGAGGAATTTATTATCAAACAAGAAATAGAGAACATTATGAAATACAAAATGGATAATTTTGGTTACATTAAATTAAATTACAAACAAAATCAATGCAGCCAAGATTAAAAGGGAAGGAGAAAACTGGGAAACAATTTTTATGGCCAGTGTTTCTAATAAAATCCTCATTTCTAAAATATATGGAGAACTGAGTCAAATTTGTAAGAATACAAGTCATTCCCCAATTGATAAATGGTTGAAAGATATGAACAGACAATTTTCAAATAAAGAAATTAAAGTCATATGTAAAAATGTTCTGATTTGATTAGAGAAATTCAAATTAAAATAACTCTGAAATATACCTCATACTTATCAGATTAGCTAAGATGACAGGAAAAGTGGAAGTTTTGTGGGAAAACTGGCAGAGTTGTGAACTCATCCAACTATTCTGGAGAACAATTTAGAACTATGTCCAAAGGACTATCAAATTGTTCATACACTTTGATCCAGTCAAGCCAGCATTGAATCTGTATCTCAAAGAGATCAGAAAAGAAGGGGAAAGACCTACATATGCAAAAATGTTTGTAGTAGCTCTTTTTGTGGTGGCAAACAATTGGAAAATGAGTGAATACACATCAATTGGGGAATGACTAAGTTATGATATATGAATGTAATGAGGAGATAAGAAATAGAAATATAATGGAAAGATATAAGAGATATGAACAGGATGATTTTAGAAGAGCCTGGAAAGACTTAAATGAACTGATGGTAAGTGAAGCAAGCAGAAGCAGTAAAACATTGTACTTGGCAACATAAAGATTATGTGACATTCAGCTATGATAGACTTAGCTCTTCTCAGCAATTCAGTGATCCAAGGCAATTCCAGTAACTTTGGATAGAAAATGCCATCTGCATCTAGAGAGAATTGTAGAGACTGAATACAGATCAAAGCATACTATTTTCACCTTTCTTTCTTGTGGTTTTCCCCTTTTGTTCTGATTTTTCTTTCTCAAGATGAGTAATTCAAAAAATGAATATACACTT
This sequence comes from Sminthopsis crassicaudata, assembly GCF_048593235.1. NCBI lineage: Eukaryota > Metazoa > Chordata > Mammalia > Dasyuromorphia > Dasyuridae > Sminthopsis > Sminthopsis crassicaudata. The sequence continues at coordinate 102,898,841 of NC_133620.1, read as the reverse complement.
ATAACGTATATTAGTTTGCTTGCTAGTGTGGAGAGGAGGGAAATAAGGTAAGGAGGGAAAAACTTTTGGGGCTAAAAATATTACAAAAGTGAACATTGAAATCTGTCTTTGCATGTAATTGGAAAAACAGTATACTGTTAAAATAAAATTTTTAAAAAAGAATGTGAAAGAGCAAAAAGTCAAGCACAGTTCCCTGGAACATTCCATTTGAGTGACCTCTTGTCAAGCTGGCATTGAACCAAAAAAGGGCTCAGCTAGTTCTGAACACATCTAATCACCTTATCTTTTAGCCCACATCTTTTCATCTTTTCCATAGACTAATACAAGAATGTACTTCATTAAAGAGTAGGTAAACTATATATGTAGTATTTTCCTATAGCAACTATCAAAAAGGGAACTAAGATTAATCTGGCAAGACCAGTTTTTCAACATGTTTCCTTTTCTAGATAGTCACTAACCATCTCTTTCATAATCTTCGCAAAACCTTGTGTTCCAAATTTTTCCCTCTCTTCTCCCCATCCCCACCCCCAGGCAGCAAGTAATCCAAAATATGTTAAACTCTGCACAAGAAAAATCAGATCAAAAAGGAAAAAAATGGAAAGAAAACAAAATGTAAGCAAGCAACAATAAAAGATGTGAAAATACTATGTTGTGATCCACACTCAGTTCCCACAGTCCTTTCTCTGGATGCAGATGGCTCTCTTCATCACAAGTCCATTGGAACTGGCCTGAATCATTTCAGTGTTGAAAAGCTGCTCTAGATTTTTTGGGGGGGGAGGTCAAAGTCAAATTCACTGATTATAACGTGCAAAATCTGTTCTCTTATCTTTAAAAAAAAAATCAGAACAATTCTTGCTCTTCTCCAATTCTGTGGTACCTCCCCTATTCTTCATGATGTTAAACAACTAATAAGTAGGAACAGTGGAGATCTAGGTCCTTGCCCTAGCTTTGTTACTAACTTGCTGTGTGAGCTCCAAACCTCAGTTTTCTCCTTCAAAAATGAAGGACTGTATTAACTGATCTCTGAAGGCTTTTCTAGCTCTTATGGGCTAACTCTATGATAGATACATTACTTCATTTGCTTAATTAATCAGTAATATTAATCAGTAACATTAATCACTATTTATTTAGACAATTATATACACAATCAGATCCATGTCTAGTAGGTAGAAACTACTACTGAGAGTCAAGGAGATTCAGCTTTGACCTAGATCTGGTCATTTTTTATTTCCCTGGGTTTTAGCTTTCCCTCTCTGTAACAGAGTGAGAAAATTCTTTGTCCCTCCTCTTCCCTCTTTGGCTAATATATCAGAAAATGTAAATGATAAATATTGAAGGGGATATGGGAAAATTGAAACACAAATTAAAATTGAGAGTTGTGAATTGATCCACCACTATGGAGAGATATTTGGAACGATGCCCAGATGGGTATAAAACCATGCACCCTTTGATGCACCTTTGATCACTACTAGATTTGTATCCTTTCTTTTTTTAAGGAAAAGGAAAAGGACTTATATGCACAAAAATATTTATAGCAGCTCTTTTTATGGTGGCAAAGAATTAGAAATTAAAGAAGATCCATCATCTGGAGAATGGCTGAACAATTTGTGGTATATGATTGTGGTAAAATACCACTGTGCTATAAGAAATGATAAGCAGAATGCTTTCAGAAAGATGTATACAACTGATACAAAGTGAAATGAGCAGATCCAGAGAACATTGTTCACAGTAACTGGAATGTTAGTATGATGATCAACTATAAATGATTTAGCTATTCTCAGCAATCTGATGATCCAAGACAATTCTAAAAGACTTATGATGAAAAATACTATCCAGTTCCAGAGAAAGAACAGATAGTAGCTGATTGTAGATTAAGCATACTTTTTTTACTTTCTTTATTTTTCTTGGTTCATTGTTTTGTTTTGTTTTGATCTGTGCTTTCCCCCCCATGTGACAACATAGAAATATATTTTGCATGATTGCATATGTATAACATATATCAAATTGTTTGCTTTCTGAATGAGAGGAAAGGTAGGGAAGAAAAGAGATAATTTGGCAACACTTTAATAAATGAACTTTAAATCAATTTTACATGTAATTGGAAAAAATAAAATATTTTTAAAAGAATATAGGAGACAGGGGCAGCTAGGTGGCACAGTGGATAGAGCACCAGCCCTGAATTCTGGAGGACCTGAGTTCAAATCTGGTATCACATTTAACACTTCCTAGCTGTGTGACCCTGGGCAAGTCACTTAACCCCAGCCTCAAAAAAAAAAAAAAAAAAAAAAAAAGAATATAGGAGACAGCAAGAAAGAAAGGAGTAGATAGGGACAAATCAAAGAAAAGAATGGGAAGACAATAGTGAAAGACTGTCTATTGGAGAAAACAGGAGGATATCATTTTAATATATATTTATATTTAATATATTATACATATAATATATTATATTAAATTAAAAATATATTAAATGTATATATTTAATATAAATACAGAGAAGGGAAGAGTGTTAATTGCCTATGAGCTTGGATAGGAGTCCTTTGTGTCATATCCTTTCTTTGGAGTGAAATAAAGTATATACAAGGAAAGAAGAAAGGAAGGGAAAAAGGAAGAAAGGGAGAGAAGAAGGGAGGGTGGGAAGGGAGGAAGAAGGAAAAAAGGAAATAAAAGAAATGAAAGAAGATAGGAATGAAGAGAAAGAAAAAGAGAAAGGGGGAGGAGAAGGAAAGAAGAGAGAGGAAAGAAGGAAAGTAGATTGAAGGAAAAGAAAGAAAGGAAGAAAGAGAAGGGAAAGAAGGAAGATAGAATTGAAGGAAAAGGAAGGAAGAAAGCAGTACACTAGTGTAACACCTAGGGCAAGATGACAAAGGAAATCAAGGTAGGGCTTAGCTTCTGAGAAAACAGAAAGAATCAATAAGAACTTTTCTTATGAGCTGGAGAAAGGCTGATGCAGGAGGGTAAACAAAGGGGCTACCCCTTTCAAGGTCTCCAGGGGGAGCAGTAGCACTTCTAATGATCTCGAAGCAAGCTAAGATTACTCACCTCTGTGAGTCGAGCTAGAACCTGAAAGCTTCTTCGACCCTGTCTTTTTTGAAGGAGGTGAATCATTTTTGTCTTTTGGCTTGTTTGGGGCCTGGGCTTGGGTTCTTGCAGCTTTCACCACCTGGCCATGGTAGTTGGCTAGAGAAAAAAAACGTTTAGTGATTGAGAGCTAACCTTAGACTTTTCCTATTTCTATTCAAGTTTTCCTCTGCCCAAACGTTTTAATTGAGTATTGGAAAACCAGGGAGAGATTCTCATCTCATCCCCTATCTTCAAGCAAATAGATTCCTACATTAGGTAAACAGATTTATCCTTTTGGTGTTTCTACAATCTACCATGGGAGTCCAATAGGTGCCTAGTTCCTTTAGGGTTGACACATAATCTCTTATTCAATTCAAATCCGTTTCTTAGCTAACACTTAATACACTCAGGAAATGAGAAAAATAGATCAGCAGCAGGCTAAACAACGACAGCTCCTTTGTCCTTTCCTCATAGGTAATGCTTTCTTTGAGAGTTCATTTATGCTTTAAAATTTTTTTTTCTAAGATAGAATTTTGGATTGAATTGCTAAGTATGAAATGAATAGAATAATACTTTATTCGGTTCATTTAGGTATTTATATATTTGTCAGTATTCATTTATTTCTTTTAAGTTTTGAATTGATTAGTATATAATTGGGTAAAATAATTTCTAACAGTTTCCTTTATTTCATCTTTTATCTTTTCTTTCATTTTCATTTACATATTTTTCTTTTTCTTTTTTTGTTGTTGTTCAGTCATGTTCAACTGTGTGTGACCACATGAACATAGATAGTCATGGGTTTTCTTGGCAAGATATTAGATTGAGTTATCATTTCCTCCTCCAATTCATCCCCATTTTATAGATGGTAATTTGAGGCAAAGAGGAATTAAGTGACTTGCCCAGAGTCATACAGCTTGTAAGTGTCTGACTGAACTCATATGCTCCTGATTCATGGTCTAGTTCTATATTCATTGCACTACCTCACTGCCCTTCTTCCTTTTTCTAAAGATCAAATTAATTACTAGGTTATCGATTTTATTGGTCTTGTTTAAAAAAAAAAAAAGACCTAGCATTATTTGTATTTGCAATAGATTTTCATATTGATTTTCGATGTTGTTTATCTTTCAAGATTTTTAGAATTGTGAATGTGTATGTTTATTTGGGATATTTTGTTTTGTTGCTTTTCAGTTTTTTTAATTGCAGGTCCAGTTCACTAATCTCTCACCTCTTTTTTGTTGTTGTTGATGAAAAGTGCTCAGAGATATGTTTTTGCCTAAAGACTGCCAAAGCTATGCCTCACAAGTTTTGATGTGCTATCTTGTAATTAACATTTTCTTTGAGTGAATGATTATTTGACCCCCACATTCTTTAAATTTATATTTAGTTTCCACTTAAAAATGAATTCTTTCTTCATATTTTCTTTATTGATTATCATTTTACTGGGTTGCTGTCAGTAAAAATAATGTTTAATTTTTCTGCTTCTCATCCGTACTATTTTCATCCCATTTGATTATTTGTCACCAAGAAGAGAGTCTGAATGGTAGAAAGACATGAAGCAGCAACATTTTGGATGGAGAATGTAGCTAAGGTAAGGAGATGAAGCATTTAGAGAGAGCTTCCAAACTATAAAACAGAGCTGGAACTAGTACAGGGCAAACAGGGCTTTGTTCCAGGTCAAGTCAATCCCAGGAGGGGGTCCTTCCATGACCCCCTCTTATTATAACCATTCCTGAATCTCACCTCAATGTCTTCCAGAGATGTTAGTTTTAACTGACTGGCTCCTCGACACTCTTTGAAAAATAAATTATGAACTATATTTCTGCCCACCCCATCTCTCTAAATGAATTTACCTTGAAAACATGGGAACGGGGGAATTGTGTCAGCAACCTGCAGTGGTCAAGGTCTTCTTCTGAAGGGTTTTTTTTTTTTTTTTTTTTTTTTTAAGAGAGTGTGGTTAATATATATGTTGCCTAGGTTTTAGCATTCTAGGAGACTTTGTTCCCTACTAAGCAAATATTCAAATTAAGGTTGGGATTACTGGATACTAAGTATCTAAGTTCTGCCCTGGGCACAGGGATACCTGGGTTGTTTTTGTTGAAAATTACCTATTTGCCTGCTGAGAAAAATATATAGGAGTAAGAAGAGAACAGCCTGAAGAAAGAAGGCAAATACTTCAATCAGTATGACATGCCAGAGTTCAACTTGCAAGGAGCTGAAAAAAAAAAAGAGGGAAGGGAAAAAAGTACAAGAATTAGAGCCTTTAAAATTGCTTTGGATGCTACATCAACTCTCCTGGACACTGACTGATTGCCCCTGAGCAAATTTAATAAGATCATCTGGCAGGATAAGGTATTAGACACTAAGGTCCTTTCCTGAGCTAAACTGCCCAGGATTCCAAGTTTTGTGTGGAGAGTACAATGCCACTGGGCTGGCCATATTGTTCAAATGCCAAATGTACACTTGCCAAAAAAGATTATTTTATGGAGAACTCACATAGGACAAGTGCTCACAAGGTTGTCATAAAAAGCAATACAAGAACACTCTCAAGAGCTCTCTTAAGAACTTTAGAATTGATCATATGACATGAGAAACACTGGCACAGAAGTATCCAGTATGGGCTGCTCTCATCAGAAAAAAAGCAGAATTGAATTAGTTCAGAAGAAACTCAAGATGCACAAATTTAAAGAATCCACCCCAAATGTCCGCATGAACTCTTTGTGTCTGATCTGTGGCAGAGCATTCGGAGCTCATATTGGTCTGATCAGCCATAGTTGGACACACTATAACACAAATCTAACATAGTAATGTCATTTTGGTCCTCTTCAAGAATGAACCACTTCAAAAACAACCAACTAACAAGATAGGGAAGTTTAAGGATTTAATTCACTTTTTGTCACCCTAAAAAAGTCATCTAACTTCTATGAAGCTATTTACCCTTCTTATAAGACAGAAACTAGCAGGAAAGAGGGAAGGATAGTGATAGGAAGGTTGAGGAACTGGTTGCTGGTTAGCCCAGAACCCTGTCTTTGACCCAGGTATGGGTCTAGGAGTAGGGAGCAGAGATTATGATTCCTAGAACTAACCTCAATATATTTGTTGCCATCGTGGAGTTATTAGTCATCATCACTGAAATTCAGCTTCTCTAGGGAAAGAATGAGCAGGGAGACTCTCAGGATCCTTTCTCTAAGAGATCTGCAGGAAACAAAGCATCAGAGTTAGGACTCTTGGTTTGAAATATAGGTAATGCAGCAATATGTTTTGTATGATATCTTATGTATAATGAAAATCCTATTTCTTGTCTTCTTAATGAATGGGGAAAAGTAGAGGGAGAGAAAAATTAAAACTGAAAATAAAAGCAATTTTTTAATTTAAATTTTTAAAAAGTGAATATTGCAAAGAACAAGCATGGTTCAAAAAGAGGAATAGGGGAGAGGAAAAGAAGGGGAGAGAGAGAGAGAGAGAGAGAGAGAGAGAGAGAGAGAGAGAGAGAGAGAGAGAGAGAGAGAGAGAGAGAGATCAGAAGGCATCCCAACGCCACCATCTTTTAGAAATAGGAAGTCTACAAGTATATATTAATTACACCATTTTCAGAATTTTGGGATTCATTAATCAGTTATGATTTTTTCCTCTTTTTCTTTTGTTTTTGTTTTTAAAAATATTATTTGGTTATGAAATTATTCTCTTGGAGGGGAAGAGGGAAAGCTACTGAGGAAAATTTTGGTGAAATAGAAAACAAAAGACATCAATAAGGTATGTTAAAATTGTTTTTAATGAAGATAAAAATCATTCCTATTTTTAAAATTTTATTTTTATTATAGCTTTTTATTGACAAAACATATGCATGGGTAATCTTTCAACATTGACCCTTGCAAAAACTTCTGTTCCAACTTTTCCCCTCTTTCCCCCCACCCCATCCCTAGATGGCAGGTAGTCCCATATGTGTTAAATAAGCTAAAGTATAACCATTCCTATTCTTAAAAATAAATAGTGTTACATGCTGAACTTAAGTTTCTTATATCAAATGTTAATGTGCTAATATGCATATAAAAGTGACAATACTTTCCCAAATTAATTTACATATCTAATTAAATACTAATAAAACACCAAGGCAAAGGTTCTTTCTTGGAATTGGATCTAATCATAATGAAATTTATGTGGAAAAACAAATTGGCAAGTATATCAAGAAACACCCTGGGGGAAACAGCTGATGAGGAATTGAGATACCATAAGATGGGTATTTGATAAATCTATAGTAAATAAAAATTAATGAAGGAATTCATTATTTAATAAAGGGTTAGTAAAGTCAGGAAACTGATTTAGACACACTTCTTAGTCTTTAGACACCTTAATCAGGAGACCAGCCAACAAGCTTTTATTAAACACTTATAAGGGCAAGCACCTAGCTAAGAACTGAGAATACAAAGAATGGTAAAATGCTGCTGGAGGATAGACTCAAATATCAAAAGTGTACTATAAGAAGGAAAAATGGAATAAGGACTTTACCTCAGTTATGAAGGGGAGAGAACTTTTTCCTATTAAATACAAAGAAGAAATTATTGAAGATAGAACATATATTTTTGGCTACATCAAAATAAATTCTGTCCTCCAAAAAAAAGCAGTGTAATCAAAAGAAAAACAGATTGAGGAAATTTGCATGGCAAATGTGATAGATAAAAGTATAAACACAGAAATCAATGATCTAAAATCACTAATAATTCAAAAAGGTAACTTTCAGTCCACAATGAATAAAAGGTGAAAAGATATTTAGAGATCATTTTATAAAGAGGAAAATTAAACCATTAATAATTACTTGAAAAATGATCAACTTTGCTAATAAGTAAGAGATTAAAAGTAAAACAACTTTAAGATAATACTTCTTATTTATCAAAATGGCAAAAATAATTAAAAGCAATAATCAGGGTTGGTGAGGTTGTGGAGTAATAATATTCATTGCTGGTAGAATTGCAAATTAGCATGGGTAGGGATTTTTTATTTGTTTTTTGAAAGCAATATGAAATATAAATTACAAATACAATCATGGCTTTTCCCCACCCTGAGGCAGTTGGGGTTAAGTGACTTGCCCAGGATCCCACAGCTAGGAAGTGTTATGTGTCTGAGACCAGATTTGAACTCTGGTCCTCCTGAATTCAAGGCTGGTGCTCTATCCACTGTGCCACCTAGCTGCCCCACAGTCATGGTTTTTGACCTAATAATTCTACTGTTGGGAATATACTCTGAGGATGTAATTGTTTAAAAGAGCTCGCTATTAAAATATTTTACTTGTATATTTATTTATTTAAATATTTATTTGTAATTTTTTAAATTGGAAACAAATTAAATGTCTGATAATAATGGAATGGTCAAATAAATTATGTTGAATTAATGTGATGGATATAATGGGAGTAATGACTAAAAGTGTGTTATAGTGGGTTGAACTAGACTCATCTTTAGGAAGAGGGGGGTCAATATTTTGGATACATACTGGCTGTGTAACTTCACACAAGGTTCTTAATCTCTTAGATAGTTTTCCAGAAATTATTCTTCCAAACAGGTTGACCCAGGATTGGTAGAGGGAGTTCCCATACCAGAAATGGCCTACAATAAGGAAGCCACAGTGACTTGGCAAATTATATAATAGGACAAAATAACTATGTCCTGCTAAAAGAGTGAAAAAGAAATTTGTCCACCTTTGTTCATACTGTCTTACATAGGTGATGTGTTTGTGTATACCCACTTGAATGCATCTCAAATCATTAATTTTCTCATGAGATTTCTATACTGCTGGCTGATTTTTAGTTTAGATAAGAATTGCTGCCCAGATTTCAATCTTTCAGAGCCTTGAGTTACTCTATAGCCTTCCTGAACCAGATTCTGACCCACTATTTGCTGTTTTGCAATTTCTCTAGATCACACAGATTAAAGAGCTAAAAACCTCAAAAGTCACAATGATGTCAGTGACAGTGTCATTGATGTTCTTTCCATCAAGAATGACCAGATCTGCTGATTTTTCGTGTGCAATATAATGAATATGGAAATATGTTTAGAAGAATTGCACATCTAACCTATATCAGATTGCTTGCTGTCTTGGAGAGTGAAGGGGAAGTAGAAAAATTTGGGACACAAGGTTTTGCAAAGTTGAATGTTGAAAAGTATCTTTGCATGTATTTGGAAAAATAAAACTTAATTTTTTAAAAACCTGTATAGTTGGGAGAAGTAGTATTTTTCCTATAATTTCTGAGAAATTGTCTAGTGTATCCCAGTGTATGTGTTACTTTCTTTGGGTTTTAGATAAAATACTTTTTAATTATATTAGAAAAGAACTCCACTAAGTTTTTGATTTGTAGGTATTTTTTAAAAAACATAAATAGATGCTATATTTTGTCCAGGGTTTTTTCTGTACCTATTTGAGATAATTCTGTTTAGAGATATTTTTGTTTTCAAATGTCTCTTGTTCTTAAATATTTGTTTAAATTGCTTTATATCTTAGATATTTTACTTCTTGCAAATAAATCTGTTAAGATCTTTTCCTTCAATTAACAATTTCTTTTATAATTCTAATTGCGTTGCTTTTGTACGTGCAAAAACTTTTCAATTTTTACAATAAAAATAATTTAATTTCCTGTGATCTTCTCTTTAAAAAAAAAAAAAGAATGACTAGATCTAGCCAATTTGCTTCCCTTTGCTTCAGAACAATCATATTCTTAGGCTCCTCAGTGGTTTTTTGCATTTATCCTTAAGTGCATGATGTGACATGGGTGATAATCCCACTCAAATAATGGTTACAGTGATCAAGGATATGGTGAACATTTCATTCATTGATTCCCATTGATAATAGCACTTGTACCAGAACCAAATGCCTATCTAATTTGACTCTGTGGATTAAAGACCAATCTGCAAAGTGGATAAAGGATCTTTACTACTTCAAAAATATTGAGGTCAAAGCCATAAATTTGACAAAAGTACACCTTCCTCTGATCTGGTTTGTTGACAAGTGGTTGCTTATAAATTGCCCAATACTTCCATAAAGAAGGAAGACTATCAAGAAATCTGAAAATAATGCAAAATGAAAAAAAGTTAAACAGAAGAGATCAAACTAATTGTGAACATAAAAGTGGCAAAGTAAAAGTTAAAGAATTAGAAAACAAAGCATTCTTATAAAAAGTAAGAAGGGGAACTTTAAAAAAGGTCTTCATTTATTTAGCTATAAGTAATTGCAAACTATAGATGTCTGGGTAAAATTTGAGTTGAGCTTGTTCTAAGATAAATGTAGAATTGTCCTTTGAAAATGGTGTTTACTGAGCACCCACATAGAAGAGCTCACAGTATTTAGAGCCTGTTAGGATCCCAGAGATCATCTTCCTCAAATTCCTCATTTCACCAGTGAGAAAACTGAAGAAGGAAAGCAAATATCAAGGTCTCACAGCTAGTCATTAGCAGAACTAGCATGATCTGAGTTCTCATTTTGGGTTTTTGACACTTGACCCTGTTGACTCTTCAAGTACCTAAAATCCTACAAGAAAGTTGAGATTACTACATGTTGGAGTCAATAAGTAGCCTAGTGTTGTAGAAATGATGACTTACAATTAGGAAGACTTGACTTGAGTCCTGGGTCCACCATGTGCTCTCTGGATAATGGTGAATATGTTGCTATTCCTCTGAATATCGTTTCTTATGTGTAAAATAGGGCAAATAATATCTTCAGTATCCCCTTCCCAGGGTTATTGTGAGGAAATTGGTATGCAAATGTGAGCTAATGTTATTTTTAAATTATCTCCACCCTCTCCTAAATTCTAAGATGCAACAAACCAAAGAATTATCTCTGTGCTAGAAAAGGGGAACACAATACAATATAAAAAGCGTAGGAATTAGTGAAAGTCAGTCAGAACCTGGAAAAGTCTCTGTGTTAAAATTGTATCTTGTTCTGGTTTCTGTACCCTCTTCCTTTCTAGTCAGTATAGTAAGTATTAGTGGGAAATAACAAGATTGCAAAGAGGAACCTGTAAGTCATGTATAAACTGTCTCAAAGATCAAAGGAGGATAATATATTAAGTAAAATTCACATTCTGCTAATATGTGCTGAATCAGAGGGAGCCATCTGGACACTGATTACAGACGAATTCCAGATGAAATTCCATACAAAATCCTCAGCTCTAGACCAGCAGAACATCAAAAAGATAATGATAACTTTGGGATGATGACTTTGAAGTTTTACTTTGAGGTGATTTGGATATGCTAATGAACTAATTCCAATATGGAACAGATGTATATTGGTTCATTTCCCCAATAAATTCTGTAAAAATGGAACCACAAGTCCCTGCCTCTGAGCCCTCCATCTCCACCGGGGCCATGCTACCTAATGCTCCCACCTGGAATCTGTGGTTTCGTGAGTGATATTTTCTGCCTTTCCATCTACCTACCCCTTTCCCCATGTTTCTTGGTTTCCTGTACCAACCTAGCCCCTGTCCCCATGCTGTCTGCCTTTGTATTTATCCCTACTTTTCACCATTTATCTCTGAGTCTTATTAAAGTGTGGTTGCTACATCATTTCCCACAGTCAATCCATTTCCTAAAGAACCAACCATACCTGCCCCATTTCATAATTTCATAAATTAATTATCAAAATTCATTCTCTGACAGAGGGTAGGATTTAAGTTGCATATTGAAGAAAGGGAAGCTAAGATGGAGTAGTCAGAATACCTGACTTAGAATTTTGGCTCTGCCATCAAACTATCATAAGTAATTCATTTTACTTTTCTGAGCCTCAGATGTTTTATCTGTAAAATAGACACAATAATACTTCTTCGTGGGATTGTCAAGTGGAGAATGCTTTGGATTGCTTGAATCCTGAGAGAAACCTGAGCTAGTAACAGAACCAAACCAGGTTAGGGCTGGGATGAGTGGTTCTTAACCTACTTTGTGTCTTGGATTCCTCTGGCAGACTGATAATCAGCCTATAACCCTCTTCTCTGAATGATGTTTTTAAATAAGAAAAATACATAAGATTACAAGGGAAACCAATCATATTGAAACAGAAAAATATTCTAAAATACATTTGCTGCTTCCCTGAAATCTAAGAACCCTTGTTCTAGGTGCTAATAATGAGGGAAGAGAGGGTGTTCTTTGTCTCCCCTGGAGACTTGTTCCAACGCAAACTAGACCATTCCCCCATGGACCACCCTGCTGCCTCCTTTGGGGAGTCAGTAAGTGCCATGAATCTTGCCATGAATCTCTCTGCAGACCTACAACGCTGGAGCAGCATACATCTCTCTCCATGAGATGCCCAGACTTGGTGGGAAGTTTGGGACATTCTTTCCATCTTCAGGAACTCACTGAAACCTGTGATCCTCCCAAACAAACCAATGTCTCTCACTCCCAGGTTGGCGAGTCCTTCCTTTGCACACCTGAAGACATAGGGTCAGACTGGCTTAGATCTTGCTCCCATGGCTCCCTCTGCCAACCTATCAATTATCTAGCCTCCTCTTAAGTTCACTTCATTTTGTGCAGCTGCTTGTAGATGTCAACGACAGACTTCCAAGTCATTCTCTCTCTTTCTGAATAAGATGTTTGGTTCATAGTTTTCTCCATCCAAATCCCAACTACCTTCAAACATTCTTGCCCCTCTGATCTTCCTTGTTCCCATGATTTTAGTCTCTCATCTGCAGCAGATATTAGACCAGGGCTTCTCAAAATTTTTTCACTCTCAATCCCTTTTTGCTTGAGAAATTTTTACATGACCCAGGTATATAAGTGTATACAATTGATATACAATTCAAACATTTAGTGATGATAAATCATGATTTCACAACCCTCACATTCAATTACAAAGCCCCATATGGGGTCATGAACTACAGTTTAAGAAGCTGAGTTTTAGATCACCTTATTCCCCTCCAGGGAATTTGCTCTGGTTGTCATTTCTAGGTAAGCCTCCAGCTATTATTATAAATGTCTTCTAATATTGGTGACTCTGAGATTCTCCTAGCAACCTAACCTAAGGGCAGATATAATAGCAGTGTCCATTTCAGGATTACTGCCCCACCTGCCTGCTTGCTTGGGTATATATACACACAGAAAGAGACAGAGACAGAGACAGAGAAAGAGAGACAGAAAGAGAAAGTCCAGTGAGGATGCATAGCACTCCTTAGGATGATATATATATAAACTGATGACTAATTCGCTTTAAGAAAGCGGCTTCCACATTTTGGTCTTAGAAAACTGAATTTACACACATATATTGTATCTAGGTTATACTGTAACACATGTAAAATGTATGGGATTGCCTGTCATCTAGGGGAGGGAGAAGAGGGAGGGAGGAGAAAATTTGGAAAAATGAATACAAGGGATAATGTTATTAAAAAAAAGTTACTCATGCATATATACTGTCAAAGTTTTTATAATTATAAAATTAATTTAAAAAAACATTTTGGTCTTAGGACTCCTTTATACTCTTAAAAATTATTAAAGATCCTCAAAGTACTTTCATTTATCTTGGTTATAGACAGCAAAGATTCTTAAACTGTGGATCATGTAACTTAATGTAAAGGTTATAAAATTATGATTTATCTTGGTTATAGACAGCAAAGATACTTAAACTGTGGGTCATGTAATTTAATGTAAGGGTTATAAAATTATGATTCATAATTGGTAAATGCTTGATTTGTATACCTATTTTATCTACCTATGTACCCAGAGTCACATAAAAATTTCTCAGGTGAAAAGGGGTCACCAGTGGGAAAAGTTTAAGAAGCCCTGATACACAGGGCCATGCTGGTAAATGTTTACTTTTCTTCTCCTCTCTTCCCCTCTTCCCTTTTCTTCCCTCCCTTCTCCCCCTCTACTCCCCTTCTCTCTTCTTCTCGTCTCTCATTTCTCTACTCCTTACTTCTTTTTTGCCCAATCTTTCTCACTCTTTTTTCATCTTCTCTCCTCCCTTTTCTTCCTATCTAGAACTCTGATGGACTCACTCTTCATCTTGATCCATTCCTTTCCCTTTTAACACATCTGATCGTCTGTCTAATGAAGCAGGGGTCGAGGGTTCAGAAAGGAAGAAGGAACAAGACTAGGCAGGGAGTGATTGTGTGAAGCCATCCATCTCTTTCCTGCTAGAGAGATGTCACACTCACAGACAAATGGCAAGGGGTAAGATGGGGGAGGGGGTGGAAATCCAATTTCTTGAACAGCAGCAGCAGAATGACAGAGCCCAGAGAGACTGCTATGTCTGCAATCATATGTGCCCTGAATCAAAATAGAAGAGATTCACTGAATTCAAAACAGAATATAGAAGAATTTAGAATTCAAGATGGAGAAAGGGATAGTTATTATTTTTTTTTAAATCTCAAAATAGGTGATATTTTCGTTAAATAAAAGTTATAGGCTTCCAAGATAAACCTTTGCAAGGGGGTAAAGTGCTTCCTTCCTATCCCCTGACCCTTGACTCAAATTATAAAGATCAAGCAAGACTCCAATAAAGAAATATGAGAAGAAATTTCCAACCTACCCCTTCCTGGAGGTGGGAGAGAGGTCTCCAGGTTTCACACATTACACATGTTTTCAGCCTTTAAAATTTTAAAAAATATTTCCCTCCAATCACAAATATAATTTTAAAATGCATTTTTAAAATTTTGTGAGTTCCAAATTTTTCCCTCCTTCTCTTCCTTCTTCCCTCATTAAGAAAACAAGCAATTTGATATATACTATGCATGTGCAGTTATGCAAAACGCATTTCCATGTTATTCACATTGTAAAAGAAAACAGACAAAAAAACCCCAAGAAAAATAAAGTTTAAAAAATGTTTTGATCTGCATTCAGATTTCATCTATTTCTCTGGAAAAGGATAGCTTTTTTTTAAAACCATAAGTTCTTCAGAATTATTTTGGATCACAGTATTACTTAGAATGACTGTCATTCACAGTTGATCATCACAGTGTTGCTATTACTATGTACAATGTTCTCTTGATTCTGCTCATTTCACTTTGCAGAAGTTTATGTAAGACTTTCAAGGATTTTCTGAGAGCATCCTACTTAGACTTTGTATAGCACAATAGTATTCCATTTCAGTCCACAACTGCAGTCTATAATATATCATTTACTATACCACAACTTGTTTAGCCACTCCCCAGTTGTTGGATATTTCCTCAATTTCCAATTCTTTTCCATCATGAAAAGAGCAGCTATAAATATTTTTTCACACATATGGATTCTTTTCCTTTTTGATTTTTTAAAAAATATCTTTGAGATATAGACCTGGGGGGTGCTTAGTCAAAGGATATGCATGATTTTATAGACTTTTCCAAATTGTTCTGCAGATTGCTTAATAAGTATACAACTTTGCCCATAATGTATGTGTCCCAATTTCCCCACATATCATTCAATATTTTTCATTTTCCTTTTGCATCATATTAGTTAATCTGATAGTTAATAGAGAAGTAACTGAGAGCTATTTTAATTTGCATTTCTCTCATCAATAATAACTTACAGCATTTTTTAAAGACAATAATATCCTTGACTACTTTATCTGAAAATTGTCTATTAACATCCTTTGACCATGTGTAAATTGAGGAATGGCTCTTATTTGACTCAATATATTTGAAAAATGAGGTATTTATTAGAGAAACTTGCTATAAATTTTTTTCATGGTTATGATTACTATGTATTACTCTCTTTCTTCTTTTATCCTGACCATTCTCAAAAGTGCTTTTGCTTCTGACTTGTACTCCCCCAGTCTGTGTTTCCTTCTATCAGCCTCCCTCTCTCATTCCCTTCCCCTCCTAGTTTCCTGTAGGGTAAGATAGATTTCTAACTCAACAATGTTATTTACTATTTGAGACAATTCCAATGAGAGTAAGACTCATGCACTTCCCCTGACCTCTCTTATATTCTCCTCCACTGTAAAAGCTCTTTTGTACCTCTTTTATATCAGATAATTTACCCCATTCTACTTCTCCCTTTACCCTTCTCCCAATGAATTCCTCTTTCTCACTCCTAAATTTTGTTTTTGTTGTTGCAATTTCTTTAGATTATTATCTCATATATTCAACTCATACTCTTGCCCTCTCTTTATGTATACTCCTAACTACCCTAATAATGAGAAAATTTGGGGGAGCTACAGTTATCCCATGCAGGAATATAAACAATTTAACCTTATTACATCTCTTATGATTTCTTTCTTGTTTACCTTTTTATGCTTCTCTTGAGTCTTGTCTCCATTCGTCCCACCCCCAATCATTTAGTCAATAAATTCCAGTGGCTCCCTATCACTTCCAGGATCAAATACAATCATACCTCAGAGACATTGAAGGTTCTATTCCAGACCATTGCAGTAAAGTGAATATTGAAATGAAACAAGTCACACAAATTTTTCCGTTTCTCAGTGTATATAAAAATTATATTTGCATAATACTATAATCTATTAGGTCATTAAAATACCTTATTGTAAAAATATTAGCCATCATCTGAGGTTTCAGGGAGGCATAACTTTTTTAGCTGGTGAGGACGGATGGCTTACCTCAATGTTGATGGCTGAGTGGTTGCTGAAGGTTGGGGTGGCTGTGGTAATTACCTAAAATAAGACAACAGTGAAGTTTGCCTCATAGATTGACTCTTTTTTTTTTTTTTTCATCTGAACACTTGGACGTTATTGTGGAGTTATTAATTAGCTTAACTCCAATATGGTTGTGTCTCAGGGAGGTCTGAGGAAAGAAAGACAGGTAAGGTAGGTCAATGGAGTGGTCAGGATACAATGTGTGTGTGTGTGTGTGTGTGTGTGTGTGTGTGTGTGTAATTTAAGTTTGCTGACTTACATGGCCATGGCTCCTGACATCCCAAAATAATTACAATAGTAATAGGAAAGTTCATATAGATCACCATAATAGATAGAATAATAATGAAAACATTTGAAATACTATGAGAATTACCAAAATGTGTCACATAAGCACAATGGGAGCACAGCTTTTGGAAAAATGGCGCCAGTAGACTTGCTCAATATAAAATTTCTACAGACCTTTAATTTATTAAAAAAAAAATGCAATTATTTGCAAATCACAATAAAATGAAGTGCAATAAAGCATACCTTGCTTTATTTGGCATTCAAAGACCTTTATAGCCAGGACCTTTCTATTTTTTTAATCTTCTTATCCTTACTCATATTTTGTAATCCAGTGCCTCCTTAATCCTCCTCAAAGAAGACATTTCAGATCCAGATTCTGGGCATGATCTCTGACTGTCCCCCAAGCCTGAGAGTCTCCCCATCCTCATCTCTCCATCCTGATTTCCCTGGATTCAATTAAATCCCAGTTAAAATTCCACCCTCCATGGGAAGTTTTTCCTGATTCCCCTTAATTCTAGTTGCTTTACTCAGTTGCTTATCTCTAACTTATCCTGTTTAGATTATTTGTACATAATTCTTTTTGCTTTGTCTTCCCCAATTGACCACAAGCTCCTGGAGAGCAGGGACTCTTTCACCTTTCTTTATATCCCTCAGCACTTAGCGCAGTGCCTGACATATAGTAGGTGCCTAATAATTGCTTGTTGGCTAATGCAACACTCTCTGGTTATCTGAGTGACTTCAGGACTAACCACTCAGCCTTGGTACAGACACTAATTTCTCCAGCTCCTTCACCTGTTAACCCGTTTCTCCTTAAAAAAAAAAAAAAAAAAAAAAAAAAGTAGAAATGAGGTGGGAGGGGGCTGGAACAAAAAGTGGGGTTCAGGAGATTCAGAAGCATGAAGATAGCAAATGGAGTTTGATGAATCTTGAACAAGAGGAATAGTGTTACTGAGTAAAGTATAAGAAGACTGGAAAAGTAAGAAAGGGGCAAATCATGCCGAAGTTTAAATGCCAAGTGGACGACCATATTTAATCCTAGAGGTAACAAGTAATCACTGAAATTTATTGAATAGGTGAGTGGTATTATCAGACTTAAAAATTCAAAAAATCACTTTGGCTGTTAAGTGGAAGATGCATTAGAATTGTCAAAGACTTCTAGCAATTAAAGACCAAGTAGAAGACAATTGCAATAGTCTAAGCAAGAAGTGATGAGAGATGTACTGGGGTGGTGTCTATGTGACTAGAGGGAAGAGGATGGAAGCGAGAATTGTGAAGTTCGAAATGATAAGATTTGGCGACAAATTAGATACATGGGGTGAGTGAGAAAGGGGTTGATGATACATAGACTGTGAGCCTAGGAAGCTGAGAAGATGATGGTGTCCTCAATAGAGATAGGGAAGTCCAGAACAGGATAGGGTTTGAAGGTGAAAGTAATCAAATAAGTGAGCTTTTTTTTTTTTTTTTTGTCAAGACTATATATCTATTTGGTGTAAATTCTAAAGATAAAACCCAGCACAGGATGTCTAGAAATTGCAAGAGATACCATTATTTCAACACCTAATAGTTTTCAAATGATTATTAAAATCTTATGTAACTATAGAAACATTTGTTAATGTATGAAGCCCATCCACCAAGCAAAAGTAAATTTAGCATTTGAGGGGGTAAACAAAAAAAAAAAAGTAAATTTAGCATTTGAGGGAGTAAACAAAAAAAAAGTAAATTTAGCATTTGAGGGGGGAATCAAACTGTTAAACAAGCTAATGGAATGTGTGTGTGTGTGTGTGTGTGTGTGTGTGTGTGTGTGTGTGTGTGTAATTTTGGAGGTCCCTATTCCATTATAAAGAAAGGGAGTTTAAGGCTCTCTTTTAAGATACTTGACATGTATCATTTGGGCTGATTATTCAATGGCCTTGCCTCATGGGATCTTGAAGCCTTAAGGAAAAGAGATTCCTCTGGAACCAGAACCAGCTCATATAAATCCATTCCAAAATTTGGGCCTTTAGTCAAAACTTCCATAAATTCTCTTTCCTTGAATCAAGAGCCAGATTGGGGTCTTATTTGAAGTCGGTACCAAAATCGTCATAATGGGCCCTCTATTTGCCCACACTGGTTTTTTCACTTTTATTTTGCTTGCTTCTGAAAAAACTGGTTTAAAATTGAGGTCAGAATAGAAAATTGAAAGAGGCTAGGATGGAGCAGAGGGAAAGAGAAGTCAAATGCGTGCTGAAGACTTGAAAAGAAAAACAAATTATTTAGGTTTCATAGCCCCTGACAGCCTGACTGACAATGGTGGGCCATTCTTCCTCAGTTTTATGGGTTTTAAATTGGGAAGAGGAATTTAACAAGCCAGAGACTGTTTGAATTTGACTATTATATAATAGGCAGATGAAAAGGAAAATGCCGTCAAAGTTATGCTGCCTTACCATATTCTTGGATGCCTCAACTCAACATCTGCTGATGCTTGTCTGTCAGCAAGCATTTATTAAGCACTTGTTGTGTATCAGCACTTTGCAAGCACTGGAGATACAAACATAATTTCCGATCTCTAAGAGCCCACATTTCCAATGGAGAAGACAACAAGCACATCATTACATACATAGAAGATATATGCAGTATAAATGGAAAGGAATCTCAGAATAAAAGATATTCTCAGGGGATGGGGTGGGGAGATACTTGGGAAAGGTCATTTGAAGAATTGAACTGAGTATTCAAGCTTAGGAAACCAGCAGGGTGGTGGAAGGAGACAGAAAATTCCAGGTAGGAGGACAGTCACTGCAAAGATGCAACATTAGGACTTGGAGGAATAACAAGAAGGCTAGCATTGCTGGGTGGATTAAAGTATAAAAAACTGGAAAGAGAGGAAGGTCCAAATTGTGAAGGACTCTAATAGTGCAATGATACATTACTATATGTATTCTAGTTATATATATGTGTGTGTGTGCATGTGTACATATATAATATACATATATATAAACAGTTATAAAATACTTTTTCAAATAGCATTGCCTCTTTTGATCCTCACAACAATCTTGAATAGGAAATCTAAAAGAAAAGATTTAGCTCTATTTTGCAAATGTAGAAACTGATACTTTAAAAAGTAAAGTGGCTCAAGACATAGGAAATTGTTGAGTTAGGAATCGTTGTAGAACTCAGGTCTCCTCACTGTTAGTCCAGTATACTTTCTGCTTTATGCTAGGATTTCTCCTTTCCATTAATTCAAACATCTACTAAAGGCATACTTGATTATGATCTCTTTGAGGTCAGGGATTGTGTCACTTATTTTTCTATCTTTCCCAGAGGAAAGGGAGGAAAGAAAAGGGAAAAGGGAGAGGAAAGAAGAAAGGAAGGAAGGAAGTAAAGGAGAGAGGGAAGAAAGAAAGGAAACAAACATTTATTAAGTACCTACTAAATGTCAAACATGTATTAGGTCCCTACTAAGTGTCAGACAGCAGATAGAGCACCAGGTCTGGAGTCAGGAAGATTCATTTTCCTTAGTTCACATTCGGCCTCAGACATTTAGTAGCTTTGTGACCCTGGGCAAGTCACTTAACCCTGTTTGCCTCAGTTTTCTTATCTATAAAATGAACTGGAAAAGGAAATGGCAAACCACTGCAGTATCTTTGCCAAGAAAACCCCAAATGGAGTCACAAAAAGTTAGACATGATTGAAAACAACTCAAAAACAAATGCACTAGGTGTTGCAGTAGATAGAATACCAGTTTAAATCTGGCCTCAGATTTGACTGTACTAAGCACTTTATAAATTTTACCTCATTTGATCTTCATGACAAGACTGGGAGGTTAAGGTGCTAAAATTATCCCTGTTTTATAATTGAGGAAACTGAGATAGACAGAAGTTAAAGTGACTTGTCTACTATCAACATCTGAGATTTCATTTAAACTCAGATCCTCCTAACTCCAAGTCACCTGGCCAGGAGTGGGTGATTGCCTGTATGACTTTGCATATGTTACTTCCCTTCTTGGGCTTTCCATTTCCTCATCTATAATGTTAAGGGCTGACCTAGAGGGCCTCTTAGATCTTTAAAAAAAAAAAAAAAAAAAAATTATCTCTAATTCTGTAATGGAGTAATCCTAAATGTTAATTGAAATATTCAGGAGGGGTGCAGCTAAGTGGCGCAGTGGATAGAGCACCAGCCTTGAATTCAGGAGGACCCGAGTTCAAATCTGGTCTCAGACACTTAACACTTCCTAGCTGTGTGACCCTGGACAAGTCACTTAACCCCAGCCTCAGGGGGGGAAAATATTTAGGAGGGTTCCTAACATTTAAAGACTGTACTTAAAGAATTAGGGGAGAGGGGAGTATGCTATATATAGAATAGTGGCAAGAACACCAGCTTTGCAGGCAGAGGATGTGCTCTTTCTATTTACTACTTGTGGAGTCTTAAGCAAGTCATCGGCTCTGTCTGAGTCTTGATTTACTCAACTGGGAAAAAGTAGATTGGAACAGATGATCTCTAAGGCAAGTTATAATTTTCATTATCCCCACATCCTATTAGGGGAGGTGGAAGCTAAGCGGGTAGGGTCAGGAATCACATGGGAGTTTGGGTGAGAGGACATTTGATGGAGGCCTAATTCAGGGGAGAGTCATCCTTTCTGAAGAGGAAATCTTATCAATGATGAGAATGAGAGATTAAGTTGGATGTTTCCATCTTGTTTCCATTTGGTAATCTTTAGATCATGTCAGTCTTTATCAAATCCACTTTAAAAGTTCTCAATCAGTGGTAGGGCCACTGATGTCTCCATAATGATCTCCAAAGCTAAATTTAATGTCTATGTTGTATTATATTTGTATTTTTTTAAAGTATTTTCCAATTATGTTTTAATCTAGTTTGGGCAGCACTGAGAAGTATTGAAGGATAAATATATACTGATATGGACAGTGTATTCAACACTACTCAAAATTTAAAAATAAGGACAATAATAATTCAAGAACAAGGGTTTTTAGCTTTTTTGGTTACTTACTCCATTAGGAGTCTACTGAAGCCTATGAAACCTCTCTCAAAATGTTTTTAAATGCATAAAATAAAATATATAGGATCAGAAAGAAAATTAACTATAGTGAAATCATTATAAAGTACACATTTTAAAAAATTTTAAATATATTTTTCCACAACAATATTTAAAATAAATTTAGAGACCCCAGATTAAGAAAACCTATGGGGCAGCTAAGTGTTGCAGTAGCTAAAGCATCAGCCCTGGAGTTCAACTCTGGCCTCAGACATGCCTTACTTACTAGGTATATGACCCTAAGTCCCTCCTCCTTCTACTTCCAACAATACATGCTCTAGAGACCTGGCTTTGAAATCAGGAAAACTTAGATTTCAGTCCAAAACTGTAACTACTGGCTAGTCATTAAAGTTTCCATGTCCGGGGCAGTTTTTTATAGGACTATGAGCTACAAACATATCTATATCAGTGGAGAGTTTTTAAACTGAGAGTTTCTCAAACCGACAAAATCACAGGTCTGGAACAAAAATAATAGCTCTCATTTCTGGAGCAGTTTATGTTCTATAAAAGGCTTTCCTCCCTGTGAGGCAGGTAGTGAAAAAATTATCCCCGTTCAATGAAGAAAGAAACCGACACTTGGAGAAATGATATGACTTGTCTGTATCACCTACGAGAATATATTTTTAGTATTCTGGACTCATATGGTTTAGCAGCACAGAAGAAAATGCCCCATATACTCTTTCCAAAATGAAATGAACCAAGGCAACTTCAATGGGTGTGAAATCATATGAGTTGAAAAACATTAAAAATGTATCTTTTTCTGAAATGAGAGGGGTGGGCCTGGATGATCTGAGAGAAATAAAATAATAACTGTCATTTGTAGAATATCTTAAGATTGGTAAAGTCCCTTACCTACAATAACAACCCAAGGAAAATAACAACATACATACAGTACCTACTATGCTCCTGGCATGTATATACTAAGCTCATTACAAATATTTTATTTGATTCTCACAATAGCCGTGGGAAGTAAATGCTATTCTTTTCCCCATTCTACAGATGAATCATAAATATTGCTATATATATTTTACAGA
This sequence comes from Sminthopsis crassicaudata, assembly GCF_048593235.1. NCBI lineage: Eukaryota > Metazoa > Chordata > Mammalia > Dasyuromorphia > Dasyuridae > Sminthopsis > Sminthopsis crassicaudata. Next base: position 102,875,899 of record NC_133620.1, on the reverse strand, counting down.
TGAAGATTTTCTTAGTTTCTTTGTTTCTAACTCCACAATATTTTTGGGATCTGTCCCCTTCTCTTCACACATGTGGCCACCAACCCTAGATCAGACCCTCATCATCTTTCTCATGGATTATTCTAGTAGACTCTGGTTCTGTGCTTCCAGTTTCTCCCAGTTCCTCAATACATCTTTTTTTTTTTTTTATAAATTTTTTGACAGTACATATGCATGAGTATTTTTTAATAACATTATCCCTTGTATTCATTTTTCCAAATTATCCCCTCCCTCCCTCTACTCCCTCCCCCCGATGACAGGCAATCCCATACATTTTACATGGGTTACAATATAACCTAGAAACAATATATGTGTGTAAATACCATTTTCTTGTTGCACATTAAGTATTAGATTCCGAAGGTATAAGTAACCTGGGTACATAGACAGTAGTGCTCCTCAATACATCTTAACTCAGTTCCTAGCACATAGTAAGCACTTAATAAATGTTTATCAATACTGCTGTTAAAATAATGCTCCTTACTGAGTCTAACCAGATTTTTTTTCCTTCAAAAACTTCTACTCCACTTACTGGCTATATTCTACATGGATAGTACAACACATAGAGAACCACTAAGTGGATAATAGCTGAGCAAGTATATTAATATTAGAGAATTCAGTGAAATATAGACATAGGAACAAATAAATAAACATAGGATTTATTAAAAAATAAAAAATTTCGGGGGCTTCCCAAAGGAATGATCAAAGTCATTTTATGACAGGTACACAAATTTTAAGACTCAAAAAATTAGATACAATTAGATACAATAACTTCAATTCAGTTTAATAACCAATGAAAACAATTATTGTTGGTCATGGTACAGGCACAGATATAGACGGGTCAATCAATTAATAAGTATCCTCGAAAACCAATCTGTAATGAAGTTCTAGCCCTGGCACTTTTTGCTATAAAGCAGTGGTATGAAATAGGGTTTCAACACTACACAGAATTCCCAATCCCTCTATTTTTGTCCGCCTGCATTTTTTATTTCCTTCACAGACTAATTGTACACTGTTTCAAAGTCCTATTCTTTTTGTACAGTAAAATAACTGTTTGGACATGTATACATATATTGTATTTAACTTATACGTTAATATATTTAACATGTATTGGTCAACCTGCCATCTGGGGGAAGAGGTGGGGGGAAAGAGGGGAAAAGTTGGAACAAAAGGTTTGGCAATTATCGATGCTGAAAAATTACCCATGCATATAGCTTGTAAATAAAAAGCTATAATAAAAAAAAGAAATGGGGGTCACTAATCTATGCATAAGAATCTTTGCCACTGCATGTTGACTTAGTTTTAAAAATGTAATAATATCTTTCTTTCATTGTATTTTTTATTTATTTTGTAAATATCTCCCAATTAACATTTTAATCTGGTTCAGCTGGAAACCCAAGTGTTTAATACTTCTGACTAAAGAGAATCATAGAGAAATTAGAAATCAACTTTATTTACCAGGTATTTGGTATGTGTATGGTCAGTTCTCTGGTCTTAGTAACATCAGAAATGGATTGAATTTCAAAGAAAGAAATTTAATCTTGATGTAAGAAAAACAAATTTTAAGCAATGACATTCTACTCAAAAGTAGAATAAGCTGCCTTGGGATAAAGTCAGTTTGCCCTCAATATATGTTTTCAGATGTACATGGGATGGGATGCCCATAATTGGGTAGATTAAGTGTTGGAAGACTGATGCTGCAATATCTCCTAACTCTCCCAGTTCCATGAAAGTAGCTTACAGATCACTTAGTTCAGCTCCTTTCGTTAATAGGTGAGGAAACCAAAGTCAAGAAAGTGACAGTTAACTTGCCCAATATCATACATTATTCATCCTTTTTTAAAAATTTCATTCTTTTATTTGTGGATATGTTTTATTTGGACAAGACAGATACTTTCCAACGAACATACAAATAAAGCCTATTAACACATTTATTCTTCCAACCCATATCTTATCTATTATTAACAGAAAAGTTTTGCACCTTTAACTTTGAGAATAAAACATTAAAATGACCGTTTTATTTGATCAGTTTCATTGTTCTTCCATGTTGATTTCATTTATATGATTATAGTCATTCTGATATTATTCTTTTAGGGCTTTTTTTGGTTGTTATTCTTTGGCTTTAAGAATTACTTCATACAAGGCTTCCTATGTTTCTCTGAATTCTTCATACAAGCCATTTATTATGGAGCAATAATATCCCATTACATTTATAGACCATAATTTGTACATGCATTCCCTAATCAGTGGGCTGATATGTTGTTTTCTAATTTTGGTGTCACAAATAACGCTGCCAAGAAATTGTTGTAAATATCGGTTTTTTCCTGTTATCAATAACTTCCTTAAACTATAATCTTATGAGAAGAATTTTGGGGGCAAAAAATTTTATAATTAATTTGAGTAACTTTTTATGCAAAATTATCTTCCAGAACAGCTTCATTGATGAGGAATTATTATGCTGATTTTCTCACCATTCTTCTAACAATGAGTTTTCAAATCTGTTAACATTGTTACTAGCTTGATCTTTCTTTATATTTTAGAAAGAACCTAATTCAGGTGCTGCTTCCAAGAAATTTACCTGATCATCCTCCAACAGAAAGCTAATTTTCTTCCTCAAATTTAGCTGAACATTTTTCCTGGATCTTTTCTTTTCATTTTCTTTTATATTTATTTCATTCTCTTTTTGTACCTTTGTATTCATATCCTCCCTTTTCCCTTATTATAGTGATCATAGGCGCTTGAGGGTCATGACTGCATCATTTCTAGCTTTGTTATTTTCTGTGCCAGCCTTGTATGGAGTAGATATTTTAATATATATATAGTGTTGAATCAATTTGCACTGGATAGAAAAGGGGTGAGGAAATTCAAATTTTCTCTACTTAGTGATTTTTGGGAAAGTATTGGTAGAAGGAGGAAAGCAAGAGAATACTAAGAAAAGCTGAAAGAAGATTATTCCTTTATGTTTGAATTCTGATTAATTTCATCAATTAGTCCTTACAATATAAATGGGAAGTAGCAGAGATTATTTTCCTCATTTTATAGAAGGGAAAACTAAATCTGAGAGGTTACATAATTCATTCTATGTCATCCACATCCATAGTGGAGATAGAACAAGAACCAATCAAGAAATAGTTATTGATTATCTATTCTGTGCCTAGTATGGTCTCCTGAGCCCCACCCAGGCTAAAGTCTTCCATTCATGCTTTCTCTCTCACATAATAAAGTTGCCATATGGTGGGAAAGGACAGCCTGAGGAAGATTTTTGGAAGGTCATCACTGGATCATTCATAGTAATAGCTGTCATTCACGTGACATTTTTTCAGTTTGCTACATACCTTTATATACTTTCATTTATTAGTTCACTTGTTCCTCATAGCAACCCTTGAGAGAAGTAGCACAAGTAATATTAGCTTCCTATTACAGATGAAGACACTAAACTAAGAGAAATTAAGTCATTTACCCGAGTTCACACAGCAAGTGAATGTTGGAGCTTGACTTTGAGCTCAGGTCCAGTGCTCTGTCCATTACACCACACTGTCTGAGGCTCAGAAAGGGCACAACCAATAAATGGTAGTTTCAAAGCCAGGCCTTTTTGCTCCAAACTCAGCATCTCTGCTGCAAAACTGAGGCTCAGATATAGAGAATCTCCCTTCTCGCACTTAAGTAGCAAGAGACATTTGGGATCTCCCTGAACTCACTTAGACACCTGCCCACTTTCTCCTATGTTAAAGAAATTAGCATCCACAGCCCCCTAAATTAGTCCATTTCTTCATTTTAGCATCCACCCCCTTGATATGCCTCCCTTTCCCTCCTCCACGGCCTACCTGGAGGGAGCTTCTTTCTCCACGGAGTGTTTTGTAGTTTCCTAGAGGCAAGGATGCTGCCACAGTTTGAGAAGACCGAAATCTGAAAGGCTAAATCTAGTGGAACAAGAAGAGATGACAGCTGGAAGCTCCTATCTGCTTAACTCTTCATATGTGTCTGCAGTCTTACACAATTTGGGTAGATAGTACAGATTAGCAAACTGGCTTTCTAACATTGTGGCTACAAAATGTATTCAGCATGATGTAGTCAAAACAATGTAGCCCTTCATTTACCTCGGACTTAGAATGTTTGGGATCTCATTTGCTTTGATTATTAACTTGATGGGTGGCCTGGATTTCAGGGTGCTCCTCTTATTCAAAGAGACTAAATGCAAAACCCAAAAGCAAAATTTTTCTTTCACTAGATAGATTTCTTGAAGTCAGCTGTTCTTTTCTGTTATATTAGGATACTCCATAGATCTCAGTAAGGAACAGAGTTGAAATTACCAGAAAAGACTTTAGTGATTTTTTTTCCTCAGCAGTTTTCTTAGAAAAATTTTATTTCACTTTAACATATTTAACATGTATTGGTCAACCTGCCATCTGGGGAAGAGGGTAGGGGATGGAGAGGAAAAATTGGAACAAAAGGTTTGGCAATTGTCGATGCTGTAAAATTTCTCATGCATATATTTGTTAAATAAAAAGCTATAATAAAATTTTTAAAAAGAAAAATTTTATTTCATTCTTTTTTTTTCTCCCTCCCTTCCCCCATCCTCTCCCCTAGATAGCAAGTAATCCAATATATATTAAGCACGTGCAGTTCTTCTATACATTTTTTCACAATTATCATACCACGCAAAAAAAAAAAAAAATGGATCAAAAAGAAAAAAATGAGAAAGAAAACAAAATACAAGCAAACAAAAACAACAACAACAAAAATGAAAATACTGTGTTGTGATCCACACTCAGTGCCCACAGTCCTCTCTCTGGGTGCAGATGACTCTCTCCATTACAAGACCATTGGAACTGTCCTGTAGCACCTCACTGTTGAAAAGAGCAAAGTTTTTTATTGCTGATACATTATAAAAATAATCTATTTAATAAAATATAAAATAAAATAATAATAAGTGTGTATGTTTGTGTGATTTCATATATATGTTAGGCTGGTTAAACAGATGAATATAGACACAGATAGACAGATACAGATAGATAGGAGGATTCTGGGAATATAGAAGAATAAGTCAGAAAATTCCAAGCTCTCCAAATTTTCCCCACAAACAAAACAAAATTGTACTTCAGAGCAAACATAGATGGCAAAAAAAAAAAACAAGTAAGACTTGGGGCAGAACAGAGTCCTCTTAGGCATAGAACAGCTGGAGAAGCAGGGCAGAAAATCCCCAGGATTGAGGGATTAACCCACCTGAAGTGAAATCATCTCCAGATTAACTCCTTTGAAACAGCAAGGGTAACTCTGGGGCTAGTTGGGTTCAGAAGTAGCCTCAGGCCCAAGTACAAGAACTTTCACTTCCCCCACAGCATAGTGGGGGTGGGTGGGTCTGGCGTCTGAGCCTGGGAAAATAGAGGGAGCCTCTGCTGATAAGGAAGCCAGGCCCAGCTGTGGTGCTAAAACCCTAGGGAAGAAGGAACCAGCATATGTAAGTCTCTCCAGGTCTCTCTGAAATCATCCTGCTGGTCATTTCTTATAGAACAATACTATTCCATAACATTAATTTACATTAATTTATTCAGCCATTCTCCAATTAATGGGCATTCATTCAGTTTCCAGTTTCTAGCCACTACAAAAAAAAGCTGTCACAAACATTTTTGCACATGTGGGAAATCCAGAGTTTTAAAGCAGAAAATGACTCTGAAATTTAGAATTGGGCAAGGAGAAGCCAGTGAAGTTCAAAGAGACCAAGAAATAATAAAATGTAAAAATAGAAGAGAATGTGAAACTTCTTATAAGAAAAACAATAGATCTGGAGAACAAATCAAGAAGAGAAAACATAATGGACTACCTGAAAACTATGACCAAATAAAGAACCTTGACATAATAATACAAAAAATAATTAAAGAAAATTATCCTGAAGTGATAAAACAAGAAGAGAAAATAGAAATAGAAAAAATTCATTGTTCATCACTTAAAAAAGATTCTACAAGGAAAACATGTAGAAATATAATTGCTAAATTTTGGAACCCCTAGATCAAAGAGAAAATTCGATAAGCAATAACAACAACAATTTAAATATGCTGGAGCTACAATATGAATTACACAGGATTTGTCAGCAGCTACAAAAAAAGACCATAGGTCCTGGAATACTATATATTAACAATCAAGAGATCTAAGCCTGTGGCCAAAAATATTATATTCAGCAAAATTAAGCATAATGTTGAATGAAAAAATGGATATTCAATGAACTTTCAGATTTTCAGAATTTTGTCTTCAATAAAACTTAACTCAATAGAAAATGTAGCATAAAAAGCCAGCATCAAAGACTAATTTCAAAGACTCAATAAGGACAAATTATTTATGTTTTAGTCTTGGAAATGTACACCATATGCCTAACACTGACTTTAGTAACTGAGTAGTCCAAAGAAAGATTAGAGTAGAGCTGAGTATGATATGACTCTAAAAAGCAAAACTGTCTATGAAAAGATAAAAATAGTAATTATGCGACATGAATGAGATGCAATAGCAAGAACCAACACAGAGTAATTAGATGAGATAGAAGGGCTGGTAGTTCTCATCAGGAATGGATTAAAGCAGGAACAATACATTTATATATCAAGAAGGATAGAGCACCTTCCAAAATCTATAAAGAAATAAAGGAGAGGGATAAAGTTGTTTTAGATGCATGTGTATATATATATATGTATATGTGTTGTGTGTGTGTGTGTGTGTGTGTGTGTGTGTGTGTGTGTGTGTGTAGGTGTAGGTATGTATGTATATAAGGGTATTGTATATGTGTGTGTGTATGTGTGCATGCATGTGTCTGTACTTGATTGTAACCTGCTGTAACCTGTTAGGGGAAAGGTAGAGGGGAAGGAGAAAAAAGGAATTAAAACAAAAAGTGCAGAGAACAAAAGAAAATTTCCAAGGAAGCAAAGCAAAGGTGGACAATCACAAATATAATGTCTTCTATTATTATATATGTTTTCTTGAAATAGAAATTTATTGTTACATATTTTAAATCCTTTTTAATGTTCTGCTGGGTACATGACGATTTTATTTCCTGTACTTTTCTTTTTTTTTTTTTTTTCTTATTTTGCATTTAAGTTTTAAATAAGTACTTTAAAAAAAATAAGATAGATAAATATGTTATTTCATTGCATCTAAATAGCAGTGTAGATATAATGGAAAATTTTCTGGACTTGATATCAGGAAGATCTGAATTTCAATCTCAACTACAATGCTTGCTGGGTTGTATGTCTTCTACTTTGTGATTCTTTTCTTGAGTACAAATGATCCAACAAGAACAATAAAAAACGAATATTTTTAGCAGTAAGCTAGGGAACACAAGTGAGCAGGAGTTACTGGATTCAGTAAAAGATGCTCCTGTAACACCATTCCAAGAGAGAAAATTATCACAGTCAAGAAGATGAGTTATGTCATGCTTTGCCAAAAGTTCTAGCTCTTTTTTCACCTGGAAAATGGGAATTGCTTATTTTCACTAGGTGGTAATGAGGTTCATATGAAATGTTATATATAAAGACACTTAAATAAATGTCACCTGTCTTCTAAAAGGATAATTACTCTTATTCTGATTCCTAATATACATTGACCAGGTTCAACTTTAGGGTGCTGAACTCAAAGAAAAGAGATTATTTTTTCTTACAATCTCTGACTTCTTATGTCCCAACTCCAGAACTCCACTGAAAATCTCTTTTATAAAGTTTGTGGATGGCTCATGTTTAGGGTACTCCCTAAAAGAATTGCGTGTTATAAAAAGGGGGGAAAGGGAAGGAAATAAGCATATATGCTTAAAGCATTGACCAGCAAGCATTGGCTTGCTAGGAACAAGTCTAGAGAATTTTTCCTTATACCACACTGCTACCTAGTTGCAATGAAATAACATCTATATATCTACCTAGACACTTCCTAAGAACCTTGTGGGTCTGCTGAACAAGTTTCACTTTCTCTCAGGCCATCTCATCTGGGCAGCAACTCAAGAGCTAGAACTTTTGGCAAAGCATGACATAACTCATCTTCCTGACTGTGATAATTTTCTCTCTTGGAATGGTGTTACAGGAGCATCTTTTACTGAATCCAGTAACTCCTGCTCACTTGTGTTTCCTAGCTTACTGCTAGAAATATTCATTTTTTGGTGTTCCTGTTGGATCATTTGTACTCAAGAAAAGAATCACAAAGTAGAAGATGAAGTTGAGGGTTTGAATGGCAGTCCCAGGCTTGCCAAGAAATGCACAAGTTCTCAAGATCACATGCACGTAGTTGCCATAAATGACAGTGCAGGGAAGGAAAGGAAATCCCCTTCCTATATTGCTGGAAATCTAAGGGAGAGCTGATGATGGCCATGTACTCAAAAAGAGCTTGTCTCAAAAGAAGCAATCTCCCCTCACACTGTGAGCAAGTGGTTCTTATGGACTTGGTACAGGTTTTCTCTCCCCTTAACATGGAGAAGTGATGAACCAGGAGCCTCTGGTCATAGCAAAGGTCTAAAGTATGTGTCATTGGAAGTGGCTCTAGCAGCTGCCCAGATGCCTGAGAAGTGTTCCAACTCCTAACTATGTAAACATTGTTATTATTGTGGTGGTGGGTTGTTACTAAAGACCCTGTCCAATTTACATTTCTCTTTGACAGAGAAGCTATCCAAAAGGCAAGTGTTCCTTGAACCTCCATGTATTAATGGACTGCTTTGGAGTAAATAGAGATCAGCTAGAGGAGGGTAATTGTAATGCCTTCCCCAAACTTCCTCTTTTTTCTGGACTTCTTGGGATTGAATAATAGAATATTCAACCCTGCAGGAATATCTCCAGTTCAACCCTTCACTTTACAGAGGAAAGCCCAGAGCATGAAATCTTTGGCCCCCAAGTCATACCACTGCTCCAGGGAGTGCTGATTTGTGAAGCTAAATGGAAAGTTTTGAGGTTTTGACTTCCGGTACTAAAAATATGCATTTGCCAGATTGAGAGACAATTTCAGAAAACCTCCTGACATGTTTCTCAACTGCTGCATGCTACTTTTAGCAAATAAGCAGAGTCAGTCATAACTTGAGAAGGGTTCATAGAGGAAGACAAGGTTCATGTTATGTTCTGATAAAAAAAAATTCCTACTGTCCTATATACTACTGTTCAGATTAGGATTCTTTAGGATTCATCTTTATATTTTTAACAAGAATTCTTTTTTTTTTATTAAAGCTTTTTATTTACAAAACATATGCATAAGTAATTTTTCTACATTGACCCTTGTAAAACCTTGTGTTCCAAATTTTCCCTCCTTCCCTTCACCTCCTCCCCTAGATGGTTGGTAATCCAATACATGTTAAATATGTTAAAATATATGTTTAACAAGAATTTTCAAGGCTGGAAGGTATTTTAGCTTAATATCCCACTCCCATTTTACAAACTAGGATATTGGGACCTAAAGAATTTGTTCTAAGGTGACTGAAAAAATATAATATCTCATTGTTTTATATAGCATTCAACATTTAAAAAGTGTTCTCTCTACAACATTTTTCATTCAATACTTTGTGAATGAATACTTTCAAATACAAAAAGCATAGTACAGTGCTTTAGGGTTCCAAGGAGACTTGAGTTCAAACCCATCTCAGACATTGGTTGTTCCTGGACAAGTCACTTAACCTTTTTTGTGCAGGCCAAGCAAATCTTTGGGATATAATACTAGATCATGTACAGTATGCAATCTGCAATAGTAGAGAGATTTTTTAGGGAAAATCCTAAAAGTTTTCCACACCTGAAGTTCCCCTTGAGGATAAAATTATAGATCTTTGAGTATTCGTTTTCAAATATATTATCTTAGTTGAGCCTTCCAAAAGCTTTGTAAAATGCAGATATTCTTATGCCCACTTTATAGATTAATAAAAAGCTTAAAATGGCTTAGCCATAATCACACAGGTAATAAATGGTGGACTTAGGGCAATAGATTTCTTATCTGAGGTATAGACTCCCTTATAATTGATAATTTTTCAAAAAGTTAACTAATAATGAATTCACTTTGGGACTTCCAGATTCCGTCATACTGAATAAATGTTTACACTTTATTTGCAAAATGATTCCCAATTTGATATGTTCACTAGTCACTTAAAAGATCTCCTTATGGCTAATTATGTATCCAAAGTATCATGTCTCTTCTATTACTTTATGCTTTTGGGTAGAGAGGTTCCCATAAAAGTACACAGTGACAGAGCTGGAAAATCATTTTATTCAATCATTTCATTTTACATGTGGAGAAACTACAGCCCAGAGAGGAAATTCTGTGAACTTCACTGAACCTCAGCTTTCTTTTCCTTTTTAAAATTATTATAACTTTTTATTGACATTACATCTGCATGGGTAATTTTTTACAACATTATCCCTTGCACTCACTTCTGTTCTGACTTTTCCCTTCCCTCCCTCCACCCCCTTCCCCAGATGGCAGCCAGTCTTATACATGTTACACATGTTATAGTATATCCTAATTACAATATAAGTGTGCAGAACCTAACTGTTCTCTTCTTGTACAGGAAGAATTGGATTCAAAAGGTAAAAATAACCTGAGAAGAAAAACAAAAATGCAAACAATTTACACTCATTTCCCAGCGTTCCTTCTCTGAGTGTAACTGATTCTGTCCATCATTAATCAATTGTAACTGAATTAGATCTTCTCTTTGTTGAAGTCAGCTTTCTTTTCCTTTAGCTCCCTGTATCCCCCTTCTCCCATAGGATTGTTGAGGTAACAGGGTACACAAAGACACTTCCTGTACCAGACCATCAAAATGATGAGATTACCCACCAAAATAATAAGGTATGGGATGATACTTCCCAAATATATTGAGATTATTAATGTGATGGATAATCTCAAAAGAATTTGTAGGAATAAATCTCCAAATTAAGGGGCAAAGATTTTATCATGTTGCTAAGAGTGGATTAAATTCCTAGAAAAGTTAGCAAGGAAAAGGGTTTTAGCAAATAATAAGGGCAAAGACAAAGGGATTCACAAGGCTCAGGAGGAGCCATAGGGTATGCTATTAACTGTGGAGTTAAATTACTAAAGAAGTTAGCCAGGATTTACTATATGAGTAGATTTTATATAGGGGAAATATAAGGGGGGGGGGGGGGAGGTGTGAGGTCTGGGTTAGCCCCTTGGCTAGCCTCCCCTGGAGGCCCCAGAATCAGCCGGAGTCAGGATAAGCAAAAGTCCTTGGTTTTTAGGGGAAAAAGTGAAGGGGATGGACAAGACTGCCACAAGCTCTCCACCAACCTCCGTTCTCTTTCTCCACCTCCAAAATGACTCCAACTTGTCTCACTCCATCCCCTAATCCCTCCTTACAATTCTCTTAACCCCAAGCATTGAGCTAGCATTAACTGTGAGAAAAGAAATTCCAAACATGCTAATAGAGTTATTGTCCAATAAGTAATTAGCCTTAAGTGCTTGGTTGTCTGATTCAAGTGCACCTAGTCAGAGTTTCAGCCCTTTACATCTCCCACTTTCTTTGGTTTTAGGACACAGGTGGTCACACCATCCCTGATTTCTCAGGGAAGTGAGAATCCCCAAAAGGAAGTGATTATGCCTCCCTGACTTCTCAGGAAGGGAGGTAAAAGCACTAAAAAGATGATCATGCTCCCCCTGACTTTTCAGGAAGAGAGATGAAAAACATCAATGGAAAGTGGGGAGTCAAGTCAGATATTGTTAGCGGGTTTCTTGGCTGAAGGATCTTACTAGAAACAAATATGCATAAATCCATCAGCATGGGAGATATTACACAAGCACATAGCAATAATACACAGGTTGTTAGTGATGACTCTCCCCACAGCCGGTGCAGGCTTGATGTGGTATAACAAACATGAATTGTACATAATAAACAATGTAAATAAACATGGTGTTATAAAAGATTTCTAGAAGTCCTAGAAGGAGAGTATGTAAACAACAATCACACATACACCTCCTTCAGCAGCCAAGAGATAGTCCAAAACCAATCTATTATCCATTGCTTTATGTGTCAGGGAATCCAATGATCCCTAGAAGTTTTTGAAGTCCTGCAACAGTCTTTGTACGTGTTAGGGAATCAATGATTCCTGCAGATTTTGAAGTCCTGCAACAGTCTCATCATTTCTCAGAAAATCCAATGATTCCTGAGGGTTTTCAAGTCCTACCACAGTCTTATGATGTCTCAGAGAATCCAATGACTCCTGAGAGTTTTAAAGTCCTACTACAATCTTTTCATGTCTTAAAGATTCCAATGATTCCTGAGGGTTTTCAAGTCCTACAACAGTCTTATGATGTCTTAGAGAATACAATGATTCCTAAAGATTTTGAAGTCCAACAATTCTTGATGTCCATGAGTCAAACGCCATAACTGCCATACTCTTTCAGTGGTGGGCACAGTCAGCAATGGAACCACCCGATGTTTCTTGGGTCTTCTCCTTCGTTTCAAGGGTCTGCTCCGTCTCTCTCCAATGGACAAGGCGAATACGGCTCGATGGCATCCATCTGATTCCTTCTCCATCTGTAGAGATACAAGCAAAACCCTCTCCCCCAAGCAGTTAACTTATCTGGTCCCTTCCATTCACCACTTTCTGGGTCTTTCCACATCATCTGGTGATTATCTAAAGACAGTAGAGCTGCTAGCACTGGACACTGCCCTTCCAGTGGGTTATAAAAGCCTGTGCATCTTTGTCAAAACTCAAGAAGTTAATAATATAAAGAGCTAGATTTAAAGTTCTCTAGGGTTACCTGTGGCTCCCCCTCTCTTTTGTTTTTGGAGGAGTGTTTTAATGTCTCTGTTTCTCCTCTCTACTATTGCCTGTCCTTGAGGATTAAAAGGTATGCCAGTGGTGTGTAAAATCTTATATTGTGCACAAAAGTGTGTAAAATGTTTAGAAGTATATGCAGGTCCATTGTCTGTTTTTATTGCTTATGGCAACCCATAATTGCAAATGCTTGTAATAAGGAACTCAGTGACCACTCAAGCTGTCTCTTTTGCTGCTGGTATTGCAAAAGTGAATCCTGAAAAAAGTGTCTACCACAGCATGGATAAAAGACAGATGACCAAAAGATTTATAATGGGTCATGTCTATTTGCCAAATTTCATTGAGTCTCAAACATGAGGGTTCTTCCCTGGAGGGAGTGTAGGAGCATAGAAGGGAATGCAAGCTGTACAAGCTTTTACTATGCTCCTAGCTTCCTCTCTTGTTATTCCAAATTGTAAATGTAAAGCTCGAGCAGCCTGATGATATTTAAAATGAGATTCTTGGGCTTCTTGAAATAAAGGAGTATTGGCCATCATGGTTAGAAGGGTATCTGCCTTTGAATTACAATCAAAACTAGGACCTGGTAGTCCACTATGAGAGTGGACATGCAAGATATAAATCTTACCTGGATGCTTTCTCACTTGCTCTTGAAGTTCCTTAAAGAGATGATATATATTAGAGGCTACAAATTTTATTTGTCTGTAGCAATTCTTTGTACAACACCTACTGAATAGGCCGAGTCAGATATTATATTTATATTTCCTGAATAATAAGTAAGAACTAGAATGATTGCATACAATTCATTCTGCTGAGTGGACTGAAAAGGAGTTCTGACTATTCTCTTTATGGTTAAGTCATGAGAGTATGCAGTGTGAATATTATGTTTGGAGGCATCTGTAAAGATAGTTTGTCCTTTAAGAGGAACTTTAGAAACCTATTCTTCAAGAATCCATCGCCAATTATGTAATAGTCTGGTTATCTTTAATGGAGACCCATGTGTAAAATTTGGAGCCATGGCTAATAAAATTTGCCAGTCTGGGTTGATTTTATAGCATATATTAATTTGTGCATTAGTATAAAAGGTATATATCTTATCCCAGATAATTATACTACTCTCTTAATAACTTTTAATAAAATTCTAGCCACAAGCAATGGGTAAGGAGTAAGGCTTTGCTCTGGTTGTGCTGGGAGGTTTACCCACTCTATCACACTGTCTCCTTGATGAAGGATTGCTTGGGTGCCTTTTGTGTAGAAAAAAATGGATATTTCCAAGGGATTTTGAGTGATTCTTTCAACCACATTGGATAAAGTCAATTCAACTTCTCTCAAAGCCTCTTGAGATTCTTTTGTAAGCTGGTGTGGTGAGTTTAAAGCACTGTCTCCCCTTAAAATGTCATATATTGGTTGCAACTGATAGGTAGTCAAGCCTAACACTGGACACATCCATTGGATATCTCCTATCAATTTCTGAAAGTCATTTAAGGTGTTTAGCTTCTCTGTTCTTAAGGAAAATTTTTGTACTGTAAGCACCTTAGGGTTTACTTCATATCCTAAATATTGAAAAGGAACATATCTTTGAATTTTTTTCTGGAGCTATGTGCAATTTGTAGTTCCTTAGTATTTCTATGGTCTTTTGTTCCTCAGATGCACATCCCAATATATCATCTATGTAATATAATAACATTACTTTTGGAAATGATCTTCTTAGAGCAATAGCAATATACATTTGACACATAGTAGAGCTGTTTCTCATTCCTTGTATCAAAACTTTTATCTTTTATAAGGCTCAGCTAAGTTAACACTGGGCACTGAAAAGGCAAATCTTTTCATATCATCCTTATCTAGAGGAATAGAATAGAAACAATCCTTAACGTCTATAACCCAAAGAGGCCATTCTCTAGGCAATTGGATAGAAGATGGAAGTCCAAGCTGAGAGTTCCCATACTTTCCATCTGTTCATTTACTTTTTTTTTAAATCAACTAACAGCCTCCATTTTCCAGATTTCTTTCTTACAACAAATATAGGGAAATTTCAAGGACTTAGAGAAGGCTGTAAGTGTCCTTGGTCAAGTTGCTCCTGTACTATATCTAATAAGGCCTGAATTTTATCTCTAGCTAAGGGCCATTGTTCTAGCCACATTGGTGTATCAGTTTTCCATTGGCTAAGAACAGGTAAAAGTGTTGACAGGCCTTCAACAGCAGCCCTGCCTAAAAATCCAAGGTACTCATTTGTAATCCTAATTGTTGTAAAACATCTCTTCCCCATAGATTGATGGGGATTTTTTCAACTATAAAAAGAGTAAAAACTCCTGCTTCATCTTCAAATATCTATCTCAAAGGGGTAGCACTAATTTCAGCTACTATTGATCCTCTTACACTAGACATGTAAGTGTCTGCCTTAATCTTTGGCCAGTGACTGGGCTAGTTGGCACTTCTAATGACTGAATGATCTGCACCTGTGTCTACCTTCTAATGGTATGCCATTTATATAGATAGTGAGCATAGGTCAGATAGCTGACCAGCTAACTGTCCAGTATATTCCTGGATTTTGTTGCTTGGATTCAGAATCTGGGCAGCTATCACCAGATTACCCATTAGAAGTCCGTATCAGTAAACCTGATGCTACTACTTCTCCTGGTTGATAAGTCACACATTGTTTACCTGTATTAGTGACTAGAATATTATCTACACATTCCCCAGTTTCCCACATCAGTTTATGGATGAACACTGTTTGGTAAGTACTCTCAGGAGGTGAAATGGTCAAGCCTACTGTGCCTGGAGGCAAAGGATCTATAGGCTAGAGAGGAACAGATTTTACCTCTCCAGGGAGTATCCCAGTTGTCCCAGCTGCATACAGCTGTATTCTCCCCCAACTGTAATCCCTTTCTCCCATCAGTTGCTTCCTGGCTGATTGGTCATGTCTGGGTATTGAAGTTCTAAAGGCTCTCTGGATGTAGCATTGGCTGCCATCATGCCCCAAATATTTTTTGCCTTGGGCCCTGGGGTGGGGCCCCTCATCCTGTTTCCCTGAATCAGTCTACATTCTGATGCCCAATGGAAGCCTCTGTTGTATTTTGGACATGGGGATTTAGGGCTTGTTCTCCCACTGTTTTCTCACTCTGCCTCCTCTATGCCAACATTGAACTTTCAGATGCCCTACTTTACCACATTGAAAGTCCCTTGCCAAAAGGGACCCTGTCTTCTCATGTTTGGATCTTGGGAAGTCTGCATCATAGCCTGGATTTAAAAGGTATTTGTGCCCACTAAGGCACAGCATCTTACGATCTCCTCTGAAGGAGCATCCTTGTATAGTCCTAATATAGTATAATCCTTCCTCAAACCTCATTAGCATTTTCTTTAGCAAGTTGCCTTATCATAATTTCTGTTACTGCATTTTCATCATTGTATGACAGCTATCTGCAAACATCCCACAAAATCAGCAAAGGGTTCATTTGGCCCTTGTGCTATTTTTGTGAAGGCTTCACCCTTGTCATGTTTACTAGGGAGAAAAGCCCATGCTTTGATAGCAGCAGCAGCAATTTGCTCATATGCTGCTATGGGGTAATTAATCTGTACTGAAATGTCTGCATAAGAACCCACACCTGTTAGTTGGTCATAGGTGATTGGAGTTTTAACTCCACTCTGACTATTTCATTGGGCTTGTATCCTACAGAGCTCACTATATTCAGAAAGCCACAAGTTTTGTCCAGGTTCTAAGCATGTCCTTGCTATACATTTCCAGTCCCTAGGGGTTAAGACTTCATCAGCCAAATTTTGTAATAATAATTTTAACATAAGCTGATATAACCCCATAAAGAGTTGCAAGCCTTTTTCAGGTCTTTGAGGATTTCTAGATCAAAGGACCTGAAGAGTTAAACTGTTATATTACTTTTCTCAAATCAGCAGTATTCTGCCCTTCTTCTGTGGCTTTAAGTACTGACTTTTGCAATCTAGTCATAGGAGAGGGTGATTGCTGGAGGGGAGGTGCTGATGATATCACTGCCCCTCCCACTCCTCCTCCTCCCTCCATCCTGGAAAGTGAAGTTGATGGACGAGTGTCAATGTCCTGGTCCCATGTAGGCGGAGTTGAAGCTGTGCAGCTAGAGTGAGAATCATTATGCCCTTCAAGTTCACTTAAGTCCTCATTCCTTCTGGTGATATTGCCATTAATCTCTCCTTTGTCTTCCTCTTTTTCCTCACACTTCCTTATCTGGCTGTTCTTAAAACTTTTCTTTTTTCTATAACTCATGGGATTCTTTAAGGCCAATTGTATCATGGTGTATGTATAGAATGTTTCCTTGGAAATTAAATCAGGACCATTATCATTATAATATTCACATAGTTGATCTCCTACTAGTTTCCAATTATCTGCCTCTATTTCTTCTTCCTTGAAGAACCAAGGGGACATACATTCTAATGTATCTAAGAGACCATCAATCTCCTCCCAAATTACAATTAAGCCCTGTCTCTTTATCAGTCTGAGTATGCTTCCTGTAGATGTCCTTTGGGATGCGATTGGAGGTGGGGGAGAATCTTTTCCTAATATCTGCCCCATTACAGCTAGAAAATGAGAGTTACTGGTTTAGCTCTTAACAAAGTAAATTCCCTATTGTCTATTAAAATACCCTATTTCCTGGTCACCAGGGACTTCTTCAGTGAAATTAGAATCTTGGTTCACACGTTGGGCACTAAAGTGTGAGGTCCGGGTTAGCCCCTTGGAAGCCTCAGAATCAGCCAGAGTCAGGATAAATAAAAGTCCTTGGTGGGACTTGGTGGGAGAGGTGACGGGAATGGACAAAACTGCCACAAGCCCTTCACAACCTCCCTTTTCTTCCTCCACCTTTAAAATGACTCTCGCTCTTCTCACTCCATCCTTTAATCCCTCCTTACAATTCTCTTAACCCCAAGCATTGAGCTAGCATTAACTGTAAGAAGAGAAATTCCAATCATGCTAATAGAGTTATTGTCCAATAGGTAATTAGCCTTAAGTGCTTGGTTGTCTGATTCTAGTGCACCTATTCAGAGTTTCAGACCTTTACAGGGAGGGGTTGACATCATAATTTGATTTTCTGATTGGAAACAATAAAGGTGGGGTTCTAGAGACCTCCTCTTGAGATGGGACTACTTAAGAACAAAAGGTTCCCTTAAGGGAGAGATGATCCTATCAGTTTTCTACCCAGATTACCTCTGAGAGTATTATAATCCTGTCAGTGTTTCAGGCTTTCTCTGTTAACACCTATTTGGATACCCAGGATCTCATCAGAATGGTAGCAAGGGAAAGTTCCTAAGCATGCTCTGAAGACATAAAATGGAAAAGTTGAACTATGATCTCCAAAGACTCTTCCAATTGTGACATTTTGCAATTTGCTTGTAGAAGATGATACATGATTAGTAATGATTAGAAAGTCTTATAGGAGGATATGAGTTCAAATCTCACTTCTGATACACATTGGCCATGATTCCATAGAAAAGTAATTTAAAATCTTTGTATTCAGTTATGTTTAGCCAGCTCTTCATGACCCCATTTGGGGCTTTCTTGACAAAAATACTGCAATGTCTTGCTATTTCCTTCTCCAGTTCATTTTACAGATAAGGAAACTGAGGCAAACAGGGTGAAGTGACTTGTCTTGGGTTATATCACTGCTATGTGTCTGAAGCTGGATCTGAACTCAGGAAAACTCATCTTCCTGACTTTAGGCCCAGGATATTATATACCCACTTAGCTGCACCTTTTAGAGACCTAAGTAAATCTCTAAAATTGTAATTTCAGAGAGTCAATCTGTTTCAGTAGAAGGAGAGCAAAGGAGAATCACAGAGCAAAAAAAAAATATATATAGAAATAAAGCCACTTTTCTGCTCCATGAGTGTCATCACACATGGGTGAGGGACCATTTGGTTTTGCTGAGTTGTTTACTTTATTATTGTTATGAAGTAAGGCTCATTAGATAGGGGAGAGAAGGAGGCATGAATGTGTTATAATAAGAAAAGTCATTAATGGAATGGGTAGAAACAGGGGGAAACTAAATCTGTTATTTCATTAGCATAAGAAACTAAATGACATAACTCCTTCTATCAAAGCAAATTTAGTCTTGAGTATTATCTGAGATCCTTAGTGATTAATGAATTTTTCCAAACTATGTTTGAGGTAGTACTGGAGCCTAGATCTCCTGATATATAAGCCAGATCAATAAAATTATTTAACAAATGAATGTAAATTCAGCGTTACTTTGCTTGGCAAATCATGAATGTAATTTCCTTGAGGTTTCTGACACATGTGTCACACAATTTTCTTAACCATCCTCTGACTCAGTCCAAATGTCTTCATATAGAGAGACTTTTACTAAGAGTAAGTAACCAGTTATATAAATCATGACTGTAATGTTGTTCCTATTGTTGAGTGTATGTCTCTCTGGGCTGCATTCACTTGGGACTTTTTTGATTTCTCCCCCAAACCTGCAGGAACTTGTCATTGGGAAAGTTCATCCTCTGCCCCTCTAATTGGAAGGTAGAACCATGAACTTCTGAATTTCTATTAAAAAAGGGGGGACAGAATAGATCTCTCATTCTCTACGTAGCTGTGTTCATTTGGGACTTCTTCAATTTTTCCACCCATCCTCCATATCCATAAATTCCCTATTCTCTCTTTCTCCCTTCCTCTCCCTCTCTCTCTTTCTCATTTTTCAACTTTCTTTTATATATTTATGTACTGTCTCTGAGGACAAGAATTTTTCATCTTTGTGTAATCTCCAGATTATAATAGCTACTTAATAAATGTTTATTGATTGATAATTACTTATCTGGGCTCACATTGTGCTGTCTCTAGATGTGTTGATTTGAATAGTATGTGATCTCCACCCCCATAATTGCTTTAAAGAAAGAATTATCTAGCTCAGCTAACACAGGCCCCCTTGAGGTAAGATTAGAAATCAGTATGGGGAAGATTTGGGAGAAGAAAAATATTTATGAAACATCCACAGGAAATGCCCACTGATAACTCATCACCTAGCTGGGGGAAGGGGCTATTCATTTCTCTTTTTAAATCTAATGCTAATGATATTAGAATTGTTTGGTGGTTCCTTTCATCTTAAACTTAGGTAGTCAATCATCAATCAAAAGTCAGGTATAATTAGTTAATTCCCATATTGAGATCTATAAGCAATCCATGGAGATCCTCAGGCTTCAGGCTGAGGAGAACACTGTACACCATAATAGCAAGATTACGTGATAATTATTCAATTGTAATGGACTTGGCTCTTTTCAACAATGAAGTGATTCAAGGCAATTCCAATAGATTTGGAATGGATGTATTTTCACCTTTTTTGTTTGTTTGTTTGTTTCTTTCTTTCTTGTGGCTTTTTCCTTTTTGGTCTGATTTTTTAATATTTATATCACCTGATCAACTGTTTGGATTTGGCTCCTTTCAACAATGAAGTGATTCAATGCGGTTTCAATAGACTTGGTACAGAAATGCCATCCACATCCAGAGAGAGAACTATGGAATCTAAATGTTGATCAAAGCATAGTATTTTCACCTTGTTGTTGTTCATTTGTTTGACTTTTCTTTCTCAGGGTTTTTCCCTTTTGTTCTGATTTTTCTTGAACAACATGACAAATATGGAAATATGTTTAAAAGGATTGTACATATTTAACCTATATCAGGTTACTTGCTGTCTTGGAAAGGGAGAAGGGAAGGGAAGGAGGGAGAAAAAAATTGGAAACCAAAGTCTTACAACAATGAATGTTGAAAACTATCTTTACATATATATAGAAAAATAAAATACTATTGAGGAAAAAAGAAAATGTCAGTTCCTTGAAGGTAGAATATATTTAGCACAGTAACTGGCATAGATAAATACTTACCTTCCTGTAAGAAATAATACATATAGAGCACAGAAGCATGTGAGTCCATATAAATCAATATATTGGGAAGTAAGCAGAACCAGGTATACAAGAGGTACGGTGACTATGATGACAACATAGATGGAAAGAGCCCAAACCCAAACCAAATGCTTATATAATTGAAAGATCAAAATTGTCCTTGGAGAAGAGATGAGAAATGCACATCTTCTCTCCCCTCGTTCCAGAGGTGAGGACTACAAGTGCAGTGTGTGTGTGTGACCTGGACAAATTTGCCAGACTCAGTTTCTTCAAAAACAAGATAATAATAGTACTTCCTTCCCAGGTTTGTTGTAAGGATGAAATTGTAAAGCATTTAGCACAGCACCTGACAGAGTAAATGTTTAATGAATACTGGTTTTCTTCCCCCTAAAGGACTAGTAGTAGCAACAGAAGAAAGGGGACCATTATCCCAACACTTCTGGGGTTTGGCTTGTAAATGAATATGGAAAATCTCAGGAAGGATAGTTTGTTTGATTCAATGACTTTCATTTCTTGCTTAGGGAATTATTGTTTGAGGTTTGTGGGGCTGTTGTTGATATGGCTACTGTTAGGCAATAGCAATATTTTCTAGGACAAGAAGGAAGAAACAAGGTTGCTGGGAATATAGACTCTTTATTCTAGAGCTAAAGAGATTCTTGAAAATCATCTAGTCCAATGGTACCAAATTCAAATAGAAATGGGAACCAATAATCAATCAATCAATAGTTATTTATTCAGGGGGCAGATAGGTGGTGCAGTGAATAGAGCACCAGCCCTGAATTCAGGAGGACCTGAGTTCAAATCTGAGTCTCAGACACTTAACACTTCTTAGCTGTGTGACCCTGGGCAAACCACTTAACCCCAGCCTCAGAAAGAAAAAAAAAGTATTTATTCAGTATCTATCATTTGTCAGATACTGTACATAAAGATCCCAGAAGGCAAGCACGTTGGCTTAATTTTCAAACTTAATGTTAGCTACATTTTATTTTATTTTCATTTATTTTGACAAAATAATTGACAATTATTTCCCAATGATATTTTAATCTAGTTCAAGATGCCTCTTACCCAGTCCAAGGATTCTTAACCTGAGTCTTAAAGATAGCTTTCAGGAGATCCATGAACTTGAATGGCAAGAAGAAAGAAGAAGAAGAAGAAAGAAGAAAAAGAAAGAAGAAAAAAGAAGAAAGAAGAAGAATTAGAAGACAACTTTATTTCAATATCATTAGTTTCCTTTGTAATACTAAGTATTTTATTTCATATTGCTAAAATATTTTATATTTAAAATCATTATTCTGATATTGGGTCCATTGGCTTTGCCAGACTCCCCAAAATGATCTATAACATACATGCAAAGGTTAAGAACTCCAGATCTAGTCCAATGACTTTAATTTATAGACGAGGACACTGAGACTCAGAGAGCTAAAGTAATGAAGTTACAGGAGTGCCTAAGGATTTGAAGACTGATTCTAAATCTAGCATTTAGCACTGTACTGCTTCCCATAACCCCAGTTTCTTATTTCTTGCCCTGGGATGGCAAGAATTGAAGAGGGAATCACATCAGCTGACTTCCAGCTTGGAAACAGAAAAGTGTTTTGCTTGGACATTTTGGGGCTGCATGAGTGATGATGTGTGCCTGTAGCCTCAGTCCTCTCATGGCCCCTGATTAGGCCTGTTAGATTGTCTGTCTTATTTAAAGAATGTCTCCTGTATTTCCAAGACACTAAAAATATTCATGCTCTCATCTCTGTCCCTATAAGCATGAGGATTGATGAGCAGTTTAAAATACATGTCATCATACTATGCTTGGCAACCTTCTTTCTCTACCTTCTCTGGATTTTCTCATCTCTGTATTCTCTCATTCCAGAATAGTTTCCTGGTCTCCCATCAGAGGAAGACAACAGAAGCATGTTCCATTTGGTCAGGAGCATAGGTGACAACAGGTGAGACTTTCCTTGGGCACTGGAAGCATGGCACATTGGCATAAATGGCAAAATCATCTTCCTTCTGGGCAACCAGGTTGATCACATTGGAATATATTGCATCAGGTTGGTAATGTACAGCCTTCCAAGAGAGAATATCTGGTTAGATAGAACATCACAAACTTCTGGTTTCCTAAAACCACATTGATTTATCTGTTTGATAAATGAAATGCTGAGATCTCAGTGTGCAATTATGAGGGATGTGGTTAACTTTGGGGATGAGAGAAAAGCACAAGGGAAAGGCAGATAAATTTGGTTGGTCAGAAGGAATTATCACTCCATTTGTTTCAAGGTTGTTCAGTTGTACTTAATGATATTCAGGTAAGTCCTGAATGGATATCATCAAACTTATTCATGTCACTTCATAACAAATTATTAATACATCATAATATATTATAATTGCCTAGTGTAGTAGATAAGACCTGAATCAAAGTTCTGACTCTGATTTATAGGATGTAAGGTTTAGTGCTAAAAATGACCTCCAAAAGCCATATAATCCCCATCCCCATCTCACTTTATTAAAAAAATGAAGCTCAGAAGATTAAATTAAGCAATCCAAGGACATATAAATAGTAAATATAAAGTGTGTGATTTGAATACAAATTCTCTGACTACAAATCCAATGTTTTTTCATTATATCACTGTGTTTCTGAACTATCTGCATGACCATTGAAAAGTCACCTACTCTGTCCTAAGCACTGTCCTAAGCAATGAAAACTATAACTTATAGATAAGCGCTCAAATTTCTCAGTGCAGATAGTTTCCATACCAAAAGTTCCCAACACTGAGCTTTAGACTAAAAATACCAATAATGACCACTCTATTATAATATCCCCAAACTAGGAAGTACCATTCTTCAATCATTAGTAAGTTTTTGTAAAATAATTCCTGTAGAACTATTTGCCAGTGTAATATCACTTTTTTTTAGAACAAAGTAAGATCTTAGGAGAGGTTAACAAGTATTTGTTTATCCATTGTTCATGTCTGAGTCATCTAAGAAATAGCATGAAAATGCTTGACTTAGAGATTTGGGAGTACTTCTTTGTTTTACTCTTTTGATCTCTTACCTTGGACTTGAAGAAAAAGTTGTCCCATCTCTTCTGTTTCTTAAATATCCCTAGAAAATAAACAAAGGGAGATGGGGATTGTTTGAAGCTTGATTTCATCAATTTGGCTCTAAAAGGGAATAACTTAATATTCAGTTGGATATAGGAATTTTTCTAATCCTAATAAAGAAGTAGGAGGAGAAAGAGGAAAGAAAAAGGAGGGGTTGGGTAGAAGGGAGGGCAGAAACACTTAGAAAAAAAGTAAGAGAAGGAAAAGGGGGTGATAGGAGATAAAGTAGTAGGTGAGAACCCCACTACTAAGGACTGGAAAGAGAACAAAACTATATATAGGGGAGAAAACAGGATGAGGAGAAATACGGAGTTGATAATCATCATAGTGAATGTGAATGGGATGAACTCTCCTATAAAATGAAAGCAAATAGCAGGATGGATTAAAAAAATAATCCTACAATATGTTGTTTACAAGAAATATATTTGATACAGTGAGACACATACAGAGTAAGGGTAAAAGGCTGGAACAGAATTTATTATGCTTCAACTGAAGTAAAAAAAAAAAGAAGTAGAAATTCTGATCTCAGATAAAGCAAAAGTAAAAATTGATTTAATTAAAAGAGATAAGGAAGGAAAGTACATCTTGATAAAGAATACCACAAACAATGAAGTAGTAACATACTAAATGTATATGCACCGAGGGCAGCTAGGTGGCGCAGTGAATAGAGCACCAGCCCTAAAGTTAAGAGGACCTGAGTTCAAATCTGGTCTCAGACACTTAACATTTCCTGTGTGTGACCCTGGGCAAGTCACTTCACCCCAATTGCCTCAGGAAAAAAAAAAAAAAAAGCTAAATCTTTAAATGAATATGCACCAAGTGGTGGAGCATACAAATTCCTAGAGAATATATTAAGCTGGTTACAGGAAGAAATAGACAGCAAAGCTTTATAAGTGGGGGACCTCAACCTTACCCTCTCAAAATCAAACAAGTCTAACCACAAAATAATCAAGAAAGATGTTAGGAAGGTTAATGGGATTCTAGAAAACCTAGATATGATAAGACTTCTATATTGCAATACATGGGAGAGGTGTTAAAATACATGGAAGCTACCTGACAGTGGCTGCTGGACATCCAACCTAGCATGGATCTCCTCTTGTGAGAGGATGATACAAGGAGACTGAGAGTCAGTTGCTGTTCTCTGACTATCTGACTGAGAGACTATTTCATTGTCTGACCAGACCTCTCTTCCCTCTGCCTCCAATTTATCTCCTTCCCAGTTCACAACACCTGTGTCAACAAAGGCTGCCTTGTAACTCCTTCATATGTTATGATTCACAGCTGTGGAGGCTCTCAGAGTATTGACCTGTCCCTTAACATTTCTGGAGAAAACTGAATAGAGACAGAAGAAATACAATTTTTTTTTAATTTTTTTTTTTTTTTTTTTTTGCTAAGGCAATTGGGGTTAAATGACTTGCCTAAGTCACACAGCTAGGAAGTCTTATTAGATAAATGTAATGTTCTGGTTGCTTTTCTGGAGGTCTCTGGACCAGCCTTTGTTTCAGTAATCACCACGAGAATAGCCAGGTGTTAAAGTCCAAATTCTTTATTGTATCCTTACCTAGGGCCTGGGCTAGCTTGATCTCAGTTGAGGAAATGCAGGAGGACAGGCCAGCCACCATGATGGCATGAGATGGACTGAATCTGTCTGGCTGAGTTTGTCCCAGCTTATATGCTCTATTATAATTACATTATCATTGGTATGAATCTTGTAGAATAGGTGTCAATCTTGTAGAACTATATTTAGTACTAAGTATAAGTACTGAACTAGAGAACTATTAATCACCATGCAAAACTAGATAACCATTGTCTTATCAATTCCACTGACTTAAAACTTTATAAGAATCCTTGTTTCAAGTACAGAGTTCTGACCCATAACAGATAAGCCTTTGGTTAATTTGCTTAGAAAAGGAAAAGAAAAAGAAAAACAAATCATTTATATTAAAAATGAAAAGGATGAACTTACCACCAATAAAAAAGAAATTAAAGCAATAATTGAGAGCTATTTTGCTCAACTCTATGACAGCAAATCTGACAGCCTAACCAAAATGGAAAAATATTTACAAAAACATAAATTGCCAAGATTAACAGAAGAGGAAATAAATTACTTAAATAGTCCTATTTTGGTAAAATTAATTGAACCATTAATGAATTCCCTAAGAAAAAAATCTCCAGGGCCAGATGGTTTCACAAGTGAATTCTACAAAACATTTAAAGAACAATTAATTCCAATACTATGTAAACTATTTGGAAAAACAGGGAGTCCTGCCAAATTCCTTCTATGACACAGATAAGATATTGACACCTAAACCAGGAAGAGCCAAAACAGAGAATGACAATTACAGAACAATCATCATATGATTATTGATGAAAAAATTTTAAATAAAATATTAGCAAAGAGATTATAGCAATTTATCAGCAGAATAATACCCTATGGCCAAGTAGAATTTCTACCAGGAATGCAGGGCCAATTCAATATCAGGAAAACTATTACCATAATCAACTATATCGAGAACAAAATCAACAGAAATCATGTAATAATCTCAATAGATGCAGAAAAAGCTTTTGACAAAATACAGTACCCAGTCCTATTAAAAATGCTAGAGGGAATAGGGATAAAGAAAGTTTTCTTTAAAATAATAAGCAGTATGTATCTAAAGCCAATGGCAAGCATTATTTGTAAAGGAAAGAAACTAGATCCATTCTCAATAAGATCGGGGACGAAAAAAAGGATGGCCATTATCACCACTACTATTCAACATTGTACTAAAAATGTTGGCTTTAATAATAAGGAAAAAAAGAAATTAAAGGAAAAATTTATATATAATTGAGAAAATTTCAAAGAAGAAATAAAAATGTGTTTTTTAAAAAAGAAAAAACTATGTAGTCCAACCAAGAGTGTGTTGCTAATTTTTTTTAACAACCAGACATCTGAAAAGCCAAAAATTTTTTCTAAGTTTAACCTTCATTATTATCATTTTCTGCATCATTTTCTTAAGTCTAGACAATCAATAAAATAGTAATTCAAGCCCTAAAAAATTGATCCTATATTGTAAATCTGTTTAGTGCTTACAATTTACACAATTTACACAACCAGTTTGAAGTGTGTCCAAGAGGTGTCCAAGTGCATCCCAAATCCAGCTCATGTGTCTATTATCCCCTACAGAAGCATACCATTCCAATTAATCAAATCTTCCCCTTTCTTCTTCCCAGGTAAGCTGACCCAATTTATTACCATATGCCCATTGTGGGCACAATAAATAGTTGATAAATGCCAAAGAAACTCACTCTTGTTCCTCCAGTTCTTCATTATCATAGACATGATACCAACGGAAAGCAGGATGAGAATGAGCACACCAGCAGAACAGGTAAGGGTGGCCACAACTATGATAAAGCTGGAGAGAGACAAAGAGGAGAAATGAGCAAAGACTCCCCATTTGGATCCAATAACTTTACCATGAAGTAACCTTGCCTAACTTCTATACTTTTCTTGCTTCAACTCCTTCATCTTTCCTTTGTTCCAATCTCCAAAGTCCATCTATCCTCAGGCTATGGATACTATCTGGCCCCCTCTCACATGGCTAATCTCTTAGAATTCCCAATCTTATATATTGGTTTCTTACTTACTTGAAGTTGTCATTAATCAATGGACTGATGGTGGTATTGCTATCTCCTAGAAGGAAAAAAGAAAATGTGGTAGCCCGATTGCAGTTCAAATAAGCACATGTAATCTCTAGATCTTTCTCCAGGTCTAAAGTCCTAAGATTCTTAAAGGAAACATACATTTAAAATAACTAATGCTTTATTACCAGCCCCGTAGGAAGCCCATCACCTGACTTGCCTGAGTGCATATAATTATTAAGAGGAAAAGCCAGAATCAGATTCCAAGATTTCTGGCTTCAAATTCAGTGCCTTTTCATTAGGGACAGAGGAACTGAGAGGGGATAGTATCATCAATAACAAAGAGCCTCTAAAATGATACAATTAGAAGGATGGAAGGTACAATTAGATGAATACAATTAGATAGGTGGTATTATTAGAAGATGTAGAAGGATGATTATGAATTAGGGAGGGTGTGGAAGGCACACTAAAATTTCCCCTAAGAACTGCTTTGGCTGTATCCCCTAAATTTTGGTATGTTGCCACATTATTGTCATTCTTTTGGATGAAATTATCAATTGTGTCTATGATTTTTTTTTTTACCCACTCATTCTTTAGAATTAGATTAGTTAGTTTCCAACTAATTTTTTATCTATTTTTTCCTGGTTCTTTATTACATGTAATTTTTATTACATGAGTTGAAAAAGATGCATTTACTATTTCTGTCTTTCTGCATTTGATTTTGAGGTTTTTATACCCTAAAACATGGTCAATTTTTGTGTAAGTTTCATGTATTACCAAGAAAAAAATGTATATTTCTTTCTGTCCCCATTCAATTTTCTCCACAGGTCTATCATACCTAACTTTTCAAAAATTCTATTTACTTCTTTCTTATTTATTTTGTGGTTTGATTTATCTAATTCTGATAAAGCAAAGTTGAGATCTCCCATTATTTTAGTTTTGCTATCTATTTCTTCTTGCAGCTGTCTTAACTTTTTCTCTGGGAATTTGGATGCTATACCACTTGGTGCATATATGTTTAGTATTAATATTACTTCATTATCATAATACCCTTTAGCAAGATGTAGTTTCCTGCCTTCTCTCTTTTAATTAGATCTATATTTACTTTTGCTTGATCTGAGATCGGGATCACTACTCCTGCTTTTTTTTTTTTTTTTTTAACTTCAGCTGCAGCATAATAGATTCTGCTTTAGCCTTTTAGCCTTACTCTGCATGTGTCACTCTGCTTTAAATGTGTTTCTTATAAACAATATATTGTAGGATTCTGGCTTTTAATCCAGTCTGTTATCTGCTTCCATTTTATGGGAGAGTTCATTCCATTCACATTCACAGTTAAAATTACTAACTGTATTTCACACTATCTTATTTTCCTCATGTTATACTTTTGTCTTTATTTTCCCCCTTTTCCTTCTCTCCAGTGTTTTTCTTCTGACCACCACCTCTCAATCTGCCCTCTCTTTTTACAGCCCTTCCCCCCTTTCTTATCCTTTTCCCCTTTTACTTTTGTTCTTCTTTCTATCAGTCTCCCCCTTTCCTTTAATTTTCCCCTCCTACTTCCCTATAGGTTGAGACAAGGTTCTCTATCAAACTATATATGTATGATTTCTCTTTTTGAACCAAATCTGAAGAAATTAAGGTTCATATAATGCTCATTACCCCTCCCTTCTTTCCCTCAATTGTAATAGGTATTTTTTTGCCTGTTCATGTGATGTAATTTATCCCATTTTACTTCCTCTTTCCTCTTCTTCCAGTATGATCCCCTTGCCACTCTGATTTTCTTTTCTGTATCACAATAAAGTCAAATTATAACTATACCCTCTAAATATATCCCTAATAAAGATACAGTTCTTAAGAGTTAAACTTAACATCTTTGTGGAAGGTACTCTAGTGGAAAAGGTTAGCACCATATTTTGCATAAAGTAAGTGCTTAATAAATGGCTTTTAGTTGAATTGAAATTAATTTGTGCATGCATTTTGCCATCTCATTAGGTCACAAGATCCATGAGAGGAAGTGCTATATTTTAACTAACTTTTTAAACTTGTCCTCAGCACTTAACATGTTGTATTACACAAAGTTGGTGCTTAATAAAGGCTTGTTGCATTTATTTGAATATTTGGAAGCACATAAAGGTTTGGAATTGCTAGACAGAAAGGAAGGCATATGGGAGATGGAGCTATTATTAGTAATTTTGATGCCAAGTGAAGAAGTAGGAAATGTCTGTGGGGCAAGCCTCTTGGAGAGGCGCCTTAAGATCAATTTTATAACACAAGATATCAAAATAATACAAGGAGCAATTATGATAAATTTAGATGTGTAGAAGGGAGAGTTAGTTATTACAGTGATTTCTTCACTGATGAATGAATGCATATGTTAAAATGTTTTGCCCTCTAAGTTTTAGTACCTTGAGAAAAAGTCCCTTGTTACGTCTCTGGTGGGAAATGATGCTTGCTTTTGCTCAATATTGTGTAGGGAGATCAGAAGATGAAGAGTCAGACGTGTAAGTCTGATCTCCCTCCAGTTAAGTACCAAGGCCATGACTCACTATGACAGGTTATTAACATTGCAATAGAATTTACCCTAAGACCTCTGGGCATGGATGCCACAAAAAAGCTGCCCCTAACAGCAATCTAATTTCCTTTTCTCCCCCTTTATAAAGTAGAGATGAATGATTTATCACTTGCAATCAGGAACTCTTTTTCAGTAAAGTGGAAAGGCAAGATTTCTGGTACTTGGAACTGACTCCTCAGAGACATGAGTTAGTTTAGAGGTATCAGCCATTGTGGAGTGGAATGGTGAAATTGTTGGATAAGGAGGAAACTATCTAAGATCAATCAGGAAATAATGACATCAGGAGATAAACACCAATCTCTATTAAGCCTTTTGTTTCCTTAATAACTTTGAAATTGCTATCACTCATACTTCGTTCTGGCCCTTTTCCTGCCTCCTTGCTGAGATAATTGACCCAGTTACTCATATTTTTGTGAACAGAGAATAGAGGGAAAGCAGACCAACATAATAAAAATGATAATCCTACATAAACTAATATACTTAATCAATGTCATACCAATAGAACTATCAAAAGAATACTTTATAGAACTACAAAAATGACCCCACTGGCCTTTTCTCATCCTTAATCCTCCCCTCCTTGCCTTCACCCTGCACCAGAGAGTCATATATTACATCCAACGTTTTTTTTTTTTTTGAAAAAAAGAAAAAGAGAAAAAAAAATCAGCAAAACATTAATAATTTTAAAAAATCTGTTGTCATATTGCAATAGTCTTTTAGATGGCCTTCTTGCTTTCAATCATTTTCCCTTTCCAATTCATCTTCTCCATAGCAGTTAAAGTGATATTCCTAAGACCATGTTTAAGTGATAAAATATCTGTCACTCCCTTGGTCAAGAAGTTTTAGCCACTTCTTATTGCTTCCAGGGCTAGATATAACCTTTTTCCATATTCAACATTCACAGCCTTTCATGTTCTGGCTCTATCTTTTCAGATTTTTTTTTTCCAAATTACTTCTTTGATTCAGTATTTTTGGCTTTGTATTTTCAGTGTTGGACAGTTGTTATTTAGTCTTTTTCAGTTATTCCTAATTCTTTGTGAGCCCATTTGAAATTTCTTGGCAGATTTACTAGAGTGGTTTGCCATTTCCTTCTCCAGTTTATTTTTACAGATGAGGAAACTGAGGCAAACAGTGAAATGATTTGTTCACCATCACACAACTAGTAAGTCTAACTCCAAACCTTGTGATCTATCCACTGCACCATCTAGCTTCCATGTCTTATACAGAGTAGGAGCTTAATCAATGATTGTTTCACTGAATTGAATAGCTAAGTATCAGGAGAGCATCCCAGCATGAAGCTAGCAGGGTAGCTACTGTGTCTGGGCATAAGATTGTCAACTCCTTAAAAGCAAGGACTGTGTTTTGAATCTGGTTTGTTCTGAGCAAATGTTTGTTAGATTATATTGTATTTAACTCAATCCAATTATTATTTCCAATGTACAGAATTTAAGAAAAACAGTTCCTGTGCTTAAGGGGCTTACATTCCCTTAGAGAGAGAGAGCATTTATGCAGATGAATACTAAGAGGAAAAGATCACTGACAATTGGGGGCCCAAAAAGGTGGTAGGTACCTTTAATTCTAATGCAGGTGACTGACACCTGAGTCAAAAGGGAGATTGAGGGATTTTTGGAGGCAGAGGTAAGGAGAAGATACCTTCCATGAATAGGTTTCAGCCTTTGCAAAAGCACTGTGGTGGGAACCGGAAAGCTAAATTTAGACCATTTGATACATGATGAGTTTTATTGTTGTTGTTGTTTGGTTGGTTGGTTGGTTAGGTTTTTTAAGAGGTAATGCCCTGGGTTACACAGCTAATAAGTGTCTCAGGCCATATTTGAACTCAGCTCCTCCTCATTGTAGGGTTGGGGCCTATTTAGCTGCCCCTTACATGAAGTCAATAAGTCAAAGATAATTATATATTATGGATTTCGACAACTGAAAAAATGGAGGCTCCTTTAACAGAAAAAAAGAAGGTTTAGAGGGGGAAAATAAGCAGTCATATTTTAGATAAGCTATGTTTGAGGTGGCTGTGGAACATCCAAGTATAAATGTCTAGCAAGTACAATGAAGATAAAGAACAAGATTAAGATGA
This sequence comes from Sminthopsis crassicaudata, assembly GCF_048593235.1. Lineage (NCBI taxonomy): Eukaryota > Metazoa > Chordata > Mammalia > Dasyuromorphia > Dasyuridae > Sminthopsis > Sminthopsis crassicaudata. The sequence goes on along the minus strand of NC_133620.1, from coordinate 102,843,883 downwards.
TAAAAAATAGATTTAGAAGTTATATGCATTGAAAGGATAAATATTATCATGGGATCTCAAAGAGCATTGAGTTCAGCCCTTCACTTTACACAACAGTAAAGAAAGGATTGTGAAGTTCACTTGGGTAGTAACCATCAAACCAGGTTCTTGACTCCAGAGTCAGTATGTTTTGTATTTTACTATGTCACCATTAGAAACTTATAAGATTGGGGCAGATAGGTGATACAGTAGATATAATGATAGGTCAGTCAGGTCTGGAGTCAAAAGGACCTGAGTTCAAATTCAACCTCAGAAGCTTACTAGCTATGTGACTCTAGGCAAGTCATTTAGCTGTGGAAGAAGAAGACATAGAAGAAAGAGGAAGAAGAACAAGAAGAGGAGGAGAAAGATGATAAATAAAATGAAGACAGAAGAGGAAGAAGAAAAGGAAAAAAGATGAAGAAGAAGAAAGAGGAGAAGAAAAGAAAGAGGGAAGGAAAGGGACCCACATGTGCAAAAATGTTTGTGGCAGCCCTTTTTGTAGTGGCAATAAAACTGGAAAGTGAGTGGATGCCCATCAGTTGGAGAATGGCTGAATAAATTATGGTACATGAATATTATGGAATATTATTGTTCTGTAAGAAACGACCAACAGGATGATTTCAGAAAGGTCTGGAGAGACTTACATGAACTGATGCTGAGTGAAATGAGCAGAATCAGGAGACCGCTGTACATGGCAACAAGATTATACAATGATCAATTCTGATGGATGTGGCTCCCTTCAGCAATGAGGTGATTCAAACCAGTCCCAATTGTTCAGTAATGAAGAGAACTATCTATACCCAGAGAGAGGACTATGGGAACTGAGTGTGGACCACAACATAACATTTTCATGCCTTCTGTTGATGTTTGCTTGCATTTTGTTTTCCTTCTCAGTTTTTTTTTTCTAGATCTGATTTTTCTTGTGCAACAAGATAACTATATAAATATGTATACATATATTGAATTTAACATATTTTAACATATTTAATATGTATTGGACTACCTGCCATTGAGGGGAGGGGGTGGGGTAAATGAGGGAAAAATTTGGAAATGAAACTTTTGCAAGGATCAGTGTTGAAAAATTACCCATGCATATGTTTTGTAAATAAAAAGCTTTAATAAAAAAGAAAGAAAGAAAGAAAGAAAGAAAGAAAGAAAGAAAGAAAGAAAGAAAGAAAGAAAGAAAGAAAGAAAGAAAGAAAGAAAGAAAGAAAGAAAGAAAGAAAGAAAGAAAGAAAGAAAGAAAGAAAGAAAGAAAGAAAGCTGTCTATGCAGCTAAATTGCCAAGGGTGGTCCTATGATTTAGCCTATCTTACCTTTACAGAATGGAATGTCATTCTTCAATGAAGCATTGAGGGTTTGGAAGTCCTCAGCCTTATTTTTCTGGGTGCAATTTTTTCCTCTGCCAGATGTGATCTTTTTCCAGTGTTCAAGGTTCCTAACACAAGCATTCCCTTCCAACTTGCATGGAAGGTGCTCTGAGGTGTTGTGTAGTTGGTAGCAGACACACCATACCAGGGGATTTTCCATTCTCTTCTCTTCCATGGCTCCAGATGCTCCAGGGGGACCTGCTGAAATAGAGAGAAGTATAGACCCTCAGAGTTTAGGGGAAGTCCACCCCAAGTCAGAATCAAAGAATTGGCAAGCGGTTATTGAGTACCAATTATGGATAGATCTGGTCATACCATTCAGAGATATTATGAGGAATTCTTGTGCCTGAGGTAAATTCAGGTAAGACAGAGCAAAAGTAGAGGCTGAACAGCAGGGAGGGGGACAATTTGACCTTGGATATAGTTTTGCCAACAGAACTCCGACTACTACAATATATTCCAAGTCTGTATATATGTATATGTGGAAATATAGTTTACATGATTGACTATGTATAACATATCAAAATGCTTGCCATCTCATACAGGGAGGAGGATAGAGAAAGAGGAAGAGAATTTGGAACTCCTATTTCTGAAAAAAAAAAAAAAAAAAAAAAAAAAAATATATATATATATATATATATATATATATATATATATATATATATAAATTGTTTTTACATGTAATTGGAGAAAATAAAATATAGTTTTTTAAAAATAAATTCTATGCCAGCCTTGAATTCAGGAGGACCCAAGTTCAAATCTGGTCTCAGGCACTTAACACGTCCTGGCTGTGTGACCCTGGGCAAGTCACTTAACCCCAGCCTCGGGGGTGGGGGGTGGGGGGGTGGAAATTCTATGTCAGGTTGTATTTTCTGGATATGTTGGTTATTAGGACTTTTGAAACATGAATGAAAAAAATGCAAAAGCATTTATCAACTGCAAATGCTATAATAAATGAATTGAAATTGCCTGTTGAAAAGGTAATTATTAGGTGGCATAGTGGATCAGCCTCATGGGATTGAAAGGAGGTTTGAAGATGAAAAGAGATAGTGTATGCAGTTCTTTGCAAACCTTAAATCAATATAAAAATGCTTGCTTCCCAGGCAGCTATATGGCACAATAGATAGAGCATAGGCGCATAGGCTCTTAAGGTCCTGAGTTCAAATCCATCCTCAGACATTTAATACTTCCTAGTTGTGTGACCTTGAGCAAGTCACATAACCCCAATTACCTCAGCCAATTTAAAAAAAAAAAAAAAGCTTGCTCTTTATAAAGGAAAAGTTGTAATTTAAGAAGTAGCTACTGAGACTAAGGGATAGAGTATTGGACTTCAAAGACAGAAAATATCTGAGTTCGAATCCTACCTCATGCATTTACTAGCTGTGTGACCTTGGTCAAGTCATTTAATATCTGCTTCAGTTTATTCAATTCAAATTCTAGAGTCAAGGTATTGGACTCTAAGGTCCCTTCCAGCTTTGAATCTATGGTCTAAATTCAATCCCTTCATTTTATAGATAGAAAAAACCAAGGTTGAGAGAGGCAAAAGCTTGCCCAGGATCATACAAGTAAGGGGTTAGAAGGATTCAAACTCAGATGTCCGACTCCCAAGCCTGGCTCTATGCATTGAGCCACCTGGCCTCTAAGGTTATTTCTAGCTCTAAATCTGATACTATTAATTTCTTGAAGCAAAGCTTTTCTTCTCTCTTTTCCAAAAGAATACATCTCCAGGTCATTCCCCTTGGCAGTGGCTGAGTTATTTAGCATAAAAGAATTCTGTTAGGGGGGCAGCAAGGTAGCACAGCAGATAGAGCATCAGCCCTGAAGTCAGGAGGACCTGATTGACACTTAACACTTCCTAGACCCTAGGCAAGTCACTTAACCCCAATTGCCTGGAAAAAAAAATTTAATTCTCTTAGGATTTGGGTTCCTACCTATGGGTTAACCTGCTCACCTATACAATCTGTTGTCCATCATTATTTTGCCTTACAACTTAACCTCTTGGGAAGATCTCTCCCTATTTTTAGAATAAGGGTAAAGCACACTTTAGCCCAGTTGAAGAACACTAATTTCTGGGACTCTACATAACAGATTTCTGCCTTCTAAATTTGAGTCTTCTGGGCCTACATCGTGATCCAACCACTATCTTACAGTGCCTGGTAACCCATTATTAATGGGTGTCTGAGATATCTTTTCCTTAAAAAGAAGAAATCCCAGTACTGACAGCCAAAGAGCTGCCATATCTCTTTGAACCTGGAAATTGGAGGGCTACCATCCATCTTTGGTGTCAAAGCCCTCCCCTAGTTCTGGGGAATTGTCACTTTTCCCCATCCTTCCATGCATATACACCAGCTTCAGAGGTTATAGTTCTCAAAACTTGACAGAGGTTTTAGTAGAAAACTCACCTTGAGACCCAGAAAAGTACAAAGCACTCTAATCCTGCTTCTAGCACTTTGCTCATAGCTCTGATGGCTGCCTTCAAAGAATATCTTCCTTTTTTTAAAAAAAAATACTTCAATCGGAATTTAACAAACATTAAATAAAAATTAGTGTTTCCATATGCATTATAGGAAAGAAGGAGGAGTCTGTACATGAATCTGTAAATTTCTTTTATGGAACACTTCTTTTCATATATATTTTTCAATGCAGTTAATTCAGTTGTGTCATTTCTCAGGATGTGGCCTGTGTTTTTCCTCCCTGGGTGTGATGTTTAGTTTTATCATCAAATCACCCATTTGGAAGGAAGTTGCTGTTAATGGAAAATATAATATGCAGAGTATCTGATTAGTTTCTTTTTTCCTTAGGTCACTAAATGGAAATCTAATTTATTTAGTAAACAATCCCCTAAATCAGGCAAAAGAGAGAGAGAATACGCAGAACATTGGTCTAAAACCCTTCAGGGGTTTGGTGAGAAGGCAAACCCCTGGAAGGACAATACAATGAGAACATCTCTGTGTGGGAGTAGCATGCAGTGATATGGGCCAGCAGAAAGTCATGAGGCAAAGATAGCGGTTGTATGAAGAGAAAATAGATTCTGGATATCGATAGCTCTGATGTCATTCACTCCTCATCTCAAAAATCTTCAGCTATTTCCCACTGCCTACAAAATTTGAACTTTTCTGCTAGACATTGAAGAACTTCCACAATCTGACACTTTCCAATGTCACAAATCTGATAATAGACACAATTTCATCAAATGGTAGAAAATAGGAGACCAAGGAAGTGGTTTCCCCCAATCATTTTAGTCCTCCACCTCCCCCAAAAGATAGATAGCCAATCTCCCCAGAGATATGGCATAAGGTCATTTCCATCTATCTTTATTTTGTGACAAATGGGTGGTTCCGTGGACAAAGTACTCAACTTGGAATTAGGATGATCTGAGCTCAGTCCAACTGCAAATATTTACTAGTTATATCAGCTACTAAGTTTTTTGCTAACTAAGCAAAGCCCTTAACCTCTTACCTCTTACCTGCAAAATGAGGATTTTATCTCCCAGAATTGCAGTAATGATCCTGAGATCATATTTTGAAAAGTGCTTTGCAAACCTTAAAAGTGGTATACAAATCATCAATATCCTTATTACTATTGTCATTATCATCCATATTACACTAGGGCTTCCTTTATTCTACAATCCATGTGCATATTACAAAAGATGAAAGTATAAGTGACTTGCCCAAGGTGACTTAAGTGGTTGTGAAGGATTTGAATCCAGATTCTCTGACTGAATCCAGTTATGAGGGAGCCACCAACAAGGGATCCAGTAGGGGAGAAAGAATACAAAACAAGGGGGAGTAGTTGTTGAGGTACGGAATAGGACAAACTAGAAAGATTTCATGATTTTAACAAGAGCAGCCCAGAGCTGTGGGCATTTGGAATATTGGTTCCTCAGTCAGATGTGATTTCCTTAATAGAAGACATGAGGATTGGGGAGAGGTTCATTCAAGCCAGCATGTGAGTGAACTCCCACTTAAGTGCACATCGCATTTCTAGAACTTGAAAACAGAGACTTTTGCCTGATTGGGACCTCCTTCCCTTGCAATTTTTTTCCTCTTTAAAACAGTAACCCTATGTGCTAGGAAGATAAATTAGGAAGGTATTATCTGTCTAGAATATTTCTAAATTTATCCCCCAGCCCTCAGGCAATTGCTTTAATATTTGTCTTCCAGCAGAAAGCAAAATGCCATTATTCCAAGAGACCTGCAGAGGGTCACCTTTCTCCTGCTACCTTGGGGGAAGGAGGAACAGCAGCAGCAGATGGACGATTCGACTGGAAATAACCCTGATTGAGAAATATTGCTGTCCTTTGGCTAGCTGCACATCATTATGACCTGAGACAGAAAGCAAACCACCCTGAAATGGGGTTAATGCCAAAAAAAAAAATCTCTCTGGGCACATTCCCTGGATTCAGAGACACCCAAGAACTAGAGCTTAAGTTTGTAAGGCAGGAGCCCAACCCTCTTATTTTTCAGAAAAGGGTGTCTGGACAGACAGATGGAGTAAGTTGCTCAAGATCACATGAATGGCATGTAAGTAGCAGAGCAAAGATTTGAATCTTAGATTTGGTTTGGTTTTGAATGACAACTCTGACTTTTAATAGCTTACAACTATCAAAGATAGCACCAGGACTTTTGGAAGTCCTTCTTCTGGCTGGATTATAAGCTTCTAGAGAGCGGGGACTATTTTCACTGTTATTTCTGAATGCCCAATACCTCTCGCCTCCATCATTTTCGACACCATATTTCTTTCCAGGGTTAGCTCTGGTGGCAGCCATGATGTATTGTAGACCTATATGGAACTTAAAATCCACTAAAATCAAGATCATTTTCACAGCAAACTCTATCTAGCAATGTCACACCTCAGCCTTCCATATCTGTATAGTTGCACCCAAATCTAGGACTTTCTATTTAATTCTACTAAATTTCTTAATTTGAATCCAGGCTCCAAAACTTACTAGTTATGGGACCCGCAGTATAGAGACACTCTGGGTGGTCACAGCCCCAAGAAGTTCCAGGGATTTTGTCTTGACTTTAACACTTAAAAGGACCTGAGGGTCATCCTGTGTCATTAACAGCTGCATTAGCTCAAACCTATGCCAGATTGCACAGTGAATAGAGCACAGGGCCTGGAGTCTGGAATATTTATCTTACTACATTCAAATCTGGTCTCCAACATTTACTAGCTCTGTGATTCTAGGCAAGTCACTTCACTCTATTTGCCTCAGTTTTCTGTCAAATGAGCAGGAGAAGGAAATGGCCAACCAAAAAAACCCCAAATGGGGACGTGAAGAGTCAATCACGGAAAAAATGTCCTAGTTAGGCTAAGTGACAACCCAGATAAGTGACCTTATAAATATAAATGCTGAGCACCCTAGGTGCTCAGCTCCGTATCCCTACCTCAGAAAAAGTCAGCTAAGGCTCTGAAGAGCTGGCAGATGATTCTCAGTTGAATATGTATCCCAATTCCTCCTCTACTCTCTTTTCCCATTAAGTTTGCTTGTTTGCATTACTTTAGGCTACTGTTTTCAGTATTCCTTGGGCATCATTTCAAGACACAGGGCAAATTGCTTCACCTTTTGTTCATATATAATTTTATATAGTTAAACAAATATATATACTCGCATATATGTATGTATGTATTGTGCATGTATATTTATAAACATGTTCTCTCTTCTAAAAGAACATAAGTTCTCTGAGGGCAGGAGTAGTTTTACTTTTGTCTTTGGATCTCCAGCACCCAAAATAAATGCTTGTGATTGCATAATTTGTGCCTTATTTACCTCATCTATAAAATGGGACTGATGATTCTTACATGGCCCACCTTTCAGTAATGCAGTGAGGAAAGTCAGAGCCACTCTGTGATATGACTAGAGTGTAGTCTCCCAGAGGGCAGGCAGTTATTCATCTGTAAAATGAGCATCTTTGAGGTTTCTTCCTACTCAAAATCCTACAATTGTGTGATTGTTGCACACTCTCCATCACCTGGCGTGGTGCTCCCCACATAGGTTGTTAACTGATAGGATTGGATTGGTTTGAAAGAAGGAAGAAAAGGCATAGCTGGGTGGTGCGGTGGGTAGAGCATCAGCACTAGAGTCAGGAGGACTTAAATTTAAATCCAGACACACACACACACACACCCATGAAGGAGAGAGGACAGGTTTTTTTGTTTGTTTGTTTTTTAATGGACTGGGATAGGGAAAGGGAAAAGAAAAATTTTGGAGATAGTTTGTGTCTGTGCCTCAATGTTTATTTTAAGTGTCCATTCTGATTGAATGTCAAGTCTAGCCTGTGGGCTGCCAGGGAAGCCTGTTCTCTGGATTAGGTTAACAATCCATCCTTATGTGTTCTGTGGTCCCCCATTGTAATGCCAGTTCAGCTCCTGTCTCTGAGGACCTGTGGGCTTTTTTAGAAAGGAGTGAGTAATTTGTTTTGGAGCAGGGAAATGTTATCATCTGTCTTCCTGTAATCATTTATCATCAAAACTACTTACTGACACTTTCAACTCCTCCCCAGTTATCTTTATTTGTAAATTTCCACAGAGAAAATGGATTTGAAGGCTAATAAATGCTTGGGCTTTTTCCATTTGAACTCCCATTGGAAGCCTTATAAATTCAGGGGGAATTATTGCTAGAGGCTCAGCTGGATTCTTGTAAATATAGAAGGTTTTCCACCTCTGATGAAAGCAGCACAATACTAACCACTCTTATTCATTCTTCCATCTCTAGAAGGGAAGCCTGTCTTACTTGGCTCTGATTTCTCTGCAGCTACTGGAGAAAAAGATGCTTTTTCTCTTGTTCACCAGCCCCCCCCCCTCACAGATAGAAGGAGGAGAAGGATGAAGAGGAAAATTGTAGGAGAAAGGGAGGAGAGAAGGAAGAGAGGATGAGAAAATGGAGAAGAAGGAGGAGGAGGAGGAAGAAGAAGAAAAAGAAGGTTTAAAAACCATTTGCTAATTCATGTATGTCTCTGAAGGATGATAAAGAAAGAAAACACACTATTCATCCTGAAATCCCATTCTAAAGAATTCATTTGCCACAGGACACTTAGATTTACTCTCCAGAGATCCTGGGAGCAACTCATTTGGAAAATTAATCTTCATAGGCTTACTTGATGATACAGAGAAAGTGAACAGTAATCAGCAGACAGGAAATAAATGGTTTTGAGCAGAGCCAAGTAGAGTTGGGAGAGAGAAAGGGGTGATTCTGTTTAGGTTAATCAGACTGGCTACTGTGAAATGCATAATGGATCTCAACAGCCCTTGAGGTTAAATGGAGCTCTATTTATTCTGGAATTTCATCTCAGAGAAAGATAAAGGTTGTTAGTTAAAAGCCTAAGAAGTGAGCTTATGAAGGTGTCTCATTTTGTAAGGCTTTTAGGAACCGCTTTTCCCCAAAGAGCACTCCAAAGCCTCAGGAAAAAGCATCTGGGCTTTAGTGCTATTAGAGCTAATCCCTCAAAGATCATAGAATATGGAGTTGGAAGACACCTGAGAGATCATTTACTAATAACAACTGGCATTTACATAATGCTGTAAGGTCAGTAAATTCTTTATAGACATTATTTCATTTGATCCTCAACAATAAGCCCTCCATTGGTAAGGATGTTGGGTATTGTTCTTATTATTCTCATTTTACAGATGAGGAACATAAGCTAAGTAACTTAATAAGGCAGGAACGAACCCAGGTATTGCTGGTTATAATTCCAGCACTCTGCTACGAATGAGGTATTGGAGGATTCGGGACATTAAATGTCTTGACCATGGGCAAGAGGCAGAGGTGGAATTTAAAATGAGGTTTCTCTCATATATATAGCACTCTGTTGTAGCTTGACCTTTGCACTGAATATCCTCCATATCTGGAATGCTCTCCCTCCTTACCTACCTGTCCTGCCACAATCTGTTGACCTCCAGTATCATATCACCAACTGCCTTCCAGCCATCTCAGACTAGATGCCCAGTAGACATCTCAAACTCAGCAGGTCCAAAGCAGAATTTATTATCTCTCCCCAATCCCTCTCCCCCTCCTCTCTTCCCTATTACTGCAGAAGACAGCACCATCCTCCCAGTTCCTCAGGCTCAGAGCCTAGGAGCCGTCCTTTCACTTTTGCAGTGTGTCCCCTCCTCCCTTCTGATACTGCCATCTCTCTGGTCCAAAACCTCATCACCTCCTCTCTGGGCCAGAGCAACAGCGGGCTGGAGGGTCTGCCTGCCTCCTCTAGTTCATACTCCATTCAGCCACCAGTCGTTATTCCTAAAGTTCAGACCATCTCCCTCTTCAGCAAGCTCCATTGGCTCCCAATCGCATTCAGGATCAAATACAAAATTGCCTCTTCGACCCCTCATAATATACCTGCCCCAATCCAGTTTTCCAGTCGTCTTATACCTCATTTGCTACCAAGGACAGTGACATCAGCCTTCTCCATCTCTCAGCTCCCAGCATTTTCTGTCTGTCCTCCAGGTCTGCAAAGCTCTCCCTCTTCATCTCATGGTTTCCTGCCTCCAAGCCCTCAGTGAAGTCCCATCTTGCACAGGAAGCTGTTCCCAACCTCCTCCAAATTCAAGGGCTTTCCCTCCTTTCATTACATCCTAGTATCCTGCATAGCTTATGTGAAGCCTTTGAGGGCAAGAACTATCCTTTGCTTCCTTTTGTATTCCCACTGTTTATGCCGTGGCTGGCACCTAGTAGGTACTTCATATGTTTCTCTCTCACACTACACATATGTGAGTGGTTAAGTGTATATACAATACACACACACATATATATACACATAAATGTGTATATACACATACAAGGTAATTTGGGGGAGAAGACACTTGCTGTTGGGAGTGGAAATCAGAAAAGACTTTATATAGAAGATGGGGCTTGAGCTGAGTCTTGAAGAAAATTAGGGATTCTGAGAGGCAGAGGTCCATAAGTCAATTAATATTTATTAAATACACACACAGAGATGTATGTGTCTACACATACAAATACACATACCCACCAGCATATATACATGCATGTTTTGTGTATGCACGTGTATATTTGCATATACCTGCATCCACACATGTATGTTTGTACTTATACACATGAAATATATGTGAATATACATTTATAACATAGATACATATGCATGTACAAATATACAGGTGTGTATAAGTGCACATATGTATAAATATACATACCAAGTATATCTACACATATAAATATAAACACAAACATGTATACATGCATACATATACACAGAGGTGTATGTGTGTATATATACAAGTGTACACACATATAAATATACACACCCAAAGTATATATACATAAATATATATAAATATACATGCATTCACACAGAGGTGTGTGTATAAGTGCACATATATAAATATATATCCACAAGCATATATACACATATATAAAGAAACATACACATATAAATATGTTTATATTTATACACATGCATGCAGACATACACAGAGACATATGTGTGTTTGTATGCAAGCGTATGCACATATAAATATACATACCCACAAGCAAATATACACATATATAAATATATATACACACATCCGTGCATACAGTAAATTCCTGGTAGGAAGAGCTATTTCATTTCACTTTTGCCTTTGCATTGAGGGCTGCTTGTAGGTAGGAAGATCCACATCCCACTTCTGATACACATTGATTGTGGAAACCTCAGTACTGGTACTCTTTAGGCAGCTCTGCAAAGCAGCAGATTTTCTCACTCAAGTGCCCTATACCAACGAAAAGTCACTGGTCCTTTTCTATCCCCAGCACCCAACATGGTGCCTGACACCTTTTAGGTGTGTAATTGTTGATTCCCTAAGTTCATCCCACTGGGACAAACTAGAGTTGCTAAACAATGCTTCACTGTAAAACTACTCATTGTGTATATGCTCCCTGAGGCATGGAGGAAGAGAGCCAAATACTCCAGCAGCTGGAATGCAGGCATCCTAGACCTGGATAACGTCGTAGAAATCATTTAGTTCAACTCGTTTTCTAGAAGAGAAAACTGAGGTCCAAAGAAACAGAGTAATTTGGCCAAAATCATCAAGCTAAATAAAACCAAAAACTTGAGTTTCTGATTCTATAAGGATACAATGCAACTCCCTAACTGCTGATAAGTATTTTAGTGACCCTAGGAAGTCAATCCCTCTTTCTGGTCTCTGTTTCTCCATCTGTACAATCAGGAGGATTGGTCTAGCTATAGGATCCTTCCAGCTCCAACTTCCTATTATTCTATAAGAACTCTCAACAACTCCCAAAATGCCAATGTTGTTGTTCAGTTATTTCAGCCATGTCCCAATCTTTGTGACTTCATGGTGTTTTCTTGGCAGAGATATTGGAGTGTCCTTCTCCAGCCCATTTTACAGTTGAGGAATTGAGGCAGACAGGGTGAAGTAACTTGCCCAGGATCATACAGCTAAGAAGTATCTGAAGCCAGCTTTGAACTCAGAAGGAGGAGTCTCCCTAACTCCAGGCTTGGCACTCTGTCTACTTCAACACCTAGCTGCTCTCTAAATGCAAAGGAGTATCACTAATTAGAGATCTTGGTGGGACTGCACTAATCTGAAATTTAATTTAATCTACAAGAGCCATTTAAAATAGCTTGCTCTCTTCTAAAAAGCTTCAATTTTCCCTTCATCTAAGCTTGCTTTTGCTATTGATTTTAGAGATTCCACACTTTATTATTAGGGTTTCCTTTCTCATTGCATTCAGGGTTAGGGAGTGGCAATGGAGAAAAAGTACATTTTCATTAATAAAAATTAACTTTTTTAGTTAATTTAATCTTTTAATTACAATACTGTATGAGGATGTATTCTGATGGAAGTGGAAATCTTCAACATAAAGAAGATCCAACTCACTTCCAGTTGATCAATGATGGACAGAAATAACTACACCCAGAGAAGGAACACTGGGAAGCAAATGTAAATTGTTAGCACTACTGTCTATCTACCCAGGTTACTTACACCTTCGGAATCTAATACTTAACGTGCAACAAGAAAATGGTATTTACACACATATATTGTATCTAGGTTATATTGTAACACATGTAAAATGTATGGAATTACCTGCCATCGGGGGGAGGGAGTGGAGGGAGGGAGAGGATAATTTGGAAAAATGAATTAAAAAAAAAAAAAGATGATAGAAGCTAAACTAAGTAGGTCCTGTGGGAAGAGAGTGGAAAAAGAGCTTTGCCTTTGCTGACCTTACAATGAAGAGGGAAGAGACAGGACACAGAAGTCAAAAAGATAAGCAATAAACAATAATGTAAGAAAGCATCACTATGCACCCCTGTCACAGAAGAAGCCCCTTCACTTGAGACTCAGCTCTTTTCTCCTCAGGACCCTTAGAGTTCAGTACAGGGAAAGACCTTGATAATCCAGCCCAGTCCAGATTAAATGATCCCAAGGAAAAAGAATTTAACTGTGTGAGGAGGGAAGGGGGGAAGGTGTTACCTGCCACCAGCATCAGGAGCAGCAGGGCCATCGGTCCAGGAGGCCAAGTCTGTTCCAGAGAAGGAGCTTCACCACAAAATGTGCTGTGATGGATTCTCTCCCATCCCCCCCATCCCCAGTGTCTTTCTTAGGCCCCTCCCTCTCGATGAGGGAACCTCTTCATTTCCTGAAGCCAGCCTCCAGCCTAGAGGAAGACATGCAAATTACTACTTAATGGGGCTAGTGGAAAAGCTAGCTCCCAGCCTCAGTTTCTTCCTCTGAAAAATGAGGACTGGATTTTTTTTTTTTTACTTGTTTTTTACTTCTCTTCACACTCTCATCCTGAAAAAGACTCTGGTCAAGAAGGCAGTGTCTGGGAATCATAAAGAGTCGCAATTGCTTCTCTCTGTAAGATTCTTCTTCCTAATAATCTGTAGGACACTTAAGGGGCTTTGGCAATTGGACAAAAGCAGTGTCAGGAACAAAAGAGAATTCACTTTAAGCAATTCGACAAACACATTTCTCACTCTTTTCTCCTTTGTACACTAGTCACAATCCTGGATGGGATGACTTGAATAAGGCCTGCATTAGAGATTGAATCAAAGAGCTCAGCAGGTCATGTTTCTTTCTTTTACTTTTTCTTCCTTCCTTCCTTCCTTCCTTCCTTCCTTCCTTCCTTCCTTCCTTCCTTCCTTCCTTCCTTCCTTCCTTCCTTCTTCCTTCCTTCCTTCCTTCCTTCCTTCCTTCCTTCCTTCCTTCCTTCCTTCCTTCCTTCCTTCCTTCCTTCCTTCCTTCCTTCCTTATTCCTTCTTCCTTCCTTCCTTATTCCTTCTTCCTTCCTTCCTTCCTTCCTTATTCCTTCTTCCTTCCTTCCTTCCTTATTCCTTCTTCCTTCCTTCCTTCCTTCCTTCCTTCCTTCCTTGCTTCCTTCCTTCCTTCCTTTCTTCCTTCCTTCCTTCCTTCTTTTCTTCCTTCCTTCCTTCCTTCTTTTCTTCCTTCCTTCCTTCCTTCTTTCCTTCCTTCTTTCCTTCCTTCTTCTTCCTTCCTTCCTTCCTTCCTTTCTTCCTTCCTTCCTTCCTTCCTTCCTTCTTCCTTCTTCCTTCCTTCCTTCCTTCTTCCTTCTTCCTTCTTCCTTCCTTCCTTCCTTCTTTTCTTCCTTCCTTCCTTCCTTCCTTCTTTCCTTCCTTCTTTCCTTCCTTCCTTCTTTTCTTTCTTCCTTCCTTATTTTCTTCCTTCCTTCCTTCTTCCTTCCTTCCTTCTTCCTTCCTTCCTTCCTTCCTTCCTTCCTTCCTTCCTTCCTTCCTTCCTTCCTTCCTTCCTTCCTTTCTTCTTTTCTTCCTTCCTTCCTTCCTTCCTTCCTTCCTTCCTTCCTTCCTTCTTCTTTCTCCCTTCCTTTCTTCCTTTCTCCCTTCCTTCCTTCCTTCCTTCCTTCCTTCCTTCCTTCCTTCCTTCCTTCCTTCCTTCCTTCCTTCCTTCCTTCCTTCCTTCCTTCCTTCCTTCCTTCCTTCCTTCCTTCCTTCCATTATGCCACAGTTCTCTTTTATTGTCCTGACTCAGTTTCCCTAATTATCCTGACTCAATTTCCCTAAGTTTCCCTAATTGTTCTGCCTCAGTTTGTAATTATTCTGCTCAATCCTGCAAATTACCACTCCTTCTTAATCAGAATATTTGATAAGAATAAAAGATCTTATACTCAGAATATCAGAATGCCTCTCCCCATCCCAAGCCATCAGAATATCAGATACTGTCTTATCAAGATGCCTCTCCCCATCTCTGGGGTTCCTCTCCCCATTATGTCATCCCATCTCTGGTGGCTCACTCCACCTTGTCAGAGTCCTGTTCCCAATCTCAGCACCCTGACTCCGCTGTTGCCTCAGTATACCCCTGAGTCTGAGCCATGTTTATATAGGCCATTGAGAACTCACATTGTTAAAGGGATTCTTGGAGACGATAGTTTCATTCAGCCCTGGGACCAAACCATGGATCTATTTATCCATGTAAATATCTCCCTTTTAAATAAATTATTAAATATTCTCTAATTTCTATCTTGCCTCAGTTTCTCCGGCATTACATTTCCTTCCTTCCTTCCTTCCTTCCTTCCTTCCTTCCTTCCTTCCTTCCTTCCTTCCTTCCTTCCTTCCTTCCTTCCTTCTTCCTTCCTTCTCCTCCCATCTTTCCTTTCTTCCTTTCTTCTCTTGTTTGTTTATTCATTTATTTATTTAGTTAATTTATTTTTGTTGCCCTCAACAGTATTTTTTTTTCAATTACATGCAAAGATAATTTTCAACATTCATTTTTTGTAAGATTTTGAGCTCCAAATTCTCCTTCCCTCCCCAAAATAGAAAGCTATTCAATATAGGTCGTACATGTACAATTATGCTAAACATATTTCTACATTAGTCATGTTGTGAAAGAATAATCAAAACAACAAAAAAAAGAAAAACCATGAGAAAGAAAAAGCAAACAAAAAACAAAGAATAAAAAAGTGAAAATGGCATGTTTCAATCTTCATTTGGTTACTGTGGTTCTTTATCTGGATGTGGATGATATTTTCCATCATGAGTCTTTTGGAATTATCTTAGATCATTGTATTACCGAGAAGAGTTAAATCTATCAAAACTGAGCATCACATGTTGTTGCTTTTACTGAGGTCACTTTACTTTAAATAAAGCAATAGAGATAATAGGCATTACAGAGTTAAATGACAGTAATCTTGGAAAGAAAATCAAATGGAGACTAAAATACAAAATTATGAATTTGTGCATATGCCAACATCCTGTACAACCTGTATAACTGATTCTTCTACCCTCTTAGACTGGTTAGTTTGATCCCAAGGTATAACTGAGAGTGCTTCAAGTCACAGAATAGGCTAGAATTATAGATCTGAAAGGGACCTTGGAAGTTTTCCAGTCTAACTTTCTCATTTTATAGATGAGTAAACTGAGGCCTGGAGAAGGGATATAGTTTGCTTTAGAGCTTGGACCACAAATTCAGCTTGATTCAAAAAATAATAATTAAGTGGTTGCTTTGTGCAAGGCACCAGAGACTGAAAGACAGAACAAGCTAATGTGATGCTCTAGGACCAGGGGTATGCTGGAGCCAACAACTACTGGCTATAGAGCATTGCCTGTTAAATTGTCAGCAGAAGCTATGGTCACTCTTTACAAGTCAGGGTTTCAATTGTTGATGACTGGGTAAAAAATTTTTATGGGTAATTTTTTTTACAACATTATCCCTTACACTCACTTCTGTTCCGACTTTTCCCTTCCCTCCCTCCACCCCCTCCCCTAGATGGCAGGCAGTCTTATACATGTTAAATATGTTATAGTATATTCTAGATACAATATATGTGTGCAGAACCGAATTTGTTGCACAGGAAGAATTGGATTCAGAAGGTAAAAATAACCTGAGAAGAAAAACAAAAGATGCTAATAGTTTACACTCATTTCTCAGTGTTCCTGGGTGTAGCTGATTCTGTCCATCATTGATCAATTGGAATTGGATTAGCTCTTTTCTATGTTGAAGATATCCACTTCCATCAGAGTTGATCCTCATACAGTATTGTTGTTGAAGTGTATAATGATCTGCTCATTTCACTCAGCATCAGTTTGTGTATGTTTCTCCAGGCCCTTCTGAAATCATCCTGTTGGTCATTTCTTACAGAACAATAATATTCCATAACATTCATATACCACAATTTATTCAGCCATTCTCCAATTGACGGGCACCCATTCATTTTCCAGGTTCTAGCCACCACTAAGAGGGCTGCCACAAACATTCTTGCACATACAGGGCCCTTTCCCTTCTTTATGATCTCCTTGGGATATAAGCCCAGTAGTAACATTGCTAGATCAAAAGATATGCAGTTTGATAACTTTTGGGGCATAATTCCAGATTGCTCTCCAGAATGGTGGATGTATTCACAATCCCACCAATAATGTATTAGTGTCCCAGTTTTCTCACATCTCCTCCAACATTCATCATTATCTTTTCCTGTCATCCTAGTTAATCTGACAGGTGTGTAGTGGTATCTCAGAGTTGTCTTAATTTGCATTTCTCTGATCAATAGTGATTTGGAACACTTTCATATGAGTAGAAATAGTTTCAATTTCATCATCTGAAACTTGTCTGTTCATATGTTTTGACCATTTATCAATTGGAGAATGGCTTGATTTCGTATAAATTAGAGTCAGTTCTCTATATATTTTGGAAATGAGGCCTTTGTCAGAACCTTTAACTGTAAAAATGTTTTCCCAGTTTGTTGCTTCCCTTCTAATCTTGTTTGCATTAGTCAATTGTTGATTGTCTCAGTTCAATAAATGACTACACATAAATAAATGCAAAGTATAGTCCCCAAAGTTATGCAAAATGATCTAAAGAAGGAAGGAGAAATGACAAAGAGATTAGGAAAGACCTCATTGAGAAGATCTTGAGCTGTACTTGAAAGGAAGCTGGTCTACTAACAGGGGCAATGGTAAAGACGCAGGGCACCCTATATCTGAGGAACCACCTGTGGAAAAGCAGGGAGGTAAAGGTAATGCCATATACAGGGAATTTGCAGACCAATATCATTGAAAGAGAAAGTTCCAAACAGAAAGGAAAAGAGCACGAAATGAGACTGGAAAAGTCCTAGAAATTATTTGTCCTGGCTTTAAACACATGTATTATCTATGCACATACATATGTATGTAGACATAGATGTATATAGGCAACAGAGCTTATATATTCACTTTATATATACATATAAATGTACATGCATGGACACTCACATGTACATGTGTAAATTAATTTAAGTGTTGTTTATGCACACATATATGAAAAATTAATAAAAGTTTGTAAGGCACTCAAATTTGGGGCACTCAAATTATCCACATCCAGATAAAGAACCACAGCAAGCAAATGCAGATTGAAACATACCATTTTCACTTTTTTATTATTTGTTTTTAGTTTTCTTTTTCTTTTTCATGGTTTTTCCTTTTTTGTTTTGATTCTTCTTTCACATGACTAATGTAGAAATATGTTTAACAGAAGTGTGCATGTACAACCTATTTGCCCAACTAATTTGGGCACTCAAATAATTCATGTAGAAAGTGAGGCTTGAGTTGAATCTTGAAATAGACCAGGGATTTTAAGAAGCAGAGATGAGAAGGAATGTCTTCTAGGAATACAGTAGAGCCAGTACAAAGATGTAATGGGATTGAGAGTCTGGAACAAAAAATTGGCTAGTAGATCTACAGTTAGTGTGTGTGTTGTTGCTGTTGCTATTGTTGTTATTGTCATTGGTGTTGGGTTATTTTGGTCACATCCAACTCTCCATGACCCCATTTGGACTATTCTTGGCAAAGATGCTGAAGTGGCTTGCTATTCCCTTCTCCAGGTCATTTTACAGATGAGGAAACTGAGGCAAACAAGGCAAAATGACATGGCCAGGGTCACACAGCTAGAAAATGTCTGAGGCCAGATTTGAACTCAGGAAGATGAATTTTCCTGTCTCCAGGCTCAGCACTGCGCCACTTAGCTATCCATAGTAGTATGTGTGTAAGAAGACTAAAAGGTAGAAAGCAGAGTTTGCAGTCGATCCTAAAGGCATTAGGAGTTTGTTAAGGAGGGAGGGGACATGATCAGATCTGCATTTAGGAAAATCGCTTGGTGTCAATGTGACAGATGGGGGAGAAAAATTTGAGATGGGAAAAGTGATTAGGAAACTGTCCCAATAGTCTCACCAGAGAGTGAGGAGGGTGGCCATGTGAGTGGGAAAATGGGAAAACAAAGGAGAGATGTGGAAATGGAAGTGACAAGATGCCGTAACCAATTGGCTATATGAAGTGAGAGAAGGAAAACTCAAGGTTGAGACTGAACCTACAGGACTGGAAATATGGTGATGCCCTTAATAATAAATTGGGAGGTTGGAAGGAGTGAAATTAGAGAAAGATGAGTTATTTTCCAGATACATTGCACTAAGATATCCAACAGGTACAAAATTAGAATTGACCTCGAGAGAAATGAGAACTGGCTACAAAGATCCAATAGTCATCTGTATAGAGAAAATAATTGGACCTACTCCAGAGGAGGAAACTCCCTCCACCAGTGCAGACAGCTAACTACTGTACAACCTGAGAGCCATGGTTTGTTGTTTGGGTGCTAAAAAGTCATGTGACACATTTCCCCAAATCATAAAACTAGGATATTTCAGGGGCAGGACACATGAAATTAGTCACAAGCAAGAAAAATGATTCTAATTGTGACATGTTATATGTTGATTGGGTTGATATAGTTGTCTTAAGAATCAGTTAAGATAATAATAATGTGTCATTTCAGTCATATCTGACTATTTGTGGTCCCATTTGGGGTGTTCTTGGCAAAGATATTGGAATGGTTTGCCATTTCTCCAGTTCATTGTACAGATGAAGAAACTGAGATAAGCAGGGTGAAGATCACGCAGCTACCTAGTGTCTGAGGCTGGATTGAATTCATGTCCTCCCAATTTCAAGCTCTATCCACTGAACCAGCATCTGATCCATAATAATAATAATAGCTAACATGTATATACTGCTTAGTATGTGCTCCATAAATAAATAATAACATCATGTGTGCTAGGTACTGTTCTACACACTTTCGAATTAATGTCATGTTTGATCCTTACTACAATCTGAGAAGTAAGTACCATTATTATTTCCATTTTACACTTGAGAAAACTGAGACAAACAAGGTTGCCCAAGATTACAGTTAGTAGTGGCTGAGACTGGATTAAAACAATCTCCCTGACTTCAGGCCTGATGCTCTATCTACTGCACCACCTAACTGCCTCAGCTCAAGATCATATGTCATAAACAGATGGCAAATTTACAAGTGCCATATAAATGTCAGCCATTATTACCATGCCTATATATTAACATTTGACAACAAATCCTTTTTTTAATTGCACAAATTTATTCTCAGTCTTGTTCACTTTGTCCAAGCCTCATCATCTGTAAAATGAAGCTCAAACAAACTATAGCATAAAATATAATTGGAACCCATGAAGAATTTTCTGACTATTGCAATTAATTAGTATTTTTCACGGTTCTTTATGTCACATAAAATGTTTTTCATTTTTGTAATTCTTCAAGAGTCCTTGCAATATTAATCACATTAATCTCTCTCTTTGCATGTTTTTGCCAGTTCCCCAGTTTAGTCCTATATTAAGACCTGCCTGTATGATTACAATCACCTATTAGTTTATCTCTCTGCTTCTAATTTCTCCTTGATGCAATTGATCCTATGTGCAGCAGGGCTTTGAGTCTGTCATTCCCTGATTAAAATTCCATCCTAGTTTCCCATTACTTACTATATAAACTCTAATCTCAAGAGCTACACCAATGTATTCCCCAAACAACTTGCTCTATCTTCCACTATCTCTCCATCCAAACCTTCACACTTTTACTAAATCCATTTCCTATGTGGGATAGCCTCTCTGCCTTTTGAAAACATTCCTATCAGCAGTAAACTGGGAAAACTTTTTGACATTGAAAGGTTCTGATAAAAGCCTCATTTCTAAAATATATAGAGAATTGACTCAAATTTATAAAAATTCAAGCCATTCTCTAACTGATAAGTGGTCAAAGGATATGAACAATTTTCAGATGAAGAAATTGAAACTATTTCTATCATATGAAAAGATGCTTTAATCACTATTGATCAGAGAAATGCAAATTTAGACAACTGAGGTACCACTACACACCTCTCAGATTGGTTAAGATGACAGGAAAAGACAAGGACAAATGTTGGAGGGGATGTGGGAAAACTGAGACACTGATGTGAAACTGTGAACTGATTCAACCATTCTGGAGAACAATCTGGAACTATACTTAAAAAGTTATCAAACTGTGCATGCCCTTTGACCCAGCAGTGTTTCTACTGGGCTTGTATCCCAAAGAGATCCTAAAGGTGGGAAAGGGACTCACATGTGCAAAACTGTTTGTGGCAGCTCTCTTTGTAGTGGCAAGAAACTGGAAAATGAATGGATGTCCATCAGTTGGAGAATGGTTGGGTAAATTATGGTATATGAAGGTTATGGAATATTATTGCTCTGTAAGAAATGACCAGCAGGAGGAATACAGAGGGGCTTGGAGAGACTTACATCAACTGATGCTGAGTGAAATGAACAGAACCAGAAAATCATTGTACATGGCAACAACATTATATGATGATCAATTCTGATGAACATGACTCTTTCCAACAATGAGATAATTCAGATCAGTTCCAATTATCTTTTGATGAAGAGAGCCATGCACACCCAGAGAGAGGACTGTGGGAACTGAGTGTGGTTGACAATATAACATGTTCACTCTTTTTATTGTTGTTTGTGTACATTTTATTCTCTTTCTCATTTTTTTCTGGTTTGATTTGACTTTTCTTGTGCAGCAAGATAATTGTATAAATATGTATGCATATATTGGATTTAACATATATTTCTACCATGTTTAACATATGTTGGACTATTTGCCATCTAGGGGAGGGGATGGGGGAAGGGAGGGAAAATTGGAACACCAGGTTTTGCAAGGATTAATGTTGAAGAATTATCTATGCATATATTTTGAAAAATAAAAAATCTTTAAAAAAGAAAACGTTCCTATCATTTAAGGTTCAGCTGAAACGTCACCTCCTCTAGAGTCTTCCCTTTTCACATTAGTCCAAAATGAACTAGGCCTCTTGCAACTTATTGGCACAAATACTTTTTTCTCTGAGTTTGTTTTAGCAATTTGTATACTTCCTAGTCAGTCTGAGTCAGGAGGAACAAATTGTGGCGTCAGTCATGGCACTTACACAATATACAAATACAGACACACACACAAGATACACACACACACACACACACACACACACACACACATATACAGAAGATACTTTATACACAGAATCAATTGCACCATTCACAGGCATAGGAATAAATAGTTAACCTTCTTTTCATCTTCCTTTTATGTCTTGTCTTTCCCCACCAGAATGTAAACTCCTTGGATCAGGAACCTTCATCTTCTTGAGTTCAAATCAGGCTTCAGACACTTACTGGTTACTATGGGCAAGTCACTTCATCTTGTTTTCCTCAGTTTCCTCATCTGTAAAATGAGCTAGAGAAGGAAATAGCACACCACTCCAGTGCCAAGGAAACCTCAAATGCAGTCACAAAGACTGAAACAACTGAACAATAAAATTAGTATTCCCAGCACTGAGCACATAGAGAACACTTAATGAATATTTGTTGATTGCTGATTGATTGGCTATTTACACACACACACACACACACACACACACACACACACACACACACACACACACACACATCCTCAGCATTTGCAGAATCACAGAGCAGCATAAATAAACAGTCATCTTAACTGGTGGAATTGCAGAGGGCTTGAAGCCATGTTGCACCTGCATGAAGTGCCCTCTGCTGTTGGATTGAAGGCAGTTTACCCTCTGAAATGAATCTTCCCAAATTCAAGGACTCCTAGGATTCTGGAGACATACCTGTTACCAGGAGCTAAAACTCTACCTAATCTGATTTCCTCTATCTTGATACAGATTTGTTTGGGGAAAGTCACACCCAAGCTGACTGATCTCTTGGCAAGATAATGCAGCAGAGACATTTGATCGTACTTGTTTCAGATGCTGTAGAAAGAAAAGCGCAGTCTGCCAAACCAAAGAAAATCAAACCAGGTGGAAAAAAAAAAAAAAAGAAAAGAAAAAATCCAATACACGCATAGGGAGATCCCCAGGGCCCCCTCCCCTATAGTAGCTCCTATTTCTTAAATGCTTACAAGACCCACACAGCTCCTCATAAACGTACGCAGAGGCTGCTATTATGCTTCTCATTTTATAGATGAAGGAAATAGATTTCTGAAAGGCTTGCTGACGTGCAGCATCCAGAGCTGACATTCAGACTCAGATCTCCTGAATCCTAGGCCGGTACCTTCCCCTCTGAGCCACACTGCTGCTTGGAGCAGAAACCATCTCCAACATAACAAGAAATTTTCTTATTTCTTCCAAGAATGAATTTAGTTGAAGAACACATAGAGAGTGCCTAGTCCTTAGAAATGGTCTAGTCTAGAGGCATCAAACTCAAATAAAAATGGAACCACTGGAACCTGCATAAGGATTCTTGTAGGCTACATATTGATTTAGAGTGCCATATATTCACATAACAATCTATACAACTATAATTCTACTACTATTCCTTATTTGGCAGAAAAGAAACTGAGGCCCAGATAGGAAAAAGTGATTGCTCAAAGCCACACTAGCTAATTAATGGCAGAATCAGTACTAGAGTCTTTAATGCAAATTCAGCTTTCTTTCCTTTTTACTGCGCCATTGCCAGTTCAAAATGAACCTGACTGTCATTGAATAGTAATTTTCAGACCAAAAACAAGGTTTCTTATTGCAGAAGTTGCAATATTTTTATGCTGAGAGGGAAAAGTTACTCAACATACTGATGTAAACCTAGTATCAGAGGCTTTCACATGACCTAGAGGTACAGCTGAGGACATTTCTCAGCTTCCTGGCTTATTTCCCTCCTTCTAAATAATCTGGAAACTTCATTATTTTTTTTATCACCTTCGTGTGTTGTCACATATTCCCTTGCAAGCATATGGTTCACAAGGCTCAAAAGATGGAGAAATGTATTGGCAATTCAGAGAAAATGGCAGAACTCATAGAAATGGGACCATCTCTTCTCCAGAGACCTATATTCAAACTCATTAGATAATAAACTCCTTGAAGTCAGGAACTGTCTTTTGCTTCTTTTTTATATTCCCAGTGCCTAGCACATAGTAGGCACTTAATAGATGTTTATTGATTGATTGATTTATCTGCTCCTGGGATAGATAGAAACTTGAGATCTCAGTACACATTTCTAAAGGTTCTCCTGGACTATCCCTACTCTAATTGACCTTTTTCTTGCCATGGGACTCTGATGCTTTTGGGGGAGAGTATCCTGGAGACTTTGCCCATTTAAGTCCAATTCACATGCAAGTCGAGACATCACCCTCATAATGTCATTGGTCTTCTTGAAGAAAAGAAGAACAAACAATAGGTTCTTTACGATTTGGCATCCTGAGGACCATCATTCTGTGCAGAACTCTCCAGCAGATGGCACTGCTCAACCTCCAAACTGACATCACCTCTGGTCTCAGAAAGGTTTGCTCAGCGGTCAGAAAGATATCTGCATGTTCTAAATGGGTTCCTCAGCAACAAGTTGTGTATCACCACTTTACAATTCCATGTATCCGCTTCTCAGCCCTATAATTGTGCACTACCCCAGGTCTAAATGATGAATCAAAACACAACTTCCATAACTCTCCCCAAACGATTCCTTCCTTCTGTGAGTCCTTCTGAGACTAATTGTTGGATTACTAAATATTTTCAATTTTTTTCAGTCATTTTTCAGTCATGTTTGATTTTTTTCACAATTACATTTACTAAACTGTATTTCTTTCCATCTATTCTCCTCCTCTTTATTCTCTCTCTCTCTCTGTCTCTGTCTCTGTCTCTCTTTCTGTCTCTCTCTGTCTCTCTGTCTCTCTCTCTGTCTCTCTCTTTCTCTCTCTCTCTCTCTGTCTCTGTCTCTGTCTCTCTGTGTGTGTGTCTCTGTCTCTGTCTCTCTCTGTGTCTCTCTCTGTCTCTCTGTCTCTCTCTGTCTCTCTTTCTGTCTCTCTCTGTCTCTCTCTTTCTCTCTCTCTCTGTCTCTGTCTCTGTCTCTCTTTCTGTCTCTCTCTGTCTCTGTCTCTCTGTGTCTGTGTCTGTCTCTGTCTCTCTGTCTCTCTCTCTCTCTGTCACTCTGTCTCTCTCTGTCTCTCTCTTTCTCTCTCTCTCTCTCTGTCTCTGTCTCTGTCTCTCTGTGTGTGTGTCTCTGTCTCTGTCTCTCTCTGTGTCTCTCTCTGTCTCTCTGTCTCTCTCTGTCTCTCTGTCTCTCTCTGTTTCTCTCTCTTTCTCTCTCTCTCTCTGTCTCTGTCTCTGTCTCTCTGTGTCTGTGTCTGTCTCTGTCTCTCTTTCTGTCTCTCTCTCTCTGTCACTCTGTCTCTCTCTGTCTCTCTCTTTCTCTCTCTCTCTGTCTCTGTCTCTGTCTCTCTGTGTCTGTGTCTGTCTCTGTCTCTCTTTCTGTCTCTCTCTCTCTCTGTCACTCTGTCTCTCTCTGTCTCTCCTCTCTCTCTCTCTGTCTCTCTGTCTCTGTCTCTGTCTCTCTTTCTGTCTCTCTCTGTCTCTCTGTCTCTCTCGCTGTCTCTCTCTGCTTCTCTCTCTCTTCCCAATCTGCCTTCCTTTCCATCAACCTTTCCCCTCCTCTTATCCCCATTCCCCTCCTACTTTCCTATAGGGTAAGATAAATTTCTATACCAAATTGGGTGTGTATGTTATTCTCTCTTTGAGCCAATTCTAATGAGAGGAAAGTTCACTCCATCTCTCCTCCCCCATCTTTCCCTCCCCAAAAGCTTTTTGACTCTTATATGAGATAATTTGTCTCGCATAATTTCACCTCACTTAACTAAAACCTTTAAAGGTTTCCAAGGATTTTCTTTACAATGTGTGTGCATTCTTCACAATGCAAGAAGTGTGAACATCATTATCTTCATTTTGTAGATGATGAAACTGAAGTACAGAGAAATAAAGTGCTTTGCCCAGGGTTATACAAGTTGGTAAAAGTTATGGCTATGTCTGGAAGCCTACTCTATTTCTACAACCAAATAATGGTTTAATCCAATGGCCTAGGTAATGGAAGCAGATTTCCACAGAGACTGGAACATTTAAAACTAGGAGAGAGATAGAGATAGAGTCAGGCAGAGAGAGATGGTAAGAAAGAAATAGACAGAGACAGATCAAAAGAAACAGAGAGATAGAGAGAGAGAGACAAAGAGAAAAGGGGAGAGAAAGAAAGAGACAGAAAGAGAAAGACAAAAGCAGAGGCAGAGAGAGATATATGTGTGTATAGGAAAGAAAGACAAAGAGATGGAGAGAGACAAAAGCAGAGACACGTGAGGTGGGGGGGAAGAAAGAGAGACAAAGAGAGAGACAGAGAAATAGAGACAGAGACAGAGACCATGAATCCCAATTGTCAATTAATCCCATAGTTTTGATTAGTGAAATCCATAAGGAAAAGAGAGTCAAGAAAAAGTCCGCATGGGTTAAGAACTGAGGACTTGATATCACTAAAGCTTCTGGGACTTTCTGCTCCTTTAGCCTGGGATTTTGGGGTTGCTGCTGCCCTTGTTTGGTATTAAGAGAATTCTAGCCCCCAGAATTCTTTCAATTCTGTGAGTACATGGGTTCAAATCCTGCCGTTGGTGGTTTATTGGTTGTTCTTTTTTCTAGAAGAGGCCCAAAATGATATCACTATGTTAGAATCAAGTTACAGTGTGTCACGCTGTGGTTGAACAGACCAATATGAACTCAGAATTGGATACAAATAGTTCATGTAAATACAGGTAGAATTCTCTAAAATTGCCCATCTCCCCTCTCCTCTAAGCTATTTCAATTCTGCTTTGCCCATAGAACACAACACCTTCTGTGATGAGCGCGTGCCATACTGGGCAGTCCTGTGTTAGTGTTTTCAATGTTGCAAATCAATTCCAAGGTTCTTAAGAGAGACTGTGAAAGTATCCTTGCATCTCTTTTTCTGACCACTAAGGGAGCCTTACTCCCAAGTGAGTTCTCCATAAAATAGTCTTTTTAGCAAATGTATATTTGGCATTTGAACAATGTGGCCAGAAATATCAGAGTTGTTTTCTCTGCAGTAGAATTTGAGTACTTGGCAATTTAGTTTCAGAAAGAACCTCAGTGTCTGGTGTCTTATCCTGCCAAGTGCTCTTCAGAACCTTCCTAAAATAATTCAAATGGAAGCGATTCGGTTTCCTGGCATGGGGCTGGCCCACTGTCCAGGTTTCCCAGGCAGACAACAATGAGGTCAGCACAAGGGCTCCGTAGTCCTTCAGTTTGATAGTCAGTCTAATACCTCTCCTCTACCACACTTTACTTTGGAGCCTCCCAAGCCCTGAGCTAGCTCTGGCAATGTGGACATCTCTGGAAGCATGCTGCTAAAGTAAGTGAACTTATCCACAGAATTCAAAACTTCACAATTTCCTGTAACTGATAGTTCCACGAATGGATGGTGTGATGCTGGCTGGCAGAGCACTTGTGTTTCCATGGTGTTCATTGGGCAAGCACAAGCAGCAGAAAATTGATCCACATTTTGTTGCATCTCAGCTTCAGAAGCTGTATTGAGTATACAATCATCTGCGAACAAAAAAATCATGTACCAATGCTCCCTCCACATTCGTCTTGGTTTGTAAGCTTTTCAAGTTGAAGAATTCACTTACTATCAGTGCAGTGGCTTACCTTGATGCCATGTTTGCTTCATTGAAAGCATTTGACAGCATGGCCGAAAGTATCATGCTAAAAAGCATGGGAGCAAGCAGACAGCCTTGTTCCACTACATTGGGGACTGGGAAAGGCTGAGAACTTGGGCAAGCATGCCATGAAATTGATATATGGTAATGATGAACTTTTCCGGGCAACCAAATTTTGACATAATTTTCCGTAAGCCCTAATAACGAGGTCTTGGTCAGATCTACAAATGTGTACAGACCTCTGTCTGTACCTGACATTTCTCCTGGAGTTACCTGGCAGCAAACATCGTGCCGACTGTTCCTCAGTGCCTTCTGAAGCCACACTGGCTCTCAGGTAGATGACCATCTTCCAAGGGAAGGAGCAGCAATAACTAACTAAAAGAGACCCCTCTCCCCCTGCGATGGTTACCGGGCAATCTACTTCCTTTACCTTTATAGAGGTGGACAATGAAGGCATCATGAACTCCTGGAGATAACCTCCTCCCTGGAAAATTAACCGGGAAATATAACCTGCAAAATTCAGTCAGACTTCAGTTGTGTCCCTCAGGTCCCCTCCTAACTGATCCAACTTGTTCTTACTACTATTCAGTGTGGTTACATCAGCACAGTTGAAATATACCACAGGTCCCTTGCCCGTAAATAACAAGGACATCATAAAAGCACTTTGGACTATTACTATCAGCATAAAAGTGAATTTCAAATGCCTTCTTACAGAGCCAAAAATCCTGCATCTATCCACTTGTACTTTACTTTTGGTGGAATGAAATGCTGCCTTCTTAGAAAAGGTATTTTCCTGATACAGCCAGTGGCGTTTTCGTTTTTCATTTAGCAGCTTCTGAATTTCCCCCATCATTTTCACCAAACCAATCCTGATGTTTGTGAGTGTTCTGACCCAGATGAGCAAATGTAGTGCTTTACTTCAAATCTCTGAAAGCAGCCTACGTCCTTTCTGCTCCACGATTGCCAACTGTATGTTGGCTCAACTTTCTCCCCAGTTTAGCCACAAACTGTTACCATTCAAAGACGTGCCCTAAGATATTGACATTGATTTTTTCTGGTAGTCTTTTTGCCTGGACTTCCACTTTTGTTAAATATGAATATTCAACTTGGAGAGAATAAATCTATGGTCAGTTCAGGCCTTTGTCACTCTCCCATCCTATCTGTCTCTTCCCCTGACAATCACATAATCTATTAAATGCTAATGTATGGGAGCAGGTGGGTGGTGCAGTGGATGGAGCACCAGCCCTGAATTAAGGAGGTCCCGAGTTCAATCTGGCCTCAGACACTTAACACTTCCTAGCTGTGTGACCCTGGGCAAGTCACTTAACCCCAATTGCCTCAACTAAATACATTCATAACAAATAAATAAATAAAGATGCTAATGTTTGCCTTGAGGTGATCCATGGAGTTTTCCTGCACTTTGGTCAATGTCTTTGGTAGTAAGTGACCACTGCTGTTGCTATAGAGGTTTCTGGCCCCATTCTTCCCAAGGACTCCCTGCCATATCTGGTAATCTGAGCTTACTCTAGAATTAAAGTCACCCAGAGTTATAAACTTGTCTTCTTTAGGCACATCGACAATAAGGGTCTCCAGGTCTTTATACATTTTTTTTTTGACCCCATGAGGGTTCTTCATAGTGGGAACATAGGCAGCAATGATGGTAGCGTGGTGTTTTTCTGCAAGTGGCAATCTCTGACATTCACTGATTTTGATAGACAAACAAGCTTGCTCACTAGATTAGGTTTTGATCACAAAACCCACATCAGCTTCCCTGCTTCCTCTCACTGCAGCCATTCCAGAAAAATCTGTATCCATCTTGCTCTGACTTCAGTAAATTGGCCTTCTTTGCCAGCCTTGTTTCAGTCAGGGTCGCTTTTTGACCTTGCTCAGTTCTTTCCACAACAAAAGCCATTTGTCTTTTGGCCTACTGGATTTTGTGTTGTCTATAAGTATGCACACATACCATGCATGTGTCCAGGGTGAATAGATCATCTTTGCAGAATATTTTCTACATTGCTTTATGTTTTGACTTGGGTAGGATACCCACCTGCCATGGTAATCAGGCCAGGGTTAGGGAAGCAGACAATTTTTAGGACAACTTTTCTAGCTTCTTCAAACCAGGAGGGGAACGGTGGGATCTTTAAAGGGCTGCTCTACCCGGGAGTTACCAAATCCATTGCTGCTTGAAGTAAGAAAATGACCCTATGGCTTGAGCTTCCCATGTGTAGGTTACAGCTCCCAGTGCATCCACATCTGCTGCTTCATCACTTGCCAGTCACCACAGGACTTTGTTATAAGTAGAAATGGTAAGATGATATGAGTAATGTCTTCTGATTTGTGAGTAAACTGAATTTAAGTAAGGCAGAGTTGCATGAAGTCATCGTTCTCATTCTCTCCCTTCCCAAGTCATCACTGTCTAGTGGCAGAACAGAGTCAAGGCAACTGGGAGGGTCTGAGAGGCAGTGGATGACCTTGGTGACTCCCAAATCTAACCAAGCTGAAGCAACATTGCACAGCTCTTACTCCAGCTGCCTTCATGACTGAACAAATTGCTCTCATCCACCCATTCCACCATTCCATGCTTTACATGCTTGGGGCAGACCATTACTAACTCATTAACGTTTGAGACCCCTTGCTTGCCCTCACCCTGGTTTACTCTGTATGCCCACAGACTAAATAATGGTTTACCAGGGTGTGGCTATTAGGCCTGCTACAGCTTCTCAGAGCCAAAGGGAGCTTTAGATCAGGTGGACATCAAAGGTGGAAAGCAGCCCTGAAAAGAACTCAGCAGCCCTCTCACCAGAAGAGCTAATCTTCCCTGAGCACTCCCACACTCCAAAAAGATTGCATTAACAACTGAAGGCATGAATAGACCCCTTGAGGAAGAGGGGCTATCACCTGAAAAGTTTTAGGGAAGGAAAGCATGGCTTCTTGGAGGTGGAGGTGAAGGTTGTGTTCATTCAGATTGGGGGAAGCAAGGACAGAACCACAGAAAATGGAATAATGGAGTCCTCTATCATTGCAATCATGCCCTTCCCTTCAGGAAAGTAATAAGGCCATGATTGAAAATGGGACCGCCCTATTACACATGCCTTCTGTTTACCTTTTATCCAATTCTATTGACTTTTGGGGACCTTATCACCAGTCCCTCAAATCTGGGTTGGGTTGTCCTTGCCTGGGTGAGGTAAAACTTGCTTTTTTAACTGCCCCATATGAGAACAGAAAGGAGGGATTTCCAGAAGCCATTGAGAGAGTGGTAGAGTCAGATCCAAGGGAACCAGGATGAAAACTTTTCCTCTTTTACTACAACTGCTGCTTGGCTTGGGATTAGTCCAGGGAATTCTCAGGTGAGCACGTTGCTTTGCCTTCTATTTAGGTGAGACACACAGAAGGTCCTCTAATTCTTGACTTCCCCTAGAAGGAAAGACTGGTAGGAAAAAGATGGTGAGGAAATTTTTCATGAAGCTTTTTTGTCGAGAGGTCATTTTGTGGGTCATGTTATCTAGAACAGGATGCAGAATGCTGCCATGGGAAAGAAAAATGGGTTTAAAGCCAGAGAACCTGATTCTGAATTCTGGCTTTACCATCATGTGACCCATATGACTTTGGATAAATTAACTTCTCTAAGCCTCAGTCTTCTCATCTGAAAAATGAGAGAGAAGGAGTCAGCTTAGATAATATCAAAGATTCCTTCCATACTATGCCTGAAATAACCAATGGGTTCTTTAAAGGTCAACTTATCTATTCTCCAACCTCTACAGATTTATCCTTGAAGATAAATAAGATGATTCTTTTCTTAATTAATTGTTGAGAAATAGCTCAAGAGGAAGTAACTTCTTGACATTGGATGTCTTCAGGCAAAGGCTAGATGACATAATGGACATAAATGGAATTTCTGCTTAAGGTAGAGGTTAAATATTTGACCTCTGATGTCCTCTTTCAATTCTAAATCTTTTTATAGCATTGTTTTTTCTAATTACACGTAAAGACAATTTTAGCATTCTTTTTACAAATCTTGAGTTCCAAATCTTTCCCTTCCTCCCTCCTCTTATTCATCTTTAAGAAGATCAGCAATTTGATATGGGTTACATATGTTCAATCACGTAAAACCTATTTTCATATTAGTCATACACCCTCTGAGATTCTATGAAATTCTTCAGCAATTTATAGCTCAAAGCACCTCACCAAGAAGCTTCATAGGATTATGATCTGAAAAAGGACCTTAAAAAGCAATTAGCCCTACAGTCTTCATCCCAGGAAGTTCTCTGGAGTTCTCTGCCTTCCCTAAATATTAAAAAAAAAAAAAAAAAAAAAAAAAAAAAAAAATTGGTCAGCCTTTCACTTTTGAATAATTAAATTAATCATTTTGTAGAATATAATTTTCTCAAGGCCAGGTATGCCTTTTTTTTTTTTTTTTTGTCTCCCCAGAAGGGTGGCTTGCATAGAAGAAGCTCTTAATAAATGTTTGCTGAATTGAATTTAGCTTTCACAAGTCTGGTAACATTCCAGTTCTTTCCTTTTGTTATAAGATCTCCTGAATGACCCAAAGCAGGAATTGTTTTTTTCTTTGTTTGTATCCTTAATACCTAGAATTGTGCTTTGTACATAGAAGCTTTTAATAAGAAAGAAGGAAGGAAGGAAGGAAGGAAGGAAGGAAGGAAGGAAGGAAGGAAGGAAGGAAGGAAGGAAGGAAGGAAGGAAGGAAGGAAGGAAGGAAGGAAGGAAGAGAAATAAAGAAGGAATGGAAAGAGGAAGGGATGTAGGGGAGGAGGGGAGGGAAAATGAATGAATGAATAAATGCTCTCAAAGTATTTTACCTATACCTTACATATAAAGTATTATTTTTATAGGAGAAGCAACTGAGGCAAAGGAAGCAAGCAGGAAGTCCCATGAGTCAAGTGAAACCAAGACTCTTCTCTGTCAAGTTCACTATCTCTTAGGCTATTCTTTAGTCCGGGTTCTTAAATTTTTTGTATGACAAGGATACCCTTGGAAATCTAGTGAAGGTTATAGACCTTTTCTCAGAATAAGGGTTTGCTATTCTAGATTTATCAATTGAAGGACATGATAAATTTTAGTTATAGTTTGGTAAAATTAAAAACATAATTTTTCCCATCCACTTCTGAAATCTATCTATGGATCCTTTATTGGAGTAGGGGGTCTGTGAACCTCAAGTAAAGAATCCCTAGACAATAAATTGGGCTGGTTGGAATGGGATAGGATAGAAGTTGAATGCTGGAAGACAGACATAAGGGATAAAATAATATCAACACTTCTTACCCAAAGGGTGGTGGTGGGGTTCTTCATCCTTCAGGTTGCCCTTGAAGAGACATAAATCCCTACGGAAAACCCTGAGGGAAAGAGGACAACTTTCCCAATTCTGGGAGACCCACAAGTTGGATATGGTCCAGTTCACTGACTTCTGCTCCCAAGACCAGAGTGCTAATGAGCCCCTCATCAACTACTTGGACGTAAGGAGAAGAAACGGAGAGAATGACTGAAAGGGTCAGGGGCCCGATGGCAGTGGACACTGTTAATTTCAGGGCCTGACTTCCAGCTACTTTTAATCCCTAGATCCATCCAGATGAGTAATCCTAAATGTCTGCATAATTGCTCCCTTTTCTGTTCTGCCCTGGCTAAGAAGATCTTTGTGTGACTGAGTTCTATTTAGAATTTAGAAAAGAGTTTCTCAGGAGAGGGTGGGTGAGTTTGAATTCCAGTAGAGAGAAGGGGCTAAGGGTGGAGGAAAGGAACCAGTACATATAAAAACATACCAAACAAAAAACCCTAAATTCCAATCCTAAATTCTAGTTCTGACCTCACTGGTTTAGAAATCTGGGCAAGCCACCTCATCTCTCAAAGCCTCCATTTCCTCATCTGTCAAATGGGAATAATAATGCTTACCTTGTCTAACTCATGGGAGTATTGTGAGGATCAAATGGGATAATGTACATGTAAGCTTTCTGGAAACTGTTACACAAATGAAAGGCATTATTATTTGGTTTCTTAGAAGCCTTTTTTTCTGCCTTTTTGAGACTATGCACATTTTTCCTAAGATTTGCAGAATATTTGTGGCACTGACTTTATAAAGTCTGATACAGGCTAACAGCCTACTTCATTTCAGGAATCACTTTCATGAAAATACAACATTGCTAGGAACCTTAGCTTCCTGGGAACGGTGTCACAAATATTCTAATGAATGAGCAGTTAAGAACTTTTACGTCAGGGTTCCATGATGATCTAATGGACTCTGTTTATAATGTTTAACGTCCATATAAAAATGAATTTGGCTGAAATAAACTGCTTAGAAGTTAGGAGTAATACTTGTTTTTCAATATGGCCTGACTCCTCCCTTTATTTAGCCTTCATTTCATTGGGAAAAAAAAAAAAAAAAAAAAAAAAAAACAATTACTCTCTCTTTTCTCATACTTTTCCCATTTTCTCAGATGGAATACTATGGAGTCATCTCCATTGGTTCGCCACCTCAGAATTTCACTGTCATCTTTGACACGGGTTCCTCCAATCTCTGGGTTCCTTCAGTGTATTGTGTCAGCCCAGCTTGCAGTAAGTGGAACTGGGAAGAGGAAAGGATACGGGAAGGAATCTAAGATCTTTGGGTGTGAGTGATTGCAAAAGTTCACCTGGGAAATGCACAGAACAAGAAGCTTCGGTCTCCAAAAATAATCTTCCCCTCCCATTCTAATTATCCCACCCATCCCACAATCTCTCTTTCTGCCAGGATCACCCACAGATAATGCCAGGGCAGGGGCCTCTGGACACTGGCCACACTTGGGATAAACTCTTTCATCCTGATGGGAATCATTGAGGAAAAATTCACCAGCCCAAATGGAAACCTTTGAATCTCTAAAGGAAGAATGGGAGGATTGAAAGAGAAATGACTATTTCTGAGTAGGCAGACAGAGGTAGTCAACAAAGCTGAGCTTGATGATCAGTTCAAGCCAGAGACTTTGTGCTGATCTAGGGTCCTGGGAAAGAGAACTTCTTCATAAGGAATTTCCTTTTTAGTTTTATTATGACTATCACTATTATTCCTAAGGGGGAAAAAAAAAACAGAACTGAATCAAATTAATTTCTTAGAACATTTTATTCAGAAGAAGGTCAGCCTCATTTAAATACTATGTCTAGACCACTAAATTCACAGAGACAGGAAGGAACAATGAAAGGAGCCCTGTTAAAGGGCTAAAGGCATTAAAGGGCCGGTTTGGAGTCCAAGTTGTACAACTTTAACAACTGAGGTGTTCTGGTGTCTGACACATTCTAAGGACTTAATGAATGTTTGCTGAATAAAAAAAAAAAACAAAACATTGCAGGTACTTAATGAATATTTGTTGAATGGGAGGGAAAAGGCTGAGTTAGTCTGATATTTGGCACATTGTGAGTACTTAATGAATGTTTGTTAAATTTGAAAAAAAAATGGTCATTTAATATAGTCATGTTGAGTTATCTAATGTATAAAAAATGGGAATGCTGATAATACTATTTACCCCATAGGGTGGTTATGAAGAAAGCACTATATGCAAAGTTTTTTGTTTTTTTAACCAAAACTGTGAAAGCAACAGTGGCTTAGTGGCATAGTAAATAGTGAGCACTGAAACCGGAATCAGAAAAATCAGAAAAAAATTCAGTTTCCAACATTTATTAGCTCTGTGATCCTGACTCTGTTTGCCTCAGTTTCCTCAAAGGTAAAGGGGGGATGATGATACAGTATTTACCTCCCAGGGTTGTCAAGATGAGATGAGATCATATTTGTAAAATACTTAACATGGTGTCTGCACACAGTAGGCACTTGACAAAAGTTTGTTTTCCCTTTACCAAGATAGATTGGTACTTATCAACCTTACAAATGTTAAGTGTTATACAAACATGGGTAATTATTATTAGAGGCAACCCCAGTGATGGGTGCAGATCTTCTCCTTTGTTTAGAATTGCCTGACTGTAGCCTGAGAATTAAGGTGAAATTCTGCGTGACCAAGATTGACTGGAATTTCCTCCTCTAGGGAATATTTCACACTCAGGAGGCCCCTGCCTGACTGGGATGGAGTACATTCATTTGTTTACATTAAATTAATGTTGCTTGCCAGTGTGGTACAGTACAGGGAATATGAAATGAGATTAGGAGACCTGGATTCAAGTCTTGACTCGATCCCTAATTTGCTATAAGACCTTTCTCTCTGGCTCTAGTTTCCTCATCTTTATAATGGGAATAATGAGAGCAGGACCTTCCAAGTTGTTGTAAAGTTAAATAAAGATAATATTTACAAAGTATTCTTTAAACCTTAAAGCACTAGATGTTGTAATTATTAGCTGCCATTCAAGTCTAGGGTTTCATGTACTTGATTGGCATTGGTTCATCCCATTAGTTCAAGTTAATGAGGTGATATGTCATATGGAGTCAGGAGGAGGAGGAAAATGACAAAGACAAGAATAGAAGTATTGGTAAAGAACTCATTTATCTGGCAAGTTTAGAAACAGGAAGAGTCCAAATCATCACATACATGTGGAGCAACGTCTCATACTAATGATCTCACTTTTGTAAACCTCTGACTCAACAGCAGCTTTCCACAATGTGGCCACAAACCCATGAGCTACCATGGCTAGTGACTCATGCATTGGACAATCATAGACAATGTGATTTACTGAGGGAGGGAACAGAGGAGAGGACCTGGGGCTCCACACCTAAAGTCTTGGGAAGGAGAGTTAGAAGGAACTTGGGAGGTCTTCTGAGGTTCTTTCTTGATCACCCATTTCATAGATGAAAAAACTGAGAGTCACAGACCCAAAGTCACAAAAGTAGCCAAGCAGCAGAGTTATATTCCAATCCTGGTTCTCTGATTCCATATCCAGAACTCTTAACTATGCCCCAGCTGCCTTACCATTCTGAAGATTTAAAGAATGAGGATGCTACAAGCTCCATGTGATATGGGATACCAGTAGAATGTGAGCTCCTCCAAACAAGGAGCTGGGTTTGTTTTTTTTTTCTTTATATTCTCAGCACCCAGAACATAAGAAGCATTCAATAAATGCTTATTGGATCAGATTGGCTTCAATTGGATTAACCAACAGGATATCTTTGAAGAATGACTAGCAGGTAATGGGGCCATTTGATCCTTGACATATTTTCACTTTGCAGAGAATCACAATCGCTTCTACCCATCTCAGTCCAGCACTTATGTGGAGAATGGGAACTCTTTCTCCATCCAGTATGGCACGGGGAGCTTGTCCGGAATCATTGGAGTGGACCAAGTTTCTGTAAGACACAATTTGGATCACCATTTTCTCCTTTCTCAAAATTATTATTTCTCTCAATTTAAAGCCTTGATAGCTTGATAAACACTATGTACTTTCCATTCCTGGTCCTATCTGTGAATTCCTATCTAATTTCTTCTCTCATAGTTGGTAAGTTATTTCCAGAGCTGATTGATGGGGACGGGGAAGAAAGAAAAGAAATGCCCACATAACAATGACTATTACAGCATTTTAATTTACCTGGTTCATATTCCTTCAAGTAGTTCAGACTATTAACAGCACCTCAAAAATCCCTCAGCCTTCACTTGAAGTTTGTGGAAGGGTGGCTAAGATCATTATATAAATTTAGCATAGGGAAAAACTGAGAAGGGAAGGAAATTGCCTCAGAACATTCGGCAAAGCAGATGGCAACCAAAATTAGAACCCAGGAACTTTGTTTTCATACAATCTCTTTCTTGGTTTTTTTTTTTTTTTTTTTTTTTTTTTTTCATGCCAGGTAGAAGGAATTACAGTAGCCAACCAGCAGTTTGGAGAGAGTGTCAGCGAGCCAGGAAGCACTTTTGTGAATGCAGAGTTTGATGGCATCCTGGGGCTGGCCTATCCCTCGTTGGCTGTGGGAGGAGTCACTCCAGTGTTCGACAATATGATAGCCCAAAATCTGGTGGATATGCCTATATTTTCTGTCTACATGACCAGGTAATAATTGCAATTTATATTTCTATATCAATTCATGGTTTCCAAAGTACACAACATTTAAGGGCTGTTTAATTCCTACAATACCTCTGTGAAGTGACAAAGGAAGAATTTTCATGTCTATTTTACAAGTGAGGAAACTCAGGCTCAGAGGTGATATAATTTACCCAAAGGCACAAGGTAACAGGTGTCAGAAGAGAGACTTGAACCCAGATCCTCTGACTTTCCCTATCAGTAGTGTGAGCTGGAGAAGAAAATGGCAAATC
The DNA here is from genome assembly GCF_048593235.1 of Sminthopsis crassicaudata. Lineage (NCBI taxonomy): Eukaryota > Metazoa > Chordata > Mammalia > Dasyuromorphia > Dasyuridae > Sminthopsis > Sminthopsis crassicaudata. Next base: position 102,806,482 of record NC_133620.1, on the reverse strand, counting down.
GCTCCAATATCTTTGCCAAGAAAACCCCAAAATGAGGTCGTAAATCATAAGACATTAACTGAATAACAACAACATGTAGATGCTCCCTCTGCCCATTGGGTAGGCAGGTATCTGGTGCCAAAATCTGTGCATATTCTTCCTTAGACCATGAATCTCCCCCTGCTTCTCCCGTCCCTGGGAAGAAGAAATTTATATGTGTTTTCATCCATAAACTCATTCTGTTCCATATAGATCCTGTTCAACCAGGATGTTTTTAACCTTCTATTCCTAAGGCTCAGGAGATTAACTGACTCATAGAGTGTAGACTCATCAAAGCACAGACTTTCAGGGATCAAGAGATGACTCCCAGGTCATGTAGCCCAACCCACAGATCAAGGATTCATTCTATAACAGCCCAACAAGTGGTCGACCAGCCTCTCCTACAGACTCCTATCGAGGGGCACCTTCCTCTCTCCTGAGATAAAACATTTCATTAGGTGGGGCAGCTACAATTCTGCCTCATATCAAGCTTCAACTTGCCTCTTTGCAAGTATTTAGAACATGTCTAATCCTTTTAGACCCTTGGAGAAGAACCTCCTCTCCTTTAGGCTAAACATGCTAAATTTCTTAAATTGATCCTTCTATTATACAGGCTCCAGGCTATTCACTATCCTCCTCCTCCTCCTCCTCCTCCTCCTCCTCCTCCTCCTCCTCCTCCTCCTCCTCCTCCTCCTCCTCCTCCTCCTCCTCTTCCTCCTCCTCCTCCTCCTCCTCCCTTCTCCTCCTCAGAATACCTTTAGCTTGTCTAAATGTCTCTAATATAGGATACCAAGAACTGAGAGCAATAGTCCAAATGTGATCTAGTCAGAGCAAAGTAGGACCATGGCTTTCCAGAAATGCTTAGAAGCAGCAACTTGGATCCAGAAGAAAGATCTGAGTTCAAATGTGGCCTCAGACTACTTCCCAGCTGTGTGATCCTCAGCAGTCATTTAACCTCTGCCTGCCTCATTTTCCTCATCTGTAAAATGGGAATAATAACAGCACCTAGCTCCTAGAGTTGTTATGAGAGTTAAATGAGTTAATATTTATAAAGTGAGGGGGTAGTGAGGTGGCTCAGTGGATAGGGCACTAATCTTAAAGTATAGACTTGGGAGTCCTTGGGAAGAAGAAATTCATATTTTTTTTCCCATAAACTCATTCTCTTCAGAGTTCAAAAGCAGCCCCAGATACTTAACACTTATTACCTGTGCAATCCTAAGCAAGTTACTTAACCCCAAGTGCCTCATCGGAAAAAAATTCACATAATATTTATGAAATGCTTGCAATATATAAATACTAGCTACATTACTATAATCTGTATGCCATGCATTATGCAATGTGATTCAGTGTCAGAGACTTGGTACCTAAAGCAAAAAATCAGAGAATAAAAGATTAAAATATCATGGTGGAGAAGGAAAAATCCCTGGAATCTAGACTAAGAAAACCTGATTTTAGTCTTGACTCTGCTACTGAATAGCCATTACATATGAAAAAAAACCCTTTGTGAAAGTTAGCAATGGCATTGTGAAAAGACTTCTAGACATTGAATCAGAGGACATAGATTCAAATCCCAGCTCTGCCACTTAAGCCCTGTGTGAGCCTGCCCACTTCGATTGACCTCTCTGACCTTCACTTTCCCTATCTCTAAAACAAAAGGGGTAAGGGCAGTTAGGTGTGGTTTTGGAGTCAGGACCTGAGTTCAAATATCACCTCTGACACTTAATTAGCTGTGTGAATCTGAGCAAGTCATTTAACCTTGATTGCTTCTTTTAAAAACGGGAGGAAAAAGATAAAATAAAGGAGGTCAACTTTTAAGTTTTCTTCCAACTTTAAATCAGCAATCATAAATTATTTCACCCATTCGTGCCTCAGTTTCTTCACCTGTACAAGAAGAGAGTGTCTTAGTGTTATTGTAAGAATCAAATAAGGTAAGATATTCCACTTGGGGCATCCACAAGAAAATGACATAGGCAGCAACACAGATGGGATCTGGGGACTGTTGAGGTCTTCCCCTCACTGGCTGGTTGACTTTCTCTCCCAACAGGAATCCAGATAGCCCCACTGGAAGTGAGCTGGTTTTTGGAGGTTATGATCATGCTCATTTCACCGGAAGCCTGAACTGGGTCCCCATCACCAAACAGGGCTACTGGCAGATAGCACTGGACAAGTGAGTGTTTTCCATGGAGTAGCACTGACCGACTTAGTTGGACCATATCAATGATTATATAGGAGGTGCAGATCAAAAAGATAGTTTTAAAAAGAAGGGGCAGCTAGATGGCTCAACGGATAGAGCACCAATTCTGGAATCTGGAAGACTTGAGTTCAAATCCAGCTTCAGATACTTAACACTTAGTAGCTCTGTGATCCTGAACAAGTCACTTAATCCCAATTACCTCTCAAAAAAAAGGGGAAAAAAAAATTAGAAGGCAATGTAGTAGAATGGAAAGTGTTCTGACTATGGAGTCTAGGATCTAAGTTCAAACACCAATTCTGTCTTTGAAATTCACTTTCCTCATCTATGAAGTAAAAAAGTTGGACTGGATGACATCTCCCAGTCCCAGATTTGAGATTCTGTGTTGTGTCTGAATCGTAAGTATTGTTTTTATTAACACAGTATTTTGACATAGTAGATGCATGTTCAAGAATAGTGATGTAAAAATTAGTAGCACATCACATCCTTTCTTTTCTTCTTTCTTTCCCTTCCTTCCTTTCTTCTTCCCTCCCTCCTCTATCTCTGTCTCTCTGCCTCTCTCTCTCTGCCTTTGTCTCTCTCTGTGTCTCTTTCTGTCTCTCTGTTTCTCTCTCTCTGTCTCCCTATCTCTTTGCCTCTCTGTCTCTTCTCTCTCTCTGTGTCTCTCTGTTTCCCCCTTTCTGTCTCTCTCTGTCTCTCTCCCTCTCTCTGTCTCCTTGACTCTCTGTCTCTGTCTCTCTCTGTCTCTTCTCTCTCTCTCTGTCTGTCTCTGTCTCTCTCTCTGTTTCTCTCTCTCTGTCTCTTTCTGTGTCTCTGTCTCTGTCTGTCTCTGTCTCTGTCTCTCTCTCCTCTTTGTTTGTTAGGACAATAGGGAACAGATTCACTATCCAGAGGGCCATATGGCCAAGCTCTATTTCACGGCCCTCTATTCCACGGTCTTTTGCCCTTCCTAGATCTTTACCTTTACCCCCAGCATTCAGGTGGGAGGCACAATCATGTTCTGTGCAGAGGGCTGCCAAGCCATAGTGGACACAGGAACATCCCTCATCACGGGACCATCTGACAAGATCAAGCAGTTGCAGAATGCCATTGGGGCCGTGCCAACAGATGGAGAAGTGAGTGCCCGCTTGAGGCAGCAGAAGTGGGTAGAAAGGGAATGGGGATTTTCCTTATATGGTATATTGTGGCCATTGAAGAGAAAGAGAAATGTCAGCATTTCCCCTCATGTCATTTCCTAGTATGCCATGGAATGTAACAACCTAAATGTGATGCCAGACGTCACCTTCACCATCAACGGAATCCCCTACACCCTCCCCCCTACAGCCTACACATTGATGGTAAGTGTTTTTTCCCTGTTTCATCAACTATTGGTTTTTCTTCACTGTTCTCCTACTTCCTCCTTCTTAGGCAGCTGCTATACTCATGTAATCTGGGGGGGGGGGCACATAAATCCCAGAAGCCCCTCTCCAGCTTTCTCCTCTGACTCTCCACAACTTTCTGGCCCTCTGTTTATTTGGAAGAAGCTAGAATTCAATGATCTCTAAAATTCCTTCTAGCCATTCCCAAACATGATTCTCAGTCTGACCCATTGTGTGATTTTATGTGTGGCCCACTTTCATAAGTCCCAATGTGTGGGGTGGGAAAGAAAAGGATTAACATTCCTAAACCTAAATAAGGGCTTCCAGCCTCTGGTACCACCATTAACCACAAAGGCAAACTCTGAGGAAGTAAGACTTCCTGCTTCCTCTTGTTCATTGCTGGTACTCTTCAACTTCAGGACTTTGTGGATGGAATGGAGTTCTGTACCAGTGGTTTCCAGGGCCTTGACATCCATCCCCCAGCGGGGCCACTCTGGATTCTTGGAGATGTGTTCATTGGCCAATTTTACTCTGTCTTTGACCGTGGCAACAACCTTGTGGGACTGGCCCCAGCTGTCCCCTAAAGCAAGACTTCCTGTTCCCTGAGATACTTTATACAGATCCTGTAAGATTGCCACATGCAAGATCTCTTTTGAATTCCATCTGATTCTTTTCTCCCTCCTCCAAAAAAAGTTCTAGCTATTTAATTTTGGAAAGAGCAGAGTGAGCATGGGAAAACTCTAATTATCTCCTAGAATTAAATTGTGTATTTGTTGGGGTGAGGGGGTTCTAAATGAATAAACTTTTAAAGGATACAAAATCATTATGTGTTGGGGGGTTTTATATATAGAAGCATAGGCTTTTCAAATTAGAAAAGATTTTAATGTTACCCAATACAACCCCAACATAAAAATTTGTCCTACACCATCCCTGACAAAGTTGAAAACTGATAGTGGGACCACTGTCAATCAATCAAGTGAATGATCTCCCATTTAGAAAATGTATGGCATTGTTTCTGAAGTAAAGTCAATATGTTAAGAGCTGAGCTTACAAAGAAAGACAAAAATATTGTGTCCTTGACCTCAAGGAACTTACATTTTAATGGGGGAGAAACATGGAAGCAACTATGTATATATTAGACATAACATAATTTGGAGGCAATTCTCAGAGGGAAGGTACATTGAAGGGGATGTGGAAAGTTCTTTTACAGAAGATGGAATTTCAGCAACGAATTGAAGAAAGACAGGAGGTGGAGGTATGGAGTGAGAACATTTCAGGCATGAGGCACCCCATACCTCAGTGGAAAGGCAGAGATTTAGAATGTCCTATTCAAGGAATATCAAAAAACCTGTATCAGTTGGATGGGAGTGCAACTTCTAGGAGAAATATAGCAGTAATCCTGAGGCCCCCAAACCTTAGGAATGCTATTGTTCTGTTTGTCAGTGATCCTAAAGTCTCTGTCCTAGAAACTGTACTGACTGCCAGATAACCATCTGTTGGTCAGTAATAACAGGGTTTCTGAGACAAATGGTAAAGTACATGCCAGACTACTCCTCAGTTCTACCACAGGACCATAAAATTAGCATATTAGTGACATGAAGAGCCAGATCTCTCTATCTTTTCCTGTGTATTTGTCTTCTTATGTCAGGTTCTTTGCTAAATCCTTGTGGAATTTGACCTTCTTTGATAGGCATTACAATTACAATAAACTTTGCCCTTTGACTTAGAGATAGGTTCAAGCCTTCAAATTCTTTTGAGACACCTCATGACAACCCCAACCTTTTGGGGTCTCCTTTTGAACTTCAACAAGATCATAAAATACAAAAAGTATGGAACCTTATAATATGGCTTCATCTAAATTTTCACCTAAATTCACTTATTCATGGAGCCAGTAAATGGCAAGAAGTGGGAAGAAGGCCTGCATCAGACTTTACAAAATCTGAGGAACACTAATGCTGTAAAGCTTTTTTTTTTTTTTTTTTTTGGCAAAGTTTCAGAAGGTACAATCAATCATTGAGGGATGTGCCAGGTATGGTACTGTTCACTCCCTCATAAGAAGACCTGTCACATTTTTGTACAACTTTTGACTGTTAGAAAGTTTTTCCTTCTATCAAATCAAAATCTGACTCCCTTTATCTACAACCTAGAGAGGGTGCCCACAAGCAAGTTGTGTAGAAGTAATTTCAGCTTTCTGTCATAAGACGGCCCCATGAATATTTGGAAATCATTAACCTATCTTCTTCCTTCCTCATTACTAAGTCTATTTTCTTTTTTTGATCATTAGCTAAACCAGTGTAGTGCTGAAGATACACTATATCTAATTTCTGACAAAGCATTTAATACAATATCTCTTATTATTTTTGAGGAAGAAATGGAAGTAGTATTCCAGAATAGATTAAAGGATAATATATGGGTTTAGAGCTGTCTAAATTGATTGTATTCAAAGAATAGTTCAATGATCAATGATAAATGGCAAGAGTGGGAGTTCCCCAGGGGTTGGTGAGTAACACTGTATGGTTTCATATTTTTATCAGTGTTTCTATCATATTTTCCCTCAGCATCAGTTCATATAAATCTTTCTAGGGTTTTCTATAATCAACTTGTTAATAATTTTTATAGAACAATGATATTCCATTACCTTCATCTACCACAACTTTTCCTTTATGATTTCCTTGAGATACAGACCTAGTAATGGCACTTCTGGGTCAAAGGACATGCACAGATTGATAGACCTTTGGGTATAGTTCCAGATTGTTCTCCAGAATGGTTGGATCATTTCCCAGTTCCACCAACAATGCATTAGTGTCATATGGAGATCATCTGAAAAAAAATAAGGATGTTCCCCAGGAAAAGAGGAGATGCAGGAGGAACCAGACAGTCTTGTCTATAAATGACTATCATGGGGAAAATGAATTTTAGATTTGTTTTTATTGACCTCATAAAGCAAAACTAGGAGCCATGGTTAGGAGCTATTGAAAAGATTAAACTTGATTTTTAAGGAAAATCTTCTTGACATTAGTACTGTCCCAAAGAGGCTGCTTAAGAAGTAATGAGTTTTCCTTGTCTGGGGATCTGCAAGCACAGATTAGAAGACCACTTGCCATGCAGGTGATAGAGAGGATTCTTCTTCAGGGGTAAGTTGGGTGCAATGGCCCTAGGGCCCTTTTTAACTCTGTGATTTAGCCAGCCCATGGAATCTCACCTCAGTATTTCTTGTCATGGATATATTAAGTTCAGGAAACATATACACTATGGATCAGTCTGCCTCCACTCCCTCTTTTCAAAAGAATAAGAAAGTAGTCTGGAGGGAAATGTTGGAAACAAATCACTAAAGAATCCCAGACAGCTTCCCCTGACCAGCTGTTATATCTAAATATTTCTTTACTAATGGCATCTTTATCTGAAAATGCTGCTAGAATAAGGCACCATGGGAAGTCATGCAAAAATTTGTCTTGCCATGGGGCTCAAAGGCTCCAGATTAATGAATCCTTAATGCTTCCTTATGTAAATAGGTGTGACTGACTGAGACCATGGGAATTTTGCTGGCTCATGGTCCAGAAGTACCAGGTATAATGGAATGAGTACTAGATTTGTATCAGGAGACCAGGGTATGAGTTCTGCTCAAATACTCACAAGCTGTGTAAACTGGGGTAAATGACTTAACCTCTAAACTTGATTCATAAAACAGAGGTCATAAAAATTGGACTAATAACCTTATAGGAGTGAGGGAATATGGAAAATATTTTGCAGCTTTAAAAGACTATATAATTGTATTGCTATCCTATTTCCACTATGTTTTTTTTAATTTCCCTCTTAAGCTATTGGGATCTAGAACCAAATGCTAGACTGTTCAGTGCCTGGCACATAATAAGTATTTAATAAACCCTTATTAACTGACTGGCTAGACTAAAAGCTCTCACATGAACATTCTATCCTTGTTGGGTTGATAAGACAAGATTATTTCCACTAAACTTTATTCTGTTACATTAGACTCATTTTCCCCCCCTTTTTGACATGGAATCTAAAAATTAAGAGAAACTACTAAGGTTAAGATCTAGGCTTGACTTGAATAGGAATATTCTCTATAGCATTCCAAGTTATCCATCCTTCTTTAAAAATCTCCAGTGAATGAGTATGTGCTCCGCCTAGAATAAAGTTGTATTTATTAGAAGAGTATCTCCTTGAAATCTAAATCTGCCTCCCCTCCACATTCATAATTTATCTTCACTAATCCTATCTTCTGAGCTCAAAGAAAAAGAGTATAATGCCTCTTTTACGGGATGGTAAAAGTTTGTAAGATAATATTACTTGATAATTAGGCTGAGGTTTCTAGGAGCATTTAGCTTGGGAAATAGGCTGGGTAGATGGGGATAGCTACATTTAAATATTTGAAAGGATGATCTTGTGGAAGAATTCTAGCTAATAAGAACTTAGATCAATTTTGGAAGGTTCTGAGGACAGGATTGGGCGAGATCTGGGAGAAATAAGGCAATAGAATAAGGCAGATTTTGGATCATTATTTCCAATGAACATACCACTATTTTGTCACTGACTCAGATTTGTAACTTCAGAATAATATGCACGTTCTCACTTTCCCTCTCTGTATATATTCATATAGTTGCCAAATTGTTCCATTTCTAGATATGTCTCACATTTGATCCTTTTTCTTTTCTCACACAACTACCACATTAGTTCATCACCTCACACCTAGATTATTGGAACAGCCTCCTCATGGGTCACATTGGTCATTCTTCCTCCTTTAGCTCATCCTGCATATGCTACCCAAGTTCCTTAAAGCTAATCTGTTCTATTCCCATAGTTTCCAACTCTATGGCTTCCTATTACTTTTAAGATGAAACATGTTACTATGACAACCCTTTTAGGTTTTTACAACCCTTTACAACTTGGTCTTAGCCTGTATTTCCAGTTTCGTTAAATACTATTCTTTTCTCTATGCTCTGAGATCTTGAAAAACTGATCTTACTCACGCCATTCCAATTCCCCTCTCTCAGGCCTTTGTCCCCCATACCTGGAACACATTGTCTTAGTTCCCCCTCACAGAGTCCTTCTCATCCTTTAAGACGCAATACACTCCTACATGGAGATTTCTTTGATGTTCACAACTAATAATCATGTACCTGACAAACTACTTTATATTTAACTATTTTGTGTGTATATACATATCCATAATAAATGTATATAATTAATAATTTTATATTTATATTGTATTTATTTTTATCTAATTACTATCTATCCCATAAGAATGAAAGTTCATTTCAAGTAGGGATTGTTTCAGGGATCGTTTTGTATCCCTGATGCTTAGGCACATAGTAGGTACTTAACAAATACTTGCTGAATTAAATTGGGTTTTGGTATCCACAGAAGGAAGATGTGGACATTGAACTTGATGGTCATGGAAGTCTCTTCCAGATTCAAAATTATGTGATCCCTGAGCCTTTTTTGCTCTGGGCTTACATGGACTAGAGTCAATCCAACACAGCCCAATATTACCTCTATGGCTTATTTACCTCTACTTAGAAGTCTCAATAATATCAGGATCAAGACAATAAGGTATGGAACATAGAATGAGGTTCATTAAAATACATGTAAAGAAAAGAGATATAGCTAGCATAATCCACCTCAAATTGCTTACCTTCTCAAAAAGGTGGAAAGGGAGAGAATTTGGAACTGAAATAAGCAAATAATTTTTTTATTTGTTTATATGTAATTGAGAAAAAAAAAATTTTAAATGGAGATATAGCTAGCCCAATTGGTAACTCTTAACCCATCTTCTGGTAAGTGCCATTCCTTTACTAAAATACCAAGGGTTCAGTCACACAATCCCCACAAAATCCATGGCCTACTGTCCTGGACTAGAAACTGGCCCTCTCTTTCTCTCTGGCTTGGTTTTCATTGCTTTTTTTTTTTTTTTTTTTTTTTTCTCAATTGTTATCTGTCATTACCATCTTTTGACATAGTCCTATGCTTTCCAATATGCCTAACTCCTTGCTGGTTTCTTGTTATCTTCTGCCACCATTTGCTGCCAGCTTGTATTCTTGTATTCTTCAATAGTACCCCTCAGGAAGTCCCTTCCTCCTCACAGTTCTCTCTTGCCAAACCTTCTCTTGGTCCACTTCCCAACTGCTACTACTCCACTCTTTACCTCTGATATGATTCTTTAGCTTCCACCCTAAGGTTGTACTTTCTTAATTGGTGAATATTCACAATATCTGACCAGTTCCAGGTCTAACACACTATGGAACATTTCCAGAGTTGAAGATGTAGATAAATGTGAGTACCCGAAATAATTTGTGAAGGACAAAGAAAAAGAGAGGTGGCTTTTGTCTCACTCTGGAACTTTAAACTATAACTCTCTCTGGCTGGGATATCCAGTAAAGGGTGTAGCAGTGTGAGGCTCAAAACAGGCTGTAGTTGTCCCCCTCCATCCTGGGAGAAAAAGCAGCTGTAAGGTGCATGATAATCTTCTAGCTGTTTTTTCTGCTTTGCGGTTGCTTACCTGAGCACAGGTAAGTGAATAGTGGTTCTCAGGTGGACATCTTGAACTTTAGCAGCATGATGAGTTCATGAAATCAGGAATTTGCCTTAGAAAGTTCCTCACTTGGAATGGATTAGAAACAGTTTCTGTACTGAAAAGGACAACCACTGATAGGGGGGAAAAGTTAACATCCTGACCAGAATTTTCTTTTCTTTTTTTCTTTTTTTTTTTTTTTTTTCCTGAGGCTGGGGTTAAGTGACTTGCCCAGGGTCACACAGCTAGGAAGTGTTAAGTGTCTGAGATCAGATTTGAACTCGGGTCCTCCTGAATTCAGGGCTGGTGCTCTATCCACTGCGCCACCTAGCTGCCCCTCAGAATTCTCTATTTTGCTTGAGTTATCCTTTGTGGTTGTTCCTGGTCTCATTAATGTAATGGACAAGCCCAACCACTCTGGAGATAAATTTGGAACTACACCCAAAGGATCAATAATATTGTACATATCCTTTGACCCAGCAATACCACTCCTAGGTATGTATCCCAAAAGGATCAAAGAAAAAGGAATAGAACTGATTTGTACAAAAAATATTTATAACAGCTTTTTTTGTGGTGGTTAAGCATTAGAAATTGAGAATCTATCAATTTGGGAACAACTGTGTAAAGGGCTAGAACTGAGCAATGACTTGGATAATGAAGCACGAGAGACCAGTTGCCAATTGGACAGTTCCCTATTAACTTGTGTGAAGGTTGACCCTCCCTAGCTATTCTGTGCTGACTTGATTGGTGGGACAAAGAGGGAGAAGTGACGTGTGTGGGAGGAGGAGGAAGAGGAGGAGGAAGTGAGACGAGGAAGCTGACTCAGTCTCTCCTGGCGTTTGAGGGAGGAAGGTGTGTGTGAGGTAACTAGGCCTAACCCCCTGACCTTGACTGTAAAAGATCAAGAATAAAGACATTTAGTGATCCTGATTCCAGCTGATTCCTGGGAACCCAGAGTTCCAGCACAACTGAACTAGTTATAGCATTTTTTGTGATGGAATACTATTATGCTGTGAAAATTGACAAGTAGAATGACAAAAAACTTGGGAAGACTTAAATGAATTGATGCAATGGAATTGAACAGAACCAGGAGAACATTGTACACAGTAACAACAATATTGTAAGGATGATCAACTGGGACAGACTTAGCTACTCTAATCAAGACAATAATCCAAGACAAGTCCAAAGGATCCATGATGGAAAATGCTATCTACCTCTAGAAAAAGAATCAATGAATTCTGAATACTTTATTTTTCTTGGCTTTGTGTGTATGTATGTGTATGTTCTCTTTTGCAACATTGCTAATACGAAAATTTGTTTTGTATAATTGATATAATAGTACTTGCCCTATCATTGGGTAGGGGAAGAGAGGAGAGAATTTGGAACTTAAATTTTTTTAAATTTACATGTAATTGGAAAAATAAATATTTTTTAAAATGTAATATACAGGCTACACACAATGATGCCCTTGATTGTAGGTAGCATGAATAAATAACAGAGCCCCAGCACAAAGAAGAAGCACTCCTGTAGGATGGAGGAGTTGACAATAGCATAGTCCCCAACTATGTAATTTATAATAGACCAAAAATGACCCTTTCTTTACTTAAACTAGAATTGTTAAGACCCTTCCACATTGTTGCCAGTAGAGTAGTCAGCACTCAAGGGATCACTTCTTAGAAATAGCTTGGAGGACCAAGGTGTGCAAATGTTGTGAGGTACCTTGCTTTTTAATGACAGAGAAAGAGCAAAACTGTCTATCTCCTGAAGAAAAAAGAAGTCGTGTCTCAGCATAAGCCTCTAAAACGACAAAGATTTGACATCCTCTCCCCACTCCCCACATGAAGGTCCCAGGAAAAACAGCATGAGTTGTGATATAGGGAAAGCCGCAGTATTAAGCCTGGCACCAAGACAGGCTGCATATTTACAAGAGAGAAATAATCTCTTACCTACCTAACTTTTTTCCAATCTCATTCAAAGTGCATTTATTAAACACCTAATTTATGCAGATCCTTATGCTAGATCACTGTTTTTAGTGACTACATATTTGGTAAGTATACACAAAAATAAAATATATAAATAACTAGGATATAAAATATAACCTTCCAAGTATAGAAGTGAGACACAAAGTGATAAATGGAGTTTGAGGAAGAAGTTCGAGTAGGGGCTAACCGATTACTAGAGTTTGTACAGAATTGAAATTGAAATCATTTTAGCTACCTTAATTTAGATGATCCTGACCTTGACGGGGATCTGTGCTGTAATTTTGATGTTCCTGGTACTACACCTGCTCAGCTTCTCCCCTTTATACAGACCCAGCAAATGGCAAAGATTTGGCATCACTCACCACATGATCGACACAATTAAAATCCAGGATTCAGCCATTCTGAAGAAAGGATTGCCTAGGATTCTGGCCTTCATTTCCCTCCATGTTTAGTCGTTCTTTGAGGGGGGCATTAACATAGTTTATTGTCTTTTGTTCTTCATTTACCCGCACTAAGCTACTCCTTCCATTCTACTTATACAGGCTTCTTGCATCCCCAAGGTCCAATAATAATTCTAGAATCATTTAAGTAGTGGAAGATCCTCTAGAAAACTTTAAAAAACTTGCCACTAAGGGGTAGAATGCTATGTCTACCCATACATCTTAGGCTAGTTTTTCCTTTAAAAATACTGACACCATTCCTCAAGATTTAATTGGTTGAGGAGTCTAAGGAATTACATTGATGTAGCTTTTCAATTGGCTAATTACAAAAGATCCTTATCTGAAAGATGCTTTATGGCAAACATAGCTGGGAAGGTGTGACCAAATGAATCACTGCTAGGTTTCTTGATATGCAACTCTTCCATGTTATTCTTAAATAAATCTCCTTCTGTTAACTACATGTTAAATGGTCTGAGTTCTCATTTTGTTCCAATCTTAGACCTCAACCACTAGACTGGCTTGAGTCAAGCCTAGTCCATAACAGCATCAGAAGTAAAGTGGATAGAAATTTCAGGACTATAGATTTATTACTCAATGTAAAAAAAACACTTTTTAATGGGAGGGACTATCAAAAATGTAATTGGCTACATCTGAGGGCAGTGATTTTTCCTTTAGAGTTCTTTAACTAGAGATTAGCTAGTCATCATTCATTAATGATGAAGACTTTTGAAAGTCCCTTGAACAACAAGGAGTTCAAGTAAGTCAACACTTAAAGAAATTAATTCAGGTATTCATTGCAATATTCAAATTCTGAAGCTGAAGCTTAAATACTTTGTCCATCTAATGAGAAGATGGGACTCCTTGGAAAAGACTCTGATGTTGGGAAAGGTTGAAGGTAAAAGAAAAAGGTGATGGCAGAGGATGATATGGATAAATAGCATCTTAGAAATAATGAATATGAATGTAGATTGACTTTCAGAAATAGAGGAGGATATGAGGGTTTGGTGGTATTGTGGACACAATTGAATGATTGAACAAGTGACTACTTCTAGGGCATGATGTAGAGGATATTTTCTATTCAAGCAAAGAGTAAACTAAACAGTCCCTCTAAACTAAAATCCCTCCCAATCACAGAAACTATTGTGGATGATGTCTCCAGGATCAGTGATAAAACAGGAATAAGATTACTCATGATGCTGTTGGTGCAAAATAGTGAGTTGTAATGGAGGGCAAGAGAGGGGGCAAGTTCAACAACTCTTGATCTGTGAGGAAGTATGCAAGAAAATATGAAGGGAGTATTAATTCATACTTTCCAAAGCTGGGCTAATACATGCAAAGATCTGATACATGCAAAGATCTGCTATCTTCTCTGTTTCTCACCTAGTCTGGAAATTGCTGGAGCTAAGCTTCTCCACTTCTCTAACTTCTCCCACACCCTCCATACAGTTGGACTCTTCCCTGCTTCAAAAAAGCCTTATTGATCCTGTAATTCTTATGTCAAAGGCTTCCCCCGCCCCCCTCACACACAAAGGAAAAAATACATTTTGGAGACAAATCATTTTTCTAACTTATTTTTCTCTGGGAACCTGGGAACTCTCGTATCTGCCATTCCCAAAGTATAGACACTAGTTTCCCTTTTAAGCACACAGATTCACAAGGCTTTAAAACATAGAAAAGTTGTATTTCCACAATAAAATATATCAGAAGGACTCACATTCATTTCCAAAAAGAGTCAAGAAATATCCCTATTTGGTGGGTTATCCCTCCCATAGGATTCTATTCAGTTCCTGTTACTTGGAGTATTGTTCTGAGTGGGACCTCAGCAAAGGGGAAAACCAAGGTTTGCTCAGTATTCTACACAGCACTACTCTTTTGTTAGCGATTTTCCTGCCATCATACTTCCCATATAGGCCTGCTACTCTTATATTATTGTCCTTCTCTCCTGATAGGTAATCATTTAACCTTTTACACTACAGTATCTACTGTGATTTGTTTTTCCCCAATATTCAGCTTTCCTTTAGCAAGTGGACCCAGCTTCCTTCTCCCTATCTCTTGAGCAGTTTACTTGTGGAATAAACATAATGGAGTCTTGGATGACAATGTTACAAAACTTTTACACTTTCAGAGTTAGAATATCTCTTGTTTTTTTCAACCTTCTATTCTTTGCATCCTTCACATAAAGATGGCTGTTGGGACAACTCTTTATTGGACTATTCAAATGAATCTCTATTTTCTACTCTGGATTCATTCAAGGTAAGTTAGGAGTCATTTAGTCCCTCCCTCTCCAGTGCTTAATCAAGGTTGGCTATGAATTGGAAATCAAAGGAATATCCATCAGTTGGGGACTAGCTAAACAAACTGTAATATAAGATGGTAATGCAACATTATTTTGCTATAAGAAATAACAAGCAGGATGATTTCAGAAAAAACCTGGAAAAGGTTATATGAACTGGTACATAATCAAGTGAGCAGAACCAGAAGAATCTTGCATACAACAACAGCAATATTGTACAATAAAGAATTGTGAATGACTTAGTTATTTTCAGTAATACAATGACCTAAGACAGTCTAAAAGGACTAATGATGAAACATGCTATCCACGTCAGAAAAAGAACAGAAAAAAGAATCTCTGAACACAGATTGAAATATGCTATTTTTCACTTACTTTTTTCACTTTTTTATTTGAGCTTTCTTGTACAAAATGACAAATATGGAAACATTTTACATGATCGCATATATATATAACCTATACATTGTTTACCATTTCAGGGAGTAGGGAGAAATAGAATTTGGAACTCAAAATTTAAAAAAAATTTTTTTAAATTACTTTAACATGTAATTAGGAGAGTTTTTAAAATTTTTAAGCGTTCAGTGGATTTTTTCTGTCTTTATTTCATCCTATGGTTCTAAGAGGTGGGGGAGTTTTCATTTATGATTTTTTGAAACAGGCTTTTTATTTAAAATATCATTTTTTCAAGGAGGCTGATGATTCTTAAATTTATCTCAATTTAACCCATTCAGAGATAGAAAAACCAAGCTGCCTTAGTACAGTGGTGTTAGTTATCCTAATCACATGAGAGCTTTTCTGGTGCAGGTATCTCACACATTTTAAGGAGTAACAGACAGCTGGTGACACTAGATATGGTTAGTCTATGGATAGCCCCTCCCAGGGCTGTGGATACCTCCACCATTTATGCTTACCTTGTTGTTCCAGCCTCTCCCCTCCAACTCTGAGTTTCCACTCCCAGAGATTTGAAGTTGAACTGTGAATTTTTCCTTGTAGGAGGTAAAAAAAAAAATAAATTTATGCCATAAATAAATTATTACTCCATGTATGTATATGTTCAAATTTTTGTGAAACTTGCTTTAAATTTCCCAAATGCTAGAGTAGACTAAGTCAGCACCCCTTTTATGAAGCCTGTCCTCAGAGAAAAGACCAAGTTTTAATTAGTATCACTGAAAGACAAAACCATCAACAGGTTGAGGATATGGTAGAGATGGGAAGGGTAGCTATAGAAAGCCCTTTCCACGCAACCACAATATCATTTGAGGAATCTGGTACCTGAGTTTTTCCAGGACCTGTGTCTGCCATCTGATATGATTATACCTTCTTAGAAAATCTTAGAAGATTCTTCCTGGAAAAAATAGAGAAATTAGCTTCATATGGCAGAAAAAAGAATCAAACCAGATGTGAGGAAGAACTTGTTAAATGTATAGGTAAAGACAGCCAAATTAGACTGTGCTAATGAAAATCCCATCTGCTTAGGCTCAGTGAGGATAAGTTTGTTATTTTGACATCAGTGCCTCCAATTTGCTTTAAGTCACCATTTTGTGGAGTATTTTTAAATTTTTTCATAACTTGTTTTTCAATATTAAGATAAGTATTTGTGGAACAGGTTGGTAAACAACATGTGTGTGTTCAAAAACAACTGATAAATATTTGGGACCCCTGGATTGGACAGACCATCAATGGGAAAATCAGGTTTGGTGCACCTTTTGTCATCCAGCACCAATCAAATTAATTGGTAAACAAATTAAATCACTGATCACTAATCAGAATTTTTGTGTAACTAGCTAATATTCACAGTTTAAACTATAAGAAATTGACAGAGATTCCCAGCCTTCAGACTGACCTTATTGTTGTTGTTGAGTAGTTTTCAGTCATGTCCAACTCTTTGTGACCCATTTGGGGTTTTCTTGGTAAAGATACTAAAGTGATTTGTCATTTCCTTCAGCTCCTTTAACAGATGCGGAACTGAGACAAATAGGATTAAATGACTTGCCCAGGATCACACAACTAGTAAGTGTCTGAGGCCAGATTTGAAGTCTGAAGAGGAGTATTCTTGATTTCAAGCCCTGTGCTACCCAGCTGTCCCCAGAATGATCTGAGGTCACAACCAAGTCTCCTTATTTCCCACACTTGAGAGTGAAGCATCCCTGGGGCTCACTGAAAGCAGTGCTGATTGACTGATTGAGATTTACTGACTTGCCAGGCAACTAACTCAGAGACAGACAAATGGCCTCCAGCTGGGCAAAAAAGGAACCTTGTCATTGGGAAGCCCTAAGAAATCAGAATGTTTGTTTGTTCCTTAGTGGTTAATGTTTACATTACCTAAGAGATAATGTAAACTAATGTTTGCATTTGATTAATAAAGTTAATGACTATAGTTTGATGAGAAGTATGTCTAATTATTATTTCCATTGTATTAGCATAAATAATGGTATTGATTTTGCTCATGCATCATACTTTATACTAAGCCATGTTGAGTTGTTATTCATTCTTTGTTCTTGAAGAAGATCAGTAACATCATAATGGTGATGTCTTGATTTGCAAGTGAGTTGGATTTAAGTGACACAGAGCTGTAAGAAGTCATCCCCATCATTCTCTATCCCACAGTCATCAGTGTCCAGTGTCAAGACATAGGTTAAGATGACTGGCAATGGTTCAGGATGCAGTGGGAGGCCAGAGGAGCATAGAACCAGAGAATTGTAGAACTGGAAAGCACCACAGAGACCATTTTGTTCAACCTGAATTGAAACAGGAATCTTTTCCTACAATATAATGATGATGATGATGATGATGATGATGATAATAATAATAATAATAATAATAAATACTCTAAAGATTACAAGTACTTGACTTAGATTATTCTCATTTGAGTCACACAGCAGTTCTATGACATCATTACTATTCATCCCTATTAGATTCAGAGAACTATTTAACTGGTCAACTCAGTCTGTGACAAGTGGTCAAATAGTCCCCATTTCAAGATCTCCACTGGCAGGAAGGCCACTGCTTTTTAAGGCAGTCATAGTATCAAAGAATCATGCTTCAAGAGACCCCAGAGATTATCCAATACAACTTCCCCCAGCCTCATTTTATAGATGAGAATGGACAAAATGGCCATTCCAGCCTGAAGACTCTATGTGACTGAAGCCAATTGTTGGTCACCACATTGTTTTCTGATTTGCTCCACAGACAGTAATTAGGGACAGCTTCTTCCAGGAAGCTCAAAATTACCCAACTCTTGGTCTAATCTTAGCAGGACTTTAAACAACTTCATTCTTCCCAGGAGCCCAAACCAACCCACCCATCTTGTCTCTCCAAACCTTCCACCCTTGCGGTAGCAATTTGTAAGAACTTGCCCGACGTCTTACAAGTCCTGCATGTGTCTGTTAGGGCTGGGAGTTGAGGTGGGGGAAGGTGGAAGAGAGAGGGGAGAACCTCACAGAGGGAAAAAAGGGAATCTGAGATTAGAATTGGGTTTCCTAAATCCCTACCCAATATTCCCATTTACTCCACCCATCTTTTGGGATGCCCGATGTTCTTTCATTGGGTCCACCTGGCTAACAGCATCCATGCTCCTACCCACCCCTCACAAAGGACAAGTTTCCAAATTTGGGGGTAGGTTCTAATTACAGAGGCAAAGGTTCCCAAAATACGTAAATTTGGGGTCTTTTCTGCGGCTGTTCAAGGAGAAGTGATTCTCCCTACCTCCGGCCCCAGCCCAGCCCCAGCCCCAGTTACAGCCAAAGGATAACTCTCATTTCCTAATCCTTTCTCTCAGCAGACACATACGGACACACGGTCGGTCCCCCACCTGCCCCGCGTTGCAGGTTCATTTCCTTAAACCCCCAGACTCCCCAGTGAGTGAAATTCTTTTCCTGGGACAGAATAGCAGCAGCCAAGAACTCTGACTCTCCCCCTCCGCCCACAACGTTGATGTCATAGGACTCAGCCTCTTTTGCAACTTTCCCCTAGTCTGTGCACGAGAGGAATGGGGGAAAAACCCCATTGGAGGAGGTGGCCTGCCTTATTTTCTCTTCCTGCTTCTTTCCTTCAAAGTCTCTTTCCCTGCTGTGGTGTCCCTGAGGGATTAGGCATGGCCCCTTGACTCCCAGAAGCTTCCCGGCTCCCTGCCTGGGCAGTGCGGTTGCCCTGATCCGAGCTGCTGGACAGCCACAGCCTGCCTGTGAGTAACTAGTTGGTTTTCTGTCCACGTGTCTGTCCGTCCGTCGGTCGGTCCGTCTGTCTGTCCGTCTCGGTCTGTCCCAGCTGCCCCAAAGGGAACTAGAGCGAACCTGGTGCTCAGGGGCTTGGATCCAACCACAAAGGCGTTGGCAAAATTCCCCGCCCTCCAGAAACAATGCCTGGTCCCTGCGAGAGTTGCCAGGGCAGATGTTTCAGAAGGAGCTTTGGCAGGGCTTCGCTTTCCCCTCCCCACCCCCAACTCCCTCCTTTTCAGGGAAAGCACGGGGCTCAACATGAGCTGGGCTGGGCTGGGCTGTGGTTCCTAAGCAGGAAGCTAAAGCCTGATCCCTCCTGAAATTCTCAGGCTTGTGCTTTGGAAGGAACTGCTGAGTCAAAAATCTGGCCAGCTAACAGAGCAAGGCCTGCCGGGACACTGACCAGGAGCACTGAGCCCCACAGCACCTTCTATTTGCTCTCCCCCGGGCCATGCAGAGCAATAGAAAGGATTGTACAGTTGTGGGAGCTGCATACCTACTACCCACACGCTCTGCTGTCACTTACTTGCCCTGCTGGTCACCAAAAAAGCCCTTTTTTTATCTGTCACACTCTCATAGTTCCTAAAATTCCACCATTAGAGTTTTATTCCTTTGGCTTAATGGATCAGTTACTATGTTGTTGTTTTTAATTTTTTAAAAATTATAGCTTTTAATTTTAAAATACATGCAAAGATAGTTTTCAATATTCACCCCTGCAAAAACTTGTGTTCCATATTTTTCTTCCTCTCTCCTCCCCTTCCCCTCCCCTAGACTGCAAGTAAACGGCCATAAATTAAACATGTGCAATTCTTCTAAATGTATTTCCACATTTATCTTGCTGCACTAGAAGAAAACAATCAGCTATTGTTGAACTTAGTAGCCTTCAAGTTCCCTCCCAGATCTAATATTCTATGACTGGTTGTGCAAAGTGTGCTAGATTGAAAATCAAAAGATCTGGCCTCAGATTTAGCACCACTACTTTTTTTTGTTTGTTTTTAATTTTTTTTTAGCCATGAGACCCTAAGGTATCACCTTCCCCTACCCTCAGTCTTCTCATTTTAGAAAAAATAATAATTAACTAGAAATCATTTTTTTCCCATGGGATCATAGGGACCCTAGGGGCCATCTAGTCCAGTTTCCTAATTTTACAGATGTGGAAACTGAGGGCAAGGTAAGTTAAATGACTTGACCAGGGTCAGACAAGAATTATCAAGTAGGATTTTCACCAAGGTCATCCAACTCCCCAGCCAATGCTTTGTTCTTTATACCATGTTTCTTCCCTTTTAAGGTATTCAGTGTGTTTTACATGTGTTATTACAGTTGATCTTGGCTACAGGATTGTGAGTTGATCATCATAAGGGTTGGGTTTGGGGATTGTTTTGGCTCAGATATATATTTTCGTGGGTGTTTGGCATTCTTCACTTGTTGGCTATGAATTATAATTGTAGAGAGTTAACTAGTCCAGTGAAAGATTCAACAAATTTCCCAGAGCACCCAGGCATTATTGTCAAAGTGGGACCCTTAATCCATTGTGGTTTGGGAGACTGAACCCAGGTGTCTTTTAAGGTCTGTTCCAGTTCTAATTCTTATACTCTTAAGTATCATTATCTTTACTTCATAAATGAAGAAATAGACAAAGAGGAAATTAAGAGACAAATCTCATCATCTAAATGAAATCTATGAATATAAAAATATTAACTGCCCATATTAATAGAAGAAACATATTGCTAAAATAACCCCATCTTAGTAAAAAGAGATAAAATGATACCACTTAATACATGTCATACAAATTGGTAAGAATGAAAGGCAGGATTCAAATTCAAGTCTCTCTTAAACCCCAAGTCCAGTCTAGTTTGCACTATACCACATTGCCTTTGAAGGAGGGTAGACCAGATGACTGTGAAGTCCTTTCCAGTTCTAACATTCTGGGACTCAAGACCTAAAATTATAATTCATGGTCCCTGTCCACAAGGAACATAGACTGTAAGAAAGGAGGCAATATTGAAACATAAGAAACAGAGAACATTAAGTATTAGTACTTAATTAGTGTCCACTTGGTATTGTCTGACCATAATAGCAAAAGGAAGCAAAAAGAGGGAGACATTGAGCATTTTGATTAATTTCTAATCTTCAAAGTCATCATTATTATCCATGAATCTCACTGAATTCTTAAAAATAATGATGGTACCATCTCTCTTAGTTTCTTTTCAGACCTGAGAGCTCCAAAATGTCATAGTGTTCAATTTTAGTCTCCTCCTGAAATTTGTCTCTCAGGACAATTTCACTCTCAAGACTGAAAGTGAATGAGTCCCTCTTCTAAGTGATGCTTAATCCAGGGAAATGATTCCCATTGAAGAAGAAGGCAGAGCAAGAGGGACCAATGATTGGCTAATCTGTGTTCTATCTTTCCCATGGCCCCTCATGCTTTCAACAGAGTGGGAACTCTCTGGCTCTTGATTGATAGAGTTTCTCTATCAGTTTATCTATGAAGGGGCTATTGGAAAATGGCCCTCAGAGGGTTACAGCTCTGGAAAGACCTTCTTCAGGTGAGTTACCCAATTACACTCGCTAGGGCAGGACTCTTGATGTCTTGGTCAATCTGCTTATGCCAGTAATGTGCAGTGGAAAAGATTTTTTGTTTGTTTGTTTTTTGTTTTAAATTATTTTTATTTCTTTAAATATTTCTCAATTATATGTTTAAAATGTTTAATACTTTTTTTAAAAATTTTGAGTTCCAAATTCTTTCCTTCCCTCCTGCCCCCACTTGAAAAGACAAAGCAATTTGATATTGATTATACATGTGAAATCATGAAAAATATATTTAGTGAAAAAGGTTTTATAAAGTCACCACAGATTCCCAACAAGGAACTGAGCAAAGAGATAGACAACAGCTGGCTCCCTGGGAAGAAAGGGCTGCTCTTGAAGTGAGGAGATCTGGGTGAAAATCCTGGCTCCAATACTTAGTGGGCCTAGCCTCTATCTGTTTTCTCATTGAAAGGGGCCTTAGATATCACCTGATCCAGGTCCTTTCTTCCATTTTATATAAATGAGGAAATCAAGACCCTAAGGAATTAAGGGATGTGCTCAGTGTCACATATGTTATTATAGAATTTAATTCTTTTACAAAGTAGTTTAATTCTTTGGTGGTAGAATTTAAAGGAGCAGCTAAGTGATGCTTTGGATGAAGTACTGGGCCCAGAGTCAGGAAGATTCATCTTCCTGAGTTCAAATATGGTCTCAAACACTTACTAACTATAGGATCCTAGGCAAATCACTTAACTCTATTTACCTCAGTTTTCTCATTTGTAAAATGAGAAGGAAAAGGCAAAGCACTCCAGTATTTTTGCCAAGAAAACTCCAAATGAGGTTGAGAAGAATCAGACTTGGATAACAAGAAAGCAGAATTTAAACCCAAATCATTTAATGAAAAATCCAATGTTTATTCATTCAACAAAATTTATTAAATTTCTGCGATATGTAGACTACTGCACTTCTCTCTTTAGATAAATGCCAACATGTAATTATTATACATAACTTTGCTTACATGAAGCATTTCCTGATCAACCTCCCTGATCAACGTTATCTACCCCTATTGCAGTAATCCAGACTTGAGGTAATAATAGCCTTGAGAGTGGTAGCAGTTTCAGAGGAGAGAAGGGGATCTATATGAGAAATTGTATGAATATAAATTCAACAAACTTTGGTGACAGATTGGAAATGGGAGATAAATGAGAACAAGGAGTTGAAGATGCCTCCCTGACCAATATTATTTGGATTTATTTTGTGTGTATTTAAATAGAATATCTTCCTTCTCTTTCTCTTCTTCCTCCCTTTCTCCCGCGTTCTTTTTCCTCTGTTCACAAAGGGAATCATAAATATTCTTATCTGTGGCTCTCATTGATTGACCAACCATATGTTTCAGGCCAAGCCCGCTTGGTCATTGTTTAGGCTCTAGTAGTCTCTGAATGGAAATATCAATTATTTCTATTCAGGCCAGAAATCCTGAGGGTCTTCTCCCCCTAGATTATGTGTGTGTGCATATATACATAAAATCTATTTATACTGTCCTAGATATATATGTGTGTCCTCTACTATATATGTATGTGTGCATATGTATATGTATATACACATATATGTAGGTGTAAGTATGATCAATTAGGTAAAAGGGCCATTCTCTGCCTCATTTCTTGCCTGACTTTAACCACTGATTGATCATATTGACTCAATCATATTGAGATTTGTTAGAAATCTTCACTTAAAAAGGTTTCTAGGAATCATTTCCAGTTATTTTGATCTATATGGGGCCACTGGACCCAGATGGCTTTGGAAGAGAAAGAAAGGTTGACCTTGCACATCCCCTCCCTCCCCCCTTTACTTAAATCCAATTCACTTGTATGTCATGGCATCACTTCCCTGATGCCATGGTCCTCTTGGAGAGCAAAGGACAAACAAGATAGAATATAAATCCCTCTACTTATTTTCAATCATTTTCATTTTTGTCTTTCTCATTGCCTGGTACATAATAGGTGCTTAATGAATGTTTTAAATTGAAAAACAGTTCATTTTAAACTTTATTAACTTTAAAAGTATAAATGCTACAAATGTGCAAAAAGCAACATTTGAAAGTTTAATTAAAAATTTAAAATATTAATATGCTTCTTAGTGAAATTTGGTGACTAAAAGGATTGAATATGTACTCTTAGTTTTAGAATTATCCAAAGAATGAAGTTTTTATGCATACACAAAAGTTTTGATGTGACCACACAAGAAAAAGTCCAGTGGAGATAGATCAGGTAACCATAGTAACCAAGCAAAAGGACTTCCCCTACGGATCCAAGTGTCCAAGAAAGTGTTATTAGAAACTGTCACAAACTCAGTGAATAATGACAGGATTCCTCCTGTTATCAAAATTAAAATTTTTAATTTAGCATTCAAAAGTCACAAAATGAAATAAGTAAATGAAATTTAAATCATAAAACATTCCAATCCTTTCCCTTCTAGGTTTGCAGTATTTATACTTTCTGCAGTTATTAAAGCCCAAAATTACTCTAGGACTTTTGGGATACACTGTACTTGAGCTTTGAACTGCTTGACTCACAGGATTACTTCATAGAAAACACTTTGTAAAACCTTGAAGTGATGTAAAAGCCAACCAAATTAGGCAGTAGAAAGCAAAGACAAAAATGAAACATTCTCTGTCCTCAAGCAGCTTATATTTTAATGGGAAAGAAGACAGCCATCTCCCCTCCCCTCCTTGCCTCCCTTTTTTCTCTTCTCTCTCCTTTCTCTCCTCTCCCCCTCTGTCTCTGTCTCTCTTTCTCTCTCCTTCCTCCCCCCCCTCATTTCCTCCTTTCTTCTCTCTCCCCCTTTCTCCTTCCCTTCCCTGCCTCCCTTTTTCCTCTCTCTCCCCAAATATGTATGTATATAGATGAATGTGTATATATGTGTTCAAATACACACAGAGAGACAAAATAATTGCAAAGTAACCTTGGGTAGGAAAGGGAAAATATAAGTTTATTATGGTATCATAATAATATCATTGTATCAGTTGACTGATTTGGGGCAATAGTTTAGAATCACCTGTTAGACAATCAATCAACACTTATTAAGTGCTTACCATGGGCCAGGTACTGTGCTAAGCACTAAAGATATAAAAAGAGACAAAAGACAGTCCTTGCCCTCTAGAAGCTTACAAGCTAATGGGGAAATACATGCAAAGAAATATGTACAAATTGAGCTATATACAGGATAAATAAATATATAAATAAAAGAGGGAAAGCATTGGAATTAAAAGGAGTTGGGGAAGCCTCTTATAGAAGATGGGATTTTAATTGGTACTTAAAGGAAGCCTGAGAAGGTAATGGTACCTGAGAAGGGAGACAATTCCAGAGAAAATGGGAGACACCCAGAGAGAATGTGTGCCTGGAGCTGAGAGATGGAGTGATTTCTTGGTTGTGGGACAGCCCAGCCAGTGTCTGATTTTAAAAGATCTTCTAGCACAATCCCCACTTTGGGCAGCTAAGTGGCAGCATAGTACACAGAGCACTGGGCTTGGAATCAGGAAGAGTCATCTTCCTGAGTTCAAATCCAGCCTCAGACATTTACTTAGGGTCTTAGTATAACACGTTTTAGTTTCTCTGAGACTAAGTTTCCCCATCTACAAAAACGAAGTTAATATTTGCTCTTCCCATCTCACAAATTACTTAACTTTGTAACTACTTACTTACAAAATAAGTAAGTTACATACTTACATGTATTTTGTATACTTTGTAAACTATAAAGATGGCTTGTTATTTTCTTTTTTTTTTTTTTTTAATTATACTTTCACTAGGCAAACTCTTGGGGTGGGGAGAGTATGAATTTCAGGGCTGTGATTTTATCAATATAGAAAGTTCTCCTCTTCAAGAATGCACAAGTACTTTGTAAACCCTAAAGGACTATAAAAAGATAGCATATTATTTTCATTATTTTAAAAAATTCACTAGGCAGACTCTTGGGGTGGAGAAAGGATGAGTTTCCAGAGCTGTGATTTTTATCAGTACAAAAAACTCTCCTCTTCAGGAATGAAGATCAAC
Organism: Sminthopsis crassicaudata; assembly: GCF_048593235.1. Classification (NCBI taxonomy): domain Eukaryota; kingdom Metazoa; phylum Chordata; class Mammalia; order Dasyuromorphia; family Dasyuridae; genus Sminthopsis; species Sminthopsis crassicaudata. The sequence goes on along the minus strand of NC_133620.1, from coordinate 102,780,882 downwards.
AACTCATCCTAACTTATCTTCTTAAGAGAATGGCCTGGGGCACTGAAAGATTCCTTGATTTACTCATAATCATACAGTTAAAATGGAGGCAGTGAATTACAATGGAAAGAATGATGACTTTGGAACTGGAAGACTTGGATTCCATCCCACTTCAGATCCATCTTCTGCTTCTCCACATTTGTACTGGTTGACCCCCATCCCTGGAATGTACTAGCTGTTCACTCCAACCTTCTAGCTCTACTGCCTTCACCTTCTATGTAAACTGTATACATCTTCTATGGATGTAGTTATTTGTATGTTGCCTCCCCAATTAAAATGGGAGCTCCTTGAGGTCAAAGTCTATTTTTGCCTTTCTTTGTGCTTAGTATAATGTCTAGAAGACAATAAGCACTTAATAGGTGCCTATTGGCTGACTGCTTGATGTGAGACTCTATGATGAGAGGAAATACAAAGATGAAGAAGGTAATGTCTTCCTTTCCCTTAAAGGAACAAGAGCTTCCATATATCAAAGATTCCCTTACTCTCCATTTCTATGTCCTGAATCATTCTGAATGCCCCTTTCTGGATATCCTCTGCAGTTCTTTTGGGAGTTGAAGTAGCCAGTGTTCCAGGTCCAGGTGCCCATATGGCAGAACATTTTGCTTTATTTCCAACTCCTTCACCATGATGCTGATGCTTTGCTGGCCAGGGCGTCCTTTTGGGCAAGAGTCCTCAGGAAACAGTCTATGAAGACTCCTAAGACTCTTTCTCAAGTCATAATTGATATTCAAGACCCAACACTCCACAAACATTGGGTTCTTTTCTCCCACTTTGTTAGTCTTCCCCATGGCCCAGGATCCAGACCTGAGAGAAACTTGATCAGGGAGGGATGGAGCAGCCTGTGACTGTGGGACAGAGATCTTTCAGGGATTTGTCCTGCATGGAGACCAAACCAATATCTTTGACTCATTCCCTCTAATTGGACAATCCCACAATTAATAAACAAATGTGAAAAGCAACAAAAAATATTGCTTCATCCATAAAACTAAGGAGCTGGATTAGATGATCTTCAAAGTACTGTTCAACTTTAAATTCTATGACTATTTCAGTGGGGGCAGATGGGAAGAAAAAAGAGTCCAAACCTATTCTATGGCCTTAGTACTTAGAAGTTTTCAAATTATCAGGTTTCAGGACCCCTTATACTTGTTTAAAAAGTTATAATGGTACCTTTTCTTTTTTAAAATATATATTTTATTTCATTAAGTATTTCCTAATTACATGTAAAATTTTTATTCATTTTTTAAAATTTTGAGTTCCAAATTCTCTCCCTCTCTCCTCTCCTTCCTTTTTTACGCATTGAGAAGGCAAGCAATATAATATCAATTATATATGTGAAGTCATGCAAAACGTTTTTCCATGTTAGTCATGTTGCAAAAGAAAACACACCCATCAAAAAAAAAAAAAACAACCAAGGAAAATAAAAGATGGTTTCAAAAGTATGTTTCAATCTGCTCTCAGAGTTCATCAAGTTCTCTCTCTGGAGATAGACAGCATTTTCAATCATGGAGGACTCTTAAAAATTATTGAGAATCCCAAAGATCTTTTGCTCATGTGTATTATATTTTTTGATATTTACCTATCAGAAATTAAAACTGATAAAATTTTAAATCATTTGTTAATTCATTAAAAAATAACAGTAATGAGCTGGGCACATGTTAACATGTTATTGTTCAGCCATTTTCAGTCATGCCTGACTCTTCATGGCTCCATTTTGGAGTTTACTTGACAGAGACACTGAAGTGTTTGCTAGTTTCTTTTCCAGATCATTTTACAGTTGTGGAAATTGAAAGAAATAGGGTTAAGTAACTTTTCTAGGATCACACAGTTGTATCTGAGGCCAGATTTGAATTTAGGAAAATGAATCTACCTTACTGTATTTATTAACATAAATAATACCTTTTCATGAAAAATAGCTATATTTTCCAAAGCAAAAATATTAGTGAAAGAATGACACTGCTTTAACATATTTTTATAAATAAATCTCTTTAATGTCTTGCTTAACATAAGACAGCTGCATTCTCCAATCTGATTCTGCATTCAATCTGTCTCAATACATTATTTTGGTTGAAGTCTACAAAGGAAATCTGGCTTCACATAGATATAAAGCTGGGGGAAAAAGACTTTTTTATATACTATTATTATTAATAAGATAATAGTTTTAATCTCATGGAACTTTTAAAAGAATCTCAGGTGTGGTCTACCCTTTGAGAACTTATGTTAGAGAAGCTTGCCTGAGTCACTGAAAGATTAGGTGACTTGCTGACATAAACAGTCTGTGTCTCAGTAATGGCTTAAATTCAAGTCTTTTTAATTCTAATCTTGGATTCCTGTCCATTATACATGTTGCCTCTTAAATCTTATGATACATAGTAATAGCAAGAATAATAATAGCTTACAGTTATATAGTTAGAAAAAGACTTACTTCCACAATCTAATTTGGTCCCCGTGACAAATTTGTGAAATTATCAGAACAGTTCTGATTTTGCAGATGAGGAAACTAGGCTCAATGAAGTTGCTTGTTATTTAAGTAGCTGTGAAACTCAAATCCAAGCCAATACATTGTAAAGCAGAATAGAAATGAGGATATTATCTACTGTTCTGGATCATCTTTCCTCTAATACAAGCAAGTAAAATTGTTTCCTCATCTGGCAAAACAGTCAATAATACCAATTTTTTTTATTGTAGGGATTAAATTAGATTGTGGAAGTCAATCTTTTTAAACCATATAAATGTAAATTTTGTTGGGTATTTTTGGTCATTGTTAGCATATATCATAACATTTTTTTTTTATTATATATATATTTTATAATATTATCCCTTGTATTCATTTTTCCAAATTGCCCCCCCCTCTATTCCCTCCCCCCGACGACAGGCAATACCATACATTTTACATGTGTTACAATATAGTCTAAGTATAATACATGTGTGTGAATATCATTTTCTTGTGCACAATAAACATTAGAATCCGAAGGTGCAACCTGGGCAGACAGATATTAGTGCTAACAATTTACATTCACTTCCCAGTGTTTCTTCTCTGGGTGTAGCTACCCCTGTCCATCATTGATCAACTGGAAGTGAGTTGGATCTTCTTTATGTTGAAATATCATAACATTTAAAAGGCAACAATTATAGACAATTATAAATAAGCAAGAATGGATTATTAGGTTTTTTCCCTTCCAACTTTTTAGTATTTTTATTTAAAGTTTTGAATTCCAAATTCTATCCCTTCTTTGCTCTCCTTCCACCTCCCTGAGACAATAAGCAGATATAGATTATGCTTGTACAATTATGTAAAACATTTCCATATTAGTAATTTTGTATAAGAGAACTCAAGTAAAAGAAAAAAAAATAAATAAAATGAAAAATGGCATGCTTCAGTCTATACTCAATAAATATTTCAGCATTAGTCCTTTGGCATTGTCTTAGAACATTGTATTGCAGAAAATAGCTAAGTCATTCACAATTCTTCATCAAACAATATTGCTGTTACTGTGTACAATGCTCTCTTGCATCTGTTTACTTTACTGTCAATCAGTTCATGTAAATCTTTCTGGGTTTTTCTGAAATCATACTGCTTGTCATTTCTTACAGCATAATAATATTCCATTACCATTATATACCACAATTTGTTTAGCTATTCTCCAATTGATTGGTATGCCTTTCCAATTATTAGCTAGCACAAAAAAACTGCTATAAATATTTTTGTACAAATAAGTCTTTTCCTCCACTTTTATTAATTTTTTCCTAGTTATTTACATATATTAACTTTTTAATACACATTTCTTGATGAATCATGTTGGGGGGAAAAATCAGAACAAAAGGGAAAAAACCACAAGAGAGAAAAAAAAAAAAAAGAAGTGAGCATAACATGTGTTGATTTACATTCAATCTCCACAGTTCTCCTTCTGGATGCAGATGGCATTTTCTATCCGAACTTTATTAGTATTGCCTTGGATCAATAAACCACTGAGAAGAACCAAGTCTTTCATAGTTGATCATTGCATAACTTGCAGTTACTATGTATACTGTGTTCCTAGTTCTGCTTGTTTTGCTCAGCATCAATTCATGTAAATCTTTTCAAGTCTTTCTAAAATCAGCTTGTTGATCATTTTTCACAGAACAATAGTAACCCATTACCTTCATATACCACAACTTATTCAGCCATTCCCCAATTAATGGGCACTACTCATTTTCCAAAAGAGCTACTACAAACATTTTTGATATAATGGCACTGCTGGGTCAAAGGGTATTCACAATTTTATAGCCTTTTGGGAATGGTTCCAAATTGCTCTCTAGAATGTTTGAATTAATTCACAACTCCACCAATTTGTGTCACAGTTTTCCCACATTCCCTCCAAAATTCAACATTATCTTTTTTTTTGGGGGGGCTATATTAGCCATCTGATAAGTGTGAAGTAGTACCCCAGAGTCCCTTTAATTTGCATTTCTCTGATCAATAGTGATCTAGAGCATTTTTATGGCTCTAGATAATTTTGATTTCTTTGTCTGAAAACTTCTTGTTCGTATCCTTTGAATTATACTTTATAAATTTGACTTAATTCTCTACATATTTGAGAAATGAGGTCTTTATCAAAGATACTTATAAAAATCCCCTCCCCATTTTCTGCTTTCCTTATAATTTTGGTTTTGTTTGTGCAAAAACTTTTAAATTTTATACACTGAAAGTATCTATTGTACATTTTTTAATGCTCTCTATATCTTCTTTGATCCTAAATTCTCTTTTTATCCATAAATAAATCTGACAGATAAACTATTCCATGCTTTCTTAATTTGCTTATGTCATCATCCTTTATGTAAAAATCATAAACCCCTTTTGACCTTTTCTTGGCATATGATATGAGATATTGAGCTATACTTAAGTTTCTGCCATACTGTGTTCCAGTTTTCCCAGTAGTTTTTGTCAATGAGTTTTTGTTCCAAAAGCTTGGATCTTTGGATTTATTGTATATTAGATTACTGTGGTCTGTTACTATAATGTAATTTGTACCCAATCCGTGCCACTGATTCACTACTCTGTTTCTTAGCCAATACCAGACTGTTTTGATGAGTACCACTTTATACTACAGTTTGAAATCTGATGGGGCTTAGACCACCTTCTTTCACATTTTTTTCATCAATTCCTTTAATATTCTTTAGTTCTTCCAGATGAATTTTGTTATTTTTTCTACCTCTATAAAATAATTTTTGATAGTTTGATATGGCACTAAATAAATAGTTTAGGTAGAATTGTCATTTTTATTATATTAGCTTGGTCTATCCATGAGCAGTTCATATTTTTCCACTTATTTAAATCTAGCTCTATTTGTGTGAAAAGTATTTTATATTTATTTATTCATTGAATTTCTGGATTTGTTTTGGCAGATAGGCTCTTAGAAAGTCTGTCATTATTTTAAGTGGAATTTCTCTTTCTATCTATTGCTGTTGGACTTTGTTAGTAATATATAGAAATGCCAATGATTCATGGGAGTCTATTTTATATCCTTTGATTTTGCTAAAGTTATTAATAATTTCAAGTAACTTTTTTAGTCTATTCTCTAGAATTTTTTAAAGTATAACATCATATTATCAGCAAAGTATGATAGTTTTGCATCCTCATTGTATTTTAATTCCTTTATTCTTTTTCTTCTCTTATTACTATAGTTAATATTTCTAGTACAATATTAAATAATAGAGCAGTTAATAGATAATCTTGCTTCACGCCTGACTGTATTGGGAAGGCTTCAGATTTATTTGCATTATAGATAATACTTGCTGATAGTTTTAGATAAAAATTACTTATCATTTTGAGGTAAGTTCTATTTATTACTATATCTTTTGGTGTTTTTTAATAGGGATGGAATGGGTGCTATATTTTATAAAAGGTTTTTTAGCATCTGTTGAGATAAATCATATAGTTTCTGTTGGTTTTGTCATTGATATGGTCAATTATGGTAATAGCTTTTAAAATATTGAATCAGATCTGCATTCCTGTTATAAATTCCATCTGGTCATAGTGTATGATCCTTATGATATGTTACTGTAATCTCTTTGCTATTATTTTATTTAAAATTTTTATATCAATAGTCACTAGGGAAATTGGTCTACAATTTTCTTTCTTGGTTTTAGTTCTTCCTGGTTTCATTATCCGCACCATATTTATGTCATAAACAATATTTAGGAGGACTCTTGCTTTGCCTATTTCCCCAAATAGTTTATATGTGTTGAGATTAAATGTTTAATAAAATTCACTTGTGAATCCATTTGGTCCTGGGAATTTTTTCTTAGGAAGTTCATTGATGGATTTTCTAAAATTGGATTAAGCATTTCATTTCTTGTTTTGATAATCTGATTAATTTTGTAGATATTTATCTAGTTATTTCATTTAGATTGGTGAATTTATTGGCATATAATTGGACAAAATAACTCCTAATAATTGTCTTAATTTTCTCTTCAATGATGGTGAATTTACCCCTTTCATTTTTGATACTAGTAAACTTTCCCTTTTTTAATCAAATGAACAAATGGTCCATCAGTTTTATTTGTTTTTCATAAAAACAATTTCTAGTTTTATTTAGTAGTTTAACTATTTTCTTACTTTTAGTTTTATCAATCTCTCCTTTGAACTTCAGAATTTATAATTTGGCATTTAATTGAGGATTTTAAATTTGTTCTTTTTCTAGTGTTTTAGTTGCATGCCTAATTCATTGATCTGCTTTTTCTCTAATTTTTAATGCATTTAGAGATATAAATTTTCTTCTAAGTATTACTTTGACTGCATCCCATAAATTATGGTATGTTATAGCATATATGTATGGTACGAAATTATCAATTGTTTCTGGGATTTTTTCTTTGATTTATTTGTTTTTAGGATAAAATTATTTAATTTCAAGTTAATTTTTAATTTCTCTTTCTGTTGTTCATTATTTAATAGAATTTTTATTGCATTTTGGTCTGAAAAGGATGTATTTACTCTTTCTTTTTTCTGCATTTGGTTGTGAGGTTTTAATGTCCTAATACATGGTCAATTTTTGTGTATATACATTTCTGAGAAAAAGGTATATTCCTTTTTATTTCCATCCAATTTTCTCTAGAGATCTATCATATATAACTTTTCCAGAATTTTATTCACCTCATTACCTTATTGTTTATTTTTTGGTTAGATTTATCTAGCTTTGAGAGGGGAAAGTTGAGTTCAGTTTTATTATCTATTTCCTCCTATAACTCATTCTACTTATCCTTCAAAAATTTAGATGATATATCATTTGGTGCATAAATATTTCGTATTGATATGACTTCATTGTCTATGGTGCCTTTCAGCAAGATATAATTTCCTTCTTTATCTCTTTTAATTAGATCTATTTTTGCTTTTTCTTTGTCTGAGAGCATGACTGTTGCCCCTGCTTTCTTTGCTTCAACTGAAGTGTAATAGATTCTTCTCTAGCCTCCTAACCTTTACCTTGTATTTCTCTGCTGCAAATGTGTTTCTTGTAAATAATACGTTATAAAATTCTGGTTTTTAATTCATTCTATCCACTTCCATTTTATGGGTTTGTTTATCCTACTCAGTTTGATAGTTATGATAACACTGTATTTCCCCAATTCTATTTTTCACTTGTTTTCTTAACTTCCCTTCCTCTTTTACAAATATTTTACAATATATCCTCCTTTCTGTCATCCCCCTCTCTCTTGTTATCTCTGTCCTTTTTTTACTTTCTTATAGGGTAAGATAGATTTCTATAATAACCAAGTTTGTGTGTCCTTTAAGACAATTTTGATGAGAGTGAGTTTAAATCTTTTCCTGCCACCTCTGCCCTTTCCTTGCCTCAATTTCCCCCTCCATTATAATAGTTCTTTCATACCTATTTTTATGTGGGATAATTTACCCCATTCAATTTCCTTCCTCCTTCCAGTGTAATTTTTTCACGCCTTTAATTTTTTTTTTAGGATACCATACCATCAAAGTCACCTTATATCCACACCCTCTATGTGTACATATTTCTAATTGCTCTTATAGTAATAAAGTTATTAAAAGTTACAAATATTATATTGCCATATGAGAATATAAGTTTAACCTTATTAAATTTCTTATGTTTTTCCTTTCTTTTTTTTTTTTTTTTAACTTTTTTCATGTTTCTCTTGAGTCTTGTATTTGGAGATCATTTTTAAAAAATTTAACTTTGGTATTTTAGTTAGAAATGCTTGCAAGTTCTCTATTTTATTAAATCTCTATTTTTATATTTAATTTTTCTGGATAGATGATTCTTGGTTGTAATCCTAACTCTTTTGTCATACAGTAATCATATTCTAAGCCCTCTGGTTCATTAATTTTGTTTTATTATATCTTGATGTCTCATAGAATCATTAGTTTTCACTTGTTCAATTTTAATTTTTAAGGATTTATTTTTTTCATTGAACTTTTATACTTCCTTTTCCATTTAGCCAGTTTTATTTTATAGAGAGTTATTTACCTCAGTAAATTTTTGTATATCTTTTCCCATGCTATTGACTCTTTTTTTTTTTCATGATTCTCCTGCATTATGTGCATTTCTTTCTCCAAATTTTCTTCTACTTCTCTAATTTGCTTTTTAAAATCCATTGTAAGCTTGTCTAGGATTTCTTTGGAAGCCCAAGACCAAATTACATTTTTCTTTGAAGCTTTAACTATTTTGATACTATTGTCCTCTTTGAAGTTTATGCCTTGATCCTCCCTAGCCCCACAGTTACTTTTCATAGTCAAGCTCTTTTTTATTTTTTGCTCATTTTTTTCTGCCTTTTTGGTAACTTGGTGTTTTCATATGAGAATTGTGTTGTGGACCTGCACTGTCCCAAGCTTTTTGTGAAGGGGCTTTGGATCTTACTACTAGCAAAAATTACTGGGCTTCAGGGCTTAGCTACTTGCTTTCTGTAGAGAGCAGGTTTGCCTTCTGGCTTTTATTGGGATATGGGGCCTCCCTATTGTCCTATCTTTGGTGTCAAGTTAAGTTGCTAGTTCTAGAGATAGGGCCTTTCTCCTGGGTTACTATAGTAATAGAATCTTTCTGGTATCTGGCCCTTTAGGAAGGATCTTTCTGCTAGGTTGCTATAGAAATAAGGCCTCTCTGCTGGTAGACCCCATTGCTGGCCATTGCTGGAGGGCAGAACCTCCAGGCTTGCCCCCTTGTTGGAAGTCCCCTGCTGTGAGTCTGGAAGCTGCTTCTGCTCTTGAACTTTATTTCCCTTCTACCTGAGTGAGACCTTTCCTGCCTTAGCTCCTAGATCAATACTGATTTCTAGTTGTTTTTGTTTGTTTGTTTGTTTGTTTGTTTGTGTTTTTGTTTTTTTTTGTTTTTTTTTCTGGGGAGAATTTAAGGAGAGCTTCAGAGGATTCCTTCCTCACTCCACCATCTTGGCATTAGAAGTGGATTGTTGAATTTTCATTTCAAGTGAGGGATGAGATCATAACTTTGGATTCCACTCATACCTTCTGATTCATTCAAATGAATGAATAACAAAGCATTTACTATGTTCAAAGCACCTTGTTAAGTACTGGGGGATAAAAATAGAAAAGACAATCCTTGTTTTCAAGGAGTTCACATCCTATTAAGGAGAGACAGCACATAAAGGAGTTTACATTCTCCTAAGGAGAGGCAACACAAAAAAGATCCCATACATACAAGTAAATGGGAAACCCTCATGGTCCTTGGATCATAATGGCAAAGAATATAGCTATGCATCTTTCATGTGATTTCATGAATAAAACTGTTTCTGAATAACAATAAATAAATAATAAAACTGATTCATTATTTGATAGTGTCAAGGGCTTTGGCAATGAAAACTTTCTTATTAAAGTTATTAGACTACTGCCCTTTGCTTCTGTTAGTGTTCCCAGAGTTTAAAACAGTGCGGAGCCTATATTAGGTACTTTTTGAAAATTTTTTTATTGATTAAATCTTCAGAATCTGGAATCATTCCCTTTAGATCTGGATGGATCCATGCCCCAGACCACAGACCCTCCTTCCAGCCCTGTGAAGATGCAGCTAGAGCAGTATATAGAGATACTTCTCTAGATACTAGAGCCTCTGATTCCAGATTAGACTGGTTTTCTTCCCCTACTGGGCGAGCCGCATTTGGTGACTCTACCTAGACCTTCTCCATATTCTGATTATTATGGAATAATAGTAGCTAAAAGAGAACTCCAGTGGTCATTGTATCTATGCCTCACTGTATCGATCCCTCTGCACCAGGAATATGTTAAAACCTTCTAGGCAGCAGAATTATCTAATAATACACAGAACCCTGAGTAGCAAGCTCTCCACTGTCACATCACTATCCTGAATGATCAATAACTTCAGTGACTGGGCTGGAAACAGAATCAGTAGCCTGGAAATTATGGGATGGTTATTGGGCTGACCTGCTCATCGTGGACTGTGGTCAGATTTTGGTATTGGTGGGAACTAGGTTAGGTTTGTAGACCAGTTGCCACAGGGGTTTGTCCCTTCCAGGATAGTGATGTGACAGTGGTTCTGTGTATGATCTTCAAAAAGTTAGATAATTTGGCAGCTTGGAAGGTTTTTATATACTCCAGGGCAAAGGGATAGATACAGCAAACTCTGGAGTTCTTTTAGCTACTATTCTATAATAATTGTCACAATTGACATTTATATGGTACTGCTTTAAAATTTCCATTTCATTTTGTTTATATAATGTGCTTTAAATGCTATATAAATTTTTATTACTAAATCTTATTATCACATTCAGTCCTGACAATAACCTTGTGAGAGAGGTCCTAGATGTATATTATCCCCATTTTACAGATGGGGTCAACTAACACTCGCAGAATAAAGTGATTTCCTTCAAGAGCACACAGTAAGTTTCAGAAGTGAAGTTTAAACTCATTATTCCATGCTGATTATCCATATGTACGTAATATATAGATATATATATATAAGAAGATAAAATGCCCTTCAGCTAAAAGGTCTCTAGAGCTTCTGGCTACATGCTCCACCCTTGAGCAATAGCAATGGGGAAAAGTTACAAGTCACTGCAACCCTTAAATTCAAGTTCCATTGAGCTGCCCGGGAATGAAAGAAGGGAGGGCCCTGGGGAGATGGTATGTGAGTGGGCTTGGGGTTGAAAATAAATAATAAGCCTTGAAATAAGCTTTACATTTTTCAAAGAACATCAATAATGCAGGCAAAGGAGGAAGGGAGGTATTCCACATTGAACATACAAACACCACCACCATCACCATCCCACATTTCCAAGCATTGATATCTTGTTTCAGACCCTTAACCCATTCGTGGTTTGCCCCAGTCCAGCTGTTAGGCTTTTTTCAGCATTTGGTCCTACATGAACACTACAGGGTCACCTTACTGAGCCAGAGTTGGACCAAAAGACCAAGAGGTAGTAATACTCTGGAGGCCCATTTCAAGTCAGGGGCTTTCTTTTCTCTGAAAGGAAAATGAGCCAATCTGATTCTTCAAGAGCAGGTTGCTTCAGTCTACCTCATTGATAAAACACTAATTGGAAAGCAATGGGTCTGGGTGAGGATGACTACAATAGACACTGGGACAAAGATGTGGCTTATTTTTTTCTTCCCACAGATTGCCTGCTTATTCTATGGACGCAAGGAAGAAGATAGACCTGAAGCTCATCATTATTGGAGCTCTAGGGTAAGAGGAAGCCTCCCCTATGTACAGTCCCAGAATGATTAGAATTGTATCTGACTGGGAGCCTTGCCCCAAGGATAATGAGATGTCTTCTACATGGTTCTATCTTCTGGGAGTCCCTGAGCTTGGGGGTTACACTAGGGAAGGAGTCTCACCAAACTAATGTCTTTCCCATGACCATCCTGCTACTATGTGTAATAGAAAGCAGTCTTATCCAATGGGTTAAGGCAAGGAATTAAGAGACCTGGCCTTTAGGCCTGGTTCTTCCAATTAACAAGATGACCTAAGTCATTTAACTGCTCTGTGCCTTCTTTTTTTCCTCTGTTAGATGGAGATAATAATACCTGGCTCACTTACCTTAGAGGATGGTTTTACATATGTGACAATAGATGTGAAATGCTTCTAAAGCATTAAAAGTGTTGTGCTAATATAAAATTATTATTGATAACTTGTGAGCAAGTCATTCACACTAAATTATAAATTCCTTAAGGACAAAGACCCTATTGTTTTCCATATTTGAATCCTCAATACTTAGCTTAATCTATCAATATTATTGCATTTATATATCAATAATCTATAATTTCTTCCTGATGTGGAAACTCCATTCCTTCGTTAAATAAGCATTTATTAAAAGCCTACTATATGCAAAGTACTGACAACATAAAGACAAAATTAAACCATTGCTGACCCCAAGGAGCTTATGGTCTACTGGAAGGATAGACAAATAAATAAGTTAAAATACACACCAAGATACAAAGTAATTTCCAGGAGAGGACTCTTATAAACTATGCGGTTCAGGAAAGATTTCCTTGAGTTGAGTTTTGAAGGAAGCTGTGGATTCTGTGAGTCAGAGGTGAAGAAAGAGTGGTTTCTGGGCATAAGGGAGAGCCTGGACAAAAGCAAATACATGGTGATGAAATGTTGTATATAAGGAAAAGAAAGCAGGTCAGTTAATCTGGAACATTGAGTATGTGATGAACAGCACCTAGCTACAAGCCTGTTGAGGTAGACTGGAGCCATATTGCAAAGAGGGTTTTTTTGGGGGGTTTTTTTTTCTCTAGAGAGGGTGTTTATTGCCAGGAGAAACATATAGATCAGTAAGAAACCCCATTTCAGTTTTAAAACTTTTGGGAAAAGTTTTCCTTTGCGTCAAATTCAATAAGTGTTTATTGCAAAGAGGTTTTTAAATCATACAGAGATGCTTAATTTTTTTCCCTAATAGTAGCAAGAAACAGCAGAGCTTTCTCAGGAGGGGAATGACACAATCTTACCTGTGCTTAGGAATATCAGTTGTCAACTAAGTGAAGGCTGAGCTAGAGAAGAATGAAATGAGAGCCAAGGAGACCAATTAGGAGGCTATTCAAACAGTCCAAGTGATTTGAATTAGGATGTTGGCCCCTTTTATGGAGAGAAACAGATGGATATCCCCAAGGAGAGTAGGCTGAGGCTAAATGATTTACTAGTGGTCACATATCTAGTAAGTGTGAGAGTCAAGATTTGAACTCAGGTCTTTCAAGGTGAAAGTACAAAATAATATTCACTACCCCATGTTCTCTTTGAACCTACCCCACTCTTTGACACTATCCCAGCCACTCATTGACTACTGTTAATTTTGCAAATAATAATCATGATTGGTATTGTTAATAATGATGATTCTGATAATACTATGAGCTTTTGAAATCAAAAATCCTCAGTTCAGATCCCAATTCAGCTATCAAGTCACAAACTTGGATGGGCGAGTCATCCCCCTCTTTTAGTTTCCTTGTCTGGATTTGGTGATTTCTTAAATCCCTTCCAGTCCTAAATCCCGTGGCTTATGACCACATCTATTAAATTGATTCTTATACTAACTGTTTAGTAGTTGGGGCAAGTATTATTATCCCCACTTGACAGATGAGAAAATTCCCGCACAGAGTTGAAGTGACTTGCATAAGATCATTCTACTTTAATGAGTGATGAAGGTGATGATGGTGATGAGCTAAGGCAGCTGCCTCCCTCATTCTTCCACACACCCAAACTTTTAACTGCATCTGAAACATTCTCCTTACCAAATACCTGGAAGAACTCTTTTCCGCCCACCATCTTGACTAGACCCTGCCTTTTCTGGGAGCTGTCCCTAAGAGATTTCCAATACTGAGAAAGAACATATCCAAATCATAATGAGTCATTCCTCAGAGATGATGTGCAGGACCAAGAACTCTGGGGACTGGCCTCCATGGAATAAAATAGAGCACTGAAAACCTTTCAAAAATTTTGAAGTGTGTATGTGTGTGTATTTATGTATATTTATATATCCCTACAGAGTGGGAAAGACCTCCCTCCTGCATCAGTATGTCCATAAGACTTTCTACGAGGATTATCAGACCACCTTGGGGGCCAGCATCCTCTCCAAAGTCATCATGGTAGACAATACAACCTTAAAGTTACAGGTGAGCAGAGTGCCCTTCCCCACTGAATTTGGACAGAAAAAAATCTTCCCAGTCTGTCAGGCTGATTCAGATCCAGCTCTGTCCATCACCATATATGGGTCTAGAAGAGAAAAAGCATTGATTACAAATCAATAAGTTTGGGTTCTAGGACTGGCTTGATTATTAATTCTGCCATTAGTTCTGGTGGTCGTTGAGGGTAGAGACTATTTTGTTTATATCTTTGTATCCCCTGCACCTAACTTTAAACACAAGTCAAGGCACCCTAGTTCCTTACACAAGGGTTGAACTAGATGCCTGCTAAGGTCCCTTTTGTTGTTATTCAAATTCTTCATGACCCCATTTGGGTTTGTGGGTATCTTTTTTTTTTTTTTTTTTTGGCAAAGATACTAGAGTGATTTGCCATTTCTTTCTCCATCTCATTTTACAGATAAAGAAACTGAGGCAAAAGACTTGCCCAGTGTCCCACAAGTAGGAAGTGTCTGAGGCTGAATTTGAACTCAGGAAGAGGAGTCTTCATGATTCCAGGCCTGGTGTTATGCTAAGTTCCTTGCAGCCTTAGATTTCTCATCCCATGATCCTTTGTTCCTAGATACTTTACAATCATCTCTGGAATTTGAATTTGAAGTTAACTGCAAGTGCTAGGCAGATTACTTGACCTCAGTGAACCTCAATTTCTTCATCTGTCAACTGGGATTATAATCCCTGCCCTATCTAAATCATAAGCATTCTGTGAAGAGAAAATGGCATAATTAATATGAAAGTGTTTTCAAAAGTTAAATGTACAAAGCAAAGATATTATAACATTCAAAATGTTGGTCTTTTGACCAAGTAGTCAATCAAGCAATCAATATTTATTTATTTAGCATCCACTATGTGCCAGGCACAATGCTAAGCACTAGGATACAAAATGAGGCAAAAGACAGACCTGTCCTGTCCTACAATGGCATGATCAATGAGAGAAAGGAAAGTTTTTCTTTCTTCAAGTTGTGGCTTTCTCCTTCAGATATGGGACACAGGAGGTCAGGAGCGGTTCCGTTCCATAATATCCACTTTCTACAAGGGCTCAGATGGCTGCATCCTGGCCTTTGATGTCACTAACCGAGACTCCTTTCATGCCCTGGACATCTGGAGGGGGGACATTCTTCAGAAAGTAGTGCCTATGGAGCAGGTTTTCCCCATGGTGGTACTGGGGAACAAGATCGACCTGGATGACCGTGAGGTAAGAGATAAGCTGGGTGGAGTGGCTTACTCCAATGCTGTGCCTCCTACCCCAAGCTTTTTCTTTATATACTTTACCCAGTATTGGGCTGAGGGCTTAGGGGAGCCAGCCTACACCATCATGAGAGAATGAGCAAAAACCTTTGATCATTTAATTTAACAATTTAATTTATTTATTGAACCCAGATACTTTGTTGAGCACTGAAGAAATTGTTTAGGCAAGATAAGGTCTCTACCTTAAAGAAATTTACAGATGAATTGGGGGACAAAATAATATAGAATTACATTAAACTGTGGCACAAAAGAATGTATAAATGCATTAAGCAAAATGTTTTTTGAGATCTGAGAGGAGAGTGATTATTGCCAAATTGGAAATAGGGAAGGCTCCATGTAGGAAGTGATATTTAAATTGAGTTTGAAGAATGGGCAGTATCTCAGTACAAAACAGGGTGTACCAATGTGGAAAAGCACAGGATGTGTAAAGAGGGATAGTGAGTAGTTCAAGCAATCCACAAGAGAAGGAACTGTAAAGGATGACCCCCACCCAGCCCCCCAGAGTGGTGCCCAACCCATAGGGACAGGAGGAGTACCAGGAGAGAGAAATGAGCTGCCTGAGTCACAGTGCAAGAGGAGTCACAAACTTCTAGACAGACAGAAAGAGAGAGACAGAAATGGAGAGACAGAGAGCTAAGTTAACAAGCAAAGAAAGAGAAAGATAAAAACAGAGAACTCTATCAGGAAGAGAGAGAGATAGAGGTTGACAGAAGACAAGAGAGAGAAAGAGAGAAGAGACAGAAGTTGACAAGAGACAGAGAGACATACACAGAGACACAGAGAGACAGAAAGACAGATTGACAGGAGACATAGAGACAGAGACAGAAAGAAACAGGGAAGTTGACAGTGACCGAGAGAAAACTGAAATGAAGATGAGCCCTGAGAGAGGAGGTGTGGGAAGTAGGGATAGGGGAGGAAAGGAACCCAGAAAATAGGGAAGCTATGTATTTCAGCTCCCTGTGGGTCTGAAAGTATGGGGCAGAGACCTGACTATCTGTCCACAAGTCCCACCCACTGGGCTTGTGTCAGCAAGTTGTCCATCTTGGGCTCAGATGGACAATGGAGACATTGTGAGGGAGGGCAGAGAGCCCAAGAGGAGGGGATTTGGACCATGCAGCCCCTCCAGAGCCCTGGAATCAGGAAATAAAGGGAATTGTAATGGCACCTTTGATCACTGACCCACTTGCCAGAAACCCGTGGAAAATAAAGCAGTGAATATCATTATGGAGAGGAAGCAACTCAGTCCTCCCAATTTTCACAGGGCACAACTAAAAATGTGGCCAGAGTCCAGCTCGGTGCCTTCCAGTTTATCTTCAGCAAGCACGAATCTGAAGGAGAGAACCATTATAAGGGACAGAAAGGCTGCCTCACGACAGGCCAAGCAACTTTCTAGGTATTCAAGTGCCAGCTACTTCCTCTTTCCATAGGAAAGAGATCAGAAGTCCCAGACAAAGTGGGGAGGGCTGAGTTGTTGGGATTCTGGCCAGGAGTAATGAGAGCTCAGATTTTGTCAGTGTTTAGGCTTAGAAACAGCTTTCCCCATAACAGTCCTGTGAGGGTGCCAGTGCAAATACCCTCATCCCCATGGAGCTAGGGCTCAGAAAGGCCACAGGCTTTGCCTTTGGTCACACAGCAATCGCCAGAACTACATTTAACCCCAATTGTTCTCCGGACTCCAAATCTAGATCTCTTTCTGCTGTCCCAGAGATATGTTCCTTTATCCCTTTCTCTGACCAGACACTCAAGTTTCTATCATCTCTACTATGGGAAAATAGCCTTTCCTGGGAATTTGGGGGGAGAAAAACAGAGCTAGATATCAACTCAGGTGTACATGCACATGCACACACACACACACACATTCACATATCCATCCAAGGTGAGTGAAGAGGGTTAAAAGTGCATAGATTCTCCAAAAACACACACACACACACACACACACACACACACACACACACACACACATACACACCATCCCTACTACCACTCCCACCATCAAGATAGAATTTCACCCAAGGCAGTCAGATATGTGCCTTCAGGGGACCCACATAATTTACTCAACTTCTGCTGGGTTATGGTAAAACTGCAAAGTAGCAGATTCAAAACTCCTATCCCAAGGAGGTCTTAATAAACAGAAAAGCTCTTTATACAATATAATAGTGATAGTTTGCTTGGCATCAAAGAAACAAATTAGAGGCCCATTAATTGGAGAATGGCTGGACAAATTCTGGTGTGAGAATGTAATGGAATATTTATTGTGTTGCAAGATGATGAATATAGAGAACCGTGGAAAGACTTATCTGAACAGGCAAAAACACAATATACAAAATGACTTCAACGGTGTAAATAGAAAGAACCACAACCATAAGACAATAAAAAATGAGGTTGCAAAATTAAAGATACCACACTTGGCTGTAAAGAAAATCTAGAAAATTCATCCTTTCCTATTCTTCTACAGACATGAGATATAAGGCTGTAGAACGCTGCAAATAACTTTGGATTTGTTTATTGTGTAGATTAGTTTTGCTGAATTTTCCCCCCTTTTTCATTTATTTATTTATTTGTCATGAGAGATAGCTCTTTAGGTGTGGGGAAGAGATAGAAATAGGAGGAAATTTAAGTAATGTAAAAACAAAAGATGCCATTAAATTCCATTTAAAAATTATTATAAAAATGATAATAAAAAAGCTGTTGTTGGAGCAATGACTAGATGCCCAGTAGCATGGCTTCCTGGAGCTTGTATTCACAAGGCTCTGTAGAGATTATTTAACTCAGTTCTTTAGGTCTCTTTAGGTCTCTTTACCTTCCTAGAGAAGAAGTTAGAAATTAAGTTTTCTAACTTCAATTAAGTTAGAAAAGCTGAAGTCAGTGAAAAGAGCATAAGATTTGGAATTGTGAGATTTTTGTTCAATTTTTTAAAAAAGTTTTATTGATATGTTTTGATTTTACATTGCAAACATTTCCAAATTACTCCCACTCTGCCATAATAAATGAGAGCTCTTACACAAAGAAAAACAACTAAGCAAAACTACCTCTCATCTGAAAATGCATTCGGCATTCAGTATCTCCTATCTGTTTTTAAAGTTTTTTTTAATTAACAGAAATCTACCTTTTCTCCCTCCCCAACCCCATTTAAAAAAAAAGAAAGAAAAGTAAAAAAAAAAATTGTTTGCAACAAATTGACATAGTGAAGCAAAACAGTTCTCTCATTGATATGTGTATGTATGTGTGTATTTCCCATCCCCTATCCTAAATCCTTTATCCCTCTATCAGGAAGATAGGTAGCATATTCCATTATCTTATGAATCAAGGATGGCCTTTTTATTGGTCAAAGTTATTTTATAACTTTTAAAGTTGTTTGTCTTAACAGTATTATTGTATTCCCCCCCACATTTCTGCTCATTTCATTGTTCATCAATTTATAAAAATCCTCAAGGTTTTTTATTTTTCTAATTTTGATATTATATTATAAATTGTTCTTCTGGTTGTGATTACTTCACTCTTTATCAGTTCACAGAAGTCTTTCCATGTCCCTTTTTCAGTTATTTATTCATTTCTTACAATGCAATAGTATTCCATCACATTCATATACTGCAATTTATTCAATCAGTCCTCATTTGATGGGCATCCTATTGGTTACCAGGATTACTAAAAAGAGCTGCTATGAATATTTTTGTACATATAGAATATTTCCTTTTTCTTTCATCTTTTTTAGGTATAGATTTAGCCACACACTGGTTAGTAACTTTTTATATATGCTTCTAAATTGCTTGCCAGAATGGTTCACATTAACAGCTCCACCAAAAGTGCAATAATGTATATTTTTCCTACATCTCCTTTACCATTAATCATCTCCCTTTTTCATCATCTTTGCGAATCTGATAAGATGAATCTCAGAACTGATTTAATTTGCATTTCTCAGAAACTGATTTGGAACAGTTTTTTCATATGGCATGGATTTTTTTCCCTTGAGAACTATTTGTTCATACCCTTTGATCATATATGGATTAGGGAAATGCCTTTATTTTTATAAATTTATATTTTATAACATGTCATAAATATCTTTTAAATTATTCTTATATAAATTTTAATCAGTTCCTTAAATATTTGGAGATGAGATCTTCATCAAAGAAAATTGTTACAAAATTTTCCTCCCAGTTAATTGTTTCCCTTTTAATCTTAAATCTGTAGATTTATTTATGCAAAAATTTTTAAATTTTATGTGATTGAAATGATCTTTTTCATCTTTTGTGATCTTCTCTATCCCTTATTTGGTCATGAACTTTTCTTCTTTCCATAGATATGTTAGATATTTTTTCTGTTTCTTTAATTTGTTTATGATAGGACATTTACTTATGTCACATACCTATTTGGTATTTATTTTTGTATAAAGTGTGAAGTATTAGTCTGAATGTAATTTTTTCTGTTATATAACTTTCCCAGAAATTTTTACCAATAATTTTATCACAGCATCTGGGGGTTTTCTGTTTATTGAATACTAGGGTATCATAAACATTTACTTATGTGTGTTGTGTACTTAACTTGTCTTACTAATTGATCTCTTTTTTCTTAAGTAATATCAAATAAAATTAAAATCAAATTTTAAGAAGTACTACTTTGAGATCTGCTACTGCTAGGCTCTCTTCCTTCCCTCTTTTCTTTTCATCATTTCCCTTGAAATTCTTGGTTTTTCTGTCTCAAGACTAATTTTGTTATTTTTTTTTCTACTTTTATAAAGGAATCATTTGATAGATTGAGTACTATGACATCAAATAAATAAAATATTTCAAATAATGTTGTCATTTTTGTTATATTGACTATCCTACCCCTGAGGCAATTAATATTTTTTTTCCAATTTGTTTGGGTCTATCCTTATTTCTATAAACAGTTTAAATCTCAACTCTGATAGTTTTTGGGCAAACTCATTTAACCTTTCAAAGTCCCACTCTCGGGGCAGCTAGATGGTGCAGTGGATAGAGCACCAGCCCTGAATTCAGGAGGACCCGAGTTCAAATCTGGTCTCAGACACTTAACACTTCCTAGCTGTGTGACCCTGGGCGAGTCACTTAACCCTAGCCTCAGAAAAAGAAAGAAAAAAAAAACGGTCGCACTCTCCTTTCCAATCAAATGAGGATAATAATTCCTATATTTCCTGATATAAGGAAAACTCTTGCTACATTCTTGGTAAGCCTCAGTTCTACAGACATGTGAGCTATGAGGACCATTATTCAGGAGAACAGAAGAATCTGTTGCAAGAAGAAACCTCAGAAATCTTGGAGAATAGTGTCCATCCTTTTCCATTATGCAGGTGTCCCAGGAGAAAGCCCTAGACTGGTGCAAAGAGAAGGACATACCCTATTTTGAGGTCAGTGCTAAGAATGACATCAACGTGGAGCAAGCATTTGAACTGCTGGCCAGACAAGCATTGGCCCAGGTTAGTGGCTGGGGTGGTCAGTGTTCAACATGGGTTAGCTTCCTGTGGGTCTCTTGGGACTGGAGCAATGGAAGGGGCACTGAGTTTAGATATTCCTTCAGACACTTCTTATTGCCTGAGTCAGTTCGGTCAAGAACAGTCTCCAGGGTCTCAGTTTCCTGAGGTGGTACAGTAGACAGAAGAGCATTGGACCTGGAGTCAGGAAGACCTCAGTTTTATCTGGCTCAATACATTAACTATGCGATCCTGAGAAAGTCACTTAAAATTCCATCTGCCTCAATTTCCTCATCTATAAAATGAAGATAATAATTAACGCTGACTTCCCAAGGATGTTATAGGATAAAATAAGACAATATTTGTAAATGCAAATTCTTCATACCTTGTGCTTTGTAACCTCCTTCTCCTCTGGGAGCCACTGACACTGATTTCCTTATTGTTCCCTGAAGAACAATTCCATATCCAAGATCTGATCATTTTCACTGGTTATCTCTCGTACCTGAAACATTCTTCTTTCTCATATTTCTCCTGACTTCCTTTAAGTCCCAACTAAAATCCCACCAGGGTAGCCATATGGTGCAGGACTGGTCCTAGAATCAGGAATGCTCTTCCTGAATTCAAGACCAATCTCAGACACTCACTAGATGGGCGAGTCACTTCACTGTATTTGCCGAATGAGCTGGAGAAGAAAATGACAACTCCAGTATCTGCCAAGAAAATTCCAGATGAGATCACTACTGAACAATTCCTAGGAACCTACTTGTATAAAAATGATTCTTAATCAGTGAGGCACTATTAAGAGTTTACTATATGCCAGGTACTATGCTAAGAAAGCCCTGGATATTCCCAATACCCTACTTATTTCTTCTCTAAAGTTATCTTGAAGAGACTCAACACTGCCTATTTTTTCACCAAAAGAAAAAAAAAAAAGGAAGGAAGAGAGGCAGGGGTGGGGGAGGAGGAGAGAGGAAAGAGAGAGAGAGAGAGAAAGAGAGAGAGAGAGAGAGAGAGAGAGAGAGAAAGAGAGAGAGAGAGAGAGAGAGAGAGAGAGAGAGAGAGAGAGAGAGAGAGAGAGAGAGAGAGAGAGAGAGAAAGAGAGAGAGAGAGAGAGAGAGAGAGAGGAGAGAGAGAAGAGAAAGAGAGAGGAAAGGGGAGGAGAGAGAGAACCTACTTTGAATTCAGTGCTAAGAATTTTATCTCTCCAGCTTGTTGCCAGCCTATTAGGAAGTCCCAAGATTGTTGGTGAGTTTCCAGTGTCTTACCTATATCCCTAATCAAATCATTAACAAACTAGCTATCTCTTCTTTCTCTACTCAAAATGAGGAACTGTCCCATACAATTCTAGGTAGTTAGGTGATAAGGTGGCTAGAGCTGAGCAAATAATAATAATAATAACAATAACTGAAGTTTATATAATACTATGATTCATGTGCTAAATGATTTACAATTATTATTTCATCTGATCCTTACAATAATCCTGCAATGTAGTATCAATTCATTTTTTAAATTAATTTTATGATTATAACATTTTTGACAGTACTTTTGCATAGGTAATCTTTTACAACATTATCCCTTGTACTCTCTTCTGTTTCAAATTTTCCCCTCCTTCCCTCCACCCCCCTCCCATACATATTAAATATGCTATAGTATATCCTAGGTACAATATATATGTGCAGAAATGAATTTTGTTGTTGTTGCAAAGGAAGAATTGGATTCGGAAGGTAAAAATAACCTGGGAAGAAAAACAAAAAATGTTAACAGTTTACACTCATTTCTCAGTGTTCCTTCTCTGGGTGTAGCTGATTCTGTCCATCATGTATCAATTCATTTTACAGATGAGGAAATTGAGGCAAACAAGTTAGGTGAGCTTGCTCTTTTTTATATGTAATGAGAAAGGCACCAGTAGATGCAATAGTTTCTGAACTATAAGTACAGGTGAGAATATTGGGTGGGACAGCAGATCAGATGCGATGCTACATATATTAAAATGTTTGTGCTAATAATTATTAGATTCAAAAACTTTTTAAAATTACTTTAAACGAGAACATTTCATCTAATATCCAGTTCCTGCTTAAAAAAAAATCCTTTTATTTACAGATTAGGTAAAATGAAGATTTGAAAAATAGGGAAGATTTGAAGGAAGGAGAAAAGGAAGGATAGAATTATGAGAGTTTTCTTTGTTTCACCCCAATCCAAGGAGGCTGGAGCCCTTTGTCCCTTTAACTGGTAGCGTCTAGCAAAAATGTAAGACCCACCACTCTGCCTACACTTATACTATCTCCCAGATCACCATAGTTAGGATGGTAAATCTAGATTAGTTGAATCCACTCAAGCACTCTAGGTTTCTAGTTCAGCCTATTAGAGAATCAGGACAAGTTGCTCTGGGTCTCAGTTTCCTCATTACTATAATGGGAGAAAAAATCCCAGCCTTTCTAAGACATTAGAAATAAGAAGATCTATACCTCTCTGGATATAATTTCTGTTTTCTCCTTTCTTCCTGCAGCATCGAGGGATTTTTGATAACTACTTGACTGATTCTATCAAGCTTTCACCAGCAGGCAAGCCTAAAACAAAATGCTGCTAATGATGGAGAGTCCTCTCTCAAAAGACTAAGGCTACCCTAGGAAGAGGGTTGCTGATTGTTCAGGGCTGGGACTGGGGAGAAGATTGGGATTCCTTTGCCCCCACAATCCCCGACCTCTGTCCCAAGCTGCAGTCCCTGGTGACAAAAGAATTTCGATGAGACAAAAGGACAGCAGTGCACTACCACTGGCTGAGAGCAAGAGAATAGAGGATGCTAGTGGACCCATAATAAACATTCCCTCCTCCTGGAAGACAGCAGAGGGATGGAAGATTTCTGAAATCATGAAGCTCTCGAACTGGAAGAAGTCTTCAGTGCTACAGTCTAGAGCTCAGACAGGATTCAGCAGCCTTGTAATCAGGCCCCCTCATTTATAAAATGAGGAAACTGAACATTTATTTAAAGGGGTTGAGTAACTTAGCTAATGTCACGCAGGTAGTAAACATCAAGCAGGATCTGAATCCAGGTCCTCTGACTCTTCTTTTACAGACTCCATTTTACAGAAAAGGAAAGTGAGATAAGGAACGAAAGTGCTTATCTATGATCACATATGGCTAAAACTAGAAACTAAGTCTATAAAATTTCCAGTCCAGTGCTTTCCTCCATCCCAGATCTTTCCTTTTGTCAAATCCTTGTTGAGAATAGTGGGGGTAGAACATTGGAAATAGAGTCAGGAAGATATGGATTTAAGTCCTACATGACTCTGGGCAAATCATTTTTAATTCTCCTGGCCTCAGTTTCCTTAAAATGGGAGAAATGGACTCAATGACCTCTAAAAATCCTTTCCATCTCTAGATCTAGGATCCTATGTCTTCACACATACACACACATACACACACGCTTTATAATTATCTCCTAGCCTTTCCATTCCCCATGTCACACTAAGTCACCTGGCCCTGGATATGGAGAGCCCAACTCAATGGACATTTCTTTGTTGGATAGAGATAGACAGAGACAGAGAGATAGAGAAACAGAGATCAGGGAAGAAGAGAGGGAGGAAGGGAGAGAAGAAGGAGAAAGAGACAGGGAGACAGGGAGGGAGAGATTGAGGGAGAGAGGAGGGGAAAAAAGGGGAGGGAGAGACAGGACCGACAGACAGAGAGAAAGAGGAAGAAGGAGGGAGGAAGCAGGGAGGGAAGGGAGAGACAGAGTTAGACAGACAGAATGCATCAGCCTTAGTCTTTTCTGTCTAAGCCATACCTCAGTGCCAATTAAGGCCTTTGGGATTGAGCCAGCTACCTTCTGAGAAATACAGTCTTGTTTCGGAAAGTACCAAAGAGCCATAGACCAGAATATTGGGAAACACCAGTTGTAGTCCCAGCTGTGCCAATTATCAAGCCAGCCACTACAAACCTCACTTTTCTTGTCTACAAAATGAGGGTGATTCTATTTGTCTTCAAAAGGTTATGTTAGGCTCAGATGAGACAACATGCCTTGAAAACTCCACTCTGTACCAATGAGCATTACTATTTGTTGTCTGCTTTGGTAAGGTTCTAAAGGTACCACCCCAAGAGCAGAACAAAGGGGTGAAAAATAGCTATGTATCCTATGGAGAAGATGGTTTGAAGCAGGGATCTGTGGGTTTCCCCTGGTGTTCCTAGGCCAGCTCAAGGTGTGTCTCCAGTTGCTCTCCCCAGGTCCAGAATAGTGAATGCATAAAGAGTGCCAGATTTTGAGTCAAAGAACCTAGTTCAGATCCATTCTGCCACTTACCTATGTGACCTTAGGCAGTTATTTAGCCCGATTAGGCTTTACTTTCCACATCTCTAAGAAGCTGGTTTAGATGACCTTCGAGGTCCCTTTTAGCTTTCAATCTGTAATCTTAAATTTCTGCCCAGGGCTGAGGGCCACAATCAGTGAAGGGCTAAAAGTAGAAGGGGGAAGAAAGGATCACAGAGTCCTTGCTATCCCCTTCTGTTCATCTCTTGCAGCAAGTAAAAGACACAATAACTGAGGAAAACAAATGCTTGCTCTTCTGAGTATATTGATTTATTAAGTAATGCATGCCAGTTGGCTAACAAAGCAGAACCAGACCTCCTCGGCTTCGGCCTGGATCCCAGATACAGGGGAAGACAAACTTTTATACATTAAAAACAATCAAATAAGATTAATTAAAAGGAAAAAAATAGGATATTGTTCAGTAGTTCAGTCATGTCTATTTCTTCATGACCCTATGAACCATAGCTCTCTAGATACTTCTATCTCCTATCTCTTGAAGTCTGTCCAAGCTCATGTTCATTGTTTCTAAGACATTGTCTCTGCTGTCCCTTTTCTTTTTGCCTTCACTCTTTCCCAACATCAGGGTTTGTTCAATGAGTCTCATCTTATTCTGTGGCCGCAGTATTTAAGTTTCAGCTTCAGTATTCAGTAATATTCAGTATATTTCAGTGAATAGCTTGAATTAGTTTTTTTAATTAGACTGATTTGATCTGCACGCTGTCCAAAGGACTCTAAAAGTCTTCTCCAGCACTGCAGTTCAAAAGTGTCAGTTCTTCAGCTCTCAGCTGTCCTTACAACTCTCACACCCATACATTGCTATTGGGAAAACCATAGCTTTGACTTATATGGACCTTTGTGATGTCTCTGAGTTCTAAATGAATGAAAATTTAAGGACAGCCACGTTGGGAGAGGGAGAGTAAATAGATGCAATTCAGACAAGGAGGTATCCCATTTCCTAAAGTGTCTGTAAACAATCAAGAACATAAAAACAATAACTGATTTATCAGAATGGGACTATTTTTTAGATAAGACATAGGGGTCGCTTGAGCTGTACAACTGTGAGAAAACACCTTACATGAATCTTTGAATCTGACCAGGTCTGTAGTCAGAATAACCTGGGACTTTGGCTAAGGGTCTCTGAGTAACAGGTAAAGATGGTCAGTTTCTCATCTACCCAGGGGTAGGTTCAAATAATACAATAAGTTTTCTCCCAGTCCCACAATTAAATAAAGTTTTCTCAAAAGACAGAAATTACACAAGATCCATAATGGAATAGAAAGGGAATTGAGACAGCTTTAGAATTGAATCATAAGACAGAATTAATGTGATTATTTGTTTCCCATATTAATCACTTGGTGTCCTAATCCCTTCAATTTCCTCATCTTGGAGAATGACATATAGAAACTGTATTCAAGGATGGCATTAAAAGTCTTCTAGGAGAAGACCTGGGGAGAGCACAATACTATATCACAGGGAGCCAAGTCGGGCAGATAGAAAAAAGACAAAGACAGTCTGGAGAGGAGTTGAAACGCCTTTATAAGGAAGAAGACAATATATGGACAATTGGCCACAAGAGGTCAGTAGCACTACTTCCTTCCAGTTTTCCCGGCATCAGAAGTTTGGGTTGGGAGTCCAGATGTTGCCAAGAATAGTAGAGAAAGAATCCTCCACCAACTC
This sequence comes from Sminthopsis crassicaudata, assembly GCF_048593235.1. NCBI lineage: Eukaryota > Metazoa > Chordata > Mammalia > Dasyuromorphia > Dasyuridae > Sminthopsis > Sminthopsis crassicaudata. The sequence continues at coordinate 102,754,089 of NC_133620.1, read as the reverse complement.
CCTATGAAACTCATTGATGAGGGAGTAGCTGATTGTTAGAGCATCCCTTCCAAAAGCACATAGGGATGCCAAATAGTAGGAAGGATGCTGGTAGACAAGCAATTTGTGGATACAGGCAGCAATTAGTCATCACTTAATGGCACAGAGAGGGGACCGCTGGATGCAGAGGAGGAGAGGACCTGGTATGAGTGGATATTTTGGTGTACACTAACGGAACATGTTTGAGAAGGAGACTAGCAGGGGTTCGGTTGGAGGAAGGGGTCTCTTTCTGTCAAGCTGGGATAAAGAAGTGGAAGGAAGAGACAGTTAAGTGTCAGTGCAGATTTGTGGCTCATACTGCTCCTGTGCCCACACACACTTTATACATCAGAAATGATGAAGTTGACTTTGAAGCCTGTGGTCAGATCCCAATACTGCTTTCTCTGAAATGTACCAGTTCGGCATTTCCTGATTCTTGCCACTACATATAGCCAGAATGGTTTCATCAGAGCAACCAGCCTCGATAGTGGTAGCCCATCCCTGACATCCCAGTGTTCTTAAATTCAGGACAAACTTTCATCTGTATGAAGACCATTTTAAGTGGGATTCAATCTGAAGAGAAAGGGACAAAATCAGCTTTCAAGGCCTCTGCCAATCCAAGCAATTCATTGTCTCCTACTCAAATCAGAATTTTGGTCCAGACAACCTCCAGTTTTTCAGGATCTAATATTCCAGTATGGATATCAAGTGCCTTCAATGTCGACCCTGTCTCTAAATCTAGAGAAGAAAAAGTTGGGAGGGAAATAAGGATAAGAAGAAATGAGAGAAATAATTTTAATGTATTTTTAAAATTACATAAATGAAAGTTTATTGTTTTTAAAATATAGTCCAACTCATGCCAGCAATATTCCTAATGCCTTAATTTCTCCATCTATAAAATGGAGAAGTTGGACTCTATGAGCTCTGAAGTCCCTTTCATCTCAAACATTCTGTGGTTTTGTAACTGTTCAGTCCAGAAATTCCCCAGATTTCTGGAAGTTTTTTGGTAACTCAAACATTCTATGGAATCATGTGAGGAACTAGATCTTCTCCCCTTTCTCCTTCTATCCAAAATAAAATTTTAAATCGTCTCATACAATTAATGTTTTCTCTTTCACTTCAGTAATAGAATATAGAACTCCAAAAAGATGAGGGGGGGAGACACAGAGGATCTGTTTCATGATATATACCCAATTGTCAGTTCATTTAAGGATGAACTGCATTCACTGGGCACCTCTTCCCCCCAGAGGAACATTTTCTCATACAGAAATTGCATGAGTTCACTCAGAGCCCTATTAGAGGTGGAAAGAGTTCCAGATTCAATGAGGATGTGGTGCTTGTATATTTCTATATGAGGTTACAAAGGGAGAAGAGAGAATAACTATTTCTTTTGTAGGGAGCCGAGGTAGAAGTTCTGGCTTCTTCCTCTGGAGTTCAGTTTGGCTATTCCTTAGTGATCCCCCAAGAGGATGGAGTGATCATAATAGCTCCCTTCTTAATATTTCCCCTCAGGGTTTTTAAGCCAGACTTAAAACAGCCCCCAGACTATAAAATCAATATCTTCAGGAAACCAACATTAAATGATTTAAGCTTAAATCTTCCCTAAGACTTTTGGGACATCCTGTATTTAGTGCCTACTACAACCAATCTAGAATAAACAGGTTATATATTGATGTATTCGGTGGGCATTGGTTTGAGAGTTAGACCTGAATTCAAATCTTAAACCTGATATTTCCTAATCAGGAGACTTTGATCCAGTAGCTCCAGCTCTCTAAAACTCACTTGTCTTGTGAAACGAGATCATTGCATCACCTACATTGCAAGGCAGTTGTAAAAAAAAGTACTTTGTAAGTAGTAAAATATCAGGTAGATGTGAATTGCTATTATTTTGAGGACTTTATAATGGCTTCCCTTGAGGAGCTTTCAACCTAGATAGGAAGGATCATTCAACTTTTATTAAACATATCCTATGTGGAGAACATTGTATTAGGTACTAGAGGAGCTACCAAGATGAAAAAAAAATATTGAGTTTACAGGGAGGAATAGGGAAGAGAGTATATGTAAACAATTTGTTTCCATGAACAATGAAAGGAAACCATTGGTTCTGCAAAGTACTAAGATCTAAATTTAGTGATTTTTTTAAGTAGAGAAACCTCAGAACAAAGCATATAGAGAGAATTCTGAGTCCTTACTTAAAGTGATCAGAATAGGGATCGAGTCCATCAGACATGTATCTCTGGAGGAATTAGATTTTATAGGAGGAAAGGGACATATATTGAAGAAAAGTAGTGGTGAAAAAATCCCAAAAAAGGGAAATGATCTATAAAGAGAATCAAGGGGAAACAGAGCATAAACTCATATGACTTTAGTGTAGTCTCTTTTTTAGGATGTAAAAAAAAATCATTTAAAAAATTGTCAGGATTACAGAGAGAAGAAATGATGGAAGAGTCAGATTCTAGGCTAAAGAGTTTGGACTTGAAGCAAAAGGAAATGTGGAGATTATCATACTGAGAGGACAAGAGCATATATCTTATTTGTGATCTGGGGCCCCCCACTTATAAATCCCTTCCCCAATAGGAGTGAGGGTGTGATTGTGAAGAGGGGGAAAAGTCAGCATGTGCTTTTCTTTTTGCTTTGATTTGGGATTGATGTAGTTCTTTTTCCTCTGTGTCCTTAGATTTTCAGGAGATCATCACATTCACATAATATTTTTAAACTCTGAGCTTTGAATCAAAAAAGAGATAGCAGAATCCACCCTTACTCTTTAGAAGAGCAATCACCTCAGCTGAGAGCTACCACTGAGGTACAGTAGGTGATAGAAGAAAGAAGATAAAGAGAAATAGAAACAAAAGCATGCAGGACACCCAGTATGAAGCAAGCTCAGGAAAGAGCAACTTTCAACAGAGAGCAAGTCCAGCAAGAGCTTTGGGAAGATAATACCAGAAGATATAGTGATCTTGTAATTTTTTAAAGTATTTTTTGGAAAACAGACCAGCCAGTAGCTAATTAGAACCTATAGGTATTTAAACTGTCTTTGAACTCTTTCCTCCTGTGGCAGAACTCACATCTCTGTCACAAACCACTAAGTGACTTGGAGTTAGAAAAACCACTTTAATCAGTTTGATTGACAATCTGCATTCCCCTTAAAACATTTTTAGGAACATCCTTCCAGAAACTCACAAAGGGGTGTCTGGAATTTCAGACATTGTGGTTTTCCTCATCTCTAAGATATTTTAGGGCCCCCACATAAATTAATCTGAGCAAACACACACATACACAAAAAAAAACAAGCTAAGAGATGGACTTCATTCTTTCTGCTTTAATCATGCATATATAGCTGACATTTAGCTGACATTAAGCCTCCTGGATCTGAGGAGTCCTACTTTAGGAAGCTCCCAAAATTGTGCCCTAAGAAGATAAACATTTAAGTGCCTAGTATGTGCCAAGAACTGTGCTAAGTGCTTTAAAAATATAACTTCCTAGGAACCAACTCTGAGAGATGATCTAAAATCTTCCCAGCTCCTAGAAACAATTGTTTTGTTTTTGTTTTTCCCTAGGAATGCTGACTCAGTGGGTAATTACCCTACAGAGAGTCTCTCAGACCTGTACTAGTTAAATTTTCAGTGGAAGCATTTACACCATGCATAAATACCACAAATGCCACAGATCAGAGCTTGGTTTATTGTTTTGTTGTTTAAGACTTAAGAAAGTGAGAGAGAAAGTGTTACTAATGCAAATTAAACTTAAAATGGTCTAGCCTTTCCAGAGAGCTACTTTTAAACATTTACTAGCAAACCCCTGGTTCTATTCCATACACTCTTAACAGAATAATATTGAAGAAACTCCCTCCATCCTCACTAAAGTTCCCCAGTTTCCCTAATATTAAATATAAATTCCTCTGTTTAGCATTTAAAGCCATTACTGACCCAGCCCTAAAGCAACTTTATATCTTTATACTTTATACTATACCTTAATACTCTTCATCCACAGGAAAGTTCAGCCAGACTGGCTTCTTTGCTGTTCCTCATGCACAACATTCCACCTCCCACCACTGTGGTTCTTACTGGATGCATGCAATGCTTGGAATACACTTCCTCTTCACCTCCATGTTTCAAAATTCCTAGTTTTCTTCAAAGTTCAGCTCACCACCCCTCTCACATGACTTCTCCTGATGCTTCCAGCTGCTAATGCTTCCTTGCTAGCTTGTGTTGAATTCAGGGACATGAAGATTCTTATAGAGCCTTATAGAAGAGAATGCGTAGTATAAAGGAAAGCACGCTGGACCCAGAGTCAGAAAACTGAAGTTTCAACCCTTTATGTTTAGGTTCTTCCACTTTGCTGCCCAGATGGTCCCAAACAAATCCTTCTAGGCAGAGAAGGGGTTAAAGGTGCCAACCTGTACAACAGTCCTGACAGCAGACAGTCCTAACTGACTAAACAGTTTAATCTAACAAACTAGACTAAAGTGTAATTGATAAATGTTTAACAAAATATATAAAAATACACTAGAATATAGATTCTGTTAATACTTGGTTTTCTAGGTCCATAGATGCCTGCAAAGATCCTCATATGGCTTAGTGACCCCCATTTGGTGAGAATATCACCACTGGAAGAGATGATCACTTAGGTCCCTTCTAGTTTTTCTTTCTGTGATTTATAAAGGAAATTTCATGAATTTTGGTTTTTGGAAGTCTTTTCCCCAGAATCATGGAACTAAAACAGGGGCATAAAAAAGGATGGCAGAGATTTGCTCCCATTTATCTCAGCCTTCCTTCCCCTTGTTCTCTCCTCACCCCCCCACCCCCAATGTCTTCCTCCTCCACAAAGGAAAGAGTATCACTTTAAGTGAAATCAAAGTAACACAACACCACTCCTCCTATGCCAAACTCTTCTGAATTGGAATTGTTCAGAGTTGGCCAATCTAGCCCAGTGTGGTCCACCCTGCCTGGTGAAGGGGTTGGATTAGGACTCAGGAAGATGCATTCTGGTCAGGCTTTCTCCTTTGACAAATAATCTCATTTATCTGCTCTTCAGTTTTCTGATATGGAAAAGTAAATAATTAGTGTTAGATGGTCTTATAGGTCCTTTCTAAATGTAACAAACTATAAGATTGTTCTATCACACCAAACTACAGACATCTGTATTTTGACCTCAGTCTTCTGAACCAAGAGACCTTGACCAACTGTGTGCCATCTCTTCCTCTATTCCCCCAACTGCAGCAGGCATTCAGTAAATAACTGTCCATTTTTTGATAACTTGGGAGAAGTTTATAAAAGAGAGTTTAATTTTTTGTCATTTTAATCCCCTGGGTCCATCATAGTGCTGAGCACATAACAGATATTGATAAATGCTTGTTAAATGATTGGTTGAAAAAGTATCCATGGGGAAACTGAGGCTCTTAGAGGCAAAATACCTACTAAGCAGGTGGGTGACCCAAGGGGTTAACACAGTTACCTTACTTGTTTGTATTCCTTTCTGAATTTCTTTTTTCTTTTTTTCCTATATGTTTTGTTGAATAATTCTTCCCAGGATCAACATTATGAAGGAGGCAGTTGGATACAGTACAGTAGATAGAGCATTGGATCTGGAGACAGAAAATCCTGAGTTCAAATTTGGCCTTAGATACTTAGTAGCTGTGTGATGCTGGGCAAGTCATTTCTTCTCTGTTTGCCTCAGTTTCTTCATCTATCATTGGTGCCTTTCAAAAATCAAGGACCAACATCAACCACAAAATGGGGATTAAAAATAGCATTAACCTCTGGGCAGCTAGGTGGGGCAGTGGATAGAGCACCAGCCCTGAACTCAGGAGGACCCGAGTTCAAATCTGGTCTCAGACACTTAACACTGCCTAGCTGTGTGACCCTGGGCAAGTCACTTAACCCCAGCCTCAGGAAAAAAAAAAAAAAAAAGCATTAACTTCCAGGAGCTATTGTGAGGATCAAGTGAGATAACAATTGTAAAGCAATTAGTACAGTGCCTGGCATGGGGTAAGTGCTATACAAATATTAACTATTATTGTTATTGTTATTATTGGAAGAGACAGAATTTCTTAATCTAAATCTATTATTATTTCTTCCATGTCACAATGCTTATTGTTGTCAAAACACACACACACACACACACACACACACGCACCTCAGCAATCACTACGCTTTAGATTCAATCACTCTAACTTCAACTTGAATTTTTTTCAGGGGCTCTCCTTGAACCTTAAATATTCTGTGAAATGTAGAAACATGAGTCAGCCAAGGGCAGTAGAGAGTGTTAGACTGGAGGCAGAAAGACCCAAGTTAAAATCTTACCTCTACTATATGACTTACTAACTATCACTAGGCAAATCCCTTACCTCTGCCTCAGTTTTCTCACTTTTAAAACAGGAGTAATAATAACATCTATCTTCAGTGGTTGTGAAAATCAAATGAGATTCAAATGAGAAAATCAAAAAAGCACTTTGAAGCAGCATATAAATGTCATTATTATTTATTATTATTACTCTGATATAGTAGATAGAGAGCTAGCCTCAGAGTCAAGAAAACCTAAATTCAAGTCTGTATTACCTGTATGATCCTGGAAAGATCACTTTACCTTCTCAGTGCTTTAAGGTAAAGCAACATTCACTTGCAGAGAGGATGCCAACCAGTATTAGCAAAGGGAATTTCCTCTTCACAGATTTCCTTGTATCAACAAAATCACACATCTAATCCTTAGCTTATATACAACCTGTCTAGAGGGAACAGAATGGATTTCCACACATGCACCTGTTCTTTTCCAGTAGTTCCCATGAGTAACTAACTTATTCATGCTTCATATGGTTTGGATTTCTGAAGTTGGTGGAAGTTAGGTCTAAATGTATATGTGGGGGTAGGGGCAGCATCTGCAGTTGGGGGATTTTCTGTGGCTTCAGACTCTTCTCCATAAGATCAGGGAATTTAATCAAGGACACAGTGCTGTCAGTTAGTTCATAAACATTTATAAAGTACCTACTATGTTTCAGGCATCATGGTAAGCATTGGAAATACAAAGAAAGGCAAAGAATAATCTCTGCCCTCAAAGAACACTCACAATATAATGGGGGAAACAACAGGCAAACAATTCTGTACAAATAAGCTATAGATAAAATAAACTGGAAATAATTGCAGAGGGAGGGAACTAGAATGAAAAGGAATTGGGAAGGGTTTCTTGTAGAAGGTAGGGGAAATGGAGATAAGAAAGAAAAATGTTCCAAGCAGGGGGCCAGTTGATGGAAATATTTACAATCTCCTTTTTATTCAACCTTTCCTGGCCCATAAACCAATACTGCTGGCATGGAGCCCTTTTCTGTGATCTATGCCAGGTCTCCCAGATCCCTCAGATCCATTTCTCTCAGACACAGTGTGTGATCTTAGCCAGGTGATTTAGATTTCCTGAATCTCAGTCTCTCTTCTATGAAATGGAAAAAAATAATCCCTAAACCTGATCATTTGTGAGTAGAAAATGTTCGTTCAAATCCATAAAAAGTGCTTCTGGAGCTCTTAAGAACCACAGACACTTCAAAGGGATACTAAGAAAGGGACCTTAAAAGTCATCATATCCAATTCTATGGATGAGGAAACTGACACCACAGGAAGACACATAGTGTACCTGAGATTCCACAGGTAAATGGTCCAGGTAACACTTGAACTCAGATTTTCTTACTCCAAATCCAAGCTCTTAATAGCTTGCAGGTTGGTCTCCTTGCTTCAAGTCTCTCTCTACTCTAAACAGTCACAAAGGCTGCTGAAGCAGGTGGTGTGGAGAGCTTAGAGCTTGCTCGGATATAAAAGAAATCAAAGTTATCTACTGAATCCTGGGCCATCCCCTCTCATCTCGATTTTTGTATTACTCCTAAGATTCTACTGATGATTTTGTGCAATTGCCTCACTGAAATCCAATTCACGCATGAGGCAAGATATCACCACGTAATATCATTGGTCCGCTTCAAAATGAAGGACAAAAAACAATTCCAGTTCATCCCAACTCAGCTATCAAACTGATCTTCCTAAAGTATATATCTGACCATGTCACCTCCTTATTCAATAAACTGTTATGGCTTCCTACTACCTCCAGAATTAAATATATAACCCTCTGTTTGACCTTTAAAATCCTTTATAACCTGACTCCTTCCTAGCTTTCCAGACTTCTTGGACTTTCCTTCCCTTATGTATTCTGCAATCCAGTGACACTAGCATTTTTGCCATTTCTCAAATAAGACATTCCATTTCCCATCTCCAGGTATTTTCACTGGCTTATTTCCCCATTCTTGGACTGCTCTTCCTCCTCATCTCTGCCTCTGGCTTCCTTCAGATCTCAGATAAAATTCCACCTTCTGCATGAAACCATTTCCCCATCCACTTTATCCATAACATAATTATCTGTAACAGCCTTCCCTCTGAGGCTACCCTCAATTTAGAGAAGACTGGCTGGAAGCTGTGGAATATTACAGTTTCTGAAGAACTGAATCTGAGAATGACCAGAAGGTGAGAGAAAAAAAGTATAGCAGGTATGAATAGCTACAACATATTACCAAGGAGGAATTACAAAAAAGTAGCTTGTTAGTATATAATTATTTGTGTGATGTCAAAATGAAAATCCCTGAAAAGATCACTGTGAAACAATGGGATTCACTAACCCTTCTTTAACTTCCCACTTTCTTCACTCTCTTCATTCATTCATTCTCTTTCTGTGAAGAAACAGAGTCCCAGCAGAAAGAGACTAACCAAAATCAGTCACATCTGGATTTTCTCTTTCTTTTCTTTTTTTTTTTTTTCCTGAGGCTGGGGTTAAGTGACTTGCCCAGGGTCACACAGCTAGGAAGTGTTAAGTGTCTGAGATCAGATTTGAACTCAGGTCCTCCTGAATTCAAGGCTGGTGCTCTATCCACTGTGCCACCTAGCTGCCCCATCTCTTTCTTTTCTATGTGATTCCAATCTCTTCTTTATTCAAGCTTTATTTTACTTTTCTTCAGTCCATAAATCAAAGCTATTGACAAAGAGGGCTCTTCTCTCAATCTAAAATCAAATAGAGCTTCCCATAGAAGGGAATATCATAGAGGGGATCTTTAGCATCCCCTCTATTAAGCCAGGATGACCTTCTGGTCCTTGTGGTATATCCTGATAGTGTAGAAAGAATACTGACTTTGGAATCTAGAAATCATGGTTCATAATTGGGCATAGATACTAATTAAGGTCTCTACCTCTCTACTCCGAGCCACCTCACTTTCTGCCCTTGTACAACGGGAATAACATTACTTGCCCTACTTACCTCACAGGGTGGTTTGAGGAAAAAAACCCTAGAAATGTGTCATTCTCAGCAGCTGATCTCCTGATCCTATATAAAAACAGCTCCTTGTTCTTCTTTTGATTTGAAATTAAACTCTTTGGGATCCTCCAATACATTTCAGCGTCAACCTTTCAGATACTTATTGATACTACTTTGTAAGACTCCATCCTTTTAAATGAGCCATGCTGCTGAAAAGGATTTCTAATCCAACCCTCCTCATTTCTAAAAGCCTTATATAAATGTCAAGAGAATAAGCTTTCATGTAGTACTTTTTAGGTATTCCACTATGTGGAGTGCTTTTATTTGATGCTACAACAACCCTGCAAGGAAGAGACCTGTTATCTCCACTTTATAGTTGAGGAAATTGAAGTAAACAGAAGTTGAATGATTTGTCCACAGACACATAGACATTAATAATGATAACAATAATTTATTGTTCAATTACATCCAAGTCTTCATCACCGCATGGACCACAGCATATTAATGCTGTCCATGGACTTTCTTGGCAAAAAAAACTGGAGTGATTTGCTGTTTGCTTCTCCAGTGGATTAAGGTAAAAAGGGGTTAAGTGACTTACCCAATCACACAGTTAGTGTTTGAGGCCAGATTTAAACTTAAGTTTTTCTGCCTCCAGGCCCAGGGCTCTAGCCATTGAGCCATCTTTCTGTCCCTAACATACTGGAGTGGTTTGCCATTTAATTTTCCAATGAATTCAGTTGAAATTAAATTAAATTTTATATTAATTAAATTATTTATTAAACAAAATTAAAATAATTTATTATAACAATTCATTAATAATAAATAATATTTATTAATAATTAATTAAATGTAATGAAATTAAAATTAATTAACCTATCTAGCTCACACTTATAGTACTTTATATATGCCAGGCATTGTGCACTTTACAATTGTTATCTCATTTGATTCTCACAACATCTATAAGAAGCAGGCGCTATTATTATCCTCATTTTACAAATGAGGAAACTGAGGCAAACAGCATTTACAAGATGTGCCCAGAGTCACTCAGCAAGTAAGTAAATATCCGTGGCCAGATTTGAACTCAGGTGTCCCCAATTTTAAACCCAGTATTCTATACTGGGCACCTGCTGCCTCAATATTAACTATTATTATTGTTACCATTATTATGTTACAATTATATGGATAAGAAAACTGAAATCTAGGAAGATTAAAAGATTTGTAGAAGCAGCAGAGGAGGTATTTGATCCCAGGTCCTATGATCTAGTGTACTTTCCATTCTACCAGAGGGAGTTATGGCTCCTGGTTCTCTCCTCCGAATGAATATTTATTCACTCAACCCTTCATGAGTTTCTCCTACTATACACAGTGCATTATGGAGCTGTCAGAATGGACATTCCCCCAAAGGAGAGTAATCTCTTTGCACTCCCATGCAAAGGCAGGACCTGGGTCCCTGATCCAGAAGGACAAGGAGAAACAAAACAAAGGAAAACCTAAGATAGGTGATCTTCAATGCATCATATTTGTGCAAGGTGAAATTTCCTAAAAAGATAAGGCTCAAACTATATATGCAAATATATCTATCTATGCAGGTATGCAGGCTTACAATTACTTCATATCTACAATTAAGTTTTATGAAAGCTCCTGCAGGCACCTCTGTGCTATTCATTTCTCCAGGGCCTCAGTTTTTACTCAGAGAATATGAGAGTGATTAGAACAGATAATCTCTAGGATCCTTTTCATTTCAGTTGAGTTCTAGACATCTCCAATTGGTCTTCTGACCTAGCGCAACTACAATGTGTTCCTACAAAACAGGCTGAAAAATGCTTATATGATTTTCTCCATGGTCATTATTGTCCCCTTTTTCTCCATGACCTCTAGAGTTATACTAATCTGGACTACTTCCTCCCCAGTCTTTATCCTGTTTCCTTAGAAGGGAGTCTTTCTTTGTCTATATTGATGTTATATATTTGGAGTCAGAGCTATTGGACTGATTTGTAGTTTCATGGAAATTAGTGACCTGCATGTTTATAGCCCAGGGTCTTCTTCAGGTACAACTCCTTATCACCTCCACCACTTATATAATTGTAACCATAAGGCTTCCTGACCCAGGAAATAATAACCTTAGAAATGAACTCCTTGAGGATGATAATGGGGCAGGTTGGAAATCCCAATATTTTTAGGGTTCAGCACTATGACCATTAAAAGCTGCTCTAACTGGGTTCAAGGTGTATTTTTTAGTAAGCATCTACCCAAAATCATAATTCACAATCCTCAATGTTTATTTTTTTCTTTTAAAAAGCCAACTGATTCCAACGCAAAAAGACAATTAAATAGCTTAGTCAAAATAAGTGAAAAAAGAAAATCTATCCCATGCACATGGAGTATAGTCTCCCACAGGTATCTCAGGGGGAAAGGGAACATGAGTGAAGAAAGTATACACATTATGAACGTAAATTGAGAAAAGCACATAAAGGTAGGGGACACAAGGCAAATGTCTAAGGGACATCCATAGTTGGGGAGTTCATGATCCTAAAACAATGTCCCTGCCGGGAACATGCCTCCAAGCACTACTGCTTTCTTCTCTACAGAGCCCCCATGTTATGTGGATAGTGGATAGAAGGTTTCTCCATTCCTATACCATGCTAAGTTCCTTTGCAGGTCTATCATTCTTAGTTATACTCTAATCCTTGGATTTCTTTGCTAAACTTCTATCTTCTGGTTCTCCACTGAATTACAGCTGCTATGAAATCTTTTCCTTATAAGAAAAATTTCTAGGCTCTTTTAGATTCTTTTAGCTTAGACCTCTTTTAGCTTAGACCGTCGTGAGACAGGTTAGTTTTACCCTACTGATGAGGGGTTGTCGCCATAGTAATCCTGCTCAGTATGAGAGGAACCGCAGGTTCAGACATTTGGTGTATGTGCTTGGCTGAGGAGCCAATGGGGCGAAGCAACCATCTGTGGGATTATGACTGAACGCCTCTAAGTCAGAATGAGCTATTTCAATTCTTTTGTGCTTCAGACCCATAGCCTCAGCTACACATAGACATTCAGCAGAGAAGTCATTTAGACATTGTCTTTTAAACTGCTTTTCTTCTGCCTCAACTGTCATTCTTTGAATTCAATACTGTTTAAGTTAGAATATAAAAATTCCTTTCTAACCCCAAGAACCTGGACACCACCTATGTCTATGCAAATCTCTTCAGGAACTTCATTGTTCCTTCATTTTACTCTCCTTGGTTAGGGACAAGATGGAGCTAGCAAATTTTTGTTCTGCATTCCTGTCAGCAACAAATCACTGCTGTCTTTTTGTGTGTTAGCAACATATTACTCAGGAAAGTCTTCTCTGATTAACCCTCCAAAACTGAGTTGGATCTAGGTAGCAGAAGTGAAGGGAATAAAGGGGGAAAGTAAAGGAGGAAAGGACCTAGATGATCTATACCAGGCCATCTTAAACTTTTGTCCATTTTCAATTCTTTTTTGCCCAAGAAATTTTTATGTGACCCAAGATATATACATATGTATATGTAAATTTACAAATCAAATATTTACTGACAATAAATCATAATTTTATAACCCCACATGTTATAAGACCCTCATCTAGGGTCATAAACCACAGTATAAGAAGCTGGAATCTACATATCAGACTAGTAAACCTCTGGATGATAGAGAGATGTCTTCATTGTTCTAACCACCATAAAGGAACTGTGAATTTGGGCATGGGGCGGGGAGGGAATGACGCCTGTTTATTTGACCTCTCAGGACAGGTGCACTATGCCTCCCTCCTCCATCTGTGTTCTAACCCAAGAGCTATTATTCCCCCCACAATTGCTCATAATAAGCTGTAAGCCCCCCCTCCTCCCAGCTCAGCCAAGCACTTGAGCCCCCCTGACTGGCTGCTTGCTCGAGGATTAGCTCCTCTTTGGGGACCCCACAATGGCCCTCCACATCTTTTGTTCTTCTGTTTGTGGCAAATATTGAAACTCTCTCCTGAAACCCATTACAGCCTGTTCACCCACTGGCACAAAGGCTTTCCTCTCATCACTAGGGCAGACCTGATGCCTGGACGCTCCTTGCTACTGTACCAAAGAGCTTCACCTGCAGCTGCTTCTCCGGTTACCGATGAGATAGCATTCAGCTCCAAATATCTCACTGCTGGGACTGACCAGGCAGCCAGGAAACAAGTCTAGATTCAACTTCTGAGACTCATTCTAAGGTCTTTTTATTTGTAGAGAAATGGTGGCCAGAGTGAGGTCCTCCCTGAGTTTATTATAAGAAAATGGAAAGAACATTTTCAGGTTCCAGGTTTAGAACAGTTCCCTATAGAGAGATGGTAAATGTTGAATATGCCAAAGATTTCGTTCCCTCAAAGGCTCAATTTCTGATTTAAAGTAGTGAAGTGTGGAGAGTGGAAATAATAATAATAGCAAATTCACACCTTCAAAGCACATTGTCTGTATTCACTCATTTGGCCTTCATAATTTTCTGAGGTTGGACAAATAAGTATTAATATTCCCATTTTATAGATGAGGAAATTGAGTCTTAGAGAAGTAACTTCATACAGTTAATAAGTAGGGGACCTAAGACTTTGGATCCAGTTCTTCTGTTTGATGTCTCTTCCACTACACCAACTGCTCCTTGAATAAACTAGTGATGGAGATTAATTCTTGGGAGAAAGAATACTCCAAAGAAATAGAGGGAAAGGGGACTTTAAAAACCCTCAGTAGATACTACTATGTCTTTAAACCACCATTCTACATTTCCCTTCCCTTTCATAGCCACACTTCTAGAAAAAGTTTACATTCCACTTCACCTCTCAATCAATTCTCATCATCAATGGCTTTGAATTACATTATTCATCCAAAACTGCTGTCTCTTAGTTGCTGAATCTACTGGCGTTTTCTTAATCCTCATTCTTTATTACCCCTTTGTAGCCTTCAATACTGCTAGTCACACTATCCTCCTGCATGTTCTCTCTTCTCTGAGTTCTCCTGTTATGTCCCATTGCTGTGTCATCACATGTCCTGCTTCCTGATTTTGGGGACACCTCCAAGGTTATTTCATAGGCTCTCTTCTCTATATACTCACTGTTTCTGTCTCTCTCTGTCTCTGTATATCTATCTTTCTAGTCTCTATCTTATCTCTCTGTATCTGTCTCTGTTTCTGTCTCTCCGTCTCTGTCTCTCTCTCTTTTTCTCTCTCTTTGAGTGACCACATCAAAGCATATGAATTCAATTATCATCTCCACACAAATGACTCCCAGATCTATAATTCACCCCTAATTTCTCTCCTGCACTAGAGTGCCACACCATCAGCTCCCTATTATGCATTTCAAACTCATTTGCATAGGCATCTCAAAAAAACACCAAAACAAAAAACCTCCATGTTCTAAGATATTTGTAGCAGTTTCTTTTGTGGTTGCAAAGAACTAGAAATTGTGAGGATGCTCATCAGTTGGGGAATGGCTGAACAAGCAGTATATGATTGTTATGGAATATCATTGTGCCATAAGAAATGATGAACTAGATAATCTTAGAAAAACAGGGATAGACTTACACAAAACAATGAAGACCAAGCTAAGCAGAACCAAGAGAACAGTAATATTGTTTTAAGAACAACTTTGAGTGACTAAGTCATTTTGGTTATTATAAATAACAAAATTAACTATAAAAGACATATGAAAAAAGGCACTGCATCTAGACAAAAAACTGATAAATAGAAGTATGCATAGGATGATTTATATGTAGATGGTATATGTATAAATATATATATGTATAAACACACACACACACACACATATATATATTAACTCTAGCAAGGCCTACATAAGAGATTTGCAGTTTCATGGGCAATCATCTTTTTTCTTATACTATGTTATAGAAATGCTTATTTCTTCCACAAATTAAAAAAATTAAATAATGTTTCAAATTTCAGATGGCCACCACAGAATTCATTATCTTCCCTTCCCCTCCAAATCTACTCCTCTTCCAGAATTCCCTATTTCTACTGAGAGTATACTTTCAGTCTCAACCTGTAATCATCTTCTATACCTTTCTCTTTCTCACCCCACATTTCCATTCAGCTGCCAAATATCACTATTTATACCTCCACAATATCTCTTCTATTCATCCTCTTCTTTTTTGTTGTTTTTAAACTCTTTTTTTTCCCCTGAGGCTGGGGTTAAGTGACTTGCCCAGGGTCACACAGCTAGGAAGTGTTAAGTGTCTGAGACCACATTTGAACTCGGGTCCTCCTGAATTCAGGGCTGGGTGCTCTATCCACTGTACCACCCAGCTGCCCCTAAACTAATTTTTTTAATGAACAAAAATTCTTCCTGTCCCATCTTTCCTGCCCCCCAATTGACAAAAATAAGAAAAAGAAAACTTTTATTATAAGAATGTTTATCCAAATAAAACAAATTGCTACTTGGCCAAGTTTGAAATTATATCTGCCGTCTGCATCCATCATCTCTCTATCAGGAGGTGAGTAGGCAGAATAAAATCTGGTCATTATGTTGATCAGAGTTTCTAAGTCTTTCAAGCTATTTGTCTATACAGTATTGTTATCATCATATAAACTGTTCTGCTTCTACTCACCTCTTTCTGAATCAGTTCATACAAGACTTCCTAAGTTTCTCTGAAGTCTCGTTTATCATTTTTTATAACACAACAGTGTTCCATTATATTTGTGTGCTATTACTTATTTCAGATGTTGGGCATGCCCCTCAGTTTCCAGTTCTTTCCCAGCACACACAAAAATGCTGCTGTAATTATTTTTTTATATCCTTAGGATCTATTTTGCTTAGAACTACCATTTCCTTAAATCTATTTTTCCTCTTATTAGTCCTCTCCCTTATGTTCTTTCCTTTCTTTTTCCTGTTCAGAAAAATATATTTCTGTATCCAACTATGAGAATATTTTTCCTTCCTTTGACCAATTCTGAGAGTGAGGTTCAAATATCAAACACTCCTTCCATCCTTCTTTAGTTATGTGTAGATTTCTACTTGTGTATGTGAGATAATATCTCCTGACATTCTTCTCCCTTTCTCCCTCTAGTGTGTTCCTCTCTTCTTCTTCACTTGTGTTTCAGCCAAAAAGATGGCTTTATTCCTTGCCAAGACAAATCCCTCTTTCTCCAAAAGTGTTCCCATTTCCTTCAACAAATTACTCCTTCTGTCATCTCCACTGTATTATCACTTATCTTTAATCTCTTCCAGTCTGACTCCTTCCCTAATAGTAAACAAACATGCCCATGTTTCCCCATCTTCAAAAACCTCTCATTTGATCCTTCCAATCCCACTAACTCTTTGTCTGTTGTGGTTAAACTCCTTCAGAAAGTCATCTCTAACAAGTGACCCATAAAGGAGGAAAAAGGACCAATGTGCAAAAATGTTTCTAGCAGCTCTTTTTGTGGTAGCAAAGACTTGGAAAATGAGTAGATGCCCATCAGTTGGGGAATGGCTGAATAAGTTGTGGTATATGAAGATAATAGATTATTACTGTTTTATAAAAAGTGATGAGCAAGCTGATTTTAGAAAAACCTGGAAAGATTTACATGAAGATGCTCAGCAAAAGAAGCAGAACCAAGAATACGTTGTACAGAGTAACAGCAAGAACATGCAATGATCAACTATGAAAGACTTGGTTCTTCTCAGTGGTTCAGTGATCCAAAGCAATCCCAATAAACTTTGGATAGAAAATGCCATTTGCCTCCAGAAAAAGAACTATAAACATTGAATATAAATCAAATGTTCACTTCTTTTTTCTGATTTTTTTTCTCTCCCATGGTTTTCCCCCTTTGTTCTGATTTTTCTCTCCAACATGATTAATAAAGTAATGTGTATTTTAAAAAATAAATAAAAATAAAAAATTTCTGATCTGGGTTGGATCTAAACACTACACATGTAAACACGAGTCAGTTGAAGTTTCAATAGACTCAGCCATTATCAGTCAGATGGAAAAGTTTTTTTAGTTTAGAATGACAGAATTGTAAATTCCCTCTGGATCTGGAATTCCTATCCTGGTTATTCCCTTGCAAGCTTCAAACTGGACTATAGGCTGAAACTGAGACCCTATTCTGCCTCTGAGACTAATACCATACATATGCTTTTTGCTAGGGCAGAAACCACCTCTTACTCAGGAACATCACCCCAGATCCTCATGATTCAGAATAGGGTATTGTGCAACAATGACAACCGTTGACATATCTGGCTGCACAAAGTTAAGACTCTTTGCTGAGTCTGTGGAATAGCCTCTTCCTACACTGAAGAGTTACATTGGACCATTCTGGGCTAGACCTTGGTCTCCATTGTATACTTTGTCTCTCTCTGAGTCTGACCTGTGTTGTGATGTTTTTCTTTGATTTCTCTACCAGAATAAAGTCTGGTGCATTTCCTAGATCTATTGAAAGATTGTGAGGGAAAGGATAGGGCTCAGCTGCACTTCTTCTTTTGACTCAATGATGACTCTCTTCTTCCATCCCCTTCTCTCCAATCTCCTGGCCACCAACCTATTGAAGACTTTCACCACTCCTTGCCTAGTCTATGGCAACTTGGTCTCCAAATCAGTTTCCTTGCCATACATCTTTCACTTGTTCTAGACATCCTCCACTAGCTGTCAAAGGGATTCTCCTAAAGAGCAAGACCACTCATCTGTCTACCCTACTCAAGAAACTCCACAGGTTCCCCATTGCCTCTAGGATATAAATATCCATTTGGTCATTAAAACCTTGCTTGAATCTTCCTTTCCAGAATTATACATTACTCCCTTCTCTCTCTCCTCTTTCATAGTTCTTCTCAAGCATTACCTTCTACGTGAAATCTTTCCTGATTCACATAGCTACTAGGACATTCCCTTCAAATTACTTTGTACTTCTTTTGTACAGATCTATTTTGTATATACTTTTATGAGGTCATATTATATATGCCTAGACAGTGTCAACCTCTTGGAGTTAGAGATTGTTTCCTTTACCACTCCCTGGCTTCTGATCCTGACTCTGCCACTTAGTGTCATAGGACCTTGGGGAAAGTTACTTGAGCCCTTTGAGATTCCAAATTTTAGAAGACAATACCTTGGGTGAATGCTCCACAGAGGATTTGTCAAAAGCCAAAGGTGGGCATAACACAGCATGAGATGATATGAAGGAATTTTAATCTTTTTTAATGAAGAGATTTTCTACTTTGTTGGGATAAACTATGTAGATTCATATGTATCTTGTCTACCCAAACAAAATAGAAACTGGGTGAATCTATCATTTTTCTTGGGATTCACAGAGGGCTAAGCTGAAGACTAACCAGGAAGTAAATCCTTTATAAATTTTTGCCATTTTAGTGATTGAGAAGCAATGTAATGCAGGAAACAGAGAATGGACTTAGAATCTGACTAAACCTCCATCCAAACCACAATTTCGTAACCTTATACAAGTAAACTAATTGGCTAGTCAACATATATCTATTAAGGGCAGCTAAGTGAAATAGTGAAGAAAGCACTTGCTCTGGAGTAAAGAGGACCCAAAATCAAATTTGGCCTCAGACATTCATTGACTAGCTGTGTGACTCCAGGCAGGTTACTTAAGCCCAATTGCCTCCAAAAGAAAGAAATCTTTATTAAATGTCAGGAAACCTATTAGGTTAAGAAAATAAAGTAAAAAAGATCGGAATTCAAATTCTGCCTCAGATACTTACAAGATATGTGATATTTATTAATTTTGTGATTCTAGGCAAATCATTTAATCTTTTTGCCTCCGCTTCCCCATCTGTACAATGGGGATAATAGTAGCATCTACCTTAAAAGGTCATTGTGAGTATAAAATGAAGTGATTAAAAGAAATGATAATTTTAAATTCTAATTATAATTGGTATAATTATACAAAATGATGGAGAAAGAATCAGTAAAGGTCTCATATAGAAGGAAATGTTTAAGCTAAACCTTGAAGAAAACTAGGGATTTTAATTACCTCTTAAATTCTCAGTTTCCTCATCTCCAAAACAGGAGTGATAATAGTTACTATCTCACAGAATTGTTGTGAGTTTCAAGTGAGATAACGTTTACAAAGGGCTATATATATTTTTGATTGCATAGTCAAGTGACTAACATTCTTCTTCAGAAAAAAAATGAAGTGTTGAAGTGTCTCCTAGTCTTCTCAGGACCAACATATTCTTTCCTCAACTTCTCTCTGTTGGCAGAACAGAAATGGAAGCTGACTCACAATTTTTACTGCCAAAGCACTATAGAAAACAAAATAGAAAGAGGAAATTTCAAGTTCTAATCCCTTGTTATGCAATTAAAAATTAGAACAAGCAGAGGATTTCTGATGGATGAAAAATTCCTAGGAAGTTTGGGAATCCATCTAAATCTGAGCTGGATTACTGCCAGGGCTTGCCCATAAGTACCATGGAATTTCATAATTCAAAACTAGAGCTTTGTCAAAGCAGTCATCCTTCTGGAGACATTCTTCAGAATTCAGCCTAACATTGTAAAAAATTAGGCAGCTTTTGCTTCAATGGAGGAAACTTATTTGAAAATGGAAATACTTTAGAGATAACATAGTGTTCAGGAGCCTAAGGATCTGAGTTCATAACCCACTTCAGCTACTTACTTCTGTGTGATCTTGAATAACTCAAATCACATCAGGCAGCTAGGGGATGCAATGGGCAGAGCTCTTGACCTGGACCTGAGTTCAAATTTAACTTTACTAGTTATGGGATCCTAAGCAAGTCATTCAACTCTGCCTCAATTTCCCTAACTGTAAAATGGGGATAATAATAGTACATCTCTCCCAAAGATGTTTCAAAAATCAGAAGAGATAATATTTGTAAAACACTTAGCACAAAGCCTGGCACAAAGTGTGCTTATTAAATTCTTGTTTCCTCCTCCATTCTTCCATGATCTTTCTATTCTTCTATAAAATTAAGGAAGAGAACAAAAAGATTTTACAGTTTCCTTCCTCTTTAAGATGATGTTATAAATCAATCTGTGTTTAAAATAAATAAAACAAACAAACAAACAAACAAGACTTATGATGTTGCAAGAAGGGATAGCTCAATCTCCCTTATCCCCTTTTGTGTAAAGGAAGGAACAGGGGACCTTCTAAAATCTCTAGGATATCAGAAACTACTTGAAAATCCAGATCATCTCAGCAATTGTTTGGTTCTGATTCTAAGTCCTAACCTCTAGGCCACTTCTGACAGAGTTCTCCAGAAGTAATCACCAAGCAGATTATTTTTTATAGTCACCAAGACTATTTTTTCAGCCTCAGGGCTGAAAGTCACCAGAGTGCCCTTGTCTCCTGCTCTTTTTTCATTCAATTACCATTCTTATCACTAGGTGGAATTCATTCCTTGAGCTTTATAAACTGAGTCCCTGAGTGGCGATCTCATGATGATTCTTTCTACTTCCCTCCCCCTTGATCATAAGAGGTTGGTGATGAAAATAATGAACCTCCTAGTGAAAACCCAGGGAGACATTGCTGTTACAGGTGCTTTCAGATGGAGTTGCCAAAGGTCCCTGCAGGCAGGATTTTCCCTTGGCTCTGACAGCAACTAGATAGATGACTCCATCAGTCATTTGCTCCAATCTCAGGAATTCAAAGAGGTATCAAGAAATCAACTGAGGAAGGATTAAGAATAGAATGGAAGGAGCCAAGATGGTGGACTAGAAGAACACTCAGCAAGCTCTCTCTACAGTCCCCCACTGTCACCAAACAAGGATATGGACAAGCAGGTTTCTGGGAGAAAATCAAATAGTCACATGGAAAAATGCTCTAAGTCACTATTGATTAGAGAAATGCAAATTAAATGAACTCTGAAGTACTACCTCACACCTATCAGAATGGCTAACATGACAGAAAAGGAAAATGACAAGTTCTGGAGAGGTTGTGGAGAAATTGGGACACTAATGCATTGTTGGAAGAGTTGTAAACAAGTCCAATCATTCTGAAGAGTGACTTGGAATATGCCCAAAGGGCTGTCAAACGACACAAACCTTTGGACCCAGAAATATCACTATTAAGTCTGTATCCCAAAGGGATCACAGAAAAGAGAAAAGGACCTTTTTGCACAAAAATATTTATAACAACTCTTGTTGTAGTGGTAAAGAATTAGAGATCAGGGGCTTGCCTTGCAACAAGGGAATGGCTGAACAAGTTGTGGTACTTGATTGTGATGGAATACTATTGTGTTATAAGAAATGATGAACAGTATGGTTCCAAAGGAACCATGAAGAAAAATGCTATCTATCTCCAGAGGTAGAACTGATATACTCTGAATGTAAATTGAAGCATATTTCTTAAACTTTATTTTTCCTATTTTATTTTGTTTGTGTCTTCTTTTGCAACATGTCTAATATGGAAATGTTTTGCATGAGTTCACATGAATAACTAATATCAAATCACTTGCTTTCTCAAGGAAGTAGGAGAGAGAAAATTTTAAACTCAAAATTGTTTTAAAAATGGTTTAAAAATTTTATGTAATGTTGGATTATTTGCCCTCTAGGGAATGGGGTGGGGGAAAGGGAAGGAAAAAATTTGAAATGCAAGGTTTTACAAGGATGAATGTTGAAAATTATCCATGTGTATATTTTGAAAATAAAAAGCTTTAATAAAAATATTTCTTAATTAATATAATTGTTAAATAATAAAGTAAAATTTTTTTTTAAAGAATTGATTAAAGAAGAAATAGATTAGACAATATCTTACATAACACTTTCCAAAGAAGTCAAACACCAACCAGGTAGACCATTTAAATCAGACGCCTTCCTTCCTCCTACTCCACAAAACTTAAATGGCTATCAATGAAAATGTTATCATCAATGATGTCATCTCCCAGAGTATCAAGTATGATTAAGCCAAGGAATACTGGTTCCTTGTTATCCTACTCACCCTAACCCAAATCTAAATACTGTACTTTTGTCTGGATGTCAAGGCTTTTCCATAACTAGTTCTCCTCCAATCTTATCTTTTAATGTACCCTGAATCAACTGGGTTGACTTACTCACTTGCACTTTGAACTCATCATCTTGAGCATTTGTTTCCTTCTCTCCAAATCCTAATTCTCCTTTAAGGCCCAGATTAAAACTCATCACTTCCATTAAGAAGTTTTTCTTGACCACACTGTGCCTCAAAAATAAAAGTTCCTTAAGAAATGATTGCTAAATTGAATTGAACTAAATAACCTATGGTGCTCTTTTTTTTTTGTCTGAATTCCTATAAAATTTCAAGTCTGTATAATTTATTGCTTACAATATCAGAGATAGTAGATAGTGTAAAGGATAGAGTAGTGGATTGAAAATCAGGATGAGCTGAATTCAAATTTGTCTCAAATCTCTTACTACATTTATTACCTCCTGGCCATAAGCAAGTAATTAAACCTCTCTCAGCTTTAATTTCAGAGAGAGACAGCGATACAGAGAAAAAGACAGAGAGAGGGAGAGAGAGAGAAAGAGACAGAGACAGGGAGAGACAGAGAGAGAGACAGAGAAAGAGAGAGAGGCAGAGAAAGAGAGAGAGAGACAGAAAGAGAGACAGAAACAGAGACACAGAGAGAGAGGCAGAGAAAGAGAGAGAGAGAGACAGAAAGAGAGACAGAGACAGAGAGAGACAGAAAGAGAGACAGAGACAGAGACACAGAGAGAGAGAGGCAGAGAAAGAGAGAGAGAGAGGCAGAGAAAGAGAGAGAGAGAGACAGAAAGAGAGACAGAGACAGAGAGAGACAGAGAAAGAGAGAGACAGAGAAAGAGAGAGAGAGACAGACAGACAGAGACAGAGACAGAGAGAGACAGAGAGACAGAGAGAGAGAGAGAGAGAGAGAGAGACAGAGAGGCAGAGAGAGGAGAAGAAGAAGGAGAGGGAAAGGGAAAAGGAGAGGAAAAGGGAGAGGGAGAAGAAAAGGTAAAGAGAGAGGGAGACAGTGAGATGAGCCAGAGACAGAGAGATGGGGGGTGAAGAGAGAGACAGAGGAGAGAAGATATTTGGATGTCTTTGGACTCTAAATCTATGATTCCTAAGGCTATCTTACATCTATGTCTTCTTTTCCCAGCTAGATTCCTATTCCTTGAGAACCTTTAATGCTCTGTAGTCCCACTCCCAGAATCTAATATGCTACCTTGTATTTAGTAAACACTGGGTAAATATTGGGTTGATACTGTGAGGGATTGAAAATCCTATCCAAAAATGACTACTCAGAGATCACTCATAGAAAAGCAGAATTATTTATTAGAATCTCGAGAAGCGGACCCCATCCTGGTCTGTGAGCCAGATTCACAGCAGGAGAGAGCCACTCCCTTGAAGATGCTCACGACTTTTATACATTTCAGACAAAGAACCTTCAAAATCCCCCCCTCCATAGGTTGTGATTGGTCATATTTGGTCAGTAGAATGCAGCTGGTGATGTGATTTATAGCTTCTTCGGCCACTGGGTTAATCCCTATTTGGGCAAAGGAATGCAGCCACGGCCTTCACGTGACTGGGGCCTATAGGCCTGATTTTACGTTAGCTAGCAGTCTCTGATCAATATGTGCTTAATCTGTAAGTTCTTCACCATACCTTACTCCACACAATACTGTACTAGCATAATAAGGGGTATAGATTACTTCTGCCTATAATGAGTTTTTTTCTGCCACACTTTCAGTTTTTCCCCAGTTCCAAAATAGGACAAGACTCCAATGTTCTACCCTACCCTCTTTGTGGAAATTGAGTGTGATTGTCAGCATGAATCGACAAAACAAAGATAGCAACCACATAAGAGGGTCTCTGATATGAACTGTACATCTGTTTTTGCATCAGTGACACAGGTAATAAGTCTAACCCAAATCTGGCCACCATTTTTTGTTTGTTTGTTTTTTTGGAAATTGACAATACTAGATGATTGCTGGCTAAGACATAAAGGGAAGTGAATAAGCAGATAAATGCTATAAATTTGAACTGATATATTCCTTTCCTCCATTGTTAGGAAGACAAGGGAATTAGTTGAGGGAAACAAATATTTTGTACTTCATTTCCTTATTTTTGTTTCCCTAAAAAGTAGTTGCTTTTTATTCATGTGCATCTGCTTTGATTTGGCATTCATAGGTTTGGGGTTCAGAATTATGGATCTGAATTTATGAGGGACCCAGAGAGGCACCAAGAACTTAAGTTATCTCTGAAGAGGCTACTAGACTGCCAGTTTCCAAAGAATTGGGATAAAATAAACTAATAAAGCACAAACTAGTAAAAATGCATTTTGTGCTTCAGATAAATTATCGCATTTGACCCTCACAACAGCCCTGTGAAATGAAGAAGGCAGATAAGATTATCACTATTTTACAGATGAAAAAACAAAAGATTAAACAGGTTGGGGATTTTCCCATAGTCCCTCAGCTAATAAAGACCAGAAAAGTGATGCCATTGAATGCAGTGCTTCCTCTTCTACACAAACTTGATTCTGCAAAGGTCTTGCAAGTGAGATGAACTTTCATCAAGCACAGTTTAATCTCATTTCAAGAATTCAAAAGGTACTTTAGGATCTTCTTGCTTAGACCCCAGGGTTTAAGCTCATTTTAAATGTCAGTGTAATAGCAAAACCCAGACCAGGCTTAACAGAAATATCCCGAGAGTCCTTTACTGGAGCCCAGAGCTATAACTAGGAATTCCTGGATATGAGGCAAGAAGTCAGTCAATCATTCAACAAGCTTTATTAAAATTTATTGTATATCAAGCACAATGCTAAGAGCTAAAAATACAAAGAAATAAACACAATTCCTTCTGTCAAAGAGCTCTCATTTTAATAGAAAGAAGAACATGTAATTAATAAATATATAAGATTCTAACATGGAGAACAAATGGGAAGTAATTTTAGAAGAAAGGAATTTATAACAAGGAGGACTTGGGAAGACTCCCTGTAGAGGGTAGGAATTGATGGTTAGAGTTAAACTATGAATTTAAATACTGGGATATGGAAGGGAAAAAGTAAAAGTTTGGGGGGAAACAGAAGTTTGAGGTTGCTATTAGGAAAATCTGGCCACATTAGGATAGGAGGGAACATGTATCTGTTACTTTCTAGCTGGCACAATAAACAGAGTAGTGACTTGAAGTCAAGAAATCCAATGTTCAAATCCTGCATTAGATTCTTACTAGCTCTGTGATTCTTGGTGAGTCACAAAATAACTGGCTCAATTCCCCCAACTGTAAAATGGGGATAATATAGCATTTCTCAGAGTTGTTGTGAGGATCCCATGAGATAACATGTACAGCCTTTTACAAACCCTCAATCATTATATACATGTGAATTATCATCATCATCATTTTTGTTTTGCTTCATTTGACCTTTAACTAGAGATTTACTTAGCCACGGAAAATGAAGGATATTCAACAAGGATAGATAATAAGAGCAAGTAGGAGGTACTGATAGCATTTTCCTAACCCCTACCTCTTCATGGAGAACAGTGGTATCTCACAGCTGAGCCATCCCTACGTGGTTATGATTGTGTATGGGAGGAAATGATGTTTCAGGTCCTATGTACTCCTCATTAATGGACAAATAACTCCTCCCCAGGCCAAAACACTGGGCTGACTTTTGAACTGAGCCCTTCTAAAGTCTATATCCTCTAAATTGAGAAGCTTCTATCTTGAGCAGCACCTGGAGGAAAATCCTGTTTACCCCACCTTAGTTCCTGTTCAGTTGAAGAACTATCAGCTTAGGGAATAATGAATGGGTCACTGTGATTCATGCATTCCCATAAGAGCTCCTAATGAGAATAACAAGGCTATCAGGACAGCATGTAGTTTTTGGCTAAGAAATAACACCCATTCCCTATACCAATAGAAAGGGGGTGTCTTTTGTGAGTATCCAGTCACTGGCAGGTCAAGTTGAGTTATTTTGATTGAGCGATAATGGGATCTGTCATATTTACATTTTATATTCCCTTAGTTTTCCTTTAATGGAAGGCAATGAAATAAGACTTAGTTAAGAAACTAAAAAAGACTATGGAAAGTCAACACCAGTATTCCCATGTCAATAAGAGGCTTCTTGATTGACAGAGAAACCTTGGAATTGGAATACTGGGTCAATGAATTTAGTCAAGAGGTTCAAGGTAGATAAATGCCAAATTCTGCTTGCCTAAATCATAAGGGAAGTAGACTCACCAGAAGACCTGACCCACACTTTAATGAGAAAATAAAAGTCATTCACCTAGAGTTTCTCTCTCCTACATTTCATCTCAAAGTGACTCATGGGTTATTTCTCATATTGTTGTTGTTGTTCAGTCATATCTGACTCTTTGTAATCCTATTTGGCATTTTCTTGGCAAAGATAATGGAATGTTTACCATTTCCTTTTCCAATCTATTTCCAATCTACAGATGAGAAAACAGAGGCAAATAGGATTAAGTGACTATCACATAGTTTGGTAAATGTCTGAGGCTAGATTTAAACTCACAGTCCCCTTGGCTACAGAGTCAGCACTCTATCCACTGCAACACCTAGCAGATCAGGAAGACCAGAGTTCAAATCTGGTCTTAGACCCAGCAGTGGCACTGCTGGCTCAAAAGGTATGCACAGTTTCACAGTTTTATAGACATTTGGGCATAGTTCCAGATTGCTCTCCAGAATGGTTGGATCATTTCACAAGTCCACCAATAATGCATTAGTGTCCCAGTTTTCCCACCTCCCTTCAAACATTTATCATTATCTTTCCTGTCATCTTGGCCAAACTAAGAGGTATGAAGTGGTACCTCAGTGTTGTTTTAATTTTCATTTCTCTAATCAATAGTGATTTGGAGCATTTTTATATATCTATAAATGACTTTAATTTCATCATCTGGAAATTGTTCATATCCTTTGACCATTTATCAACTAGAGAATAATTTGTATTCTATAATTTAAAAATTATTATTTTATTTATTATAAGTTATAAATTCATTATTATTATAATTTTTTTAATTCTATAAATTTGGTACAGTTCTTTATGCATTTTAGAAATGAGACCCTTATCAGAAACACTGGCTGTAAAATTTTTTCTCCAGCTTTGTGCTTCCTTTTTAATCTTGTTGTGTTGGTTTTGTTTGTGCAAAAAAATCTTAATTTAATGTAATCAAAGTTGTCCATTTTCTATTTCATAATGTTCTCTAGTTCTTCTTTGGTCATAAATTTCTCTCCAAAGATCTGATAGGTAAACTAATTTGCTTATGATATCACCCTTTATCCCTAAATCATGTACCCATCTTGATCTTATTTTGGTATGGAGTGTGAGATATAGGTCTGACATATTATTTTCCATTTTTCCCAATAATTTTTGTGACATAGTAATTTCTTATGCTAGAAACTGGAGTTTAGGGGTTTATCAAATACTAGATTACTATAATCACTGATTATTGTGTCATGTGTATCTAACCTATTCCACTGATCTTCCACTCCATTTCTTAGCCAGTACCAAATTATTTTGATGTCTGCTGCTTTATAATAGTTTTAGGTATGATACTGCTAAGCCACTGTCCTTCGGGTTTTTTTTTTTTTTCATTAATTCCCTTGATATTTTTGACCTTTTGTTCTTCCAGATGAATTTTGTCATTATTTTTTCTAGCTAAATAAAATAATTTTTGGCAATTTCATTAGTAGTATGGCACTGAACTATTGAAAGTAGACCCATTTAAATAGAATTGTCATTTTTATTATATTAGCTCAGCCTGTCCATGAGCAATTGATATTTTTCCAGTTGTTTAGATTTGACTTTATTTGTGGGAGGAGTCTTTTGTAATTATGTTTACATAGTTCCTAGGTTTGTCTCAGCAGATAGACAACCAAATATTTTATTTTTGTCTACAGTTATTTTAAAAGAAATTTCTCTTTCTCTCTCTTGCTGCTGGGCTTTGTTAATAGTATATAGAAATGCTGATGATTTGTGTGGATTTATTTTATATCCTGCAACTTTGCTAAAGCAGTTAATTGTTTCAAGTAGGTTTTTGAATGATTTTGTAGAATTAAGTATATCATCATATCATCTGCAAAGAGTTATAGTTTTGTCTCCTTATTGCCTATTCTAATTCCTTTAGTTTATAAATTAATAAAGCTGTTCTTGTCATCTTATTGAATAAGCCTGAATCCCAATATATTTATTCAATTGTATAAAAAAAAACCCAATACTTTATTTACTTGATTGATAGTTCTTTGAACACTAATAAGAAAAAGAATTTTAGCAGGAGAGTGACTTATTACAGAATTATTTCTATATGAGCTACATAAAAAATGAGAAGACATAGGTGGAACAATAATAATAGCTACTGACATTCATGTAGTGGTTTAATGTTTGCAAAGTTGTTTATGCTGACATCTCATTTGAGGTTTATAAGAACCTTGTAAGTTTGACTCCTTTATTATCTCTCTGAACTCAAGTTCTTCTGCTACTTCAAGAAGGAGATCACTATAAAGTACCTGTCTCCTAATAATTCCAGTATTGTCTCTTCATTCCAGACAACCTCTGCTCCCTTCCTCTTGGGATTTATTGGTAACTCTTCTACAGTAATGACTGAGTTTTTTATCACTCAGTCAGCTCTCCCCTGTCATGGACAAATTAGAAGCTCAGTGTCATGCCAGAAAAATCACCAGGATGAGCCCGTGCAGTGCAGAGTCTTGAGAGCATCAGAGCAAGTAAGCTCTCTTCTCCCATCCCTAAAGATCTACAGGACACTAATACTCCTAATTAGTCCTTGGTATGCTGTCCAAAGTCCCAGGTACAGAACAGGAATGGTTTTCTCCAAAGAGTGATGTAATATATGTACAATGGCCCGTGGGAGAATCTATTACTACTTACACATACCCAGTAGAAAGGGATTAACAGTGGACTGAGCCCTAAATGCTCTCTCTCCCTTGTGGTTAATAATCTTGGAATTTTGTAAGGCTGCTAACCCTGACTCAGCAAATTAAGGGTTTTAACTGAAACAATCATAATGAGGGCTCCTTGAGTTCAAGGAATTTTAAAATTAAGATGATACTAGATGAGTTTCTCCTACTTTTTTCAATCCCTTCATTTAGGTCATCTCCAGCCTTCAAATCTTTTCCCTTCTATTGTCTTTCCCCTTGTACAATCAAGTATAGGGTTGGTCTTGAATTCAAGTGGAATTGTTGGTTGTGAATGTAAGTGCCATTATATAAGCTCCTTGATGGCAGGGCTGACTAACTTTCTTTTTATTTATGTCTACAAGGGTTAGCCCAGTGCCTGGCACATGTCTTTGATGAATATTTCATTCACCCATTTTTCTAAAATGTCTCATTCCCAGATTTTTTTCTCTCTGGTTATGAGTTGTGATGGTTTTTATTGTTCAATCATTTTCAGTCTTGTCCAATTCTTCATGACCTCATTTGCGGTTTCCTTGGTAGAAATATTAGAACAGATTACCATTTCCTTCTCTAGACCATTTTATAGATGAAGAAACTGATAGTTTCTGAAAAGTAAATTTTCCCAGATTATAGAGAGAATAAGTGTTTATGGATTCAAACTCAGATCTTCTTGAATCTCAGGGATCTCTCCACTACCCAATCTAATTATTCTATTCTTGGGACATTTTGTCCAGGATCAGATACTTCTCCTGCATTTGTTGGGGACTAGAAATATGAGAGGGGCTAATGAGGGGAAATTGCCTGTGGATCCAGAGCTGAAATATAAGGAAAAATAAAGAAAATGACTTGCCAGTTTAGTATCTAATCAATGATGAATCTAACCTCCTGGCCAGCCTTTATCTTCTTGCTGAAATCATCATCCTATACTTCCTCTGTCTCTGTCTCCCTGTCTCTCTCTTCCTCTCCCTGTCTCTGTCTCTCTGTTTCTCTCTCTGTCCCTCTGTCTCTCTCTATGTCACTGTATCTTTCTATACATATACATACATATATGTGTGTATGTGCATGTCTTGCGTGATAGCTGGAGCTTGACCCCAGAAGTCCCACTTTCTCTTTATATCAATAGCAATGTTCCCACAAAAGCCCAATGTGGCTACTATATCCTAATCCCAGAAGTTGTTGGAAGCGAGTGATAAGTACATGTCTTATTATCACCATTAATAAAGACTATTCATAAATCTTTGTTTAAAATACATGAGTCATGGATGTCTTCCAGGACATGGAACTTACCTTACATGTAGGTCTTTCCTCCAAAGAGAGCAGTGTGATAGAAAAAAATCAAGGGGTTTGGAATCCTTGACCTTTCTTCAGTTCTGCTTCTCTTTCTCCCTGGCTACGTGACTTTGGGTAAGTCTCATCATCTCTCAAGACCTCATTTTCTTTGCCCATAAAATAAGAGCATTGAACAAGAGGACTTTTAAGGGCCCTTCCAGCTGGATGACTGATAAAAATCACTTATTCTTAAGCTGGAATCCATGACGTTATTTATTTACTATTTCAATAACTGTACTTCAACATAATGGATTTCCTTTGAAATCTTACTTTCTTTTATTCACTTAAAATATTGTTTTGAGAAGGAGTTCATAGGCTTCATCAGACAACTAAAAGGATCCATGACACAAAAGAGTTACAGACCTCCATCTAGTTCAGTTTTCTTTTATAGATAAGGAAAGTTAGATTTAGAGAAATGACGGGCCCAAGGTTGTGTAAGAAATTCATTTTTGTTTAGACCTTGAGCCAGTGGGAATTTGACAGCTTTCTCATCAAATCATTGAGATCTGGAGTTAAAAGGGTCATGTTCCATTCTTGTCTCTGACTCTTTACTAGCCATGTCAGTTTAGGAAAATCCCTTCATCTCTCTGCCTCAGTTTCTACCTCTGTAAAACGAAGAAATTGCATTAGATGGCCCCTAAGAATCCTTCCTGTCTTAGATCTATGATCTTCTGACTTGGATTAAATAATTTTTAAACCAAGGATCTTTCCAACTCTAAATCTACTTCATCCCCAGGCCTCTAGGGGGTCCATACTGATTGTATCACAAGTAGACAGTTAATTTACATTTAAATAATTCACCTAAGAAACAAATGCTATAATTTCTCTTTCAATCAAAAGTATTTATTAAGTGCTTACTGTGTGCCAGACACTTTACTACCCTCCATTTCCTTTGGTCACCCTCCAAATACCATTCTCCACTGGGTTGTATCTAATGTTCAGTCACAAAATCCCAAAGGGACATTAGAAGTCATCTGATCCAACCCATACTTGAAGAAGAGGATCTTCTAGACACGCCCAATAACTCCCCATCCAACCTTCATTTCTCTCCCCATTATCGCCCATTTTTGTTCTCGTTGTTGAATAATTTCAATTGTATTCTACTCTTCATAACCCCTTTTGGGGTTTTCTTGGCACTGAAGTGGTGGGCCATTTCCTTCTGCAGCTCATTTTATAGAAGAGGAAACTGAAGCAAGCAGGATTAAATGATTTGCTCAAGGTCTCATAGCTAGTAAGTGTTTGAAACTGGATTTGAACTCAGAAAAAGTCTTCCTGACTTCAGTCCTGGCACTCTATCAACCGAAACACCTAGCTGTCCCAAATTCTACTTTTAGATAGCTCTAATTGCTAGGAAGTCATTCCTTATGTCAAACTGAAATTCACCTCTCTACAACATTCCCCTTGTTTATACTAGTTCTGCCTTGTGTGGCCAAACATACCTAATCTAATTAATCCATCTTCCTAAATCCCTCATTTCTCATTTTTTTAGAAGCTAATAGGACATCAAGGCCCCTAAAGCTTTCCGTGGCTGACCACGTTGCCAGAAATATTGAGAACACTTGTGCCAGGCACAGAGCATTGTGTTTGTGTTACTGGTGGGGCTATGAGATTGGGGGCATCCAGGTCAAGCAAACCTTTCTTCCCCAACTGGCCATGTTATCCTGAACTCCACCCAGGCTTCTGGTGTGTCTAAAGTTAGCCAGTATCAACCAAGGTCAATAAGTTCAAGTTCAACCCCAGCCTGAATTTCCTAAGAATCTCCTCCTTCCCCACCTCAGGCCCTATTTTCCTTTCTCTAGAGAATGCATGGATCAAACCCTTGGCATCCCTACATATCTTCAAAGGCAAGGAGCTGAAAGAAAACTGGAATCCAAAAATCTGAATCCCATCTTGGGCTCTGCATATGTACAAGGAGTTTTCTTACTAATAGTGACCTATGCTGATGAAATTACAAGTTTGATGAAAAAAAATGTGGGAGAGAGAAAATTCATGTCAAAGTCTGCTAACTTTAAATCCATCATTCTTTCTGCTATATTCCACTGACTTCCCATCTCTGGAATTCTAGGAAATCCCAAGCTCTCTTACTTTCTATGCTCTGAGCTGATTTTGTAAAAAGGAAATGTATTTACACATTTAGAAGCAACCTTAGTTGTATTAGGGGTGGGGTATGTTATCCTAAAGCACCTAACTAGATAACACCTAGTAGGATAAGTAATACAGTGGATATGTTATTACCAAGTTGGTAGAAGCTAGATAAGATATATATGATACAGAAATTCAGACTACAAATTATGGCACTTCTGCTGACTGTAAGAAGGCACACACAATGTCAATCCTTATATACCCTTTTCCCATAAATTCATCACATATAGGCAAACATGCACATAGTGACTACCATGTGCTAGGAGCTCTGGGAAATATAAATATGAAAGCCAATTATTTTAACCAAATAGTTCATGATCAAATTAAGTCAAGCCAATAAACATTTATTAAACACTTACTATATGCCTGGTATTAAGTTAAGGACTGGGAATATGATTACAAGCAAAAAGAAAGATAGTCCCTCCCTTGAGGAGTTTACATTTTAATTGGAAAGACAATTCACAGAAGGGAACTGATAATGTGTGTGGTGGTGAAGGAAGAAAATGATTGATCTGGACCTCTTCTTCAAGGTAGAGGCTCCAAAAAGAACTCACCAATATGAGAAGGGAGCTTGTAGAGGTAGCCAGAGAAGTTAATCTAAGTAAGGAGGCCAGGTCAACATATGAAACAATTAGAGAGCACCAGAATTTTAAAGACAGGGAGACTTAGTGGTTAGAATCTATTCCCTGTGACATTGAATTTGGGGCCAGAGATAAATGGCTTAACTTCTCTGAATTTCAAACAACTATCTAATAATTAACTATCTTCAGAAGAATTGTCATCTGCATTGATAGAGGTAGTTCCCATATGGGATCATATATGATTGTATATAGATAGTCAAGTCCTATCTTGCATGCCAAAGGTTCACATGATATTGCAAAAAAAAAAAAAAAAAGCAGCAAGTGAAAACTGAGGAACTACTCATGGAGGGGGGAGGGAGGGGGAGATCTGAAATTTCCAAAGATTCTAGGAGGAATAAAATTCAGTTAGAGACCTTGAGCATAAGCAGATAATACAACAGGGAAGATGCTAATAATAGAAGAGTATATGGCCTCCAGATTAGGTAAAAGAGTCCAGACAGGTTATAAATAAAGTTGCAAGACAAAAGAAAATTAATTAACCTCTAATGAGGCAAAGGAACTTGTGGCTTTCAGGAATTCAATGTAACCATAGCAGTATATTTCTGACTGTTTTTTTAAAAAATAATAATAATAACAAAAATTGTGAAAGCAGAATTTATGGCCTCTAAAGCAAAAATAATAAAGCAGAATAGAAGAAAGTGAAATCTGCAATAACAACCTCACCAAAGAAACAAATGAGAGAATAGTAGATTGGGAATGCAAATCCGCAGAAGGGAAAGGCTATCTAAAAAAGCAAAAAGTAATAACATTAAAAAAAAAAACAAAACCACACACACACACAGAATATGGAGAAATAAAGGAAGCAATCAACTGACTGCTCCCAATAGTCTCCTCCAAAAAACTTTAAAATAATGTCTCAAATACAAATCTGGAGTAGCAGAACCAACAAAAGATCATAGTGAGACATTATTCCAGCCCATTCTTCCATCAATAAAAAAAAGAAAGGATAAGTCAATGAATTGGGAATGAAACTTTTTTTTAAATTATAAAATAAACTAGAATACTAATTAAATTAAATACTAAAATCAAAATACTGACAAATCAAAGGAGAGATTAATAAAAATTTAAATTGCTAGATATAAAATAAACCCAAATAAATCATCAGCATTTATCCAGCAGGAAAAGATAGAAAGGGAAAATCCATTTAAAATAATCACAGACAATGTAAAATACTTGAAAATCTGTCAAGACAAATCCAGGGACTATATGAACACAATTATAAAATTATTTTCATAGAAATAAAGATAGAT
Organism: Sminthopsis crassicaudata; assembly: GCF_048593235.1. Taxonomy (NCBI): domain Eukaryota; kingdom Metazoa; phylum Chordata; class Mammalia; order Dasyuromorphia; family Dasyuridae; genus Sminthopsis; species Sminthopsis crassicaudata. Next base: position 102,719,633 of record NC_133620.1, on the reverse strand, counting down.
CTAAACAACTGGAGAAATAGTAATTTCTCTTGGGTAGGTTGAGCCAATGTAATAAAAAGGACAATCAAAACTTCCAGAGAATTATTTTATAGAGCTAGAAAAAATAATAACAAGATCCATCTGGAAGACCAAAAGATCAAGCGTATCAGGGGAATCAATGAAAAATAAAACTGTGAAGGAAGATAGCCTAATAATTATCATCAAAAAAAAAAATCTGGTATTGGTTAAAAAATAGAACAGTGTATCAGTAGACTAACTTAGGGAAGTAGTGGTACTGTACAATATTAAATGACCACAATAAATTAATGCTTGATAAACCCCAAAATTCAAATTTTTGGCATAAAAACTCATTATTTGGCAAAAATTGTTGGAAAAGCAGTTTGGAAGAAAGTAGGCATAGATCAATATGTCACATCATATACTAAGATACCAAAGTATATGATTTTGACAAAAAATGTTATTAAAAACAAATTAGGGAAGCATGGGAAAATGTACCTGTCAGACCAAAAGGGAAGAGTTTATGGCAAACAAGAGAGAATCATATGAAGCAAAAGAGATAATTTTGGTTACGTAAAATTAAATATATTTTGCACATTTACCTAATATAGCCAAAATTATAAGGAAAACAAGAAATTGGGGGAAGGGATGTTTACAGAAAGTCTCTCTGATAAAGACTTCATTTCTCAAATATATAGAGAACTAAGATATAAATTACATAAGTTAGAGAACAAATTTATAAAAATAAGACTCATTCCCTGATTAATAAATTTAGTCAAAAGACATGAATAGTCAATTTTCAAAAGAAATCAAAGCTTTCAATAGTCATATGAAAAAGTGTCTTAAAAGAAGAAATGAACTTTGAAAAAGTTTTTAGACTCAAAGGTTCTGATAAAGGCCTCATTTCTAAAACATATAGAGAATTAGAGAATTGACTCAAATTTATAAGAATTCAAGCCATTCTCCAATTGATAAATGGTCAAAAGATATAAACAGATAATTTTCAGATGAAGAAATCGAAACCATTTCTAGCCACATGAAAAGGTGCTCTAAATCATTATTGATCAGAGAAATACAAATTAAGACAACTCTGAGATACTACTACACACCTCTCAGTTTGGCCAAGATGACAGGAAAAGATAATGACGAATGTTGGAGGGGATGTGGGAAAATTGGCACATTAATACATTGTTGGCAGAGTTGTGAACTGATCCAACCATTCTGGAGAATAATTTAGAACTATACCCAAAAGGCTATCAAACTGTGCATACCCTTTGATCTAGCATGTCTCTACTGGGCTTATGTCATAAAGATCATAAAGATCATAAAGGAGGGAAAGAGATCTACATGTGCAAAAATGTCTGTGGCAGCCCTTTTTGCAAGAAACTGGAAACTGAGTGGATCCCCATCAGTTGGAGAATGGCTAAGTAAGTCATGATACATGAAAGTTATGGAATATCATTATTCTATAAAAAATGACCAACAGGATTATTTCAGAGAGGCCTGAAGAGACTTACATGAACTGCTGCTAAGTGAAATGAGCAGAACCAGGAGATCATTATACACTTCAACAATGAGATTATATGATGAGCAATTCTGATGGACATGGCTCTCTTCAACAATGAGATGATTCAGGCCAGTTCTAATGATCTTGTGATGAAGAGAGCATCTGCACCCAGAGAGAGGACTGTGGGGATTGAGAGTGATCACAACATAGCATTTTCACTTTTCTTGTTGTAGTTTGCTTTGATTTTACTTTCTTTCTCATAATTGTATAAATCTGTATTACTATATTGGACTTAAAATACATTTTACCATGTTTAACATATATTGTATTACATGCCATCTAGGGGAAGGGTGGGAGGAAGGGGAGGAAATTGGAACACAAGGTTTTTCAAAGGTCAATGTTGAAAAATTATCTTTGCATATATTTTGAAAATAAAAAAAACTTCAATAAAAAGAAAAAAAGAAAAAATTATCCATGCACATATTTTGAAAATAAAAATTTTTAATAAAAATTATGAAGTAAAAATACAAATTTGTATTTGTATTTTGGTGAGGCATTAAATTACTTGCCCAGATACATATAACTAGTACATGTTTAGTTTCTGAGGCCACATTTGAACTTAGGTGCTGACTTTGAGGCTAGTGTTCTATGCAATATATCATCTAACTGCCCCTTTCACTTGTTTACTTATTTGTTTGTTTGGAAAAATACAAGTTAAAACAATTCTGAAGTACCACCTAGATGGATCTAAGATGACAAAAAAAAAAAAAAAAAGGAAAATGACAAATGCTGGAAGGGATATGGAAAAATTGAGACACTAATGCACTATTGGTGGATTTGTGAACTAGTACAACCACTCTGGAAAGCAATTTAGAGGTATGTCCCAAGGATTGTAAAACTGCAAATATCCTTTGACCAAGCAATATTCTAGATCTGCATACTAAAAAAGATCAAAGAAAAAGGAAAAGGACTAATATGTACAAACATAGCAACTCTTTTTTTTTTTTTTTTGTGGTGGCAAAGAATTAGAAATCAAGGGGATAAGTTGTGGTATATAATTGTGATAGAATACGATCAAATATGCTATATGAAATGATGAGCAGTATGCTATCAGAAAAGACTTAAATGAATTAATGCAAAGTGAATTTAGCAGAACCAAAAGAACAATCTCTATAACAGCAACATTGTAAATACAAATAACTTGGAAATTTTAAAGAACACTCATCAATGAAACAATTCCAATAGATTTGTAATTTTGATACAGTAGTGATGGATTCAGGATACAAATTTATATGTATATATATATCATGTGTGTATTTATGTATTATACGTTTTTGCTATAGTCAATGTAGGAATTTGTTTTGCATGATTATATGTATTTGTTACTTTGTTTTTCTTTCTTCTATGGTTGTGGAGAGAGAGGAACTCTGAAGGAAAGAAAGTAGATTTTTGTTTGTTTAAAAAAATCTTTTTAAAAAATGAGCATCAGAAGCAGCTAGGTAGCCCAGTGGATAGAGCACCACCCCTGAATTCAGGAGGACCTGAGTTCAAATCTGGCCTCAGACACTTAACACTTCCTAGCTGTGAATCTGGGCAAGTCACTTAACCCCAATTGTCTCAGAGAAAAAAAAAATCATCAGATTTAGTTGGAAGTCCTGGATTTGAATCCTGATCCTACTACTACATGACATTAGTTAGGCATGTTATTGACTTAGTTTTTGACTCAGTTTTTCTTATCTGTCAAATTAAGGGACTGGTTTAGGTGATGTCTCAGTTTCCTTCTATTTCTAGCCCTATGAACTGTTAAGGGGTCCAATCATCACACAACCCAGCCCTGTGGGCTCTGGCATCCTGCCTTTCCTCTGAAGATGTTTGCAGTAGGAATCCTAGCCAATGCATCAAAAGGGAGAGATTAAATTTAAAAAAACTAAGCAGTTTCTGGGGAACAAAGCACCTTCTGTGCCCAGCCCAGGCTGGAACCGGCCCTCAAAGATCTGACAGGAACAATCCTCATTGAATTGTCCCTTAAGATTCCAGAGAACTTCTGAGTACTGTTCCCTGGCCCTGCTCCCTCCTTTCTGTGTCAGGTGAAAGTGAACCTCACACACATGCTCCTACTACCAATTATCTCAGGTTGTTAGGCTTTTTAAAAATTGTTTTCTGAAGCCCAGAACCTCAGAGAGGCTCTGCCTGCATCAATACAAAATCAATCAGCTTTGTGAATAGAGTATTAGAACTAAAGTCAGGAAGATCTGAGTTCAAATTCAGCCTCACACTTAAAAGACCCTAAACACATCATTTTATTTCTGTCTGCCTCAGTTTCTTTAATTGTAAATAATAGTACTTGCCTTTCAGGATTGTTGTGAGAATCTAATGAAGTAATAGTTATAAACCCCTTAGCACAATTCCTGGCACCTGGGAGGAGTCTAATAAACATTATTCTTTTTATGTCCCAATGGAGAGATCCACAGACCAACTTTGAGAAGTCCTGAGGAATTATTTTGACTAAGGTATCCATCGGGCTGGACCCCCCCCGGCTTTCCCATTCTACAATCTTCATATGTTGCTATCTTGTTAATACCCTTTTCCTCAACATTTTCTGTTGTGAAAAGCAGCAGGACAGGACAGGAAAAAAATAACCAAACTAGCCTGGATTTGGAATCAGAGTCCTCACTCTGCCTTTTACTAGCTTAGTAACCTTAAGCAAGCTGATGCTCTAGATTTTAGTTTCCTCACTGAAAAAACAAAAGGGTAGGAATAGATGATCTTTAAGGCTTCATTCAAGTTATAAATCCTGTCATCCAATCATCATCATCTCCAACATTAGTATTAACATTTACATCATCATCTCAATAATAAAAGTTGGCCTTTATATAGCGTCTTAAGATTTGCAAAGCATTTTACATGAATTATCTTATTTGATCCTCAACATAATCTTGTGAGGCAGAAGTACTATTATTAGTCCCATTTTTTGCAGGTGAGGAAATCAAAGCTTTTGTTAGGAAAGTATTTTTCCCATAATTACACAACTGGTAATCTAAGGCAAGATTCAAACTAGTCTCTGACTCCAGAACTCTAGACATTGTACCACTTATTCAAGAAGTTGGATTAGGCTTGAGACTGAGGCTGGAATCATCTAAGGGAGCCTGAATTTAAGAGAGTTTTCATCAATGAAAGCCTGGAACTCTGAGGCCTAGGGGAAAAACATCCCTCTTTCCTTTTTTGCCTTGAGCCCAGCATCTGCCCCAGTACAGTCCCTGCGCAGGATTCTCTCCCCTTAGGAAGTCACAGACTCACAATCATGTTTCTGGCCCTGAAGTGAAAAGTTTAGTTCCTCTAGTAAGAGATCCACAAATTTCGGTAGAGGGAGAACACATCCCAAATGTAGAGACAATCTATCCACAGACCAAACACAGGAGTAGATGAATCATAGGATCCCTTCTTTTTTTTTTTTTTTTTTTTTTTTTTTGTGGTGGCAAAGAATTAGAAATCAAGGGGACAGAATACTATTGTGCTTATTTTCATAAGCACAATAGTATTCTGTCCTGATGCTTCAGGATGCTTCAGAAAAATCTGGGAAGACTTATATGAATTGATGCTTGGGAGAAGGGAAGGAGGAAATAAAGCATCACTTATATGCTCCAGGTATCTACTTTTTTTTTTTTTTTTTGCCGAGGCAATTGAGGTTAAGTGCCTTGCCCAGGGTCACACAGCTAGGAAGTATTAAGTGTCTGAGATCAGATTTGAACTCAGGTCCTCCTGACTTCAGGGCTGGTGCTCTACCCACTACACCAACTAGCTGCCCCCCCCCCCCAGGCTCTCTACTTTTTTCAAGGGAAATAAAACTCTCATTCTTTCCATTCTCATCCTATCCTCTTCCGAAAAATACCCATATTGTCCATTCTGATCCTTCCAGGGATACATCTGCTGCTCCACTTCTGAACTCCTTCCAGAGCAGACTGGCTTGGAGTCCACATCAAGTAAGAGAATTGTTAACATCCAGAGGGGGCCTTGGCTTGGGGGAGGATCAAGTTTAGATAATGTTAGTAAGTTTTCTCACTGCTGAATAAGCTTGGGAGAAGAGGCTTTACAAAGCACTTTTCTGGCCCCTGGGCAGAGTGCCAACTAGGAGAGCCGGAGGAGCAGTCAATAATAGAGATTCGGTTCAGCACGTTTCCAAAGACTTCCCTTGCTCCACATTTAGCGAACCAAGAGTCAGAAGGATCATAAGAACTAGAAGGACTCTCAACGATCATCTAGTCCAACCCCCTCATTTCACAAGTAAGGAAAGTGAGGACCGTAGAAAGTAAATGACTCACCTAAGCTCACATAGGAAGCCTCTGAGCCAGAGTTTGAATCCAATATTCTTTCCATTACACTAACTGTATCTTCTAGCCCTGAAAATTGTCTGGCATGTGACTAGAGGCTCCTCAACTTTGTGTCAGCAACAAAAGAAGTCAGAAAAATTAATTAGGGGGACAAATGAAGACCCCAAAACATGCTTTTTAAAAAGCATCTATTACTTGACCAGTTCTATGCTAGCCATTATGAGCTACATATAGATATATGTAACATGGCCCTTGGAGACAAGTAACTATCTTTAAGTACTAAAATGGGCAATTCAGACTCTTAGATCTTTTAGAAGTCAAGAAAAGGAAGTGGAAAGTTTAGTAGGAGCTAAAGTGGTTAGTATGGTTTATACATGCAGTATAGGTCATAGGTATAGAGCACATACACACACACACATACACACACACACACACACACACACACACACACACACACACACACCTCCTTCAAACTGCCAGACCAAGCAATCAAGAGAACAAGTAGACTCTGATTTTGTGTACCATGTCTGGCAACTCTATAGCCATGAAGAAGATGATTAGGCAAAAGCAACTTGAGGCCAGATTTAACTCTTAGGAAAGTTTCTTAAGATGCTGAAGATACGATTCTGTTTCACCTGTCTAAAGTTCAATATGACCCCTGCTAGCTGGAAAATATTTAAGTACAATTCCTTTTAGATCCCCAAAATCAATTTGTTCCTATAGTAAGATGTTGCTGAAACGATTCCAAAAGCTCTCATAATCTAGTTTTCATATGGAGATTTTTGGTGAAATGTGATGTGATAAGAGTTATGACTACTCAAAGGAAAGAAAATTCTGAAGTCAGTATAAAATCTTAACTATATGAAAATATGCCAAGTTAATCATCCAAATTTCTATTTTTGTCAGACCCTTTCATCTAGTTTTCTAAATGTTCATTGATTCCTGTAGTGTACACTTGTAAGAATACAGCAATAAAAAGTATTCCTTTTATTTAAAAAAAAAAAAATAACTAATAAAAAGGTCAGGGAAAACTCTGGAGAAAAGATGGGACTTGACCCAGCCCCTGAAAGATGGATAGGATTTATAATGGAAGAGTGAAGAGGCAGGGAGAAGAAAAAAGTCTTAGATGCTTTTGAGGATGATGAAATGTGGTATAAGGATATAAACAAGCAGCATCATGGCTATTTCCAGAAGGTCCAGAGAAGAAGGTGTCTGACTTAAGATCACACAATAAGTCAAAAGCTGAAGAAAAATTAGATTTATCCATCTTTTATGGTCTAGATCAGTGGATCTCAAAGTGTAGTCCAGGGAATCCTGGATATCTTTGAAATTCTTTCAGAGGATCTACAAATTCAAAATTCATTTTTGATTCTAATATGATAAATATCTATAAATATAACTTCTATAAGCAAAAACTCCTTGGACAAGTCCTCAGTAATTTTTAATAGTATAAAGGGATACTGAGAACAAAAGTTTAAGAATAGCTGTTCTAGACCATGTAGGTATTGTGTAGACCAAAGAAGAATGATGTTTCAGGATGCCCCAGGGCACTCCTTGGGCCCTCCCATCCCCTTCCCCCCTTAGAAATGGGAGACTCAGATCCCCTTTTTTCCACATAGAAGAAAGTCCCCTATAAGACTCAAGCAAAATTAGAATCTGAGCAAGGAGAAAAGTCATTAATAACCTGTACCTAACCCCCCTCCCTGACCCATATCCCCATTCTTGACATTTTCTAGGCAAGGTACACTGCCACATAGCATCCACACCCATTCCACCAAATTCTGGTTCTGAGCAGAATAGTATTTCCTCTTTCTAGAGATTTCATGTACCCATATACCTCGTGTCTTCCTAGACTCCACGCCTCCCCTGCCTGCACCCCCTTCGTGCCATGTGGTCCCAGAACTGGGCAAAAACAAGAAACCTCATGATCCATGTCACGTCTCTACCTCTAAGAAGCAATGTTTGACCCAGGAAAAAATTAACAATAAACCTTTTTCAAATACCTACTATGTGAAAGGCATTGATGGGGCATGAGAAAATGATGAGAATGGCTCTAAAAGTACACTCTAATAGGGAGATGAGACACACACAATTAGATGAAAAAAAGTTAGGTAAAATATATTGAATGCAAAAGGAATACTTAGATAACATGCTATAAGAAAATCTAAGCCAAGTGATATTAAGATTAAGGAATGATGAATAACTTGCCTTCTTGCCCCCAGGCAGGAACCAGCTGTCATAGTGCTAAAGGAAATGTCAATATTGTTCTGATTAGGATACTTTCCTAGAGACTAAAAACATGCATATGTTCTACATGTTCCTGGGATCCTGGGGCTCTACTCTCCTGGAACCTTTTGCCTCACACATACCCAGAATAGTGACACGGTCCCAGCAGATCCAAATGATTCACTCTGATGTCCAACAACTGCGTTTGATTTCCCACTAAGCCATATCTCCAGACATGAGGATTCTCATCCATAAAATGATGGGTTAGACAAGATCAAAGCTTCTTAAACTGGGGGTCGCTTGTGTTACTGAATATGAGGGTCGTGAAATTGTGATTTAATTTCAGTAAATGTTTGATTTGTATTCCTATTTTATATACCTTTATACAGAGGATTGTGTAAAATTTCTTGAGCAAAAAGGGGCTGCAAGTGGGAAAAGTTTTAAGAAGCCCTGGACTAGATGATTTCTAGAGTCTCTCCCAGCTCTTGACAATTTAGGGGTTGTACAAGATAATCTTGTACTAAACTCTGGGATTCAGACTTTCAGTTCTTTAGAATGTCAGGAAAATGTGTGTGAGGCTGCTTGGGTGGGTGGGGTTTCAATGAAAGCTAAAATGATCAGGAAAAACTCCATGAGGAGCAGACTTGCTCTTGCACATGAAGGATAGGTTGGTTTTGGAAAGGAACAGCATATGCTAAGAAAGTTGAGGATAAGGAGGGCTGATAAGTCTTGAATGCTTCAAGACCAGTGGAACAATAGGAAAGTCACTAAATTTCTCTCAGTCTCAGTTTCTTAATCTGTAAAATGGGGAACATTATGATTATGAAATTGGAGGGAAAGTGTTTTTTTAATCTCAATGCAATTATATCAATATTCATTGTGATTATTTCCCACCCTGACTGCTCTCCTGGACTTTATAATCTCCAAAAATTCATTGTTCTATAGGATGTTATTATTGTTGTTGTTTGTCCTTTGTTCTCAAAGAGGATCAAGACATCTAGGGGGTGATGCTTCAACATGAAAGTGACTTGAATTTAAGTGAGGGAGACTGGGAAAGGTCACCTGCCTCACTTTCCCCTCCAGAGCCATCTGGGACCAACAGATGGTCAGATACAGATCTGGACAACTGGAGATGGCCCTGGATGAAATGGGAGACACTGGCCTTTTTAAGCTAAGGTCTTCAACAGGTCTAGTTTTTCTGAGGCTGCATCCATTCAGTGATTAAGATTATGAAACCTGGGAGATTTCAGCTGTAGAATAAACTGAGACCTGTGGTCACTGGCCAGAAGTTGATCATCTCCATCTCCATAAGATGAAATTACCTTGAAACTCTCATGTCCTCTGAACATTTCCCTCTCTGGCCACAGGACTTCTTCATGAACCCAAGCTGGGTACCCTCCCCCCTTTCAGTTTCTTTTTTATTCATTGACTTCCTCCATTAGACTGTGAGCCCATTGAGGGCTTTCTTTGCCTTTCTTTGTAATTTAGCTAACCCAGAACTTAGCTTAGTGCCTGTTATATAGTAGGTACTTAATATATGGTTTTTTGGTTGTTGTTGTTCTGACTCTGATTATTAACTGAGAAAAAACAAATAACCCCCTGGCAACCAAATCTACTTCTAGGAAACAGTGTTTTTTCTGATTAAATTCTAATTCTTTTTTTTTTTTTTTTTTTTTTTTTTTTTTTTTTTTTAGAATTAAGAATTTCTTTTTTTTTATTTTATTTATAAATTTTTTGACATTATATATGCATGAGTAATTTTTTAATAACATTATCCCTTGTATTCATTTTTCCAAATTACCTCCTCCCTTCCTCTACTTCCTCCCCTTGATGACAGGCAATCCCATATATTTTACATGTGTTACAATATAACCTAGATACAATATATGTGTGTAGATACCATTTTCTTGTTGCACATTAAGTATTAGATTCCGAAGGTATAAGTAACCTGGGTAGATAGACAGTAGTGCTAACAATTTACATTCACTTCCCAATGTTCCTTCTCTGGGTGTAGTTGTTTCTGTCCATCATTGATCAACTGGAAGTAAGTTGGATCTTCTTTATGTTGAAGATTTCCACTTCCATCAGAATACATCTTCATACAGCATTGAAGTGTACAGCGATCTTCTGGTTCTGCTCATTTCACTCAGCATCAGTTGATGTAAGTCTCTCCAAGCCTCTCTGTATTCCTCCTGTTGGTCATTTCTTACAGAGCAATAATATTCCATAACCTTCATATACCATAATTTACCCAACCATTCTCCAACTGATGGACATCTATTCATCTTCCAGTTTCTGGCCATTACGAAAAGAGCTGCTACAAACATTTTGGCCCACACAGGTCCCTTTCCCCTCCTCAGTATTTCTTTGGGTTATAAGCCCAATAACAGCAATGCTGGGTCAAAGGATATGCACAGTTTGACAACTTTTTGGGCATAGTTCCAAATTGCTCTCCAGAATGGTCGGATTCTTTCACAATTCCACCAACAATGCATCAGTGTCCCAGTTTTCCCACATCCCCTCCAACATTCATCATTATTTGTTCCTGTCATCTTAGCCAATGTGACAGGTGTGTAGTGGTATCTCAGAGTTGTCTAAATTTGCATTTCTCTGATCAGTAGTGATTTGGAACACTCTTTCATATGAGTGGATATAATTTCAATATCATCATCTGAGAATTGTCTGTTCATATCCTTTGACCATTTGCTTAAATTCTAATTCAACAGCAAGTGTTCATTAAGTACTCACTCAGAATTTATTTCTATTGCACTGTATTATGTGCATAGTTGTTTGCATGTTGTCTCCTCTATTACAGTACAAATTCTTTGAAGACAAGAACCATGTTTTTGCCTTTTTTATTTTTGATGCTTATATTTCTGTCACACAGTAAGGGCTTAATAAATGCTGTTGTCTATTGACTTACTATGTGCATTAGAGATCATTATGATTGTGACAAGCATTAATTTGTTTTAGTATTTAGTTTTGATGCAAAATATGTTGCAATATCTCCCTTTGGGCAACTGTCTTTTCTAGTACCCCAACTGCATAGAATCACAGTGCCAGGGTATAGAAAGATAAGAAAAAAGTTGGAATCCTACCAGATTCCATCCTATGCCCCTTAGTAGGGCAGAGCTTCCTTGTTGTGCCTTCAGGCACAGTGAAGGCTGAAGGAGCCAACTCTCACAGTTGGCACAGCCTTATAACCACTCTGATCTTCCCCTCCCCAAACGAGGAAGGCAGGAAGCCCACAGCTGGGGCCCCAAGAGACTGAATCTCATGGTAGATAGGGAGTTAGATATCTCGGTTGGCTGTCAACAACAGGTCATTCAGCCAGACTCCTATGCCTTCCTGAAACCCACACCCCCAGGGCCAGTTTGTGTTCTGTTGCCACAAGGCAGAGTGGCAGAGGCCACAATGTCTTCAGCCTGAAGGTGTTTGCCCAAGTCACCAGGCTGCTTAACCTGAGACATGATATCTGCCCAGGCCCACACCCTTGGCATGGGCCCCAGACAAAGGCACATGCAGGAAGCAAACAAGTAATGGTCAAGCCAGAAGGCAGAAGGGGAGCTAGGTAAGTGGCAAGATTAGTCATTTTCTTAGCCATATGTCCCTTCATTTTCCCAGCTTTCTACTTTAAACTTTAATCTCCCCATCAGAAATGGGTCTTTGAGCAGAAATGTGTCATCAGGTTACCTGGAAATGACATGATTTCATCTCTGTGACCTACACAATCCCAAAACCCATTGTCAGGATGGTTTCAGGAGGAATATTATAGGTAGAAAGGGCTTTAGCAATCAACTAGGTGATTTTACATATAGAGAAACTGAGGCTCAGAGAAGATACATAACCTATATAGTTATACAAACCAATTAAAAGCAGGGCTGGGATTCAAATCTCAGCCCTCTGACTCTAAATCCAGTCATCAGTTTTCTGTTATACCAAGCTGGCATTCGAATCATATTGAATTCCTAAGTCATCCTTTCTCTTCTCTGTATAGTCACTTTCAAATCTTTTGGTGGTTGTCATATTCTATGCAATTTGTATGATGAAATGAAAAAACTACTGGCTTTGGAGCCAGAGGAACAATGGTGAAATCCCAGCTCTGTGATTTACTTAAAATCTGTGTGATTCTTGGACAAGTTGCTTACTTCACCTCCCTGATTCAGTTTTCCTCATCTGTAAAATGAGGAGTTTGGATTAAATGATCTTCAATATTCCTTCCAGTCTTCAATGTATGAACTTGTGCTCCCATGACCTCAAAGGTCTTTTCAGACTCTATGGCCAACTTGGTTACTCCCCATCCTACCTTCTTTAAAGGTGCTGTGAGGAATTAACTTTATTACTTTTCCAAGTAATATACTTTCCCAACATTTTGGCTCTAATAATCACTGTGATAAGCAGGCTCCATCTCCTTTGTGGACAGCCACTTTGTCTTGTGTCTACAAGGATCTCAGTTCAAATCCAAATCATAGCAAGTTAAACTCTTTGTTTTGGGGGGCAGTGAGGCATGAGGAAAAGCTGGATTTGAGATCTGAAGATCCAATCTCTTGCCAGCTCTTTCATTTACTAACTTTGGGGGAAGTCAATTAATCTATCTGTTAATTTCTCCATCTATAAAATGAAAGCTTGGGATTAGATCAAAGGTGTCAAACTCTGGACCAATAGGCCCTCCAACGTGAATATAATTGGGAAATATTTAACAAGATAAATAAAAAGTACAATGAAATATAGATAAAATTAATGTGTGTTTTTCTAAATCAATGTACAGCCCACAGGGACCTTTATCTACAATATAGTGGCCCCACCCCTTTCTATTTGAGTTTGAAGTAGTAGGATTAGATGTCACCTAGAGTTCATTTTACCTCTTAAATCTGTGATCTTATGGATCTCTGTGGAGAATCTGGAATCACTGTTTTAAAATAGTTGGGGAATCAAAAAGTTATCAAAATGTGCATACCCTTTGACCCAGCCATACTACTACTGGGCTTATAGCCCAAGGAAATCCTAAAGAAGGGAAAGGGACCTGTATGTGCCAAAATGTTTGTGGCAGCCCTTTTCATAGTGGCTAGAAGCTGGAAGATGAATGGATGTCCATCAAGTGGAGAATGGTTGGGTAAATTATGGTATATGAATGTTATGGAATATTATTGTTCTGTAAGAAATGACCAACAGGAGAAATACAGAGAGGCTTGGAGAGACTTGCATGAACTGATGCTGAGTGAAATGAGCAGAACCAGAAGATCATTATACACTTCAACAATGATACTGTACGAGGATGTATTCTGATGGAAGTGGATTTCTTCAACATAGAGAAGAGATAATCCAATTCCAACTGATCAGTGATGGACAGAATCAGCTACATCCAGAAAAGGAACACTGGGAAATGAGTGTAAACTGTTATTTTTACCTTCTGAGTCCAATTCTTCCTGTGCAACAAGAAATTCGGTTCTACACACATATATTGTATCTAGAATATATTGTAATATATTTAACATGTATAAGACTGCCTGCCATCTGGGGGAGGGGGTTGGGGGAGGAAGGGAAAAAATCTGAACAGAAGTAAGTGCAAGGGATAATGTTATAAAAAAATTACCCATGCATATGTACTGTCAAAAAAAGTTATAATTATAAAATAAAATAAAAATTAAATTAAAAAAATAGTTGGGGAATGGCTAAATAAGTGAATGTAATGGAATGTTACTGTTCAATAAGCAACAATCAGCAGGATGATTTCAGAGATGCCTGGAAAGACTTAAGTGAACTGATGCTAAGTGAAGTGAGTAGAATCAAAAGAATATTGTACATAGTAATAACAAGATTATGTGATGATCAGCTGTGATGGGCATGGTTCTTTTCAACAATGAAGTGATTCAAGCCAATCCAATAGACTTTTGATGGAGAGAGGCATCTTCACTCAGAGAGAGGACTGTGGGAACTGAGCGTGGATCACAACATAGTATTTTCACTTTTTTTTATTGTTTGCTTGCTTGCTTTTTTCTTTCTCATTTGTTTTCCTTTTGATCTGATTTTTCTTGTGCAGCTTGAAAAATGTGGAAATATATTCAGAATTGCATATGTTTAATCTATATTGGATTACTTGCTGTCTAGAGGGGTGCAGGAGGGAGAAAGGAGAAAAATTTGGAACAAAGTTTTGCAAGGGTGAATGTTGAAAACTATTTTTGCATGTCTTTTGAAAAATAAAAAACCTATTACTATAAAATAAAATAAAATATTTCTACATAGCTGAAAGTCAGAGGACAGGTGTGTAGCTTATCCCTTTCCTCCCCTACCCTTCAAAGGGTATGGCTGGATAGGTGACAGAGGAATAAAAGATAAGAAAAAATCCAGGATATAAAGGGAGAGAAAGAAAGCCTAGGAAGAGACTAGACAGAGAAAAGTACCTGGAATAATTCTGAAGGATTAAGTAGAAGTGTCTGGGATTTGTGAATCAAGGTTACTTAGGGAACATAAGGCCTGGAGAGACTTACATGAACTGATGCTGAGTGGAATGAGCAGGACCAGGAGATAATTGTATACTTCAACAGCAATACTATATGATGATCAATTCTGATGGATGTAGCCATTTTCAACAACATAAGCACCCATAGCTTCCCAAATGCTTTTCTGACCTTGGGAAAAAGGAGATTAATCAAATACAGCTTTATTCCCTCCCTCATGAGGCAGGGAAAGAGAGCTCACTCCCATTCACACACTCTCTCTCTCTTTCTCTTTCTTTCTCTTCCCCTTCTCCCCATCCCTCCCCTCTCCCCCCCCCCCCACTGTGTATGTGTGTATCATTCTGTCTCTGGATAGATAATAAAGATGATGATGATGATAGCTGGCAATTAAATAACACTTTTCTTTTAAGACCAGATTTTTTTTTGAAGGCTTCTGTGGGCCCCTAAAATTTAAATTTAAAGCTCACACAGTCAGTATATTTTTAATACCAAATGTTATTCTACTTCTACCTGACTCCTGGGACACTTTTTAAGCCACTAAGCAATGCTACCTTTCACTTTAGAACTTGCAAAAGCTTTACACACATTATCTCATTTGATCAGCCCAACAAAATTATAAAGGTCAGAACTACTGATGTCATTATATTCACTTTACAGATGATGAAACTGAGACTTAAGTCAACTCATGGTCACCCAGGAAATAAATGTCAGGATCAGGATTGGACCCTTTAGACGTCCAAGTTCAGAACTTTCTGGGTTTTGTTTTCTGGATCAATATTGAAAAATGGAAGACAAATCAATTCCTTCATCCTATCTCTACTGGGCACCCACCATGCATAAGGAAACATGCTAATTTGAAAGGAATACAAAGAAAAGTTAGAAAGTCCTTATCCTCAAAAACGAGTGGCACAGTGAATAGAGCATTAGACTTGAAGCAGGAAGATTCATCTTTCCAAAGTCAAATCTGTCCTCAGATACTCACCAGCTGTATGATTCTAGGAAGATCCTTTCACCAGGTTTGCCTCAGTTTTCTCATGTGGAAAATGAGCTGGAGAAGTAAAATGGCCAATTACTCCAGTATCTCTGGGAAAAAAAAAAAAAAAACCCAAACCAAAGGAACTCACAAAGATATGGACATGGCTGAAACAAATGAATATGGAATATGGGTAGTAACTGAAGCCATGAGACATGAAGTAGATCATCAAGGGACGGATTTTGGAAGGAAAAGAAAAGATGGTCAGGGATAGTGATAATTCACATTTAGGGTAGAAGGAGGAAGAGAATGAAAAAAAGTAAAAGGGGGAGAGAGCTATGTTATGGAAACTATGGGTTAAGCTCCCTGGTTATGATGAATTCCATACCTCATATTAGGATCAAAGGGTCATAGATTTGAACCTGGTAGGGAGCTCAGAACCATCAGAGGGCCAGATGCAGCCTGCTGAGGACATATATGCTGCCCGCCAGGTTATGGCAAATGGGCTGAGGGGCGGAGACAGAGTGTGAGTTTTTGTTTTTACTATAGTCCGGCCCTCCCTCAGTCTGAGGGACAGTGAACTGGCCCCCTGTTTAAAAAGTTTGAGGACCACTGATTCTAATCCCTTGTCTTGTAGATGAAAAGGAGGTTAATTGATTTGTCTGGTCAAAGTTGTACAGATAGTAAGTAAGCATCAGAGGTGAGATTTGCACATTAGTCCTCTGACTCCAAACTACTACATTCACTTCTAGTACTTTGCATCTTTCTTTTTTATTATTATTGTTATTTTTATTTTTGTAGCTCTTTATTTTCAAAATATATGCATAGTTTCCAACATTCACTCTTGCAAAAACCTTATTTTCCAAAAATTTCCCCTCCATCCCACTCCCTTCCTTAGACAGCAAATAATCCAATATGTTGTTAAACATGTTTGAATCTTTCTTATAACTTATCATCCTTTAATTTTTAATCAATCTTTTTTATTCTATGGTTACATCTTATCCCCTTTACTGAACTGTTCTTTGAGGATGGTGGTGGTGTTCATTCATTTTAATCATGTTTGAGTCTTCATGATCCCATGTGAGGTTTCCTTGGCAGAGATACTGTTACTTGTTTTTAGCTCTGTAAATAATTTGAGAATTTGATTGGCATGGCACGGAATAAGTAGATTAATTTAGGTAGTATGGTCATTCTTATTATATTAGCTCGGCCTACCATGAGCACTTGCTATTTTTCCATTTGATTAGATCTGACTTTATTTGTATGGAAAGTGTTTTGTAACTGTGTTCATGTAGTACCTGACTTTGCCTTGGCAGGTAGACTCCCAAATATTTTATATTATCTACAGTTATTTTAAATGGAATTTCTCTTTGCACTTGCTACTGGATTTTGTTAGTAACATAAAATGCTGATGGTTTTTGGCAAAGATACTGAAGTGGTTTGCTATTTTCTTCTTTGCTCATTTTCTACATGATAAAACTGAGGCAAAGCTGGTAAAGAGATCTACTCAGAATCATAAGCTAGTAAGTGTCTGAGGCCAGATTTGAACTTGGAAAGATGAATCTTCCTGCTTCAAATCTAATGCTCTATTCACTGTGCTACTCATTTTTGAGGTTAAGGACTTTCTAACTTTTCTTTGTATCCCTTTCAAATTAACATATTTCCTCATGGATGGTGGATGCTCAGTAGGACAGGATGAAGGAATTGATTTATCCTCCATTTTTCAATATCAATCAAGAGAAAAAGCCCAGAAAGTCCTGAACTTGGAAGTCTAAAGACTAAGGGTCTAATCCTGATTCTGATATTTACTTGCTGGTAACCATTAGTTGACTTAAGTCAACCTCAGTTTCATCATCTGTAAAATGGAGAAAATGACATCAGTGGTGACATTAGTAGTTCTGACCTTTACAGATTTGTTGGGCAGATAGATAATGTATATAAAACTTTTGCAAGTTTTAAAGTGAGAGATAGCATTGCGTAGTGGCTTAAAAAGTGACCTAGGAGTCAGGGAGAAGTAAGATAACATTTGGTATTAAAAATATACTGACTGTGTGAGCTTGGGTTGGTCATTTAAATTCTAGGGGCCTGCAAATCTTTAAGTGTATCGGTTACAGGACAGGAGCTACTCTACATTAGAGGAGGAACTTCTCTCACTAGACATTCTTTCCATCAATGAAATCACAGGTCTGGTCTAAAAAAAGTGTTATTTAATTGCCAGCTATCATTATCATCATTATTATCACTACCACTACTTGCCCAAAATTACATAGCTAGTAAGTGTCTGAATCCAATTTTGAACACAGGAAGATGAGTCTTTCTGACTCCAGGCCTGGAGCTTTTTCCATTGTACCACCTAGTTGCCCCAGTGTCAAAGACAGCTTAATGTACATTGAAATTATTGAATTGAATAGGACCAAGGACAGAGCCCTTCACACTCACACCAAGTACCTCTTTCCATATCCCCGCTTTTAAGGTTGTAGCATTTATCAATTTAATACCCCTTTGGTCTCTGTTTTATTTACAAAGATAGCTTCAATCAAAAAGCAAATTTTATTTAGCATTTAATATGGTCCAAGAACTCAGCTTGTCTCTGGGAACAAGAATAACAAAGTGATTTACCTTCAGGGAGTTTATATTCTACTGGAAGGGCACAACAGGCTTACAGAGAAGTAAAAGACAGAGTGATTTTAGGGGGCACAGTACAAATAGCTGTAATATAAGATAAGAAAAAATGGCACTTAAACTGGGTTTTGAAGGTATTCTAAAAGGCAGAAGGAAGAAAAAGACAGGTTCCAGGCATGGGAGACAGTCTATGCAAAGGCACTGAGGTGGCTCATGAAAAATTATATACCAGAGGCAGCAAGGTGATCTATTTGGCTGGAAAGGAGAGTACAAAAAGAAGTAATGTATTATGAACCTGGAAAAAGTAGGCTTTGAAGTGTTTTAAAGGCCAAATAAAAGATTTTTACTTGATCCTAGATGCACTGGAGTTTATTTAGCTGGTAGTGCCATGGTACCCATGCTTTAAGAATTTCACTTTGACAGGTGTGTGGAGGATGTGCTAAAGAAGAAATAAGTTAGATCAGAGAATCTGTCAAATAACTTGCTGAAAACAGATATTCGACATCTTTTGGCATCTCCTTGATGGATCAGTCTTATATTCCTGTCAAGAAGAAAAAGATAATGCCTTTATTCCACATCTATTGCTAGTGAATTTTTTCTCCCTCTTTGGTTCTTCTCTTCTCCCACTCCCATTACCTGAATTTAGACTCCTACCATAGCTTTATCAAAAGCAAACTCTGTGCTCAAATCTGCCCAGTATCTGTTCTCCATCTACCTCTCTCTTCAAACTTCACCCTGACCCCCTCGCTAATAATCAGGCAGTGGGATGAGGTCTACAAGATCCTCCAGTGTTTCAGGACATCCATCAAGAACTTACCTCTTCCATCAATAGCCAGTCTACTTGTAAGAACAAGGTGGAACAAGAGCAGTACCTCACCTGTTGACTAGGAACATCACTTGGGTCTGAGTATCCAATTGTGCATCCCCCACCCAAGAAGCAGGGACAGTATCACCTATTCTCTCTCCTCTTCCCCTCACTGCCTTCCCCTAATCTTCTAAAGCTCCAGAATAGGAACTAATACTAATAAATGATAACTCAAGGCTTGGGGTGTAATGGATAAAATGCTGACTGGAAAATCAGAAAGATCTGAATTCAAATCTTACCTTAATCTCTTACAAAATATGTCACTCTGGGCAAACCAATTAATCTCTCTAAGCCTTTTGTATCTATAAAATGAGGCATTGGACTAAAAAAAACCCTATTGTTCTATATAGCATATTAAAGTTACACAAAGCTTTCCTCACAACTCTCTAAGGTAAGAAAGAATAAGCAACTAACTCTAGCTATATAGTAAGGAAAATATTTCAAGGGAAGAATATGTTCCTCTAATATTGGGACTCGGGAGGGCATTAACTCCTAGCCCCTTTACAGGGACAGCAGAATCCAGAGACATCGCGTTAGAAGATCAGCTTTCCTCAAGAATAATCATTTGTGTTTCTTTAAATCTTTACATCCCAATCCCTTTCTCACTACAATTTCATCTTTCATTTGAAATCTGGGAAAATCAAGTACAAACATCCATTGTACCAAAGGAAAAATTAAGGACCAGATAGTTTAAGAGACTAGAGGTTAAGGTCAGAAACAAAATGGACCCAGAACCCAGGTCTTACCCCTTTTGCAGCCCAGTGTTCTTACCTTACCTCCAAAGCCTCCCCAGGGCTCTCTTGGGGCCTCCTAGAGATTTTTTTTCCCCTTTTCTTCTTGATACTGGGAAACCCAGAGCAAACTTTCTTCCTCTTGGCTTCCTCATCTTCAAAGCAGAATAGCAGAGGGATCCCCTCCCTTACACACGTACAGCCACAGGCCTCAATGGGCTCCATTGTCCAAGAGGCCCTTCTGGCCTGGTGACCCCAGCCCCAGGGCAGGAGGGGGGCTCTCCAAGAAACCTGCCTCAGTCACCCTCCCTCTCTTAGGCCTGCCGCCTTGGGGGAGCCTCCGGGGCGGGCCCCCCAGTTGAATGTGACCTATTGTCTGGGGTAGATTTAGGAAGTGCCAGGCTCTCATCAAACAGGCCTTCTCCCAGGTGAAACAACAACAGGGTTGTTCACTTGGGACCTTCTCTGCTTATCTCATTTTCCTATCTCCTGGAGCTGAGCTGTGGTGTACAGTTCATAATCACTTCCCCTAAGAGCCAATCAGGTACTGAGGTTGGCCCTCCAGACCGGGGGCGAGGTTATTTATAAATCGCCTCTCTGGAATATTTGAGCAGAGCCCTTTCACACACCTCCTGGAACACCTCTCTGCTGCCTGGAGCCCTGCCCCATTCTGCTCTCTCCCTGGTAAGCAGTCCCCATCCCAGCCCACCCCTCTTTAATGGAGGTGGGGAGAATCTCCAAGGGCCGGCACCAGGGATGGGAGGGGGACAGGATACACTGGGAGGGCAGGGGGACTGAGAAAGGCTGGGCACGGACTGGCAAACCGTGCCAACTTGAGCTCAGGTGGGAAGGATAGCAGTGGTTTGTAGTCATTGTCCCAGAGCCAGCTTCCCTCTCCCCTCCCGCCATTCCCAGGGGGTGCTGTGCCCTTCTCTGGCAGTGCTCTCCAGTATAATCAGCACTGTGGTCACTCAGCACAGGTCAGCAATCTATTTCATTGCTGTGGGTTTTGGCCCCTCTTTCTGCACCTCTGCTGGTGTTATTCCTATTTATGCTGGGTTATTAGAGTCGTTTGGGTAAAGGGGATAGGAATGAACCTTCTATGAATGAAGATAGTGTCTGGTAGATAGCAGGTGGTTAATAAATGCTTGTTGACTACTAGATTGATTGATAGAAAGGATGATGGAAAGAAAACCTGAGGTGCAGCCAGGGTTTAGCTCTACCACTACTTATTAAGTGATATTGAATAAGGCATTTTCCTTCTGAAGGGAGAAGTTTCCTTTCCCAGTTTATTTCTCTGTAAAACCATAGGATTATCAATATAGAGAGCTGGAAAGGATTTTAGAAGTCATTCAGTCCAACTCTTCCATTTTTCAGAAAAAGGAACTGAGGATCAGCCATAACAAGGTCACACAGATAGCGAAGGACAGAGCCAGGAAACAATCTCAGATCTTATGACTCTCCTGTTCAATGTTCCAAGTTCCAGTGATCTTTCCACCATACATACTTCAGTAGAATAGACTATATGACTTCTATGATCTCTTTCCAGTCCTGACATTGTAAGAATCTGTGGTTCTGAGTGGGAAAGAAGGTAATGCTTAAGGTAGAAGTGTATCAGGAACTTTATCCCCCAGAGAGAAAGGAGAGCTACCTACTTACTTTCTAAAAGCTTCTTGGAGAGAAGGGAAAAGGAAGAGGAAAAACTATTGGATAGTTTTCTCAGAGATCTCAGCCTCTGTAGCCCAGACTCCATCTCTCCTTTTTTTCTTGGGAGTATTAGACTAGGAATGAGAGAGGTCCAAGTTCAAATCTAGCCACAGGTACTCACTCACTAGCTAAGTCACCTAAACTGTCTGCTTCAGTTTCCTTCTATGTAAAATTGGAGTGATAATAGCTAGCTCTCAGGGCTATTATGAGGAATAAAATGAGATGTTTGTCATATGATTTGTTACCCTTAAAGTGCTATATAAATGCTAGCTATCATTATTATTATTATGAACCTCTAACCAGACCAAATTATCCCAGCATGTTTCCTCTCCAACCACCTCCCCATCCCTAAAACTTTTCTCATACAAGTAGATGGATCTAACATATGCAGATGATTTCTGAGAAGTTAGAACAGGCAAGGAAGCACCACTCTCCCATGAAAAAGAAACACCCTTATGGAGAGGGGCAAAACATCAACTTGTAGCCCACGTCTCAGGAGAAGTCAAGGATTTTGAATTCCAACTGGGAGCCTCAGCAAGGCAGGATCTTCATAAAGGACAATGACTTGAGGCTTCCAAGGACCAGTAAAAATGTGTAATAGAGAGCAGATGGAGAGAAAAAAGGACAGAACTAAAAGACATGAAGAAACTTGGGTTCATATCCCAATTCTTCAGATGTTGATCGAGTCATTTTCTATCTCCTGAATTTTTTCATAGATTGCTAAATGAGATAGTTGTACCACAGATACTGTCCCTTATAGATTTCTGAACAGAGAGTGGCAGAGTAACTATTGTTCCGGGTTACTTTTGGCTGCCCTCAGTGACCTATTGATTAGAAGCTAGAGAGGTAAGACCTTTGAGGTCAGAGGTTAACAGCCAGGAGTTAGCTAGAGCCAAACCTTTGAAGAATGGCTTATCCAAATAAGCAAGGTTTCCTCCCTCCTTAGACACTTCCTTTGCTAAAGCACTGGGGTCCTGTTCACCAAACCTATCCTCAAACTATACTAAAACCCCAATGAGATGGCCAGGAGGAGGACTTCAGTGTTTTTCCAAATCAGGACTACAATTCCTATCCCCTCTTTTTGAGAGAAAGATCTCCAATATCACGTCCATGACCCAGGAAAAGGATGATCTCTGTCCTCTGGCCCTCTGCTTTAGTTTTCTTGAGCTGGAGACTAATTTTCAGGTAGACTAATTACTGGAGACTAATTACTCCAGGTAGATCAGCTTTAAACCATCAAAGGCAGTTGATAGCCTTGCTCACAAAATTCTTCAGGGAACAAGTTGCAGAAATATTTTTGGATGAGTTCAGTGCAGAAATGGGCTCTCCTTGACTATTTAAATGTATTGCAAGGGGGTTTTTCTGTCCTTTCATTCCAGTGGGGAGGGAAATAGAAAGAAGGGGGGGGAAACAGATGTCTGATCATGGAAATAATTTTAATTTAATTTTAAGAGGAAGTCTTCAGGAAAAGAAAATTCTAACAGCATTTTCTTTAATCTCAGGTTGGAGAAGTTGGGGTGGGATTGGGATGAGAGAAAGAATAACTCTTGGAATTCTATAGGTGTAAAGGAGCAAATTCTTAACATTCAAAAATGACAAAGTCAGAAAGCTATGAGGAGTCAAAGGAGGCAGGAGAAATCATTAGTAAAATTCCATGGATAACTAGTTATCTTCAACATCTCACTCATCCTGAAAACTTTATCTCAAATCAACCTCTCTCCTTCTGTCTCCCCTGTCCCAGTCTACCCCTGATAAACTGGATCTCCTAGATCCCTCAGACTATAGAGGAGTTCTCCAGCAGCCAGGACCAAGGGGAAACTTTTAAGTGACTTTTACTCTTAGGATAGTGATTGTCAGAAGAAAAGACTAGTAATAAGAGTTAAAGACTGATAAAGAGAAACCCACCTGCCCG
This sequence comes from Sminthopsis crassicaudata, assembly GCF_048593235.1. Taxonomy (NCBI): domain Eukaryota; kingdom Metazoa; phylum Chordata; class Mammalia; order Dasyuromorphia; family Dasyuridae; genus Sminthopsis; species Sminthopsis crassicaudata. Next base: position 102,696,307 of record NC_133620.1, on the reverse strand, counting down.
GGTTATGGATGGGGAGGTTATAAGGGCCCAGATTCCATAGTGAGTTTGAGACCTATCCTCCATAACTAATTCTACACACTCCACAAGAGTGCCTCGCTTATCCCTCATTCTGCCTGATTGCTTTGTTACCTATCTCCCCAGTAAATCACATTCTTTCTTCACTAGTCTTGGAAAACTGGGGGGAGAGACTTGGATAAAATAAGGGGAAGTGGACAGCTCTTTCCAAGTTACACATAACGTGGAAGGAGGAGAGGGGAGAGAGATTGGGTAGTTTATCCAAGGTCACACAGCAGTCAGAGACAGAGCCAGGAAGAGAACCTGGGAGTCATATTGTCCCCCAGGGCAAACCAGATAAACCCATGGCTGTGCAAAGCTCCTAATGAGATTCACAGACCACTAAAATCTCCAAAACATGAACAAAAAGTCAAGGCTTTCTTCTCCACTAAAAACAACTTTTTTTTTTTTTTTTTTAGACCAGATGTGATTTCATGCGTTTAAAGAACTTTCACTGTTAAATGTCCTTCCACTGATACAGATGAGCCACTTATCTATAATTTTAGAGAGTTGCCCATGATCAAACTATAGTCTTGCCTCATTCCTGGTCCCTTTCCCCTACCAAATTGTGGCTTATAGAGGTTAAGTGACTTGATTGTTGTCAAAAACTTATTAATGTCAGACTTCTTGATTCTAAAGCTGGCTTCCTATCAATGGTTACTTCTCCATAATGATGTTGGTTTCACAATCACTCTGGGTCTCTGTTTCCTTATCTGCAAAAATTGTTCTAAATTGATGGTCTTATGAATGCTCTGGTTTGATCATGAGGAAGTCAAAAGTCTGAGCGAGAAATCTGGAACTTGAAAAAGGTAGAGGAGGGGGGTGGGGAGGAATGGGAGTGAGTGAAGAGATATTTAGTGAGAAGAGTAGATTCCACAGCCTCTGTCCACTCAATAATAGCCATTTCCCCCATTTCCTCTTTGCTCTATACCAATCCTCTATCTGGTATCTTAAGGAACCTGGAATAGCTTTGTCCCAATCTCAGGCTCCTTCTTTTACCAAGTTTTGCATTCTGATGTCTTCTTCCTATGAATGAAGGGGATGAGGGCATGGGGGACTCCTGTCCCCAGAAGCCCCAATTCCCTAGCCATTGCCACAAGTCCTTGAGTCCTTCTCCCCCCCCCAGTCTCCCAGCTGAAATTCTCCCCCACATCTTTTGTTCCTTAACTCCCACAGTACTGGGGGAGACTCAGTTTCATTCTCCAGGCCATGGGTGGGTGAGGGGATCTCCCCTTTGTTCCTAGTGGTGTCACATGGCACCTGCTATTCATTCCTAGGTGCTGAGGGACCTCAAAGGGACCTGAGACTGTTTGATCTGAGGCAGGTCTCACTGATACACACCAATTGTAATAGAGCACTTGACTTTTTTTCTTTTTTTCAGAGATCCTGACATCAGCTTCCCAGGCTGCATGTTTGTTTAACTAAGGATTGAGTCCTCACGTTCCCTACAGCTCTCTACCTCTCATTTTCTCCCTCCCAAGATTAGCCACCCACAGCTTGACTTTTCAGGGACCTTATCCCAGAGGCCCACGCAGGAACCCTGTACCCACCCCAAGAAGACCCTTTCTAACATCTACATTTCCCAAGAGGCAATGCTTTCCCTCCTATCATGGTCTGAAATAGCCTTCCTTCCTAAGTTCCACCCCATTTCAAACATTATTCTTGTAATTAGGAAGTATGACAGGCTCCTTCTCTACTCAACTCTCAGAGTTGGGGGTTTGGAACTTTTGCAGTCATGAGTCCAGAGAGCCATGATTGGAGGAATGAGGACAGAATTCATGCCCAAGCTCACCCAGGACTCCAGGACCCAGAAGCCAAATCCAGGAAGTCTAATTCTTCCAAGGGATAGAGGTATCACATAGTTCCTATGAACCATAGAAATGCCCTCAGTCAATCAAAAATATTCATTAAGTGTTTATAATGTGCCTTCCTACAAAGGTAGTACTGAACCTCTGTTTTACCAGCAGGCAGGATCATAGCATTATAGAGCTAAAGTGGGAAAGAACCTTACAAACTATAGAATATAACCTCTTTACTTTGCAAACAAGAACGTGAGAGCCAAAGAGGGAGCAAGAAAGAAAGGAAGGAAATGAGTATCTTTGAAGTACCCCCTTGTGCTAGGTACTGTGCTAACTGTTTTAGAATATTATCTCACTTGATCACAACAGTTCTGAGAGGCAAGGGCTCAATTTTACATTTGAGGAAACTGAGGCAGAAATTAAATGACTTGTCCAGCGTCTGAGTTGAACTCAGGTCTTCCGATTCCAGATCCAGTAATCTATACACTACATCACCAGCTGCTGCTAGATAGTAAGTGTTTCACCCAAGTTCACATGGCTTAGACCAAAGCTAAGATTTGAACCCAAATCAAGCATGCTTTCCATCTTACCACATGATCTCTGCATCATCTTCCTTCACTTTGTATTGCAAATTGGATTGTGTAAAAAGGCTGAAATCTTCCTCCCTACACCAACCCGATGGAAGGAGCAGAATTTGGGCAAATTACATGTGGCAAAGGATGGTAGCACATTTTCCAGTCCCCACAAGGCTATAAAAATCTATCCGCTATTGTTCTTTGGGTATATTCTTTCCCTGTGTCCGTCCATCTGTCCTCAAGGAGGCCCCACAGAAGGAGAATTCAACAATGAATTATTCTTTTTTTATAAAAAATAAACTTACTTATATTTAACATTTTTTAAATTTGAGTTCTTAATTATCTCTTTCCCTCCTGCCCCACCCTCACCCATTGAGAAGGCAAGCAATATGATATAATTTATGCAAAACATTTCTATATTAGCCATGCTATCAAAAAAAGTGAAAAAAACTGTATTTTAATCTGTATTCAGAGCTCATCAGTTCACCTCTCTGAGTAAATAACATTTTTCATCATGGATCCTTTGGAATTATCTTAGATTATTATATTGTAGAGTAACATGATTCACAGCTGATCATATCGCTGTTGTCTACAATCTTCTCCCAGTTCTGCTCACTTCTCTTTGTGGATCAGTTTATATAAGTCTTCCCAGATTTTCTGAAATCATCCTGCTCATCATTTCTTATAGCACAGTAGGATTCCATTGAAATAGTACACCACAACTAGAGTGAGTCATTCTACTGCTGCTCTCAGGAAGGTTTTTTCATTAAGAATTTCCCCACCCTTCACTATCCTCCTTTTCACATGCCTAAAACCCACCCAGGAGTCAGAGTGGTAATCAGAAAAGGCTAAAGCCAAAAAGCAGCAACAGCCAAGATTAGAATATGATGCTGAAAAGCCTAATAGCTAGGGAATGGAGCAAAGCTTCATCTGAATCAGTGAACTGAGCTAATAGCGATAATATCAACAGTTAAAATTTATATGACAAGATAATTTCCTCAGGTCAACTCCAGTGAGCTAAGAAATACAACTATTATTGTCCCCATTTTATAGGACTGAAGTCATAGACTTTGGGACTTTGGAACTTTAAAGACCATCTAGTCCAGCTCCACTATTTTACATGAGGAAACTGAGACTTAGAAGTGACTTTCCTAAGCACACACAAGTGGAAAGTCTAGTGCTCATTCCTCTATTACCATCTTGCCTCAGGACTGAAACTAAGCTGTTTACCCGTAGGGAAAATAGCCAAAAAAAACCCCATCTAATTGCTCAATCAACAAGTACATATTAAGCATCTTCTTAGGAAGGCAGAATGGTATTGGGGAAAGAGTCCTAGATTTAAAACCAGAAGACCTAAATTAGAATCCTAGCTCTGCTATTCTTTACCTTGCTTTCCACTTTACCATACTATCTCCACATTATCTTCCTTCACTTCCCATTGAAAATTGGATTGTGTGATAAATGCCTTCCTCTCCACTAACCTGATTCAAGGAACAGAATTTACAGATGGAGAAACTGAGGTTCAGAGATGGCAAAAGACCATCCATCTGTAAAATGAAGGGTTTGGATATAGCTTCTAGGTTTCATTTCAATATCTTATGGTTCTATGTGCAGGCAAGGTAGAAGCCACTGAGGAATCAAATGATAATGAGTTTAAAATGGGAAAGGACCATGAGGGTCATCTAGTCCAATCTCCTATTTTACAGATGAGGAAAATTACTCTCCCAGGGTCATACAGCAAATAAAAACTTAAACTCAGATCTTTGTGGTGAAAAGTCTTTATCTTTATCTACTATATCTTGTTCCCTCTCAAGATAAAATATAATATGACCTCTCCCTTTAAAGAACTTAAAGTTTAGTTAGGGAGATGAGATATACACAGATAAAAAGATAACAATACAACATAACAGAAGGTAAGAACCAAGTGAATGATACAGGGAGAAAGGACTCTTTATGTCTTTCCAGAAGAAACATTACTATGGTCTGGGGAGGTCAGAGGAGGGTTTAAAGAAGGCAAATCTGAGTTGGGTTTTAAAGGTAAGTTTTTGAAGGGCAAGTTCCAAATAGGCAGAGAGGAAAAAGAAAATGACAATTCCATGAGTTCAGAAGAAGGAATATGTTCACAAGCTATTTGGGGACAGTATTAAGTGTGATTAGAATGTAAAGCTCCAGATAGGGAACAGCTTGAGCAGGTAAGTTGGGACTAGACGATGGAGGATTTTGCAAAATTAAAGAGTCCAGATGATTTGATCCTATAGGCAAAAAAAAAAAAAAGGGTATGAAAATATTTTGAGGGGGTGAGTTATGTGTACAAAGCGATGTTTTATGATCAATCTGCCAACAATGAATTGAACCCAGAGAGACTGGAAGCAGAGAGGTCAGTTAGGAGACGATGATAGTAATCTAGGTGAGAGGTGACCAAGACTTGAAGGAAGGTGCTAGTAGGAATGGAAAGAAAGGGACAGATGCATGAAAGGTATTACAAAGGAATTATTGACAGGTCTTGTTGGCTGTTTGGATGTGGGGGTGAGGACAGGGTGGGGACAATGATGACTCTGAGGTTTCGAGGCTGAGTGACAGAGAAGATGATGGTGGTGTCATTAAAATAAATAGGAAGTCTGGAGGAGGAGTTTGATTGGGGAAGAAGATGAGTTTAATTTTCACAATGACTAGAACATCTAGTTTTTAAATAAAGGTTAGTTTTTATTGCAAGCAAAACAAAAAACAAATAAACAACAACAACAACAAAAACCCACAGCAACAGTTTTCTGGCCTTTCAATAAAGACTAGGAAAGTTTCTCCCAAAACACTGCAACCTATTGCACGTCACTAAAGCAAGGTCACCCAGCTTAGCAGGTAACCCCAAATTCCTCTTAATGTTTATATAGCACTTTAAAGTTAGCAAAGATATCCTATCTTATATGAACTTCATAGCAGCCCTGGGAGATAGGGACTTCAGGGACAACTGCCACTGCCTCCATCTCATAGGAAACACACACAGCAAGGTCAAGGGATTTTTCCAATCACAAAGCTGGTGTCAGAGTCAGAATTTAAGTCAAAGCCTTCCTCACTCCAAGTCCAATTCCTAACATTATGTCTCTCAGCTAAGCCATTTTCAGTTCAATGTCAGTGAGTCCTTTTGGAGCTATCACCTTGAGAGGAATTGGTTAGACTTCCCATAGAAATGAGTTTAAAGACCAGTTAGTTACTGTGGGGTCTCTGAGAAACCAGCCTTATTTCTTGTAAACCATACCATTACTCTGGGATCCTAAACAAATCAGTACGTGCTAAGACCTGAGAGGATAGAAAGAAGAAGCTGGGTGGGGAAGCTACCCCCATGTTTTCTCAGAAGGGTTTCAAACAACTCCTAATAGCTTGTCAAGTCACCACTATCCATCACTCAACCAGCCCTTGAAAGACTAAGCCTGTGAAGTCACCCAACCACTCCCCTCCTTTCTTTCAAGTGAATGGACACATATGACATGTGTCCACTTCCATTTTCCCCCTCTCACTTTAATTTCCCCTTACCCTTATTTAGAAGGAAGGCTGCAGCCAAGGAGAGTAGCCAGCTTTATGTGGCTGTAGGCCAAAAAAAAGTCCCTTTTCTGGGCCTCAGTTTCCTCCTCCATAAAGAGGGGGAGTTGGACTATAATGTCCTCTGAGGTCTCTGATCCTAAATCTATGATCCTGAGTGGTTTAGTGGACAGAGTATTAGACTTTGGGTCAGGAAAATCTGAGCCATAATCTCACCTCCCATTCTTACTGTTAGACCCTGGGCCTGTCACTTAAACTCTGCTAGCCTTAGTTTCTTCATCTGTAAAATGGGAATAATAACAGAACCTACCTCCCAAGGATTTGGTGAGGATAAAATGAAATATTTGTAATGTACTTTGCAAACCTTAAAAGAACTCTATGAAAATGTCATTGATGTTTCAATTATGTCCAAATCTTTCTAACCCCCATTAAGGATTTTTCTTGGCAAGTATACTGAAGTAGATGGCTATTTCCTCTCCAGTTTATTTTACAGATGAGGAAACTGAGGCAAACAGGGTTAAATGACTTGCCCAGGATCACACAGCGCACATGAGACTCAAGTCCTTATAACTTCAAGTCCAGTGCTCTATCCATTGTGTTACCTCACTGCTTCTATGAACGTGAACAGGGGACAACTAGATGCACAATGGATTAGAGCATTGACCTAAAATCAGGAGGGCCTGAGTTCAAATGTGGCCTCAGACATTAGTAGCGTGTGACTCTGACAAGTCACTTATCCCAATTCTCTTTCTCTCTCTCTCTCTCTCTCTCTCTCTCTCTCTCTCTCTCTCTCTCTCTCTCTCTCTCTCTCTCTCTCTCACACACACACACACACACACACACATACACACAACACACACCCTATGAAAGTTAGCTATTATTATTGGTATGATCTGGGTTGTCATCCTCCTGTTTCTCCTTTCCTCCAGAAACTTTGGTAGTAAATAACCACTTTGATTAGCTAGCCTGTGGTCAAAAATAAAATAAAACCTTTGGGTTTCACAACCCAAACTGTATCATGGCCTAGCAAAATACTTAATTCTCCATCATCATCTAATATTTTCATTTTTGAAGCTTCAATCAGGATTTGACAAAAAGAAGGGAGGCGGAGGCAAGAAGAGAGGGATGGGTTTTACTTTCTCACCCCACTCCCAAGCCTATGAGATATTTTAAAGTAGGGCAGTTAATAAATTTGAAGACTGGTTTAAAAATATGACCTAGATTGGCAACTAGGAAACATTAATCTAATCAACCTCTTTAGCATAAATACAAGGAAACTGAATCCCAGAAAAGTAAAATGTCTTGGCTGGAGTCATATTGTGAATTAGCACTACAGCTAGAGCTCAGATTTTTTGGACTTCCAGTCTTGTGCTAACCATGTGCCTTCAACTAACTTATTCAAATTTGACAACCATCACCACCGCCTATCTGAAAACTGGTCGTGAACAACAACAACAAAAAAAAAAAACCAGTCTCACCTGGCATTACTTCAGTTTTCACCATGGGTAAATGGACAAGTGGCTCTTAGCCAAAGAAGGAGAGGCAAGCCGCCTTCTATGTAGCTACTCAGTTTCAGACCCAAATCAAATGATTTTCCAAACCAGCCACACCTACTTCCAACTCTTTACTCCCCCTCCCCAACACCCAACTTGTCCCCTCATGGCTTCCTCATAGCATTAACCCACACCTTGCCCTTCCCTTCCCCCATTTGTTCTAGTGTCAAACACCCCCATTACCACCCCCATAGCCATCTGGTCTCTCCCTACCCGAGAGAGGGGAAGCTCACTGTTCCCTATTCTCCCCCCCCCCCCCCAAAGGCACTTCCTCTAGCATGTAGCCACGGAGTGTCAAAAGGCCAAGGTGATAAAAAGATGGTATAGAAGGGAGGGGAAAGGGTTAGGCTCAGGAAACTGTAGGAGTGAGAACTGATGGCATGCCCCATCCAGATTTCCCCAAACAAGCTATTGTCCCAGGAAAACCTGTTAGTGGAGTCCTAGACGCCTAATTCTGACACCTCGCTCTGACACCTTAGGCTGGTAGGGTCCTCCTGAGGTCATGTTGGAAGCTATATTAGAAACTGCCTCCAGGCAGTTTATTTGCACAATTTCTCTCCACTTATCGACTTCTCTCATGAGAGTATGAGAAGGGAAACAATATACAAAGAGGCAGTGACTTGGGAGTTAGTAAGGAGGGAGGAACAGCTGGAAATCAGAGATTGAGGAGGAACTTGAACTCAGAGCTGTCCTGGCTCCCACCCTTCTTCTCTCGTCCTATGCTATGATTTCATAAGTGTGGGGTGCCAGCTATCTCCCAGGGCCCGTGTTTCCTTCATCAGTCACTGGGAGGGAAGGTCGAGCCAAAGAAGTGAGTCCTATGGAAGGGCTTGAAAGAGAAGAGGGAGGCACCTTCCTGGATGGGAGGTAGTCCCAAGTTCAAGGGGTGGGGGAAAGCTAAGGGATAGATCTGCAGCTAAAAAGCAAGAGGCGGGAGAAGGCCTCAGCTGGTACTGAGGAGAGATGCCCGCTCACCATCACCTCCTCTGTCTCCACCAGGGCTCATAGAAGTCCCAGACATGAACCAGCCCAGACCTCGATACGTGATAGACCGAGCTGCATATTCCCTCACCCTTTTTGATGAGGAATTTGAGAAGAAGGACCGGACTTACCCAGTGGGCAAAAAGCTTCGTGATACCTTCAGGTAAGATGCCAAGCTCTGGCCATGTGGAGGGTTGTCCCTTCACTAGTTATTGGGTGAAAATCTCAGAGAGCTGCCTGGAGGAAGAAGAGGAAGACTTGGGATTCTCTGCCACTTGGGGAGTCCAACATCTCCAAACTCTCTTTATGGGGTTCTCATTTCACCTTAGCTCTCTAAGCTCTCCTCTATTACTCCTTTGGGGGATGTTATCAGAAATGCCTTGACTTAGGGTTTGCAGAAGCAATAAGAGGGGACCCTACTTCAATCCCACAACTTCCTCTAGTCCAGGGAAACCTTCACCCACTGAGATCCCATACTCATACTCCCCTCCTCTTACCTGTTAAGGCAAGGAAGGCTGGACAAATAGGACAAAAGCAGGGATCTTACTGCTCCCCATCTGCTTTGTTCTCCTGGTTGCCCCACCCCCATCCTTTCTTTCTCTAACTTGTGGCTGTCAATAAGCAAAGGAGATTCCCGGAGGCAACAAACTGGATGAAACAACCTCATCTAAGCAGCCCCAGGAGTCTCACCTTGGAAGTATTCTAAGGACCCAAGTCCCTGTCCTCTCCTCACCCAGATGGTGGGCAGTCCTCAAAAACCTGTCATGGGTTGGCTGGCTCTACTCTCCCCTCCCCCTAGAGCTAGAGAACAGCTGATTCATTTTCTTGGATTGAGGTCACTGGCAATGACTGGGGCTGTGATGCAGGTGGAACTGGTTCAGGCTGGGAGGATCATCCGCTTGAATCTCTGCCTAAAATCCCTGGCCCAAACCCGCTCTTCAAGGGAGGCTCAGCCACTGTGGTTCTAGGTTCTGATGCCAGTGCCATTCGTGGCCCCAGTTCAGAGTTTCTTTGGTCTGATGAGCGCGGCCAGCTAATGGATCCAAAGAATATAGGAAATATATGCCCTATGCAGTTCTGGACTTGTGCAGAAGGGATAAAAAGAAGGCTATTGTTCTGAAAGGGGAAGAAGTGTGGAGGGTTAAAGTAAAGTGGGCTGATGAACTCAATCCCACTTCTCACACTTTTCCACATGGATGCAGTGAATGGACTTTGGAGAGCACTCCCTGGGCCTCTCCTATGACTACTACCTTCTTTTATCACTTTGTCATTACCCAGTAGGATCTAGATATTTTCTATCTTCAATATTTAACATCCGTTTCTAGCTCTTTTTGAGATTTGTCTATATTAAAACAGACTTGCAAATAAGGTTAGCCATTTACCAGCCCTGGAGTATAGCTTTAGCCAGCAATATGATCTCCAGATTGTCAAATTTTCACTGTGAATATTTACAGGTCAGAAATCAGCAAACATTATAAATGAAAGCTTGATTTATTGTTTTGTAAATCATCTAGGCTTTAAAAGTGCTAGAAAAATATCAGTAATGCAGATTCAACTTTAAAATATGTCCATTTGGGGGGAGAACCAGTTTTTAAAAATCTTCCAGCATACTGGTGGCTTTAGTTCTTCCCAGGAGAAGTCAATGTCTTCTGATACTTGACACTAGACTATTGACACCGTATCTGGGGGCTGAGTTTCCAGAGAAGCTTCAAGGGTTGTTCTGCATTATTTGACCTGTTTCTTTGTCTTAGTACAGAAGGTAGAAGTCAGTGGGCCTATCTGCTTCAGCAGAAGCAGGAGATCCAGGCAGACTTTTTTATTGATCAATGATACCGAGTATCATTGGGGTCCAAGTAGCAATTCCTAGTTCAAAATACAAGGCACAGGGCATATGTGATGAATTCACAAATTTACCAAAAAGTGCCTTTATTTAAGAGAAGTTACAGACAAAATGAAGAAGTAAAATAGTCACCAGATGTGGTAAATAAAAATAGATTTGGGAGAGCAAGGAAATAGAGTTAGCAAGGGGAGGGGTTTGGAAGAAGCCATTAAAGGAATATGCTATGAGCTGGGAGTACACCATTGACTGGCATCCTAAATACATAGAGGAATTTAGTAGATTAATCAGAGTTAGTTATAGGAAAGAGGAAAATGTCATTAAAGGGAAGATGCTCCGAGGAGAGAAAGAGTACTTCATAGTGGGTTTAGTACTGAAAAGGACTTAGCAGAGATCTTCAATATGAGGACATCATATATTGGGGAAATATAACCTCAGGAGTTTCTCAGGGGAGGAGAGGAAGTACCAAGGAAGATTTGGGGAGATAAAAGATGTGTGTTGATATTGAGACTGCCTTAAAGATATTCTGGGAAAGCCTGGTTCCCATCAAGGCTTAACAAAACGGTCTGGGAAGTTCCCATTATAAGTATCCTAAAAGTATCTTAAAGGTTATAATTGGGGCAGCTAGTTGTCCCAGTTGGAGTAGGAGGACCTGAATTCAAATATGGCCTCAGACACTTAACGCTTCCTAGCTGTGTGACCCTGGGCAAGTCACTTAACTCCAATTGCCATAGCAAAAAAATAAATAAATAAATAAGAAAGATTATAATCACAGCAGTCTGGTAATATCATGATAGCCTTAACTATGATAATAAGACAATCTAGGAAACTAAGCTCCCAGGAGGAGCATTTTTAGCAGTTCCTGACAAGGGGAGAGTTTCAGAATTCACATCAATACCATTGGTCTTCCCTACTTCCCTACTTCTGTCAAGGGTATCACCATCCTCCCAATCTCCAAGGCTTATAAATTTGGCATTATCTTTAAGTTTTTACTCTCCCTCATAAATCAAATCCATTTTCAAATCTCACCCTCCATACACCTTGTAATCATCTTCTCCTCTCTAATCATATAGCCACCATCATAATTCAGTCTTTCATTACTGCTTGTCTGGATTACTGTTCTCCCTTCTTCAAGTCTCTTCCCCTAATCCATTTTCCACATTGCTATCAAAATAAATCTGACTATGCCATTCCTCTATTCAACACACTTCAATGACTACTTAAAATTTAAACTCATATATTTGACTTTTAAAACTCTTTGAAACCTGGCCCCAACCTACCTTTCTATTATTTATTAATCTCCTTACCATGATCTATGGTCCAACCAAATTGAGCTTTTGTCCCTCATACACAATTCTCCCATCTCCCTGCAAACTCAGAATGCAGTTTTTCTTCCACTCTATCTCAGAGAATCCTTCCTTCCTTCAGAAGTACACTTTGGTAAAAAGTTTTTCCCAATCTCTCTTCCCTTCTCTCCCTAAACTACCTTATGTTTATTCTGTATACATTAAAAAAAATGTACATACTTTCTGTCTCCAAAGGAGGAAGGGTTTCATTGTGTCCCTTTGTATCCTTAACACCTCGCACAATGCTTGGCACATAGTACATAGTAACCACTTAATAGAGATATATTATTGTGTGCTGAAAAGGGTTTCAGTCTTGGAGTCAGGAAAACTTGGAACCAAATCCTTCTTCTAATATGTGCTTGTTAATTGTGTAGATTTAAATTCTCTGACTTTGATTTCTTCAACTGTAAATTTGAATTAAATTTACAAAATTCTAAGCTCCTATGAATCAATGCTTGTTAATTGCCTGATTGATTACTAGATGGGAAAACTAAATTATAAAAGCCAAAATTCCTGCCAGTTTCTGGGGCTTTAAGAAATTTCCCAGATTTAGTAAGAAATTTCCCATACTTAGTAAGATACAAAGCATTTGCTGTGTTGGTTTAGGTTTTGGGTGACATCCAAGAGACCTAATATCGGGAAAACTGTTGTTAAGCAACACCAAAGAATCAGAGTCGGTGACGGTAAAGAAAGAAGGGCTACTCAAAGAAGGTGGATGAGTCACCAGAATGAGCCTTGATTCCATCCCCAGATACTTGATTGCATTGAACTGGACCATGGAAAGCAAATTATTACCCCTCCAGATGCATACACCTCCACCCCCACCCATCAATCCACCTTCTGACAGCCTCCATTCTCAAGTCCTTGTTCCCTGGCCAAGGGAGTTTCTATGAAAAGGCTTCAAGGCCTTGGACAAACAGGGAAAAGATCAACTCTCCCCACCCTGTGTTGACCAATGAAATGTTCCTCCACCCACCCCCTACCAAATGTAAGTTAGTGTATTAACTAGGGAAAGGACCCAGGTGTCTGTGTGGGTATGTGTGTCCAAGTTTTTACATCTGTTTGATGACTGTTTGAGTCAGCAAGGACATAACACTGAGAAGGCAGTGGAATCTCCTCCAGTGTTGATATCTAAAGAATGAGCCAATGACTAGCTTCAGGATGGTTCAAATATAAATCCTGCCTAGAAATATAAGTCAGAAGTTCCAATTTTTCAGTGATGAAGAGAGCTATCTCCACCCAGAGAAAGGACTGTGAGAGCTGAGCGTGGACCACAACATAGCGTTCTCACTCTTTCTGTTGATGTTTGCTTGCATTTTGTTTCCTTTCTCAGTTTTTTTCTTTCTTCTTGATCTGATTTTTGTGTGTGTGTGCAGCAAGATAACTGTATGGATATGTACATATAGATTGGATTTAATTTATATTTTAACATATTTAACATGTATTGGACTACCTGCCATCTAGGGAGAGGGTAGGGGGAAGGAGGGGATTATTTGGAACAGAAGGCTTTGCAGAGGTCAATGTTGAAAAATTACCCATGCATATGTTTTGTAAATAAAAAGATTTAATAAATTTAAAAAAAAAAAGAAATATAGGCCAGATTACAACAAAACTCAGTTTTAAACCCAATATAGGAATGTTGGCCTAGGTTAAAGAAGTCACTTTCTTTCTACCATGAATCAATTATTTACATAATCAGTGCCTATAGATGAGCATGGATTGTAGGATGCTAGACCTCCTAGCCCAGGGTGTCTAATCCTTGATGCTGTTCTTGATGGATGATCCCCAGTGATCCCTCCTGTGACATGCTCCTCACTTTCCTTCCAGATGTTCCTCTGCCAAAATCAAAACTGTGATATTTGGGCTTCTCCCTGTCCTCTCATGGCTCCCCAAATACAAGATCAAGGACTACATCGTGCCCGATCTGCTTGGGGGATTGAGTGGGGGGTCCATCCAGGTCCCACAAGGTGAGAGATTCCCCTTAGGCTAAATATGATATTTCATATCCCATCTAAAACAAAACAAAATTTGAAAAACCTAAAATCTTGAATCTTAAGATGTGCCTTCCTTAGACTCCAGGGGCCCAAACTGGGGAGCATTGGCTAGGATTCCCCTCAGGGTTGAGGTTGCTTCCTTCATGGTATATTCCCTTGGGTGACCTATTTTCTAAAGATTAGACTATAAGACTTATTCATTGTCAAAAATTATGGTGCAGCCTGTCAAAGTCTAGCCTTAGAGCCAGGCTTCAAATCCTAGATCTTCCACTGACTCCTTGTGGGGGTCTTGCTCCCTTCTCTGGATCTCAGCATCCTCAACTGTAAAGTAAGGAAATGGAATGAGGTAACTCCTGAGGTCTTTTCCAGCTCTAAACTAATGATCTCATAATTTCTTCAGGCATGGCTTTTGCACTGTTGGCCAACCTTCCTGCGGTCAATGGCCTCTACTCATCCTTCTTCCCTCTCCTGACCTACTTCTTCTTGGGTGGCGTGCATCAGATGGTACCAGGTAAAAAGCCTCCTGACCTTCAATTCCCCTTCCCCATCCTCCTTGTTGGTGAGTCCAAGGATCTAAAAGGGGATGCTTTATCCTGAGTCATCCAGAAGAGGGAAACTCACTGAGATGTTAAAGAGATACAACCTTTGTCATTTGAGCACTGATCCAAAAAATTGGGAATCTGAGCCCCAAAAAGATATTCTTAGGATCTTGATTAAGTGTAATGGCTATCATGGGAAATGAGAAGGCCTCTGAAGTTCCTTCTGGCCCTAATTATCTATGTTCTATGATTCCCTGAGGGGAGTTTATGCTTTGTGCTTGATCCTAGTGAACAGAACTGGGGAACAATGGGTGGAAGTTATAGGAAGAGAGATGTAGGGGAAATTCCTGGCAATTAAGAGCAATCTGAAAGTGAAATTGGCTAATTTGCCTTACTCGTGAATAATGAATTAATGAGAAATGAATTCTCTGCTGGGGTAGGGATGAAGCCGGGGAATATTCAAGTAGAAGACAATGCTTTGGGTAGAGACGAGACTAAATGATCTCTGAAGTCTCTTCCAGCTAGATCTTAATTCATTGCATGACCCCAAAGGCTTCTCACTTAGCCTTTCTCCCTGATTCTCATTTCTATAAAATGAAGATTACAATGGTTGTTCCAAGGCTAATGTGTTACAGTATATCTGGAAGTATCTTGTACAAATAGGAATAAATTTTGTTTCATCATAATAAAGAATAAACTGACTCATGGTGAGGTAGAGGGGGAGAATAATATGGAATTATTGGGAGCAGAAGCTCTACCCAAGACTGCTTTTCCCAGTAGAATTACTATTCTCTTGGCCCCCTGAGGGTTGGGGAGACATCCTGGGACCACTGGTGATTGTAGTGAATATTGATCCAAACTTTTTTGCTGGGGTCGGTGGGGCACCACAGGTACCTTTGCTGTTATCAGTATCCTGGTGGGTAACATCTGTCTGCAGCTGGCTCCAGAGTCAAAATTCCAAGTCTTTAATAATGTCACCAACACAAGTCACGTGGATATAGCAGCCATGGAGGCGGAGAGACTCCATATATCAGCAACACTGGCTTGCTTAACAGCTATCATTCAGGTGAGTGGCAAGGGCAGAAGAGCACCATCAAGACCCTGCTCCTTCAGGGAGACAAATCTCAAGGGTTTACAGCCCTTATGGGTGGTAGAATAAATTGCCTTTTCAGTCCAAGAATTGTTAAGCTTTCTAGAAACTATTTCTTCCCTCCTGCACAAAACCAATTCCTATAGATGGAGGGCAGAAGCGGGGGGGGGGGGGGTGTCTAGCCTATTAAAGCAGATATGGCAATTTGCCTTCTCCCACAGAACTGGAATAAGGCTTGAGAAGTCAGCTCGCTCATACCCTATTAGATGAGTGTAAACTTCTGAGATTAGAGCTTAGAATTCTATTTCAAAGAACATTATAAAGTTTGCTTAATCCAACATGTCTCTATATCATTTTCCTCTATAACATTCTCTTTAAGGGGTTGTCCAGAGACCTCTGGAAAAGATCCCCAAATTTCAACCTGTCACTGGAATTCCAGTGTCTGACAACCTTTTCTCCCAAGATATTAATAGTCTCTCTGAAATCCTTCCTAATTCTTTATATACTTAAAGGTTGCTAAGAAATGTTCCTCTTCTCCCATTACTCTCTAAGCTCCTATCATCTACAGCATCAGTAGACCTGAGCCAGGAATAATCTAGAAAGCTCGAAGAACACTTTTTATATGACTTTTTTTTCCCTAAATGCATATTTTTATTGTAGAAAGTCCCACTTCTCACAAATATGTGTTTCTGTGATAAGTGACAATTTAGGACCATAGGATTTTAGAACTAGAAGAACCTAAGAGTTTAGGGATTTTAGAGCTGAAAGTAATTTTGAACATTATCTAGACTGCCTCCTTGATTTATCAGAGAGGGAAAATGAAGCTGAGTAGAAATAATGACCTGCCCAAAGATGATGGGCAAAACCACATTCAAACCCAAGTATTCTAGGTCCAAATCAAACATGCTCTCAGCTGTACTCTACTGACTCCTAGAACAGGAATACAGGGATGCAGCTGGATGGTGTGGTGGATAGGGCACCAGTCCTGAAGTCAGAGGGACTTAATTGGAATCCGGCCTTGGATACTTAACACTTACTAATTGTGTGACCCTGGGCAAGTCACTGAATCCCAATTGCCTCAGCAAAAAGAAAATACAGGAAAAAGGCCCAAAGCTTCTTATAAACAATGATTTATATGAGCATGAGGATAGGGATGGGGAGCAGGTGAAATCTCTTTTTTTATTATAGCTTTTGACAATTACCAAACCTTTTGTTCCATCTTTTCCCCTTCTTCCCCCCACCCCTTCCCCCAGATGGCAGGTTGACCAATACATGTTAAATATGTGAAAGTATAAGTTAAATACAATATATGTATACATGTCCAAACAGTTATTTGAGCAGGTGAAATCTCAAGCCTTACTTAGGATGTATAAAATGCCTCATCCCAGTCCAGGCCTACCCCAGTGCAAAGCACTGTGTTAGAAATCATAATAAATACAAGGTAGTCCTTGTCCTCAAGGAACTTACAGTTTAATTGGGGAGATTGGTTCCGTACAATAAAAGATCACTAATCTCTCAAGGATGCAACATTGTGCTGTTGTCCTTGGCAGTAGGGCTGTGGCAACAGCTCTGGACATGGTCCCAGGTAGGCAACTCCATTTCTCTCTCCTTCACCTTTGCCCCATCCCAGATGGGCCTAGGGTTTGTACAGTTTGGCTTTGTAGCCATCTACCTGTCTGAGTCCTTCATCAGAGGTTTCATGACTGCTGCTGGGCTGCAGATCCTGATCTCTGTGCTCAAGTACATCTTCGGGCTGACCATCCCCTCCTACACCGGCCCAGGAGCCATTGTCTTGGTGAGTCTGGAACCCAACCCTTCCCTGCACTGGGAGAAGATACTTGAGAATATTTCCTGCTCTTTCAAATTTGCTATTTTAAAAAAGTGATGAGTTCCTTTCATGAATTCATTCCTTAAGCATTCATTAAATCCTACACTATATAAGGCACTTTGCTAAAAACTAGGATTATGGAATGCAACAGCCCCTATCCCTGAAAGCACCTGAACTGGTTGATCGCCTATCAGGAAGTCTTGTGCTAGCCGAGTCTTGTACTCAGTGGGAAGTTTGGATGGGATGGCCTCTAAGGTCCCTCCCGTACCTATAATTTTAATTCCTGTTTCCTTCCTTAGTTTCTCATTTGAGTACCAGTCAGAGGAGTTCTTCCTCTGACCTAATCTTCCTAATCTTGTTCCCTTTAGCTGTACCTTAAAATCTGTTTACTCTTGCTCCACTCAGGGACAGAGAAAAAAGAAGTGATCTCCTCTTCTGACGATCTCTCAAATCTGGGTTGAGGAGGGAGGTGGGTATGAGAGACTGAATTTTGTTTCGCTTGGGCCTTTTTCAAGCATTGTTGTGACCTCAGCACCCTGGCACAGATGCCCAGAAGCGGACATATAGAAGGGAAAGGAAGGTAGCCTGTGAAGGCAATGAGCTCTTCTTCCTGATTATTCAACTCTGATGTCCCTGCTCTCCCTCTAGACCTTCATCGACATCTGCAAAAACCTGCCCCATACAAATATTGCCTCGCTTGTCTTTGCCCTGATCAGTGCTGTCTTTCTGGTGCTGGTGAAAGAGCTCAATGTCCGCTACATGCACAAGATCCGAGTCCCCATCCCCACAGAGTTGATTGTGGTGAGGACCTCCATCGGAAATTGGGGTTGGGGTTGGGAACCTGGACTAATGGCCAAGGGGCAAAAGGACGAAGTGAAACTAGTTTCAGAGGAAGCAGATTTGTATGCAAAGGCCTGGCCCTGCTGTTTCCTACTTATGTGAACTGGGAAAAATCATTCTACCTCTCTGGGACTCAGTTTCCTTATTTGTAAAATAAAAGAATTAGGCTAAATTAGCATAAGATCTTTTGTAGCTTTAAACTTTTATGATCCCTGTGAAGTGAAAGTATTAGAGTTAGACTTAAAGAATCTGAATTTAAACCCTGGCTTTGTCATTTATAATATGAATTATCCTGGGAAAATCTCCTCCCTTCTCAAGACCTCAACTATAAAATAAAGGGGGGGGGGTTGTACTAAATCAGAAGTATAAGAAACATGACCCAAAAGCAACTCATGTCCCACCACACTCCTGTATTTGGAAAATCCTTTATAAAATAAATTAAAAACAATATACCAATAATATTGCATATTAAAATCAAATCAATAAATGGCCTACAGAGATCCTCATGTACCCCCCTTTTTTATTTAAATGGCTTTTAAGATTCTTTCTGAGTATATAAGATCTAGTTATAAAAACATTAAAGTCTCCACCCTGCAGTCAGTGAAACAGGAAATCAGGCAGTGAGAATCAATCTTGGTCCATGTCTAGCCCTCCCAGGAGAGTTTCTGTCAAGCAGTTGGAAACAGAAGGGCCTGGGTTCCTTTCATGAAAAAGGAAACCTGGTAGAGACTCAATGCCCTGGCCTTGGCTCAGGTTCCATCTTTCCCTTCCTCAATAGGTGGTGGTGGCAACGGCTATCTCTGGGGGTTGTAAGATGCCCAAGAAGTACCATATGCAGATTGTGGGAGAGATCCAACAGGGGTGAGTGGAAGCTGGCTGGGAGCGTGGCTGTCCCACCCAGGCCCAGGCCCAATCTGAAACCTTGGTTCTACAGCATGAGACAGAACTGGATTCGTGACTCAATTTTAGGGATTCTCATTAGGACATTCCCATCCCCAAGCCTAGCCTTCAGTCTATGTCCCTAGAGAACAATTTTATTGGAATGCAGGCCTAATTTATACACATTTTTGTTAGACAGAAAATCAGATGAAGGCTAGTCTATTCAGAGGAAACATTTCTGCTTTGCCTCCATCCCAAGATTATGCCCTTTAAGCCACTTGGAATATAATTGTTCAGTCAACATATATGCTGAGTGACTACTACAGGCAAGGTATTATATAAAGTTGCGGAAAATTAGAAGTTCATAAGTTACATTCCCATAGTCCTGGAAGATAGAGTGTGAAAGGACAAAAAATGGCTTAGAATCAAAGGATCCGGCTTGTAATCCCACTTCTGCTACTTAATGATGCTACTAGTGAGCAACTCTCTGATCCCCCAGCTTTCTCCTTGTAAATGAGAATAATAATACTACATATATCTCTAATGGATGATAGATATAAAAAAGTTATCATTCTCTTCCCCAAAATGGTGGATTTGGCCCGAATAATCTCTCAAATCCCTATAATTTCTCAAGTTGTATGATTCTGTGATTCTTATTTGACCATACCCTGCCCCACTCCCGATTCCCATACTCCTGCTCCCTTCTCCTTACACATGGACACACAGAGTCCTGATCCTTTTTCCTCTTTGATTCTATGACAGATTCCCCACCCCAGTATCCCCCATGGTCTCCCAGTGGAAGGACATGATCGGCACAGCCTTCTCCCTGGCCATTGTGGGTTATGTCATCAACCTGGCCGTTGGCAGGACCCTGGGAACCAAACATGGCTATGATGTGGATCCTAACCAGGTAATGCAAGGAGAGGTATGGAAATGTGTTGGGAGCAGGGAGGGAAGAAGAGGGGATGGACAATATTACTGGAGAAGCCATGCAAAGACAGCTGTTGGTAAGGGAGTCCCCTGGCGGTAACTGTGTAGATAATGGGGACTAGAACATTGAAATATGGGCTTGTTTAACACCATCATTGCTTGTGGAAACACTGAGATTCCTAAGACTTGATAAAAGGGACCCTAGAGATCTAGACAGAACCTCTCATTTTACAAATCATGGGATCATGGACTTAAAGCTGGAAGGTCAAGTCCAACCCTCTCCACTTTACAGATGAAGAAACTGAAGCTCACAGTTGGTAAATATCTGAGGCAGGATTGGAGTTTCTACTTTTCTGACTCCAAGTCTGACATTCTACCCATTATACCATGCTGCCTCTGAGGAAATTGATGCTCAAATAAGGAACATGTCTTACCCAAGACGTCACTGGTATGCCCGAGTATGCCATAGAACCTAGGGGACAGGAAGATATAGTGGAAAAGACCACATGGCTAAGAATCAGGAGATTTGGGTTCTGGCACATTGTTCTAGGTAAGCCCAAATTTCTATACTTGTCTAGACTTCAGTTTCTTCATCTGTAAAATGAAAATCTTGCACTAGATCAGGGGCTCTTGGCCTTTTTTGTGCCGTAAACCCCTACTGGCCCTTTCTCACATTAATTTTAATTCACAATTTAAATTAAATTTAAATTAATTTTATTTAATTAGAATTAAAATTAAATTAAATTCACAACTGAAGGAAATTTTAAATTTCAGAGGTTAGGGAAATACTAAAGTAATTTTTCCTCATCCAAGTTTACAGACCCCTAAGACCAATCCTTGGGGGTTAATAACTCCTAAACTGCAAGATACCTAGATGAAGCAGTGGATAAAGCATTGATCCTGAAATCAGGAGGATCTGAGTTCAAATTCAGCTTCAGACATTTACTTACTAGCTGTGACACTGGGGAAGTAATTTAACCCTAATTGCTTTTCAAAAAGAAAAAACAAAACAAAACAAAACAAAACTCCTAAACTAGATGATTAGAGTCCCTTCCAGCTTTGAATTCTCTGTAATTTTGTTACTCATAGGGCTTCTCTAGAACTCCACCTCAGTTTATATTCTGGCTCTTTGCAATAGGCAAAGCTCACCTTGGAGCCCTGAAATATCTTCCTCCTAAGGGCCAATCACTTCTATTGATCTTATGCCTAATGATGTTTGTGGCATGTAGGTGGCATAGCAGATAGAGTGCTGAAATAGGAGTAGGAAGTCCTGGGTCCATATCAAGTCACTTATTAGCTTTGTGATCCTTGACAAGTCATTTAACCTGTCTGCCTCAGTTTCCTTACCTGTAAAATGGAGATAATAATTGCAGCTACTCAGTAGAGTTGATGTGAGACTAAAATCAGATAACAAAAATAAAGTGTTTTGCAAATCTCAAAGCAATATCTCAAATCTCAAAAGCTAACTATAATTAGCTACATTATTGATGTCACTGAAATATGACTTGCCATCCCATTTTGTCTGGCTTATCTTCCTGGTGCTGGGATTATGAGATCATTATGCTAGTGTTAGAAGGGACCTCGGGGGTCATCTAGTCCAAACTCATAATTTTACAGATGAGGAGAATGAGTCACAAGGAGATTAAATGATTTTCCCAAAGTCACAGAAATTTTAAGTATCTGAGTGAAGATTTGGACCCATAGACTTTTGAGTCCATTATCTACGCTCTTTCCAATGTCAGGATCTGTTGTGCCATGCTAGATCTCAGAGTTCACAGTTGGGTCTCTCCTACTCCAGGTTTTCACCCCCCACACACAATCATGCTCCCACTCTACCCAGACTGATGTCCATCTGCAGGGGAGATGGGCTCACGATTTCTAAGCATTACTTCTCTCTCTGCAGGAAATGATTGCTCTTGGCTGTAGCAACTTTTTTGGCTCTTTCTTTAAAATCCATGTCATTTGCTGTGCTCTCTCAGTTACTCTCGCTGTGGATGGAGCAGGGGGCAAATCCCAGGTGAGCTGGATTAGGGGGTAGGAGATGTTGGGCAGTACATCTCCCTAAAGTCAGTTGGGAAAACCCCTCCAGAAGGACCAGGCGTCAAGTTGGACTCTTAAGAAGCTCATCACACAACCTCCACACAGATCCCTTACACTACCCTAGCCTAGAAAAATGGAAACAATTAAGGTCCCTAGACACTTTTTTAAATTGTCCTCTATTGGAATTACCCATAACCACCCTTCCTTCCACCATTTCTGGCTGAGGCATTGAGGGACAGGGACAAATTCAGTTTATGCCCTTTCCTCCTCACTCTCACCTTGTCCTCATCTCATATGCCCTGCTCCCTTCCCTTACACTCCCCTCAAGATTTTTTTTTTTACTCTTCATAGATGTCAAGTCTGTGTGTGTCACTGGTGGTGATGATCACCATGTTGGTGTTGGGGGTCTATCTGTACCCCTTACCCAAGGTAAGAGCAAAAGTGGGGCAAGCTGAGTTAAAGAAGGGAAAAATTACATAGAAAATTATAAAGTATTAGAGATTTATAAAGTATTAGAGATAGAAGGGACTATAGCAACAATCCAGATCAAAACTCTGTCTGAAGCGGGAATCAAAGAGATTAATTTCTTGGAGAAGGAGAAAGTTAAAGGACAGGGAAAGAGTCCTACTGATTTGAATCTTTGTTTATTCTGTTTATTCTCCTTACAGTCTGTCCTGGGGGCTCTAATTGCTGTCAACCTCAAGAACTCTCTTAAGCAGCTCACTGACCCCTATTATTTGTGGAAGAAAAGCAAATTGGATTGTGTGAGTATGCATCTTTCTACCTCATCCTTGACCTTCTCAGGCCTCTAAGGCCCATTTCTTCCTGTTCATTCTACCTCTAATACCATTTCTGGTCAAAGTTGAAATCTGCTCCCTACAGAACTTTTCATCTTCCAGACACCCATGGGAGACTCCATTGTTCAGAAAGGGAGTTCTTAGGCAAAATTAGGTGAAGACAGGAAAAATCAGGGGTCCTCCCAAAACTCCCTACTTCCTCCTGGAATAGTTATAGTCTACTTTTATATTTTCCATTCCCTATCTCATTTGATCCTTGAAACAGCTCTAAAAAAACCAAATTCTATGAGTATTATTGTCCTCAATTGTGCATTAAGGTTCAGTGATTTGCTGAAGGTAACACAACTACTAAATAAATGGCAAAGAAACAGGCTTTGTGTCTCCAAATCCAATGCCCTTTCCACCATGTTGTTTTTCATTATTATTTTCAGGTTCATTTCAACTCCTTAAATTTGTCTACCATATTATGCTTTTCAAAATCACAGTTTCATTTATTTTTTGCCCAAAATCCCCCCAAAAGAAATGGGCAAATAGAGACACAATGAGTTTCAAGAATTCTAAAAGTTCTTCAGAGAGGAATCATAGGAATTCATATTCCCAAATCTTTCCCAAATGATCAGTCCTTGGATTTGACAAGAACTGATGAGGCCCCATCAAGGACATATGTGGCCTAGGCTATATACTTAAAATACATAGTCCCTGGAGAGCTTCTTGTCTAATAGAGGAAAAAATTAGTGATAGTTGTGACTACAAAATTGCATCAATTCATTGAAGAAAGGGAATGGATTTGGCTCCAGGAAGCTTCCTGAAAGAAGGGGCTTCTCCCTGGGCAGGTATCAGAGTTCTAGTATTATTCAACTTCCTTCTCTCTCCTCAGTGTGTCTGGGTGATGAGTTTCCTCTCATCATTTTTCCTCGGACTACCCTATGGTGTAGCAGTGGGTGTCTCCTTCTCCATCCTAGTGGTTGTCTTCCAGACCCAATTGTGAGTACTCTACTACCAGACTGGGGCTATTCCTCAAATTCCCCTTTTCTTAAGGTCAGGCTTAGGGTAATTGACGCCAAATTTCTATGGTATCCATCACTAATGTCTTTATTGGACAAACCCTGTTCCTTTTCTCTTATTTAAAAAAAAAAAAAAAAAAAAAAAAAAAGGTTCCTCTATGGCTTAGGACTGGAAGGCCATGGCAAAATCTAATGCAGCAAATGTTAGCAAAAGGCTTTGATACAGGGTGGTTGCATGGGGGGAACCCTGTCTATATCCACTTCTCAGGGAAAAAGTGTTACCACTGCCATCTCAGAGGTCACAGTTAATAGCCTTTGGGTTCCAAAGACACTTGAGAATAAAAGGTTAGAAAGGTAGAAAAAAATATGGCAAGCATCAGAGATAAGAAGAGGGACTCTGAAAAATAGAATAACCTTTCCAAGATACCCTAGGCATATACCAAAGAAGCTAAACCATTTAATGGAGTGCTCAGGGGCTCAGCCTTCTTTCCTACCTCTAGAAAAATTACAAGCACTTGAATTACACATACAGAGCCCCAGAAACTAGATAGGGAAGAGAAGATGTTAAACTTCAAGAAACCTTCCCTTCTCCTCTAAACAATTCAGAACCAGGAAGTCCTGAGCTGGTACCATATATATATATAATCACCATATCTTCAACCCCTCTTTGGTAACTCTCTCTGGAATAAATGGCTCCCTGCCCTCTCCCCCCTAATTACTTTCTTCTCCTAGACTTTAAACCACTATGTAATTCCCCCTTGATAAAACTCCTACCTTTAGACCAGGAAAGAAGTAGTTTCCTCCCTTGCCCTCCTTCTGGTCTTAGCAGCATCCTTTGAATTCTATTGTGATTTTTCTCATTTATTTTTCTTTTTTCCTTACTTATTCAGTCGTAATGGATCAGCCCTGGCCCAAGTCATGGACACAGATATCTATGTGAACCCTAAGACTTACAATAGGGTAAGTAGCAGTCTCCTCCTTCCATTCCCTAATTACTCCCTTTCCTGCTCACACCCTCCTAAGACAAAGAGGTTAAAAATAACAATAAAAAGACACTCTGCCTCCTAAACCCAGTCTCCTTTATGGCAGGTCCAGGAAGTAGAAGGAATTAAAATTCTGACTTACTGCTCTCCACTCTACTTTGCCAACTCAGAAATCTTCAGACAGAAGGTCATTTCCAAGGTAAAGTACAGTTCCCTTCAACTTGAAGGAAGAAGTTCTCTAAATGGCACTGGGTTCAGGAGGGAAATGAGAGAGATAAAGAAGGTGAAGCTCAATGTAGCTACTGGTCCTCTCCTCATAGATAGGTGTGGATCCCCAGAAAGTGTTCCTGGCCAAACAGAAATATCTAAAAAACCAGGAGAAGGGACTCAAGATACCAACAAAACAGAGGAAATCGCTATTCTTGAAAAACAAGGTAAGCCAAACTCAACAGCATTCCATTCACACTCACACATATATCTTCTCTCTGTCTCCTCTCTCTTTCTCTCTCTCTCTCTCTCTCTCTCTCTCTCTCTCTCTCTCTCTCTCTCTCTCTCTCTCTCTCTCTCTCTCTCTCTCTTCCCTCTCTCTCTCTGCCTCTCTGTCTCTCTCCTCTCTGTCTCTGTCTCTCTCTGTCTCTCTCTCTGTCTCCTCTCTCTCTCTCTCTCTCTGTATCCTCTCTCTCTCTCTCTCCCTCCCTCCCTTTTTCCCACCCTCTCTCCTCCAGTTTCTGTCTCTCTGCTGTATAATAACAATAATCCATCTATGTGGAGCTAAAGCAGTTCTTAAACTAGAGTCCATAAACTGGAGGGTTATATTATAATGGATTCATTTTAATATATTTATTTTCTTTGTAATCCTATATATTTAAATACATTATTTTGAGAAGGTGTTCATAAGTTTCACCAAAATGCTGAAAGAACCCAAAAAAGGCTAAGAAAACCCCAATTCTAGAGGAGTTATCTAATTAAGTCAAAATCTGTAAGGGTCCACTCTGAACTATCTTCTTGTCCTTGCCTCCAGACTGTCTCCCTGCAGGAACTCCAGGAAGACTTTGAAGGTGTTTCCCCCACTGATACCAACAACAATCAGACAGCTGCCAATGGAACTGGGATCTCCTATATCACCTTCAGTCTAGAGACCCCAACACCTCCCAAAGATGAGCCACCAGCTTCCTTTACACTATCAAGTGAACCTGAGAATCCCCTAGCCAGTGCCCCACCCTTCATCTCCTTCCACACCATCATCCTGGACATGAGTGGAGTCAGCTTCGTTGATCTTATGGGCATTAAAGCATTGGCAAAGGTAAAGCCTAAATAGAAAGAGAAGAAAGATGCCTTCCCAATTTCCCCTTTTTCCTCCTTACACTTTATTAAGTTCCCTAATTTGGAGAAACCGAACCAAAGCTGAAGTTCCCCTAGGGAAAGGAGCAAAGTAATATAAGCTTGTACTTCTTTAAATTTGCTCTGGGTGGGCAATCTTTCTAGAATATACTGTACTCAGAACACTTGCTCACCTTTTGGCAAGTTACTCAGATCTCTGTACTTGCTTTGCAGAAAAGGGGCACATGGGGTACATGTGTCCCTTACTCCCACTCCTCTAAGCTCCAATATCCATCAGAGAGAATATGGTCACACCTGTTCACTGCTGCCCCATCCCATCTATGGACTAGCAATTGGTGTAGCAAGCAGAATTTAGTCATGAAACTTAGAATAAAGTATATTCTTAATATATATATACACACACACATACACACATATATATGTATGTGTGTATATACTGTATATGTAGTATATACAGCACCTCTCTATATAAATATATAGCTTTACATATATATATATATAGAGAGAGAGAGAGAGCAACAGAGAGACTGAGACAGAAAAACAAAGAGAGAGAGAGGAGAGAGAGAGAGAAAGAGGGAGGGAAAGAGGAGAGAAGCAGGGGTATATAGTAATTCAGTTCCCCCTTCTGAAATCTAAATGGGCAGGTAGAGAATTGCTAGTAAGCTTATCTTCTTCTGACAGCATGTCTAAACTACCTCTTGAAGAACAAAGTCAATGGTGGGCCATAGAGGTGACTGGGAGAAGAGAGGATTTGTGGAGAAGCTTGACTGAGTTAAGAGAGGAGGCAGGAAGGAGGAGAGGTGACCATATAATGAGAGACTTCCTGAAATATATTGGTCCCTTAAGCATTTTGTTCTAGAGAAAGCTTTTCTGCCTGTTCCAGGCCACAGGAACAGAGACTTGAGAACTGGAAGGACCTTTAGAAATCCCTAACTCTACAGGCCCTCTCTATACTTGCAGTGAGTATGATGAAGATCTCGTGGCCAATGCCCCATCTATCCATCTCCTTCATTACATCATCCAGAACATGGAGAGGTCTAGAAAGAGGCTCTAGAGCCCTAACCCCCTTAGTTTACCAGATGAGGAAACTCTTAGTCACATAGGGATCATCCTGCCCTCTAAGTAGAGTGAAAGAATCCAGCCAACCAAGACCCTCCTAATCCCTGTCCCTGTATGACCATGGGGGACAAAGCTTACTTTCTTTGAGTCTCCCCTTCAGTGAGAGCAAGAGAATTGCTGCTTCCATGCTCCCAAGAGTCAGGGAAGAGGAATACCCAAGGAGCTATAATTATCCTGAAGTGCCCATCAAATGGTCAATTCTAAGTTTTCATCCTGCTTTCCAGAGCTCTCAGTCAGCACTTCAAGGAGAAGTAGTATATACCTGCTGCTATTTTTATCCTTGGCTACACCCAGCTCTTGGTGTGGCTGACTTGTTCAGCTCTACTTGAAGTATTTTTTGTGGGTCACCTGTGGGACACACTGAGAACATTCTTCTCCTTTTGTCTCTCTCTCTCCCCCTGCTTCCCACTTCCTTCTCCCGACCCAACACTTCTGGCCCCAGCTCTCCTCCACCTTTGGAAAGATTGGTGTGAAGGTCTTCTTGGTGAATATTCAAGGTAAGAGAAGGGTGACATCCAGGGGTAGTTATAAGAGGCTACTTAGGGAGAGCAGAACTGCCAGGTAGTCTTTAAATTATTACCTACCTGGAAAACGTCAAGAAAAAATCAGAATGAGAACAGATTATGGAAATGTCCCAGGAACAATAATGTTAGTGTAATGGCTAGGTGTGGAACAAAGCCAAAAGTGATCATAGGAACAGTTGCCATCTGCATACAGAGAGAAAATAAGGGGGACAGAGAGAGGAAAATGATAGAGGAAGGGCAAGAGAGAAAAAGGCAATCAGTCTAGAAGCATTTATTAATCACTATGTCCCTACAAAATACGAAGATGCAAAGGAAAAGGCAAAACAGGAATTTAAATTCTAATGGGAGAGATACCTTGTGCAAAAAGTAGATATATTCAAGGAGTAGTTACAAGATTGTTTTTTGTCCTTACTTCTTGAAGAGGATACTGATCTCGGGAAAGAGATATCATGAATGCAAATGAAATGAATTTAAGGAAGACAGGGCTGCAAAGTCATCAGCCTTACTCTTTCCAATTGAGCCATCTAGGTCTGGTGGCAAGTCATCCTAGAGATGCCCCCATATGCAGTGGAAATTCTTAGCTAAGGTCTTTCCCAGATCTCAGTTTTTCTGAGGCAATTCCCTTTCAGTGATTAACTCTAGATAAAAAAAATGAGGTGGAAAAAATGGCTTTTTTTAACCTATTTAACAAATCTGGGAAGAAAAGACCCTCAGAGTTTCTGGACAAAACAGAAACAATTGCTATTTATTTTCACACTGAACTATCAGAACCCAAACAATGACCAAGGTAGGCTTGGGTTGGGACCCATCATTGACCAATCAGTAAGAGTCAGCATGATTTGGATTTAAGGCATGATGGTTAAAAAAGAAATCTAGTCTGTAAACCCCAAGGATTCAGCCATCAAGCAGGGAAGGATATGATTCCCTATGTGGATAGAATGAGAAAAGGAAGGGGAAGAGGGGAGGAAGAAGAGTGAGCAAAGGAAAAGAGAGGGCAAGAAAGAAAGGAGAGGAGAGAACTTCAGCCAGTTGGCTCTCCAGTAAAAAAGGAAGCCAGGGCTTTTCAAAGGCAATAGTAAGAAAAGGCATTAGGAACAACAGGCATTCAATTAGTCAACATTTATTAAGCTTCTGTTATATGCCAGGAACTTTGAAAACTCTGGAAATACAAAAAGAAGCAAAAGACAGACCCCTTCCTCCACGAACTTACAGTCTAATGAATACCATGAGCACTTCTTTAAAGCACAGAAGTAATTCCCCGCAACAAGGAAGTTTTAACATTTTTGAACATAACCACCAAAGATGATGATTCCTCAGAGTTAAATTGTAAAAAAGCTTGACTCTCAGGCTCAAGCTTTTCCATATGTTCATAACGCCCTCTGCTGCTCAAACCAGCATTGCAATATTACAAGATAACTAGTGGGAAGTTTGATTTCCAAGTCTTAAAATGTTAATGATTCCCATTTAATCAGGGCCTTTTTGTAAAAAACCCCTTTCCCCTCTTTTAAGGTAGGCAACACAAAGGTTATGTCACAAATGAGGTAAGAGAGGTTCTTAAACATTAACTTTTCTCTCCTCCCTTTCTCCATCTACTTCTTCCTTCCCTCCTTCTCCTTGCCTCAGCCCACAATGTCACATTTCTTCTCTTTCTCCTTCTCCTCCTCCTTTTCTTTTCCTCCTTCTTCTTCCCTTTAAAAAATTCTCTCGATAGATCTTTTCACTTAATAGTATTTTATTTTTTCCAATTATAATAAAGATAGTTTTCAACATTCATTTTTGTAAGATTTTGAGTTCCAATTTTTTTCTCCCTCCTTCCCTTCCCTCCTTCTTCTCCAAGACAATAAGCAATCTAATATAGGTTTTATGTGTAGACTCATTTTAAAATTATTTCCATATTAATCATTTTGTGAAAGAAAAATCAGAACAGAAAACTACAAAAAAAAATAGTACATTTTAATCTGCTATCTTCTCTGGATATAGATGGTATTGTCCATCTCAAGTCTATTGGAATTGTCTTGGATCACAGGCAGGTATCTTCTTGACAGATAATGTTTTTCTCCTTTCCAGCCCAAGTGTACAATGACATAAATAATGGAGGTGTCTTTGAAGACGGGACCTTAGAACGAAGTCACATCTTTCCCAGCATCCATGACGCTGTCCTTTTTGCCCAAGCCAACAGCAGAGCAGTGGTCACAGGACAAGACTTAGGAATGGTATGACCCCTGATACTAAGGATACCCCATGTGGGAATAGGGGAAGGAAGCAGGGTACCCAAAATAGTGAACAAAAATGAAAAGTGATGCCTTCTCTGTACTCACCAATAACTAAAGTAGTATTGTAGAATATTAGAGCTAAAAAGAAACCTTGGAAGCTATTCAATCCAACTCATTTTACATTTGAAAAAATTGATGTTCAGAGAAAAATGTGCCCTTTTCCTTTCTTTCATTCTCCCCAGGAGGGCCTACCCACCAGAAAAAGGTATTGGGGAAAAGAGTAAAGAGAAAACTCATAGGCAAAAAAAAAAAAAAAAAAAAAAAAAAGCCTTAGAAGCACTCAAGACAGAGAACCCAAACGATTGTTTTATTTTTTCTCTTTTTAATTTTTAATCAACAAAAACTTCTCATTCTCTCTTACCTTCCCCACCTTGATGAGAGAAAGAAAGAAAAAACAATCCCTCCATTATAAACATGTATAGTCAAGTTAAACAGATTCCCTCATTTGACCATGTCCAAAAATAAATAATTACATCTCAATCAGCACTCATTCAGGAATTACATCTCCTCTCAGTTAGTAATGGGCAACATATATTCCTGGAATTAATTTGAACTTTCCCAAGTTGCACCAAACAACTCTGATATAATAATAGCTTATCCTCCTGTAGTCAGTCGATAAATATTAAGTGCCTATTAATACTAGCACAAAGTGCTAGGAAAGAAAGGCAAAGAATAGTCCCTCTTTTCAAGTTGTTTTCAACAATATGCAGGACAAAAATGGAAATAATCAACAGAGGCTGAGCCAACACTTGAAAGTGTACAAAGGATTTTTCTTACAAAAATTCACGAAATAGTACCAGCATTGATTTCTTTACTTCCCATATGAGGAAAGTGAGTTGCAAAAAAGTGGTTTGAATAGACCCATTTTGGAGCAGATGCTCTATCCACTAGAGCTTACATTCTATCAGAAGAGATACTAGTTATTGGCCAACAGGATTTTTTTTAAACTATTAAGATTTATTGATCTCTTTTGTTTATACATTCCAAAAATTTATAGATTATTCTCACTTTATAACAGGTCTCCTTCATTCTTTTTTTATTTATTTATTAAAGCTTTTTATTTTTCAAAATATATGCATGGATAATTCTTCAACAATAATCCTTGCAAAATCTTGTGTTCCAATTTTTCTCCCCCTTCTCTCACCCCTTCCCCCAGATGGCAAGTAGTCCAATATTTTATAATAGGTCTCTTGTAGCAAAGTAAAATGATTAAATAAAGCTAATAATACAGAGACCATCTGAAGTACCAGAACTTAAATTCAAATCTTCACCAAAATTATCCATCTTTCTATTTACTGTCACACAGAGCTCCTAGGTTAAGACACTCTTGCTTACTCATTTTTTTTCAGTTATGTCTGATTCTTCATGACCCCTTTGGGGGATTTCTTGAAAAAGGCGCTGGAGTGATTTGCTATTTTCTTCTCCAGTTCATTTTACAAATGAGGAAACTGAGGCAAACAGAGCAAAATGTGTCCCAGGTCACATAGCTAGTAAATACCTAAGGCTGGATTTGAATTGACTCCAAGCCCGTGTTCTATCCACTGTACCATCTAGCTGCTCCATTGGATCAAGAAAAACATTTTTTCCTTAGATAAAGAAAAACATTCAAATAATTCTGAATTAATTTGTTGGTGCTCTATAGAGAAAAAAAACAAAAACAAAAACAAAAAACTCCACAACAACAAAGAAAGAGGAATAACATGATCGTTTGAGAAAGAGAAAAAGATTTCTCCTGTGGAATTTTAATCTTAAGCAGATCATTCAAAGAATGGTATGCATATGCCTATGAGACATAAACATCCAAAATGTTCCCGAGACAAGGAGGCAGGGCTAGTCTTTCTCAGTATACGAGTCCATGCCCAGGCTCTCTTCCGATTCCCCTCCTCACTCAGTCCTTGCCCTCAGCTCCAAAGTCTCACTTTCACTCCAAATGTCAAGAAAACTTCCCAGGCCTTCGTCACATGTAAGAAAAGGCTAGTCTGGCCATAGAACAACTGTTTGTTCTTTGCCTTAAGAGATGGGTAAAGGTGAAACCCTCTATAATCACACTGAAAATCTGCCTAGGAAAATAAGTAGGCTTTTGGCTGCCATCCTAAAGATGGCAAAAGGAATGGAAAAAAGGGAGGTACAAAGAAACAGGGCTAGCAAGAGCTAGTCTAGCTGTCCTAAAGAAGCCTGCCATCTTTAACCTGGTAAGTTTTGGTCCCGGGTTAGAGGGAGGGAAATTTTCTCCCTAAAAAAAAAAAAAAAAATACCCTCCTGATAGGTGGGTCGATTGTATTAGGGGAAAGAACACTGAACTTTGGGTCAGAAGGCCTGGGTTTAAATTCCTACTCTTCAACTTACTACAGGTATATCCTTGGAAAAGGGAAAGAGAAATAGGATGGATATAGAGCCTACTATGTGCCAGGCACTGTGTATAAATCTTGTCTCACTTGATCCTCACAACTCTGATAGGTAGGGGCTACTATTATCCCCATTTTACAGTTGAAGAAACTGAGGCAAAAAGAGATTTAAATGCTTTGTCCAAGATCATCCAACTAGTTAGTGGCTTTGGAGAGATTTGACTTCAGGTCTTCCTGAGTCCAGACCCAGGGCTTGCTCCACTCTATCCTGTACCTTTGGCTTCTTTGTGTACAAATTAAGTAGGTGCTACTAGATCCATTCATTCATTTAACAAATGTTTCCTAAACCCTTATGATATTCATGTAGATTGAACGTTTCCTGGTAAGAGGTATAGAGAATTGCAAAGCACTGGCACAGAGGGGAAAGGTCATTGCCTACGGAAAGGATTACAGAGTTAAGCCCTAAATCTCTTGATCCTCCTGATCATTTCATGCCAGTAACAGCCCACAGAGGAAGGCAAGCCCGTTGGCATCTGACTGATAATGGGAGGAGGGGAAGGAAGGGTGTGTGTTGCTGTGCAGTTGGGAAGAAGAGCTTGAAGCTCCCTTTAAATGGCAATCATCCCACACTAGCTTCCTTCCTTCCTCACAGGCTCCAGGGAACACTGACCTTTCTCTGTATGATTCAGACGATGGTGGATCTAGCTACCGTGATCTGGAACAGGTAAGCTGGGAGTGGGATTGGGGAGGGAAGAGGATCACACAGATGTCCCTCAGAAATAAGACTCCCACTCAGCAGCCATGGAAGAGTCGGGAGAGAAGGTCAAGGAAAGGGTTTGGTCATTCTCATCTTTTAATGATCTTTATTCTTTTTACCAGTCCCAGCTTTCCATAGCAAACCATCATTATTGATTAAGCACTAATTATATACAGGCACTGGGAGGTGAGGACAAACAGTATAGTACCTACTTTCAAAGAGCTTATATCCTTTTTTTTTATTTTTAAATAGACTATTTTTAAAG
Organism: Sminthopsis crassicaudata; assembly: GCF_048593235.1. Classification (NCBI taxonomy): domain Eukaryota; kingdom Metazoa; phylum Chordata; class Mammalia; order Dasyuromorphia; family Dasyuridae; genus Sminthopsis; species Sminthopsis crassicaudata. Next base: position 102,663,080 of record NC_133620.1, on the reverse strand, counting down.
TGATTTTTTTTTTTTTTTTGCAAGGCAATTGGGATTAATTGACTTGCTCAGAATCACACAGCTAGCTAAGTATTAAGTCTCTGAGACCACATTTGAACTCAGGATTTCCTGACTTCAGACACTGGACCATCTAGCTACCCCAAAGAGCTTAAGTTCTACAGGAGAGACAACAGTTGTCAGCTAATAGATTTTTTTTTTAACTTCTAATTAAGATTTATTGATCTCTTTGTTTATACATTCCAAAAATTAATAGATTACTCTCATTTTATAACAGGTCTCTTGTAACAAAGTAAAATGATTAAATAAAGCTAATAATACAGAGACTGTCTGAAAGTGTGTATAATATTTTTCTTTTTTCTTTTTTTTTAAATTAATTATAGTTTTTATTTACCAGATATATGCATGGGTAATTTTACAGCATTGACAATTACTAAACCTTTTGTTCCAATTTTTCCCCTCCTTCCCCCCCCCCCAGATGGCAGGTTGACCAAAACATGTTAAATATGTTAGAGTATAAATTAAATACAATATATGTATACATGTCCAAACAGTTGTTTTGCTGTATAAAAATAATCGCACTTTGAAATAGTGTGCATTTAGCCTGTGAAGGAAATCCAAAATGCAGGCAGACAAAAATAGAGGGATTGGGAATTCTATGTAGTGGTTCATCGTCATCTCCCAGAGTTCTTTCGCTGGGTGTAGCTGGTTCAGTTCATTCCTGCTCTATTGAAACTGATTTGGTTCATCTCATTGTTGAAGATGGCCACGTCCATCAGAATTGATCATCATATAGTATTGTTGTTGAAGTGTATAATGATCTCCTGGTCCTGCTCATTTCACTCAGCATCAGTTCATGTAAGTCTCTCCAGGCCTTTGTGAAATTATCCTGTTGGTCATTTCTTACAGAACAATAATATTCCATAATATTCATGTGTGTGTGTGTGTGTGTAATATTTTACATCTGTATCATCTCTTAAATTCTTTTTAAAAGTATATTTTCTAAAGAAAAAAAAGTATATTTTCTTTCCCTTCCATCCCCTACTCATTAAAGTAAAGGAAAACAAATGTCTCATAACAAATGTCAACAAGCATTTTTTTTTTAAATAAAAGCATACTCTGTGCCAAACACTGTGCTAAGTACTGGGGATACAAAGAAAAATAAAAAACAGATCTTCTTCAGGGACAGCATATTCTATTGAAGGAGACAATATGTAAATAACAAGGTGTGCTACAGCTATATACAGAGTATATAAAGGTGATCTGCAAGGATTAGACATTAGCTGACTTGAAAGTACCCAAGTCTAAAATGAAGTTAGGAGTACTAAGATTCCAAAGTAAAAAGAGGAATGAGCAGGGCAAAGGCATGAAGATAAGAAATAGAGAATCATGTATATAAATTTATATATAAATACACATATATTTAATGGGAGGGAAAAAGAAAGAGGAAGACAGAGAGAAAAAGACAGAGACAGAAACAGAGAGAGAAAAAATACACAGTAATCTTGAGAGAAAGGTTCCTGCAGTTCAGGGGTCAGGAAAAATTCCATGTCTACCATTACAGGGTACTTTCAAGTCAGCTTCTTGAAAGAAAACACATACAAAGGCTCCAACAAGGAAAAAAATTATGGTAATGGGCCTAAAAGAAATTATATAGTAGTCCCAGAAGAAATCACATTTCTTCTAAATCCTATTTTTCTTCCCTTTATCCCTGTTTTCTATGGGATTTTGTGGCTAGACAAGGTTTGAGCCTATTTGCGTATGAGCGCAAATTCTAAACTTAGAAATTAAAGAAGAAAGAAATGAAAGGAGCAGAAAGAAATAAAGGGGCAGAAAATGGGTTCTAATCTCCCAAAGTTCCTTAAAAGTCAGAATTGTACAGAGATGATTCTCCCCATTTTATAGATGAAAAAACTGAGATGTGCTCATATCAAATCCAGTAGCCATAAACCCGTGGAAGATGTTACAACATACAGGCTGCTGCTTTCTCAGTTTTTTTTTCTCTCTGTTGTTTCTCAACTCATACGATCTGACCCCAACCATCAGGCTCCACCCTCAGCCTCTGCCCACTCTCATGACCAACAAGCCTAATGCCCTCTCCTTTCTGCCTCCCTCACAGGAGATATTTGGGAGCATGTTCCATTCTGAGACACTGACAGCTCTGTGAGACTGCAGCAGGAACTTCTCGCCATCTCCAGCATTTCCCATTCCCCAGGACCTTCCGCGAAGAAGTGTCTAACTCTCTCAGCCTAGGATTATGCCAGAAACAGACCTCCAGAGTCATGGCTGGACACAAGAAAGCATGTGCACCGGGCTTCCTGTCTTCACCTTCTCCATCCTTTTCCTTTTTCTTCTGCTTGGACTGTTCAGAAGGACCCAACCACTGCAGCAGAGTTCTCAGGCCTGGCAAGAGCAAAGACTTGGAGAGTAACTGACACTAAAAAGACATTCACCCACCTAGGCAACTGGAAAGGTCCCTCAACTTCCTAGAATAATCCAAGACAGAAGGAAAAACACAGAATTCTGACTTTTCCAGAGACTGGAAACCTTGATGCCAACCCTACACCGCCAGTAGGTTGCAGGCTGCCCAAGGATACTTGGGGCTGAGGCCATGGAAGGGGAGGATTTTCTACTGTTTGATTAATACTTTGTGGCTTCCCCTCCTGCTAGGACCAGCTTCCCTGACTGTCCACTGGCCATTTCTGTGCCTCCTCTAGGACCCCTTTTACTGTCTTTCTGGAATTCAGCAGTCTATTTCAGGGATGACATTCATTCCCCCCATTTCCTCCTTTGCCCTTCAGTATATCACTGCCTGCCCATGGGGAATGATCAGGGACCTAAAAATAGTTTCTCTTCCACCCTGGACATGCACTCAAAACTGGACCTCTAGAGACCAAAGTGCCCTTGCTGAGTCCCATCCTGGATGCTGGGTGCCAAGAAGGTGGGTCCTGAGAAGCAACGACTCCAACAACCAATATACACAAAGAACAAGATCTGAATCTGTCCACGAGCCTGGGGGAGGCTGGTACCAACATAACACTACCTAGTATCTGGCTGAATTCCAGCATTGCCACCTGATGGTCCTTCAGATCTCCTGGGCAAGGTGCTTCGTCTGACTAAACTAGCTGCAATATCCCTGTGACGACAGGGAGGACTTATCATTTTAACCCTTTTCATGTTTTCCACAATGATCACCCCCAGCATAGCCACAGCCTGCTCCCCTGTAGGAAGCAAGCCACGTGGCTCAGCTAGGGACCTGAAGCCAAGAGGTCACATTCATCCCTCCTTGGGGGAGAGAATGCCCTTCAAGAACAGGGCACCCTGGCTATGTGACCCGGACAACGTACTTACCTCACAGCTACTCGGGCAATTCCCCAAGATTATAAATTGGAAAGCAGCAACTGATCTTCATGGCTAAAAAGAATTTCCCACGGCATCCTCCCTTCCCTCCCCTCCATCTTCCCCGACACTGAAATATAAATATATAATCACCATCCCTACCCTGTGGGAGTAGCCTAGGGATAGGGCTGAGTGTGATGTAAGCCTGCACCTGGGAATGTGGTGGATCACCGGATCTCAGAAGTTCTAAGCTATAGCCAGCCAAGCTGATGGATGTCAACGCTACCAGGCACCAACATGGTGAGCTCGTGGAAGCAAGAAGTTAAGGATGGGCAAAGTGAACAGGCTAGAAAGGCAGATCAATGATCAGGCCTGTGTGTGGTCACTTTACTTCTAGCCTGGATGGGATAGATATATTTAGATACTAAAAAAAAAAAAAAAGCAAACCAACAAAAAAACGGAGTAGAGATGGAGACATGACCACACTAGAACATTTGGGGTCATTGTCTCATTTGGGGACAATACCCTTTTTCAGGCAGAACCCCCTGTTTCTCATGGTGCCCCATTAACATAGCATTCCTAGCAGAGAATATTGTCAACAAGAGGGCCTATATATCACGGTCTCACAAATGAACAGGCTATCTTTGCTATCATGCACTTTTATAAAGTTTCCATTGATCCCATCCAATCAACACCATGCAGAAGTCCCCTCGCCTCTTGCTCTTGCCCCTCACTACTCCACCCCATCTCCAAAATCTCTCTCCATAGTCGTTTTGCTTCAGTGAATCCCGCTCCAAAAGGTTGGGCTGGCCCAGCCTGGAAAATCCCCCAATTGGACTTGACTGAAGTCTTCTCTCCCCACCAACCTCCACCACATATGTTTCTGCCATTGATTCACTGAAGTGGAAGCCTTTCTGTGTGTCTGTCTATGAGCCAACAAGCTAGAAAATTTACTGTTGAAGGAGGGAATGCTAGAATAGACCCACAGCAACGTTGGGGCAGAGAGACTTGGTAGGAATCAGGTACACCATTATACTGTCCAAGAAATTTAAACTCAGAGAACAAAGGATACTATTGTCTGAAGATTCACCATTTCTCTCACACTCTTGCCAAATTCTCTGAAAATTCATCATACCTCACTTACTCGCCAAATATTCTGGACAGCACCTGCTCATTCCATCTTTTTGAAAGTAAATTTAGGATGAGCCTCTTCCTTCCTAATCCAGAGACCTCCAAGAGATCCAGAGGATTTATCTAGGAATAAAAGTCCAGAACCACCACAGAGTGAATGGAAACTTCAAGAACCAAAATTGATACAGAATAATTCAGGGATAAACCAGGAGGGAACAGGCTTTCCAGATTTCTAGAGAGAGCTGAGCAACCTGCATCCCCAGGTACATCTTAGGGTGCCTCTCCAGCACTTACCACCTTCAGTCAGTAGTGAATGAAGTCAATGAAAAGCCTTCCTGCTCCTGAGAAGAGAGATATGCAGACAATGTGAACATTCCTTGAACTGGAACATTTGTGACAAGAATGTAACCAAGTTTCTACTAACAGCCCTTCTGGGAATGAATCAGAAGGAGAGAAAAGGGAAAGATAGAGAAATAATCCAGAATTTCAATGCTTTTGAATGTTTCTATTGATACTGACCTGTGAGATGCTGCCCCTTCCCCTCCCTAGGTTAGGGGTTTTGAGACCATAGATATTTGTATAATTTATTTAATTTAATCGCCATTCTTCTTTTGTTCTTTTGGTAATAAATTTTCTAAAAATATGAACAAAATGGATACCCACCACACACACACACACACACACACACACACACACACACACACACATATATATTTTACATATATATATTAGATTGATTTCCTTGAGAAGGTTGAATGCATGGACAATATTCAAATGAGATCTATAAAGGGCTTTGAAAATCTTAGTGTTTTATAAATAGTAGCTATTGTAATTATTAAGAAGGGAGTCAAAAAAAAAAAAAACTGAGGCAAGAAGGCAGAATTCCTATATAGGAATCCTGTTACTTGGAGTAAATTCTCTGGAGTATGCAGAAGAAAGGCAGAAATCACAGGAAACCTTCAAGGCTATTTATTCCTGGAGAGACCTGCACCTGCCATCATTGTTGTGTACCATGGAATCGTACATGGTATGGGTCTGCCCCAGTTGTGTGTAATCATACCCACATAGAAGAAGGAAGGCAAACCCTGGGGGAGTAATGTGACACCTGTGATGGATGATGTTTGCCCAGGAGAGGGCAAGGTAAGAAAGAGAATTACCAGTCAATCCAAAGATCATAGGGGACCCACCATGGGGAAGAAGTGTGAAATTCATTTGTCTGTGCATTGGGAATAAGCCCCAATTATCTTGTGCTAGTAACAGCTCAGCATATAAAAGCTGAATTTTCTTCTGTTCTTTCTCTTAAACAATGACAAATGGTGATCCAAATTGAGATGTTTGATCCTGGCTCCAACCCACCTTGTGTGAGATTAGGAAAGTCTCACCATCTCTCTCGGCTTCAAGGGGGATTATGACTAATGATAATCACTTACGTTTATATAATACTTTGGAAATGATGAAGTGGTTTACATGCATTATCTCATTTGGTCTCTATGACTCTGAGATTTTATATATATTATATTATATGTATGTATGTATGTATGTATGTATATAAAACAAGTGCTACTATTTCCATTGCACAGATGAGGAAGCAGACTCAGATACATTAAGAAACTGGCCTCCCACCTAACAAGTTAGTGGCAGATTCTAGGTCTTGTTCTGAGTAAGAATTAAGAGGAATATCTTAAGAGTCAGAATCTTCACCCTTTCCATTCTTGCTCCTTCCCTCTTGGGTTGGTGAGAGTAAATGAATGAGGAACAGAAAAAGTATAGGATAGAGGTGAGAAATCTTGCTACTGTCATGTAGTCAGAGACACACCGTTAATTCCAATCCTGTCCCAAGAGAATAGAAAAAGGTAGTATTACTAGATCAGTATAAAAACCATCCCTTGCAAGTACAGGTGAGGAAAAGGAATTTAGCAAGTTTTGCTTGGCCAAAGGAGACAGAATTAGGAACAAGGCATAAAATTTATAAATTAGATTTCAGCTCCCAATAATCCTTCCTAACAATACGAATAGTCTAAAATTGGATCAGGTTTTTACAGGAATGGGGAATTTCCCTGTCCTTGGAAATGTTCCAGTAGAGGGTGGATGACACCCGTCTTTCTCAAGATTTTTGTTCTGAGACTCTCTGAACTGGATCAAAAATGTCAATCATATGGCCAGAGGCAAAGGCAGACTTCAACATTCCCCAGTGTTGCCAGAACCAAATTAAAATGTAATTGGGAAATATTTAATATAAGTAAAAATACAATAAAGAGGGATTTCCAGGAGCTAAGATGACAGAATAAGCAGGGAATCACTGTAAATCTCCCATGTTCACTTCTGAACAATTATACAATAGTCTCAAAAGACAGAAAATAAATGGAGTAAAACAATCTGTCAATCCAAAAAACTTGGAGGACTAACAGAAAGGATCTGTCTCATTTGGGAAAAAGAGGATGCAGTCCAGGACACAAAACTTCCTAATGAACTAGCAGCAAAGATCTCCTCAGCAAATCATCAGGAAATCATGAGCCCCAACGTGGTATAGTGGGTAAATACCAACACCAGGATCTCTGTGCCCTGGCACATCCAGGGGAGCCATCAGACTCCAATTCTAGGAACCACCATGTGTTTCAGTGTAGCCCCAGGCAAGCAGCATCCTCCAGCAGCCAGGCCACCACATGCATCAGCGCAGCCTGTGCAGGCAGGTTTCCTCCAATGCCAAACCATTATGTACTTTTCTGTAGCCCCGAGAAAATATGGAAATACCTCATCAGGCTTTAGCACATGCGAGACACCACCACTAGGACTCCAGCTCAGCACCAGATAATCTGCCATACCCCTACAGCTTCCAGCACACCAGCTACCCCCAACACCACTTCCTCAGTCTGGCACTAGAAACAAGGATCCCCCATGTATTTAAGGAAAATATCAGTGCAGTACAGGTAAACAGCCAGGACCTGCAGCCCCTGGCACAAGAAGCCTGAGATAGTAGTCCTTCAACCCTGGCAGCTCAAATTTTTTTAAAAAAGAAAAGGCAGAGCGGGGGGGAAGACAAGCAAAAAAACAACAAAAAAAAGGGAGAATCCAAACAAAGAAAATTATTACAGTAACAGGGAAGACAAAGACAAAAGAGAACAAAAATGTCACAACACCTATGGGCAAAACCACAAAGAAAAATGGTAAGTGGTCTCAACCCAGAAAAAAATTCATGTAAGAGCTCAAAAAGGAACCTAAAAAATCATAAGAGAAGTATACACCAAGTGGTATAGCATCCAATTTTGCAGGAGTTTAGTGAGCTATAGGAAGAAATAGATAGCAAAACTATTCTAGAGGGAGACCTCAATCTCCCCCTCTCAGAGCTAGATAAAATCTAACCACAAAAAAAAAAAAAAAAAAAAAAAAAAAAAAACAATAAAAAGGTGGTGAACAGAATTCTAGAAAAGTTAAATATGATAGCCCTGTAGAGAAAATTGAATGGGGAGAGAAAAGAATATATCTTTTTTTTTCCTCAGCAGTACATGGAACCTACACAAAAACTGACCATGTACTAAGGCATCATAAGGCAAACCTCACAATCAAATGCTGAAAGGCGAAAATATTAAATGTATCCTTTTTAGATCAAGATGCAATAAAAATTACATGTAATAAAGAATCATGGAAAGATAAACTAAAAATTAATTGGAAAGTAAATAGTCTAATGTGAAAGAATGAGTTAAATAACATAAAAACAATTAATTATATTATCAAAGATAAAGACAAAATACCAAAACTTGTGGGATGCAACCAAAGCAGTTCCTAGAGGACATTTTATATCTTTAAATGCTTATATTAAGAATCAATGATCTGAGCATACAAGTAAAAAAATTAGGAAAAGGACAAATTAAAAATTCCCAATTAAACACCAAATTAGAAATTCTGAAAATGAAAGGACAAATTAATAAAATTGAAAGAAAATTATCGAACTGGTAAATTAAAAATAAGAGTTGGTTTTATGAAAAAAGCAATAAAATAGATGCACCTTTGGTTAATTTGATTTGATTGAAAAAAAAAGAAGAAAACCAAATTACCAGTATCAAAAATTAAAAGCTAAATATACCATTAATGAAGAGGAAATTAAAACAATAATTAGGAGCCCAACTGTATAATACTAATTTTGACAATCCAAGTGAAAGTATGAATATTTACAAAAATATAAATTTTCCAGGGAAATTGAAAAAAAACAACAACCCCATTTTAGAAAAAAGAATTGAATAAGTCATCAATGAACTCTCTTAAGGAAAAAATCTCCAGTGTCAGATGGATTTTCAAGTGAATTCTACCAAACATTTAAAGAACAATTGATTCTGATACTATGTAAACTATTTGAAAAAAATAGGTGTAGTCCTACCAAATACTTTTTATGACCCAAATATGATGCTGATACTTAATCCAAGAAGAGCCAAAACAGAGAAAGCAAATTACAGACCAATTTTCCTAATGAATATTGATGCAAACATTTTAATAGCTTTTTATTGACAAAACATATGCATGGGTAATTTTTCAACATGGACCCTTGCAAAAACTTCTGTTCCAACTTTTCCCCTCCTTCCCTCCACCCCCTTCCCTAGATGGCAGGTAGTTCCATACATGTTAAATACAATATATGTATACATATTTATACAGTTATCTTGCTGCACAAGAAAAATCATATTTAGAAAGAAGGTAAAAATAACCTGGGAAGAAAAACAAAAATTAAACAAATAATAACAGAAAGAGCGTAAATGCTATGTGGTGATCCACACTCATTTCCCAATGTTCTTTTGCTGGGTGTAGCTGTTTCTATTCATTGCTAGTCAATTGGAACTGATTTGGATCCTCTCTTTGTTGAAGATAGCCACTTCCATCAGAATTGATCCTCATATAGTATTGTTATTGAAGTGTATAATGATCTCTTGGTTCTGATCATTTCACTTATGATGCAAACATTTTAAATAAAATATTAGCAAAGAGATTATAACATTTTATCACCAGGATAATACACTATGATTGGTGGGATTTATATGAGTAATACAGGACTCATTCAATATTTAAAAAGCTATTCATATAATTGAGTATATTAATAATAAAACTAAATGAAATCATATGATTATTTCAATAGATCAAAAAAAAAGTTTGACAAAATACAGCACCCATTCCTATGAAAAATTCTAGAGGGCATAGTAATAAATGGAGTCTATAACCATCAGTAAGCATTATATGTAATGGCCTTCCCAATAAGATCAAGGACCATCATTATTTAATATTGTACTAGAAATGTTAGATTTAACAATAAGAGAAGAAAAACAAATTGAATGAATTAAAATACCAACGAGAAAACAAAACTATCACTCTTTGCAAATGATATGATGGTATATTTAAAGAATCCTAGAGAATCAACTACTAAAAAAAAAACTATTTGAAATACTAACAACTTTAGCAAATTCACAGGATATATCATAAATCATTGCCATTTTATATTACTAACAAAGCCCAATTCTACAATATGTTTTTTACAAGAAACACAGTTAAAGTAAAGAGAGACATACAGAGAAAAATGGTAAGGAGATGGAGATAAATCTATTATACTTCAACCAAAGTAAAAAAAAAAAAAAAAAAAAAGTGAGGATAACAATCCTGATTTCAGACAAAGTAAAAGCAAAAATAGACCTAGTTAAAAGAAATAAGGAAACTGCATTTTTCTTAAAGACACCACAGACAATCAAGCAATATCAATACTAAACATATACATATCAAGTATTATGGCATCCAAATTCTTATAGGAGAAGTTAAGTGAGATATAGGAAAAAAGCAAAATTATACTAGTGGAGGACCTCAACAATCCTCTCTCAGAACTTGATAAATCCAACCAAAAAACTAAACAAGAAAGAAACTAAGAAGTTAAATAGAATATTAGACACCATAAGCAAAATAGAAGACCATAGAATAATGTACCTATCAGATCTATGGGAAGGGGAAAAATTCATGACCAATCAAGAGATAACAATCATCACAAAATGAAAAATAAATTGTCTTTATTATATTAAATTTAAAAGCTTTTGTACAAACAAAACAAGACAACCAAGATTAGAAGAAAAGTAGAAAGCTGAGAAACATTACCTTATTGCAAGTTTTTTAACAAAGGCCTCATTTCTCAAATATGTAGAGAACTGAGTCAAATTTATAAGAATACAAGATATTCTTCAGTTGATAAATGGTCAAAAGATATGAACAGGCATTTTTCAGATAAAGAAATCAAACTGTCTATAAGCATATGAAGAAGTGCTCTAAATCACTTTTGATTAGAAAATTGTAATTTGGGGGCAGCCAGGTGGCTCAGTGGATAGAGCACCAGCCCTGAAGTCAGGAGGACACGAGTTCAAATCTGGTCTCAGACACTTAACACTTCCTGGCTGTGTGACCCTGGGCAAGTCACTTAACCCCAATTGCCTAAAAAAAAAGAAAGAAAGAAAATTGTAATTTAAAACAACTCTAAAATACCAATGTTGGAGTTCAAGCACATAAACTACAGTATCACCTTTGAAAGAATTCAGAAATCAAGCCCTCCCCAAATCAAATAAATGCATTTAATTAAGATTCATTGAGAATCACACACTCAGGGCAGGCTGTGCTCCTTTTATACATTTAGCAAGACAAAGATATTTATGAAATCTGATTTCATTGATAAAGAGTTTAATAACATGAGGAGATCCTAAAGCCTTGATGGAACTGTGCATGTAGTTACCCAGAACGCATACAGAAAGGCCCATTTGGTGAAGAGGATGAGTCTTATGATTAGCGTGGCTTCATCATAAGTTCATGTAAAAGACAGCAAAGGATAGTGTACAGAAGCTATGTCAGGAGAAAGATTTATTGATGTTTGTGGCTCAATGTCCTGGTCTACATCCTGTTGATGCTATTTTCTTATTGTCTAATAACTTGATGTATGATGGACCATACAGACCTGTACCTGTCCACTAGTCATTGAGAATTTCTGTGGGGTTTGGGCTGAGGAGGCAAGTTTGGGCTGGGGGCAAAAATCATAATCTCAGCACCACCTATCAGATTAGTCAATATGACAAAAAAAAAAGTGATAAATGTTGGAGAGAATGTAGAAAAATTGGGACACTAAGGTATGATTGGTAGAGTTGTAAACTGATCCAACCATTCTGGAGAGCAATTTGGAACTATTCCCAAAGAGCAACAAAATCGTGCATATCTAACTCTGACCCACCAATATCTTTACTAGGTCTGTATTTCAAAGAGATCTTCAAAAAGGGAAAAGGAGCTATGCAAAAAATATTTATAGCAGCCCTTTTCATAATGGCAAAATATTGAAAATTGAAGGGATGTCTATCAGTTGAGGAATTACAGAGAAGCTGTGGTATATGAGTGTAATGGAATACTATTGTGCAATAAGAAATGTTGAACAGGCAGATTTCAGAAAAATCTGGAAAGATTTGTAAGAACTGATACCAAATGAAATGAGTCAAACCAGGAAAACACAGGAATACAAAGTATCAACACTATTATATAATGACCAACTGTGACTTACTCAACTCTTCTTAGCAACACAATGATCACACAAAGAACTCATGAAGGAAATGCTATTCATATTCAGATAGAGAACTGATGGACTCTGAATGCAGATTGATGCTTTTTTCATTTATTTTACTCTTTCTCATGTTTTTTTCCCTTTGGTCAGTTTCTTCTCTCACAATTATAATTAATATGGAAATGGTTTTCATGATAGCACATGAATAAATGATATCAAACTGCCTATCATCTTTGGATGCAGGAAGGGGAACAGAGGAAGGAGAAAAATTTGGAACTCAAAATCTTATAAAATGAATGCTAAAAATTTTCTTGAGCAAAACAATAAAATACTATTTGAGCAATCAATAAATGCAGTAATATGTCAATAATATTATGTTTTAAAATTAAATTAATAGACATCCATTAGGGATCTCTACAGACAGATTAGTGTCCCCCTTTTCTACTGAAGTTTGACACCACTTGGCTAGATAATCCCCAAGGTCCCTTGTTCCTTAATTCTACAGGAAAATCAGTTTTTAAAACCTGCCTTATTAATGAAATGGCCCTGTCCAGGTATTGTCCTGGGTTCTTATGTTCAGAGAGATATTGATGATGTCTCCTTAACCCAATACAAAATTCCCTTGACTAAATTGATTCCTATTACTACCTAACGTTAGATGTTAGAGATGTCATTTCACAGTCTCTGGAGATGATCAGTTTCCTCATCCATAAAATGAGGAGGTTAAATTAGATGAACTCTAAAGTTTCTTCGAGGATTAGATAACCTCCTTTTAGGGAACCTACTCTCAACTGCCTCTACTTCTCAGCAATCCTCCAGGCTCTAGTTTCAATGCTTCCTTTTAAAATCCCAAGTTCCAAAGAGACTCAGTCAGTTTGGCTTCAATGGATCACCTAAAGTAAGGAATTTTTACCTTAACAACAAATTAATCCTATTGATGAAATTTCACCTTTGGTTAAAGAACTGTCAGCGCTTACCTAAACAACAGACAATATGGATGGTTGCATAGGCAAGGCTCAATGGGGCAATAATTCAGTTTCAACAAGCATTAAATTGCAAAGACATCAAAATTTCCCTCAAGAAATTTACATTCTATTTGTGAGATTCAAGTTTAAACAAATACAAATATACAATACAATGTGAGGAAGAGAAAATTAACAACTGGAAAAGATCAGGAAAGGCTTCCCATAGGAGGTGCATCACCTAAATTGAACTTTAAATAGAGCTAATGATCCTAAGTGGTTTTATTCTAGGCATGTGTCACAGCCTGTGCCAAGGTTCAGAGGCAAGAAATGGAATCCAAAGGTTAGAATGCAAAAAGTAGGTCACTTCTGCTGGAATGGAAAGTTTTTTAAGGAGATTAAATAAATCTGAAAATGTGAACTAGAGCTAGTCTTTGAGTCTTGAGAAGTTAAGGAACTTGAATCTTTTCCTAGAGGCAATCGAGAAATTTAGAAAAGTAAAAAAGTTAGATCTTTGCTTTAGGAAAATTATTTTGACAAATATATGGAGACTATCCTCCAGCCCATGTTAGATGATAGACTGAAAACTAGAAGTCAAATTAAGAAGTCATTGCAGTAGTCCAGAGAAGAAGTGATTCAGGCCTGAAATAATGCAAATATGGAAGTACAGAAAAGGGAACGTGTGTTGAGTTTTATTGTAAAGAATGAATCACTGTTGGGCAACTTATCAGATATGGAAAATAAAAGTGAATAGAATCAAGGATAACTCTAACATCGCAACAGTGGACAATTGGAAGAACAGTGGAACCCTCAACAGAAATAAGAAAGTTGAAGGAGGGATAGGTTTTTAGGTGAAGATACTTAGTGAGTTCTATTAGGTTTAGAAACAGTCCCATCCATCTATCAAGTTAGTAGCAAATTCAGATCTTGTTTTGATTAAGAACTAAGAGGAATGAATATCTTGGAGGCAGAGTCCTCATGCCCTTCCTTTCCTGCTCCTACCTTCATGGATTAATAACAGTGAATGAATGAGAAACAGGGAAAGGGAGAAGAGGAAATGAAATACTTATGAGATATACAAGTATACATGTCCAAAAGATAATTAGTGATATGAGAATGGAGAGAGAAAAGGATATGGATTTGAAAGTCATATGTTTGGAAGTAATAATTTAATCAATAGGAGTTGATGAGATTATCAAGAAAAATGGCATAATGGGAGAAAAGAAGAAGGCCCAGGGCAGAATCTTTAGGTGTACCCATTGCTGGAGGGAATCACTGAATGACAACCTAGAAAAGGAGACAGAAAAGGAGTGGTCAGAGATAGAAAAAGAATCAGAAGAGAATGGGGATATGAAAACTTAGATTCAAAGCAAAGGGGATTAGCAGTACCAGATATGAAATTATACTTCAAAGCAGTAATCATCAAAATGACTTGGTTGAAAAACAGAGGGATTGATCAGTGAAACACATTAGCTTTTTTAAGAAAACAGAAACAAACAAACCAAATAGCCAACTGTTCAATAAAACCCAAGATTCCAATTACTGAAGTAATGGCTCACTATATGATAAAAACTTACAGGGTGACTAGAAACCAGTCTGATAGAAAGTAGGCATAGCAGCATTTTACACCATAGATTAAGATAAAATTCAAATGGATGCGTGACTTAAACATAAAAAGTCATGTCATAAATGAATTAGAGGAACAAGGAAGAAATATATTTTCAGAATTATGAATAAGGAGATGAGTTCATGACCAAACAAAGAATAGAGGGGATTATAGAGGATAAAGTAGACAGTTTGTAATACATAAAATCAAAGACCTTTGCACAAATAAAATCAAGCAGAAATTAGGAGAAGAGGTATTTAAAAAATTCTTGGAGCAACTAAATGGATAAGTGGATAGAGTACCGATCCTAGAGTCAAGAGAACCTGAGTTTAAATCAGCCTCAGACACTTAACATTTTCTAGCTGTGTGACTCTGGGCAAGTCACTTAACCCTAATTGCCTCACCAAAAAAAAAAAAAAAAAAAAAAAAAAAAAATATATATATATATATATATATATATATATATATATATATATATTTACATATATATATATATATTTATAAGTTTTTCTGATAAAGTTCTAATTTCCAAAATATATAGATAATTGATTCAAATTTATTAAAATGGTAAATTTCCCCAAATGATAAATAGCTAAAGGATACGAACAGGAAGTTGTCAAAGGAAGAAATCCAGACTATTAATAGCAATCTGTGAGCTATCAATAAACATATGAAAAAAACTTTTCAAATTACTAACAATTAAATTAAAACAACTGAGGTTCCAACTTACATCCATTGAACAGGCAAAATTGATAGAAAAGGAAGATGACAAACACTGAAGAGAAAGGAAAACAGGTTTGTTTGGTTTTTTTAAATGCACTCTAGATAGTACTATAAACTGCTCCCAAACATTCCAAAAATTAATTGGAATTATGCCCCCAAAGTTATTAAATTGTGCATATTCTTTGACCTTTGAATATCTTAAAGTGACCAGAGAATAAGGAAAAGAATCCAAATATACAGAAACATGAGAGTTTATGTATGGGGTGGGGGTAGGGGAGAGTTGTCAAGGAACTAGTTATAAAAGAGCTATGCATCAACTGGCTAAACAAATCATGGTATATGAATAAAGTGAAGTAGTATTGTGATAAAGGGAGAAATCTAGACATACTTGTAAGAACTGATAGTGAAGTGAAAAGAAATGAGAATAATTTATACGATAACAATCATATTGTTGAAACAAATCATTTTGAAAAAATAAAAAACGCTGATAATGTAATAGCCAACCATGATTCCAATTCCCCAGTGAGAGTATATACTATTTGCTTCCAAAAAGAGAGCAAATAGACTCAAAGTGAGATATACTTTGAACATAGATAATGGACAAGTTAATTATGGATATTTGTTACAAGGGTTTGTTTGTTTGAGATGAAAGTAGAAGGAAGATAAATACTTGTTAATTGAAAAATAAAAATTAAAAAAAAAAAAAAAACAGAGAGAATATCCAAGAGAAGCAAGTGGTTAAATGTCATAAGATTTAGAAAGGATCATAAAAGATGACTGACATAAAAGGCCATTAGTCAATATGCATCAATACTCCATGCAGATTTGGCAACTAAAAGATCATTTGTAAAGTAGAAGAGAATAGTTCCATGAAAATAGAGGTAAAGATGTAAAAGTGGTAGAGAGGCAAGTTTTTCCTA
Source organism: Sminthopsis crassicaudata (assembly GCF_048593235.1). Classification (NCBI taxonomy): domain Eukaryota; kingdom Metazoa; phylum Chordata; class Mammalia; order Dasyuromorphia; family Dasyuridae; genus Sminthopsis; species Sminthopsis crassicaudata. Next base: position 102,646,847 of record NC_133620.1, on the reverse strand, counting down.
GAAGATCTGCTACAAGAGGAAGAGAAATATAAAATGATAGCTTTTGGAAGTGCAAGGTTTTAAGTGGAGGTTTTTAAGGGATTAAGTGAGACTTGCAACATATTTATAGGAATCATAGCAGGGAAAAGAGTCACTAGATGGAGATTGAAGGTGAAAGAAAGAACTAATTGTAGGGACAAGAGACTGATGAACAGAGTTGACCTTTTTCAACAAGTACAAGTGCAAAGGAAGAGACAATAAGGAATAGAGTAGAAAGATTTTGAGCTATAGATGAGAAGAAAAGAGGGACCCTGGATGCAAGCATAGCCATGGGACTAGTCTTTTCTTTGTAGAAAAAGAACAGCACATACCTAGAACCAACCACAGAAATAACACTCTATCCAAGTCCTAGACCTGAATGGTAGGTAGTAAGATAGGATCAGCATAGAGATGCTAGAACAGGATTTATTTCCTAGAATTCATAATGTAGAAGTCAGCTTGATTGAAGCATATCTATTTTCAAAATAGTCTTTTCCCTACTGCCTCAATATCCTTACTCTCGGTCTTTTCCTATAAAACATATATTCTTCTATCCAGTCATGAAAACCAATCTAATTTAAGTGACACTTATAAAAATATGCTAGAATCAGCTCACAGCACCAAGAGCCAATTGTTATATTTTATATATGAACATTTATTCCATAACTCAGAAATTGGCAAATGCTACAGATAATGGCTTGATTTATTGTTTTGTTGATTGCTTAGATTTAAGAGATATAGAAAATGTCATTAATGCTGATTAAACTTGAAAGTGTATACTGTAGATGTTGGAGAGTCAGTTATTAAAACATTTGCCACCATGCCCCTGCCCTTAGTTAATACTTAATTTTATGTTTTTCCTCACTCTCTCCATAACTTCCTCAGTTATATGACAAGATATTTTTATTCAAATGTTATGGAAAATTTAGGAATGAATATCCTAAACCCTTCTGGGTTTTTCCCCCCTATTCTCTGATGTACATAAGGCACTTTAGCACTTTGCTAGGGATCATTTCTTATATAAGAAATGTGCCTCTCCCTCAGTTTAGCCAGCTGTCTTTTTAATTTTAAAAACTGAGCAAATCTTACATGGAGAAAAGTGGTTTTATTCCACAATTATTAAGTTTTCAGAGAATTTAGAGTTGGAAATGGAGCCAACTATCTCACCTTCAGTAAAAAAAAATGAGAAAACAGAAATCCAGTAAGGACTTAATCCCAGGTGTTCTAATTCCAAATCAGTATCCTTTCTTCTAAGCCTCATTTAAACATGGTTCATTAAAATATAACTCAGCTAGGCCGAATACTTGTAAAGAATGGGAAGTATCACAGAAACCCAAACAACTAATGGAAAGGGAGTTGAAATGAACCTATCTGAAGTAGGGAAGGCCAAATATAGAGCTTTTACTACAAATGGAAAGCATTGCTTCAGTCTCCTAGGCAAAGAGAGCAGCAGAAATCCCAGAGTAGCAGCATTCAGCCCAGAATGTGGCTGTTTGTTCAGAGCAAAGGCTCCCAGCATTTGGCAAATCAAAGCACATTTCTCAGTACAAGTCCTACAAAAGTAATGGCTGCAACCCAAAGCAAAGAGTAATTCTCATACAGGCAGTCACAGACTGATCTTGTCAGCCATAATAAAACACACAGGAATCATATACACTGTCACTCCGTGTTCAAGAAGACCATTGTATTGTGAAAATGTGCAGTTGACATGAACCATGAGAAAGTGTACTATTTGGGAGGAGAAGGAGAGGGAGAAGTTATGGAACATTTTTCTCTGTACAAGAAAAGAAAGAGGGTAAGGGAAGGAAAGGATCAATCCAGGACCTTGAATAAACAAGAGGCAACTTAATTTAACTTGTTCTTAGGGACCTATAAAATATTAATATCCTAATTTTTACTTTAAAAAGAGAAAATGGGAAACATTAAATAAGTACATTCTTGAGGATAATTTCAGAAAATAATATATAACAATGCAAATAGAAAGAACAACATTAAAACAGTAAAATCCGGATGCTGCAAAATTATGACTAAGCTTAGCCCTAAAGAGGAGTTGTGAAAAGGCACCTCCTACTTCATTATAGTGAAAGGGTATCATGGATGTGAATGATGCCTATAATGTCATGTTTTTTTCAATGTCTTGGATTTTTTGAAAATGAGGTTTTTTTCTTTTTCATTCTTATTATATAGGATGGCTCTCTTGAAGGGAGAAGCTAAAAAAAATAAATCATATGAAAACAAAGGTTATTAATAAGATAAAATAAAATTCTATTTTAAAGTATTTTTTAAATCTAGTTTCATAATATCATCCCTTATAGGTAGGTGAAAGACAATCATGGCAGGGAGGGAGAACAAAAAAAGGAAATGGAGAAAAATAGAAATAAAATGGAAGAGAAAAGAAACAGAAGGGAGCACATAAAGATAAGGGAGGGTGAAAAGAAACCAATGAGATGGAATAGGAGGAAGAAAGGGATAAAGAAGGGGAAATACTCACAAGTGAGACACAGAGGAAGAGAAACTCAATAGAGAGTGGGATTCCAAGATGATTATTAATCAAGAGAAATGGTTCTTATCCTTCCCTGTTGTTGCTCATTTGGATTATAATCCTCACAATAAACTGAATAAGTTATCCTCTAGTATCATTGCCCTTTGAAATCAGGTGTCTTTAAATTAATGATTTACATAATTTATAAATTTCATATAACCCATTTACTTACAGTTTATATATTTATCTAATTTTAGTATCTATTTATATTTTTTATAGAGAATATAATGTGGCTTTTATTCACACCCTATAATTATGCAGGCTTGCATCCCTGATTTTAGAAAACATTTTAAATATTTACACACTAGAATGAAGTTCATGGAAATCAGCTAGATCAGCAAATTCATAGTCCTTGCCTAGGTTGATGATTTCTTAGTTCTCTCTATATGTGGGTCCTTTTCCTTTTTTTTAATGATCCCTTTGAAAAATACAAACTCAGTTGAGACAACCGCTGGATCAAAAAATATCCACAGTTTGATAGCCCTTTGGGCATAATTCCAAATTGCTCTCCAGAAGTCATAACTTCACCAACAATGTAATTAGTGTCCCAGTTTTCCCATAACTCCTCCAGCATTTATTATTATAATTTCCTATTATTTTAACCAATCTGAGAGGTATGTAATGATACCTCAGAGTTGTCTTGATTTGCATTTCTCTGATAAATAGTGATTTAGAGCATTTTTTCATATGACTAGAAATGGTTTTCAATTTCTTCTTTTGAAAATTGTTTGGTCATATCCTTGGACCATTTATCAACTGGAGAATGGCTTGTATTCTTACAAATGTGAATCAATTCTTTATCAGAACCCTTGGATATAAAAATTCCCCCATACACACTTTTCTATTTGCCTTCTAATCTTGACTACATTGGTTTTGTTTGTACAAAACCTTTTTAATTTAATATAATCATAATTATTCATTTCACATTTCATAATGTTCTCTAGTTCTTCTTTAGCAAAAATTCCTTCATTCATCATACTTCTGAGAATAGACTATCCCTTGTTTTCCTAAATTGCTTATAGTACCATCCTTAATATCTAAATCAAGAATGCATCTCGACCTCATCTTGGTATAAGGTGTTAATGCCTACTTTATGCCATATTATTTTTCAATTTTCCCAACAATTTTTGTCAAATAGTGAGTTCTTAAACCAGAAGCTGGGGTTAAACCAAGGCTCCTTAAACTTTTTCCACTTGCAACTCCATTTTGCCCAAGAAATTTTTATGCTAATTTACTAATAATAAAATTAGTAAATCAAACAATTACTGATAGTAAATGACAAAGAAATTTATTTTAAAACAATTCTTTGGTATACACATAATTTTCATACTAGTGAAATTAATATGCTTATTTATTTTTATATGAAGAATTAAATCTTGGTGAAATATTTGATACTGTAGGACATAGAGCACCTTTTCAGGGTTGGTTGATATGCAATACAAAATAGCAAAGCATGCTTGGGGCCATTTCAAAAATTGCTGGAAATTCTGTCCTAATCCCAAGTCAAAAATTCTTTAGGGATTTTTTAGGAAACTCAAGTTTTAAACCTGCATCACTTGTTAACTCAGCAAATTCTTCTAGAACTTTTAATGGCAGATGACTTTTTTTATTTCAATTGAGTATGGTGAATGAACCCAACTTAGCTTTTTAGAATCAAAATTTTGAGGGAAATATTTCTGAATCTATGTCTTCAGGTACTAAGATGATAAATTATAACTTACAATTAAATTTTTAAGAAGGTTATTTTCAATTATAAAATCTTTGTAACTGTAAACATTTCTAAAGAACCATTTTCCATCCTATTTTTCCATATGTTAATTTTTAGTAAAACTTTTCATTTTGTCTTTTAACATAAATATGTTACATTTTTTACTTCTTAGTTCTTCAAAAATATCTGACAAATAGCATAGTTTTAAAAACCATAAGTCATTAAGAAAAAAATTAATAAAATCGGATTTCTGCTCATCAAAAGTGTAACTTCATCTTTCAATTTCAATAATTTATTTAAATTCACCCTCTTGAGAGCTACCTTACCTCTGCATGTAGTAATAAGCTTTTGTAATCAGAATTCATGTCTTTGCAAAGGTTTGAAAACAAATGACTGTTAAGGGCATGTCTTTTAATGAAGTTAATGATTTTAATAGCATCAATAAGCACAATATCTAACTCTGAAGATAATTCTTTTTTGCTAGAAGAATCTTCAAATGGATCATTCAGTGAGCAAAAGTGATTCTATTCATGGCCACCAGCTTTAATTTTTGTTACAAATGCAACATTTCTTTCTATCATTGCTCCAGCACCACCTGTACAGATTCCAATGCAATTTTTCCATCTTCATTTTTGAAAAATTCATCACCTTTCAGACATATATCTTCCCTTGTGTGTACTTCCAAAGGGTGAAAAAAGAATGATTCTTCATTTATGCTTCCTTTATAAACTTATCTTACATAAAGTAACAACTGTGCCATGTTAGAAATATCAGTTGTTTCATCTAATTGAATTGCCAACTTTAAGCTGCCCCTAAGCCTGGTAAGCCTGGTAAGAAGCTTCTAGAATTAATAATTTCAGAAATTCTTTTGAAACCAGTATCATTTGATAAAGGAATTTAGTAATTTCATATCATGAGCTATTTCTAACAGTTTATTTTTTATTCCTAACATTTTAATAACAGCAGGTAACAAGATTTATCACATAGGACTTTTTAGTTTTTGCAATTAAATAAGAAGTTCCATAACATGCAAGTAAATACTTTTTGTTGGCAATAACAAATTTTTCAAAACATTGTTTTTCTTTATTTCAAGATTTTAATAGTCATTCAAAATATTTCTTTAGTTTATTGCAGAAGGCTGCATACTTGGTATTAAGATGTCATTTTAGTTGAGTTGGTTTCATGCTCTCTGCAACCAAAACTTCATTACAAATTAAGCACAAGAGATTTTTTCATGCCATCATCATTAGAAGGAAATTCATATTACACAAAAATGATTTGACATATTTTCTTTTTCTTGTCAATTTAAGTGTACCTACAACATGTTAGTGAAGACTCTGCCACATTGTCATCAGTATTTACCTCTTCTGTCTAAATATAACCATCTATCCATAACCAAAAATATTTTTGTCCTAAAATATAAGTAAATATTGCTAATAATTTGTCAAATAAATAATAATTTATTTTATGATTACAATATATATATTATATTATATTATATTATATTATATTATATTATATTATATTATATTATATTATATTATATTATATTATATTATATTATATTATATTATATTATATTATATTATATTATATTATATTATATTATATTATATTATATTATATTATATTATATTATATTATATTACAATTTAAGAAGCTGTAGGTCATCCACTGCATCCAGAGACATCATTGGCCATCTTGATCTTTGTCTTACCACTGCATTCCAATGACTAAAAGAGAGAGTGTGGCTGATGACTTCATGAAACTCTGTCTCACCTATATCTAATTTATGTATACAAGTTAAAAGACATAACCCATTCAATTACACCTACCTCAAAATTCTATGATAACAGGCAAGTGACAAAGCAACAGGTGAAAACATTTTGGATACAAATTTTTCTGGAAGAATCACAGCGATGGGGAATCCTGTGAAGCTAATGAAGGTTCTGCTATCAAAACTTATCTGGTCAACAAGCATATATTTCTTCCCAAAGAAGTAAACAACAGGCTCATGACAACCTGATTGCTACCATAATTGATGCATATACTCCCATCATGATAAATTCTGATAAGGTCAAAGAAAAATTTTATAAAGACCTGGAGCCCTTCATGATCAATATGCTGAAAGAAGACAAGCTTATCATTCTGGGTGACTTTAGCTCCAGAGGAGGCACAGACTATTAGACTATCAGAGTCTTTGGGAGGAATGGAATCAGTGGTCACTTACTACTGAAGATTTGTCTCATCACATTCTCATCACCAACACTGTCTTCTGTCCATCCAAACACAATAAAATTTCATAGCTGCACCTTCACAGCAAATGTTGACATTTAACAGATTTTGTCATTGTAAAGAGAAGAGATGGACAGAATGTGAGAATGATGAAGTTCAGAATGCTGGACCAATCATAAACTTATCCTCTCTAAGCTAAACATTCACATTCAACAAAAGTACCAGAACCAAGGCAAGACCAGAATACTTAATGTCAACAGATTAGAGTATTCTTCCTATACTTCATCTCTAATTTGGAGTGAAAAACTGATCAAAACATGATTGGCAACAGTGGAGCAGAAAAGGAGTGGACAGCATCATGAAGACTCACAAACATCAAGATTAGTTTAACCAAAATGATGGGGAAATTCAGAAGCCGCTAAATGATTGAGAATTCCTCAGGGTTTACCAGCAAGATAGTTTGTATCTATGAAGGCAACATTTAACTACATCAAATGTAAGTGCAAGCGAAGTTTAGAGAGATACAGGATTTTTGGCTCAGTAAGAAAGCTGATGAAATTCAGTTTTATACTGTCAGGAATAAACCAAAGCACTGGCTCTGAGCAGTGGAGATACACCATAGATATAGCCAAATAGAGGTACACTTATCAGTGATAAGGACATGAGCCTAGAGAGGTGGGCTGAACATTTGCATGGTGTTCTCAATAGAACATCATCAATCAATGTTGAAGCCATTGACCATTTACCTCAGATTAAAGTCAATCCCTCTCTAGCCAAATTTCCAATTTAATAAGAGGTGTTAAATGTGATTAGGCTCCTCTCACAATGGCAAAGTGCCTGGTGCTCATTCTATTCCAGATGAGATTTAAAAGGCAAAGTTCATAGAAAAGCTGACTGAAATTTTGCAGGTTATATGGCAAAAGGAGGTTATTCTTCAGGAGTTCATAGATGCCTCTCTTGTTTATCTCTATAAAGGAATTAAGTTATCCTGTAAAAATCACAGGGGGTGATAGGAGGGGGTGTTGTTGATTTCTAACTCATTGCTGACAGGATTCTTGCCAGAATCCTTCTTAATAGGTTGATCCTTCACCTGGAATATGGTCATCTACCCAAGAACCAATATGGCTTCAGAAAGGGTTGATCTGGTGTTTGCTACTCAATAACTCCAGGCAGAATGCCAGGAGCAGAAGGGAGGTCTATATTCAATATGTACCAATCTTACCTTGGCCTTTGATACTGTCAGTCATGAGGAATTGTGGAAAATCATAGCAAAATTTGATTGTCTCTTCAGTATAGATTCTTGATAATGGATGATGTTCTCAAACTTTTCTAGTCACCAATAGAATGAAGTAGGGCTATGTGCTTGTTCCCATGCTTTTAGCACGATGTTTGCTGTGATGTTGTTAGATGCCTTCAAAAAGCATGAAAATGGCATCAAGATCAGTTGGAACACTAACAGTAAATTATTTAACTTGAAAAGGCTATAATCCAAGACTAACATGGAGAAATACTTGTTACATGACTTTTTCTTTACAGATAATTGTGCCCTCAGCCTCTGAGGTTGAGATACAACAAAGTATGGATTGATTTTCTTCTCTATGAGTTAATTTTACCTTAAAATTTAATATCAAAAAACCCCGAAGTTCTCCATCTCCTCCAAGACCACACCATTCATGGAACCATGGATTGCAGTATATGGAGAAATTGTGAATGCTTTAGATAAGTTCACTTACACTGACAGCATAGTTCCAGGGATGCTCATGTAATACTCAGAGTTAGCTCAATGTTGGGGAGACTTCAGATTAAAGGTCTACAGAATCACTGTGCTGACTTCATTGATGTATATCTCCAAAACCTAGATGATACACAGGCACAATGCCAAGAAATTTAATCTTTTCTATTTGAATTGTCTTAGAAATATTCTGAAGATCACCTGGCAGAATAAGGTAATGGACATTGAGGTCCTTTCTAAAAGTGAACTGCCAAGTATTCAAACTCTGCTGCAGAGAACACAATTCCAATGGGTTCACCGCATCGTTCAAATGCCAAACATACATTAGCCCAAAAGACTATTTTATAGAGAACTCACACAAGAGAAGAGCTCATACAGAGGTCAGAAGTGATACAGGGACACTCTTGAGGTCTTTTTGAAGTATTTTGGAATTGATTAGGAGACATGGAAAACATTGGCTGGCACAGGATCACCTAGAATGGTGTGCTCACATCAAAGAAGACATTGTGCTCCATGAGCAAAGTAAAATTTCCATAGCTGTAAAATATATGAGATGTACAAATTTAGCGACATCTCCACTCCAAATGTTCATATGGACTTTTTGTGTCCAACTTATGATATATAGTTTTCTGAGCTCTTATTGGTCTGATCAGCCACAGTCAGCCTTAACACCAATACAGTGATGTCATTTTGGTCCTCTTCAATACCATCTCCCATTATAGGGAAGGACTGGTTTTACTTTTCCTTTCCCAGAGCCAGTAGAATGTAGTAGACACTTAATAAACATTAATTGAATTGAATCTAGTTTCTACAATTTTTTAAATCTCCAGGGTTACTGGTTTTTGTTATTTATTAAGACTAAGTGAAAGAGGAGATTCTTTGCTTCAATTGCTACCTCTCTTTTTGAATGCATGTGGCTTCAGTGAAACTATTGAAGGCCTTAGTTTAAAAATGCCATGGTATTCCATTGTATCCAGGGCCATCCCCTGTGGTCCTGATCTATATCTGGCTCCTGGACACAGATGGCTCTGGAGGGGAGAGTGAGGCAGGTGAATCTGCACAGCCCTTCCTCACTTAAATCCAACTCACTTGCATATCCTGGCTCATTTTTCTGATGTCATGGTTGTCTTTGAGAATGAAGAATTAACGGAAGCAACAACAACCTTCAGGTAGTCATCAGTGAATTTTTTTTCCATTTCTACTTTCCCCTATTGTTTTAACACTTAAGGACACTTTTCTTTAATTATTTCTTATATTATTGTATCAAGATTCTTTTTTTGATCATAGCTTTCAGATAGTCCAATTATTCTTATGTTTTCTTGATCTATTCTTCATATCTATTGTTTTTATGAGCTATTTAACATTGTTTTTTTATTTCTTTCATTCTTTCTATTTTTTCTTATAATTTTTCTAACTTCCCTTTACTCAATTCTAATTTTCAAGTAATGTTTTTTTTTCAAATCAAATGAAGGTGGCCTAGCTGTACCTGATCTAAAACTACATTATAAAGCAGCAGTCATCAAAACCATTTGGTATTGGCTAAGTAATAGATTAGTTGATCAGTGGAACAGGACAAAATAGTCATTAACTATAGCAATCTAGTGTTTGACAAACCCAAAGATCCCAACTTTTGGGATAAGAATTTATTATCTGACAAAAACTGCTAGGAAAACTGGAAATTAGTATGGTAGAAATTAGGCATGGACACACACTTAACACCATACAACAAGATAAAATCAAAATGGATCCATGATTTAGGCATAAAGAACGAGATTATAAATAAATTAGAGGAACATAGGATAGTTTACCTCTCAGACCTGTGGAGGAGAAAGGAATTTGTGACCAAAGAAGAACTAGAAATCATTATTGATCACAAAATAGAAAATTTTGATTATATCAAATTTAAAAACCTTTGTACAAGCAAAACTAATGCAAACAAGATTAGAAGAGAAGCAAAAAACTGGGAAAACATTTTTACAGTTAAAGGTTCTGATAAAGGTCTCATTTCCAAAATATATAGAGAACTGACTCTAATTTACAAGAAATCAAGCCATTCTCCAATTGATAAAAGGGTCAAAGGATATGAACAGACAATTTTCAGATGATGAAATTGAAACTATTTCCACTCATATGAAAGAGTGTTCCAAATCACTACTGATCAGAGAAATGCAAATTAAGACAACTCTGAGATACCACTACATACCTGTCAGATTGGCTAAGATGACCGGAACAAATAATGATGAATGTTGGAGGGGATGCGGGAAAACTGGGACACTGATATATTGTTGGTGGAGTTGTGAAAGATCCAGCCATTCTGGAGAGCAATTTGGAACTATACCCAAAAAGTTATCAAACTGTGCATACCCTTTGACCCAGCAGTGCTACTACTGGGCTTATATCCCAAAGAGATACTAAAGAAGGGAAAGGGACCCGTATGTGCAAGTATGTGGCAGCCCTTTTTGTAGTGGCTAGAAATGGAAAATTAATGGATGCCCATCAATTGGAGAATGGTTGGGTAAATTGTGGTATATTAATGTTATGGAATATTATTGTTCTGTAAGAAATGACCAGCAGGATGAATGCAGAGAGAACTGGAGAGACTTACATGAACTGATGCTGAGTGAAATGAGCACGACCAGGAGATCATTATACATTTCAACAGCAATACTGTATTGAAGATGTGTTCTGATGGAAGTGGATATCTTTGACAAAGAGAAGATCTAATTCAGTTCCAATTGATCAATGATGGACAGAATCAGCTACACCCAGAGAAGGAAATAAGTGTGAACTGTTTGCATTTTTGTTTTTCTTCCCAGGTTATTTTTACCTTCTGAATCCAATTCTTCCTGTGCAACAAGAGAACTGTTCGGTTCTGCACACATATATTGCGGCTGGGATATACTATAACATAATCAACATGTACAAGAATGCTTGCGATCTAGGGGAGGGGGTAGAAGGAGAGAAGGGAAAAGTCAGAACAGAAGTGAGTATAAGCAATAATGTTGTAAAAAATTACCCATGCATATATTCTGTCAATAAAAAGTTATAATAAATAAATAAATAAATAAGCAGATAAATAAATAAATGAATGAATGAATGAATGGTTAGATAGATAGATAAGCAGATAAATAAATAAATGAATGAATGAATAAATAAACAAATAAATAAATAAATGTATGAATAAATGAATGAATGAATGAACGAATAAATGAATGAATGAATGAATGAATGAATGGATGGATGGATGGATGAATGAATAAATAAATAAATAAATGATGTTTTTTCCCTTAAGATTCTGGATCACTGGGGGATAATTCTGGGAAGATAATGGAGTAGGTTAGAAAATTTCAAGCTCTCCAGACTTCCCCCACAAATAAAACAAAATGACACTTCAGGGTAAACATAGATGGTTGGATGAAAAATAAACAAGACTGGGGCAGAATCAGAGTCCTTCCAGGATAATCAGAGAAGAACAGAAGATCTTAACTGGTATGGAATGTAAATATCTGCGGGTTAGCTCAATTGAAACAATAATGGAGAGCTCTGGGGCTAGCTGGTTTCTGAGGTAGGCTAAGCATTTTCTGCAGGAACTTTTACCTCCTGGTAGGAAGTCAGGGTACTGAGTCCAAGAAGATTGAAAACCTCAACTGATTATGAATGCCAGGCACAGTTGTGCTGCTGAGACTTAGCCCTGGTGAGAAGGAACCAGCACAATCACAAGTGCAGAAGCAGCTGGCTGCAGGCACTTAAGGTGGAACTCTTGGTTTTGAGTTCCAGGTCAAAAAGGAGAATTAAGTGAAGCCAGAGGCACCATGCTCCCTTTCTCCTTGCCTCTCAGCATTAAAGGTGGTTCACCTTAAGTTCACCTCTGGCAAAGAAAAAAAATTCAACCATAGAAACTTACTATGGAAACAGGAAAGACAGGTATTCATCTGTAAAAGAGGATGGTGAAATAAAAGCCTATCCTATCCCAAAAAGTAACATTAAATGGCTAGCTGCTCAGAAAACTTTAAAAATCAAATGAGATTGAAGAAAAACTTTTTTTTTTAAAGGGGAGGGAGAGAAAAACAAGAAAATTATGAAAAGAAAGTCATCCAACTAGAAAAGAAGATCCAGAGTCTTAAAGAAAAAAATGAGTCAAAAATTAGAATTGGGGAATAGGAAGCCAATGAAGCTATAAGAGATAAATAAATAACAAAAACAAAATATAAAGAATGAAAAAATAGAAGAGAATGTGAAGTATCTTATAAGAAAAACAATAGATCTGGAGAACAAATCAAGAAAAGAAAACAAAAGAATAATTGAACTACTTGAAAGCTATGACCAAAAAAGATGATTAATATGATAATGCAAGAAATAAACAAAGAAAATTGTCCTGAAGTGATAGAACAAACGGGGAAAGTACAAATTAAAAAAAAAAATCCACCAATCACCACCTCAAAGAGATCCTACAAGGAAAAATACATAGGAAGAATAATACTCAATTTCAAAACTCCCAGATCAAAGAGAAAAGTTTACAAAATACAAATAAACAACAACAAAATAATTGAATTATATAGGATTTGCCTGCAGCCACAATAAAAGACCACAGATTCTGGAATATTAAATATCAACAATCAAAAGGACCAGACCTGCAACTAAAAATATTATATCTAGCAAAATTAAATATAACATTTAATAGGGAAAAATGAATATCCAATGAACTCAGATTTTTCAGGATTCTGAACTCAATAGAAAACCTAACATGTAAGATTCTGGATCATCTTTTCCAATTGGTTAACTTTCTTTTCATAATCTTGCTTTTTAAGAAATGATCATCAGGATTATTTCAGAGAGGCCTGGAGAGACTTACATGAACTGATGCTAAGGGAAATGAGCAAAATCAGGAGATCATTGTATGTGACAAGGAGAAGATTATAGAAGATGATCAATTCTTATGGATGTGACTCTTTTCAACAATGAAATGATTGAAGCAACTTTCAATAATCTTGTGATAAAGAGAACCATCTACACCCAGAGAGAGGACTGTGAGAACTGATCACAACACAGCATTTTCACTCTTTTTGTTGTGGTTTGCTTGAATTTTATTTTCTTTCTTCTTTTTTTTTTTTTTTTTTACTTTTTGATCTGACTTTTCTTGTGCAGCAAGATAATTGTATAAATATGTATGCATATATTGGATTTAACATATTTTTATCATGTTTAACATATATTGGATTACATGCCATTAAGGGGAGGGAATGAGGGAAAGGGTGAAAATTGGAACATAAGGTTTTTTAAAGGTCAATGTTGAAAAATTATCCTTGCATAAGTTTTGAAAATAAAAAAACTTCAATTAAAAAAAAGATTTGAGTCCCAAAAACAGAAAAATAAATGATTTCAATAATGAAAAAAAGAATCTCCTTTATTTAAGAAAATGGAAATGGAACAAGAGATATAAATCTTCCTCTGTATGTCATGCTGTAAAGCGAGGGACATGTTTGGTGAAATTGTTAGGGATGAAGGATGGAAAGGCAGGGAATATATCATGTGAAATTATTCCTATTTTCAGTGATAGGGAAAGTTGTATGGCTGTGATGAGGTCTAGAATTGCGGTACCTAAATGAAATTAAGGTTTAATTGAGGTCTAGTGGCAGGTTCGGGGCACAGGGAGTCAAATGGAGCTCCCCTGCAACCCCTTTGGATTTGGTGCAAGGATATGGAATTAAATGAGATCTAGTAACAGCATGATCCCCTGTAAAGGAATTTACAGACCCAAAAACCTAGATTGATAAAAGAATTTATTATGGGGTTTGGAAGTAAAGTTAAAATCTAGTTAGTAAAGTTGAAGGTAGAGAAGGGAACCAGAACCAGTGTTCCAGTGGGCAGAGATCCTTGGCATGCCTTAACCATGTTTGGAACCTCAGTAAAGAGAGGGTTTTTTTTATAATAGGGAGCTTTGGCTACAAGCTGAAGGGGGCTTGTGGGTGGAGTCCCAGATTGGCCCCTCAATGGGTTTCAGCCAGGGTTAGAATTTGTTGAATTCAATGAGTTTTGGGACTGAGCCGTCCCCACCCAGATAACAAAAATGAAACTGTTTGTGCTTGGGGTGGAGTTCCCTCACTGAGGTAAGAGTTGAAGGAGGTTTTCTCCTTTAAGGATTTTTCAGAGGTTTGGGGTTTCCTCTTCAGCTGTACTTTTGATGTGGGTGGTAGCCCCTTTAAGATTCCTTTATGATCCCCAGCCCCCATGGCTGACCTTTGATTTCCAAGACCTGGTGAAAAGCACTCTTTTGTATTCCAAAGGGAGATATCTGGATCTGAGCTAACTAATGATCTGCTCAGGTTTCCCAACCCCCACCTGGCGGGGTCTGGCCCTCGCTGAGGAACCAATCTGGAACTCCACCCATGGGCCCCTGTAACCAAATAAAAGAGCCAAGCTGGAATCATCTCTTTGCAGAGGGTCAAAACATGCTAGCAACATGCTTTCCATCATAGACTCTCTGTCCACCAGACAGGTGTATTCCTTTCTTTATCTAATACCTTTTACTAACCAGACTTTAACCTTACTTCCAAGCCCTACAATAAACCTTTTTTATCAATCTAGATTTTCGGGCCTGTAAATTCCTTTACAAGGGACTCTGCACCACCATTAGAACTCATTTAACTCTGTATCCTTGCGCCGAATCCAAAGGGGTTGCCGGGGAGCTCCATTTGACTCCCTGTACCCCGAACCTGCCACTAGACCTCAATTAAAACTAGTTTTATTTAGGTTTCCCTTGTCTAGATGTCATCACTTTCAATTCCCTCTCCTACTTTTGATAGGGAACAAAATGATGAGGTTTAGATTTAGGGAACCAAAATGAGATTAGGGTTTCTGGTGGTCAGGGAGTTAAATGATAAAGTCTAGTGGTAGGTTTGGGGTTCAGGGAACCAAATGGAGAGCCTTGGCTCTCCTACACCCCCTTGGGATTCGGCACAAGGGTAGGGAGTTTTGGGGAACCCCCTTCTGGCAGCGCAATCTTCTTAGATTCTCTGTAAAGGAATTTACACCCGAAAACCTAGATTGATACAAGAGGTTTATTATAGGGATTGGGAGGGAAGGTTAGAAATCCTGACAGAGAGGCATAAAGTCTCATTAGGGAAATAAGCGAGGATAAAGAAGGCAGCACTAGAAAAGAGTATTATTCCAGTGGGCAGAGGCTTCCTTGGCATCGCCTGGCATGTTAGGACCTCTGCAAAGAGAGGATTTTAGATTGGTTCTTTTATAATAGGAGCTTTGGCTGCAAGCTGGGTTTCAGCTTGAGCTGAATTTGAATAGAATTGAATGAGTTTCTTTAATTGAACAGGGTTGGAACTCTATTAGCTCAGGACTGAACCAACCCCACCTAGATAACAGAAGGCAGCTGTTTATCTTGTTTCCCTAGGGTGGCGTCCCTCACTGAGGCAGAGTCCAAGGAGAATTTCTCCTTCACAGTTTTACAGTTTTGGGGTCCCTTCTAGTGACTGGAGTCAGCCAGTTTGCTCAGGTTAGACCTCCAAGGTCGTTTGTTGACTAGCAGAAATTGAGTCTGAAATTGGAAAAAAATAAACCACCGATGATAGGATGGAGGATCATTTTAAAAGGGAAGAGACAATTTTTGTGTGAGATCAAGAAGAAACCAGACATTTGCAGTAAGGGGGGGGGGGGGGGGGGAACATGGCCTATTGGCAAGGTTCCACTTTTGTATAAAGGAGCCCTCTTTAACTCAGGAGAAGAGTTATTCCTTCTTTAGTATGCATATGCTCTCCAGATCACAATCCCTCTGCAGCACAATAGTCTTTGAGAAATATACGAAATCTTTTTTAAATTTAATTTTTTATTTTATTTTATAATTATAACTTTTTTTTGACAGTACATATGCATGGGTAATTTTTTACAACATTATCCCTTGCACTTACTTCTATTCAGATTTTTTCCCTTCCTCCCCCAACCCCCTCCCCCAGATGGCAAGCAGTCTTATACATGTTAAATATATTACAGTATATTCTAGATACAATATATGTGTGTAGAACCGAATTTCTTGTTGCACAGGAAGAATTGGATTCAGAAGGTAAAAATAACAGTTTACACTCATTTCCCAGTGTTCCTTTTCTGGGTGTAGCTGATTCTGTCCATCATTAATCAATTGGAATTGGATTAGCTCTTCTCTATGTTGAAGATATCCACTTCCATCAGCACACATCCTCGTACAGTATCATTGTTGAAGTGAATATACGAAATCTTAAAATTTTTTTTAAAATTTAAAATTCGCCCTGCAGCTATCTCACTCGGCAGTAGTCCTGGAATAACCACAAGACAAGCCTTTCTTAGTCTCCGCTGACTACCTTCACTGAGCGACCTTTATTTGGCTTTTATGTCGGGATGAAGCCAGGGAGGAGGACCACACCCTTCACCTCTACACTAGATCTGTCTTTCCACCGAGACTAAAAAACTACCATTCCCCAAAAGCCCTTCAAGCCTGAGGGCGTGGCTGCGGCCCTAACTGGCTGCACCGATACACCCCCTTCTCTTCTATTGGTCAGAGTCAGGAGTGGGGACGGAGCCAGGATAGTTCGAGGAGGCTAGAGTTTGGAGTCCGGACGCCCGAGTCCCCGGTCAGCGGACCGTTTGGTGCTGGAGCCGCGCGGAGATGGCCGAGCCCGGCGCCGCCGCCACCGCTGGCCGACTGCTGGCCATGGGCGCGCGACGGGGACGCTGCTAGCCCTGGTGGCTGTGCTGCTGCTCCGGACCGCCACTTTCCCGGGTCCGGACGAGCTGCGAGGCTGGGGGCGCCCAGGGGCGGCCAGGATCCCTGCCCAGCTCAGCGAGACGGAGCGTACTGCAATGAAAGAGGCTTTGAAAGGTGACCGCGATCTTCCCTCCCGTCCCCTGCGGGCACTCATCTCCCGAGAGCGGGGGTGCTCTCGGTTTTATAACCCAAGGTACCCCTGGACTTGCCACCTGGAGACAGATCCCAGCCCCCTTCTCTGACCCCCAGACCGGCTTCCCTTGGGTTTTCAACTATTTTTCACCGATTCCCCGGAAATCTTTTCCTTTATCCCTTCCACCCCATTTACCCTTCTTCCTTTAGAGCTGCAGTAGGGTTAGTATTATTAATTCCATTTAATAACCTCTATTTGTGTATTGGGGTATTTCAGACTCCAAATTAAACCTGAATACAAATCTGGCCTCAGACACTTTACTTATCCCTAATAGTTTTTCCCCACTCCCATCCCCACCTCTAAAAGATTCAAAAAAAAAAATTTTTTTTAACTACCAATTATACAAGGAAGTTGTCCCAAATATCCAATTATCATTTATCTCTATTTTATACAAAAAGGTAATTAGCCCAGGACTACAGAAAACCAGAACTTGAACTCCTATCTCATCTCAGAACTTTTTTTTCATCAGCCAGTACTACACTCACAACTCCACTTTTTTCTCATGCCCAGACAACTCCTTGCATCAGTGAAATAAGCCACCCTAGCCAAAGAACTTCTGGTTCTTTTTTGACCAGCTCTTCCCTACTGGACTCCAACTTCCATGTTGCTTTCTCAACCTTAGTACCATGCTTCTCCCCAGAGTACCTAGACATTCTGTCTCTGGCCACATGGGAGGGCCCCATGTCATCTTAAATATCACCCTTTGTTATTAAGGAGCGGAGCAGGGATCTGGGATGCCCATGGTTCATGGCTCCTTTTTTTTCTGCTCCAAAGACATCAAATTCTCATAGTGTGCCATGATTTGGCATGACACTCATAGGAAAATGTCAGGCAACTGGTTGGGGTAAGAAGGGAATGACATCAGTGGGAAGAAGAAGCAGTATTTGCTCCCATAACAACTGCTACATTCTCTTCTCTTGAAAAGGGTCCTAGACTGCTTAGACCACTAGAAACTAGCTATAAAGAACATATTTGGCAGGGAGAAGCTAAATCCCAGTCACCCTGCTCCCTGGGGAATTATTAAAGATACTCTCTGAGCTCCCTGATCATGCTCTAAAAATTCCTAATCTCAAAGTTGGATGAGACTTCAAAGGTCAACTCAGTTCAATGGGTATTTCAGCAAAAATCAGTTTTGTCACATATTCAGCAAGTAGTTATCCGGTCGTTTCATGAAGATCTTAATCGGGAAGGATTGTTACCTCTCAAGAGTCCATTCCACCTTTAGATATCACTTATTATTAGAAAATGTTTTGTATGAAGCCTAAATTTGTCTTTTGGCAATTTCCAATTCCAATTCCAATTTGCTTCTCATTTTATCCTTGGTTTTGCCTTCACAGAAGAACTCCTTATCCCGAGAATTATAAGGAGATATATGGTTCTAGAACCATTCAACTTCATTCTGAAAAATGTATTGAAATTTAAAAAAAAAAAAAAAAAAGGAGGGGGGGATATCCTTGGCTACAACTAAGGCTGTATCCTTCCATTCTAACTAAAGATGCTCAGAGAGAGAAATGGAAAACAGGATTGTACCTGCTGTAGAATTAAGATAGAATTCTAGGATTTCTTTCTTCTTTCTTTCTTTCTTTCTTTCTTTCTTTCTTTCTTTCTTTCTTTCTTTCTTTCTTTCTTTCTTTCTTTCTTTCTTTCTTTCTTTCTTTCTTTCTTTCTTTCTTTCTTTCTTTCTTTCTTTCTTTCTTTCTTTCTTTCTTTCTTTCTTTCTTTCTTTCTTTCTTTCTTTCTTTCTTTCTTTCTTTCTTTCTTTCTTTCTTTCTTTCTTCCTTTTTTAAGTTTGTCAAGAAAAGCTCTCTAGGCTATCCTCAAAAAGTTTAAACCAAACAGTGGCAGGAAGACATGTTTTAAAAAATCTTCAACCAGGGAATAACTGAACTGGGCACAGAAATAGCAAACATTTCTATAATGTTTTTAAGATATAATCAAGAAGATTCCTTACAACAATCCTGGGAAGCAAATAACATAGGTATTATTATTCTTTTTGTTGTTGTTTTGCTGAGGCAGTTAGGGTTAAGTGACTTGCTCAGGGTCACACAGAAAGAAAGTGTTAAGTATCTGAGGCCATATTTGAACTCAAGTCCTCCTGAATTCCGTGCTGATGTTCTTATCCACTATACCAACTAGCTGCTTTGGTATCTAGTATGATTATTATTATAAATTATTATAAATAATGATGAATCTAAGGGCTCAGAGAACCAAAGTAACTTGGCCAGGATCACATAGTTAATATCAGAGCTTGCATCTGATTTCAAATGTCAACACAGACACTAGTGAGTTTTCTACTGTAGGATAGGCAGCTTGGTATAGTGCAAAATACACTAATTGAAGAACCAAAAGACCTGTTCAAATCCCACCTCTAACATTTACCAACAGTATGAATTTGCCTAGATTACTTAATTTCCTTGACGTCAGTTTCCTCATCCATAAAATGAGAGAGTGGCACTAACTGGTCTCAACTCTGGATTTGTGATCTACTATGTTGTTGTTCAGTAATTTCAGTTAAATTGGACAGTTTGGGGTATTCTCTTGACAAAGAGAGTGGAGTGGTTTGACATTTCCTTCTCCAACTTATTTTATTGAAGCAAACCAAGGCAAGGTGTACTTGCCTAAGATCACCCAACCAGGAAGTGACTGAGGACAGATTTGAACTCATGAAGATGAGGCTTCTTGACTCTAAGTACACTGTTCAGTGCTCTATCTAATGATCTATATATAATATCACTATATGTGTGTATATATATATATCATATATATGTATATATCTCTGTATATGTGTACATATACATGTGTGTGTGTGGAGAAAGAGAGAAAGGCGATGAGGAAGAGGAAGGGAGAGGGAGAGAGAGAGAGAGAAGGAGGAAAGGAGGGAGAGAGAGGGAAGTGAGGGAGGGAGACAGAGACAGAGAATAACACATTGCTAATAGTATTGAAAGACATTTTCCTGATTTGTACATCTGCCAAGTTTTGGGTTAACAAGCAGTCTGATGGGTCTTAGATTATCTCATTGGAATGCTAAATTAATAGTGAAGTAGGAAAAATAAGGTTAGCTCTTCCTCCTTGGATGTGGTCAATGGATTATGAGGGTAGGGTAGAAAGAATATGAAGAAGGCATAGATGGAAGGATCGAATATTCCTATGATGATGGCCACTTACTGGATATGTGGTAGATCTGATTTTTGCAAAAATGGGTTGAAAAAAAATATGGGTTGAATGAGGTGGTATTTGAGGTTCCTTCCTTCTAGGTTTTTGAGAGGGACCATTTAAGTAAATGATTGCTCCTGGGCAGAAAGTACTTCCTTGGAAGAAGGAATGCTTCATACATGGCTGAACAGCTTCTTTCCTGTCAAATAGCCCCTCTAACAGATAATTCTGCTAATTCAGTACAACCAAACTTTGTGATAAATTGGCAGTCTGGGTGGGGATTGAAAGATGAACAGATAACTAGGGGTCAGGACCTAAAGATCATGAGCTTGCCTTTTGCAGTCTACCATGACAAAGCTTAATAAAATAAAATGGCTTCAAAATCAAAGGACATTAATCCAGCCTTCCAGTTTATGAATGACAGAGAAAAGAGATTAGATAGAAGAAGAGGGAGGAGTCTGATTGATTTGAACTTTGGATTTTTCTATAAAGGAGTAAAGGATACTGCCAATGTAAACACATTTAGTGCAGCTTTGTACTTGACTCCTGGTTTGAGTAGAGACACAGATCAGCTAGCCATCATAATCGAATATGAAAGTTTAATGAATTTATTAAGCAATTGCCTGGGGAGGTAGAACAGGGTATCTACTTCAAATCATTTCTTCTAAACTATGTGCCTAGAGCAGATGCAATGGAAAGGACACTAAATCTAGAGAGAGAAGATTCAGTTTTATATCCCAGCCCTGCCATTTACTACTTCCTCTGTGATCTTGGACAAGTTATCTAACTTTTCTTTGCCTCAGTTATCTCTCCTATAAAATAGCTTTGGGCTAGACAACCTTTGAAGTCCCTTCCAACTGATAATTTATGATTCTTTGATTCTGAGCAGAAAGAAGTAAAGGACTAGACCACAATCAAATATTAGCATTCTGGATCTTTTTCATGCCCCTCATAGGCCATGTAATTAGAGACAGATCAAGTTATCCCATTTCTGAAGTGGGCGGTTTGATTAGAATGTAATACTAGAAAATAAGGAGCAAATAGCAAGGTGTTTAACTGTAAGTACTCACTACCTATGATACTTTTACAAAGTTCCAATTTGGCTAGATTAGAAAGAAAACCTGGCCATTGACCAGCAAATGGCTAAACCGTGCCCCTAGACAGCCCTTAAAAGACAAAACCTTTCTAGTGGGATCACATTGAGTCAATTCAGATGAATATTTATTGGGAACTCTTTCGTGGAGTATAACCCCTGTGCCAGCAGGACAGCAAAAGGGGAAAGAAATGATTTTTCCCTTCTCCTCAACTCATGAACTATGTGGTATTTTTTTTTCCCCTGGGGCTGGGGTTAAGTGATTTGCCCAGGGTCACATAGCTAGGAAGTGTTAAGTGTCTGAGACCAGATTTTGAACTCAGGTCCTCCTGAATTCAGGGCTGGTGCTCTATCCACTGTGCCACCTAGCTGCCCCCTATGTGGTAATTAATAGTTGACATAGTCATCCAACAGGAAACACCCCATCCAGAAGTTCAAGAGTTTATTGGTTCAAGATAGTCTAAGGTACAGTTGAATGTACAGAGAATGTACATTGTCCTGCCACATTTTGTTATGATTCACCCAGTCAAAGGCTCTTAGTCAGTGAAGCAGAAATTGATGTTTTTCTAGTACTCCCTGGCTTTCTTCATAATGCAGAGAATGTTGGCAATTTGGTCTCTAGGTTTTTTGTCTCTTCAAAAACCATCCTGCTCTTCTGGCAGTTCTAAGGTGACATTGCTGATACCTAGCTTGCAGAATCTTAAGCATAAACTTGCTGACATGTGAAATGAACACAATTATTCAATAATTTGAAAATTCTTTGACGTTGCCCTACTTTAGAATTGGGACATAAACTGATCTTTTCCAGGTCACTGTTGAATTTTCCAAATTTGCTGGTGAAGAGGGAACCCCAAAACTCTGAAAAATCCTTAAAGGAGAAAACCTTCTTCAACTCTGCCTCAGGGAGGAGACTCCACCCCAAGCCCAAACAGTTTCCCCTTTGTTATCTGGGTGGGGACTGCTCAGTCCCGAAACCCATTGAATTCAATTCAAATTCTAATCCTAGCTGAAACCCAGCCTGGTGCCAACCCTGGGACTCCACCCATGAGCCCCCTTCAGCTTGTAGCCAGAACCCCCTCTTATAAAAGAGCCAAACTAAAACCCTCTCTTTGCAGAGGTTCCAAACATGCCAGCACCATGCCTGGCACCAAGGACTTTCTGCCCACTGAAATACTGTTTCCAGTGCCCTCTTCTCTTAACACCTTTTACTAACTAGACTTTAACCTTACTTCCAAATCCCATAATAAATCTCTTATCAATCTAGGTTTTGGGGTCTGTAAATTCCTTTATAGGGGACTCTTGCGCCACCAGAAGGGAATCCCAGAACTCCCTACCTTGCACCGCCACTAGACCTCATTTAGACCTTATTTAACTCCCTGACCACCAGTAACCCTAATTTCATTTGGGTACCCCAAATCTAAATCTCATCACTGGCATATTAAGTACAGCAGTTTAATAATATCATCTTTAGGATTTTAAATAGTTTTGCTTTAATTCCAACATTTCCACTAACCAAGACCCATTTGACTTATTTCTTGGTATAGTTCTGTATATTCCTGAATAGAACAATAAAGCAATTCATTTTTCCCTTTCTGGAGGCAATGATAATGTTGATAATGTGAGCCTAAGAAGGAAAGGGGGCATGCCTATGTTGGCAAGAAAATAAATAATGGAGGTGGTGGATGAAGAGATTAAAGAGGCTTGGGCCAATCGAGTGCTGCCCCACCAATCTTAACTGCTCCAAGCCAGTAGTGGTCCTGTTTGTTCAAATGAAGGTGAAGACCCATGGGTCTAGGAAATGAAGAACTAAGAGGCTTAGCTCTTCTTCCTAGGCGTACAATAAATATATAAACTCTAGAAACAGTTTAGTGCTTTAGAATTAGTTTTGTGGATGTTTTGTATTAGAAATGGATTTTTCCCAACTGTAAAATAATACTTACTAGAGGAAAAATGTAATTAAATGTTATTTCTTGATTGATGTTAAACTAAGTTACTTAAATTGAAATCATTTTCCTTTTTTGTAAATATATGAAAATTTACAAAAAAGAAATGTACTGTTCCTTCAGACATAAAACCAAAGTCACAGACTCAGGAAGGAAGTAATTTCAAGGAACATGATCCCTGACTGCAGAGAAAAATAGTTTACCGAGATATAAGGGAGAACATACTTAGAAGATGAAAACTGATCTTTTTGAAGGAACATGATTGAGTGACCTGCCCAACAAAAATAAAGTACCTCAAGAGGAATTAGAAAATACATTAGGATCTTCAGAAATAGAGGCTTGAGATATCTTGACCCCATATGTTTTCACATGTGTACTTCATCACCATTGCTATCCAGATTTGTGTGTCTATTCTTCCAATAGATGATTCTATATATTCCATATATTTAATATATTTATATATTTATTCTATATATTTAATATATTTATATACTTATATTTAATATTTATATTTAATTTAATATATTTAATATAAATTTAGAATAGATTCTATATATTTAAGGAAGACTACATCTCATATTTAGGGAAGAATGTTGTATAGCTACTGTTCTTACAAAATTATCTTAGTAAATGCCTTTGCTTTAAGCCAGTTGTGTCTAGTAAGAGATTATTAAAGGGAAGTTCATGGGTTGGGGCTCATGAACCTCATAATGGTAGGAGCCCAGATGCATAATAAATATTCCTTGGAACTTATGAGAATTGTCACATACACCCCTCCCTGAGACCTAACCTTTAAAATCAAAAGAGAGATCAAGATAAAGTTCTATAATAAACTATGGGGTAAAAAATCTCAGGGATTTTTTCAGGAATCAGGGAATATATAATACATGGGTTTGCATTTAAGCTAGACTTTGATGGAAGGAAAGCAGGAAGGGAAAACGCATTTATAAAGTATTTATTATGTGTCAGGCATTGTGATAAGCAATTTACAAATTTCTCATTTGATTTGAAGGGGAAAATGCATTTCAATGATTAGAGACTAAGATGGAATGGATTCTAGGTATGGAAAGCAGCCTTCGAGAATGCTCAGAGGACACAAAAAACAGAGACCAGGATCCAGTCTAGGTTATAGAATACATGAAAAGGAGTAATGTGAAATAAAATTGAGAAGGTATATTGGAATTAGATTGCAGGGAATCTTGAAAGTACTGTATTTTGACATTCAGGACTTGAATTCAAATGCTACCTTGTGGCTTTAATTTCTCTGTGCCTCTGTATCCTCATCTGTAAAATGTAGATAATACTATCTGTATCACCTATCTCACAGGAATGCTATGAAATTTAAATAAGAGTTGATATAAAGAATTTTGCTAACCATAAAGTAGTACAGAAGAATCAGCTGATGTTGGGATTATAAAACAATAAAGAAGTAGAAGTAATTTTTAGTAACTACTGTAATTGAAATTTGAATCCAAATAATCCAGTTCCCAATGAATTGTTCTTTCTGCTACATCCAGCCACAGAAATTAGTATTGCTGTAAACTGCCTAGCAGATTAAAAATACTCAGCTGATACTTAAGCACATTAGTTGGTTGAAAAGTGATAGAATTAAAGAGTTTATCATAGCTTTTAAAACTAGGAGGAACAATAAAGGTCATATAATCCAATTCCCCTCATCTATGGAAAAAATAATAGCAGCTCAGATAAAGGACTTACCCACAGTTACACAAATAGTAGCAAGGTTGAGACCTGAACCTATGTCCTGTGACACAAAATCTACTGCCATTTCCACCTTACCAACATCTGATGATGCTGAGAAGTCTTGAGTGGAGTGAGGAATTAGAATTGAAAGAGCTTCTATCATAAAATTTTATAGCCAAATACTCCTCAGGGAACAAGGAGGACAAATTATCCCCTTTGTGTCTGGGAATTGGGAATAAATAGCTTTGAGGGACTTAATGAGAGAGGAAAGAGTTTAGTACAATTACTGTGGAAAAGAGAAAGTGGTTATAGCAATAAAAACCTTTAGTTATCTATTTCTTGTACTCAATAAGGTGTTTGCTGGAGTCAAAATTCTTGTCACATTCATTGATTTGGGTTTAAAGATAGGGATTAATGTGAAGTTCTACACTCAATTCAAAACAATCAATTTCAAAAATTCCAGTAAAGGGATAGCTAAACAAACAATTCCTGAGAGCTTTGATGGTTTATAAGCTCAGTGTGAGTCAATGATATTAATATGGAAGCTGAAAAAGCTATTGTTATCCTCAGCTGCATTAGAATGTCTAGAATCAGGTCCACTATATTCTGTCCTAGTCAGACCCCATGCAGAAAACAATTCTAGATACTTCATTTTAGGACAAATATAAACAAACTAGGGCACATCCAATAGAGGATGATGACAAGGATAGTTCAAGTTTTTGAAGGATAATAATGAAAATCCCAGTGGACTAGAAGAGTTCCAACTCTACCCTATCCTGAATCAAGACAAGTGGTCTTCTCAAACACCAAATCCCCACGAACAGCACCTGCACAAGGAATACTTAAAAGGACAAACAATAACAACAACAAAAATAGACCCTGTTTTCAAGAAATTCATAGTCTAATAGAGGAGACAATATGCAAGCAAATATATGCAGACAAGATTGAGATAAAATAAGTAACTTCCTTACATGGAAATTACAAAGATTAAGGCCTAAAACTTTTTACAAAAAGGTAAACTTTATCTGAGTCTTCAAAAAAGTCAGGGAAACACAGAGGAAGAACAAGGAGGGAGTGTTCCAGGCAAGGGGGCAGTCAGTGAAAATACCCAGAATTAGGAGATGGAGAGCAAAGAGGCCAGTGTCACTGGATCATGGAGCAGGTGAAGAACAATAAGGTATAAGAAAATTAGAATGGTAAGAAGGGGTCAGGTTTGGCTCTGAAAGCTAGGGGATTTTATATTTGATCCTTGAGATCAGAAGAAGCCACTGGAGTTTACTAATTGGAAAGAGGAGGCATGTACTTAGTCAAGTCTGTGCTTTTAGGAGGATCAGTTTGACAGCTAAGTGGAGGATAGATTAGAGACGAGACACTTGAGGCAGGGAGACCAAGTAGGAGGCTACTGCAGTATTCCAGGCTTGAGGTAATGAGAACTTGTTTTGTCAGGAAGGTTGCAATATTAGAGAAAAGAAGAAAGTATATATGGGAGAAATGTTATTAAGGTTAAAATGACAGGATTTAGCCACTGATTGTGTATGGAGAGGGAGAGAGAATGAAGAATTAAGGATGTCACCTAGGATGTGAACTTGGGTTTTTGGGAGAATAACAGTGTCCTAGACAGGAACAAGAAAGTTAGAAAGAACATAAGGGTCTAGAGGTGAGGAGAGAAGTTAAGAGCTAGACAAGTAGATTTGGTATTCATCAGTGTAAGAATGATAATGGAGTCTATGGGAATTAATGACATCACCAAATGAAGTAGGATAAAGGAAGAAGAGAAGAAGGCTCAGAGCATAGGACACCTACAATTGGTGGGCCATGACCTAATAAAGATCTTGCAAAGGAGACTGGAAAGTGGTCTGAGAGGTAGTAGGAGAACCAGGAAAGAGCCTTGTCCCAAAAACCTAGAGAGAAGAGAGTAGAAGAGCATAATTAATGGTGTCTAAAACTGCAGAGGCGATTGAAGATTAAGAAAAGGCCTTGGGAAGGCCAATGTAGTAGCCATTGTAGTAGCATGGAACTGGAAATTGAGTGAGTGTTCATCTTTTGGGAAATTGCTGAATAAGTGATGGTATATGAATGTAATGGAATATTATTGTTCTATAAGAAATGATGAATAGGCCGATTTCAGAAAATTCTGGAAAAGACTTACCTGAACTGATGATGTTCTGCATCATCAGAGCAGAACCAAGAGAACATTGTACACAAGATTATGTGATGATCAACTGTGATGGACTTTTCACCTTTATTTGTTTTCTTTCTGTTTTTTTTCCTTTTACTCTGATTTTTCTTGCACAACATGACAAATGTGGAAATATATTTAAAAGAATTGCATGTATTTTACTTATATCATTGCTTATTGTTTGAGGGTGGGGGGAGGTAAAGGAGAGAGGGAGAAAAATTTGGAAAACAAAGTCTTACAAAATGAATGTTGAAAATTATATTAACATGTATTTGGAAGATAAAATACTATTGAAAATATAAGAAAAGAAAAGAAAAAGCCAATTGGATTTGGCAATTGAGAATCATTGATGACTTTGGAGAGAGCAGTTTGATTGAAGCCAGACTACAGTGAGTTAAAAAGAAGAGTGAAAGGAAAAGAAGTGGAGGTAACTTTTGCAGACAACTTTCTTAAGGGGTTTAGCCAAAAGAGAGAAGTTCTATGGAATAATAGCTCAGGGAAATAAACAGATCAAAGAAGGGAGTTTTGAAGATGGGAGAGGCAAAGACATGTTTGTAGCAGCAAGGAAATAGCCAGTAGACAAGGAGAAATCAAATATAAATGAAAGGGTAAGATTGATGAAGGGGACAATCGCCTAAAGAAGAGGGAATAGAATGGGAAAATTGGTTTGTCTTTGTGAGAAGGGCCTCCTCTTCATGAGAGACAGAATTGAAGGAGGAAATGGTGGCAGAAGCATGTGAATGATATGAGATAAGGAACAGTAATAGAGAAGGAATTTTCTTTTAACGGCCTAGTATTTTCAGTGAAATATAAGGTTAGGTTCTCAGCTGAAAAAGTGGGGAGAGGAGGCCATGGGAGGCTCCAGGAAAGATGAAAAAGTTTGGAAGAGCTGCTTTGGAGAAGAGGATAGTGAGTTAATTAGGAAGCTATATAAGGCTTGACTTACTTCATTGAGGACCTGATTAAGATGAAATGTAAATTGGTAATGGATCCAGTCAGCATGGTTTCATGATTGATTACACATACCAAGAAGCCCTTCTGTGATGCAGAAGCATATAGAAAACCTCTGGGTTTTTTTTGTTTTTTTTTTAATTTCAAGAATATTTCATTTTTCTAAATACATGTAAAGAGAGTTTTCAATATTTGTTTTTGAAAATTTTAAGTTCCAAAAATTTCTCCCTTCTTCCTTACTCCCCTCCCTAAGATAGCAAGTTTGTGATATTGATTATACATGTACAATCACTTTTAAAATATTACTATATATGTCATGTTGTGAAAGAAAAATCAGGACAAAAGGGAAAAACATAAGAAAGAAAAAGCAAACAAGCCAAAAAGGTGAAAATAGTGTGCTTTGATCTATATTCAGCCTCCATAGTTTTCACTCTGGATGTGGATGGCATTTTCCATCACAGATCTATTGGAATTATATTGAATCACCACATTACTGAGAAGAGCTAGGTCTATCATAGCTGATCATCACATAATCTTGATACTATGTATATAATGTTCTCTGAAAACCTCTACTTTAACAAAACAAAAAATGTTTTTAAAAAATATTATCTCTGATCTAAAACCTTTTCCAGATTTGCCCTCCTTGAAAAGGAAAATGACAAGGATAAAATATTCTTTTCACAAGGAAATAGATTAAGTATGGATGCTATAATTTGTCTTATATAGACTCTTACCTTCTCCAACTCATCCTAGGGAATTCTTCTTTATTCCGTTCAAAGGGAAAGAGATTCTACGTTCTTTGCTATTCCACAGATAAAGTTTTCCATTTACTCACTCTAAACCTTTTCACTAGCTAGTGAAAAAGATTTTCACTAGTATTTCAGATTTGAGGTAATGAGAATTTGTTTTATCAGTAAGGTTGCAGTATCAGAGAAAAGAAGAAAGTATATATGGGAGAGATGTCATTAAGGTTAAAATGACAGGAGTTAGCCACTGATTGTATATGGAAAGGGAGAGAGAATGAAGAATTAAGGATGTCACCTAGGATGTGAACTTGGATTTCTGGGAGAATAACAGTGTCCTAGACAGGAAGAAGAAAGTTAGAAAGAACATAAGGTTTGGGGGAGTTCAATTTTAGCTATGTCTAGAGGTGAGGAGAGAAGTTAAGAGCTAGACAAGTGGATTTGGTATTCATCAATGTAAAAATGATAATTGAGTCTGTGGGAATTAATGACATCACCAAATGAAATAGGATAAAAGAAGAAGAGAAAAGGGCTCAGAACATAGCCCTGTAGGACACCTACAATTGGTGGGCCATGATTTAATACAGATCTTGCAAAGGAGACTTTTCTCTACCCCAGAATGTTTTCCCTCCTCATTTCCACCTCCCAACTTCCCTGGCTTTCTTCAAAACCCTACTTTCTAAAGGAAGTCTTTTCTGATCCTCATTTACTCCACTTCCTCCTTCTGCTTATTATTTCCAACTATATCCTATATACAGTTTATTTGTACATACTTATTTAAAGGTTGTTTCTCTTATTAGATTGTGAACTCCCCCAAAAGAGTCTATCTTTTAACTTTTTTGGTGTCCCCATCACTTGCATGTGATATATATTAGGCATCTGATAAATGTTTATTGACTGGCTATTAAATTCTGAATAGGTATATTGAGCTGAGGGGTAGAGTTCCTTAGAAGGGGATGCTTTAGGAAAGAATTCCTGACTTTTGTTATTCAACTCTTCTAGAATATTAACCCCAAACTTCCCCATCCTCCTTCTCCTCTTTCTCCCTTTCCTCCTTTTCGTCCTCCTCCTCCTCCTTCTTCTTCTAGATTTCTTTACCTCAGATCATCTTGGGGTAGAAACATGTTAGAGAGTATTAGGGGAAAGGGGAAATTACATCAGTTTAGACATCTCTCTCGAAGCTAGTAATCCTTGGATATTAGATTAATATTAAATTAAACAAAATTGTTTCTAATCAATTTGTGCCTAAAACAAAGAATAGAGTCCTAATATTGTTTTCATGCTGCTTTCATAGGCAGTGCCCAAAGTTCATTAATTCCCCAGTCTTCTATTTCATAGGATCACAGAGTCAGAAGGAACTTTGAGATCATTAGTCCAACCTCCTCGTTTCTCAGAGGAGAATATTGAGGCCTGATAATTTGAAGAGATTTGCCCAGTATTTCACACGTTATAAATGTCAGAGCCAGTATTTGAAAATAGCTCTTAAGACTCCAAATCTAGCTGCCTTTGCACTATATCACACTGTTCTTAATATTTAAGACAGAGTTCTTTGTATCACATGGGAGATCAGGGACAAGAGTAAAATGACTAATCATTAACTTGGAAGTGTATCCACAGAAGCTCTATTAAGTGTTTATAAAGAAGAAACTACATGGTTTAATAGCGTTTCAAGTTCTTGAACAAATCACTTCTACTCTTCCTCATCTTTGAAATGAAGGAGCTAGGGGCAGCTAGGTGGCGCAGTGGATGGAGCACCAGCCTTGAATTCAGGAGGACCCGAGTTCAAATCTGGTCTCAGACACTTAACACTTCCCAGCTGTGTGACCCTGGGCAAGTCACTTAACCCCAGTCTCAGAAAAAAAAAAAAAAAAAAGGAACTAGATAAAAATTACTGTTTTTCAGCCCAAAAGTAAACCTTTTAGCTTGATATCCTATGAGTAGGTTTTAACCTTTGGTTTTCTTCATTCAATCCCCAACAGAAGCGATTCAGATGCCCACAGTGGCCTTCAGCTCTGAAAATATCAACACCACGGCTCTGGCTGAATTCGGGGAACATATTCGGAAAGGTAACAGCACAATTCTAGATGTGGGAATACGAGGAACATGGTAATTGCTCTTGAGATGCTGCCCCCTTTTCAGAGATGATTGCCCAAGGTCCCTGGTCCAGGATGAATCATGACCTTGGGGTTTTGATTAAGACAAAACATCCATTTTCTTTGGATTTTTTTCTTCTTAAAGATAGAGAGAGTCTGAGGTGGTGAGAGTTATTCCTGTACATCATGGAGGAGATGAGAATGATCTGAAGTTGGTTCTTTGGGTCTTTGAAGGATTATCACATATTTGGTCTTTTTTCCATTCTTTGCCCTGGTTGTCAGGTAGCCAACTAGAACAACTCAAAGGCATTTCTTCTGCCTATGTAAATTTCTTGATAGTGAGTTTCCTCAAAGGCATACCTCATTCTAAGAGTACATATCCTCTTCTTCTCCAGATTTACAAGGCCAGTTGATGGAACTAGTCCTCCTCATTTACCCCAGAGACAGTTTCCTGCTTCTAATCTGGGCACAAAGATTGGGGGAAAGAACAAGGGAAAGAAACAGAAGTCCTGTTTTCTTCCTCTTTGGAAGATTAAGGAAGACTGGAAGGTCAAATGCAGGAATTTATTTTGTTTGGCTATGGTTAGCTATCAGAAGGGTTTTTTTCTCCTTTATTTTTTTATTTAATAGAGGGAAGACAGAGAAAATAAAAACTGAAAAATAAAATAAGAGTAGGGAATGAAAAGGAAAAGATTAAGAGAAAAAGACCAGCAGGCCATTAATTCAACAGATCCTCATTGAGTAGATCCCGTGTCTCTTTTATGAGAGGTGATGAGCAAGGTGAACAGAATGGGTAGGAATGTAGGATTGTAAAAGCCACTGTTGGAGGGGTGTTCGTAACATTGAGATCATAAAGCATTGATGGTTTCTATATGACCTGCCTTACAAAATCGTCCTTTAAGATTTCTTTTTTCTTAATGAATTGCTTTAATTAGAGCTCAGGAAAGATGCTGAAACAACACTCTGAACTCTTTGAATGTGTATATACTGGGATCAAAACTACTTCCAGGGGTACTGAATATAGTAATAGATATTCTTATTTATTTTCCAGCTACAAGTCAGTCAATAAGTATTAAGCTCCTACTGTGTATTGTCCCTTTGCCTATGCACACTACCATTTGCCTGTGATACATCAGGTATGGTAGAAAGACCGTGGAATTTAGAGGCAAAGTGCCTAAGTTTGAATTCTAGACCAGCTTTCACTGATCCTGTTTCCTCATTTATAAATTGAGCATGACTAGATAATCTTCAGGGTTCTTTCCAAATATAAAATCCTAGACCTTTATATTAAAAATAATAATAAGTTGTTTTCCAGCAAGTGTAGAGACATAATAGGAAAACTCTGACAGTCATTCTTTATCAGCAATATTATTACACACTTAAAAAGGAGAAGATATAAAATCACAGAGTATGCTAGCAGGTTGGAAAATGAACTTGAAGATGATACATGTAACTCTTCAGGATGGATTGTACCAAGGGTCTTGGATTCTAATCAGATAGAGAAACTACATGTGAGTCTGGTGTGTTTGTAAGATCTCAAAAGAAGAATGCTGGGAAGAGAGAGAAAGAAAGTGGGGAAAATTAGTTCATATAAATAGAACTTGAAAGGAAGAATTTATTCAATGAAGGCAGCAGTGGGAAAAGGAGGATTGAGCAACATTTGAATCTCACTCTCATCTGAACTGATTAAAAGAGGAAGGATACATACACATAGAATTCAGTACAGAAATTCAGTTTATGAAATGGTTGGAAAAGATACATTTAATATCTTAACTTTTCTGCTTTTGAAATAGAAAGATATATATAAAATAAGAATCTGAAGTAGAATCTATTATGCTTTAGCTGACATAAAAGAAGGAAGGGTAGAACTCAAGATCTCAGACAAAGCAAAAGCAAAAATAAACTTAATTAAAAGAGACAAACAGGAAAATTATATTTTATTAAAAGGTTCCATAGATGATGAAATAATGTTAATACTGAACACATATATATCAAATAGATAACATTTAAATTCTTAAAGGAAAAATGAGTTACAGGAAGAAATAGTAAAATTATAATAGTTGAAAGGGAGGGGGGGGCAATTTACCCTTCTCAGACCTAGATGAATCTAATCATAAAATAAACAAGAAAGTTAAGAAGAAGAGAATTTTAGAAAAGTTACATATGATTTTTTAAAGAAAGAGGAAAACCAAATTATTAATATCAAAAATGAAAAAGTGAATTTACAAGTATCAATAAAGATGAAATAAAGCAATTACTTGGAACTATTTTGCCAAAAATATACCAATAAAACTGACAATCTTAATGAAAAGAGATAAATTTTACAAAAATATAATTTTCCCAGACTAACAGGAAGTAAAATACTTAAATAATTTTACTTAGAAAAAAGAAATTGAATAAACCATAAATAAGTTTCCTAAAGGGGAAAAATCCAGGATCAACTTGATTTACAAGTAAATTCTGCCAGACTTAAAGAATAATTAATCCTAATGCTTCACAAACTGTTTGAAAAGATAGGTAAAAAATAGGAATCCTAGTCAATCTTAATCAAATTCCTTTTATAAGACAAGAAGATACCTCCCTTAACTAGGGAAAGCCAAAAAAGAAAAAGAAAACTAAAGATCAATTTTCCTAATGAGTATTGATGGAAAAAAATTAAATAAAATGCTAGCAAGGAGATTACAGAAACTGATGGAAAGTGAAATTGTCAGAACCAGGAGAACAATTTGTGCAATAACAATAATATTGTAAAGATAATCAGTTTTTAAAGACTTGGTATCTCTGATCAACACAATGACCAATCATAACTCCAAAGGAGTCATAATGAAACATATTGTCTGCAAATAGATAACTGATGGACTCAGTACAGATTGAAGCATGTTGTTTTCTATTTCTTTTTTCTTTATTTCTTTTTTGGAATGTGGCTAATACAGAAAAATTTTAATATCTATACATATTTTAATAAGTTTTATTTTTCTCACCTTCTTAGCAAATGAGGGTGGTGGAAAGGGAGGAGTAAGAATTTTGAATTGAAAATAAAATAAAATTGTATTTTAAGAAAAAAAATGGATTTGATCAGTCCAGGAAGCCTTCCTGGAGATAATTGCCTTAAGCTATAGTTTAAATTTGGTTATAAGTATGGTATAGGTAAGTATGGAGTATGGTAGCTGAAAAGAAAGAAGCTATTCTTTCTCTCTTGCTTGCTCCATCTCTCTCACTCTCATTCTCTAACTGTCTCTTCTCTTCCCCCTCCTCTCTGTCTGTCATTCTCTCTACTCCCAACCCCACTCCCATTTCTCTCTTTCTCTCCTTTCCCCCCAGTCTTCCCTTTCTTGTTCTCCACTAGCTTCATCCAGCATGAGGTTGTGGAAAAATACAGCCATCTGTTCACCATCCGTGGGTCGGATCCCAAGTTGGAGCCCTACATGCTACTTGCTCACATTGATGTTGTACCTGCTTCTGATGATGGCTGGGAAGTGCCACCCTTCTCTGGGCTGGAGCGTGATGGCTTCATCTATGGACGAGGCACAATCGACAACAAAAACTCCGCTATGGTTTGCCTCACAATACTTCAACAGGGATAGAGGGGAGGGGGCATTCAGGCCTTTTTTCAATGTTGAGAATCCTCTACTTTTCAAGAGACAAGAGAAAGTCAATGGGTTTTCTCTTCTTCTGGAAGTCTAATTCTCTAGAAACTACCCCCAAAAGCTTTGATGTGAATTTGCCCATCCTGTTGAGTCTTTTTCTAATTTCCAAATCCTAATCCTGGGAAAATCTGACCTGGGATTCTTAATAGCATTACTTTCTTGGGTTCACTTTTCCTAGTGGCCCCTGCTCACAGCTTCCTTGTCCTTCTTCTGTGCTTATGTTCTTCAGGCAATCCTGCAGGCCATGGAACTGCTGCTGAGAAGAAACTATGTCCCTCAAAGGTCTTTCTACATCTCCTTAGGACATGATGAGGAGGTAATTCCTTAAGGATTCAATTTGGCTCACCAAAGAATTGAGTTCCTTAGGGCCTTACATCTTAAGCCTATTAGTTTTGTCCTTAAGATGTAAGAAAATCATGCTTGTTTTCCAGTCAGATCTCCTATATTCTGAAAGATAAAAAAAGTGAAGGATTTATATTTGCCAAGCTAGGATGTGTGTACTCTCATTTTCTTTTACACACACACACACACACACACACACACACACACACACACACACACACACACACACACAATCTCTGGAGACCAGATTGAGAAAGGAAATGGGTTTGGGTCTTTAATATGTACAGGTATCTGGGACACATGGAGCACAGAAGATTGCAGCCCTACTGGAGTCACGAGGTATCCAGCTGTCCTTCATCATAGATGAGGGAGGCTATATCATGAATGATTTTATCCCTGGCTTTGAGAAGCCTTTTGCATGGTGAGTACAGTTACCCCAGCTTCTTGCTCTTCCCACTGGGCTAGTCCTTCAGAACCTTGTCTTGGAGCAGTTGTATTTGTCTTCTTCTGTTCTTAGAGATCAATGGCTTTAGGTCATGATGGCATATCATCTTTTAGACCCCTCTCCAATCAGGTACTACCCTATCTTTTCAACTTTATCTCATTCCACTCCTCCTTATGTACATGATGTTTTAGCCAGACTAAACTACAATCTGTAGCCTGCACCTACCTTATGCATTCCCATTTCCAGAATTTTGTTGATGCTGATTTTGCATTTTAGAATGTTCCTCACAATTAATCTACTCTACTGCCTTCATTGCCTGTTGGCTTCCAACCCATTCTTTATTAGAAGTTTTAATTTGGTTCTAATTTCCATCGATACTTTTGTTTTTACAATCCATCAAGCCATCCATTATGAGAAAGAATAAAAAAGAGTGAAAAAAGGAGCAACAAAACCAATACATCAACTAAGTTGAATAATCTATGCCCTTTTCAAGACCCATTGACCCCATCAGTAAAGAAAGGAGAGAAATGCATTTTCTCAGCTCTTCTCCTGGTCCAAATTTGGTCTTTATATACAACTTCAATTTGTTTTTTGTTTTTTTTTCATTCTTTCCATTTACATTTTTTCCTTCCATTCTTTAAAGCCCAACTCAACAAATGAATGAGTAAAGTATTATTAAATGTTTACCATATGCAAAACACAAATAGAAAGGTAAAGTAGTTCCTGCTTTCAAAGAACTTACATTTTAATGTAGGACATAATATGTGGAAGGTT
Source organism: Sminthopsis crassicaudata (assembly GCF_048593235.1). Taxonomy (NCBI): domain Eukaryota; kingdom Metazoa; phylum Chordata; class Mammalia; order Dasyuromorphia; family Dasyuridae; genus Sminthopsis; species Sminthopsis crassicaudata. Next base: position 102,610,606 of record NC_133620.1, on the reverse strand, counting down.
TCAGCTGCAAGTCAAGAGGAAAAGTCCCAAGATTTTTAGGGTGCATTGGCAAAGTAGACCTTAAAGGCATTTACCACTGATAACATCAGCCCACTTTCTGATGTTGAATCATTTGATAGTGCTAAAGATTTTGGTGCAAAGATCTTTCTTTTCTGGGTGTTCAGAAGCTGTAGTTGTGTCCCCTGCAGGAGCAGTTACTAGAATGCATCTCCACAGAATTAGATTCCCTAAATCCAGTCACTAGACTGAATGCATTTCTATTCCCAAGGCTCTTGTCTTCAAGGTCCTGGGCTGTCTTCATTAGTGTTTGAAGAGAAATGGTGGCCAAAAGGACGGTAAGACTTTGACTTGCCACTTCCCTGAGGAAGCCTACCCTGATCTTCCTCCTCAATTAGCAGCAATCTTCCACACCCTCCATATGGACTTCACCATAGTGTTTTGCTTGAATCTCTCTTTTGCCTGCATGTGTTATTTTATAATTGTAGTTATATGTCACATGCCCCTACTAGATCAAAATCTCCTCAATGTTAGGGCTTGTATCTTATAGTTCCCCAGAGCCTAATACAGTGCCCTATATACCTCAGCTATCGTAGTTACCAAATTTCCTTCTGTCCTGCCAGGATTTCAGTGTCAGAGAAAGGCGGTATGAACCTCATGCTACAGGTAGATTCTGATCCAGGACATTCATCGATACCCCCAAAGGAAACAAGCATTGGCATCCTTGCAGCAGCAGTCAGCCGGTGAGTGGCCCTTTCCTGCCTTGTACCTTCAGCAAGGGTTTCCTCTGGAAGCCCAGGATTTCCCCATTTCAGATCCAAGAAGACTGAGCCATAGGTCATGCCAGGTGATAGAGAACTGGGAATCAAGAGTAGAATGATCAGTCTATTTGGAGTCATTCATGGGTTCAACTAGGGAAAGCCGAGTAGAAAGAGTTCATTAGAGCAGGTTTTCCAAAGCAGATAATCAGAAACCAGATGAGAGAAAAAAACAAAAATAAATAGAGAAGCAAGTTTCATATCAGAACCAAGGGAATTTTGATGGCGATGAAAGCTGTTTGCTATGCAAGTCGTTTTTATGTCTTTGTTCTTGTGCTATATCCAAGCACTTGAGAACTTTATTTTATTTGATCCCTGAATCACTCCTGTGAGACAAGTACCATTATTATTTCCACTTTACAGATAAGAAAAATGAGGCTGAAAGCAGTTAAGTGACTTACCCATAGTCACATAAATAGTGTCTGAGGCAGGAGTGGGGAAGAGTTCCCAACTTCTAGTCCAGCATCCTGTCCGTGCCCCCACTGCTGCTCTGAGTATATCTAAGAGAATCATGTCTTTTTTTTTCAGGCTGGAGAAAACACCAATGCCTAACATGTTTGGATATGGGACTGAAAAGAGCCTATTGGAGCAACTTGCAGGACAGGTGTGGGCCCAGGGAGGCTCCAGAAAATAGGGGAGGGGGAGGAACTCTCTGCTGAGGGAAGAATGATTATATCATCTGGGACTGTGGAATTCTCTGTCCTCCTTTCATTATTGCCTAGGATTAATCCATGGCTGAGAGGACCTACTGTCCACCCTCACCTCCCACATCGATACCATAATGTTGGGTTGATCCAGAATCCTCTCCTCCTCCACACTCAACCATCCAAGCTTACTGTGTATCCCTTGGGAGGTTGGTCTGATTGTATCTTTTAACCAGATATACAAACCCAAATGGGTAATCACAGCCTCACTTATTATTCCCCAGTGTTCACACAGCCAACAAAGCCCATCCAGGTCCTGATCACAAGGTCTCCAATAAGCATTGTTGCTATAGACCTAGATTACTGGGCGATCCTGACTCAGACATACTGACCCTCACGTGTCAAACCCTTTGCACTAAACTCTGGAAATTCTGCTAACCTGGCTCTTTCCCCTCTTAGTTTGGTTTCCCACTGAATATCATCCTGACCAACCTGTGGATATTTGGGCCCATTATGAGCAGGTAAAGATTTATTGTCCCTTTACTCCTCATCCTTATATAAGCAGGCCTTGTCCAAACAACCCCAAGTTGATCAGCAACCTTTCTTTTCAAAAGGATATTGCCTACAGTGCATGTGTATAGTAATTTTTCAGTTTTTAAGATTTCCCTAGTTCAGAGAGGAATTATTCCTTGCATTCCATTTCAACACTTCCTATATGTCTCTTCCCTATTGGGCAGTTCTTCCTTATGTCTGACCTTGATCCCTTGTATTTCAGAATACTTGAGAAAAATCCTGTCACTAATGCAATGGTCCGAACTACTGTGGCACTCACCATGTTCAATGCAGGGATAAAGGTAACTCCTCCACGAAGTTCCCAATCCTTGTCTCCACTCTGCATCTGAAATACTGAAGAAATTCTCTCCTCAGTCCCACGCGGGTCCCTTTCCCTTCTCTGGCACACTCCAGACAAACATAGAACAAGGTCAACACCATTCCCATATGCTCTTGGGCTAATCCATCAATGCACCTCCAGTTTCTCTGGAAATGTTGTCCCGCCCTGAGTTCCCAGAATGTGATTCACTGTGATTCTTACTTTGTCCATCCCAATAAATGTGCCTTATGCGTCACCCAGGCAGAGTCAGCCTATGTGCCTTGGAAGGAAATACAGTTTTCTCATCTCCTTTGAGAAAGTATGTTGTCCAGTCCCAAGCTTTTTACAAAGCAGGATAATCTGTCTGTGATAATCCCTCAGAATAAAAACATCTTTGATTCTAGACCCTCCACACACTCCTACATCCATCTCTAAGGCTCTTTCCTGTTCTACTTCAGTAAGCCTACCGATAAGCCTGTCTCATCCTATGAGGCCGTAAAGGCAACTGAAGCAGGTATTGTGGAGTACCTAGAGCTTGGAAGACACCATAGTCATCAGTAGCATTTCAAGCCATCACCAGTCATCTCAACTCTGTTCTGCCACCAGACAGTGGTGCCTTTAGAAGAAAGAATGAGGCTGAAGACTTCATGCAACTCTTCCTTAAATTCAGTTTACCCACAAATCAAAAGGCAATACCCATACCATTTTATCATTTCTACTTATCTCAGAGCCCTGTGGTGATAGGTAAGCGATGAAGCAGCAAGTACAGATACACTGGAAATTGTAATCACAATCCTACGCCCAGACAATCCAGGCCATAGGGTTGTCTTCTCCCTGGAAGCAATGGTGAAATTCAGCAGCCTCCTGGGGGTCTGAGCTGCCTTTTAAAGATCATACTGCTCATCGCCTGGTTTGAAGCAGAGTCTAGAAAAGATACCCTAAAAATTGTCTGCTCACCCAATCTTGCCCTGATTACAACAGCAGATGGGGATCACACTCTGTAGTCAAAACACACCCCCAAAAAGGTGCAGAAACTTCTGTGAAGATAATTTCATTCATCATTGATACATGGAATGTGTGCACACTTATAGACAACACAAAATTAAGTAGCTCTTATTGCAAAAGAACTCAGCAAGTATCACATTCATATAGTAGCCCTGACAAGGCTGTCAAAGAAGGACAACTTACTGAAGTCTGAGTGAGATGGATACATATTTTTCTGTAGTGGATATAGTAAAGGTGAGTGCCATAAAATTGGTGTAGATTTTATAATCAAAACTAATCTAGTCAACAAGCTTGTATGCCTACCAAAAGAAGTGAATGACAGGCTTATCCCAATGCAATTACCATTTGCAGGAAAACACCCTCCCATCATCATCACTGCCTATGCTCCCACCATGACAACCCAGATGAAGATAGAGAAAAAATGTTATGAAGGCCTGGAGACCCTTATTATCAATGTGAAAAAAGAGGATAAATTTATAATTCTGGGTTCTTTAATGCAACAGTAGGCTCAGAATAGCAGATATGGCAGAGAGTCCTTGAGAGAAATGGAGTCAGAAATAACAACAGCCTGGTCACTTACTATTGACAAATCATCATCTTCACATCACCAATACTGTGTTCCATTTCCCTAAATGCAATAAAATTTTGTGCATCAATCTTGTAGCAAACATTGATTATATGATTATATAGGGAGAAGACACGGGATGTGAAAGAAAGAAAGACAATGTGTGAAGCAGAGAGCTCTACCATTCATAGACTTATCTTCTCCAAACTAAATATAAGCATTCAATAAAAGCAATAGCCCCAAGACAAAAAAAAGATTAACAGAAGAATTAATATCAACAAATTTGAGCACTTCTCTGAGTGAGAACAGTTTGTTGCTAAATTGGAGGGAATGCTAACAGAGAGTTGGAAACACTGGAGCAGAACGGGTGTAGGCAGCTTTCAGAGATTTGCTATACAGCATTGCATTTGTTAATCTGGATCAGCACATTCACAAGCATTAAGACTGGTTTGACAAAAATGATGGAGAAATGCAAAAGCTACCAAATGAAAAAACCAAGAACTCTACAGGATATACCAGCAGGATACCTTCTCTAAGAAGAGAACACAATTCCATCAAAAGTGAAGGACAAGTGAAGATTAGAGAGTGATTCTTGGCTCAGTAAGAAAGCAGATGAAATTCATTTTTATACCGACAACATTCCAAAGTGCTTTTATAATGCCCTTGTTATTTAGAGGTCAAATAGTTTTTCAACTATTCAGTGTTGATGAAGACACTTTGATTAATGATAAGGACATGATCCTAGAGAGAAGGGCTGAACACCTCTGTAGCGTGCTCATCAAATCAATGCTGAAGCCACCAACCATTTATCTCAGGTTGAAGTCAATACCTCCAAGTAAAGAAGGGGTTTTGAGGGCCATTAAATTACTTTTGTGTGGTAAAGCAGCTGGAGCTGATTCCATTCCAGCTGAGGTTTGCAGGTTGGGGGTTTATGGAAAACTATGTCAAAATTTGGCTACTTGGAAAAGTTCATCCACACATCAATTTCATGGCATGCTTGTCCAGGTTCTGGATAATGGATAATATTCTCACCCTTTCCCAATCATCAGTGTAGTGAAACAAGGCTGCTGCTTGCTCCCATGTTTTTTAGCATGATGCTTTCAGTCATGCTATCAAAAGCCTTCAATGAGGATAAATATGGTATCAAGGTCAGCCAGCACACTGATGGTAAATTCTTCAATTTGGAAAGGCTATAAGTCAAGACTCAAGTGGAGAGAGTGTTGGTGCTTCATATTTTGTTTGCAGGTGATTACACAATCATCTTTGCATCATTCAGTGCAGTTTCTGAAGCCAAGACACAGAAAAATATGGATTGATTCTCTGCTCCTTGTGCTAAGTTTGACCTAGAAATTAACATCAGGAGAACATGGGAAAACAACCAGCAAAACACCATCCATATGTGGAACCAGCGGTTACAGTAAATGGAGAAGATTTGAATGCTGTGAATAAATTCACTTACCTTGGCAGAATACTTTGTCCACATTCATAATGAGGTTGACACACATATTGCCAAATCTAGCTCAGTGTCTGGGAGGCTCTGAAGGAGGAAAGAAGAGTATTAGACTTACAACCGAACTAAAGGTCTACAGATCCATTGTGCTAACTTTATTGTTGTATAGGAAACCTGGATAGTATACAGGATGCAGGAAACTGAATGACTTTCATGTGAATTTACTTAGGAAGATCCTGAAGATCACCTGACCCAGAAACTGAGATCCTTTCTCGAACTAAACTGCCAAACATCCAGACTCTACTGCAAACAATACACCTACTTTGCACTGGTCACATTGTTTGAATGCCAAATGTTTGCTTGATTAAAAAGATTTATTTTATAGAGAATTCCCAGTAGGGTAAGCACTCACAAGTAGGTCTCTCTTAAGAAATATGGAATTGATTGTGCAACACAAGAAACAATGGCATACAATCATCCAGCTTGACACCCTCATCAGGTACTGTGCTATATGAGCAAATCAGAATTGAAGTACTTCAAAAGAAACTCAAAATACACAAATTTAAAGAATCCACCCCAAATGTCCACAGAAACTACTTGTACCCAACCTGTGGCAGAGCATTCCGAGCTCATATTGGTCTGATCAACTATCGTTGGACACACTGTAACTTGACTCCAATATAGTGATGTCATTTTGATCTTCTTCAAGAACCAGTTTATTATCCAGAAGGAACATTGAGCAAGCATTTGACAGTGGAAGGAATTTGGCTGATTTCTGTAACTTGCCCAGATAATTCAGCTAGTTCAAGACAGATAGAGGTTTAGAATCCAATCTTCTAATGCCCATTCTAGGACTTTTCCCATTACAAAGATGCAGAAGGTTTGGGGGTCATTCCCAGACATCCTGCCTAGGAAATACAGTGGTATTGTGGAATCACCATCACTAGGCTAGGAGTTAGGAGACCTGGGTTGCCTTAGTTCTGCCACAGACTTGCTACATGATCTCAGTTCCAAGCTTGGCTTTCCGATCATGGAAGGAAATATGTGATGGACATATTTTATTTTATTTTTTTTATTTATTTTTAATTAATTTTTATAATTATAACATTTTCTTTGACAGTACATATGCATAAGTAATTTTTTTTACAACATTATCCCTTGTATTACCTGCTGTTCCAAATTTTTCCCCTCCTTCCCTCCACCCCCTCCCCTAGATGGCAGGCATTCCCATACATATTAAATATCTTATAGTATATCCTAGGTACAATATATATGTGCAGAACTGAATTTTGTTGTTGTTGTTGTTGTTGTTGCAAAAGAAGAATTGTATTCAGAGGGTAAAAATAATCTGGCAAGAAAAACAAAAACAAAAAAAAATGCTCACAGTTTACACTCATTTCCCAGTGTTCCTTTTCTGGATGTAGCTGATTCTGTCCATCATTGATCAATTGGAATTGGATTAGCTCTTCTCTATGTTGAAGATATCCACCTGATGGACATATTTTAAAACTGAAAATGATAGACATCCAAATGCAGAGGTCCCAAGGACCAAGTGTTAGATAATCTCAAAAGCTGGACAGAGGTGCTGATTGCTGCCTTTCAAGAGACTTCCAGAGTATTCAGCACACCAAGAGTGCTACTCAATGGCTAGAATAGAAACAGCCTCTGAATTTCCAAAGAACAGGGCTTTTTAATGTTCTGTTGGCCTGTTGCAGTAAACTGGATTAAGCAATGCTCACAAAAGGCCATCAGCAACCTCCCTCTGATGTAGACATCACCAGAGTAGAATTATAGCATGGGAAAACACCTTAAAGGTCATCTTATCCATCCCCCTGCTATACAAAAGATGACCTCTCCTCTCATATATTCAGAATAAGAAAAAAGGACTGGAAGGGGTCTTAGAGCTGATCTAGTCCAATCTCCTTACTTTACAGAAATGGAACTGTGGCTCAAAATTGGCTAAATAGCTTTTCCAGATTTCACACAGGGAAGTGGCAGACATGAGATTTGAAACCAGATTCTTTGAGGTTTTCTACACTTAGGCCACGAGATGGCAGAGTGGATAGAGCCCTAGGTCTGTACATGAGTTCCATTATGCCTTTGTTCATTTTTTGTTTTAGAAAGGACTAACCATTTGCACATGAATTGTACTGAAGTAAGGTAGAGTTTAATCTGAGTCACGTACTAGCTGTGTGAGTCTGGGCAGATCCCTTAATCCTGGCCAACCTCAGTTTCCTCATTTGTAAAATGAGGGTGATAATAATAGCACCTACCTCATAAGGTTGCTTGGAAGATCAAATGACTTAATAGATGTTAACAAAATAAAAAGTTCTCTATAATGCTATTTATTATTACTGTCATTGCCCTCATTCTTTTTGTCATTTTCTTTGTACTGTATTAGAATCAGCTTGACTCTTGAAATAAGTAATCTCAGAAGCCATCTAGCCCCATTCCCCACCTCTACACCATATTTGACTTAAATATCTCCAATAACAGAGTGCTCATTACCCCCTTTCAGTATTTAGACAGCTCAAATTAATAGGAAATTCCTTTATATTGAACTGAAAACAATTTCCTCTTTATGAGCTGTGGTTCCTTCCTTTTGTGCCAAGCAGAATTAGTCTACAGAAGTGGTTCTATTAGTTTGTGATTAATATACATCTGTAAAATCAGGCCAGAGAAAACCCTGTTCCCTCCCCATCTCCAGCTTCAATAAAGCTCCAGAGCTTTCCAAACTTTCCTTTGCCATCTGCTCTTTTATATCCCATGTCCACTTCCCCCACGTAAGATTGGCAGATGTGTCAACATGCCAATGGGTTACTCTATTACTCTCTTCTAGGAAACACATTGGCATTTTATTTAAGGTTTTGTTGAAATGAAATACTTCTGAAATACCCAAAAGTCTCCTTGAGGTAAAGTGGAAAGGGCCCGGGGCAGGTGGGTAGTGCAGTGAATAGAGCACTGGGCTTGGAATCAGGAAAGTATGAGTTCAAATCTGGCCCCAGACACTTAACTAGCTGTGTGAACTTGGGTAAGTTATTTAACTCAGTTTCTTCATCTGCAAATGAGCTAGAGAAAGAAGTAGCAAACCAGTCCAAGATCTTTGCCACAAAAACCCCAAAAAGGATCACAAGAGTTGACTAAACAAATTAGTCAGAAAGAGCCCAAGACTCAGGAACTTGAGACTTGAACACAATTCTTCACTCTGTCTAGTTGGACTACCTCATACTTCTCTCTGGATCTGAGCTAGATGATCTCTGAGGTTTATTTTAGCTTTAACAGATAGAGATCTTATGAAAGAGCCATTCATTAGGGGTCAAGAGATATGTGTTTTGTCTTTGTCTTTAACTTACCCAGTGATCTTGGATAAGGCACTTCCATTCCTGAATCTTAGGGGGTTTTATGTAAAATGTAGGGGTTGAGCTTGTTGATCTATAAAGGCCCATGAAGAACCTAGAAGGGGGAAAAAACTCAGATGAAGGAAAACAGAACCAAAGCATAAAAGTTAATATCCTCTACCTTCTATAACTTGATTTTCCCAGGAAGTTGACCAATGAAAAAAGATTTCCTTTATCTAGACTCTGACTTCTCAACAATCATTCTCTGTTAAGCCAGAAAGGGGAGCCTATCAGGGTCTGTAGGGATCAGGAGTTGATTGATATGTATCATACACATACCGTTCTTTTTTCTTCTCAGGTGAATGTCATCCCTCCAACCGCCCAGGCAACAATCAATCTTCGAATCCATCCTGCCCAGACTGTCCCTGAGGTAAGACCCAGAAGTTTATTGGGGAATAGCAAAGGCTTGTGATCCTCATAACCCAATGTTTGACACTCTCCTCTCAGGGAGTGTTTAATCAGAAATAAGGTGGTTTACACAACAGGTCTCAAATAACCTTGTTTGAGAGCTATGGGATGACGTAATATTAGTGTTCCCCTTATGCCCTTAATAAGCAAGACAACTCTCAGGAGAATATGTAACTCAGAATGGTATAATAGAAAAAACATGAAATAATTAGCAGAGGCTTGCATTAGAGCTTTAGCTTATCTCTTAGCAGCTCTACATCTCTTTTTCCTCATCAATAAAAATAGAGGGTTATACTAGATCAGGACTTTTTAAATTTTTTCCACTCAAGATTTCTTTTGCCCAGGAAATTTTTACATAACCCCAGACATATGGATATATAAAATAGATATACAAATTAACATTTGCTGATAATAAATTATAATTTTGAAGCCCTCACATTCAGATATGAAACCCACATATAAGGTCATGACCCATAGGTGAAGAAGCTGAGTACAAGGAGATACTATATGAACTCCAAACTCAATGATCTTGGGACTTTACTTTTCTAAGCTGCAAACTTAGGTTTTTTATCTCTAAAATAGCAATAATACTTTCATTTATAAATTTAAAAGATTTTGGTGAGGAAAGAATTTTATAAGTCTTAAAACATTATAGAAATATGAGTTGTTATGTGATTTGACTCGGATACCTTTGGGATTCCAAGCTAGTGTTGACTATTTTCCCAATTTGGGTTTACATAATAGCAATCATTTCTTTCTGGACTTTAATTTTCTTATCTGTAAAAGGAATGAGATTCACCTCGATGACTTCCAACATCCTTTCCAAATTGAAGATCCTTGAGTCAGCTTTGATTAGCCCAGACATATATTAAAGTCAGCTTCTCCAGTGCCATCCCTGAGTCTTTTTTGGACTGCCTCACCCTGGAGTAGGGCTGCTGAAGCTCAGAAAATACAGCCTTCATTGATGATTCAACAATAAGGCCTTGTTTTAATATCAGCCTGAGGAAGACTATACTCAGGAAAAAAATACTGTTTTTAAAAAGGCAACATAATAATTGTATTATAATACATTCTAAAGCTAGATATGATTTGAAGTAGGAGAGTATCTAAACCTATGGAAGAAATGGAAGCTGGATATATAGATTTGAGAGTCATCTGAATAGAGGTGATTATTAAAGCTGATGACATTACAAAAGAAAATAATGTAGAGAGAAGAAAAAAATGATTCAAGACAGAGCTTTACAGGATATCTCACTCCTAAACAGAGATTCGAGTTAAAGCCAAAAGCATTTATAAAGGATTTAAATCAGCAATGGCGTTCAAGGTGGAGCAACCAGGAGAACTAGTAAAAAGCCCAGGCACAGGAGCCAAGAAAGGATATGGTATCAAGAAGAAAGGGAGATTAACGGTGTAGAAAGGTCAAGGAAGATGAGGGCTGAGAATAGGTCATTGCATTTGACAATTACGAGGTCAATGGTTGTCTTTTATAGGGCAGTCTCATTTGGATGGTGCAGTCAGAAATCAGATGACTTGCAGATTAGGAGGCAAGAATGGGAAGTATAGGTCTTTTAAAAAATTATAATTATGTTTATAATTATCATAATTTTCATTTATTTTTTTATTTTATAATTATATTTATATATTTTATACATTTGCATTATATATAATTATAAGATATTATAGTATATATTAGAATTCTAGTTTAAGTAACTACTATTAAACAAACACAACGAGGCGGCTAAGAATGCAGTAGATAGAGGGCTGACCCTAGAATCAGGAAGACCTAAGTTCAGATCTGACCTCAGACACTTAATAGCTGTGTGTGATCCTGGGTAAGTCATTTAACCCTTTTTGCCTCAGTTTCCCCATCTGAAAAAGAAGTGGAGAAGAAAATGGCAAACCACTTCAGTATCTCTGCCTAGAAAACCCAAATAGGGATCACAAAGAATCTGACACAAAAGTAAAAGGTTTTAAAGTTGGGTATACAAATAAAGTAAAGCAGAGGTATTTAAGCCCAATACTAACCTGGATAGAAAGGCAGCACAGCTTAGCAGAAAGGGAGTCAGTAAGAGCTGAAATCAAGTCCTGCTTCTGTCATATAATTATCTGTGCAACCCTAACCAGGGCACTCAGTGTCTCTGTATCCCCAGGAAACACTCCAAAATCATGTCCAATGAAACACAAAAAAAACACAACCCCAGGAAACACTCCAAAATCATGGCCAATGAAACACAAAAAAAATACAACCTCCTGCCTCCAAGGAGTCTAGAGGAAGGAGCAACATGTAAATTTTATTTATTTATACCTATATATGTGTGTGTGTACATATATATTATGCACACATGTATATTATACATATAAATGTAACACATGTATATGCATATCATATATTGTTTAAAATAATATTTTAATGTAATATTCTATATAATGTATAATATATGTATACAGTATTATGTAATATACATATATTATATATAGATATATACACATATGTGTATGTGTGAGTTATTGTGTGTATATACAGAATTGGACATGACTGAAATAACGTATGTGTATTGTATGTATATTGTACAGTGTCCTAATATATGTGTGTATGTGTTTAAATGAACTAATACATGTATATGTAACACTGTAATTTTTATACACACTACATATAAAATAACCATTATATAATAATATAAATAATGATTACTATTATATATAGGTGTGTATATGTAACACTACATAGATTATACACATACTATATATAACTATTATGTAAAAATAGAAATAATAGTAATAATAATTATTGTTTCATAAGTGTATATGTAACAACACTATAGTGTACATACACTATATATAATAGTTACTGTTTACATATAATAACTATCATATAATGATAGAAATAATAGTGATACAGTAGATAAAGTATTAAGCCTGGAGTCAGGAAGACCAGAGTTAAAATGTGGCCTTAGACACTTTCTAGCTATGTGACTCTGGACAAGTCACTTAATCCTGTTTGCCTCAGTTTCCTCAACTGTAAAAAGCTGGAGAAGGAAATGGTGAACCACTTCAGTCTCTGCCAAGAACTATGTATGTGTGTATCTGTATCTGTATATATGTATGTGTATACATTACATATGTATACTTGTGTATATATAAATATATATATATATGATATATACCTACATTACATCATATGTTCTGTGTGTCATGTACATCCATGCCTACAGACAGACAGAAGGTTTAATCTGAAAGTTTCAGAGCAGCTGCCATTCTCCGAGGCAGAGGAAGTTTTCTATCATTTCCCTAAGCCGGTAAAATCACAAATCAAGCCAAACAAAAACAAAATAAATCAGAACTACCCACATTGTATCTGTGAAGGAAGACAAATGGTGACTACAGGAGAGACATCACCACACATTGCAAAGTTTCCTAAATTTGGAATTAGATGATACAATTTCATTCAGATCTTGTCTCAGCTACTTACTATTGCTGTAACCCTAGGCAAGGCACACTTACCTGGGTTTTAATTTTCTAATCTGTAAAATGATGAAATTGGGCTTGAAGTTTGAGATCTCTTTCAGATCTAAAACTATGATCCTTGAGTCTGCATGGTATAGCAAGGAGTACATGTAATCAAAATTCCAGAATTCTAGTGCTGACTTTGCCATTTACCAGGTGTGTGACTGGAGAATTTGCTTAATCTGAGCCTCAGTTTTTCTACCTGTAAAAAGGGAATAAAGATATTATGGTGTAAAATTGTTATGAGTCAAATGAAAAGAGAAAGTAAAGTGTTCTGTAGCCACAAAGCATTGTCTACAACTATGAACTGTGTTTTTAACCCCATGTGAATTTCTCCAGCATCCTTCCTCCTAAATCTAGCCAAAACTACAACAACATATAGATAGAAATATAGGTATTATCTTCTGTGTGGGAGGCACTGTATTAAGTATTGGTGATATAAAGGAAGGCAAAAACAACAACAACAACACAATAGCATCTGCCTTCAAGGCACTCACATTCTCACATTTTCCTTTTTGATTTTTGTTTATTTTGGTCTCACTGTTTAGTAGAACTAATTATCCCCATTGCACAAATGGGAAAATTTGTTCAGCTTTTTTGCCTAGACTCTCACCTAGAGAGCAGTTTAGCTGGAGCTAGAACCCCAGTCTCCTGACTTCTCCCTAAAGAGTAACCATTATCTCAGGAAATCCCAGCATTCCCCTAACTTAGGTTCTTTCCACTAGTTTTGTCCCACCCCAATATCATTCCAGCTCTTTCCAAGGGCATGTTTTCCACCCAGCTGGGGTCCTTCCCTCATGACCATGGAAATATCTCTCTGGATTTGGCTCTCTTCCCTCTCCTCCATACCTAGACAACAGAGACCTTCCTTCCTAAGCTCATCTGTATGAAACTCTGGAATCCTCCCATGAGCTCTTCCTCAGCAGTACACTCCCACCCACACACACACACACAACACAACACACAGCACAATAATACACATGGAGGCATCTGTGGAAAGCCCTCATCGTCCGAAAAGCCCTCAGCCAATACCGAAGCCCATTGATTAGTCACATTCTTTCCCCTCAGCAGCACCTCATATAGAATACTCGTATATATGTATGTATGGGGATTGGTATTACAAAACTGACTAATTAGGAAGCACAGTGAAGTGGACACTGTATTTAGCATCAGGAGTTCATATCCTGCTTCAAATGTTTATTAGCTGTTTTGTCCTTTTCCAGGCTTGATTTTCTTCTCTGTAAGAGGTGCTATTATTAAGCACCTGTCTCAAAAGTATTATTGTGAGGATTGAATGTGATAGCATAGTCTTTAGCCATACATAAATGCTTTTGAAGACTTCTAGTGAAATGGGTTGATGAGAACAGTCTGTTCTAATGGCCCTGAAGGCAGCTGAAGCAGGCATTGTAGGTGCTTGGAACTTAGACATCAGAGAAGCCAAGGTCATCTGATGCTTGCTGGGCCATTGCCAACCATCTTGGCTTTTGTCCTGCCCCTGGACTTCAATGAATCTTGGAAGAGAGAGGGAGGCTGATGACTTTTTACAACTCTGCCTCATTTAAATCCAATTCATGCACAAGTCAAGACATCATCTGTGATATCACTGGTTCTTTTAAAAAATGAAAGATGAACAGCAGCAAAAATGTAGCAACAGAGGAAATCCACGATGGGTACTATCATAGCTGATAGATTTGGAACTTGAAGGTGCCTCCAAAATCATTTGTTCCAACTCCCACATTTTGATGATGAAGATATTAAGACCTAGAGAGTTAAAATGTTTTCCCCTATGTCACACACTTAGCCAGTAGCAGAGCTCAGATTCATCATAAGGTTCCCAGACTTGAAACCAGCTCTTCTCATTGCATATCCCTTATTCTCACAAAGTAAGTTAGTAGGAAGAGGGAAGAAAGGCAGCTGGAATCCAAAGCTCCTGAGTCCCAGTCCATTCCTTTTCTCCTTGTTCTCTGTTCAAGGGAAAGAGATTATGACATGTATATTATGTAATTAGAGATCAAGACAAAGCTCCAGGGCTTTGTATCACACTCTAGGAAAGCTGCAGCAGTTCTGGAGAAGAAAAGCCCAAGACTCTTCCTTTACCTAGACCTTACCTTTACCTGTACTGAGGCTGAAATATTAAGTGACTTATCCAAGTTCACATAAATGCTAAGGAGAAGCTAAACTGAAAAGAGGGAACTGGCAAACGTGTTTTAAGTTTTGAGCCAAAGCATCTGGACTGAACTTCTGGCTGCTTGCTGCCTTGTGTTGACTGACTGGGGCAAGTCACTTAATCCCTAGGAGTCTTATGAAAGGATTAACCAGATGACATCCAAGACCCTTTCTACATCTAGAATGATGGCCCCTGAGGGTAAAAGGTAGCTAGGTTTGGAGTCAATGAGGACATCTCCATGGGCCCAGCTACCAATCATGGTACAGGAGTTGGCCATGACATCTGCCTTCTATGGGGGAGAGTGATGGGCTTATGTCCTTAGATTCCTTTTCAGTGGAAAGAATACAAGCTGTCCTGGTGACCCCCAGGTATACAGCAATTCCTCTCTTCTCAAAGGCAGTCTTGAGTTAGGAATATAACCATAACCACAGTGTACCAGTCCTAGTACAGCCCCTAAAAGAATGAGATGCTGCTCACCCCTTCCTGATCTATCCCAAGATAATTCTAATGGGATGCCCAACAGAGCTCACTCAGAACGTAGCTGACTTGGGTTACAAACTCTGATAAGTCCAGATCAAGTTATATTAGTTACAGGGAGAGGAAGCAAAGAAAGTCTGCTTAGTCTGAGATCATTTTCCTGGTTCTATATGTAGCTGATTACAAACAGGAAGCAAGGGTCCTCAGGGAAGGGAAAAAGGACTGTGTAACCCTTTCATCACTAACATGAGACACCCATGAACTGGACAGTTTCTTCAGAAATCATCATGTCCATCCCTCTTCCTCAATGTGAGACCATACCACCACTACCCCTTGTAATCCAGAGAGGTGAGAATTTCTACTCTCTCTCCTTTCCCCCTCCGAAGAAAGAGAATGTCTCAATCACCTAGTCGGATGCAAAACCATTAGAGCTTTCTGGATCTCTAATTCAAATTCTCCTCTTTCCTTCATACTCCACTCTCATCTTTGTCCCATTACTTCTCATTCTACCCTCAAGAGGAATCAAGAACAATTGTTTGCCCTCATCTGCAAATTACTCTACTTGTAATTCATAGAATGTTTAAATTGAAAAGGACCTCAGGCATTCTGTAGTCTAACCAAATCTGAATAAGAATTCCCTATACAATGTCCTAATAAGTCTAACCTGAAAGACAACAATAATCATTTAAATCAAGTAATAGGGAATCCTCTCATCCTTCAAAGAACATTGTTCCTCGCATTGTGTCCAAATTTACTCTGATAATTTCTACCCATTTCCCTTAATTGTTAGATGCTCATTGTGATCCCCATTTTGGCCAAAGTAGTCTAGATCAGAGGATTATAGATTTAGAGGGATATAAGAACCTCAGAGGTCTTATCATGATCATTCTGCAATTGCAAAAAAAATTGAGTCCCAGAGATGTTAAGACTTGCAGAATCTTGCAGAATCATCTTGCAGAAAACAAAGGTCTCCCTCATGACCTCATGGGTTAACATAGGATGAGGTCAAGAATAGCTGCTAAAGAAGAGGAGTTTCTATACTAGGATGCAGTAGAGAGATGTTTTTCAAGTTACTAGGCATAAAGGGACTAGATTTGTGGATCAAAGATGGGAAAGGGGAAGGAAGGGACAAGCATTCATTTAGTATCTGCTATGTGCTAAGCACTTCATAAAAAAAAAAATTCTCATTTAATCAACTGGACAACAAGGATGCCACAATGGATAGAACTCAGGATTTTAAATTAGGATAAACCTGAGTTTAAATTCAGCCTCAGCTTACTAGCTCAACCCCTGATTGCTTCAGTTTCCTTATCTGTAAAATGGGGATAATAATAGCACCTACCTCAGGGTTATTGTGAAGATCAAATGGGATGATAATTATAAAGCACTTAGCATATTGCTTGGCATATAACAATGATAGTTATTTAACAAGTCAACCAGGATGTCCAGGTGCTATATATGAGCATACAGTTCCTTGTTACAAGACATCTACAAGCAGAAGCTGAATAAATAGTGGTAAAAGATCTTATAAAAGTGGAGGCAATGAGATACCCAGTGGATGAGCACTGTCCCTAGAGTCAGGAACACTTGAGTTCAAGTCTGGGTTCAAGTACAACCTCAAGCACTAACTGTATGTCTTGGGCAAGTCACATCAGTACCTAACAATGTTTCTATCCCCTAGAACTAATCAGCTGGTGCTATGCTAGATATTTTCACTGACTACCTTCCCATAGCTGGAATTCTCTCCTTCTTCACTTCTGCCTCCTAGCTTTTCCTAGTGTCTTCAAGTCCTCCTTCAAAGGAGCCTTTCCATTGCCATCCTCCTTAATGCTGGTGCCTTCCTTCCAAGACTACCCCAGGTTGATACTGTATATATCTTGTTTGTACATAGTTGCTTGTTTGTTGTCTCCTTTGTTAGATTATAAGTGTCTTGAGGGCAACAGTTGTCTTACTGGATCTGCAACCCTTAGTACAGTGCCTACCACATAATGGGCACTTACTGAGTCATGCCCCTTTGGTTAATCTTTTCTATCTACCTCCCAAGGTTCCAAATGCTGTTAAAAGGTAAGCTCTTTTAGAACGTAGTCCTTTATATCACCAAAGTCTAGCAAAGTGCCTGGTGAAGTTGACACTTCATTTTTTTTTTAAATAAATGGTTACAGATTGAATTATTGACTCAGTCCTAGAAGCTAAAAGACCAATACTGTTTAAATTCCAGGGTGCTTGAGTGGAAGTCCTAATTCCATGATGTTTCCTTCAAAAGGTTCTAGAAATTATTATTTTAAAATAAATGGTTACTGACTGAATTATTGACTTAGTCTTAGAAACTAAAAGACCAATATTGTTTAGATTCCAAAGTGCTTGGGTGGAAGTCTAATTCTATGATGTTTCCTTCAAAAGGTTCTAGAAATTATCCGGAACGTTGTGGCTGATGATCGAGTCCGGTATCATGTGCTCAATGCCTTTAACCCCCTCCCCCTGAGTCCCCATGACAATGAGGCCTTTGGCTACCAGCTTCTCAAAAGAACCATAAGAGATGTCTTCCCAGAGGTCACTGCTGTTGTCCCAGGTAATGACTTCACAAGGGGTGACACTTGGAAAGATGGCCAGAAATGGTTTCCTATGTGACTTCCCTTTCCCCTCACCCTCACTCCAGCTGTTCATGCCTGGAAACAGCTGTCTGCCTTCCTCCCTTCCTCCCCTGGCCCAGCTGGATCCTTCAACTATAACTGTAACAGAGTGGAAGGAAGAAAGCAAACAGGAAAGAGGCAGAAACAATAAATCCCACCAGCCCCTCTGAAGGTGAGAGAAGAGGGAGAGCTGGTTTTGCTGGCACTGTGGAACAGTACCTTCTCTGCCTGAGCTTCAGTCCCCCCAAAGTTAACTTGTCATCTAGGTTTGAAATTCTCTAGCCAGGCAGAAGGCTCCCTAACCTATCTCACTTATATTGATCAAAACCTTAAATCTCCCACCTATATTTCCATCTTCCTCCTCCTTTAACTCATACCAAAGACCCTTGGGACACAAAGTGCCATCAGAATTTTACATGAAAGTAGGGCTTCTTTAGTAAGCAGTGACTGTGATAGAGTTCTGTGCTTGATGCTAGGAAAAGTACAAAATTTAGATCAGATCTGCTAGGGAGCAGGGGCCACCATGGAGTTTGACAGCTACTAGAGAGGACACAAACACAGATAATTCTAATAGGAAAAAATCTCACATCTAATACTGCTTATATGACTTCAACTTTCTGGGCTTTGGTTTCTTCATTTGTAAAATGAGCATAAGAATATCTATATTATTCACTATAAAGGGTTATTATGACATATCACACACTTGGAAGACTAAAGCATTTTCTACCTGAAATATAGTGGATTAAGAGCAGATTGAGTCTCACCTCTGGCACAATTGGTTCACTTCATGAACCTGGCAAGTCACTTAATCTCTCATTGCTCCAGGAAACTTTCGGAGACATTGAGTTGCCAAATATGTGAAAATCTGCCATAATAAAGAGAGCGTCCTCACTAAGAATTCCACATGCTAGTGAAATCCTTAGTACAACAACTTATTAAAATATAACATTATATTCAGAATGAAATGCTACGTGACCAATGAGAATGAGGGAAAGTTTCAAGGAGGAAGCCACATTTGAGTTGGACTTCCTTTCCAGGGGGATGCCAAGAATGAGACTACCAGGAAATTCCCCATCCCTTTTTCAGGTTGATTTTGCAACTCAGCAATAGTGGTCTTCAAAAAGAGTTTTGGGGGGAAAGATTTTTGAGGGGAGGTCCACACAAACTACTACAACTGAGATGGCAAGTGCTTGTCCTTAATCTGAGATGTTCAAGAGCATGTCAGCCCTTCTTTCTTCCCCTCCTCCCACACCCCAACATCTAGGAAGAATGAAGTCTACTTAGCTTTTCCCAGACAGCTGTGACTAAGAATGAGACTTCAGAATTGGGAGTGGGGAATAGGATACTGTGTTCGTTATTTTGTAATAGTGTTTATATAACTTTAAAGTTTGTTTGTTTGTTTTTTTAAGGTTATAAATAAAACCCTAAGGTTTGCAAAGCACTTTACAAGTTAAATCTTCACTACATCCCTGGGAGGAGGTGCTGTTATTATCTATATTTTATAGATAAGAAAACTGAGATAGACTGAGGTTAAGTGATTTAGTCATACAGCAGTAAAACTCAGACTTTCCCAACTCCAGATCCAGCACTGTATCCACTTTGCAGCTATCCACTCTTTCCACTTTAATGATCTTAAAGAAAACCTACAGTTCTATTAGTCAAAACATTTCCTAAATAGGTACCATGTACAGAGCACCATGGCTAGTCCCAAGAGAGATATAAAATTTATGAAGACAAGGTCCTATCCTCACAGAGTTTATAATTCAGTAGTTGGAGGCAAGCATAATTTTTAAATGGCACATGATAAGTGCATAAGATAGAGGTGATTGTATAACCTGTATCAAGTTGCTTACCATTTCAGGGATGGGGAAAGGAGAGGGGGAGAAAGATAATTTTTTAATGCTAGCAATTGGGGGGGGGAGAGGGAGAGAATATTATTAATTGTAGAAAAAAAGAAAAAATGTGAACAAGATGAATGTAAGGGAAAAGAGGTCATTGTCTCTTAAGGTATCAGAATAGACTCCCTTACAAAGTTTCTATCCAAATTGAGCTTTAGAAGATGGAAAATAATTCAGTAGCTGAGAAATTGCAAATAGTAGAGTTTAGACTTAGGAAAGAGCAAAGATTTAAGATGGAAATATGTAATAAAAGTGGGGAGAGAGGAGAAAGTTGTTCACTTTGGCTCAAATCTAGAGTGGGAATTTTTAATTTTTTTTTTATTGTAGCAGATCTTTTTGACAAGCTGGTGATATCTAGGAATCCTTTGTCAAAATAATGTTTTTAAATGCATTATTTAAAATAAAGAGGATTGCAAAGAAGACCAATTATGTTGAAATAGAGCTCAAAACAGATATGTGTATATATGTGTGTATATATGCACATGTGCATGTACATATATATAGAGATATTCATATATATGTATATAAACATTCACAGCCTCCTATTTGGAGAGAAAATTTATGAAAGAAATGTGAAAATTGGAATGCGCGAGTGGTTAAGGAATCTGGAATTTCTAGGCATAGCCCTACAGCAAGTCCCTGCCGGGCCTTGTCCCTTTTGTTTCCCTCCTCTAGGAATTTGTGTTGGGAACACTGATGCACGACACTATGCCAACATCTCAAAAGGCCTCTATCGATTTAATCCTATCGCTCTTAATCCACAGACCTTCAAAAGGTGAGTGCAGCAAGATGAGGCAGTGGGAAAATGGACAATGTTTCCCCTGACCTCCTCGTCCTCATTATGAAATAAAAGAGCAAAAAGTCTTATAAAGTAAACCTGAGATCCCAAATAAACCTGGCTAAGAGCTCTCTGCCAAAGGCTTCCCCCTTCCAGCGTTTTCTATCATTGATACCTAAATTCTCTAGGAAAGGAAATCGTTTAGGATCCATTTATTTAGCAAATATTCATTGAGTACTGTGGGAAAGTGTGAAGAATATACTACCTTTTGAGATAGAAAAAAATCAAATCACTGATTAGCCACTGGATAACCTTAGGCAAAACATTCTTTTCAGATCTAAATTGTGATTCCCTAATGTCAATAATATTCAGAAAAGTGAATCATTTTACATAGAATTCATGATTTTTCTACATGTTACTTGCTATTGAGAATATTAAAATGAACAAAAACTGTTCCCTGTAATAAAGTGTCTTACTCATGTAAAAGTATAAGTTGAAGAGAAAGATCTAGAGAATCAAAACTCTTGATATCTAATATCAATCTTGGTTTTAATCTAAGAGTTAGATTATATAAAAGTTCTGCATTTCAGTCTCTGTATCACCAAAATGGGGAGGTGTTTTTTTTTTTTTCTTTCTCACTTCCCTGGAGAGATAAATGCATTGAACTTTTAGGAGAAAATATATTATGAATTCTAGAGATTGACAACTCTCAGTTAATTATAAGTTATTCAGAAAATTATTCCCAGGATGATGGACCCTGCTGACTCCCAGCACACCTCTGGCAAGGCTCTTCCATCAGTCAGTGTATAGTCAGATCATGCAAATTCATTTGAATGTTTGTCTAAAACAGACATCTCTAGGCTTTTTGAGAAACTATTTTCCTCAAGGCTTAAGATCTTTGAAAAGAGAGGAATTTTGAGCCTGAGTAATTAATATCTACTTCCTAAGGAATGCAGGGAAGTCTCCCACTGGAGGGCAAACTGCAGAGAGGGACAGGGCAGCAAGGATCACCTTGAAGTTCTGTAGGATCACTTCTGAACTCTAGCACAGGATGAACATTAAAAAATATTTTTTTCTTCTGGCTTTTGGGGATCATTACTATAGTATCTCATCTTTGTATGGCTGACTTTATACTGTTTATACTGTGGAAATTGCATATTTGTGAAAGTTTGGACACCAGTATTCATAGAATATTGTTTATGTGACTTTTCTGTAATTGATTAAATAATACAAATTGTAAATAGTTTTCAATCAGATTCCTATAAAATGTTTCCTTTGATGGAAAATTTTAATATTACAAATGAACATGTCTTCTAAATATAACTTAAAAGTTAAAAAGAAAAATCTGGGAGCAGAATCATTGAGAAGAGATTATAATCTCAAGCATACTGAGGTACTCCTAAGAGCTCCTTCCTGGTCCCGGCTCTGTTTCTGCAAGGACAGGGACCAATAGCTCCCAGGGGGCCATCCCAGCAGATACTCTAGTATATGACCCTTCTCCTCATATCTCTTTCCCAGTTTCCACGGCTTAAATGAGAAGATCTCCATCCAAGCCTATGAAACCCAGGTGATGTTCCTGTTTGAACTGATCCAGAATGCAGATAATGAGAAGATTCCCAAACCTCATTCTGCTGAACATGAACTGTGAGAGTATGGTGGCTCTCTCCAGCTGAGCCCTGGGAGATGTTAAGCCCTCCTCCAAGTAGTCAACCTCTGGGTGAGGGTGGAGATGGAAAATGCACATTGTTTTGCAGTAGAGGCGGGAACCTTTACTCTGCCAAAGGCCATTTGGAGATTTGTAACATCATTTGCAGGTTGTACAGAATAGTCAACTTAAAGAATTCACTCATTGGGAGGCTGTCATTGCCTGCCGTTGCCTTGGCAGGGCCAGACTAAATGATTTTGTGGGCCTTACAAAGCCACAGGCCAGATGTTCCTTACCACTGTTTTACAGAAAATTTTGGACAAACACACGAAGCAGCCCCCTGCTCACCTTCCAGTCTTAACTCCAGGCCTGTCCATAAGCAGGGATTCAGTGATGGGGAGAGGAGGGAATTTAGGCCACTTTAGCCTGATCCCAAGATGCTTTTGTTCCCTTCTCACCACTTTGGAGCATACTTCTCCCAGGTTCCATGGCTCACTTTCAGGCTTGGAGCATCAGGTTTTTCCTAGTGACGATTTTCATTTGTAGGCATTATTACTTCTATTTCAATTATGTCCTTTCCTCTGTTCTGACCCTAGGACCTCCAGTTTCTGGCCTGGTGTACTTTCCTTCTCCTCCTTTTTTCCCTCTCTCTCCATCCCTTTCCCTCTTCCTCTCCCTTTTGTGCTGGGAGGAACCTAAGCATGAAACAAGCCAAACTAACATGAGATGAAATAAAGGGATCAGTACTCAGCAACTCGGTCCTTGTTAATGAGGGCTCTAGGGAAACACAGACCTGGCTCTAGCCAGGGGACGTCCAGAGTGGGGAGGGTCAGTAGGAGCAAGAACAGCCCCGGGAGGGAGCAATGGCATTGAGATGAGAACCTGAGGGAGGCCTGATTCTTGGGGCAGGGAGGGAGAAGGGCCTCCTGTCCTTGAGCTGCCCCCAGCTCTCCTGGGTTGTTCCCCTCCCACTTGGCCTGGAGTTTTGCTCCCTCCTGCAGGCCTGTTCCTTCCACTGCTGCCCCTGCTCTTTGCACCCCTGCCAGTGCTAATCTGCGGAAACATTCCCCTGGCACAGCCTTACATTCCCCCCCACTTTGTACTCCTAAAGGGGAGGGTCCAAGTGCCCTCCTGGCCCCAGCCTCTCTGCCGAGTGGCTAGCCAGCAGGGCCCTGGCCTCGGCCCAGCCCCATGGCCTGATTGAGTCTGATCAAAGGCAGGGGGAGGGGTGCTCTGGGGTCTAGAAGAAGAAAAAATGGGATTTAGACTGTTCTAATTTGGATGATGAGATATAGAGGGAAGTGGAATATTGGCCTTTGCCAGCAGAAGGGATGAAGTTCCTAACTTTACCTTTCTAAGCAAACTTGAATCTGTTTCCATAACAACCAGGTGGGGGGCCTGCAAGTGCTGGGCCTGTTTGTCCAGATTTGGGAGCTGCTCTCTGTGGATCACTGGGTCGTTAGGGTAATGGAGAGAAGTGGGGGGGAGGGGGCTACGGGAAGTATTCTTTACTTTGAGCCAAGCACAGACCTTCCCTGGGTCAGTGGATAGGACTGCCAGAAACTCCTCATGATACCGACATAGCCTTTCTCTACTCTCGTCAGTCCTCTGCACTCAGTCCTTCCATCCTGACACAATCCCCCTCCCCAACCTTTGGACCATTTCTCTGGAGTTCTCTAAAGGGAATAGAGGTGAAAATGCAACTCACTCAGGAGTCAGGAACAATCCAGACTCAGTCACTCACTCCCAATGTGGTATTAGTCAAGCCATCGGACCTTCTGGTCCTCAATATTTCCATCTGTGAAATGGGACAGTTGAACTAGATCAGGGGTTGTTATTATGTCATAAAAGCTCCTAGCAAACTGGTAAAGCCTATAAAACCACCTCTCAGAATAATCTCTTTAAATAATTGAAGTGTTTAATTTCAATTAATATTTTCAATATTACAGAAAATAAAGAAAATAAAGGTGTCATTTTTTTTTTTCCATCCAAGTTCTCAGACCTCTGGAAATCTAAGGGATACACAGTTCCCAAGTTAATACTTCCTGAAATAGATGATCTCTAAAACCCAGTTTCAGAGTAGGTAGCAAAGATGAAGAAGATATTGGTATGACTCTGCAATCTTTTTCTAAATTATCTGGATTTCATTTATCTAGGGGCATATCATACAGGGGCAAACTTGGTTCTTCTAGAACTGAAATTGGGTCCCAGGCAGCCCAATTTGGGGGGGGGTGAGATAGGATCCACAAGACCCAACAATTAATGGTGTTACCCCAGTGGAACTGGTCAAGAGCAGGATTGGAAAAGGCTGCTGTGCTCTGAGAGTTAAATGATCCTGACCCTGCCCTTCTTCCCTATGGCCCATCCTCGGTCCAGTGTCCCCCACAGGGTCTCCACACACCACTCTCCCCTTTCCTTACCAGCTCCTTTTGTTTTCTGCCTCTAGGGGGTTTAGAGCTTTCTTCCACAGCTTAGCATGGGTCCAGCCAGGCTTTGGATCCAGTCCCTGGGTGGATGAGGACTGTATGGGGATTGAAGCCCTGACAAAATATACGAGAAGGGAGACCCCTCTTCCTCTCTGCCTGGTTTGAGAAAAGATACTCTCTGACCTCAGAAGAATGTTTTCTGAGCTCCCACCCAAGGAGTGAGAGGCTGGAGAAAGGAGTGTATGTGGAAGGGAAGGAGGAACTGCAAATTCTGGCTCAGAGAACACAGACATTCCAATCCCACAGGCTCCCTGAGGGTTTTTGCATAGAAATACTCCAGTCCAAGACCTGGCCCAAAATGACATGAACCAGTGAAAACCTAATTAAGACTGGGGAACTGTACCAGGTAACCCCCACCCACCCACTGCCCAAAACGAATATTAGATGTGTCAGGGAACACACAAAAGAGCCCTCTTACCCAGGCCTAAGGGGAGGGAGACAAAGAGAACTCAAGGAGAGTTAAGAATCCTAGAGGAGCCCTAAGGACCCCCTTACTGATGAAGGAGCTGGAGGATTTGATCCCACTCAAGAGATAATCTATTCAGTCTTAATTTGTTCCCATATTAATGACAGCAAAGACAGCCAAGTCAGTCTGTCAATACCATTCACATGCCCACTCCAAACAGAATTCCATCTCTCCTCCTAGGCAATTAGGAGGGGAAGACACAGCTCCAGGGAACTTAAATCCAACTCAAGTGACTGCTCATGTGCTGCAGATCAAACTGGGAGCAGTAGGTGGAAGTTGAAAAGAGGCATATTATGGCTCAAAGGAAGATTATGGCTTTTTGGGATGGATAAGGGATGGATAAGTCTCTGGAGAGAGACTAAATCTGTTCATTTCATTGGTATAGGGAAATTTTGGCAAGAAATTTTATCTACCTGTAGCAGGAATTAAGTCAGCTTGGGAACACCAGGACTTTCCAAAAAGGATTCTAGATTTTCGATTTTGCTTTTTCTAAAGCTTCTTTTTAAAAGTCAGTCAGTTAACTCACATAACCACCTCCCTTATGCTAGGCACTGTGCTGGGAATGGGGATACAAAGAAAGGCAAAAAACAGACTGCTCTCAAGTCCACAGGAAACCACTGTGTAAAAACCAGATACTTACAGGATAAATTGGAGACAATCCCAAAGGAAAGGCACTAAGGTTAAGGAGGATCAAGAAAGGCTTTTTGCTGATTTGATGAAGCCAGAGAACCTAGGCAACAGAGATGAGGAAGGAGATAATTTCAGGTATGGAGGACAGCCAGTGAAAACATTCAGACTTGGGCAGCAGAGGGTCAAGTGTGAGGAAGGATGCCAGTGTCACTGCATGGCAAATTTCTTGGAGGGAAGTAAAGAGTGAGAAAATTGGAAATGTAGGAAAGGGTTTAGGTTACCAAGTTTTGATTTTATATTTGATTCTGAAGATAATTGGGATCCACGAGAATTTATTGAATGGCAGGGTGATATTGTCAAAACTGCATTTCAGGAAGGTCCATTTGAAAGCTAAGTGGAAGATGGACTAAAATTGGAAGAGACTTGTGGCAGGAAAATCAACTACAGAAGTGAAGACAATTTGGGCTATATAACCTCTATTTTTCCCTTCCTACTTTAAGATTCAGTGATTCTAGGGGTCACTGAATAAAGGTTAGCTTCATTATTACATATTTCAAATGTTTTTATATGGTGTCAAGAGAGCCTTTAATGACATTATTTTGCTGCACCAAATTTAATGCTTTTATAATAGTACTTCCATATCCTATTTTTCTTCTCTGTGGGAGAACCTAGGATCCAAAGTATACTTCAGAAAGGGAGGCAGTCAAAGCATAATTTGTGACACAGGTGCCATTTGTAAAGTGAGATAGATTTTTTTTTCAAAGAATAGAACCTAAACTATCAATAAAAAGATGGAAAATTTTCTCCAAATGACAAATTAGTAGAGAAACACAAATTAAAGTAACTCTAAGGTTCTACCTCATATCTATCAGTTTAGCAAAGATAATTTTTTTAAAAAGAAAATAATTGTTGTAGGGAACTTAGCATATTAATGCACTCTTGTTGGTGAAGCTCTGAAGTAGCCTAAGCATCCTGAAAAGTAATTTAGAACCATGACCCAAAAGTCACCAACCCCTTGATCCTCAAAGGAGTAGTCCAGTGGATAGCATACTGGGCTCAAAGAAGGATCATCTTCAAATTTGGCCTCAGATATTCATTATATGACTCTGAGCAAATCACTTTACCCAATTTTCCTCAGTTTCCTCATTTGTAAAATGAGTTGGGGAAGGAAACAGCACACCAGTGTCTTTCCCAGGAAAACTCCAAATGGGGTCACAAAGAGTCAGAAACAACTGAAACAACTGCATATTTGTTAAGAGAGTGGTAGGAGGAAGGGCAATCACTTAACCCTGATTACTTTGTTGAAAGAAAGAAAGAAAGAAAGAAAGAAAGAAAGAAAGAAAGAAAGAAAGAAAGAAAGAAAGAAAGAAAGAAAGAAAGAAAGAAAGAAAGAAAGAAAGAAAGAAAGAAAGAAAGAAAGAAAAGGGAAGAGAAGAAAAGAAAAGAGAAGAGAAGAAAAGAAAAAAGAAAAGAAATAGTGGAGTGGGAGGTAAATAAAAAGGGAAGAATGCCTGACTCTTTCCCATAGACAGCCACTGCAGCTCAGCTCCAATGTACTCTAGAGCAGGAAGCCACATAATACTTTTGCATTTACTGATCATTTCTTATCTTACTTCCAAGAACCAGACTTTGGGAAATGGGAGTGATCTGGTCAGCATCTGCTATAACTGCAACTGCCAGACAGAGAAGTGACTGGAGCACATGGAGAAAATCCAACACTTTTGACCAGGGCAGGCTAGAAGCCATAGAGCTCTGAAAATGAGGCAGCCCAAATTCAGCATATCCTCTGATTCTTTTTGGAGGTAAATGGGATTAAATAAGTGACTTGCCCAGAGTCACACAGCTAGTAAGTGTCAAATGTCTGAAGCCAGATTTGAATTCACCTCCAATTCCAAGGTTGGTATTCTATCCACAATGCCATTTAGCTGTCCCCATATCCTTTATTCTTGAGCAGGGATGATCAGAAAAAATAAGAAGAAAAGATTCAGATTTACCAGTACTTATAGATTTTTTTAGTCCTTTTAGTCTATTGGCTTGAGGGAACCAATTTTCCTCACTATCTTTCCCAAGTTCCCTTGTTTTAAGTCCTATGGTGGGGATTGAAAATTAATTCCCATATTCTTTCCTTTTAAGAATGAATGTGACATACATACATACATACATACATATATATATATATATATATATATATATATATATATATGTGTGTGTGTGTGTATGTGTGTGTGTGTGTGTGTGTGTATTTAATTGCTACCTTTTTATTGAGAAGGGAGGGAGAGAATTTAAAAATCAAATTTGTTTAAATGTTAAAAGTAGCTTTTACAGGTAATTGGGGAAAAACAAAATATTATTTTTTTAAAAGAATGACTGTCGCATAAAATAGGTGCACAAGAAAAAGGTTTTTGGTTTTTTTTTAATAATGGAGGGGGAAATGAGATGGAGTGACAAGCAATGCTTGACCCTCTTTCACTAGAATTCATTCAAAAAACAAGAAAAAATTACATATATATACACATTCAATTGTACATAGAAATGTAATTTACTCAATAGGGAAATAGGAAAGGGAAGAGATAATAAAAAAGATGGGGAAAGGGAAGGATATAGGGGAAGGCAGATAAAGGGAGGAAGTGGTTAGATATAAAATAGAGTTTTGAGGAAAGACAGGAGGAGGGGAAGATAAGGGAGAGGAAGAGAGGCAGAGAGAGAGAGAAAAAAAAAGAAGCAAGAAAGAAGGAAGGGGAAGAGAGGCAAAGTAAGAGAGAGAGGGAGGGAAGGAGGAAGGGAGAGGTAGAGAGAAAGGGAGAGAAGGAAATAGGAAAAGTGGGAGGAGATTAGATTAGAAATCGGGATCTAGCAATATGTTGTTTATGAGATACATGTGAAGCACTAAAACACACAAAAAGTTAATGAACAAAATCTAATATGCTTTAAAGTTAAAAAGTCAGGAACAGCGATCATGATCTCAGACCAAGCAAAAGCAAAAATAAACCTAATTAAAAGATAAAGGAAATTTCATTTTGCTAAAAGATACCATTGACAAGTAATATCAAATTCATCATTCAAATATATATTAAGAATAGAATCTAATCAAATGTATTAAAATTAGAAGCTATTCCCCAGTTGGTAAACAGTCAAATTACATGACTAGGTAGTTTTCAGAAGAAATCAAAACAGTTTTTTAAAAAATGCTCTAAATCACTATCAGTAAAGAATTGTAAATTAAAACCACTCAGAGTACCACCTCACACTTATCAGAAATGACAAATGTGGGAAGGGATGAGGAAAAAATAGACACACTAATGAACTATTTGTGGAATTGAGGAAAACAATTTGGAACTATGTCCAAAGGATTACATAACCTTGCAAACCCTTTGACCCAGAAATACTACTACTGCTAGATTTGTATCCCAAAGAGATCAAAGAAAAAGAGAAAGAACCTTTATGTACAAAAATATTTATAGTAGCAAAGAATTGAACATAGAAGCTTATCAATTGGAGAAAGGCTAAACAACTTGTGGCATATAATTGAGATGAATTATGGCATAAAAAAATGACAAGAGGAATGGTTTCAGAAAAACTCAGCAAGATCTATATGAACCGATGAAAAATGAAATGAGAAGAACCAAGAGATCATTGTGCATAGTAACAGCAGGGTTATAATGATCATCAACTGTAAAAGACTTGGCCACTCCGATATTACAGTGATCCAAGATAATTCCAAAGGAATCATAATGAAAAAAGGCTATTCACCTCTAGAGAAAGAACTGAAGAACATTGAGTACAAATTTGAAGTATAAGTTCCTAAAAAAAAAACCCAAGAAACAAAAAACAATTCTGCTGAACTAATAAACAAAAGTAGGGTGCTACTTTTGAAAAAAAAAATATGTAAACCATTGGTTAATTTTATTTTTAAATTACTAGTATCAAAATTAAAAGGGCAAACATTCCAGTAATGAAGAGGAAATTAAAACAATTAGAAGTTATTTTACCCAATTATATGCCAGTAAAACTGATACTCAAGTGAAAATTTAAAATAGGGACCATCCAGAAAACAGAGAAAATAGAATACATAAATAAATCTATTTTGTGTGGGGGTGGGGGAATGAAGAAGCCATCAATGTCATCTAAGGAAAAATCCCCAGGACCAAATGGATTTATAAGTGAATTCTACCAAACATTTTAGGAACAATTCCAATACTAGGCAAAGGAGTTCCAAATTCCTTTTATGGAACAAATATGATTTTGACATCAAAATCAAAGGAAACAAAAACAGAGAAAGAAAACTATAAAATAATTTCCTTAATAAATATCAACGCAGCAATTTTAAACAAAATACAAGCAAGAAAATTACAGCAATATATCATTAATATCATAAACAATAATAAGGGATTTATGCAGAACTGGTTCAATATTTAGAAAACCATCAGTATAACTGACTATTTCAATAACAAAAATCACATGATTATCTTGCAGAAAAAAAAGGATCAGATAAAATCTAAAAGCCATTCCTATTAAAAAACACTAGAAAGCATAGGAATCAATAGCACTTTTCTTAAAATGGTAAGTAGTAGTTAAAACCAAGAGCAAGCATTATCTTTAACAAAGATAAATTTGAAGGATTCTAGTAAGATCAAGAGTGAAGCAATCTAGTATTACTATTATTCAATAAAATAGAAGAAATATTATTTATAGCCATGAAACAAGAAGAAAAATTGAAGGAATAAAAATAGGCAATGAGAAAATAAAATTATCACTCTCTGCAAATGATATGATGGTATACTTAGAAAACCCTAGGGAATCAACTAAAAATTAATTGAAACAACTTCAGCAAAGTTGCACAATATAAAATATTTCCACATAATCATCTGTGTTTCTGTATACTACCAATAAAACCCAACAGCAAGATATAGAAAGAGAAATTCCATTTAAAATAATGACAAACTATTAGGAATCTATCTGTCAAGATAAACCTAAGGAACATATAAACATATGAACACAAAAATGAGCACAATTACAAAACATTTTTCACAAAAAAAATAAAGACAGAGTTAAACAATTGGAGAAATATTAATTGTTCATGAGTAGGCCTAGACAAAAATGACAATTCTACTTAAGTCAATTTACTGATTTAGTGCCATGCCAATTAAACTAAGAAATAATTATTTTTTAGAGTTAGAAAAAATAGTAACAAAATTCATCTGGAAGAACAAAAGTTCAAGAATATCAAGACAATCAATGGGAGGGAAATGTGACGGAGGGGCAGCCCAGTTCCAGATTTCAAAAAACAATATAAAGTATAAATTATCCAAACAATATAGTTTTTGTTATTCAATCATTGTAGTTATGTTAGATTCTTTGTGATCCAATTTGGGGTTTTCCTGGCAAAATTATAGGAGTGGTTCACCATTTTCTTCTCCAGCTCCTTTAAGTACACATTACACAGTAATAAATGACCATAGTAATCTAGTGTTTGTAAAACCCAAAGATCCAGGCTTTGGGGGCAAGAACTCAACATTTGACAAAAATTGCTGGGAAAACTGGAAAGCATTTTGGCAGAAATGAGGCATAGATAAATATATCATATACCGAGATAAAATAAAAATAGATAAATTATTTTGACATAAAAGTTATATCATAAGCAAATTAGAGGAGCATAGAAAAAATGTACTGTCAGATTGATGGATAACATTAGAGTTTATGGATGACCAAATAAGAGATAAAGGGCATCACAAGATGTAATGAGAAATTTTGATTACATAAAATTAAAAGGCTTTTGCACAAATAAAACTAATACAGCCAAACACTGGTGTTTTTACACCAAATTTCTGTAATGAAGGTCTAATTTTTTAAATACATAAAAGAAAATGTGCCAAATTTATAAAAATAATAGTTAATCCCCAGCTGAAATATGATCAAAGGATATGAAGGTCTGTGTTTTTGCATGGATTATTTATCCCTCCCCATGCCGATAGTCCTCTTCTTCCTCATCATGGCCTCTTAGAATTTTGCTTTCTTCAAAGTTCTGCTCAAGTTTACATAGAGATCTTTCCTGGTTTCCTCTATGAGGGTTCCCAGCCACCCTCACCCCAGATGCTAGAGCCTTCCTCTCCAAAGTATTCTTCCATCGGCTGTGTATGTATCTTAAATTCAATTCACGTGCAAAGTCAAGATAGTCTTGTATGTACATAGCTGTTTATATGTATTCCTGTGAATGTGGACACTGAGATGGTAATAACCTTAGCAGAAATAGAGAAGGTTGGAAGATACATTTGGAGAGAAAGAGAATGAGTTTTGAAAATGTTTAGTTTTGAGATGACTATGGGAAATCCAATTTGAGATGACCAATAAGTCAGATTATGATGAATGATTCCAACTCTGGACAAAATAAAAATCAGATCTTATCAGCACTAAAATTTAGCTTCTTTATAATAAATGTCTTTATTGATTCTTAATATTACTTGAATAGGTAGATGAGGATTTAAAATCATTTTTGTTTGTGGAAAAATTATATTAACATTTCAAATTCTCACTTAAACATTACACAATGCCTTATTTTTATAAAATATCAAGCCTCCAAATAGGAAAGTCATTACCAAATTCAGTAATTAGAATTTTATTTGTAGTTTTATTTCAAAGAAAAACCACTTATTAGTTAAAGGTGTTCTGCTTAGGAAAAATCACCATGTAAAAATATGAATTTTGAGAGTAAATAATATGAGATAATGCACATGAATATAGTGTTAAAATAGAAAGCATTATTATATTATTATTATACTACATATATCCAGGGGCATATTGGATCCATTTTTAAAAGAGTTAAGTTTTTAGCATAGGCATTAACACTTTGAAAATTAGCCAACTACAAATCAAGGCTGCTTGATTTATTATGTTGATTGTCTAGACTTAGCAAAGTATTAATAATGAAGATTAAAAGTGTGTCCTACATACATACCACCTCACCGTATTGGCATTTACCAGGATACTACTGCATAAAATATCCTTTTTACATATAGAAATTGGTCTTTTAAATTCAGCTACTTCCTTTTACAAATTGCGTGATTATCCCAAATTAAAAGAGGCTTTTAGAAATATCTAAAATGACTGCAATTGTAGGCTCTGTCTTCAATTTAACAAATATTTATTAAGCACATATTATGTTCAAGTCACTAGAGATACAAAGAAATAATCTTTGCCCTTGAAGAACTTTCATTCTTCAGCAAAGCAAGATTTAGAAACAAAGAATAACAAAAATATGCACAAATAACAGCTAATTTTCTCTGCTTTTCTTGTTCAAAACCAAGCTCTAAAAGCCTAGATATGTCTGTCACATTAACCTATTTCATTGTTTTAATTAGTATTATAAATATAAATAGGCCCATAATTGCATTCCTAATAGACCGCTTTCAAAGTGTGTTGACATCTTGCATTTATAGAATGGTAAATTTTTCTTCATTTAGTCAGGGCAAATGAGCCTACTAGACAGTTCCATGTCCTATATGTCACAAAAGTCAGTGGTAAAAAGAAAGTCCCAATATTCATTAAAATATTCATAACAGCATTTTGGGGAATAGGAAAGAATTTGAAATAAATAGGTGCCATCAATTGGGAAATACTTAAACAATACATATGCTATGTGATATATGAATGTAATGGCATATTACTTAGCTATAAATAAATGATAAATATGATCAATAGAGAAGTTTGGAAAGACATGAACTGATGCAGAGTGAATAAAGCTGACTCAAGAAAGCAATATTAAGAAGTGACTGCAACAATGTAAATGGAAAGAGCAATAACCGTAAGACAAATGAAAATGAGTATTGTAAACTTACAAAGAACAAGCATAGCACCAGAGAAATGAGAAGATACTTCCCCCAGTTCCTTTGCATAAATAAAAGGTCCACCAGTGTTGAATACTGCATATATTTTTAGATTTTTTAAACATAATGATTTGTTGCCCTTTTTTCTTTTTAAAAAATATTCTTATATGGGATTGCTCTCTTGGCGAGAGATAAATATAAAGAAAATTTGATATCAATAAACATTTAATTTTAAAATGCAGCTCAATAATCATATTCAAACTGGTGGTATTTTACCTACAGGCAACAGTGTGTGTGTATATGTGTGTGTGTGTGTGTGTGTGTGTGTGTGTGTGTGTAAGAGACACACAGAAGACAGAAATGTGATTTACACCACTAACTCAGCTGATTTGCACATAAATTGAATTTAAGTGAGGGAGAGTTGGGCAAAGTCACTGACCTTACTCTGTCTTCCAGAGTCATTACAATCCAGTAGCAAGATAAAGTTAGTCCAGTAGCAAGATAAAGTTAACTGGTGATGGCTCAAGTTGTAGTGGATGATCTTGGTATTTCCAAGTTCTAAGCATTCTACAGCATCTACTTCAGTCACCTTTGTAGCCATTGGAATAAATTGTTCTCATAAATTGTGCCCATTCCATCGAAGTGTTCAAATGCTTGAGATATATACCCCTTAACTCACCTAAGGTTTGATGCCTGTCAATTAGTCTGTCAGACAGTTTAGATTGTCAAAAAGGTTTAATGGAGTATGACCACTGTGCATGCTACAGCTTCTTTGAATCACAGGTAAGAGATGGGTAGATCAGGTGGACACCAAAGGTGGAAAGCAGTCCTGAGAAGGGCTCCTCAATCCATCACACCAGAAGCGCTAGTCTTCCCTGAATTCACCTATTCATTCAACTCAACTTATACAGTCAGAAAGGATGAGATTTTAATGTATTAACAAATTGTAACACCTTGTGATCATTTTATGAAGTTCAAACACTTCTTTGAGTTGAATAGAATAATTCAATTGACTGAAGAAGTAAATTAGCCACATCTTTATGGGTTTTAAATAGCTAAACTCTGAATGAATTTCAGCAATTTTAGAGCAAAAGAAATTGCAAACTCAGGAGCATTGTATGAAAAAGACCTCTGTAAGAGAAGAGATTAGGATTTCAGGATTTTTCTCTCCTTTTTTCTTCACATTGGTCATGGAGTTTAACAATAGAATGGGAGACCCTCATCCAGAAGTTTAAGAACTCAGGAAGAATTTAAGACATACCTGAGGAAACAAAAAACAAGCATACTAGACAAACTAGAGGAAGGAGCTTTGAGAAACAGAGCCCTGGCAGCAAAAATAAGCTATGAAAAGGAATAGACTCAAAATACTCAGCTAAGCAACACATCCAGCAGAGGCAATGAACCCAAATGGAACTGGATGGATATAAAGAGAAAAAAGAAGTCAAGGCTCAGTACCAAGTACCAAGATTTGTGACTGCCTTTGCTTACATATACATTTTGCTACCATTGAACTCGAATTTCAGTCCACTCTTCCCATGGATACCATGTGTATTTTTGAGAGAGTTCTCCATAGGCTTATGAGAGAAATATTTTCTATTTTGTTTTTTCTCACTATGCCAAAAGGCATTTAACAAATGTCTGTGCTAAGAACTATATTATCTTTAAGATGATTATTAAAGAAAAGCACACTGGTGAGGGCTCATAAGCTATAGTAGTAGGAGGAATCTGAAAGTAGGATGAAGGGGAGGAAAAGAAGGAAGAAAAGGAAGAAGAGGGAGAAGTGGAGGAAGAAGAATAGTAATAATGACAGTAGTAACTATTATAGTCATAGTTGTAGTTGTCATAGTAGTTGTGGTAGTAGTCATAATCATTGTCATTGTCTACCCCCCAGTCCTCCCTCCCCAACATGGGACTTAACTAACAAGGATAACTGCAAGTTACAGTAGTGACCAAGAGGGAGTGCTATACATGAACCTAAATTATAATGCTAGTTCAACAATGGCCAAGAGAAGTCAGTTAATAGCCGACAGTGTTGCATTACTTGAGGAGTGACCATATAAATGTTGACATAAGAATGCAATGGAATATTATTGTGAAAGAAGAAATTATGAAGGAGCTCGGTAAACCATAAGACTTGTATAAAATGATGTGAAATTCAATAAGAACATAATGATAACAACAGTATTAATTAGAAGATCTCTGAAAGAAAGCTGAACTCTAAGTAACTAAAAAACCTAGTAATGGTTTTAGAAAAAAGATCATCAAATATATCTTCTTTTATCAGGGATCAGGAAGAAGGTGATATAAGAAGAGTAAAATGCAGTATGTGTTGTCAGAAGAATTTTTGCTTAATTTTGTGTCTTTAATATTATTAAAGGGAGCAGGGTAGTATAGTGAATAGAGAACACTCCATTGATTTAGGAAAACCTGGGCTCAAGTCCTGCCTCTAAAGCATAACTGTCTCTATATATAACTCTAGGCATGTAAATGCACTCCAAAAGGCTCTTCAAAAAATAATTTAAAAAATATTTATCATGATCACTTCAAGGTGAGATGCTTAAGCGATCCGTGAAATTATGTTTCTTGTTGTCTTTCAACAGGCAATAAACCACCACTTTTTTGTGAGCCATTCTTCCAATTAGCTTCAATTTCCTAATCTTTGTTTTCCTCCATAGCAAGAATTTCAATGTCAACATGATTCATTTCCTCAAGTAGTATTTTATCTGTGACACTGAAATGATCTCATGTTTAAAGTAAGAATAGCCAAGTTAATGCTTATAGAGAATTGTAAAAGTCATTCTTAATATATTTTGTTCCCTTATTCATCATGCTACCACCTTTATTGAAGAAACAGAGGGGTCTACAGAGGATAGAGGACCATTTTATATTTTTCTTTAACTCATGGGTTATGTGACAAAGAATTCATCATTAATTGACCAGCCTAGTGAGGCCTATAACTGATCTGCTACTCGGATATCAGACACATACTGTCGTCCCAGCCACTTTCAAAGCCTTTCTAACATGATATAACTATATAGCCTTTGAGGATCCAATGTCATCTCCTTGTCAAGATAAGCAATCCGAATGGGACAAACTATTGATATAGAAAACTTAGAAATGGATAAAATAACAGATTTTAACAGACTATTAACAGTGTTAACAGGAGTTTAAATGATAGGAAGTCACCATAATTAGAAGATAGAAAGAACTTTAAAACTGTTTCAGCCAGCAAATACTTAAAAACTCCTTGGCAGATTTGTGTTATAGCAATCTAAGATATCACTAGATTAGAATGTAAACTCACTTATGAAATAAGAAGCTGAAAGAAAGTAGTATTACTTCATGAAACAATGACAAATGAGGGGGAGAAATTATTTCCTCTTTGGAAATCCTCTTGGGATATCACTTAGGATCATCCCAAAATTTTTTCAAGTCAAAACTGGAAGTAGGACAAGAGATAAGAGAGAAAATGGGGGTGGGGATATATCCATTAGATATATGCAACAAATTAATTTTTTCCATCAATAACAATGCAACTATTACATGTAGATTCTAATGTCACAGCCCCTGATGTGCTACCCGAGGAAATACAAATGATACTAAAAAAGAAGTACTGGAAAACCAGCTGAACTAGACCTAGTATAGACTAGGGGATACACATGCTCAAAACAACACATTTTTGAGGATGTTAAGGGTTAACTGAAAGAGTGAATCTACAGAATTATGGGAGGGGGGAAATAAAGGACATCAGTAGTATTCAAAAAAGACAAGAGGATACTATATAATTTCTAGCCAACAGGACTATGCTTTCATTTCTGCAAATCTTTATGAGAATAACTGATAATATGCATCAAAGATATTCTTGATGAAAATTTAAGAAAGGATTTTTTTTACTACCAATTGACTAATAGTTATATAGAGAATACAATGTCTCATTGTGACTATAATTTGTTGACTATAAAAAAGTATTTGATTTGGTAGAGCAAAACACTATTTTAAAGATTTTCCTCCAGCAAGCCATATCCTATGAATATGTGGGGATCACACATAATTTTTTGCTAGACACAACAATAGAGCTAACTTTGATGACTTTCTAATTACTAATATCAAATAAGACTTAAAACAGGGAAGTCTATAGTCCATAAGGAGATGTATATTTACAAATGGTGTTTGCTACCATCATGGAGAATTCCAGTAAAGAGTACAAATGGAAGAGAGATTCCCTATAGACAGTGAAATTCTCCAGAGGCTTCTCTTTGCCAATCACATTGTGCTAATTATATTGAACTTTGGAATATTGTAAAATTTCCTAAATGAGAACCATAATCCCACAAAAGTCTTTGGCCTAACAATCCACATGGGAGTCACCGAGTGGATAAAGAACGATATAATCCAATCTATAACAATTAAAGGAATAGCAAAAAACTGATCTACAAATATATACATACATACATACACATATATATATATGTATATATATATATATATTCTAAGCAATCTATTTGTTTAAACTAAGAATTAAACAGGAGGAATGGTCTCTATTTCATTTGGAAAGTGGTGCTTTTTAATTTAATTTTTAAAAATATATGGGGTGTTTAAAATGATTGTACATGTATAACCTATATCAGATTGCTTGCTGCCTTGGTGAGAAGAGAAGTATGGGAAGTGGGGGAAAAATTAGAATTCAAAATCTTACAAAAATGAATGCTGAAAACTATCCATGTAATTGGAAAAATGAAATATTATTGAAAAGAAATCTGTTGTATGGAAAAATCTGGTTTTCATTAAAGTAATATTATAGAATTTATAAATGCATGCAAGAAGTTGCATAAAATATATCATCAAAGAAATATATATCTAAAAAAAGGAAAAGGGCCAGTCATGTATTGAAAATGTTGAATATAAAAGCAAAGTAGCAGCTCATTTTTTTGAGGAATGGTTAAATAAATTGTGATACATGATTATAATGGAATATTACATGATATATGAAATGACAAATAAGAAATACCAAGAACATAGATTTACACAATATGATTCAGAATGAAATAAGATCCAAAAATATTTTTGACCAAAAAACTGTATTTACAACTACAAAATATAAATGGAAAGAATTATAAAACAATTAAAAAGTGAATGTTGCAAAATTAACAAAAAGCAGAAATGGTTCTAAAGAATATAAGAAGACATTCCCAGTCAGGGGCATGTTAGAGCCACCTCCCACAAGCTTATCAGTGTATTGTTAAATTTTCAGTGTGAGGATTTGTACTTTGACAGTCAGTAAACGCTATAAATCAGGGCTTGATTTATTGTTAATTGTTAAGAAAATGTTAATACAGATTAAACCTAAAAGTGTGGTATGTATCCGTGAAGTTTTCTGTGGGTGTATTTGGGAGCTATTGTTACATATTTATTAATATTACGTAATCTCTTGCGAAAGAGGCGAGTCCACAAATGTGATTCATTGTACACATATATTTTCCAAAATTTTTAATGTATTGATTGATCTTGCCAATCTTTTTTCTTCTTTCTCTTTTTCCTTTTTCCTTAGAAACAGTAATTTTTGCATTATTTGGCAATAAGGTTGCACAGGGGAAGAATAATGGGATAAATTCTGGTAAGAAAAAGAAAAGATATGAATAAAATGTATTGTAAA
The DNA here is from genome assembly GCF_048593235.1 of Sminthopsis crassicaudata. NCBI lineage: Eukaryota > Metazoa > Chordata > Mammalia > Dasyuromorphia > Dasyuridae > Sminthopsis > Sminthopsis crassicaudata. Next base: position 102,571,296 of record NC_133620.1, on the reverse strand, counting down.
GGTGAATTTTTAAAAGAAATAGAAAATTATATAAAGCAGATGAAAAACTTATTAGACATACTCACATAATGTCAAAACATTTTGGAAGTAACCTAGAATACTAGAGAGACCCCATCTGCACAATATATGGAAAAATATTAATTAGCATCATACTTATGTATGGGTTGGATTGTGGATATGGATGGGTTGCTCTTTGTACCAGTGAATGGAACACATATTACTGTGATAGGGTAGGGATATATTATAGAAGGAAAGTGACAGAGAAGTTTAGCTTTCATCCTTTGAGTGACAAGGAGACATTATAGACTGTTGAACAAAGATTTGTAAAATGAAAGTGGAGTTTATGGACTAGATGTCTGACTTCCTTCATCATAGTAAGAAGTAGAAGGCTGCTGATGCAAGATGAAGTATTCATTGTCAATTGTTTTATTTTTCTTAACTTTACTTTTTTGTTAAAAGAGAAATTTCTATTGGGTTTCTATTGGTAATATTGAAATTTTTTCAATTCTCTAAAACATCAAAATTGTTTTTAAGGGAATGTGTGAGTGTGTGTGTCTGTGTGTCTATGTGTCTGTGTGTTACCCTAAAAAATTAGTCAGATTGGAGGGAAGAGAGACAACAATTTATCCTCTGGAGTTCCCTTAGGACCCAATTTTTTAAACTGTAGTTTGTGACCCCATAGGAGGTCTCGTAACTGAATGCAGGGATCATGAAATTAGGATTTATTATCAGTAATGTTTGATGTGTATATCTATTTTACATACTTATATATCCAGGGTCACATAAAAATTTCTCAAAGAAAAAGGGGTTGCAAGTGGAAAAAGTTTAAGATGCCCTGCTCTACAATATGGAACTATGCCCAAATGGCTATCAAACTACATATTTTTTGATCCAGCAGTGTCTCTACTGGGCCTGTATCCCAAAGAGATCAGAAAAAAAGGAAAAGGACCCACATGTGCAAAAATGTTTGTAGCAGCTCTTTTTGTAGTAGCAAGGAACTGGAAACTGAGTGGATGCCCATCAGCTGGGGAATGACTGAATAAGTTATAGTATATGAATGTAGTGGAATATTATTGTCCTATAAGAAATGATCAGCAGGATGATTTCAGAGAGGTCTGGACTTATATGAACTGATGCTAAGTGACGTGAACAGAACCAGGAGAACATTGTATACAATGGCAAGAAGATTATACAATGATACAACAACATCAATTTTATACAACAATGAATTCTGATGAACGTGGCTCTTTCCAACAATGAGATGACTAATGACAGTTCCAATGATCTTGTGATGAAAAGAGCCAACTACACCCAAAAAGAGGACTGTGGGAACTAAATGTGGATCACAACATAACATTCTCACTCTTTTTGTTGTTGTTCACTTACATTTTGTTTTCTTATTCCTTTACTTTTTTATCTGATTTTTCTTGTGCAGCAAGAAAATTGTATAAATATGTTAATACATACTGCATTTAATATATATTTTAACATGTTTAACATGTATTGGATTGCTTGCCATCTAGGGGAAGGGGGTGGGATGGGGGGAAGGAAGAGAAAGTCTGAAACACAAGGCTATGCAAGTGTCAATGTTGTCAAATTATCCATGCATATGTTTTGAAAATAAAAAGTTTTATTTAAAAAAAGATTATACAATGATCAGTTCTGATGGACATAGCTCTTTTCAATGAGATGATTGAACCACAGTTCTAATGGATTTGTGATGGAGAGAGCCATCTGCACCCAGAGAGCAAACTGTGGGTATGGGTTACAACATAGTATTTTCACTTTTTTGTTGTTATTTGCCTGCATTTTGTTTTCTTTCTCATTTTTTTCCTTTTTGATATGACTTTTTTGTGTAGCAAGATAACTGAATAAAAATGTATAGAAGAATTGTACATTTTTCATATATTGAATTATTTGCCATCAAGGGGAGGAGGTGGGGGAAGATAGGGAGATAAAAAAAATTGGAACACAAAGCTTTGCGAGAGTGAATGTTGAAAACTATCTATGCACATTTTGAAAATAAAAAGCTTTATAAAAATAAATAAAATTTTAAAAGCCCTGCTCTAGGAGGACTTAAGAGAAAGTAGAAATTAAGTAATAAGAACTTAGATTAAGGGTTAAAACTTAGTAATAAGTAATAAGAACTTAGATTAAAAAGTTGTGTTAGAATATGGGTTGTGTTTTATCTAAACTTTCTATCTCCTCCAAAGCCTGGCACAAGGAATGAATTCTACTCACAACAGAAACTTAATGTTGATTGGTTGACAATACATAAAAAGACACTTCCAGTTAACACAAGACAGTGTGACAAACAGATTGGATATGAAAGATGAGAGGGATAAGTAGATGATGACTTCACAGTTTCAAGCCTGAGTAACTGTGATAGTATCTCCTTTTCTGTGTTTTCAGCAGCAGGGAAGCTAGGAGTAGGAGCAACCTGTTTGGGAGGGATGATGAGCTCAGCTTGGGACTTGCTAAATTGTCATTGGAACACAACTCTGAGTTTCATATTCAGTTTGACTTTCTTCCTTCCAAACTAGATCAACCTACTAACCTCAGCCCTGGGAGAGCTTTAGGTTTTTACAACTTGACTGCCCATAGCTAAAGGAACCCTGTATCTTCCCTTGCTTGAAAAAAGGAACTAGTTTCTTTGAAGATCCCTGCTGCTGTCAGTGTTGACTTTATAAATGGAGGAGGAAGGAAATAGAGCCTGAGATTCAGAATCAGGAGATCTAAGTTCAAATTCCAACTGTGCTTTCTGCCCTATAACAATGAGTTCATTTGACATTTCTGATCTTCAGTTTACCTGTTTATAAAATGCAACTAGATAATTTCTAAGATCTGTTCCAGTTCTAAATCTCATGATTCTATAAAGGAAATATAGGTATGGTGAGTTCTGTGAAGTGGTTGCATTAGTAAGATTAGCTTTTTATATTTCCATCCAATTGGAACTAATGACTATATTTTGTTGCTGTTGTCCCAGTCAGCTTCAGGTCTATCCAACTCTTTGTGACTCCATTTGGGATTTTCTTGGCAAAGATATTAGAGTGATTTACCATTTCCTTTTTCCAATTAACTTTACAGATGAGGAAATTGAGGCAAACAGGTTAAGTAACTTGCCCAGGGTCACATACCTAATAAGTTTTGAAGTCAGAGTTGAGCTCAGGAAAATGAGTTTTCCTGACTCTGAGCTAGCACTCTATCCACAGCACCACTTAGCTGCTCCTGACCATATTTTACATATTTTTATAACTTCAAATAATTTTAACTTCACAAGAGTACTTGTTCAAACCCATCTATAATCGGGATGTACATGTATCCCTGGCATTTAAAATCTCCTACGACATGATTACTTTCCAGTCTTGTTTAATATTACCTTCCAACACACTCTTCTTTCCAGTTCCATTGTCTCCTAAACTCATCACTTAACAGGAATTCTAGCTCTTGTCTCCATACTTTTGCCCAAGAAGTCTTCCATAGCTAGACTTTTCTCCCTAATCCACTGTTAAGCTTAATCTAGATGGGAATTTACACAAGATCTTTCCTAGTGCCCAGTTGTTAATTCTCTTGAAGTAATTTATAGAAATTCATAAATACTTTATCTTCCCTTGGAATTTCCTCAACTATAATATGAGGTTATTTTGCTGGATTTCTTTTGATGTTCCCTCTGGCCCTAAATCCATAATCCTATGATCTTTACACATGCAAGTCCCAGTAAAATTTAAGAGCTTTGAGAGCTGGAGCTAATTTTTTATCTTTTGTCCTCGTGTCTACATTATTTAGCATCATTTGTGTTGTATGAAGTAGAAAAATGAAAAATGCTGGATTTAAAACTCAGTCCTCGGAGAGACAAATTTTTGATTTGAGGCTTAAACTCTGCAGAATGTGGCTCTATTTCTGACTCTGACCCTTAAACAAGATTGATCCAAAGTCTTTGTACCAAAAGTACCTTCCCATTTCTGATTTTTGATCAGTAGATAGATGTCTCAGCTGTCCTTAGTAATCCTAGACCTAGAGAATCTAAAATGCCCACAGCCTGAAAAGCAGGAAATGGCCCTTCGGAAACTGTTATCCCCAAGGGTGCTAGGATGGATGGTCCAGGTGTTGAGGGAGAGGGTAGCCTCTGGCTTGGTGTTCCTGTGGCAGAAGAGAGGAGAGTTTCCAGTATAGACACTCCCCTCCCCCACTCCCCAAACAGAATGAATCATGGCCATACACAGCAGGGAGAGGATGTCCCCTCAACTCTGGCCAGCAGGAAGGAAGTTGACCTTTGGGAGGGTGATAGTATGGGAGGGTTCACTGTAAGGGGAAAAATAAAAGGGGGCATCATTTCTCCTCCATATAAACAAAAGATAGGATATTTTCCCCTGGTATCAAGACTGTCCTATAATGACATGCTGATCAAGGGATAGGGACTCATCTTCAAAGCATTTAGCTTTTTTTATATTCATTTCCAAGGCTCAGCCATAAGAATGGGCATTGCTGGGCAGCAACTGGATATCTAAGAAGGCAGTGAAGAGCACAAAGAACTTTGCATTTCCCTTTCCTTCTGGAGAAGTCCAGACAGGGTAGGGGCTCTCACTGAGTTTTCTGAAGATTTTGGCTGAAGGGACTCACTCCTCAGTAAGAACCAGAAAACTGTATGCTTCCCAGTTCAGACTTAAATTCACATTCTAAGGCCTTTTCTGAGCTCTGAAGTTAAACAGGAAGAATGAGAGGATGCAGAGGAGAAACACCATGACAGAGGAACGTTCTAAAGAATTACACAGCCTGCATGAAAAACAAAGATAAAAATAATTCATCCCAGAAAATTGAAGGCTAGAGTGACACGACAGTCTTCCTATCTCAAAAAAGATTGTGACATGTTATTCTCCATCTTTACTAAGGGCAGAACGAGAGGAAAGCAATTATGAAGGATTTAGGTTAACTGCAAAGTACTTTGACACACAAGGATATATGCATGGTACCTGATATATAGTAGGTATTCAAGTATTTTTTTGGATGAAAGAGTAAGCCACCAGAACATCTGTCTCTCTGTCTCTCTCTCTGTTTCTCTGTCTCTGTCTCTCTTCTCTCTGTCTCTCTCTGTCTCTCTCTCTCTCTCTGTCTCTGTTTCTCTCTCTGTGTCTCTGTCTCTCTTTTCTCTGTCTCTGTCTCTGTCTCTCTCTCTCTGTCTCTCTGTCTCTCTCTCTCTCTCTCTCTCTCTCTCTCTCTCTCTCTCTCTCTGTCTCTCTCTCTCTCTGTCTCTCTGTCTCTGTCTCTCTCTCTCTCAGGGAGAAAGAAAAATATTTAAATATAGGAGAAATTATTTTCTGGTTTAGATCTTTTAGTATGTATTTAGAATCAAGGTCATAGCAGTCAAGTGCTTACCATATGTCAGTCACTTGTTAAGTACTGAAAATTTTAGAAAGGAAAAAAAAAAACCCTCCAAAAGGAAAACCCCCAGACCCTGCTTTAAGGAACTCACTATCCAATAGGGGAAAGCAACATGGAAATAAGGAATATAAAAGATATATATATATATATATATATATATATATATATATATATATATATATATATATACAGAGTAGCTGAAAGGTAATCTTTGAAGGAAAGGCACTAGTAACTAAGGAGACCTCTTACAGCCGGTCTAGCTGAGCTTGGAGAGTGCTGTCCCCTTTGAGGATTCCATAGCCCATGTTCCACACTGGCATTCCCAGATTCTTCAGATTTTATCAGTGATACCCAAAGAATACACACACACACACACACACACACACACACACACACACACACACACACACACACACACACTTTTGCTATTACTCTCTGAAGTAAAGTTATTTCTGAAAAGTGGAGGGTGGGAGATTGGAAGGGGAAAACTTCTTTCTGAAGTCATGACTGAATGGGCTAACAAGAAAGGTCCCATCCACTCTTCTTAGTATCTGATTCCAGGGGAGTCTCAGTGGGTCAGAGATTTAATGTGCTCAATCTTCCTCCAGAAAAGATTACTGCCTTTGTCCCCAGAGATAACAATGGGAAGAAACTACTAGCTCAGCACCTCTAAATAGGTAAAAGATAATTAAGTTTATATAGTGCTTCAAATGTTTAGAAAGTGATTACTTCACTATGAGTCAGTAGTGCACAGTTTATTATTCCCATTTTACAGGTAAGTAATGAGGTTTTGAGGAGTGATTTGCACTAATGGGTATCTAGTGACACAAGCAGGATTTGCATTCAGGTCTTACAAAACTTTATAAAAACATTTATTTTGTTTTTCCACTCATACCTTACTGGGATTGTAACTGGTTTGGGAGTGGAAATATGGGGATAGTATCTCCCGTCCGCGCATCTCTGCTGGGTTACTGCCATTTCCATCCACAGTGCTTGGGAGCTACAGGTGACACTGGGGGTCGTTGTGCTGAAATCCCGGGGTGTGCCATTTGTTTGTATGATATAGTGAGATATGGGAAAAGTGCTTTGCAAACCTTGAGCCTGCGTTTACGCTATTTTATGGTTCTTGTTCCCGTGGGTATTTCCACAGGTGCTCAATCCTCTCCAGCCTCGTCCAGCAGCGTTTACCAGGTCCGAACTGCTTCTCTCGCTGTGCGCCCATGCACACAAGCTAGGCCCTGGCCCCACAGCGCTAGTGACGTCATGGCTGTAGCCCTCCCAGAGCCACTTCCCAGGAGTAAAGGGAAAAAGGGAGGAAGGAAGTGCCCACCAGAAGTTCCATTGAGGAAAATAGAGAAAGCCAGCGGTGGAAGCTGGGGGGGATAAGGGTGGGCCAAAAACATCCTAAAGCAGAAGGGGCAGTGGTGGGTTTGGGGGTGTGGGCGGAAGAGAAGGGATTGGAGCACGGAAAACCGAGAGGCCCCCCGGGATCACGATGCTACTAAAAAGGTGCGTCAGGGAAAGTGATATAAAATTTATCCCTGGCAGGAGCACCCCCGCCAAGACCAGTAGAGAGCCAGCCCGGTGCAGACAGACGGGCGTCCCTGCCCGTCCCCGCCCCTCCCCCTTCCCGCTCAGGTGCAGCGTCCGGGACCCGGGCCACGAGTTTGACCTGGCCTTCCACTCCATTCCTGCTGCCATGCCTTCTGCTCCCAGCCCGGGGCTTTATTAAGGCGGCGCAAGCCCGCCCCGAGCCACTCGCCGGAGACAAGGGGACGGCGCAGCGGGGCAGAGGACGAGGATGGCAGAGGACCAGGTATCTTCCCTGGCTCCGGGGCGGTGGGGAACGGGGGCGGCGGCCAGAACCGCGCCTCTCCTCCCGGGCTGGCTCCGAGGGCTCCGTTCGGACGGCTCTGGGCCGCCTCTAGCAGCGTACGCAGACGGACTAGGGAAGGGCCGAGCTGGGCCCGGAGCAGCCGAACTCGCACGCCAGTAGGACGCGAGGGCCGGGGCCGGGCCACTGATTTTCTGGAAGGCCTGGGGCGCGAACGGGAAGATGGGGCGAGGGGACCCCAGCGGGCACCGCCACCAAGTCCCGATTTCCCCTCTCCGCCTCCCGCAGCTCCGGTCCCTCCTCCCGGGCCGCGTCTCATAAAGCACAAAAGCTAGGGGAGGGGCGGGGCTGCCCTCCGCCCCGCCCCCTCCCCGGCCTCGGGTTGGCTGTTACAACTGTCCGTCCGTTTTCTATTTTTGGTGGGGTGGGGAGGCCGGGCCGCCCTAGATCACGTTTGCCACCGGCAGCCAACCAGTCTGGGCCGGGACTGCGGGTGGAGCTGCTATTGGGGGCCAGCGAGCTCAGCCCCCCCTCTCCCAGCCTTCCAGCCTGGGTCCCCCATCCCCCCACGCCCGGCTCGGGGAGGTATATCCTGCCTGCTCCACCTCCCCGGCGTGGAAGCGGAGCGGCGGCCTCCGTGTAACGCGGGGGCGAGATGTAGCGAGCCCGGCGCCGTGGCTGGACACTCGCCTTGGCGGGCGGGTGGGGGGCGCGGGGGGCCCGCGGAGGACAACGACCACGAAGGAGGAGGAGTGATGAGAAGAGGGGGTACCCTGCACCCCCCCGAGACCGCCAGCCCCAGGTGCCCATCCTCTTCTTCCAGGGCCGAGGGTGGGGGGCAGATAGCAACTGTAAAGTCTGGGTCTGGGGCGGGAGGGCGATCTGCAACAATGTATCCAGCTCGCTGGCGAGTTTAAGTGAGGAAGGAGGGCTTCACTGTTCGCTTCCTCCCTTCTTAGCTCTGGGCCCCGAGCGGGGGTCCGCATCCTTGCCCCCATGTCAGGCCCCTCTTCTCCCCTGGGCCGGAAGGCAGCGCCGTGAGCCGCTGGTCCGAGGTTGCTCCATCCGTCCCCCCCAAACTCGGCGGTGCTTCTGTTTGGGGTTGTTAGGGACTATTAGAACTGCCTCACACCCCCACGCACACCAGACTTGGCGCTCTTCTGGAGCTAGCTTTGCTGGAGCCCTCTCCTAAGACCAGATAGCCCAGGAGTTACAGAGGCGCTCCGCTTGTGCACGCGTGTGGGTTTTGTGTACATTTCTCTGAGCTTGATCAGTTTCCAGTAATCAGCATGGACCCCCTGGAGCTGCTTCTCTTAGATGCTACAAAATAAAAAAAGTGGGGGGTCCGGGCGAGAATCCGCACTACAGAGAATCTCACGCTGGAGAGAGGGTTGTACTTTTTGCAACTCTGTGGATTCTCAAGGACAAGAGTGGGCATCGGACCTGTTCACAGAGCCTGCCGCCTGGCTTTGCCGCTGACAGCCTTGCCCTTTCTCTCATGGCCTCCTCTGACCTTTGCTATGTCTGTGGCCAGGGTCCTGGAGGGGCCCGGAGTCCCTTTGGAACTCCTGAGGGGAGCACAGTGCCCTCCGTTACTGAAGTCTTCCTGTCCTTTTGTCTTAAATGTCTCATGGAAGCCAAGTTATCTCACTGCCATGTGGGTGGGGGAAGCGGCTGCCCCTTCCCACCCTTGGGCAGCCATGGTATTGGGTGCGCAAAACATTTGAGAGTAAAGATTTCTAGTACCAGCAAACAGTGAGGGGCTGTGTGGATTTGCTCCAGCCCACCTCTGCTTGGTTGCATAGAAGGCAGTTCAGAGGATTCTGAGCTGTCCACACAGCCAAAGACTTCAGCTCCCCAGGTCAGGGCCCGGAGCCCAGCAGGCCCCCTTAGCTACTCTTTGGGGAGGTGAAAAGGGTGCATCCCCAAATTTCTGTTCAGAAGAAGTGCAGAGTTAGGGTACTTAAACAACCAGAGGGAGGGAAATAACCTAGCCACTGAACCTCCTTTGGAGAGAAAATTCCCATGAATGTTTTTTTTTCCCCTCTTCTTCCCCCTTAAGGTGTTCAGCATAGGTTCCTGTGACTTTAAATAATAATCAGAGATTTGGAAAGGTGCAAAGTCTTCCTGCGAAAGTAAGGGGACAGCCAGAAGACAGAGCAGAGCCAGGGGGAAGCTGTGATCCTGCCCGGGGACGGTATAACTTCAACAACTTCAGAGATCTGAACAGGCCATCAGCAAGAAGAGATTGGAGGAGCCGGGTCCCAGGCTGAGCCTGTGTTTTAAAAGACTGCCATCCAAGCTGCTTTCCTAAAAGAATATCTGCTGGGATTCCCTTGCAGGGCAGCCTCCAATCTGGTTAGGTTCTCCTGGTGCCGATGTGTGGCTAGTTCTGGTGAATCAAGTGATGTGGGGGAAGTGCACCTGCTGAGAACCAAAGGAGATAAGGAACAGTGGTTGTCCCCCACCCCCGGGCAAGGAGGGGACTAGATCTCTCTTCCAGTTTGGAAATAAGGCATTCACACCCCTAGTGGTTGGCTGCTCAGTCCAGTGGGGTGTGTTCCTTGTTTTCCTTCCCGATTGTGGCCTCAGTGCTTGATGGGGCTGCCTGTTGGTGGAACAATCTTAACAGCATCTGGCGGGAGCAAAGAACTGTGGGAGACGGCCAATGAGCCTGGGCTCTCCCTGAGACTGAGGTCTCTCCGGAGTTAAAAGGGAGAGAGAAAGAGAGAGAGAGAGAGAGAGAAATCCCCACTCTCCCCTGTCATGTCCTCCAAGCCAGAGCCAAAAGACGTCCACCAGCTGAATGGGACTGGCCCTCCCGAGGTGCCCTGCCCAGCAGATCTCCCTGGACGGGAGCCACTAGCTAGCACCACAGAGTTCCTGGGTCCAGATGGGGCAGGAGTAGAGGTGGTTGTGATTGAGTCACGGGCCAACGCCAAAGGGGTTCGAGAGGAGGACGCCCTTCTAGAGAATGGGAGCCAGAGCAATGAGAGTGACGATGTCAGCACCGACCGTGGCCCCGAGCCGGCCTCTCCCCTCAAGGAGACCTCCTTCTCCATTGGGCTGCAGGTGCTTTTCCCATTTCTCCTGGCTGGCTTTGGGACCGTTGCTGCAGGGATGGTGCTGGACATTGTACAGGTAGGCATGTTGGGGAATACAGGGACTGGTTTACCTCGTGCTTTTAGGGGAAAAGCTGGCCATTCTAGTTTGCCTTCCAGCTTTCATGGCAGGGCATTCACACCCAGAAGCAGCGTCTTCCCAGAAAGATTGTTTCCCCCTTGGACGGGATTCTTCACTCTCAAACCCATTCTTGGCTCCAAATCATTTTCTTGAGAAGACTCTGGGAAGGGAGGTGGCTGTGTGGAACCAGGGTGAGAGTAATAATTGCCTAGCCTGCAGAGGCTATGGGCTAGTGCCCTGGTGTGGAAAGAAGTTGAGGGGCTGTTGCTACCCCTCAGGGGATCCCTGTACAGGCCCCAACTTGGCTGGTTATGTTTGGCCTATTCTACCAACCTTCTTATCCATTCATCTGGGCCTTCAGGGGGTCTCAGCAGAGAGCTCAGTCTTAAGCCCTCCTTGCTGGGCAGGGATTTGGCCAGCTGACAAGGTGGGGAGGAGACTTTGTTTGAAGTGCCTAGGAAGGGTCCTGAAATTCTTTCTTACCTGCCTGTCATCTAGGCACAGCCTATTTAATATTATGCAATATGGGCTGGGGTATTCATTGTGATAGGACAATTATCAGCACTTATTATTTTGAAGCATATGAAAACAAAAGATGGCCAGACCTGAGTAGCACTAAGACAACAAATGTCAAGAGAAGTGACTCTTATACTTGCCTTGGTTCCGTGACTTGTCATTGGGGTGGGAACTGGAGTCACAGATTTAGAACAGAAAAGGTCTTTAGGAACTATCCAGTACAGGTCCCTCGTTTTCTAGATGAAGAAACTCAGACCCAGAGAGAGTAAGTAATTTTGTTCTGGGTAAGGAAAGGGGTAGAGCAGTGATTCAGACACCAGATCTCTGCCTAAATCTAGTATCCGTTTCATTGTAGAAAGCCTGAACAAGCTTGGAACTTTTTCAGTGTATGTCACAGTAATGTGGTACAGGACGTGTCAGGGAGACTGTACTACGGGTGTCCTCAAAGGGTAGGATATATTCTGAGCTTGAAGGAACTAAGATCTAAGTTAATCAACAGCACATATCAAGTTCCTGCTGTGTGCTGAGCTCCTGTACTATAAGAAGGTACAAAGGAAGGAATCCAGGCTGTGTTCCTGGAAGCTTAGAGTCTCCTAGTGGAGATATCAGCCCTCCCCCAAAACCTCTTGGGCTGATGGAGGGAGAGACATAGTCCCCACTCTGGAAAAACTGCCAGCCTATTGGGGCAGGCATGGTTTCTACCTTTAGGGAGTTCTCAATCTGTATGATTTTGATCATGAAATATCTGTTTGCAAATCCCAGAGGAAGGGATTCTGGGAATACTGAACATCATTAGATTGAGTTGATCTGCAGCAAATAGAGGGCATCCTCTTTGCCCCCTTAGTCCCATAGAGGACATGGGAAATAAAAAACTGGTTCCTACTTGCCCCGGGGACATTGCTCGTCCCTCAAGCAATGCCCACTGGCATCTCCTTTGGCTCATACCCCACTGGGACCATTGGGACCATGGAGCCGACAGTTCCAGATAGTTCTGGCTAAATCCAGCCAGCATGCCCACTGCCCACCCCCTACCACCTTGACTCGTGCCCTTCATAAGGAACTCTGCAGCTGCTGCTCCATAGCTGGGTGTTTACAAAGAAGCCATGTGTTCTCCCCACCCCCACCATCCTGGGATTTGTTACCGGAAAGGGAAAGCCAACTTTTTGAAGGTAGGAGAACTGAGCAGTGGGTTTCACCTAGAGCAGTTATGCTCCCTGCCCTGCATTGGGCCAGGCCCTGTCCTAAGCTGCAGAGATCCAAGGACAGAGAAAGAAGCAATGGCACTGGTTTGTGAAGTCCCGAGAGTCTGATCACCACTGGTCCACATGCTTTCTCCATGATTATATTTTATCCTATTGCAGTTTGCTAGTTATCTATCACTAGCCCCACAACCTCCTTTAGGTGGGCATTCTGTAGGTAGGGTATCTGTTGATGTTTCCTTTGTACCATGTCCCTAGGACTTTACAAGAATGGCCATCCAGTTCTCGGCCCTAATTTGAGGCCTGCCCCAACTTGTCTTCTCTTCAGAGAAACCCACAGTATTCTTCTTTATGGCCCTAATCAGAGTAAAACATAATTGGGAAACACTTATTAGAATAAATAAAAATGCTGTGAAGCATAATGTGGATATGTGGCTTTCTAAGTCAGTATGTGAGTGGCAGGGATCCTTCTGTATGATTTAATGGCCCCCATATCTATTTGAATTTGACACCATTGGTTTGAAGCATGAAGCTGATGAAACTTTTGGCATTCTCAGAGCAAGAGTTACCATCAATTCTTTGAATTTAGGAGAATAGAGCCACCTAAATATTGTGGTGTGGGATTTTCAAAGCATTTTCTGTCTTCCTTTTTGCAATCCCCCCAAATTCAGAGGATTCTAAAGCTAGAAGAGGCCTCTGGTTTAACTCTGCCATATACTTCAGAACCCATGAGAATAAGATAATTGAACTGTGGAGAGGTAGGAAGTGAGGGGTATTAGCCCTGCTAGAGAATGAAAGAATATCTGTAAAAGTGTAATTTTCTCTACTTTGATAACTTCATGTATTTTCTGTGGATGAAGGTGGTTCAGGGGGAAAAAAAAAAAAAACTTTTTAACCAAAGAGAATAAACCACCTCAGGATGGAGGCTTCATTGTCCCTGCTGCCTTCTACCCACCTCTACATGGGGAGCTAAGCTGACTTAGCCAGATAGTCACAACTGTCACAAGAAAGACTTGGTGATGTGTGATAAAGGGGAAGGTAGGAACATGTGGAAGACAAGGGATGCTATGACTTCATTTGGGGCCATGGGGACTGTGACAGATTTCTAAGGATTTTGGAATCACAGAGAGAGGTGGAAGGGACCTCAGTGGCCGGTCTAGTAGGATCCTTCCTCCTACCCCCAGTGAGTCCTCATAGTAACATACCATGTTACCACTGGCCAGCCTCTGCTTGGAAGGAGGAATGCTTTCTCTCTCTGGAGGTCACTGATTCCCTTTTGGAGAACTCTCATTGTTACAAATGTTTTCCCGACACATCAAGCCCAAATCTGTCTCTTGTAGCAAACACCCATTACCACCGGACCCAAACTGACAAATTGAATGTCTTTTCCATAGGAAGCCTTCCAGATGCTTAAAAAACTTTGTGTCTTCCTGTTTTCCTGAAGCCTCCTCCTCTCTAGGCTAAACATTCCCAATGCCTCCAGCCATTCCTTTTATGACATTACTCAAGACTTTTCTGACTGCTCTCCAGTTAATTTTCAATATCCTTTTAAAACTGTTACACCCCAAACTAAAGACAGTATCTTCAAATATAGTCTGACGAGGGCAGAATAAAAAAAAAATCTTATTCTTGATTTGGGTCTCTCTTCTTTGTCCTCCCTTCCTTCTAAAACAGAACTAGCCTTCCTCTTTATTTCTCCTGGTTTGAGAAATTGGAGAATGGAAGAATTTTTTCTGGGCCAGGGCTGGGGGAGCTAGACAATTAGACATAGCACCCCTGGGGGCTTTGCACAAGCGGGTACTAGTCTAGAGCAGCCCCTGAGTATTTGGTAGGTGTGATGGAAGATGGGGAAAGGTGGATTTGCCCCTGGGAAACCAAGCTTTCCATAGCTTGAACTTCCCAGCTACTGAACGGGTTGCCTGTACTCCCGCCAAGGGGGTACTTGTAATTCCCTCTTATCTGTCACCCTCTTCACTCAGCTGCTCCAGTCTAGCAGCTGGAGTGAGATAAGGATAAGGCCTGAAGGCTGGCTGTCAGAAAGGGAAGGAACAAACAAGGGAGCTATGTGCCCTGAGCCTCCTTGGTGCTGAGGAGCCAAGGCTGACTGAATCCTGGGGGTGGGCAGGAAGCAGGGGAGGTGTTCTGTGAGAAACCTTGGATCCTGTAAACACTGCCTGGCTACAGTTCCCCCTGGAAATGACCCCGCCAGACATTAGTTCTCCTCTCCTGCCGGCCAAGGTGGTCCTACTGCTGCTGCAGCTACTGTTCAGGAGCTGTGATCTCTCATCAGTACCTGTTAGTCAGCAGGCAAGCATTTATTAAGCACCAGCTTTGTACCAAGCTCTGTTCTAAACCCTGGGGATACAAAGAAAGCAAAAATAAAAATCAGCCGTCTTCTTAAAGTGCTCCCAGTCTAATGAAACAAACAAGTAGATACAAATAAGAGAGATAAACACCCTCACATATATAACAAATAATGCAAATACACATGTAAGCTTATAAATGATCCATAATCTTAAAATTAGGTATATAAGTAAGATATACTACATAAGACATATATGACATACTATATGTTTATTTTATAGCTTAAATAAAGCATAAATTTCATTTAAAATAGGCATTTCAGTTATATAGTCGTGTACATATTGCTACATAGTTGTTGCATGTTGGTATATAATTTGTACATAGTTGCTTGCATATTGTCTCCTGTATATATCTATATGGAGATATATAAATATATACACCCATACATACATTACAAGCAGTTAGGTGGTTTGGTTGTTAGAGCATTGGGCCTTAAATTATACTTGAATTCAAATCCTTGCTCTGAAACTTAATATCTGTGTGATTCTAGGCAAGTCACTAATCTCTCAACCTCAGTTGCCTTCTATATAAGATAAAAACAGTACCTCCTCTCAGAATAATTGTGAGGATAAAATTAGAAAAAAATTATAAAACGCTTTGCAAATCTAAAAAGTTTTATAAATGTCAACTATTATTATTATTTTTATTATTATTACAGAATAGACAGGAGATCATCAACAGAGACAAAGCACTAACTAGTATTAGGAGAGAATGGGGGAAGGTTTTTATAGAAGATGGTTCTCCATCTGGGACTAGGAGGAAGCCCAGAGGGAGAAGAGAAAGGAGAAAATTCCAGGCATAGGGCACAACCACTGAAAATGCATAAGATGGGAAATGGAATGTCACGTTCAAAAGACAACAAGGAAGTCAGAGTCATTAAACCCAGAATACATGGTTAGGAAGTAAGGTGTAAGAAGCCTAGAAAGGAAGGAGGAGCAGTGTATTGAATGGTAAATTGAGGATTTTATACTTGATCCAGGAAGTGATAGAGAAACCACTAGAGTTTATTGAATAGAGAGGTGTCATGGTCAGACCTGCATTTTAGGAAGATCAGTTTAACAGCTGAGTGGACAGTGGACATGAACCAGAACCTCCTTGAAGCAAGGAAACTAACCAGGAGACTTGTATTAGTCCAAGCACGAGGTGATGAAGGCTTGAACCAGAATGGTAGTAGTATTGGAGAAGAAAAGGGGAGAATATTAAGATATCACAAATATTAAGGGGGGATTTTAAAATATCAGATTGGCTATGATGGGCGAAAAAGATTGAAAAGCTGAAGATATCATCTAGGTTGCTAATCTGAGTAACTGGAAGGATATGATGCACTCCTCAGGAAAAGGAAAGTTAGAAAAAAAGGGATAGTTTGAAGAGGGAGGACTAGAAAAAGAAAAGGAAATTGAACTAGCATTTATTAAGCACCTATTCTGTGCTAGATACCAGCTAAGCACTTACAGATTTTATCTCATTAGACTGATAATGAGCTCTGTTAAGACAGTGAGTTTCTGATATCTCTGGATCATTCAGTCCCAGGTATACAACAGGCAGTTGGAGATCTGAATCTGTAGGATAAGAAACAAGTCAGAAATAGACAAGTGGATTTGGGAATCATTATGTAATCATAGAGATTATAATTAACTCCATGGGAAGCTTTACAAGATCACCAAATGAAAAATAACCAGAGAGAAGAAAAGGTTTCCCCAAAAACAAAACTTTGAGAAATAGCCATGACTAGTGGGTATGACCTGGGTGAAGTTCCAGGAAGGGAGACGTAATCAGAATAGGAAGAGAATCAGGATAGAGCAGTGTCAAGAAAACTAAAGAGAAGGGGATTGACCATCAGACACTGCAGAAAGGTCAAGAAGGATGAGGATTGATTTTGAGAGAGCAGTTTTCAGTTGAAGAGGTTGAAAGTTAGACTGCCAGAAGTTAAGAAAATAAGAAAGAAAAAGTGGAGACATATATAGTAGATGACCTACAAGTTTAGCAACAAAAGGGAAGAAAGATGTAAGCAGGGATGGAGAGCAGAAGAGATGGAACTGTGGGATGGGGGAAATGTGAATGTGTTTGTAGGAAGAAAGGAAGTAGCCTATATGGGCATTCTAATCTCTGAAGATACACATCACAGTTGACCCATGCCTGCCTCTTCTGGGCCTCGATCAAGTCCCACTCTGGTACTTTACTTATTATGGGAATAACCACCCTCCACTGCCAAAGGCTACAAGCTCTGGCAGGTTCTGTCATGCTCCTATGGTCCAGCCTGACTTAGTCTGGAGTTCTGTCACGGTAGACTGATCATTTGGTGATGATCTTTGGTCCTGGCAGCCCCCAGGAGATGTGATGGGTATATATATTTATCTTTTGTATGTGTTTGAGGCTTGCAAAATGTCTTGATCTCATTTATTGAAAGGCTTTATCTCATTTAAACTTTATGGCATCCTTATATAGATAAGGACTTGTGGATAGTTAGCCTATTTTACATAAGAATGAGTCTGATTGATTTCAATTAAGCAAAAGGCTAGGGTGGGTTCCCAAAGAAAAATGAGGGTCCCTGCCCTCTAGAAACAACGGGTACATGGGGGTATACGTATGATAACTAGGGGAGGGGGAGGTAACATACTACCAGTTTCTTCCTCTGAAGTTCTCTGTCAGCATTTACCAAGTGCTCATTGAGAGCAGTCTTTTGTGCCAGACTTGGGAGAAGATAAAAAAAATTAGATTAGGCCTAGTTCCTATCTTCATCCATGATCTTAATCCTGGTTCTTTTAACCTTATTTTTCAATTATTTCACTACTCTTCCAGCTGACCTCTCCAACTGGAGGCACTCTCTCTCTTCACCCCAGTCTGATCTATTGAGAAAAGAATATAACCCTTTTGTGTGTGTGTGTGTCAATATTTTATTGATATTTTTGAAGAGTTGTTACTGTTTTGTTTTTTTTTAATTTAACTGTTAATACCCACCCAACAGAGCTTTCTCTTCGACTGAGTTCAGCTAATCAAACAAACCACTGTGTCTGGCATTATATAACTTGTTCCATAGATAAAGTCCTCCCTTCCTCAAGTTGTGAACACACATGTGTGTGTCCATGCACACATAATCACATGCTGATTGACAGAGAAGGGAAATCCAATACATTTTTCTTAAATATTTCCTTTGTTGTACCAATCATGGGTTCAGAATTCTATATTGGATTCCTATCAACTAAAGCCTTGTGTGTAAATCATGTGTGAGGAGGTCAGAAAGAGTATCTTGCCACCATAGATGAGAATCTGTCCAAAGGCATGGACATAAGAAATTTAATATCATGTACTTATATAGAGAACAACAGTCAAGTCAGTTTGATCAGAGTGGGGGGAGATGGGAGGTGAAATTTGTGAATGGTAGAAAATGTGAAATTAGCCAGAGAAGATGGATGGGATCCAGAATGTGAAAAGGGCTTAGGCACTGAACATAGAAGTTTGCATAGAGACAGGAGGAAGCCTGCCTTAAGGCAACCAGATAGTACAGTAGTTAGAGCTGGAACTAAAGTTAGGAAGACCTGAGTGCAAATATTGCTTCAGACACTTACTAGCTGTATAACGCTGGGTAGGTCACTGAATTCTCTTTGCCTCAGTTTCCCCAGCTGAAAAATGAGGATATAATCCTACCTGCTTCTCAGGTTTGTAGTGGGAATCAGATGAGATAATATTTGTTAAAAACTACAATAAAACCATAGTTCAATAACTCACATATAGTAGACACTGATATAAATGCTTATTCCGTATCCCTTCTCCTGGTGACCTTTTCAGAAAGATAGAATTTAGGAAGAGGAAAATCATGGGGAAAGATAATGAGTTTGGTTTTGGATATGTTGAGTCTGAAATGACTTGGGGAATCCAGTCAGAGGTCATCAGTAGTCAGTTGATGATATGGAGCTAGCTCTCAGGAGAGAAATGAGAACTTGATGGGTATATTTATAAGTCATAGAGATGAGGGATAACCCTATCGGAGCAGATGAGATCACCAAGAGAGGGAATAATGATCAAAGAGGGCCACTGCTCAGTGACCAATCCCTGGGGCTCAACCACACTCAAGAGGGGGGACGTGGACCAAGAAGCAGTAGAGTGGGAGGAAAGTTAGGAAAGGGAGATAGTATCACAAAAACCCAGGGAGAAATTATATAGAAGGGAAGAGTTTAGCAGGGTCAGCAATTCTAAATGCTACAGAAAGGCCATGTAAGATGGAAAAATGGGAAGAGGTCTTCCATTTAGCAGCGTCTGGGATGTTAATTGATTTTTCTTTTAGTCACCTATCTACTAAATGTTGGTTGTGATCAAAATCTTGATTTCCAAGTTCAATATTCTACAAAATGGGAAAAGATGAAAAGGAGAGAAGAGAAAATTCCTTACTCCTCCTATCCTTCCTCTGCCTCTTGATGAGGACTACCCAGATGAATTAAAACTGGTGGAATCCTGTGGAGGAGAGTAAAGAGCTCCAGTGTCCCCATTCTAGCAGGACCATTGGACCATAGTAATGAGAACTTTAAAGAATCTGAAGGTCACTTTATTCCTCCCACCTTCCTCATTTTACAGATAAGGAAATTGAAGACAAAAAGGGTTAAGTAATTTGTCTATCATCACACAGGAAAACAGGTGACAACCTGGATTCAAATCCAGGTCCCCTAATTCCCAATGCAGCATTCTTTTCACTGGATGCTGCTACCTCAAGTTAATCCCCATTTCCCTGGCTCTGATGGAGAGAAGGGGAGAGTGGCCTACATGTCTGTCCAACTGTCGCCCCAAAGAAAGGTGAAAGATGGTAACAGAACTTGAGAAGGTGGATCCAGGAAGGAGCATCCCTGACCCACAGGTAGTGGAATTCTACTGAGGCTTTTGTCCCCCCAAAGCAGAGGCTCAGTCTCATTTGGCTGCACCCTTGCGCTCCTCCTCCCTTTGGGGCGAGCCTGCTGTTAAGGGCTTTGTTTGTTTTGGGCTTACCTCTTGCCTTCTCCCCTCAGCTGTGGGACTCAAGCTGTGCTTGTGCTGCCTGGCCCCTTACCCCAGCTCCTAGAGAATTCCTCAGGGGGTGGAGAACTCCAGGCTGAGGAGAGAACACTCCGATCTGAGCCGGAGAGTGAGCTCCTGAGGGAAGAGGGTAGAGGGCTCATTACTCCTCACCCTCCCTATCTGATCATCCGAGCTTAGAGTGGAAATCCTGGGACCTCTGCTGCCCCCCAGCTCTTCCCTTCCCCTGCCATGAATGATAGGGAACTGCTTTTTTTCTCCTTGGCTCTTGGGCCGTCTCCTCCTAGAGCGGTGGAACGTTCAGACGTTGGAAAAGCTGAGGGTCAGAAAGATATTTAGGGGTTGTGGTGGGGAAATACAGACTATGGCTGGAAGGAAGAAAGGGAGGGTGTGGGAAGTGAGGGAAGCTGCTGATTAAAATTTTCTCCCAGAGAGAGACTCAGTGTCCCTCCCTCCCCTACCTCTGAAGGACTCAAAGGTTTAAGGCTTAGAAAGTTGTCAGAGAGGAATGGGGAAATGTGTACATTACCCACATGGATGAAAAGGACTCTTCAGTTGTGCCAGAGGCAGCACACGGGTGTCCATGTTCCAGGAACAGAGCAAGCCTTCCTAGAACTTACACGTTTCCATCTATAGAAAGAGCAGGAAGACATGGTGAGGTGGCTTGGCTTCCTGGCTCCAATTCGTGGGCAGCAGCTGGCATTTGAACCATTTTTTCCTAGCTGGGCAGGGTGGATCTGAAATAGACCTCCGGGGAAAGAAAAGCCACTATCTGGCTTTTGCAATTTTCCAGCTCATTCTTTAGTTCTAGAGCCCCACCACTTCTAGCTTAAGTCTAAGCTCCCTGTTTCTTCCCTTTTCCCTTAGAAGCTAAAGTTTTTTGGCCTCAGGTGATTGACTGCCTTCTGAACTGCCAGGCTGGGAGTAGTGGAAGAACATTGGTACCTGGAGGATAAATGTATACTTAGGGTGGGAGGAGGAACAGAGGGGTGTACATTGTTGGGCGGAGGCTGAAAGAATTTCTGTCTTTGGGGGGCCAGACTGTTCCCAAGGAATCGGGACACCGAGGAAACATGTCTATTCTGACCCAAAAGTCTGAACTTGAGTCTGTATTAAGTGTTGGATATTCACCACTGGGAGTTACTGATTTGAAAAAGCAGCATGGTCTAGTGAAAGAATAGAGATTGAGTCAAGAGAAACAAAGTCCAATTCTGCCTTTGTTAGCGATGTGACCAAAACTTTACTAAAACGGATTGGGTAGCCTGTATTATGCTGCTGGTTGTTTGGACAATCCAATGAGAATATAATATATGTAAAATACAATGTAAATAATAGTGAATGTAGAGTTAAGGCATCTTCTTAGGTGAACAAATTTATGTGCATGTGAGGTACAAAATAGTTGACATGAATTTAGCATTTTAAGATTGGCAAGGCTGTATCCATACATTGAGTCTCACAACACCCCTGTAATAATAGTTAACTTTAAAACACTTAAAATTTGCAATGTACTTTATGCATAACATCTCATTTCATCCTCAAAACAACACTAGGAGGTAGGTATGTGCTGTTATTACGGTTTTACAAACAGGCAGATTAAGGAAAAGTGATGTACTCAGAGTCACACTAGTATGTGTGATACAAATACAGGTCTTCCCAAATCAAAGGACAGGGTTCTTTTTGGTACACCCTCATGACAGTTCAAAGGAGGAAGAACTTATTTCTGGTTGAAAGGATTAAGAAAAGGTTGATAAATGTGTGATTTGTGCTGAGGCCTTGCAAAATAACATAGTGTTTCAACAGTTAGAAAAGAAAACCTGTGAGAGCATTTAAGGAATAAGAACTAATATAAGCAAAGGTGTGAAAGTAGAAAAGAATAGAGAATTGTTTAAGAAACTGCAAATTGGTTAGAGCACAGGGTAACCAAATAAAAGCATTCAGCCTTATCTAAGGCTGAGAAGATTGGCTGGGACCAGGGTTTGAAGAGCCTTGAGTGCTAGAGCAAAAATTTCCCTCTGAGTGAATTTGGGTCCTACTCCTGGGCTTGCTACCCCCTGATAAGCCTTAAATATCCCCCAGCAGGATATTTAAGGCAGGGGCAAGGGGGGAGAGGGGGGGAGGTTCCATCTGTCTTTGGATGTCTTTGACAGTAGAGACGGAACTGGAAATAAACTATCTTAAAGGAGGGGGAATAGATCTTTTAGAATGAAAAGGCGTTTAGGTTAAAGCAAAGTTTTGAATCCAGAAAGGCAGCATATTATGATGGGAAAGTGCTGGATTTAGGAACAGAAGACTCATGTGTGAATCTTATCAGTAACACTTATAACTCGTGTGACCTCGAGCAGATTATTTAGATTCTCTGAGCCTCAATTTCTTTATCTGTAAAATAGAAAAGCTCAACCAGATGGCCTCTTTTCCTTCCTGTTCTGCACCTATGATCCTTTGATTGATAGTTCCTAATGTCAGGAAGGAGTTCACTGTGGAAAAGTAAGGCTGACATCATTCCCCGTGAGGGGGAGGCGGAATAGAAGGGGGAAGAATGATGGGAGGTGTTTCTCCCCCACCCTCACCAGAACTGGCTTATCTACTCTGGAAGCCGTAGGAGGAGGGGAACTAGAGGCCCGGTGGCAGGAAACTAGAACACCAATGGTATGCACTGATTGTGTCCAAGAGCAATAGTTCCTCCTAGGCAGGTGGTGAAGCCTCTCCAACTGAGGCAGACCATGATTAGCCCTTTTTTTCTCTCTGACATAGGTCTTTTAGCTAAAGAGGGGCTCGTGTTTCTCCACTTTGGGAAAGGTGTTCTAATTAGGATGCAGTAAGAGTGGGCAATGGGGATGGGAAGCTAGGGTATGTGCACATTCCCCTGAATGCCTGTGTTAAGGGTGACCAGGAAATGAGTGAGATCTAACACTAATGAAATTAGTCCCATCCCCCTTTAATCTTTTAAGTTCCTGGTCATGTTTTCCTATGGGGGAAGAGGGTGCCTCAAAATGGGGAAGGGATCTGCTTCGCTCACCACTCCCTCAGTCTTCTTGCATCCAGACTCCCATCCTTAATTCAGAGGGCTCTGAGAGGAAAGGAGGTATATGGAAGTCAGCCGAACCGTACTGAGAAGAGAGATCCAGATTGATGTTTAATCTTAATCCTCCACCTTTTATAGGTGAGGCAGTTAAGATAAAGGACTGGTTAGTGGCCTAACTGAAGTTTAGAATCCAGCCCTCGCCCCAGGGCCTGGCCAGTGGAAATACTAATTAAGGAAAGTGCTGTTCTCCCCTGGGCACCATTCTGTGGTAGTGGGTAGCTTTGGCTTAATGTGCAAGGGCTCTAACTTCTAGTGGCTTCCTGAATCAGCTAGCCAGCTCCATCTCTGAAGTCTTGAGCTCCCACATATTTCAAATACACAGGGAAATAGGCGAGAGGATAAGGAATGTCAAGAGAGAAGGGAATGCAGTAAGCCTGAGAGAACATCAGGAATGGCCGGAGCCTTGACCAAGACACTTGTGGACTGTGTCCTCACCTGTAATGCGCGGGGGTTGACCTTCAAACCCCTCATCCCATGAACCCAGGATTCCTTATTCCCAAACCCATTGTTCTTTCCTCTATCCCAGGCTGCCTTTCTTAGTGAGAGCGGAAGGAGGGAAAGGAAGGCCCTTTGAAGAGTGATCCTTGGTGGTCTGAGGCCTTCCCCCTGATTCTGAGCCAGGTGGAGGGAGGGCCGCTGGTCCTGAAGGGGTGTTTCTGCCACAGAGTAGAAAGAAACCAAACAAAGCCTGTAATCTGCTCAGCGCCAGATCCGAGGGGCCCAGAACAGAACAGCTGAAACAATAATGTTCAGGGACAGGGCTGCAGAGAAATGGGACTAAAGTTAAGCCAGGGCAGGGGCAATTGGCGGCTGAGGGGGATCCTCACAAATTCCACAGACATTTATGATGCACTTGCCCTGGGTACCCAGAGCCTTGCCCTCAGGGAGTGTTCTTTCTGCTGGGTGTGAGAAGGGAGCAGGAAAAGTCCCTCAGAGGAAACATTTACTTTGAGAGGTGCCTTGAAGTTAAAAATTGTAAGAGACGGTGCGAAGCGGGCGTGCACACCAAGCTTGGGAGGTGACTGAGAAGGTCCCAGGAAGTAGGAGGTGAGGCTGGGACACAGGGCCTGATGGGCTGGTTTGGCCAGAGCCAGGTGCCACTAAGGCCAGAAAGGCCAGATTGTGGAAGGCTGTGCTGAGTCCAGTGATACTCTCTTCTCCCACAGCCACAGCAGGTTGAGTCACTCAGGATCTCTAAGCAGGAAAGACATGGTCTAAGTCTTGGAAAACTAGTCTGGCCTGCACCAAACAGCGACCTGCAACTTTCACGGTCTCTCCCCTCCTGCCCTTGCCCCGTTCCCCACGCGCCAAACCGCAGTTCTCGCCCCCTGACTTTGGGCAAGGGTCCCCCTCGCCTGGGGCTGCCTCATGCCCTTAGAGCCACTTCATGGAGCGCCCATTCCAAGAGTTGTGACTGGAACACGTCTCCCCAGACGCCTTCCCGGCCTCCCTGGGCCAAATTCCTCTTGCAGTGACTTCAGATGCTTTTCTTTGGCATTTGTATTTACTTGTCCAGTGGCTCAGCTACCCAGGAAAATCTCCTTTGTGCTCAAGGACTGGGGTTTCTTCTTTGCCTTTGTAGCGTGCTGGCTTATACAAAGTGGGCTCTTGATGTGAGTTGAATTGAGCACAGGCTGGCCCTACTGCAAGCTTGTTGGAGGTGGGCGGGAGACAGGTCAGAAGGAACATTGGCCGGGTTGGGGGCTGGTCTTGGGATTGTGGGGAGAACGCGTCCTCTGCCATGCTGACTTCTCCCCTCCTCCTCTTGCTCTGCCCTTGTACCTGGACCTTCTTCCCGTCTCGCAGCACTGGGAAGTCTTCAAGGATGTAACTGAAGTCTTTATCCTGGTCCCTGCACTCCTGGGGCTCAAGGGGAACCTGGAGATGACCCTGGCATCAAGACTGTCAACAGCTGTGAGTACCAAGGGTGGGGGTGAGGACGCTCCAGGGCGGCCCTGACTCCAGGCAAGGCTTCGGGAAGGCCCCGAACAGTGTCCCAGACTGGAGGGTGGCTGTTTCAGTCTGGGCTGCTGCTCGGGGAAAGAAGAGGGAAGGGAAACATCACAGTGGAAGGAGATTTGATGTTGGAGGGCTTTCCTGTGGGGAGATCCCTGCTCCCAAGCATGGCCTGTCTTCAGACAGCCCAGTCCAGTTCTGCTCCTGTCTCTCCCCCTCCCCCCCTCTCTGGGGCCACCTTATGACTGTTTGTGCAGCTTTGCCTGGATGGCACCGTGCTGATTCCTTCCCCTCCCCTCCTGCCCTGCACAGATGGGGGCCTCCTCTGATCTCCAGCCCCACTCTGCAGCTGGGACTGGAGGAGAGCCAGTTCTGTCCAGCCCCATTCCCAGCCCCCTTCTCCTTCCCTCCCCCTCCCCTGAATGAGTTCTTCTGACTGTTTATTAAGACACAGGAAGAAGGATGAACTGAGGGGAGGGGGCTCCCAACTCAATCTGCACGAGAGTTCCAGGGGCTCTCTGTCTCCTGGGACGGGCTCAGAGGACAAGAACTGCACTGTTGACGTTTCTGATGAGGGTGGTGGGAGACAGGAAGGACTGGCACTGCCTCCTGGATCACCAAAAGGGCCACGTTCCCTTTGCACAAAAAGGAGAGAGACTAGGCTGACCTATCTTAAATCTAGCCCGGAGCCGCCTCTCTCTGCTTCTGGTCCAGTGTTACTCCTCCTTATCGGGCACTCTGCCAGGACAGTGGGAACTCGCCTCCTGCTGGGCTCTGGATGCCTACCCCTCTCTTATCAAGGGCTGGGGGGGGACTTCAAAGGCAAACACGGAGGCCATCCCAACCCAGTCTGGGGGCACTGGGCCAGAGCCCAAGGGAAGGTGAGTCAGCTCCTCTGGGCTCCCTGAATCTCCAGAGCAGGAGGACAATGGAAACGCCTTCACCTTAAGGACCCAAGGGCACTTTAGCTATAGCATTGAAAATAATAACTTTGGTTTATATAGTTTGCATTGATCTTGTGATGTAATAGATATTATATATAATTTACCCCTCATATTACCTAGAGCTTAATACAGTATACCCGGTATATTATAGGTGTTTAATAAATACTTGTTAGGGACAGCTAGGGGGCGCAGTGGAGTAGAGCACCAGCCCTGGAGTCAGGAGGACCCGAGTTCAAATCTGATCTCAGACACTTCACCCGTCCTGGCTGTGTGACCCTGGTCACTGAACCCCAGCCTCAGGGAAAATAAATATCTGTTGTCCTCACTTGTAAAGCATTTTAAATCTACTATCTCATTTGAACCTTATTAGAATCCTGTGAAGTAGGTAGATGAGCACTTTCTGCTACAATATTGAAAATAGCCTATATTTATGTAGCTTACCTTTTAGATGATAATAAGTGTTATAATTTGCCGTTATAGCACAGTATTTGGCACATTGTGGTTGTTTAATAACTATTAATAAAAATTTTGACCTGTTTTTTCATTTGGGCTTTATAGCAACCTATGAAGTAGGTAGTTCAGTTATTAACTTTGACACTAAACACTTTCTGCTAAAATCATATTGAAAATAATAACTATATTTGTATAGCTTGCCATTTATTACATAATAGATATTATAATTTCCCAATATAGCGCAGCACCTGGTACGTTGTAGGTGTTGAATGAATATTTGTTGACTTTTAAAGCTCTTGAGATCTGTTATCTCATTTGGGCCTCCTTGTAACCCTGTAAAATAGGTCATTGGGGTATGATTGTCCCCCGTTTATAGAGGTTCAGAGAGAGTAAGTTAGTTGCCTGAGGTCATTTAGTAGAAAGTAGGTGGGGAAAAGGGCTCAAGCCCAGCCTTTTTGCACAGTTTTGCCTTCTCCAAACCCAGGTTCTCTTACTGAAGATTAAAGAGTGTCTCCCCCACCGTCACCAAGCTCTGGCAACAGAAGTTCTAGCTGTGGGTTCCCCTCCTCTGCCCAGTGCCCTTTGGCCTGGAACTGAAGGGTTTCTGACAGACCCGGAAGGTCTCTCAGAAGCTTGTAATGGGACTCTCCCCTTCTCCTGGATGACAGTTCTTTGCCTCCCTCTGAACCTCTGCCCTTTCCCCTGCCAGGCCAACATCGGGCACATGGACACGCCAAAGGAGCTTTGGAAGATGATCACTGGAAACATGGCCCTTATCCAGGTGAGTGTGCGGAGGCCTGGAGGGAGAGCAGCACACGGACACCCCCCCCCTTTTCCCTCCGGGAAGCACTCCCTGAGGAAACGCTGGGCCCTTTGAGAGGGAGTGCCTCGGCCCAGAACAAGAGGACCTGGACATAATCGAGGGTCTCTAGAGAAGGACATGGATCCTGGAGTGACTTCCATTGCCTCGCTGACTTGGCTTCCACCCAAAACAGCATTGGATGGTAACCAGGTTACTCAGGAAAACAGCCAAAGCAGGAGAGCTTGAGGGATGGCAGCCTTTCCCCAGGGGCGTCTGTTCCCCAGGGCCCTGCTGCTGGCAGGAGGACAGTTTGATAACAAGGAGCTGCAGGAGAGGGGCTGGGACTGCTCAGACAGCCTCTGCTTGTGTGTCATTGCCAAGCCAAGAGCCTTGTGGACGTGGGGCTGGACGCCACACACCTGAGTACCCTGCCCAGCTTCCCCTCCGAGGGTCTCAGCTGCATCCAAGAGAGAGACTCCGTTAGTCATAGGGCCTAAGTGACTACCGAAAGAACCTTGGTGATCATCTAGGCCAGGGGTAGGAAGGGCCCTTTGGATATTTAGCGTTTCATTGTGGGCCGTACAAAATTACCAACCTGGAGCGTTCACACGGTGGGAGGTTGTCATACCTAGCTTTCACCTCAACACCAGCTGCAGTTGCCTTAGCAGATGACTTCGCCAAACTTAGACAGCTTCCGTGGGCTGGACATTTCCCACCCCTGATCCTCTAGGTCACCCCCCAAATTCATAGAGGAGATAGAAGACTACAATTCAGTGCCATGTCTTAGGCGTCTGCTAAGGGAGGAGCTTTGGGTTAGTTGCCAGCAGGGAACTAGTTGTTTTTTGTGTGTGTTTGTTTTTTTAAAAGAACATCTCCTCCTCATGAGGAACTAATTTAATTCAGTCTGTTAAACTTTTATTAAACACCTTCTGTTTAGCCCTTCTATGAATATGGAGAGACAACCAGAGTTCAGCAAAGATCCATTCCCTACCCTCAAAAAATTTTCAGCCTCATCAGGAAGTTATCATTATAAATAATTATAATGAAAAAAAAATTTTTTAAGTCCATTAGAGGGGCAGCTAGGTGGCGCAGTGGATAGAGCACCAGTCCTGAATTCAGAAGGACCCGAGTTCAAATCTGATCTCAGACACTTAACACTTCCTGGCTGTGCGTCCCTGGGCAAGACACTTAACCCCAGCCTCAGGGGGGAAAAAAAGTCCAAGAAAAAAAAATTTTATGAATGGGCCATTGATACCAGCATATGGGATAAGGGGACACTTTCTTGAGGAAGCAATAGTTAAATTTTAAAGGCTAGGAAATAATACAACAGGCCAGAAGGAGGAAGAAAACATCAGGCACAAACACAAGTAGTGTCAGGAAAATGGAGGTTTTTTCTTGTCCACAGTGCAACCCCATTTGTCTAGAACAGAGAGAGAGCAGTGAGAATACATTTGGAAAGATAAGGATGTACCACATCTTGGAAGACCTTGAATCTCACACAAAGGAGTCGAGCTTTAGTCCTTGGGAAGTAAAAGGGGAGTGAAACTGAAAAGATTTATGCATAAGGAATTTATTCCGATGGCCTTATGAAGTATGGGCAAAGACCAATTAGGAGGCTGCGGCAAAAGCCAGGTGAGTGGCAATAGCCTGTGCTGGTAAAGCGGTTGAGAGAATGAAGGGAAGAGGAGAGATGGACCGCTCCCTGGCTTAGGGTGGAAAGACCAGTGGACAGTTCCTGGGCATGTTTATAAGATGACACTCATTTCTTAGGCCCTTACAAGGTGCCAAGTCATTGAGC
The DNA here is from genome assembly GCF_048593235.1 of Sminthopsis crassicaudata. Classification (NCBI taxonomy): domain Eukaryota; kingdom Metazoa; phylum Chordata; class Mammalia; order Dasyuromorphia; family Dasyuridae; genus Sminthopsis; species Sminthopsis crassicaudata. The sequence continues at coordinate 102,542,785 of NC_133620.1, read as the reverse complement.
CAGGAAAACAGTAACCAAAAAGTGCCATGAGCTTCCATTCTCTCAGGAGACAGCGTGCACGTATTTCAGTTCAGAGAGAGGGCCTGGACTTGGGATTATCGAACTCTGACATGAAGAAGATCCTTCTATGACTGCAGGTTGGCAATTTCTCAGCAACCTAGTCTTAGAGGGGATTTTAACATTTTTGTGTGTGCCATGGATCCCTTCTCAGAATCACGTTCTTAAAAATCCATACAATTGCAAAGAACATCTGCTATATTGAAATAAAGAAGTCATGTTATTCCCAGGTGTGTTAGAAAGCTTCTGAGAGCAGTCAATGACTGTCCCAGAGTACTCCAAATGGTATGTGTCAGAGACAGACCTAGAACCATCTGTCCACAATAGCATGGTTCTCTTTCCTTTTTATCTACACATGTATGTATTCGTCATTGTACATATATGTGTATGTATGTCTAACAAGAATAAATGCTACCTTAGACTGCTTAGTTAAGTACTACTCTAGCAATTGGAGGACTCGGGAATGTCAGGAGAAATTGGGCCTTGTGCTAAGCCATGACAAAAGCAAGGAATTGCATTTGGAGGACGTTGGGATTTATCTTTTGTCCCCAAAAAAGACCATGACATCAGGGAGGTGATGCATGCGGTACCATGCAAATATATTAGATTTAAGTGCAAAGTCACCAGCTTCACTTTTTCCCCTAGAGCTATCTGGGCCAAGATACCTAGAGATGGCCCTGGATGCTGTGGGAGACTTTGGCCTTTTAAACTAAGGTCTTTAACTGATCTTAAACTGAGGCAACTAACCATTTAGTGATTAAGAATAGGTAAGAATTAAGATTTACCCAGCCAAAAATAAATCCTCTCTGGAAGGAGAAAACCCTCAGGGTTTCTGGCTAAAACTGAAACAATCACTGTTTACTTTTCCTGGGAGTCAATAAGGGCCCATTAGGATCTATTTTTGGCCAGTCCAGAAGAGTCAGAGTAATTTGGATTTAAGGCATGGTTCTTAAGAAAGAAATTAAACGGTAAACCCCAAGATTTCTTGAGAGGTTTCAACAATTAAAAAAAATTACATTCCCTTGGGCAGAGCACCTGAAGGTTAGGGTATGATGAGATAGGGGTAAGAAGAGAGCCAGAGTAAGAAGAGTAAGAAAGAATTCTGTGCACCTGTAGCACACAATAGAGCCAACTGAGGGAATGATTTCTGGAAGGAAGGAAGAAGGAATGGTATCTTGGGCACTGGTCGAGAAATTAGCCGCGTTGAAGATTGGTCAAGAATGGCATTTGAGAGAGAAGTTGTAGTAAAGCAGGTGCAGGAGGCAGATTGCCGGGGGCACTTCTGGAACCAAAGGAAAGGATGAAGAAGGAGCTTACGTCAAAATTACCTCAATGTCATGAAGAAAAGTTAAATCCATGCTTAGCATGTATTGGATAACTTGCCGTCTAGGGGAGAGGGTGGGAGGAAATTTGGAGCACAAGGTTTAGTAAGGGTCAGTGTTGAAAATTATCCATGCATATGGTTTGAAAATAAAAAGCTTTAACAAAAAGAGAGGTTAAATCTTCTGAAGGGGGGAGTTCGAGCGGCAGATGGTTAGAGATTGAGCGAGGGTGAAAAGAAATAGCACAGTGTGGTGAGAAGTAAAAGGGGGCTCCTGGGAGGTCCGTTGAGAGGTGCAGGCAGACGCGAGAAGCTGCTTCTCTCCTGCACGCACTCACCTGTGCTCCCGACCTGCAGGTGCAGGCCACTGTAGTGGGCTTCCTGGCCTCCATCGCGGCGGTCATCTTCGGCTGGATCCCCGACGGTCACTTCAGCATCAGCCACGCCGTTCTGCTGTGCGCCAGCAGCGTGTCCACAGCCTTCATCGCTTCCCTGGTGCTGGGTAAGGAGCCTCCCGGGCCTGGGCCCCAGAACTCACCCCTAGCCCTTCGGTCCGGGCCTTAGTCTCTCCTCTCCCGCCCCCAGGTATGATTATGATCGGAGTCATCATCGGCTCCAGGAAGATTGGGATCAACCCCGACAACGTGGCCACGCCCATCGCCGCCAGTCTGGGGGACCTCATCACCCTGGCCCTGCTCTCGGGCATCAGCTGGGGGCTCTACCTGGAACTGGGTGAGGGACTGGGAACAGGAAGGAGTCGGGGCTGTCCGGGGGGCCGGTTGGCGAGCTTCCCTGCGCTAGGAACCGGCACCGGGCCAGAGGTTCTGGGAATGGCGCGTACTTCTCCCGTTCCCCTGGGGAGAGGGCAGCGATAAGCCAGAGGCCCCTCGGTGGGGCACCCAGGAGGGGTCTCCTGCAGACAGGAGCGCCCGGGTTGGGCCCTAAAGGAGACCAGAGCCGACTTAAGCAAAGAAGGTGTTTGAGGGCGAGGGGGCCAGGCAAAGGTGAGATGGAAGGTGGCTGGGGAACAAGAGCTAGAGGCCTCCCGTGGCCCGAGGTCCTGGGAGGAGGACTCTGTGGATGAGCGGAGCACGGAGAAGACACTCGATCCCTAGAGAAGCAGGGTCTGATTGTGCTCACGGCCCCTCACTTTGGGAGGTCTCAGTCTCCTCTTGTAAAACAGGAGGAAGCTTCAGTTGGACCCTGACTCTGTGATCTTGCTGCAGGCCTAGGAAGGCTTAGAGTTGAGCCTGAGCCAGGGATAGAAGAAGGAAGTTTATCACTGCCCTTGAATAGAGGAACAAAAAGAGGATGTTCTTAGAGCAGGGGGAGGAGCAGGCCTTGTAGGCCGCAGGAGGCAGAGATCAGGGCGATCTCGGCCAACCCTCGCCTCTCCTCCTCCTCCATGGTTCGCTTATTTGTAAAGTGGAGGCAGTCCTGCCTGCCTTCCTGAGGTCTTGCTCTAATGAGAGAATGTAGGTAAGCTTTGAGCGCCATGGGGTGATAATGATCATAGGATTCAAGGAAGAAACTTACTCAGAAGTGCCCTAAAAAGTATAAAAGGCCAGAGAGACATAGAATACTATTATGATGACGGTTGACTTCAAACTAAAAAAGAAAACCAAGAAATGCATCATTCTTCTGAGGTCTTTGGGCCCTCTCTCCAAAACGGCTCTTGTTCTGTAGGAGGAGGAAGGAGGTGGGACATTGAGTGAGGGTGGGATGACTTTGTGCTTCTTCCAGAGGGCCGGCCATACATCAACCCCCTGGTGTGTGCCTTCTTTGTGGCTCTGCTGCCGGTGTGGGTGGTGCTGGCCAAGAGGAGCCCAGCCACTCGGGAGGTGCTGTACTCCGGCTGGGAGCCGGTCATCATCGCCATGGCCATCAGCAGGTAGGGCCCCTCCGGTGCCTTTCTGCTTAAGCCCTAGAAAGTGGGGGGAAGGCCGTGAGACTACCGGTACTCTGGGGGAGTGCTTCCCCTAAGGCTGCTGAGGGAGGTGGGAGGGGTGGGGAAAGGAAGGGGATGTAGGAAATGGCAGCCCGGCCGAGGTATGATCCCCTTGTTCCTTGGGTGCCTGATGAAACAAGATCTGGAGGAAGGAAGCTTTGTCCCAGCTGGAGGTGGTGACTGAAAAAGGAGGGGCCCTAGGGAACTTCCAGTCTTCTGAAAGTAAGGGAGCACTGCCCAGAGGCCAGAGTAAGTGTCTGAAACGTGCATCTCCCGTGTCCCCAGTGTTGGAGGCCTCATCCTAGACAAGACTGTGTCGGACCCCAACTTTGCTGGTATGGCCGTCTTCACTCCAGTGATTAATGGTGAGCTCCTAACGTCAACTGCTTTGAGGGAAAGGGCCACATGGTTTAAGAAAAAACCTGATGATTTAGATAAGCTTATCAAGGTTTGTTTCCTAGAAGAGAGCCTTAGTTCCCAGTTCTAGATCTCAGACTGATACTGTGATGGGAAACTATGGCCCTCACACCAGCCTCCCACTTTCATATGTCTCTTGAGCTAAAAATGGTTTTTACATTTAAAACAATTTTTTAAATTTAATTTTAGTTTTAATTCAATAATTTTCCCCAGTTACATATCAAGAAACATAAATTAATTTAAAAATGTAAAAACCATACATAGCTCTTAGGAACAGAGATTTGGCCCTGGAGCCATAAGGTTGTTGACTCCTGGTTTGGGACATAGACACAGGGCCTGGCTCTTTTCCTGGTATCTCTCAGAACACTATTTTTTCTGTTTCTCTTTATACTACTTTTAAGCTATAGAAGATCAGAGTCCTCATTCTGAGATCTTACAGGACCTATTCATGGGTCTTGTGCTGATGGACACACTAATAGGGAAATTTGCAAGTGTGTCTGTGTCCTTTGGAAACTTGCCTGTCTGCATGGGGGCATGTGAGCATGCAGACATGTAGTGTATGGCCAAAGACACAGAAGGTGGGGGGGATTACTTGGGGAATGGATCAGCCTTGAAGTCTTCCTGGAAGTGAGGGACAAGGTCTCCATTTCCTTTCATAATTACTTTTTTTCTGATTATCTTATTGTCTGAGGATTAGTCTAGGGTGCTACCCAGGCCCCGTGTGAAGGATGCCCTGGGTATGGGATGCTGAGAAGTCTTTGCCTCCCTGACCCCCCAATCCCTCTCTGTCTCTGCAGGTGTGGGCGGCAATCTGGTGGCGGTCCAGGCCAGCCGAATCTCCACTTACCTGCACATGAACGGGATGCCGGGGGAAAGCTCAGAGCCAGCGCCCCGGCGCTGTCCTAGCCCTTGCACCACTTTCTTTAGTCCTGGTAAAGCTCATTCCTCCGGCTTCCCTCCCAAATGATGAATCTCATCGACTTGTACCCCCCACAAGTGCTCGTCCAGCCTGTTAGAAGACCCTCCTTACAGTGATGGGGAACTCACCGTTCTGAAGGCAGCCATGCTGTTTTCCTACCTCTCTCAGTGTCAGGAAGTTTTCCCTTATGATAAGGACAGTCTTTAGTCCTGAGAGAACTAGTTTATTGGTAGACACCTCTCTTGGGGGAGCAGGTTGAGCCACGGTGCCCAGAGGGTTAGGAGGAGCCCACATTGTGTGCCCTGGAATACCTGAGGATCTGAGGCTGACAGAGTGTAGAGAAAGAGATGCTAAGGTCTCCTCTGGCTGAGAGCCGCTCACCTGGTGGGGCCGGGGCTGGCCCCAGCTCAGGCTCGCCCTTCTTCGGGGGAGGGACCTCACAGGAAGGTTTCCTGCCCATCCAGCTTCGTCTTCTCCCTTGTTTCCCCAGAAGTGAATTCACGCTCGGCCCGGGTCCTTTTCCTCCTTGTGGTACCTGGACACCTGGTGTTCCTCTATACCATCAGCTGCATGCAAGGTGGGCACACCACCCTCACCCTCATCTTCATCATCTTCTACATGACGGCTGCCCTGCTTCAGGTAAGGGGGGAGGCGGGAGAGGGGCTTTACAGGGTGGGACAAAGTGCAGGCTGCCCCCTGCTTCCCCGCTGGCCCTGGGCCTTCTCTGAGGGCTGAAGAGCTCTCCTTCCTAGAGTGTGCTACTCCCTAAAAGCCCTGCACAGAACCACACAGATATACAGAGAGAGGGGGGGGGAGAGAGAGAAAAGGAAGGAAGGTAGGAGGGAGGGAAAGAAACAGGAGAAAGAGAGACAGAGACAAAGTGAAGGAGGGGGGAGGGAGAGAGAGAAGGAGAAAGAGAGACAGAGGGAAAGAGAAGGGAGGGAGGGAGAGATGGAAAAGAGGCAAAAGTAAGCTGGGGATCCTGACTCCTATAACATTTTCATTCTCTACTTCCTTTCACCTGGGCTGGGTAATGAGCCCCTACTCTGTTGGGACCCTCCTGAGGAGACTGACCTCTTTTTATCTCAGTAGGAAGTTGGGCAACTAGGTGCTGTGGAGGGTGGAACATTTGAACCTGAGTTCAAATCCAGCCTCAGACACTTATTCTCTGTGTGATCCTGGCCAAGCCATTTAATAACTCTATTTGGTTCAGTCCCTCAACTGTAAAATGGGGACACCCTGAAAAAAGGAAAGGGCAGTTTCTTTGCCAAGAAAATCTCATGAGCAAAAGCCCACGGGGTCACATGGAGTTGGACGGGACAGATGATGGAGCAGCAGCAGCCGCAGGGGAGAGTGGACAGGGTGCTGACTCCCCAGGGCCCTTGTTGCCTTCTCTGGGCGGCTCCTTCCTGGTGACTGGCCCTGTGCTCTTGAAGGGACACGAGTCCTGGCTGCAATGTAGGAACAGCTGCCTTCCCTGCCCCAGGACACGGTCCTCCAGCTGTCCAGCCCCTCGCTTTATATGGGTTTCCTCTGCAGCAGCTGCCCAGAAGGGTGTGGGGTTACAAGTGGCGGCCAGGGACAGCACAGAGGGCCGAGCACGGCAACAGGACTGCCCTCCTGGCATCCAGGGACAGAGGGCAAGGGCAGGCTTAGCCTTAAAACAGGTAGCAGCTCCCACTGAGGGCCCCGAGGGGACATTTCCATGCCACAGTATTTACAAAGTGAAGCTCTCCCTAGCCACTGAACTTCAGCCCAGGTGCTCAAAGCCCAACGGGTTCTGTTTGGAGGATCTAAAAGATGGGCAAAATTCAAAACACAAAAGGGATACAAGCCTTGTCAGTTAGGTACGGAATGGGGGTGGGGGGAGGCAAGGAACATCAATCTTAGCATTTGTACCTAAGCGGGATCTTCAAGACCACCCCCTCATTTCACTGAAAAGGAAACAGATACAGATGCACAAAGGACTTCAGCAATCCAGAGCAACGAGTAGTCCAGACTGAACTTGCTTTTACCAGTAGGCCATAATTCTGTAGCTATCTTCACTTCCTAATCCTATTTTGCTACAGCAAATGTTAAAAATAAGTTCTCATTTCCTGAACCCCTGGGGGAAGGAAGCTTGGACTAATCAGATGTTGATGACTCTTAGTGGTGACCACAGCACTTGGAGATGGTAGTTCTCCCACTGCTGCTAGTGAGAATCTTGAGTAGCAGCTTGGTGACCTCTCCCTCCTTCTCTCAGGCTTTTGGTGAGAAAAAAGGGCTGTCCAAGCCCATCTGAGAAGACCTCTCTCCTCTAGGTGGCAGTCACAAGAAATCACAAATCTGGGGCCTTGGGAGGTACAGCAAGAGGGATTTAAGTTAGAATAAGAGATTTAGGAAGGAGATTGCAGTTTATCAAGTCCAGTCCCCTTGATTTACAGATGAGGAACCTCAGGCCCAGAATAGTGAAATGATTTGCCTAAATATGGAGTAGTAAGGGATTTGAACCCTCTCCAGCCGTCTTTCTCTGCAGAGAGAAAGAGAAAAAATAATAGCTCACATTTATATAGGGCAAGGAGATGGCACAGTAAATAGAGTGTGGGTCCTAGTCAGGAAGATTCACATCTGAACTCAGGCACTTTCCTAGCTTTGTAACTCTGGGCAGGTCACTTCACCATTTGCCTCAGTTTCTTTATCTGTAAAATGAGCTGGAGAAGGAAATGGCAAAACAGTCCAGTATGTTTGCCAAGAAAAGCCCACATGGGGTCATAAAAAAGTCAGATGTGACTGAATAGGAACAGCTTTTATTTAGCTCCTTAAAGTTTGCAAAGCACGTTACATATATTATGGATAATGCAAATAAAAACGCCCAGAGTTTAGGTTCAAAATGACTTTGGAACGACAATTCCTTCTTTGACTGCTTTTGAGAGAAGAGGGTTTATGTCTCTCTCTGTCTCTTCTCACACCTCCTCCTACCTCCAGTCTGGAGTACTGCTTGTTCCTTCTCTGTCCTTCCTGATAGGTTATTGATCACGGTGGCTCCTCTTGCTATGGTCTTCTGCCCTTCCTGGCCATTGACCTTCGAGTACTAGAAACAGTGTCTGAAGGAAGGACAGAAAAGCTCTCCTTAATCAATCATAAAAACCAGAACCAGGGCGGGCAGGAACCCTTAAGATCTCAAGGCACGATGGCATCAGAGGAGAGTTCCTGGGTTGAAATCTAAGATCTGCCACTTAAAACTACTGCCAGAAAGACCGCTCCATCTCTCTTAGCTTTATTTCTGAGAGATCCCTTCCAGCTCTAGAATCTCACCATCTAAGGGGTCATGGGAGTCTTCCCCTTCCAAGGCTAGCACTCTAGCCACTAAGCCATGCTGTCTGCGTTGTCCAGGGTCCTCGTTTTACTAAGGAGGAAATGGAGGCTCAGAATGGCAAGTGCCCCCCAGGATGACATAACTACTAATTATGAGAGCCTCAATTAAGCCCCTGCTCTTCTCTTCAAAGTTTAAGCTCAGGGGCAGTGGAGAGAGCAACAGCCGGGAAGTCAGGAGGACTTGAGAAGCAAGGTCCTTGTGGTCTCTCTATCTGTATCATCAGCTCATGACCTGGAGCTTTGCATGTAGTTTGTTGAATGGACTTTCCCCCAAGTGGATAAAATCACGAAAAATTCCTAGGATCCCTGTTGCTCCAAGGCCCAGGGGGCCCATAAAAATCATAGTTTTTATCGGACTCCTTCTAGAACTGCACATGGGTCTTAGAGGAATGAATGCCCCACCCCCAGAGTATCAAAACTGAGTCTAGCGCTGAATATGAGCTTCCTAGGACAGAAGAATAACAAGTTCCAGCAAGCATTAGGTAGACATCTACCATGTGCTAGGAACTAGAGACACAAGACCAAAAGTGAAGCAGTTTTTGTCCCAAGGAGTTTACAACCTATCCGACAAAACAAATCTGTTTTTATAGGTATGTACAAAACAAATGAAGAGCTGGAAGTTTTGAAGGAGGAATTCGCAAGGATGTGAGGAGAGGGGAATCAGAAAAGGCCTCATGTGGAGCGTGGCAGTTAAGCTGAGTCTTAAAGGGAACTAGGGCCAGGAGGAGGAAGTGCCTTCTAGGCGGTGGGGACGGATAAAGCCTGAGGAAGGGAGCATCCAGAGATGGAAAGCGACTGGAGGGCAGCAAAGCCTCCACAAAGGGGAGTCATGTGTAACGAGGCGGGACAGGTTCATCGGGAGCCAGGTTGTGAGGAGCGGCAGGTGGCAAACTGAGGCTGTGATCCTGTTTTTGATCCTAGGATGATAGGGCCCGAAGTAGAAGCATGCCTTTGTGAGGGGAAAGAAGGGGGGGCTGTTTGGTAGTCCTTGAACGGGCTTTAAGGGCATGGGTTGAGGTGGTCCAGGCTGGCCCTGCCGCGGCCTGGCGTGGCTGCCCAGCAGAAGTACCTGCTTGAAGGGAACCTTAGGAAGACCCATTATGGGGGGTTAGTGACATTCTAGTACTTGGCTATGTACTTCACAAGAAAAGAAAAATAAACATTTTTTCAAAGGGATCTTTACCAGGAATGTGATGCTGTAGAAAACTGGTCTCTCTAAGCAGGCAGGTGGTACAATGGATAGAGCACTGAGCTTGGAATCAAGAAGGTTCATCTTCATGAGTTCAGATCCAGTCTTAGATGCTAGCTGAATGATGCTGGGCAAATCGCTTAACTCAGTTTGCCTCAGTTTCCTCATCCGCAAATGAGCTGGAGAAATGGCAAGCCACTCCAGGGTCTTTGCCAAGAAAACCCCAAAATGGGGTCATGAAGTGTCAGACATGATGGATATACAACAAAGATCTTCCTGGGTTTTCCAGCCTCCAAACCATTGTCTTTCAATTGTAGCATGGGAAAGTTGTATGGTCCTAGATTTGCAGGGAATTGAGAAGAGACCTCAAGAGGTTCCTGCTCAAATCCCAGGGAATTAACTAGGGACAATCATTCAAATGAAGAAATGGACTCTTGGGAAGATAGAGTCTCACATGGGGCAACTTAGGAAATCCTCTTAAAGAATGGATTGTGAAGGTGAAAGAAAAGTAAAGAATTATCAGTGAAGCCTAGAAAAAGTGATTTTGGAGAAATCCCCTTCCCAAAAGAAACATCCCACCCAAGTGACTGAAAATTGGCAAAAGAAACTTGCCAGAGGGAAAAGGGGCCCGGATTATAGCAAATACAGGAGAAACTTGGGTATGGCCTCAAGTCTTGTAGTGCATCAGAGAGGGTAAAGGAAGAAGAGATCCCAAGCATGCTATCTATGCCAAAAACTCCCTGAACAATGAAGTTTATATGGAAATAGACAACTCACAATGGAAAAAAACATGTATATATATAAAACGTGGGAAAAGCTTTAGATGCAATTAACTATTTAGCCAACATCAGACTCCATATTAGAGAAAAGTCCTATAAATGTAATGAATATGAAAGAATTGCATTTGGAGCTCCCAATTTAGTTAGCATCAGAAAATTCATACAGGAGAAAAACCCTATGGATGTGAAAAATAAGAGCAATCTTTCAGTCTGTGCTCATCCTTAGGCAGCATCAGAAAATTCACAGGGGAAAGAAACCATACAAGTGCATTGAATGTGGGAAAAGCTTCAATCAGAGCTCATTACTTATTCTACAGACTAGAACTCACACTGAGCAGAGACAGTTTAAGTGTCGGGGATGTGAAAAAACTTTCAGTCAGAGCTCCCAATTTAGTAATCATCACTGAATTCATTCTAGGCAGAAACTTGCAAATGTGATGAATGTAAAACAGCAAGTTTTCACAAATAATTCAGTTAAACAAAGGTATCTTATTAAATTCCTCATATTAATCATTAGCAATGTGCAAGTCACTGTGGTGAGAGGTAGGAATAAAGGGATGTACAGTAATTTGTTTCAAAGCCTAGGCAAAATGTGAGAAATTTGAAGAGAAAGATAATTTTCATTTGCCTGAGACACAGCTCCTACTTTTTAGTTATTTATAGTCAAGTGGAAAAGCTAAGAAACAAATGCAGATATCTATAATACAAGGCAGTATGTTAGAAGGCTCCTGTGCGTGAATTGAATTCCATTATTGGAGTGCAAAGTAAGGAGGGATTTTTCCAGCTGAGGTCATCAGGGAAGGGACCTTGAAGTAAGTAACATCTGAGCTAGATCTTGAAGGATAGCCAGAATTTTGTTTTGTGATAATAATAGTTCCTACCTCCCAGCCTAGTTGTGAAGATCAAATTAAATAGTCATTTAAAAGCACTTAGTACAGTACCTGGCATGCAGTGAGCACTATAGAAATATTAGCTAATATTTTTATTGTAGTTACATTTAGGTAAGACTTTCATAATTGCAAAAGTAGTTTGTCACCTCCCCTTGTCTCCTGTCCTTGAACAGGAATGGTCTTTTCAGACCAGTAACAAACAAATGGCATGGCAAATATGAAGTCCTCGCTTTTTTTCCTTGCCTATCAGCCCTTCTTTCTGCTGTGAAAGATGTTATTTATTCTAAATTGCCTCAGAATGCTGCTGAGTGACTTTGTGCTGTAAAGAGAACTGAAATGTATTTTTAAAAAAAACCTAGCTCTGTACACTAAAAAGTGGAGGGGGAGGAGAAAGTTATTGTAGAAGTAGAAATAACAAGATTAGGAAACTTACTGGATATATGGAGGGAGAAAACCAAGGTTATGAACCCGAATAGAATAACAGGAAGGATGTCATGCTAGAGAAAAGAATATGTTCTATTTTGGACAGGTGGATTTTGAGATGCCTTTAGGACATTCGGTTCATAACATCCAGTATCTAATTGGTAAAGCAGGTCTGCAGCTTAGGAGAAAGCTATATAAAGCTGCAGGATATAGGAAGCTCTGAATAGCCTATGCAGAAATGGTCATGGAACGCATGGCAGAATGCAGAGGGGACCAGGCCTTTGGGCACACTACAGTCAAGGGGCGTTTTGATCTAGCAAAAGACTGGCCGGCCTCCGAGGTAGAGAACGAGGAGAGATGAGCGTCAGGGAAAGCTGGGAGAGGAGACACTATCCCGAGAAGGTGGTCAGCAGAATTCGGTGAAGACTCGGGAGGGGGAGGACTGAAAGGGGCCCAGGAGGTTTGGCAGTGAGGGGATCACTGGGTAATGGTGGAGGGGGCAGTATCAGTTGAGTGATGAGGTCAGGAGCCAGGCTGCAGAGGGCTGAGAAGGGAGTGAGTGCAGCAACAGGTGTAGACAGCTGTTTTCAGAGAGAAAGGACAAAGGATGATAGTTGGAGGGAATGAGACTATTTCCTGAGATTTCTAGGTTTCGGGGGAGATTTGGGCACAATGGTATGTTGCGAAGGGAAAGGCTAAGCTGAGGAGGATTATTTAAGTAGGATTCATTGATTGATTAGCCCCTGTTAATTTTTTCCATAACAGCTGGGTCCCAATACTCAACTTCTTCCTTCCTCCCTCAGGACAGTGACCTAAACAGCTGCCTTTTTTAACATAAGATGCCTCTGACATCTCTGTTTTAGACTAGTTGCCAAGTGCTTTTTGTTCGTAGTATTGGGGAAAGGGAGCGGGGTTGGGGGAAGGGGTCTGGAGAGGCAAAGGATTGGACCAGATGGTCGGTGGCTAAAGACTCTCCAAGGCCCCCTCAGTTGTGGGCCCGGCCTTTATTCCACCATCTCAAGGTGTCATGCAGCTGGGCCTTTCTTCTCTTTCCAGGTGCTGATCCTCCTATACATCGCAGACTGGATGGTGCACTGGATGTGGGGCCGGGGCCTGGACCCAGACAACTTCTCCATCCCATACTTGACAGCCTTGGGTGACCTGCTGGGCACCGGACTCCTGGCCCTCAGCTTCCACGTGCTCTGGCTCATCGGGGACCGAGACACAGATGTCGGGGACTAGCTTCCACCTCGCCACCTCCATTGCCTTGTATTTGATTTTTTTCTTTTTGGTTTTCTCCCTATCCTCCTTTCTAGGACTTCACTTTGATATTGAATTCTCATTATTTTAAATGGGAATTTTTAATACTTCGAGCCGAGTTTGTACAGTGAGTATTTAGGAAGGCTAGATTGACTGAAACAAAACAGCATGAGTCAATTTTGAGACAATCACCAAGTGCAATTTCATGGTGGGTGCCTCCAAGCAGAACAGGAAATAGGGACAGGGGAGTCTGACCTCAGCAACCTATGTATTTGACTAATAGGGGAACCCTTTGTGGGTAGGCGCTGGGTTTTTTTGTATTTTTTTTTTTGGTTGACTGGTGGGGATAATAAAATTATCCCCTTATTTCCTTGAAAATGGGTCATAAAAAAGGAGCTGAGCGGGGACACAGCCGGTCCCTAGCCCTCTTTTCTTCTGCTGAAATCTAGCCGGCCCCTAAAGAGAGTGACATGGGTTAAGTTCCCGTTCCGGCCTGTCCCTCACGTTAGTTACCACCAGTAAGCTCTCCCACTGTTCTCTAATTGCCTAACACTCCCTGGAAGAAGCAGACAGTGGCTGGACACCCTTTGCCACACATTCTTCCACAAATACCCACATCCTCTCAGGGCTCAAACAACAGGCAGCACGCCCCTCCCTCCCTCGCCCCCTGTCCCTGAGTGAGCCCGGGGCTGGGCCAGGATCTGGTTCTGTGGCTGGAGAGAAAGTTCTACTTCCCCTCTGTGCTTAAAATCTCATGGAGTCAACTAATGGCTCTGTGGTTTCCTAAGCATCTCCTCCCCCCTGCCCCATTCCATTCCCAGTCATTTTACTTCTCAGCTTCTGTCTTAGAGCATTCCTTCATTTATTCATTTATCCAACAAATATTTATTGAGTACTTACTGTGTACAAATCCTGGAAGATTCACTTCCTCCAAGACCCCCCCTGGAAGTTGATTTTTCCCCCCCACATCATCATCTCTTTGCTACTTGCTTTGCCACTTCCTGTGGTCTCACAGACAGCACCTGCCTTTGAACTTGGTGTTGAGAGATGGCTTCTTCACCAAACTTAGTCTTCCCCTTTTTTTGGCGTTTGGCTCCTACCTCCTCCGAGCCCTGACCACAACCCCGGTGCCCAACTGCTTCCTCCATCAGGGTTTCTTGACTTTCTCCTGGGTGAATGCCCATGGTGGCCAGCAAGAGCCTACCTGTCCCTCCTCAGGCTCCCATCCCTTGATTCTTGGGATCCCGCCCACTGGGCTCCTAGAGTGAGTACCCAGGATTGCTAGTCTGGACCTTCCCCACTTGCTGCTGTTTTTCTCTGGAAGGAAACTGGGTTTCTCAGCATCTCCACCATGTATTGCTCTGGACCAGATCAGGAATCCGGGGAAAACACAATATACACTACTCATGCATGTCTGGATCTGGGCATTTGGATGCAGGTATTGCTCAGCTGCTTTGCTCTAGGGACACTCCACAAAATCTTCCTAGCCAAGAGAATAGTGGGTAAGGGAGAGACGAGTCTCATCTCCACTCCCAACTTCTACCCTCATCTCCTGGGTTTTTCTCTTAGGGGCTGCTCAGGCTGCAGCCCCAATCTCTTACTGATACCACTTGTCACTGGGACCTTCCACTGAATCTTCTGGAGCAAGCCTCTCTCTTTACTCCAAATCTTTCATCCTAAAATCAGACTCCTAGTGATTTCATGGTCATCTGTCTCCCCTGGGCTGTGTCCAGCAAAGCTAATTCATCACTGCTTGGACTTGTCTGCTCTGCTTCCCCTGCCTGACCCCTATCACTCTTTTGCTATCCTCTTCCTCTCTTCTCCACACAGACAGCAAGACAAACCCTCTCCAGAGCGCCTCCCTTCCCAGTTTAGCCAGTTGGCCCAACTCCTCTTTCCTTCATCCACAGAGTCCTGTTTGGGCCAGTGAGTGAACCCCTTGTCCCCTCAGGTCCTGGATATGTGGCCTCCTATGAGAGGGGAAGAAAGAGGGACTGTGGAGAGAGAGAATATCACTGAAAGTGCAAATGCATCCAAGATTTGTTTCCCCAACTGTGCATGTACTTTAGACCTGGCTGCAAAGGAGCAATGTTGGTTTACTCTTGTATTCTTAAAAAGTTCCAGAATTGTGTCTTAAGAGAATTATTTATAGTTGCTATAACTGAATTGACAAATGTCAACTTAACTGATAAATTATATTTGGTAAAATAAAGAGAACATTTATTTAGGTTGTGAGTGATTTACTTGTGTCTTAACCAGTAAAGGGGACTTTTGTTCTGAGTAGGAAAGAGACAAAATCAGCATCGAGTTGATGAAATGTCAAATAATAGACCAGAAATTCAGGGAGGGGGCCTGCACTGCTAACACAGATAGCAAGAAGGAATCATTTTCTCCATTTTACAGATGTGGAAAAATATCCAGAAAAGTGACTTGCCTACAGGCATACGGTTAAAAAATGTTAAGGTAGAGATTTGACGTCAAGTCTAAAGACTGCCAAGTGGAAGTGGTCTTTGTAATGCAAATCAGCAGAACCTAAAGTTCACTGGACACCAGGAATTCAAAGAACTCTGTTAGTAAGGAAAGAACATAACTGGTTGATGGGATCTCCTAAAGCTGTTAACTTGGACTCTGTAGAGTGTTTCAGCCCTGCTTTTTAGAAGCTGGAAATCTGGGTCCAGAAGCTAGCACTCAGAGGAACTAAATGATTTGCCCCCAGGAAACGCCCCAAGGAGCAAATCCATGATGGCAGAATGGAGATGAAAACCAGGGAATCCTGATGTCAGAGCCTTGGAGGTATAAGGAGTGGAGTGAGAGTTGTCACCTTGTCCCCCTGAAGGAGGAAATCACCTTCTGAGTTAGAAACCACTCACGTCTGGCCTTCCGCACTCCCCAGCCCCTTCCAGTTAAATGGCCGGAGAGCTAATCTGTAAGGGCCAGAGCAGATTATCTGACTCCCCTGGCCCAGGAGAGGCCACCTCCTCCCTAAATCCAAGTACATCAGTATGCTCCTTTATTTTAAGACACCGTCATTTGTTATCTTGGAGAGATGGGGTGATCACTGTTTTGTCAGATTAAAGAGTTCTCTGTGGCTGTCTTGAGTCTCAGAAATTTAAGTTGAGCCATGATGCTGCTGCTAGAAATTCTCCCCATTTCCTCTTCAACGGGAGGAATTTTCCCATTTGCAACCCTTTTTGCCCCAAGAAATTTTAATACAACCCCAGATATATATGTATGTATGTGAATCAAACATTTGCTGATAATCATAATTTCACAACTCTTGCACTGCAGAGGGAGGAAAAAAAGAAAATACTGGTGAGAATAAAGCAATGAATTAGGAATCAAACACATCCTTCTCCTGCCTTTCCATTGTGTCAGCTAACCTGTCTGCCCCCAGTTTCCTTCTCTGAGATAAGGATGAGATTTCCTGCTTCTATTGACTTCTTAGTATGCTGTATACTAAAAAATGGCCATCATGAGATACCCTCATGCAACTCATATCACTGCTAAGTGCTATCCAAACAGGGTCAAATGTAATTGGGAAATATTTTATAAAGTAAAATTACAATAAAATATTAATGTTACATTTTAAAACTAAGTCAATGTGTAGCCCACAGATCTTTATGTATAGATTAGTGACCCCTATTTCTATTAGAATTTAACATGACTGCTGGACATAGAATCTCATTCTGTCCAAGGAAGGCTCGACAAGTTATAGTTGGGAGACTAACAGTGGTACTGGCCAGGCTAAGTTGGTCTTGCCAGAGCAGGAAAAAAACCCAAAACAATAAATATACCAAAAAAAAAATACCTAAGACAAGATATAAACATTGCAACCCTTTCTGGAACTGAATCATCATATTCTCTGAAGAGTCAGGTTTTCTGCCATTAAAAATAGCATTTATAGGAAGTGATAGTCAATGAGTTAACAGCCTCAGAGCCACTAAGATTTGACTCCTATCCCTGACCCATACCTAGCTGTGTGAACTTGCACTTGAACTTTCACTGCCCTAAACAACTCTTGAAATGCTAAGATGCCAGCCTGCATTGGTAAAGGAAGTTTCCTCACCCAAGAGTTCCTATACTAAAGAAATCACATATCCAGTCTCTATCTCCATTGGCTAACACTTAATAGCTCCCCTTCTGACCTGGTATTAGTACCATGAGTTTAAAAAAACAACACAAAACAAGAACTAAAGACCCAGTTCAAGGACAAAAAAAAAAAAAAAAAAGAACTTGGCAGGTGTTGCTGAGACTGGAAATGTGCATCTTATTCAAAAAAATGGGTGAGGGGTACTAAATAAAAAGAGTAAGGTGGCGAGATGGCTGAGTATCATTGTATATTAAGAAGTGATACCCATGAGGAAATACAGGAGCCAGAAGGAAGAATATTTAAGGGAAAAGCATCAGAGCCAGAAATAGTATTCACATGATTTTTAGCATGTTCTAGAGCAGGACTTCCAAAGTTTTCCCACTGACAACCCTTTTTTGCCCCAAAAGTTTTAACACGATTCCAGGTATATATAGTTATGTAAAATAGGTATGTGAATCAAACATTTTCTGATAATAAATCATAATTTCACAACCCCCGCATTCAGTTATGTGACCCCATAGGAGGTCACGAGCCACAGTTTAAGAAACTTTGTCTTAGAGAACACCTGGAAATAGAGAATAAGTTAAGGAATGAGAATTCCCCTTCCCATCAAGGAGCTGTGTCAGTGATGGGGTATGCAATCAAGCAAGCATAGGATAGAACTGTCTCTCTGCCCAAAGCAAATAAATTAATAACCCCTTAACATGTCTTAATGATAATTTCTTCTTTAAAAGATGAAAGGAATAATAGAAGGAATTTCAAAGAACTTTAGGGTTGGAAGAACAGAGGTCATCTAATCTGATCTCTCCCTCAGTTTCTTCATTTGTAAAGAGAAAATAATAGCACCTACCTCCCCAAGTTATAAAGATCAAATAATATACATAAAGTGCTTTGTAAATGTTAAGGCATTATTTACATAGTGGTTATTTTTATTATTGCTAGTCCCTATTATCCTGAACAAGAATCTATCACCAACATTCAAGCCCCAGGCTTTGCTTGAAGACCCCTACTGAGGAAGGACCTCCTCCTAAGTAGCCCATCCCACTTTGGGATATCTGATAATCAGAAGATTTTCTCCCTGGAACTCAAATTCATATCTTTGTAATTCCCTTTAGGACCAAGAAGAATAAGCCTAATCCTTCCACATGACATCTCTTCAGATACTTGAAGACAGCAATTATAGGCTCCCTAAGGATAAACCTTCTCAGTTCTTGTAATTGATCCTCATAAAACATAAACTCAATCCCTTCTCCATTCTGATGATACTTCTAGGCTTATCATTCATTATCCTTCCTACAACATGACACTCAGAAATGACCACAGTACTTTAGACATCATCTAGCCAGAGCACAGTAGAATGGGATATGGTCCCCTTTTAGATTTCAATATTAACACTTTCTGTTAAAAAAAAATGTTAAAGGATTTCTTTTGTCTTTACATCACTTTTATTTCAAAACATATCCTACTCTGTGAACTATCTCTTATAACAAAGAAGAAAAGGAGGGAAGGAAAGAAAGGAAAATCAACAAAACTAACCATACATCAGTCAAGTATGACACCTAGAGTCTTCTACATACGCAAAGAAGGAAGGAAAATACATTTTTCATCTTTTATTTTTTTTTGGAGGGGGGGACAAGCTTAGTCAATGAATGTCTGTCTTAACAAAGCCTGAGATCACATTAGTTTCTTTGTCAACTATATCACACACTGGACTATTCTGAGTTTGTAGTGCACCAAAAACTACAGAACTTCTGGAGACAAATTTATTTCTAGCCATGCTTCCCCCAGCTTGTATTTTTCAAGTTGGTTATTCAACCCAGGTGTTAAATTTTCATTTATTAGATGTTAGCAAAATATTCTAGCTTACAGAACTTTTTTTTGGATTCTGCACCATTCCCTTCCACCTTTGATAAGCTTGCTATCTATAAATCTTCCAATTTCTAGTATGGATCTAATTCTCATCAACAAAGTCCTTTACTAGAGTGAAATAATAAGAACCCTGGGAATAAGTTAGTATGCCATCTTAGAATTTGTGATCTAACATTGTAGATGGCAACTACAAGATTATATAATGATCAATTCTGATGGATGTGGCTCTTTTCAACAATGAGATGATTCAGGCTAGTTCCAATGATCTTGTGTTGAGGAGAGCCATCTATACCCACAGAGAGGACTATGGAAACTGAGCGTGGATCACAACATAGCATTTTTACTCTTTTTGTGGTGGTTTGCTTGCCTTTTGTTTTCTTTCTCACTTTTTTCCTTTTTGATTTGATTTTTCTTGTGCACCAAAATATTGTATAAATATGTATGTATATATTGGATTTATACATATATTTTATCATGTTTGACATATATTGAATTACTTGCCATCTAGGGGAGGAGATGGGAAGAAGGGGGAAATTTTGGAACACAAGGTTTTTCAAGGGTTAATGTTAAAAAATTATCCATACATATATTTTGAAAATAAAAAACTTTAATAAAAAAATTGTGATCTAAAAAGAAAGGAAAGTATAGGCTGATATGCACTGTAAATTTTGGGGAAAGCAACAAGCAGCCTTCAGAGCATTACAAAGAATTATACATTCCCACAGCCTAACATTCTTCTGGGGAAGTCAGTCCAGTAAATGGGAAGCTCTCAAGAATTTTCATTCTAAAGATACAAAAATAGACAATTACAAAAAGAATGGAGAGGGGGAATTGTCTAAAAAGACTACTTCTTTAGTTAGATTCAAAGAAATGGTAGAATGAGGGAAAATAATTTGCATCCATATCACTGATGAAAATCTAATATAACTAATGTGGAATTGACATATATAAGGCCAAGAATTCTCCAGTACATAAATGCTCAAAGGATAATCAACAGTTTTTAAAAGATTAGCATTTATTATTTGGAAATTATTTGTAAATGACCTCATGAAAACACTTGCTTCAAATAATTAATAATAAGAGAAGTACAAATTAAAATAACTGAAGATTTTACCTCATTTCATTCATCTTTGGCAAAAAAAAAAATGGCAACAGTTAATGATGGTGAAACTATGGGAAGACATATTCTCTCACTCTAGTTGGTGGATCTGTGGAATGACTCAACTATTTTGAATTTCAATTTGGAATTATGCAAAAAAAATAATTAAACTGTTCATACCCTTTGATCCAGAAACCATTCTATTAGGCAATATATTCTTAAGGAGTATACTTTCTAATGGGAACATAAATAAAAAGTATATGGAAGGCAATCTCAGAGAGAAAGACAGTAGCAGCTGGGAAGACTAGGAAAGACAAACAATACCCACTCTCAAAGAGCTTACTTTCTAATAACACAATTTTTTTAACGTTATTGTAAAAAAAATAGTGAATATCTGGGAAAAAAAAGCATTGATTACTAAGAACTAACATATCTACCTCAGGAGCAAATAATGTCAGACCAACCTAATTTCCCTCTTTTTATAAGGTCACTAAATTGTTAGACAAGAGAAATACTAGGAGTATAATTTACATTGATTTTTTTAAAACAAATTTTCATTTCTATATTTTGCTTTTATTACATCATTTCTCAATACATCTTTCTCTCTTCTCCTACCCAGTGACCTAGCACTTTTGACAAATGTTTTTAATAGAAAAAAAAAGTAATTCAGCAAAGTTAATCAATATATTAGCCATTTCTGATAGCATATACAATATTTCATACCCATAGTGTCTATCTTTTCAAAAGAAAAAGTACTTTTTTTCCATTTCTTCTTAGGGGCTAAACTTGATCATCACATTTATATGGTATTCAGGGTTGGTGGAATGATTGGTCGTCTTTCCATTTACATTGTTGTAGTCATTTTATACATTGTTTTACTGGTTCTGCTTTCTTCGCTTTGTGTCAATTAATGTAAGTCTTTCCATGCTTCTTGGAATACTTCATATTAATGATTTTTTGACTGAAATAATAGCCCATGTCATTCATCTTTACCTGGATCTTGTCAGAGCATTTTATGCTCTGACATAAAATACTTTTATGCTATTTTTATGGAAAAGATGGGACATAAAAAAATTGGGTGCTGAAGATAACATGGTTAAATAACTAACTACAAACAAGATGAAGAGCTTGGCCATTAATGTTGTAAGATCTTAAAAGTCTTTTCTTGACACTATGTGGTATTAGTGGTATAATGAAAAGAATATTAGATTCATATTCAGAGGATCTAGATTCAAATTCTAACTTTGTTACTTAATACTATGTAACTCTGGACAATCTTTTAATCTCTCTAGGTTTCAGTTTCCCCATCTATAAAATAAGCAGATTGGATTAGATTATTTCTAAGGTTCCTTCCAACTTTAAATGAATGATCTGTGGTTTTTGTCATTGATTTAGACAAAGGCATAGAGAGTTTATTTGGAGTCTGAAAGAAGAATACCAAATCATACATTGCAAACCCTGTCCTGTGCTTGAGAAATAAAGGCATATTTGTACATAGTACATTTTTTTCTGCATCTTGCAGATTTTTTTTTCCAAAGTAAGTGACTCACTTGTCACTCTTAGATTAAGGTTTTGTGCTGGATGACCTGTAAAATCTCTCATTCTTCCGAGATGTTGTGCTCTAGACTTGCCCTCTCTCCACACTGACCAAAGCCAGTAAAATATGCAGACTAGACTTGGCCTAGGCCCTACCACATTCATCTGCAGGCCTAGGCCTGTCACTTGGCTTGAGGCATTAGTCAGGAGGAAAGTCCTTGGCTGAAAGCTCTATGAATCTGCCAGCCTCCCTCTAAGGAAGGTTTCTTGGGCTTCTTGCTGGAAACTGCACCACTAGGCCCTTGACACTTCACCAAGCTGCCTTCCCCTCCCCAGAAGTCCCACATATTCCAGGGCTTGGTTACCAACTCTTGGAAGGGCCTGAGTCAGCCTGGTTCTGCTCTGGTGCCCTCCCTTCTTGCTCCTACTTCTGTCTAAGCTGCAAAGTTGGCTAACAGAAAGCCACGAGGTCCCTTGTCAATCATTTCTAAAAGATTTTGTGTGCTTTATAATTAGTATTTCACTGAAGGGATGGAGTAGGATGGGATAAGGCAGGAAGGATGAGTCCAAAGGGCTTCCTGAGACCATCCCCTGCTCCCTAGGAGAATTAATTCACTCGGGGTTGGAACTCTGTCCAAACATTTATCTGGCATGGATGTGGTTGTAGTCAAGACAAACAATGAAGGAAAAGCCAAGAAGCTGGCTAGAATTAATGAAAAACTTATTGGTGAGTGATTTACCGAAAGGCAGAACAAGAATGTACTACCCTAAAGAATTCATTTTGTACTGGTGAAAGGAGTATTCACTAGAATGAAATTGTGGATCTCACCACACTTACTCCTGCAGCTCTGGAAAGTCAAGTTTCTAAAGGGGCAAATGCTATCATCTCAAGTGCTAGTGATAACTCCGTGTGTGATTATGCTTGGTACTTTTTGACACCAAAAACTACCAAGCACAACCCAAACAACATAGCTGACAAATTCTCAACAATGTATTTTCCTATTAACAATTAGTAAATACAATTAGCTCTTAGAAAATGAATTTAATAAAAATGAAAAGAAGAAAAGGATACAAAGACCACCTGGGGCATATTTTACAAATAGCCACAGAATCCTTGGGCAGGG
The DNA here is from genome assembly GCF_048593235.1 of Sminthopsis crassicaudata. Classification (NCBI taxonomy): domain Eukaryota; kingdom Metazoa; phylum Chordata; class Mammalia; order Dasyuromorphia; family Dasyuridae; genus Sminthopsis; species Sminthopsis crassicaudata. Next base: position 102,520,510 of record NC_133620.1, on the reverse strand, counting down.
GGAACAAATTTACAGTGGTAGCAAGATACCTGCATGGGGAATATATGTGGAACACAATTCATAATTATGGAATTATGGGACTATGTAGTCCTTTCTCCCTCCAGAGAATGCTCACAAAGTTTGGGACATGAGATGGACTGTGATTTATCTGGGCCTGTTCCTCACAGGGCATAGCATTCCTGCAGGATGAGTCTGCTGTTGGGCTGAACCAGAAAACTCTTACCACTCCTGAGCTGGCTCCTTACACAGTGTGACATCGGTGGCATGTTGATTCAATTGGACTCCACAGACTCACTCTTTGATAAAAACTGTTATATCCCATCACATCCAGCCTCAGGCTCAGCTGGAGTCCTACTGTGTTCTTTCAGAAAGAGCAGGAATTCTTTGTGTAGGACTGTCAGAAGCCTTTCCAGGCTTGCTCCCTAAGGGCCTCAGCTCTGACGATTTGACATCTCCCAGACAGGGGGTAAGAGATAGAGAGCTTTTCATCTTCTTAACAATTCTTCCTGATTCAGGGCTGGGGAGGGAACTCATCCTCACTGAAGGTAATTATACCAGCACATCTCTCCCATTCCTGTCTGTTCTTACATAAGTAAGTTGGCTGAAGACAAAGGTAATGAGCGTTTCTTGGAGAAGAGGAGACTAAGTTCATTGTCTGTAGTGCTCTTTTTAAAAAAAGAAATTTCTGTTTATTTATTTAACATTTTTATTTTCCCCAGTTACATGTAAAACAATTTTTTCACATTTGTTTTTAAAACTTTGAGTTCCAAATTCTCTCTCTTCCCCCTACTCCCACTCCCCACTGATAAGGCACATGTGAAATTATACAAAACAGTTCTATAAAAGTCATATTATGAAAGAAAACATAGCTTTTCTCCCCTCCCCCAAAAAAAACTCAAGAAAAATAAAGGTGGTTTTTTTTTTGTTGTTTGTTTTTTGTTTTTAACTATGCTTCAATCTGTATTCAGATACAAAGAGTTCTTTCTCAGGATATGCAGAAAAATTTTTCATCATAAATCCTTCAGAGTAATCTTGACTCATTAAACAACATTATTATTACTTGGTACATAATACATTTCACTTTGCTTGAGGTCATGGAGAATTTTCCAGGTTTTTCTGAGAGCATCCTGCTCATTATTTCCCAAAGAACAACAATATTCCATCACAATCACATATCACAATTTATTCAGCCATTCCCCAATTGATGGGTATCCCTCAATTTCCAGTTCTTTGCCCTGAGAAAAAAGTTGCTGCCTTTTTTTTTATGAGCTCATCAAAGACTCAGATACACATATCTGATTTATACCAAAATGGCATCATGCTAATATTTATTTTTGTCAGTAATTAAAAACTTTTTATTATTATTCTGAACTTGACAAATTACACAGACCATTCCCATGTACAAAGATGAATAGAAAAAGAGGAGGTAAGGAAAATCACCTTTCATTGTTCCTATCTTTATCCTTTATGATCCTCAATTCTGCTCCAATCTAAAGGGAGCGCACTCTTACCAGTGACAAGAGTTAGCTGGAAGGGATATTATGAATTCCATTTGGGAAATGTTAAGTTTTAGTTTATGGTAGAACATTCAAGTGGAGCTATCCCATAGACAGTTGGAGATATAGATTTATATTTAATAATAAGAACTCCTTCCACTAATGATCAAAATCCATTCAAAACTTAAGTCTTGATCATGACCAAGTAAGTAGCAAAAATCAGAGATGCCACTGAAATCCATCACTGCTCTCTTAATGTCATAGGGTCTCTCTCAGACTGGTCATGCTCCATTGCTCTCTTGGCTATACTTCTTATTCTTTGGATTTCATCACCTTCCATGTAACCCTTGTGGTTACATTGTTTCCCTCTGCTTTTCAGCTACCTTTTATATATTGACTTCCCCCAACAGAACAACCATGAACTGGATCTAGCACTGAATAATGGAAAGGAAGCAGATCAGATTGGATTTGAGAAATAAGGAGCTGGTGTGGTAGTGGGCCCCAGAGAAAATTCTACTTATAGAACGTGTATTTTATCTATTAAGGATTATGATTTATTCTCCTACTAGATGTATGCTCCTTGAAAATAAAAATTATATTATCTAATTTTTGTGCTTTTTTCTCATGCTTGGCACAATATTCTATTACAGTGGTCCTCAGACTTTTTAAACAGGGGGCCAGTTCACAGTCCCTCAGACTGTGGGAGGGCGGGACTACAGTAAAAACAAAACCTCACACTCTGTCTCCGCCCCTCAGCCCATTTTCCAGAACCCCTGCAGGTGTATAAACATCCTCAGCAGGTTCATAGTTTGAGAACCCCTGTTATCTATACACTGATCATATGTAATAAAGGCTTAATAAACAAATGAATGAACACATTTAGCCTGGGCCAAAGACAAAATTGGGTTCCTCAGCTTTGGACCAGGGACAGAGGTGGCTAAAGAGGTTGCATTAGCTTGGGATTTAATGTGATGAATGCAAGAAACTGTCAAGGCAGATGTTATGTGTAGTTTCCATATTAGTGGGCCAGAGAGAATGAGAAAGGGAAAATGTATTTATTCGGGGATGAATTTTTAAACCTTTAACATTATTTCCATGTCTGCTGTTAATAAAGTTTTTTAACAATGAAATGTTATTAGAATGCTTTATTAACAAATAGTAACTCAAAGATCAGGTGATATCATGCCCACAGAGTTAGTAAGCTTTCTGACCCATAACCAGTATTCTTCACTCTGCTCTTTCTCTTTTTTTCTTTTTTCCTTCCTTTCTGGCCCCTGGCCCCAGATGGCTCTGGAAGGAAAGGAGGCAGGTGACTCGCCCTCACTTACATCCCATTCCCTTGCTTGTCGCCTCCCTTATTCGAAGGCCATCTTTGAGGATGGAGGACAAGCAACAGCAGCGAGGCCCTAGGGCATCTCCACAAGGAAACCGATTCACACAGAGGTGACTGTGGAAAGCGCGGGACTCCTTCACTAAGGACTCTGGGGATACTCATAGTTAGGAGATTGGATAAGCAAGAGGAAACGAAGAAAAGGAACAACTGGAAGGCAAAAAGGATGGAGTCATGAAAGGCGAGAGGAAAAGGTTTCCAGGGAGGACGGTCAAGGTATCGAGTATCTAAGAAAGGTCAAGGAGAGTGAGCACGGGAAAAGGGCCGTTTGAAAGGGAAGGAGATGACACAGTCTGTCTAATTTAGGGAGCTGACTCAGGACGGACTTATCCAGAGTAAATAGTAATTTAGTAGGCTGTAAAAAACAATGATTATCTTTAGAGTCGGTTTCACCGCGGCTTTGGGGCTCGCATCCTCTAAGCAGAATCCGTTCAGTCATGCGCTTTCTCTTCTCAGAGGTCTGGGATGGACAGAAGTGTGTCTCACGAGGTGCAAGCCCTTTCCAGGAGAGACGCTGCGCTTTCATTAGAATAGAGACCGTGGGGGTGACAGAACTCCCTGGTCTGTCCCCTCTCTGACTACTGACTCCTCAGAAAATCCGTGTTAAAGGAAGTGGTCATTTCGGCTGAGTTCAGTGAAAATAAAAGCTCCATCTTCCCCGCCCCCATTCGAGTTTACGGACCCTCCCCGGCTCTCATTAAAAGCTCCAGGCTTTGGTACTAGACATACAGACCCCAAAGAAGTTCTACGAGCGTATGGGAGTAAACGAGAACTTAACGGCGTGGGGACCGATGCTCTCTTCACTTTCGCTACGTTATTTTGCACTTAACATCCAAACACTCTGGAATGTAATTTTGCACAAACGCTCCGGCGTTCCCGGAGAAGCACAGTGTAGGAATTTAGTGACCCAGGCCGCTAGGAACCTTCAGCACAAGACTACATTTCCCAAGAGGCCATTCGGGCCAGCAGCTCCTTTGTTGCTTATTTTCTATGCCACGGGGGTGCTGGGAAATATAGTCCTAAGAGCTCTCTCGCACGTGACGGGCGGGGGGGCAGGAGAAAGGGTTTGTAAAACTTAAGACTTGGATTGGGACTTGGGTTTCTGGAAGCTGGTCACTTCCCTTCTGCGTTCGGATCACCGCGGGTCACGGGAAATCCATGCCCCGCGCTTCCGTGGGGACCCGGAGTTAGCCAGGGTTCGGCCCTTGACTTGGGGGACTCCGGGGAAGCCCCGCGGGGGTGGGGTGAGTCGGAGCATCCTCCTTGGCCCGCGGGCCGGGTCGGGGGCGGGATGGTGTAGAAAGGAGGGGTCAGCCGGGGAGCCTCTGCCCTCCGCGCCCCACCCAGGAAGCGTCTGTGAATGACTGAAAGTTTCCCTTTTTTCGCTTTCCCCTCAGTGGGAGCCCCGGCGCGGTGAGCGGCCAAGTCCGAGGAGATCGCGTAACTTGCGGACTTTCCCTCCCGCCCTCACCCCCGTGATTTCCCGTCACATCTTTCCCTCGGGCCGGCCATGGGCAGCCGCGACTACCTGTTCAAGGTGCTGGTGGTGGGCGACGCCGCCGTGGGCAAGACGTCTCTGGTGCAGAGGTACTCCCAGGACAGCTTCAGCAAACACTACAAGTCCACCGTGGGAGGTGAGAGCCGGCCGGGCGGGGCCAGCCGCCGCAGCCCCCGGCTCCGCGCCGGGGCGGGGGAAGGGCAGGGTCCCAGGACCGAGGTGGGGATGGGGGGGGGGAGACTGCTCCCCTCAGCTCGGCTGATGAAGGTGAACCTCCGAGGAGAAATTGGAGGGGGGAGGGGGGGCGGCTCAGAGCAGAGGCTACCTTTTTGCGTCTGACTTTACCTCCGGGCCCAGGCTTTTCCTGGGGTCCTCTCCAGTTTTCGGGGCCAGACCGCTTTATTAATTTCTATCAGGGAATGAACAGGACCGCCGAGCTGCTTTGGGAAAGACTGGCAAACTAATAGCAAGAGCAGCATACTTTTAGATAGCGTCTTTCTCGCACTAGAAGGTAATATACATAAGAGTAGGTAATATACATAGTGGTATCCCCGTTTTACCGACAAGGAAGACGGAGGTCAAATGCTTATCCATGTCCTGAAGTTAGGACCAAAACTCGATTCCAAAGCCAGTATATTCTTTCCACTTCCCCGAAACGTCTTTTCCCAGCCCGGGCTGCCGTCTCTGGTCCTCCGGGAGCATCGGAGAGAATCTCCCGCGGAAATGGGGACGGTCAGAGAACTGGAGGGAGCCAAGGAGACCGAGCAGACGTGTAGCATTCCTAGAAAGGCTCTCAAGAGGTGAGGGACCAGTGCCTTTGCTATAGGGATCAGTCATGACGTAATGAACCACCCTTCCCCCCCCCCACGGAGCCTCCAATTCCAGTCACAATTTGGCAAGTGGGGTTTAGCCGGGTATTGTCCAGGATATAGGACAGGGCTTGTTGGAGAGAGATACAACTCTCAGAAGAGGAGGACAGGAATAGAGTGAACACTCCCAGGCGGTTAATCTCCTTCTCCCTAGAGCCTGTGGACTCGAGTTGTGACACTGATGTCAGTCTTTTTTTTTTTTTTTAATGGGAAAAAATACGTGTATGGAACAGGCAGAAAAGGAGGCATTTCTTAGAATGTTGTTTCTGTTGAGGGACTTTTTTACACTAATTTTAAAAAATCATGAATAAATCATTCAGAATAAAATCTTGGTAGAACTTTGTATGTTTTCAAAGTAGAAGCAAGCAAACTGAGCATAAATTTTCATTTGCTCTGGGTGATTTTCTAGCTTAGCAAGTGTCTCTTAGCTTTGCTTCTTCTTGTTGTTTAGTTGTGTCTGACTCCTCGTGACCCCCTTTGGGGTTTTCTTGGCAGAGATACTGGACTGGTTGTCCATTTCCTTCTCCAGCTCATTTTACAGATGAGGAAAGTGAGAGAAACAGGGTAAAGTGAGTTGCCCAGGGTCACAGAGCTCCTAAGTGTCTGAGGCTGGATTTGAACTTGGGAAGAGAAGTCTCCCTGACTCTAGAACCTTGAAATCCAGCTGCCCTTAGCTTTGTTTGTTAAACATTTACTTACATGTGTGAAATAATACATTTTTAAAGGAGTTTCCATACCAAAAGTGTACATGAGTTCCCTGATGAACCCCAGTTTGAAAATAACCACGCAGTCTTAGTTTCTGACCCTATGTCTGTGTCTCTCTCAGAGATAATTGGGGTTCAGTGACTTGCCCAGAGTCACAAGCTAGTTTTAAGTGTCTGAGGCTGGATTTGAACTCAGGACTTATGATTCCAGGGCCACCGCTTTATCCACCGCAGCCTCTAACTGCTCTGAAGATAAACACAGTTATCAAGTAAAATTGGAGTGGTCACATATTGTTATTTGGGACAGGAAGCAAACCTGTGGTTTCACTGGGATAAGAAACTTTCAGGTCAGGAAACTCAAGGCTAAGTGACCTGCCCACTGTAGCATAGACAGTATATATCAGAAATAGATCTTGAACCCAGATTTTCCTGGATTTGAGACCAGCTTTCTAGCTACTATACTAGCTCTTTATCCATTATAGTTATCAACTTCAAATAGAAACTGATCCTGTGAGCTGCATATTGTCTTAGAAAATAAAAAAAATTAACATGATCTATATTGTATTTTTTAAACATTTCCCAATTACATTTTAATCTAGTTTTAATGCACTGGGAGTCTTGCAGCCTCTGAGTTTGACACTTCTACACTATATCATATTACCTCATATTATTATTAAAATATAATTTAATTTTAATCACATTAAAACAAATACACATTTCTGGACAGGGGTTTCTTCCCAGTGCATATCAGCTACTAACTAACCAATCAACAAACATTTATTTAGTGACTTTCTGGATGAAATAGTCCCTACTTGGAAAGAATTTGAATTCTTACCTGTCATTTTGCAGAAGATTGCCTAGAGCATGAAATAACAGGTAGAGGATGTCAGAAACTGAACTGAAACTGCCAGAGAAGATTTCTGACAAGGCTGGATTTTTATCCTCTATTTCATGATGTCTCTTCCATATATATTGTTGTCAATATGTACAGGATTCTGGTTCTGCCAATCTCACTTAGCTGGCTTTTTTCTTTCTTTTAAAATTGGGGTTGTAGAGAACAGGCCCTAACCCTGGACCTTAGCCTTGTTTATGAAAAGTACTAACATAAAACACTAAAATAAACAGACTCTGTGGCTAAACTATTGTCTTAAAAAAAGAAAAGTTTTTTTTTGTTTTGTTTTGTTTTTTGCCGCTTAGAGCCAAAATGATGGTATATAAAGCTTTCTTCCTTCTGATTCTAATTGCCAGTTAGTTACCCATGTTATTTGGACTGCCACTTTGGTGAAATAAAGCTTTGACTTAAAGCCCCTCTGAGTTCAAATCTGGTCTCAAACACTTACCATTTCCTAGCTGTGTGACCCTGGGCAAGCCACTGAACCTCAATTGTGAGAGAGAGAGAGAGAGAGAGAGAGAGAGAGAGAGAGAGAGAGAGAGAGAGAGAGAGAGAGAGAGAGAGAGAGAGAGAGAGAGAGAGAGAGAGAGAGAGAGGAGAGGAGAGGAGAGGAGAGGAGAGGAGAGGGAGAGGGAGAGGGAGAGGGAGAGGGAGAGGGAGAGACGAGAGGGAGAAGAAGAAAGCAGCGAGAGAGAAAGAAAGAAAGTAGAAGAAGAAAAGAGAGGAGGAGAGGAGAGAGAGAGAAAGCCTGTGCAAATTTTCTTACTCTGATTCTGAACCAAACAGCTCTTCTGAAGCAGGGTTAAGTAACCTATCCAGGGTCATATAGTTAGCCATTGAGCCACTCAGCTGCCCTGTACTGATCTATTTCTAATATGAAGTATTTGAGTATTTTAATTTTGATTGATTAGGTATCATTGCCCGAAGTGCCTGCTTTAAAGGGATGGCAAAGAAAAGCAAGCCAGGGGCCAAACAAGTTTCATCTGCATCAATTTTTGGCAATCCCATGGACATTTTTCCCATCCCATTATAGTTCCAGTCCTAGGTTTCCTGGTTCTTAATTGAAGAATACAGATAATAATAATTAGTGGTTGCTCCAATTTTTACTCAACCAGAAAATATAGTTCATATATTTAGAGAGCCGGAAGGGACCTCAGACACCATTTAATCCCCTAAATTTACAGATGAGAAAACCGAGGTCAAGAGAGAAGTAATGCCCAAGAGCATAAGAAAAGTAAGCAACAGAAGTTTGGTGTTCAAACCCAGGTCTCAGACTTCAAATCTGGCTCTCTTTCCACTGCACTACACTATCCATATTCAGCAATTCAATTCAGTAAGCACTTATTAGACACCTGCTATGTGCTGGGATTACAAACACATAACACTGCCGTCTGGGAGCTTCCTTTCTGGAGCAGGGGACCAAAGTGTAAACAGATTAGAAGACAGAAAGTGATTTTTGGTGGGTTACCAGGAGGGCATTAGGAAATGTCTTTTGTAAGAAGCAATGAGGGCCAATTATTGAAGGGAAGTTGGGGATCTTAGAAGTAGAAGTGGGGGGGAACAAAAGATCCTGGACAGGCAGCAGGATTGAGGCCAGTTTGGCCCTAGAGAGCAGGGTAAATAACATCAATCTGTAAGGAGAGGATGGAGTCATTTTCTGAAGGTTTAAAATGCCAGTGAGAGGAGTTTGTAATCTGAGAGGAAACTGGGAGCCATTGAATCTTCTCACCAAGGAAGGGATATGATGAAACCTCTACTTCTGGGTATCTCAGTTTGGCTTCTGTGCAAAAGACTGATTAGAAAAGAGACTGATCAGGCTAAAGAAAGCTCTGCCGGTGGTCCTGGCCAAAAGTGGTAAAGGGACGGTGACTGAGTGGGGAGAAGAGGGCAGGGACAAGGGACGCTGGGAAAGGGGATGGGGCTTGGTTACTGATTGACCAGAGGGGCATGGGAGAAGGAAGAGATGGAAATGACCCCAAGGTTGTGAACCTGGGGGGTTAGAAGGATGGCAGCACCCACAACACAAATGGAGGAGATTGGAGAAGGGTGAGTTTTGTATATGAAAGATAATGAGTTTGGGGTGCTTATGGGAAATTCAGGTACAGATGCCCAGGGGGCAGTTGGTGGCATCTGACTGAATACCACTCAGTAATTATCCCACATTTCCCCTCTCCTCTCTTATTATCCAATAATCTCATATATTTTTGAAGGCCTGATTCCTTCCTCTCTCTGTCTCTGTGTGTGTGTGTGTGTGTGTGTGTGTTTATGTATATATATATACATATATATATGTGTGTGTGTGTGTGTGTGTGTGTGTGTGTGTGTGTGTGTGTGTGTATACTTCTTTGTGTATATATTTCTATACTTCTCTCTCACACATGTTCTCTCTTTTACATTACACACATACACACACAAACACCCCCTAGTCCCTGAGATTTTAATTTTTTATTGGGATTTTGCAGTGGACTTTGCTCTGAAGGTTGTCCAGTGGTCTGATTCAGAAATGGTGCGACTCCAACTATGGGATATTGCAGGTGAGTAAGGAAAACAGTACCGTTGAGAGTAGGGATTGAGGAAGAAATCTGTTTTACTTGGGTATCTTCATTGGGAATGAGCCTGATGGCAAAAACCAGGAACAATTTTTTAAAACTGAAAAGCAGTGGAGGAGAATTTTTAGAAACTCAAAGACTTGTGAAATTGGAGACTTTATCTCTGAAATGACTGCGCTGACCTTTATTTCTGTGACTAAGTAAGATCCAATTAGGCAAGTGAGTATCCTTATCACAGCAGTCTGGCTGCCTCTGCAGTAATGAAGGAAATACTCCCTCTCCTGGTTTTTCATCTGTCAGAGGGGAAAAACAAGGCAGAATTGCTATGAGCAGCTGTGTGCCCCAGTGGAAATGGATTTAGGAGGGGAAGTAGAGGCCCCAAGATGGTCTCAAGCACCGCTCCTTTGATAACCATGATTCTCTTGCTTCCTACTAGGCCAGGAGCGCTTCACCTCCATGACCCGTCTGTATTATCGGGATGCCTCAGCCTGTGTCATCATGTTTGATGTCACCAACGCCACCACCTTTAGCAACAGCCAGAGGTGGAAACAAGACTTGGATTGTAAGCTCACACTGCCCAGTGGGGAGCCTGTGCCCTGCCTGTTATTAGCCAACAAGGTGTGTGTGTGTGAGAGAGAGAGAGACAGAGAGAAACAGAGAGAGACAGAGGCAGAAAGAAAGACACAGAGAGATAGAGACAGAGACAGAGAGACAGACAGAGAGGGAAGGGAGGGAGGAAGAGAGAGAGGTGAGAGAAAGGAGAGAGAGGCACAGAGACACACACACAAAGAAAAAGAGACAGACAAACAGAGAGAGACACACACAGAGAGAAGAGAGACAGAAAGAGAAGTTTACATTATCTCTTTATTTTTTGGAAATAATCATGTTAGGTGACTTGCCCAGGGTCACCTACCTAGTCAGTATCTGAGGCCATATTTGAACCCATGAAGATGAGTCTCCCTGACTCCAGGCCCAGCACTCTGGGCACTCTGGTGCCACCTAATACCCTCCCATATTCTGTTCTAGATAACAATTTAGGAAGGATGTTGATAGTGGGAATGTTCAGAGGAAATGCCAGTGACATAAAGGGCCTTGAATCCATGTGAGGAATAGAGAAGAAATTGGGACTACTTAGCCTGGAGAAAGCTGCCTTCAAGTGTTTGAAAGATTGTCATATAGGCGACAGATGACATCTGCTCTTTTTATCTGGAGGCAGAAATCAGGAGGAAGGGATAGCAGTCACAGAGGCAAATTTAGGTCACTGCTGTCCAGACATTTCCCTCATGGTTAGATCTGACCAGAATGGGCTGTCTTGGGAGGCTTTGAGGAAGTCTCTTGGGGAAAGAAAGGGCAAGTGACTGTCAGGCGTATTCTAGGGGATGCTCCTTCCCCCACACAGGTCAGATTAGATGGCTTCTGTAATCCTGATTCTAAAATTTGCTATTCTGGTCCTAGGAACCTTTCAAGTGAAGAAGAGAGTTTCCCTAGAAGATGTAGGTGCATTCTGAGTGTTGAGTCCATGGCGGAATTAATGTCATCATTTGAGTAATGTTTTTCTAACTAAACCCCATGTCTTCCTTCCCTTCCACAGAGTGACTTATCCCCGTGGGCAGTTACTAGGGACCAGATTGACCGGTTCAGCAAAGAGAACGGTTTCACTGGCTGGACTGAAACGTCAGTCAAAGAGAACAAAAACGTTAATGAAGCTATGAGGTAAGTGGATACCAATTCTTTCCCATTTCTTACTTAGGCATGCTGTTTCCCCTCATCCCCACCAGCTCTGTGCTTCCCTTGTGCCAGGGTACTCTGCAAGACAGGGATGAGAGGAACACATTAGAAAAATAGCTTCTCAAGATCAGGGTCTCTGTCTTTTTTCCATAGGGTTCCTATCACCTAGAAGACATCTTGCCTTTTTTTCTGGACAGTCATGATGATTTTAAAAAAATGATTTGGATGATTTTTCTCCTTTTCTGCTTCATTCTGCTCCTTAGTCTGATTTCTACTTTATTTCCTAGAGTCCTTATTGAACAGATGATGGCCAATACCAGGGAAGGCAGCACATCTCTGTCCACGCAAGGTGACTACATCAACCTGCAAACAGTCTCCACGCCTGGCTGGACCTGCTGTTAGTGGTGTGCAGCTTTCTCCTTACTTTGGACAAGGAAGGTCAGACCGAGTCTTGATTTTCCTTCCCGACCCACAGGGCTACCTGACTAAGAACTTGTGATCCATCTTCTACCAAAAACAGCAGCCTTGTTCCGTTAGAGCACTTTCTTCTGGCCAGCAGGGGGTCTCCCATTCTCAGACAGCACCTGTAAGTTTTTGTGTATATTTTTGCTGATGGATGTCTGAGTTACTCCCGTGGCACAGGCTGTGGGGCCCATAGGGCCCTCTGCTCTCCTTCTCCTAAGACTTGGCTGGAATGTTATTGGAGTAAGTGTAGATGGCAGACAGCGCACTTTTCATTATAATCCCAACTGTTCTTCAAACTCTCATTCCATGATGGCAATCCTGACTTCAGACCAAGAGAACAAAGATCAAGATACTCTCCTGCTGACCTCTTCTGTGGATAATTACTGTTGTTGTTCTGTCTGTGTCCTGGACTTTGTATTTAAGGGTCTCACTCTTCTCTGGCTACCTGCAGACTTGGAATAACTGTAGGAATCTTATGTTGCAGTTGTGGTTTTGAAAAGGCTCTGAAATCATGATGAGCTTTCTCTCTCCCTCTCCTTAATAGTGGTGGAGCTTTCAATCCAGCTGTCCTTTGTGAAGAGAGTATCTCTTCCTAAGTATGGACAGGGAGGAAATGACTAGGAATCTTTCTGAGGTCTTTTTACTCATGATACAAGAGTACAGTTGAATAAGCTGACTAGATAATGGGGAACCTGAGCTCACTCAACTCAGCAAAAGACACTGGCTGACTATGCTATGCGCCTCTTAGATAGAAGGGGGGACTTGGAAGTCCCCTGAGTCTGAGAGAAGAGTGAAACAAAGGGAAGGTGAGAAGTGAGCAAGAGCGGATTCTGAGGGGCTGCTTAGCTCTTGGTATAAAGTTTATAGCTAGAGAAAGGTTGTGTGGTTCTGGGAATAAGGTTTATTATATATGTAACATTAAGCACAAAAATCCCACGATTCTGGTTCAGGTCATAGTTCACCTCTGGATGTGTGGATTTTTCTGTAGGGTTGAAGTTTATGGAAATGATCTTCGGAGTCTTATCCACTCAGGGCTAAAGCTGAAAAATAGGTCACAGAGGTGAAAGTTCTGAACACAAAGACCAGGTACTAAGACAGAAAAGAAGCTAAAACCTTTCCAAGAGAAATTTAATCTGTTTAATACAACTTTTGTAAAATCCCTAGAGGCTTTTAAAGATTCCTTTAATGTTCAATAAATTTTGTTGAAATTTGTGAGGATTCCTTTTGTAATAGTATTCAAACAAGGTTTGTGACTGTGGTATTTTCAAGTAAACATCATGTAAAAGTCATTTTTTATAAAGGAGAAATTTATTTTAATCCATTCCATTGTCCTGAAAAATTATCAAATTGGAAATAAAAGTCTTATGTGCTCATTTAGTAGTTATCGATATTTCATGTGAACTTAAAATGCTTCCATATACAAGATCAATCTGGAGAATTATGAGAGTGGGAACATTTCTTAAAAAAAACCTTGAGAAACAAAGCCAACTTTCCTTGCCTTACCTGTTTACCCCCAGGTTACAAGTATCCCGATAATGTTCAGTAATTGGAATCTTTTTTTTCAACAATTATTTGGCTATTTAACATCAAACTCTATTATATCTTGCCAAAGTAGAATATGAAAATAATGCTTACTTTGCTTTTCTCTCCCATTTGCTGACACAGGATTTTTATCTGCTTTTCACACACATTGCTAGAGGCAGCCAGCTATTACTTCTTGGTTCTCTTACCCAATCAGTGTATATAATGTACTATTAGGAAAAGGATGGAAAGAATATTGCTCTAATATTTTAACTAATTAGTCTCCTTAATATTTTCCCTATCCACAAAAAAAAATGGGAGACAGTGATAATGCATGTAAGTAGAATTGGGTAAAGGAGAATTATAAGAGAAATGTGACTATAAGTCTAATAATATTCAATTATTTTGATGCTGCTTTCATGTCTGTAATATGTCATCTTCTCTCCAAGAGACTGTATTTAAGGCAGGGTACTGGCCATTTTTTGGCCACAGGAAGTGTTATTGCCACTTATGGACTTCTGAATCATAAAAAGTAAACGGGAACAATGAGCTAGGACACAGAAAGCACACCTGTGCCATGGGAAGAACTTTCCAAAGAAGGGCCAAACACAGGTGTGTATTCTTGGATCCTACCATGCCCTCAATTGCCTCCATCTTTCTGGAGGTTGATGCTAATCTTTTTGCAGATAGTGAATTCTTTTGACCAAAACAGTCAAACGCCCAAGTCAATATTTGTATTCTATCTGGGCATCAAGATCCTACTTCATTGGAAATCTTCAACATAAAGAAGATCCAACTCACTTCCAGTTGATCAATGATGGACAGAAATAACTACACCCAGAGAAGGAACACTGGGAAGTGAATGTAAATTGTTAGCACTACTGTCTATCTACCCAGGTTACTTATACCTTCGGAAGCTAATAATTAATGTGCAACAAGAAAATGGTATTTACACACATATATTGTATCTAGGTTATGTTGTAACACATGTAAAATGTATGGGATTACCTGCCATCGGGGGGAGGGAGTGGAGGGAGGGAGGGGATAATTTGGAAAAATGAATTAAAAAAAAAAAAAAAAAAGATCCTACTTCATGCCACAATTCTGCTAAAAACCAACAAGCTGACATTATTCCAAGATGGTTTCTCCAAAGCATTTTGCTTATTGCCAAGAAAAATCCTTTAATCGGGTATGTCTGGGTGACGTGTTTTTCCTTGATGTCTCCACAATAATTTCTATTTACCTCAGGTTGTAGTCACTCTGCCCAGAAGCTGCTATCCTATTTTTTCTTTCACTTTTAAAAGTTTGTTCTGCCTTGATGTTTCTGGGAAATGACCTGCACTTAAGATATCTGAGTCCATAATTGGAATGTTTCCTTAGGTCAGGAGAGTCAGAAACTCTTCTGTGGTATTATGTAAACTTCAGAGTGCCCCAATCAGACTTCACAAGAGAACAATTTTATTTTCCTTGCTCACTTTCCTAGAACAGAGGAAAAAAGAATTTTCAGTAGCCATGTAGGTGCTTTTAGCTATTAAAGACAAATGACTCCCACATCCTATGAAAGAATGAATAGCACAGCAAGAAAAAATATCTGTGGAGGAGCTGTCAGCATTCATCTTTGACTTTGATGTAAAAACTAAAGGCATATCCTATGCTTTGTTACCCTGTGCTTTTTGATTTTGATTTTTCTTAATAAATTAAAAAAAATCTTTATTTTTCTTTGGCTTTTTAACAATCTGAATTCATAGAATCAGAGAATCTAGAGATGAGTGGAACTTTAGAAATCATTCCATCCATCTCCCTTCTCATATACAACTTCTTTGTTTAACAAATCAGTAAACTAACCTATAATGGAAAAAGTGGCCTACTTTTAATACCTAACACATAGGTATTAAGTAGCAGAATAAAAAAAAAATGTTCTTGAGTCTTCTTATTCCAAATACAGTTTTCTTCCCATTACAAACTGACCTCATAAGCTGTAATTGAAGTGTTCTAATATATTAGCATACACGATGCTTTTCGAGGCAAAAAGGGATTCTTTGTAGGTCATAAGGTCCTCTAGAGGCTCCCTTTGGTGAAGGACAATATGTTGATTGGATCAAGCTCAGAATATTATAGAACCTTCCAAATAAGACCCATAATTATTCAAAGGAGTTTGATCTATACTGACTAGGTCAATCAGATATTGTTATTGTTCTTACTATGATATGCAGTTGTATAAACAGCCTCTAGAGCTTATCTATCTTAGATGAATAACAAATTTGGACCAGAATTGGATAAAAGAGGCTAGAAAATTCTATTTCAGTCATGGAGTTTTGACTCCATTTGGGGTTTTCTTAGCAAAATTACTGGATGTTTGCCATTTCCTTTTCCAGTTCATTTTACAGATGAGGAAACTGAGGCAAACTTGCCCACCATCACACAGCCAGTGTTTGAGGCCAAATTCAAACTCATGTCTCCCTGATTCTGAGCCTATGCAAAGTTCATTAATATCCTGGATATTTTCC
This sequence comes from Sminthopsis crassicaudata, assembly GCF_048593235.1. Classification (NCBI taxonomy): domain Eukaryota; kingdom Metazoa; phylum Chordata; class Mammalia; order Dasyuromorphia; family Dasyuridae; genus Sminthopsis; species Sminthopsis crassicaudata. The sequence continues at coordinate 102,504,891 of NC_133620.1, read as the reverse complement.
CTGAAACTATCTTTTTAATACATATATTGTTTTCAAAATGTTCTATAACTTTGTCATAAAATCTCACATATCTTTTCTGATCATCTAGGATTTTCCAAGTAAACCATCACATCAACAGAGATAATCTTATCTCCTTTTTTATCTATTACTTTAATTTCTTTCTTGTCTCATTACTGTTACTGGCATTTCCAGAACTATATAAAATAATAGGGGGGAGAGTGAGCATCCTTTCTTCACTTATATTTATTGAAAAAGGTTATGTCCCCATTGTACATGATTCTTGCTTTTAATTTTAGATGGATGCTTTTTATATTAAAAAAAAAAAGGTCTCTCTAAGCCTATACTTTGCAGAATTTTTAGCCTAGAGGAGTGTTTTTAATATGATTAATTATATTGATTGTTTTCCTGATGTTGTACCATTCTTGCATCTCTGATATAAATTTTACTCAGTCATAATGAATAATTAAAATAAATTTCTATCCCTGAAACTATCTTTTTAATACATATATTGTTCTCAAAAGGTTCTATAACTCTGTCATAAAATCTCACATATCTTTTCTGATCATCTAGGATTTTGTTAGAAATTTTCTTTAAAATTACATTAAAATATAAAATTGTATTAAAATTAATATTTTTAGTCAATGTTCTTAATGATGTTAGCTTATGGTTTGGTTTTCCTGGTTTTTAAATATCAGGATTTTGTGTCAAAAGGATTCTTAATTTTCGAGAATAATTTCTAAATATGGTCACTAACACTTCCTAGATATGTGACTCTGGACAAATTATTTAGCCCTGTTTGCCTCAGTTCCTCATCTGTAAAATGAGTTGGAGAAAGAAATGGCAAAAACATTTCAGGATCTTTGCCAAGAAAACTCTAAATGGTATCAGGAAGAATTGAACACAACTGAAATGACTCAGCAATAACATTAAAAGTTTCATCAAGGAAGTGGAAATCTTCAACATAAAGAAGAGCCAACTCACTTCCAGTTGATCAATGATGGACAGAGGTAGCTACACCCAGAGAAGAAACACTGGGAAGTGAATGTAAATTGTTAGCACTAATATCTGTCTGCCCAGGTTACTTATACCTTCGGAATCTAATGCTTATTGTGCAACAAGAAAATGGGATTTACACACATGTATTGTATCTAGGTTATATTGTAACACATGTAAAATGTATGGGATTGCCTGTCATCGGGGGGAAGGAGTAGAGGGAGGGGGGATAATTTGGAAAAATGAATACAAGGGATAATATCATAAAAATATAATAAATAAATAAATAAATAAATAAAGATTTAAAAAAAAAAAAAAAGTTTCATCAAATTCTCCTGTGAATCCATCAGGACCAGGAGATTGTTCTTTGGTAATTCTTTACAAGGAGTACTATTTCCTTTCCTGAGATTGGAGTATATAAAATCTCTGTCTAGACTTCTGATAATTTGAATATTTTATATTTTTGAAGGTATTCCACTGTTTCTTTGTGTCCTCAATTTTGTTAGTATATAATTGTAAAATATGTTGATTTTTAAAAGTCTAGTTTTGCTATGGTTTTACTTTATTCATTTGCTACTTTATTGATACAGTTTTTCTGCTCTCTTAATCAGAAGAGTTTATCATTGTTATTAGATTTTTTTCAAAGAACTACTTTATCATTTCTACGGGGGTTTTGTTTTCAATTAATGTTTCCCTTCAAATTTTAAATATTTCTTCTTTTGTGCTTTTTTTTTTGTAGGTTGTTAACTTTTCATTTGCATTTTTAGTTTATTAGTGCTCTTTTTTTCTATTTTATTAATGTGTGTTTGTAAGGATATGATTTTGTTCCTGAGAAGTACTTTAGCTGTATCTCAGAAATTTATTATGTTGTGTCATCATTATCATTTTCTTTTACATGATTGTTAATTGTTTCCATGATTTGTTCTTTGACCTACTTTTGACTTAATATTTCATTGTTAAATCTCCATATAGGTGTTTATCATTTGTTTGTGGTCCCTGAATCAATTTCTGGTTTTATTGCATTATGGTCTATAAAAGATTGCCTTTTTTATATTTGTTTGCAATATCTCTGTGCCCTAGTACATGATCAATTTTTCTAAAAGTTCCATGCATAATTAAGACAACTCTGAGATACCACTACACACCTGTCAGATTGGCTAAGATGACAGGAACAAATAATGATGAATGTTGGAGGGGATGTGGGAAAACTGGGACACTGATGCATTGTTGGTGGAGTTGTGAAGGAATCCGGCCATTCTGGATGGCAATTTGGAACTATGCCCAAAAAGTTGTCAAACTGTGCATACCCTTTGACCCAGCATTGCTGTTATTGGGCTTATATCCCAAAGAAATACTAAAGAGTGGAAAGGGACCTGTATGTGCCAAAATGTTTGTGGCAGCTCTTTTTGTAGTGGCTAGAAACTGGAAGATGAATGGATGTCCATCAATCGGAGAATGGTTGGGTAAATTATGGTATATGAAGGTTATGGAATATTATTGCTCTGTAAGAAATGACCAGCAGGAGGAATACAGAGAGGCTTGGAGAGACTTAAATCAACTGTTGCTGAGTGAAATGAGCAGAACCAGAAGATCACTATACACTTCAACAACAATACTGTATGAGGATGTATTCTGATGGAAGTGGAAATCTTCAACATAAAGAAGATCCAACTCACTTCCAGTTGATCAATGATGGACAGAAATAACTATACCCAGAGAAGGAACACTGGGAAGCGAATGTAAATTGTTAGCACTACTGTCTATTTACCCAGGTTACTTATACCTTCGGAAGCTAATAATTAATGTGCAACAAGAAAATGGTATTTACACACATATATTGTATCTAGGTTATATTGTAACACATGCAAAATGTATGGGATTGCCTGCCATCGGGGGGAAGGAGTAGAGGGAGGGAGGGGGTAATTTGGAAAAATGAATAAAAAAATAAAATAAAATAAAATTTAAAAAAATAATAATAAATAAATAAATATTTGGACACATCAAAAAAATAAATAAATAAAAGTTCCATGCATTGTTGAGAAACATATATATTCTCTTGCTATGAGATTTGAAAGATGCCTTAAGTTTTTAAACTCATTTCCACAATAATTCTTTCAATTTCATATTTTCCCTTTTGTTTCTTTTTTTAGACTCATCTAAAACTGAGAGAATATTGTATTCTCCTGCCACTATATTGTGTTATTGTCTATGACCTCTGGAAGTTCAAATAATTTTTCTTGTGTCAATTTGTATGCTAGGCATTTGGAACCCATAAGTTTATTACTGATATTGGTTTGTTATCTGATAACATAATATAGTTTGTACTACTTTTAATTCTTTTTCTAATTTTTCCAGTATCTCTCTTATTTGATTTTCAAAATCCTTTTTGAGCTCTTCAGTGGCCTGAGGCCAATTCTTATTTTTCTTGGAGGTTTTGGATGTAGGAACTTTGACTCTATTATCATCTGAGTGTGTTTTGATTTTCCTTGTCACCATAATAACTTTCTGTGGTCAGAATCTTTTTCTGTTGTTTATTCATTTTTCCAGCCTATTATTTATCCATCTATTATTTTTGCCATGCAAGCCATTAATTCTGCTTTCATAATTCTCATTTCTCTTTCCATTAAGAACAACATGTTTTGGTTCCATGTGTCCCCCTTCTATTCTTCCCCACCCTCCACACAAACACACACACACACTGTACTAGTGGCTACTTGCTTTGATTATACCAGCTTCCCTGAAAACACATTTATAGGAGATATGTTAATCTCTTTCCCCTTCTCCCATCATGTATAGTTTGGGCCCAAGGCAGAAGCTATTTGAGGGCAGTGTCTAGAATGCACAGCAGGTCTTCATCAAGACTCATTCTCCTCAACAATTCTGTACCTCAGCATCATCTTCCATCCTCTTTTACCCTAGCATTGGAGGATGAAATAGCCTCATCATCAATGCCAGCCTTTCTCTCTCTGTACATATGATCCCATCCCCTCTCAGAATCTTCCAAGAGTTTACTCCTTCAATCAATAATCTTCAACTTCTCATCCACTTGCTCCTTTCCTACTGCCCACAAATATGACCAAATCTCCCTTATTCTTAAAAAAAATTCTCCCCCCTCTATCATCACATCAAAATATTTTTTCCCCATACAGTACCAAACTACTTTTTACTTTTTACTTCCATTTTCTCACTTTTTCACTTCTCCGTTCTTTGCAACCTGACTTCCAGCCCCACTCCCTAACTGAAACTGTTTTCTCAAATTCCCAATAATTTATTTCCAAATCCAGTAAAATTTTCTCATTCCTCATCCTTCTTGATCTTTATAACATTTGATATCATTGATCATTGTCTATTCTGTTTACTTTCCTCCCTGACATTTCTCTTGTTAAAATTCTCTTCCCCTTTGTTGTATAGATCCTTATCGGTCTTCTTTGCACATTGATTATCCAAGTATCCCCTAGGCCTTTATCCTGGACCCTCTCCTCTTTTCTCCTTAAACTCTCAATCAGTCCCATGGATTCAATTATTGTCTGTATGCAGCTGTTCCACAAATCCACAAATCCAACTCACTCTCTCCATCCGCCTCTCTCTCACACACACGATTCATCTCCCTTTCCTCCAGTCCTACATCTCCACCTTCACCTTTCCCTTTTATGTCCCATAGGGATCTCAAACTCAAGATGTCCAAACCATCCTTCTTTTTCCTCCTACCCTCACCGTTCTTCCTTATTTCTCTGTTTCTGTAGGTGCACCGCCATTCATTCTATCACCCGGGTTGGCAGCTTCTGTAATTCTTCACTTTCATTCATTAACTATATCTAATCAATTGCTGATTTTGATTCCTCAGTGTCTTTTTTGTTTTTCTCCACCATCAGTCTTGATTCTAGCCTTTATGGCTCCAGCTTCTGGAGAGAAGGGACTAGCTATCCCAACTGTTGACCAGCTGCCACACATAGAGCATACAAACCCAGCCTTGACAAAGTAGTAAGGCACTTGGAGGCAGGCAAGTGAAACCATCACTGCTACCTTGACCCCCATCTCCCCTTACACCCTAATGGCAATAGCCCAGGAAGGGGAACACAAGACCCTTGGGAGTGATATTGCTTCCAAACCAATGCCTTTATTCCTGTGGAACAACCCCTGTGGAAGATAGAGCCCAGCACCTGCTCCTATGGAGTAGCCTACAGCTACTGAAGACCCAGAAAAGAAGCTCTTTCCACCAAAGTCCCTGGCCCTGTCAAATATTTCAACATCAGAAAGTGTATTTTATCAGTGGAACTGGTATTAAAGATAAGTATTGACTTCTGCTTTGCCATCACATCCTAAGGATGATAGGACTTTTCCATCTGATTTGCAGATGAAAACTTCTATATGTGCTCTCATTAAAATGTAAGCTTTTACCTTTCTATTCAGATCCCCAGCATATAGTAAGCACTTAATATTTCATTCACTCACTCACTCATTCATTCATTCATCTGTTCCCAGGACTTTATGACTTTCCCAGGCTTTCCTGAACTATTTGTGAGCTCTTAATTGATCTTGCATCTAGTCACTCTCTTCTCTAATTCTTCCTCCATAAAGCTGCCAAAGTGGTTTTCCTGAGGTGCAAGGATGATCATGAGCTTCTGCTTAAGAAGTAGCTCCCCTTTCCCTTTAAATTAAACTGTAAATTCCTTTGATCAACATTTAAGTCTTTCATAATCTGACTTCAACTTATATTTCCAGGCAACTGTATTGGATAGATAAAGACTACTGGATCTGGAGTCCAAAATATTTGAGTTCAAATATGACCTCGTTGTGTGACCCTCAGCAGTCATTTAAACTCTTGGTCTCAATTCTCTCACCTATAAAATGTATATAAAAATAGCACCTACCTCCCACCAATGTTGTAAAGATAAATGAGATGACATTTGCAGGATGTTTTGCAAACCATAAAGTACCATATAAATGCTAGCTACTATTCCATTATCACTGCCTCTGGATTAGCAAAATTGTCCTATTTACTGCATTTCCAGCAATATTTTCCATCCTCGCCTCTGCCCCTGGGAACCTGTCACTTCCTATAAGGTTGTTTGTGTTCTTTCCTTACAGAAGTGTGTATTTATTGCACATACGGATAAGCAGATATATCATAGGAACAAAATGTAACACTCTTCAGGACAGCAACTTGTCTCAGTATGGGTTGGATGCAAACAGCGCCTATTTAACATCTACCAAAAGGTCCATGCTGCTTGATTGACAGACATTTCTTGTGGCTGTCCACAGTTGTTCTCCAGTCGCTTAGGCTGTGACTCCTTCATGATCCCATTTGGGGTTTCCTTGACAGAGATACCAGAGGCGTTTGCTATTTCCTTCTCCCACTCATTTTACAGATGAGGAAACTGAGGCAATGCTGAGGCTAAATTTGAACATAGGAAAACAAATCCACCTAACCTCAGGCCCAGCATGACTCTGCATGAAAAAGAGTAGTCATGAAGGTGGGAGCAGAACTAGGGGAGCAGGACATGATATTTGATCGATCATAGTTTATATACTGTTTCTTCTGGGGCATAAGCCAATTAAGGAATCTCTGAATCATAGAGTATAGATATTTAGTTACTTTAATTACATAATTCCAAATTGCCTTCTATAATGGTTACACCGATTCACAGTTCTCCCAATAATGTAGTAAGAGATCTATCTCCCAGAAGTCCTGCTGTTAATATTGGCTATTCCTGTCTTTTGTTTTCTTTGCCCATTTTCAGGTTATGAAATGAAACCTCGGTGTTGTTCTGATTTGCATTTCTCTTATTAGGGATCTGAAGCATTCTTTCACAGAGTTGTTAATAGCTTACAATTCTTTTGAACATTATTGATATCCTTTGAATATTTATCTATTGGGCAATGACATTTGATTTTATCCATGTTGCTAATTATTTTAAATTAATTTTTTTATTAACAGAAATCCCTCTTTCTTTTTTTTTTATTATAGCTTTTTATTGACAGAACATATACATGGGTAATTTTTCAACATTAACCCTTGCAATCACTTCTGTTCCAGCTTTTCCCTTCCTTCCCTCCATCCCCTCCCCTAGATGTCAGGCATTATCATACATGTTAAACCTATTAAAGTATATCTTAAATACAATATATGTGTATATATTTATACAGTTCTCTTGTTGCACGAGAAAAATCGGATTCAGAAAGGTAAAAATAATCTGGGAAGAAAAACAATGATGCAAACAGTCCACACTCATTTCCCAGTATTCTTTCGCTGGGTGTAGCTGGTTCTGTTCATTACTACTCTATTGGAACTGATTTGGTTCATCTCATTGTTGAAGATGGCCACATTCATCAGTGTTGATCCTCATATAGTATTGTTGTTGAAGCATATAATGATCTTCTGGTCCTGCTCATTTCCCTCAGTATCAGTTCATGTTAAGTCTCTCCAGGCCTCATTCTGCTGGTCATTTCATACAGAACAATAATATTCCATAACATTCATATACCACAATTTACCCAACCATTCTACAATTGATGGATATCCATTCAATTTCCAGTTTCTAGCCACTATGAAAAGGGCTGCCACAAACATTTTGCCACATACACATCCCTTTCCCTTTAAAATCTCTTTGGGATATAAACCCAGTAGTTAACACTGGTGGATCATAGGGTGTGTACAGTTTGATAACTTTTTGGGCATAATTCCAGATTGCTCTTCAGAATGGTTAGATCCATTCACAGTTCCACCAACAATGTATCAATAATATTCCCAGGGTTTTCCCACATCCCCTCCAAAATTCATCATTATTTTTTCCTGTCATCTTAGTCAATCTGACAGGTATATAGTGGTATCTCAGAGTTGTCTTAATTTGCATTTCTCTGATTAATACTGATTTGGATCACCTTTTCATATGAGTAGAAATAGTTTCAATTTCATCACCTGCAAATTGTCTGTTCATATCCTTTGACCATTTATCAATTGAAGAATGGCTTGATTCAGAAATTCTGCTTTCAATTTATGCTCCCCCTAAAAAAGAACAAAAGAAAAATTCCTGTTACAAACATGTATAATCTAGCAAAGTAAATTTCCACATTTCCATGTCTAAAAAAAGGATATATAAATGTGTATTTTTTTGTTTTATTGTGTATATAAACAAAAATGTGTATCTGTATATTTGTATACATACTATATACATATTTGTATATATTCTATAATTGTATATGTATATACAATATTTTGTATATATACTATATATGTATCATGTGCCCACATACACACATATAGATGTTTTATTTTACACTCGAAGTCTTTTATTTCTTTATCATAAGTTGAATATCATGTTTTATCAGTTCTCTGGAATCATACTGGTCATTATACTCATCAGGATACCTAGGTCTTCCAAAATTATTTGTCTTTACAGTATTGTCATTGTACAAATTGCTCTGATTCTGTTTATTTCCCTCTTCATCAATTCATACAAGTCACCCCAGGTTTTTCTATTCATCATTTCCTATATCACAATGGTATTTTCATAACATTTATATATTATATCAGCCATTTTCAAGTGATTGTCCTCAGATTGCAATTCTTTGTCACCTCAAAAAGAACTACACATATTTTTATATATCTTTAGGTAGAGTTTGTTAGGACTAATGCTTACCATCTTTTAAATTTCTCCTTTCTCCTTTCTCTTCTTTTCCTCTTATTTCTCCACTGAATAAAATGCATTTCTATTACCTTATTTTATTATTTTTATTTTTAAAACATATGAATAGATAATTTGTAACATTCACCCTTGCAAAACCTTGACGTTCAAATGTCAGCCATTTTCCTCACCCCTTTTCCCTTTCACTTGTACCCCCTAGTAGGTGAAATAATTTTTATTTTCTTTTCTACTCTTCCTACAAGTATATTCCTTCCCTCCCTTTTACATTCTTCTTTTAAATTCATCATACCACATATAACAGAACACTTCTGCATCTTTTAGATTTCTTCTCTGCCCTCTATGATGATAGGATTATAAGGGTACATATATGTCATCTCCCCATACCAGAATGTAAACAGTTTGTTCCTGTTTAAGTCCTTTATCACTTTTCATTCATATTTTCCTTTTTGTATTTCCTCTAAATTGTATTTGAACTTGTATTTGTACTTCAATTTTGTACAACTCTAGTTTTCATAAAAAATGCTTGGAATTCTCTATTTCATTAAAAATCCATTTCCCTCTCTGTAGAGTTATACTCACTTTGTCAGCTATTATTGTTTGTAAGCTTATATCTTTTGTCTTCTGAAATATATTCTAGACTCTCTGCTTCTTCATAATAGTGGCTGATAAATCATGAGTTATCCTTAGTACTTGTTTTGTTTTCCTTTCCTGCTGCTTTTAGTATTTTTTCTTTCACCAGGAAACCGTATGTTGGCTATAATATCCCTAGGAGTTTTCATTAAAGGGTTCACCAGTTGATTCTATTTCTATCCCGTTCTTTTGTTTTAAGAGATATGGGCAGTTTTAGGATTTTTTGAAATAAGATATTTAGGTTCTTTTTGTTGTTCATGGCTTTCAAGCAGTCCAGTGATTCTTCTCCTCAATCTGTTTTCCAGGTGAGTTCCTCCAGTGTTCCAGATCTCAATGAAACACTTTTCTTCTATTTTTCTAGCCTTTTGACTTTGCTTTTAATATTTCTTGTTGTCCTGTGGAGTCATTGGCTTTTGTTTTTCCCATGCTAATTTTCAGGAAGTTCACTGCTTGAGTGAAGCTTTCATCTTTTGTGACTTGCTGTTCATTCCCTTTCCAATTCTTTTCACCAAAGCTCTCATCTCTTTTCCAATATTTATCTCTAGTGCTTTCATTTCATAGACAAGAAACATTTTAACTCCTTGGGGAGGTGAAACCAAATTTTTGCTTCATTTCTTTTATGAATTCTAGTTAACTTTGTTCACAAGCCATATTTTTCTTTGAAGCTTTGCTTGTAGATGTTTTATAATCACTTTCTTCTTCTGGGTTTCTGTTTTGAATGTACTTGTCACTATATTAACTTTCTTTAGATTCTTTTTTTGTTTGCTCAATATTTTAGCTTGCTTTCTGACTTCAGACTCAATGTTAGATCTATGCACTTTTGGAAAGAAGGTCTGGGCTGGTCTTATTGTTGCTTTCTTGGGGATATCAAGTGTTTTATTCAAGTACCTTAGGAACAGCTCAGGCTGAAGTTCTGTAAGGAGCTCAGTACTCCCAAATTTACCTGTCCCAGGATAAGTCTGATCATTGCTCTTCCGTCTGAGCTCTACAAATTCCTAACTTGGGTTTGGATCTGAGAAACAGTCTAACTTATCACTAGATTAAGCCATTGTCAGTAACCTGGAAAGCTCTGCTGGTTCAGTCATAAAATTGCAGGTTTCCCTTTGTTTTAGAATTCCTGTCCTGAATGTTCCTATGTAGCTCCAGATTGGCTAGACACTGAAACTGAGATCCTGTTTTTCTCCTGGGGTCTAAGCCACACTATCCCTTACTTCTGATTTTGTTCTTGCTTGGTATACTAAATAGCATACTCTCTAAGCACTAAGTACTAGCCTATTATACTTGTAAGGTTCTCAATCTTTTTATAGAGTATCTTTTATCATAGTTGCCTTCATTAATGGTTTCCTACCATTGAAACCTTTTTTAAAATTCCTCTCTTTGCCTCTTCACCCATTCCCTTGTATTTTCTTCTTTAGGGACAATAAAAATTATTTTTTCTTCATTGCTAAGGTAGCTGTTGATTTGATTGGGGCATATTACACATTTCTTCATATCTTCTTGATCCCCTTACCTTTTTAATGTATTTTCCCATTCTGTAATTTAGCCCTGAAAAAAATTTTGATTCACTTGTAGACCAGATGTTATGAGGTTTATTTCATAATGTTTCAGACTTGTTTCTCCACTTAATTTCTATTTGACTACTGTTTTCACTCTTCTCTTTGTGTACATTTAGAAAGGAATCTCTTAATGATTTTTATGTTGTTCTTTTATTGTCTTTACTTACTGTGTTTACTCTTCTTACATTTGTTGGTTGAGGTGTTTGGAAAGCAAACAATTTCCTTGGGTCTGATTTTCTTTTGGGAATGTTTAAAATGTATCTTTGTATTTAAACATCCATCTCCTTTCACATAAAATTATTCTAGATTTGCCAAGATAGGTCACCTTGGGATGTATTTTGTGTTACTTTGCTCATTAGAACACATTCTATTCCCTCCTATGTTTTCTTGTAGGTGCAGAGGCATTATTGTCTTGTATTATTCTAATTCACTTTTCTTTTACATTTGAGGGTCTGTCTTCTGGATATTTGCAGAATTTGTAATTAAGAAATTGTTCATTTAACAGACAATTCTCAGATGAAGAAATTGAAACTATTTCTAACCATATGAAAAGATGTTCCAAGTCATTATTAATCAGAGAAATGCAAATTAAGACAACTCTGAGATACCACTACACACCTGTCAGATTGGCTAGAGTGACAGGGAAAGATAATGCGGAATGTTGGAGGGGATGTGGGAAAACAGGTACACTGATACATTGTTGGTGGAACTGGGAATACATCCAGCCATTCTGGAGAGCAATTTGGAACTAAGCTCAAAAAGTTATCAAACTGTGCATACCCTTTGATCCAGCAGTGTTACTACTGGGCTTATATCCCAAAGAGATCTTAAAGAAGGGAAAGAGACCTGTATGGGCAAGAATGTTTTGGCAGCTCTCTTTGTGGTGGCCAGAAACTGGAAACTGAGTGGATGCCCATCAATTGGAGAATGGTTGGGTAAATTGTGGTATATGAATATTATGGAATATTATTGTTCTGTAAGAAATGACCAGCAGGATGATTTCAGCAAGGCCTGGAGAGACTTACATGAACTGATGCTGAGTGAAATGAGCAGGACCAGGAGATCATTATATACTTCAACAACAATACTATATGATGATCAATTCTAATGGACGTGGCCCTCTTCAACAATGAGATGAAACAAATCAGTTCCAATAGAGCAGTAATGAACTGAACCAGCTACACCCAGCAAAAGAACTCTGGGAGATGACGATGAACCACTACATAGAATTCCCAATCCCTCTAATTTTGTCCGCCTGCATTTTGGATTTCCTTCACAGGCTAAATGTACACTATTTCAAGTCCAATTCTTTTTGTACAGCAAAATAACTGTTTGGACATGTATACATATATTGTATTTAACTTATACTTTAACATATTGAACATGTATTGACCAACCTACCATCTGGGGTAGGGGATTGGGGGGCAGGGGAAAAATTGGAACAAAAGGTTTGGCAACTGTCAATGCTGTAAAATTACCCATACATATATCTGGTAAATAAAAACACTAAAAAATGAAAAAAATTAAAAAAAGAAATTGTTCATTTTAGCCACTATATTTTAGAATTTACAGAAAGATTTTGTTTTTTAATTTTTCTGGAGGCATTTTGTGGATTTTTCAATTGATACCTTGTTTTTTGTGTTCTGAAGTTCTGAGAAGTTTTATCGCATTATGTTGTTTGTTCATTGACTTGTGTTCTTTTAGTAAATCTATAAATCCTTAAGTTGTTTCTATGCATCCTGACTTCAAAATCAATATTTTTACTTGTATGAAGATCATATTTTCTTTTAATATTATTGCTTTTTGTTCTTCTTCTACATTATCTATTGCCTTCCAGGTATTTGCATTCTGGATGTATTTTATTTCTTGGTAAGACTTATACACTATGGATCAGTTTTTCTATTCTAATGATTTTTTATACTTGTAAGCCATAAATTTTGTTTTCATAATTCATATTATTCAAAACTCTTATTTCTCTTTTGAACCATTCTGAAACATGTGTGATTCTATATTCTCTTGTGAATTTATAGGATCCTCTGCCTCATTAGGTGGTTGATTTTTCTTTGTTTTGCAATACCTTGATATTTGAACTTTTTTACCTGCTCTGGAAACCATATTCCCTTTTGCTATTATCTTCCTAGTTGTTTTATCTGCATATGCTCAGGGTCTTTTAGAGAGCTTTAGTTAAGTTCAGTCTTTTTGTTCCCCTTATCTTCCACTATTGCTTACTTTCTCTTGCCGGCTAGATCTCAAAGCATCTTAGCCTCAAAGCATTCAGCCCAGCAACTCCCATAGGAGCAGTTCATTACCAGCCTTGGTCTCTTCCCAAAACAACTTTTGGGAGGACAGATCTGGCTCCATGGGTATGCTATGCTCTTTCCCTCAGACTTAGTAGAATGTTCAGTCAAATACACATATTCTGCCCCCCCCTCTTTTCTTCCATTATTCTATTCCCTGAGTTCTGTTGCAGTTCAAAGAATTTTTATGCTACTGTCACAACTTGAGCAAATAGAAATTGATCCATAAGAGCCATGTATTTACTTAGCAAACCATTAACATTACTTATGTTTTATTGTATTTTTATATATTTTGTTAAACATTTCCCAATTATATTTCAATCTAGTCTAGGACCCTGAGTTTGATACCTCTGAGGATGGAGCCCTGCACTAGAAAGTGAAAGATAAGGATTCTTTTGCAACCTCTGCTGTTAACTAGTTGTGCCATGTTGAACATGTCATCTCTCTATTGACTATGTGATTTAGTGGATAAAGCACTAAGACTTCAGACCTAAGTTGAAATCCAACTCCAGATACTAGCTGTGTGACCTACAGCAATAGCATTTACCTCTCAGGGTGATTGTGAATATAAAATAAGACAATTTATAAAGCACTTTATAAAGTAATAGATAGATGTTGAGGCTCTCTGAATAGGGGGAGGTAACAGACCTATGTTTAGAAAAATTATTTTGGTTGCTGAATGAAGGATAGATTGTAGATTAGGATGTTGGCAAAGAAAATTCAAGGCAGAAGCTCCAAACCTTAAAGTATTATATAAATTCTAGCTTCATTATTATTTACAAAATTAAAGGATTGGAGTAAATAATTTCTTAGCACCCTTTAAATTCTAAGCTAGATTATTGTTTTATTGGACTATGAGCAAAATTTTCTTTCTTAGGATCATTGGGTAATAAGAGCTTTAATATATAATTCAATATCCTTATTTTAAGATTGAGAAAACTGGGGCAGCTAGGTGGCACAGTGGGTAGAGCACCAGCCCTGAATTCAGGGGGACTCGAGTTCAAATTTGATCTCAGACACTTAACACTTCCTGGCTGTGTGACCCTGGGCAAGTCACTTAACCCCAGCCTCAGGGGGAAAAAAAATGAGAAAACTGAAACCCTAAGTGATAAAATGGGCAGTCCAAACTTATGCCAATAGAAAACAGCAAAGATAGATTCGAAACCCAGGTCCACTGAATCTATATCTGTTGCTTTTTCTCTTTTAGTCCATTTAGTTAATAATTAAGCTCAACTTAGTAATTAAGCTCATCTGAGGAACTCTTTATCATCTGGATTCTGTGTGAATTGTCATGATGCAAATATGACTTGAGTTTTCACTCTAGTACACAAGGCAGGAACATTAACCGCAATAGCAAAGTATTTAACTGAGACAGAATAGCAAGGTAAAGCCTACCTTCTATATGAAGTCTTTCTCAGTTCCTCCAGATACTGATGCCTTCCCTTTCAGCACCTCATCTTCCACCTCCATTCCTACATACATAACTTAACAAAAGTAGTGAAATTCACACAACCATTTGGACTGGGCCCACCATTTTTGTGTTACACAACCTCACCTGGACCCTATGTCTAGGCAACCCCTCTACACAAACCTTATCAGCTCACTATACCACTCTCCAAAACAGCTCTTCCAAAACTTTTTATCGCCCTTAAATCTCTTATGGTTTCCCTTCCCTCTATCCTTTCAATTGAGAAGCTTATAGTTTTTTTTTACAGAAAAAACTGAGACTATTCCCCCTGAGCTCCCTTTTCTCCTCTTTCTCCTTTCACTCAGAAACCTGCCACCATCTCCTCCTTCACTCCCTCTCCCATGAAGAGGTGACTCCACTCTTTAACAAGGTGAACCCCTCCACCTGCATAAGCAATCCTAGCCCCCTTTGGCATCCCCTACTCTTACTGAATTCTTTCCGCCTACAAACATATCCTTCTGTCCCCCTAACCAAACCCTTTGTGGCCAACCTCCTTGGGAGGCCATTTCAAAAGGGACCTTGGCTCTTCTCACTCTTTTCTGAACCCCTACAATCTGGCTTCCCAGTGATGTCTTTAGTCCTCAATCTTTGTTCTTGATCTTTCTGTGGCCTTTGACACTGTGGGACACTACTCTCTCCTAGTTCTCCTGCCTGCCAAATCACTCTTTCTTAGTCTGCTTTTCTGGACCCTCCTCTAGGTCACCGGGCGTCCCTCAGAGTCGTGTCTTGGGCCTTTTTCTCCTCTTCTTCTAAACCACTTGGGGAAGTAATCAGCTCCTGTATATTTACTGTCTCTATCCTGAGGATTCGGAAGTCTCCCTGAAGTCTTCCAATCGCCTTTCAGATAGTTTGAACTGGATGTCTAGTAGAGATCTTGCATTCAACATGCCCAAAATAAACTCTATCTTTCCTTCTAAACACTACCCCTTTCTAAACTTCCTTATTACTACAGAGGTCAATATAATCCTCCCCGCCTGCCACACTGTCATACTAGAGGTCACCTTCAGCGCTCAGTCTCCATATCTAATCCGTGGACCAGGCCTCTCAATTCCACCTTTGCCAGGGCTCTCCATTGTGCCCCATTTCTTCCTCTGATATCATCACCACCTCCCGCTAGCGGGTCTGCCCGCCACAAGCCTCTGCCCACAGCTCATCCTCCCTTCAGCCACAAGTGATTTTTGCTAAAGCACGGGTCAGACCACATCCTCGTCTACTCTAACTCCAGCACTCCCCTGCCCTCTCCAGAATTAGACTCCTCAGTCTGCTGTTCGAAGCCCTTTACAACCTGTTCCTCCGCTTTCTTCCCCAACCTTCCTAATCTCGTACTTGACGAGATGTGCTCCTCGGCCAGGGGCCCCGGCCTCCCTGCTGTCCCTCTCTCACTCCGGGCACTTTCTCTGACTGTCCTCCGTGGGCGGAGTGCTCTCCCTCCTCAGCTCTTCCCGCAGGCCTCCCTGGCTCCCTTCAATCCCCTCTGAAATTCTGCTTTCTACACGTCTGTCCCCACAGCTCTACATCTTGGTGCTTTCCCTCTGTCAATCATTTCCTATTTATGCTGTTTATGGTTGGCTTGTATACGTTTGCCTCTGGTTTTCGCGTGAGGGCCAGCTTTCTTTTGCCAGAGCTTCTCCCAGTGCGCGGCCCAGAGAGCACCTGACCGTGCCTTCTGTCTCAGCCCACCCTCCACTCACTCTTGTGCCTCCCTCTAGAATGTGTGTGCTTTAGGGCAACGATGGTTTGGGGAGGGGGGCTTTCTCCTGTCCTTCTACTGTACCCTATAGACATATTCTTTTATTTTAGGTCTCTTCTTCTTATGTTTTTCCCATTTTATTCTCCAGATTTTTAAAATTTTGCTGCCCAGAACTAGGCACTAGGGTTATTCCTGAGATATCACTACGCCAGGTGGCCACCCAGCACGGAGTAGCAGAGCACAGTGATCCTGCCTGTTATAGTAGCCCTGAATAGCAGCGCTGTCTCCCATCACTGCTAATTGTCCTATACACCACCTCGGACCGCTGCTAATTGCCGCACCGCTGCACCTCAGCGCGGGTGCTCCGCCAGCACTCGGACCTAGGGCAGCGGCGCAGTGAGGAGGGCAGGACCCCGCGCGGTCGGCCTCCAGCAGAGGCGCCGGACAGGCATCCGTGGTTCTGGTGTGCTTCTTGTGTCTTCCGGGATCATCGCTACTATTTCCCTTTAGGATCACTTAGAACCTGATCTGTGATATGTAGCAAGCCCGGGCAGCCCTCCAGCCCGGTTCCGTTAGGCTGTGCGGGAGGAAAGATGACCGGGCTGGGACACTGAGTGTGAGGCGTCTGCCGGACACTGCCGGAGCTGTCGGAATGCCGGCTGTCCGTGCCGGGTGGAAGTTAGGCGAAGGCACCATCCCGATGGATCCTTTAAGGGGCCTTGTGGAACCCGCTCTCTTAATTCAATAATGAATCATTCAAAACGCCCCACACTTCTAAGGTAACATTCTCGAAGGCAGAGGCTCTCACTTTATCCTCCTGGAATCAAGCAAATCTGGATTCAAGTCTTTTCTGATGCCGAAGACCGCATGTGTGACCCTAGAAAAGACCCTCAAACCGACCCAAACCCCGCACCGAGACAATAAGTCAGTGCACTCGCTGCTTGGCCAAAACCCAGAAAGCCATTCCCAGAACTGGCTGGCAGACAGTAATAGTAATTATTGCCTGAATGAGGAAGACGTTCTCGGAGGCAGCTTTGGCTTCGGAGGCCCGTGCGGGCTGTGCCACCAGAGGCCTGCTAACCCACCCGCCCCCAAGACAACTGCCCGGACAGTACTACGTGACCCTCAGCCGGTGGGCGCTGCAAGGCCGGGACAGCGCCAATGTCATCAGCCTGAGGAGGACTTTCTGATAAAAAGGCCCGAAAGCGTAGGGAGTGGAAACAGGGTCTGATCTCCAAGAGGTCCCTCCAGTCCGAGGAGAGTTATGGGTCTCCTGGGGGGTGGGGCTCAAATCAGGGGAGGGGCTTGTGTATTTAAGGTCAATTTTTTTGAACCTATAGAAATTTCCCTCCAATTCCGAACCAGCCCCTTGTTGACGAATCTGCGGCCCCTCACATAGGACTTGGGCTTTGTAGAGCATGGAGACCACTGAAACAGAGAAGAAACGAGCCCGAATTTATCCGACATTAGGTCACCGTAAATGCCACGTAAATTCACTTCATCCATCTTTCCAGGGCACTGCTGAAGGCGAATCTGCTGCTCGTGAGTGGAGGCCGCGGCCAGGCGGCGTCCATTTTTGTTTTGCGGCCGTGCGCTCTCACAGTAACTTCGGGAAACAGGATCCCCCTCCCTTCGGAATGGGCGGAGCCTATAAGGGAGGATGGGCAGGACCAAGTCACCGTGATGATTCAAATAGGCCAACAGGCGAGACGCCTCGGGCGGGTGCCGCCAATGGTTGAGAGGGCAGGGGGCGGGGCGCAGGAGACCTAGCGGGGTAGGTTGCACGGCGGCTTTGGCGCATTTTCGGCTGGTTTGATTCATCCATTTTGAAGAGACGGGGGAGCGGGGGGCTCAGCAGATCCCGGGGGCCTGAAACCAGTAGCGGCGGAGCCTAAGAAGCTAGCGGCCCGGGCCTCGGCGGCCAAAGCAGCTCGGGGGGGGAGGGGCGCCCAGCGCGCGGGGTGGGGGGGGGGGCCTCGTCTCGGCTTCGCTGGAGGTCCGGTTTCGGCTGCGAACATGTCCCGGCCCGTCAGGTCAGTGCGGAGGGAGAGGCCGTTGCAGAAGCCAGGGTGCGGCAGCGGTGCTGGGCCGGGGAGGAAGAGAAGGGGGAAGAGGGTGGACTTGGGGCGGGGGAGTGTATATATTTGGGGGGTGTCTTGCAGGGCCGATTTCTCGCTGCGCGCCGCCGCTTCCCTCCGGAGGCCGGCGCGCTCCTCTGCGTGGGGGAGGGGCGGGGGGCCTGGCTGGCGCGCTGCAAGACCTAGGGGGGGTTGGGAGAGGAGGCGGCGGCGGCGCGCACGCGCGTGCCCCGGTGTCTACCCCTCCCGCTCCAATCTCGCGCAGCGCGGGTTGTCTCTGCTCCTGCGGCTTGGAGGGGCGGGGGCTCCCTAGCGCTAGCGAGAGAGCGTCGCCGCCGCTGCGGAGTGGGATGAATTGCTCCCAGTGCCGAGCCCTGAGGGAGGTGGGGGGGGGCGGGAGTAGGAAGCCAGCTCCCCCACCAGGCCCCACCCCCTTGGGTTGCTGTCCCAGACAGAGCCTGGAGTGGGAGGGCGGGAGTGTCACTGGTGAAGTCCTTTCTCGCCCTCCACTAGTGTTCCGCCCCCGTCGTCTCCCCACGCCTGCCGTGGGGGGCTTCGTCGTCTTTGGCGATGTTCTCGTCGTGGAGGCGTCGCCTTGGCCGGTCCCCCGGTCCCACCTCCGAGCTTGCTCGGTAGCCCCGCCCACCGCGCGGGGGCGGGGGCGGGAGAGACCCAATCTGCGTTTTCTTGTAGGCCCCTAAATGACAGTCCTGGGCGGTAGGCGCGGCCTGAAATGGTCACTTCCCCGTCCCTGGGCCGTCCCCTTAGTCTTCGACTCGAGCTTGTTGGCGGAGACCGTCGTAGGCCGAGCTTGGCCCCCGTCTCCCCTCCCTCCGCTCCTCCCCTCCCCCTCCCCAGGGGTGAGCATGTGTCGAATCGGCCCCGCCCCCTTTCCCCTAATGGCTTGGGAGCTGGTAAACTCGGTAATGCGTCCGGCCCCACGCATTCCCTGAATTTCGGCAACTTTACTGTTCTCCAGTAGATGGGAGGATCGCCCTTGTCACTTTGTGGTGGTGGTGAGGTGCCACTTTGAGGGGGAGTGGCTTTGTGAGACCTGACTGGAGCCTCCAAGAGGAGGTTGCACATGGAAGCTTAGTCTTCAGCACTGATGCAGACGGTTTGCAGGGGGACTGGTGTTTGGAGCATTATTCTTCCTGTGGTGGGAGGGGACACAGTGTCCCTGCTTCCGGCCATTGCTTAGTGTAAACTTTATGGAGAAAGCCCTTTTGCCATTCAGGTGGTAGCTGGAATGGGTTTTTAGACACTGCCACTTTAGCGTCTCATGCATTGCTGGCCTCCTTCCTCCCCATTTACCAAACAGCATTAACAAAAAATGGTAATGTATATTTGTTTTTAGGGTTTAGCATTGAATGATATTGGAGGGTGGGAGAGGAAATTAATTATATAAATTCATCAGTGCTCTTCTCTTTACTCCCTAGACCCTCCTCTCTTTCCCTCTTCCTTGATGCTGATGAGCTGTAACAGATTCCCGATGAAGAAAACTGAAATGCAGTTCCTACCAAATGGGCTCTCCTGCCTACTATCAAATGCAAGATATTTTTGATAATCCAAATCAAACAGTATCTTTGATAGAACAGCTGATGTTTGTTTTAGCTGGGTTATATATTTTATTATGTCCTGGAAGCACTTGCTACAGCTTCAAATGATCACTATTTGCTTATGGATTTTAAATTTTGCATTCCTAAGTAACTTGATTATGTTGTTAGTGATTTCTTATTTCTTATTCTTACCTGCCTGGGTTTATTTGTTCTCCCAAATTCAGATATTGGAACCAGAGCAGAACTTTATTACTCAAGAAGTTGGATTTTGCTTCCATCACATGAGGGTAAATATACAGAGCCCAGCTTAAACGTCAAATTTCTCTAGGTATAGGTGATACCTGCATCAGTTTTTCATTGTGCATTATGGAGATGTAAACTTAATTTTAAACTTTTTTTTATATGGCCTTAGCTGAACTTTTAACAGGCTTGTTTATATTGTCAGTTGGCTTTTTTTTTTTTAAGTGTCTCATCTGAAAATTTATAAATTCAAAAATCGCTCAATAAAAGAAGAATTTAGAGGATAAGGACTCAATACTTTGGGGTGTTTTTTGTTGTGTTTTTTTTTTCCCCAGTAAATGTTTAGACATTTATGACCAATAAAAAACTGAGAGAATATTCTTTGATTTTTCTTTTCCCCCAAGAAAGATACTTGCCCTCCCAAAGAAATCTTTTTAAGATATAATCATCTTTAGTGCAGATAGGTAAGTTTAGTTGTGTTCAGGAATAAAAGGCATCGATAACTTTGTTTTTAGGTAAAAATCAACAAGCCTTATATTGCAAAACCAGATAATATGGAATTAATGATTCTTTGCCCTTCATTGAAATGTTAGTGTGTTCTCCTCATGGTATGGTATAATAAATTCTGGGGGCTTTGTGTTTTATTTAGACTTTGAGTCTAAGTTCCTTAGCTTCTCTGTTAATATTAAATAAAATAGAAAATCTCTTCTGTTGAATTCCATGGTCATTGGTAGAAAGTTGTTCAGTCACATGCAACTCTTTGTGGTCCTGTGGGATCTTCTTGGCAAGGGTACTTTTCTTCTCTAGTGGATGGCAAACAGGTTTGTTTGTGACTTGCCCAGGATCATGCAACTAGTGTCTAAGGCCACATACTTTGGTAGAAAGTACTTCATTACTATTAATTCCTCTGTATGCTTGGGGGGTTGGAAAGGGAGAGAATGTTAGCAGAGGTTATAAATACTATTAGATAATATGTTCTTTCATATCTCTATGTATTGAACATTTTAAGAAGTCTCAATACCTCCCAAAAACTAGTATTTTAGGTCCTGTCCTTTTATAGCACCTAGCATACACAGTGCCCCATGAACACTTTAAAGTGCCTTTTTCTTGCACCCATTTGCAAGTTGTAAAATCTTTAGATTCACTTAGACCTTCACTTGATTTTACATAAGTGGAGGCTGAAACCCAGAGAGCCTTTAGAGTCAACTGTGGTCAGAGAGCTCGTTGTTGGTAGAATTTGGAATAGAATCTAGGTTTCTCAATGATCCTTTACCCATTCTGCTTCCCATTTATTAGTAATAACTGATGTTTGTTTCAACGTTTTAAAAAGTTCTTTTTTTAATTCATTATCTGATTTCATCCTTATCAAAACCCTGTGAGATAACAGAGAGAGTAGTCTCTGTTTAACAAATAAAAGCTAAAGTAGAGAAATTTCATGATTTGCTTGGACTAGAAAAATCATGGTCTTGGGAATCTGTGTGGTACTCTTTGCAATGACAGAGCACTTTGTTAAAGGAACATCAACCAATCTATTTGTCCTTTTCCATTGTCACATATCACAAACATAACACAACAGATTTGGCAGTTTGAGCAGTTCCTCTCAGACCTGAGGGCTTATGGTTATAAGGGAACTTTTGCTATTCTCTAGCTTAAATTTAAAACTTTGAGAGTAAGTTATGTGAAATAGAATTTAGAAAATATTGACTTTATCATACTTTACCCTTGGATTATGACTTACAAAATAATTCAAACTTTCTTCAAATTCTTAATTGCTCCCTTCAAAAGTAAGAATTTTGGTTAAGATTATCTAAAATAAAAATCCAACATGTTCTTACTAATCAAGAAACTGGCTTTTGAAACCATCTTTGAGTGAAAGCCAAAGAAAAAAGGGAAATTTGCTGAAGCTTGTAAGTACTGTAATGGAATTTATTGTGTTCAACATAAGATATTCTATAGGTATTTATTTCCACATATGAGTGACACTCTAACACTCCAGTATGATTCTAAATCTTAAGAGGCTATTTGAAAGATTCATACCAAGGTTATTTTGTAAATGGGCAGTAGATTGTTTCCTCATACTTATATTTCTTTCTCCAACCTCTTCATTATCGTTCTTTCCCCTAAAAACAAGATGCATAAAAAAAGAAAAATACTTTGAACCCTATTATCATTTAAGTACAAGTTTAATTCATGTAGAACTTGGGTAGGGGGGAATACTTGCCATTCATGGTCATAGTTTGATCTTTAAGAAACAGGCATTTTCTCCCTTGAAGTTCACTTACCTTGAAGTAGTAATTTTTAAAATTTTAAGTGAGCTATAGTTTGAATTAATATTAGAACATTTTTGATAATTCATAATTTCTGTGTGTGGAAATGCTATGCAAATATGGCATGTTCAGTTTTAATTTTTAATTTACTTTAATTGTGGGAAGGGAAAAACATTTTGAAGATAATACTTGCAAACTTCACAGGTGTCAAATGCTACCAAGGGGTATCTAGAGGAATTAAAGAAAGGTCAGCTATATTAAATTGTATTTTGATGAGCCATTGTCAATATTGAGTATGTTTTCTATATATTGACATTGGTTCTAACAAAATATTTTAGGAAAATTTGGCCCATTTTATATATAAATGATTTAATTTGTTCAACTTAGTTTTATTTTGTGTGTTTTTTTTTGTTTTTGTTTTTGTTTTTTAATATATATTTTCAGGAGATATTTAAGTACTGCAACCCAGGTCTTAGTCCTAACTCTTCTACTCACTAGGCCTCAGTTCTTTCAGATATAAATTTAGGAAGGGAGGGGTTTGATGTAGATGGCCCTTTTTTTTTTTTTTTTTTTTTTTTTTTTTTAATGGGTTGTATTGGGCAGCTTTGACATCTTTATTCTAATTTATCATGTCATAATTGTTGTTAGTTTAAAAAAAAAAAAGTTTGGCTTGGAATTTTTTTCACTAATATTTTGAGGAAAGAAAGCCAAGGGAATTTGTACTCACATATTCTTGACTTCCAAACTCAGCATCCAGTGAGGATATTTATGAACAATTGTAGTAGATTACAGTATTAACATTAAAAAGCATTATTCCTGATTTTTAAAAATTGCTCTTTTGTTGTTATACCATTTTTATTCCCAACTATATTCCTCTTTTCTATGATAAAAAAGAATAAAAAAGGTGGCACAGCATTACATACATCATCTAATACCATATATGCATTCCCCTTCTCCCTCTTTTCCCTGTCCCGCACCCCCAAAAAGGGGAGGGAGGTGCATTTTATCTTTTTTTCAGAAAGTAAACTTCATTACTATGTTTAGCCATTCCCCGTTGAATGGCATTTACTTTATTTCTGTTCTTTACTATTGCTAAAATACTGCTTTAGGTTTCTTGGTCTGTATGAGACTTATATCTGACTTCTTTGAGATACATGCTTAGTAATAGATTCTAGAGTTCAACATTTTAGTCTTTCTCCACATGATTGCACATTTTTCCCCTTAAAATAAAAACAAATTGAGTTTTTTAATTTACCAGAAAGTAGCTTTTCTAATTTAAGAGACATCATGATGGAAGGAAAGAACAGTGCACTAAGAGTTAGCAGTGAGTTCTAATTTCAGGTCTGAACATCACTTTTTTGGTAAAGTGAGAAAATTAGTTATGGTTCTACATAAAAAGAAAATAATATATTTTATACATGAAGCATTTTAGATAAAGGAATGTTTTCTTTCCTTAATACCTGTAGAACCAGCTGTGAAAACTGATGCAAATATTTTATTATAATTTTATTTTGTTACCTCAGTTTTCTTTGCCTTATAGATTAAAAAAAAAAATCCACTTTCAGTTGACACTACTTGGTTCTTTGAACTATTTTAAAATTCTTGTCCATCTGTTAAATAACAGAAAATTTTACAACCTGAAAAATAATAGAAGACTTGAGTATGTACCATGAATGTCCATATACATGTTTAAATAATAATTATCTTCAAAAGGGAAATAAGTAACTTACTGCATTCAAATCAACAAATATCTGTTATGTGTTAGGCATTGTTGATAAGGCCTGAGGATACAAAGACAAAAGTGGTCCCCTTCCTTCAGAGTTTATAATGTAATAAAGGGAGATAAGAACTGTACAAATAAGTTTTTTAGGATAAATGGGAGCAAATCTCAGGGAACACAATTGAATTAAAGGAAACTGGAAAAACCTCCTTACAAGAAGGTATAATTGTACTGAATACTTCAGGAAATTATTATTAGGGAGAGAATTTCACACTTGAGGAGATAAAATCAGGAAATAAGATCCTACACAGTTGTAGAAATATTGTAAGACATAATAAAGAGAATTAATAGAATTTATTCAATAGGGAGAGTGGGAGATATGTATGTCTTGTGTGAGAGAAGTTCAGATTAACACCTCGTTTAGTTTGAGTTTATATGATTGGGAGTGTGGTTGTACCCTCAAAAGTAGTAGGAAGGTTAGAAAGAGGAAAAGGATTTGCATTGGGGAGAGAAAGCATTCAGTTTTGGATGTGACTACTAGACATATAGTTCAAGATGCCCCAAAGGCTATATATAGCTTTAGGTAAGTCAGCTTATTTAATAGATACCAATTAAGCAAAGTACTGAGTTGGTCACTAAAGAAATAAAGTGAAAAATAGTTCCTACCCCAAGGAACTTAGAGTCGTGTTGAAATATGTATTTATGTGTGACTACATATATATGTACATATTGAAGTAAAAGTAGAAGATAATTTGAGGAGAGGCAAATTTGAGAGAGCAAAGATAAGTTGTATTGGGAAAAGCCCCTATGTTAGATGCTACTTGAGCTTAACTTTGAAAGAAACTCAGTATTCTGAGAGGTGGAGGTAAAAGATTATGTGTATAGCATGTAGGACAACCACCTATACAAAGGCATGGGCTAGGAAATAAAGTGCTAAAGTTTGAGGGGACGAGTACAGGCAGTCCTTGGGCAGTAACAGGCTGTGTGGAGAGGAATGAGCCTACCAAAATAGGCTTGACTATACATCCTTAAACCAAGTGTGTATTTATCATAGAGACTATCTTCAGCTACAGAAGCATTCTGGAATAGGAAAATGATGCTTTTTAGACTCTGTATTCTATAGTAGATGTAACAGTTTAAAGAAAATCTGAACTATGGAGTGTGCTTCTGATTGTAAGATAACTAATGATACTGCCTCTTTCATTCTTTTGGGTTTACTTTTTTATGTTTGATCCGTTTGGTACCTCTTACCATTTGCCAATTCCTTACCTTCCTTAAAAGCAAAGAAAAAGCAATTAATCCATATGCAGTCCAAAAATTCTTAACTTAAAAAGTATCTCATAATTTTTTTAAGAGCAAAATTTAGATATTGTGCACTAATATTCCTAATACTGTTTTCATTTAGTCATTGGATAGTTCTACTGATTAGCTTTCTTTTGCATCATTTCTTACAAATCTTTCTCTTTCTGAATTGCTCATACTAAGTCTTCTCTCTTAGAAAAATGTTCCTTTCAATTGATAAACTTATTTTTATATCACCTATATTTCTGAACATAATTCTTCTCTCCTTTCAGCATGCACTCTTCCCTTTCCCTTTTACCAACCTTTCTTCTTCTTTCCTTTCCCCCTATTTCTCTCTTTCCCCCCACTTGCAAACTTGTGACTGAAAAGAAGAAAAAAACATGGTTCACATCTTGAGGAATCTGACCTCACTGCCTCATACTTATATGATTGTCATAATTACATTTATGAGCACCAAAAAGTCTCCTGACTACTATGGCCCCCACAATATTCTAATACAAACTCTTAGGATTTAAAGATATAGAACTAGCATGTGAAAGAACCACATGATGTCCAAAAGCCTTAATTATCCTTGATTCCAGATATTCTTTAGTGTTTTGTTTTTTTTTTGTTTTTTTTTTTTTAATTGGGTATGCTCAAATCACTTCTTTGCTTTCAGAAGTCCCTGAGAAATTGCAGTCATAATGAACATTTCTTTTCTATATATCCTAGATCAAGGTTTAGAGTTAGATCTTAGAGATTAGCTAGTTCAATCTTCTTTATGGTAGTAATGACTTTATAGTGGTTAGAAGTAGCTGTTTAACCAAATCCTTTGCTGGTTTTTATTTTACTTTATGAAATAACTTATGATTCCTTTGGGTCTTTTCTTTGAGACGGTGACAAGCTCCTTCTCATCAATGCCTAGCATATGCTGGCTACCAAATACTTAATTTTGCTGCAGCATTAGAGTTAAAATTTAATGTAGCTTAAATTTTACTTATTTAGGGGTCTTGATATGAGATAGAGAAGCTTGGGAAATGATTGATTTAGAAATAAGCTTTATCTTGTAAATGAGGCTAGTATTTACACAGCTGTAGGAATAGGATTTCCAAGTTGATACAGGAATTATAAACTAGAAAAATGTCAAAACTAGATAATCTAAGAGCAGTTTTATTCATTCACATTCTTTATTTCTCCTTATTACACAGCCTTTTAATTCATTTCTTATGTTGTAGTCTTCATACTTGGGTTTTAGCTTTTTATGTCAATATTACTTCAATACTCCAATAGATCTGTGATTTTGTAGATGTTCTTCTGAGTACCTCAGAATGAAAGAAAGTTGGCTCCGGATTTGCAAATACCATAGCTGCTATGGAGTCATACTCTACAAGGCTTTAACACACTGGACAAGTTTTGAGTGTGATCTAGCAGCAAACTGTTTCTGAGGATCTGGTTATCTAAGCAGAGAAAATCATCAGCAGTAGGCTGGGCACTTAATAATAAAAAGTCTGAGTTTAAATCTCATGATGATTTTTTTCTCTAGGTAAACATCTTAGTTCCTTTAATTGATTTTCTTATGGCATAGGTGTCCATCTCCTGTCCAGAGCTTAGTAAAGTATGGACCGTGTTTAAGAATATAAATTAAAGGGGACAGAGAGGTGATATAGTGGATAGAGCACTAGTCCTGAAGTCAAGAGATCCTGAGTTCAAATGTGGCTTCAGACATTTAACACTTCCTAGCTATGTGACCCTGGGCAAGTCACTTAACCCCAACTACCTCAGCAAAAAACAAACAAGAATATAAATTAAAATACAGCATTATGATTATTTGTGGTTTTTAAAGACCCTAAAGTGGTTTGTAGGATCTTTTCTATTTGAGTTGGATACCACAGTCTTAGGGCATGACCATCTTCAGTATCTTGAGTTATAGTAGTCCTCTGACAATGATACAGTAGGAAAAATACTGGTTTTGAATCAGAGAATATGAGTTCAGTTCCAGAGTTATTTATGAGCTTAATGAGTAACTTCAGCTCTTAGGGCCTCAGTTTCCTCTTTTGTAGAATGAAGGGGTTGCACTAGATGATCTCTAATATACCAACCAATTCTAAATCTATGATCCAGTGATTGGTTTTTGTTACTGTTTTTGTTTTATTTTGTTTAAGCTTGTTATAATAGTGTGACTTGTTGTTTTTCTCCTTCAAAAACATTTTCATGAGTTGAAGTTTCAACTCATGAGAGTTGTTTTAGTTTTCATTTATCTTATTAGAGATTTAGATAATTCTTTCCTAGCTTTTTTGGGTGGCGGGAGGGGGAAACAATTCCTTTTTTGTATCTTTAGAATGCTCACTTGTTTGGGAATAACTTTTATATATTTACTGGAAAGTTTTCTTCCTAGTTAACTATTGAAATTCATGTAAATACTTCTTCCTTGTAAGAAATCAAAACCTATTTTATGTAAAAAATTATGAAAAAATTTTCTCTTCACCAGAATTGTAAAAAAAGTATCTTTTTTTCCCCCCTAACAATGTATATTTATCTCATACCATTTGTAGCTTATTTGTGGTATATGAAATAAGATGTTAGTCTGATTCTAAGGTCCTTTAATCTGCTCTCTGGTTTTCCTTTTTTTTTTTTTTTTTTAATTGTGTCAATCATTCTTGAATAACCTAATTTGTTGAATCAGTAATGGCTATATATTTCGCTCAATCAAAAAGATTGAGACCTCTGGTCCAATGTTTTCATTTTACCATTAAATGATCCTGGTACCGAGAGATCAAATGACCTGTTAACTGTCACAGAGCTAATAAAACGACAAAACTCAGAACCAATATTTTGAACCAGGTCTTCTCATTCAGAATCCATCATTCTATCCTTTGATTTAGTGAGGACTATTAATATTTGGTGTTCCTTATCCATTGTCTGTTTCTAGATTAAGTACAATTATTTATTCCACAATTTTCATAAAAATATTTTCAATAGCAAAGGCACTTTGAGTTTCTGCCTACATAAATGAAACTGGTTTACAAAATAATCTTTTTCACTACAAAATAAATTAATTGGACTGCGTATATTAGAAGAAAAATGTTTAATTGCATTGATGCATTTGTTTATTTTGACACAGCATCTAGAACAAACTATTTGATTCACATAGAATGTAAAACTGAAGTTGCTTTTTTTTTTTTTTTTTTTAAATCAGTAAAATCTTTTCTTTTTTTTTCTTTCCTTCTTATCTCCTCCTCCTCCCATGGTATAAAAAAGGGGGGGGGGAATCAAACCTCTATTAGAAACATAGTCATTCAAAACATTTCCCCATTGATTATGAACCCCAAAACAGCAATCTGTACTCCAAATCTGTCATCTTTTTCTCTAAAGGTAAATAATATGTTTTATCATGAGATCTCTGAAATCATGATTGCATATTGATATTGATCAGAGTTTTAAAATAAAAGTGTTGGTTTTTTCCTCCAAAGTTTTGTCTTTATGATGTTGTTTTTGTATTAATTATTCTACTGGTTTGACTTATTTCATTCTCTATTGCCTCTTTTATAACATTTCACTCTTATTACCCATTCTTGAACCTTAACACTCTTATATTTTACATCCTCTCTTATATATTCTATTATCTGGTGATATTGGTTTCCTTGCTTTTTCTTGAGCAAGACACTATCTTCAGACTAGGGACATTTTCAGTGGTTGTACCTAATACGTGGAATTCTCTCCCTTCTCATCTATGCCTTTTGACCTTCTTAGCTTCCTCAAGTTCCAACTCAGCTTCTGCAAGAAACCTTACCTAATTTTCCTTAATTCTGGTGCCTTTTCTTGATTATCTCCTGTTTATTTTTAATGTATTAGCTTACTTATATGTAGTTATTTTCATTTTGTCTCCACCCATTAGACCAAACTCCTTAAGAGCAAGAACTGTATTTTGACTTAATTTGTAATTTGTCTGACAAGTAATAGGGACTTAAATTTTTATTGATTACAATTGGTTCATTTAAGTCTTCCCAGCTTTGTCTTTATCTTTTCCCTTCATTATTACCTAAAGCAACTCTTTTTTTAAAAAACTTAATAGTATTTTTCTAATTGCATGTAAAGATAATTTTTCAACATTGATTTTTGTAAAATTTTGAATTCTGAATTTTTTTCTCTTTCCTTCCCTCTCCCCAAGACAGTAAGTAATCTGATATAAGTTATACATGTATAATCATTTTAATCATTCCCATATTAATCATGTTGTGAAAGAAAAGGGAAAAGCCACAAGAAAAAAACAGAACAAAATAAAAAGGCAAAAATAGTATGCTTCAGTTCATATTCACTCCCCATGGTTCTTTCTCTCTGAATGTGGATAGCATTTTCCACCCCAAATTATTGGAATTGTCTTGGACCATTTTACTGCTGAGAAGAGCTAAATCTATTGTAGTTGATCATCCCATCATCTTGTTACCGTGTACAATGTTCTCCTAATTCTGCACACTTTATTCAGCACCAACTCATGTAAGTAAGTCTTTCCAGGCTCTTTTAAAATCAGCCTGCTTATCATTTCTTATAGAATAATAATATTCCATTATATGCACATATCATTATTTATTCAACCATACCCCAGTTGATGGACATCTATTCAATTTCCAGTTTCTCACCACCACAAAATGAACAGCTACAAACAGTTTTGTAATGTGGGTCCTTTTCCTCTCATGATCTTTTTGGAATATAAACCCAGTAGTGATACTGCTAGATCAAAGGGATATGCACAGTTTTATAGTCCTTTTGGGCATAGTTTCAAATTGTAGAGTAGGGCTTCTTAAAGTTTTCACCTAAGACAGTTTGCATGACTGACCCCAGATATATGGATATATAAAATAGGTATACAATTAAAAATTTACTGATAACTAAAAGTTACAAGACCACCTATGGGATTGAAAATCACAGTTTAAGAAGATGGAACTTAGAACAATGACGTTCTCTCATATTCATATAATTCATTTATTTGGTTGATAAGTATTTCCTTAATTTTCAATTCTTTACCATCACAAAAAAGAGCTACTATGAATTTTTGTGTAATGGTGGATCTTTTTCCTCTTTATTCTCTTGGAGAATATAGATCAAATGTTAGGAATCAATGAGTGTGTACAATTCAATTTTTTGAGCAAATGTTCTAAATTGCATCCCAGACTGTACCTTAATGTACCTATTTTCCTTTTGTATTTGTCATTTATCCTTTTTTGTCACCTTTACTGGATGGATATGAGATGGAACTTTGGGACTGTTTTAATTTATATTTCTCTAATGAATGATTGAGAAGTATTTGTTTTTCCCATATTGTCTTGATGTCTTAGATTTCTTCTGAAAAGTACCTGTTCTCATATATATAGCTATTTATCAATATCAATTGGGGAATGACTTTTTTTATGCATTTGGATAAGTTCCCTATTTTAGAGGTGGCAAACATAGGGCCATTTTATGCTTACTAACTACACTGCTGGATATAGCCTGAACCAGATTTAAAATATTCAACAAATTAAAATACAATAAATCTTAAATCGTTGTGTAACCCACAGTGATCCTGACAAATGGATGAATAGACTCTAACAACAAAAATTGCTATTTTAGTTTAACATCACTGATTTGTAATCTTAGAAATGAGCAAGTTGTTAACCTCTTATCTGCTTTTCTGAAGTCTCTTATAATTCCAAAATTCTATGACTGTAAGGATTCATTTCCTTTGCATCATTTCTGTACCTTTGTTGTTGTTTAAAACTTGGTCAAAGACAAAAATACAAAGAATGGCTGCCATTCTAAAATAGGCTTTCTTTTTTTTTTTTTTTTTTTTTTTTTTTTTTTTAGTTTATACATGTACATTCACTTTTTTACATATTTCCCTGACTCATATTGGGAGAGAAAAATAAGAACAAAAAGGAAAAAATGTGAAAATAATATGTGTTGATCTATATCAGTGGTCCTCAAACTTTTCACTGTCCCTCAGACTGTTGGAGGGCCGGACTATAGTAAAAACAAAAATTCACTCTCTATCTCTGCCCCTCAGCCCATTTGCCATAACCGGTGGACTGCATCTGGCCCAAGGGCCGAAGTTTGAGAACCTCTGATCTACATTGTTCTCATAGTTCTCCCCCTGGATGTGGATAGCATTTTCCATCACAAGTCTATTGAAATAGCCTTGAGTCACCTCATTGTTGAAAAGAGCCAAATTCATCACACTTATTACTATACATTATGTTTTCTTGGTTCTGCTCACTTCATTCAGCATCAGTTCATATAAGTCTCTCCAGGCCTCTGTGAAATCATCCTGCTTATCATTTCTTATAGAACTTATAATCCATAACATTCATATATCATAACTTAATTATATAATAACTTAATGAGCCATTCCTCAACATCTCAATTTCCAGTTTCTTGCTACTACAAAAAAAAAAAAAAAAAAAAAAAAAAAAAGCTGCTAAAAACATTTTGTCACATGTGGGTGGGTCCCTTTCCCTCCTTTAAGATCTCTTTGGGATTACAAACCCAGTAAAGACATTGCTGAATCAAAGGATATACACAATTTGATAGTCCTTTGACCATAGTTCCAAATTGTTCTCTAGAATGGTTGAATCAGTTCACAACTCCACCAACGATGCATTAGTGTCATAGTTTTCCCACATCCTAACATTATAACATATCTTTTCCTATTATCTTAGCCAATCTATGAGTTGTGTAGTGATATCTTAGAGTTTTCTTAATTTGCATTTCTCTAATGATTTTAGAGCATTTTTCATATGACTATAAATGGCTTTAATTTTTTCATCAGAAAATTCATATCCTTTGACCATTTAGCAATCCGGAAATGGCTTGTAGTCTTATAAATTTGACTTAGTTCTGTATATATTTTAGAAATGATGCCTTTATCAGAAATACTAGCTATAAAAAGTTTCCCAGCTTTGTGCTTCCCGTATAATCTTGGCTGCATTGGTTTTGTAATTTAATATAATCAAAATTATCCAATTTGCATGTCATACTGTTATCTATTTTTTGTTTAATCATAAATTCCTCCCATTTCCAAAGATCTGAGAAATAAACTATCCCTTGTTTTCCTAATTTGCTTATACTTTACACTTAAGTCATGTACCCATTTTGAACTTATTTTGGTAGGATATGTGAGGTGTAGGTCTATGCCAAGTTTCTGACATACTATTTTCCAGTTTTCCCAGCAATTTTTGTCAAATAGTTCTTATCCCAGAAGCTGGAGTTTTGGGTTATCAAACAGTAGATTAGTATAATCTGTTTTTGTTCTTTCTAATTATATATATACCTTCTATAAAAATCAGTATTCTTCTGTATGAGATAATGAGAAATCACATTAGCATAAAGTTTACTAGTCCCTAATCCAGAGAATTGAAGTACACTTTTTATGGAAAAATCTTTTTTAAAAAAATTTAGAGGCCATAGTTTTTTAATTTAATTTTTTTTTTTGTATGTATTATCATGCTTGTAGGATAGGTAAGTTAAAATGATTCTTGTGTGCAGAGGAACATTAATGTTAGTTAGAATTCTGGAATGGTCTGTTTACCAAAAATAGAGCTACTATTAACTTTTATACTTAGTGTTGATTTCATCCTTCAGATGGTAGAACACTAAAGAAGGGAAAATTCTGTCTTTCATTTTTCACTCATAAGGAGAGACTCATTGCTGGAATGAAAGTCATAAAAAATGTTTGGGGGAAATGATCATCATTTCTGCAAAATTTCTGAAAAGGAGAGGAAAACCAGACAATATTCTGCCATACACCCCAGACTTGAGAAGGGAGCAGATTTGAGAGTCCAGAAGAAAGAGAGAATCTATCATATGAACTAAAAATTCTATAGGACAACACAACCCAGAGACTTGTGAGTCAGGAATAAAGGAGTCCCACTCTATGTGCGTCATATTAGCCAGACTTCATGTGAAATACAATTTTTGTGTTTTTTTGGAAAGTTACATTGGTACATTGAAGTGTCAAGTGAGGGATAGCCAAGATAATGAAGGATCTTAAATTCATGAAACTTGAGTTATTTGAAAATTAGAAGGTTATTTATTTTCTTTTCTCACTTATATGTAAAAATAATTTAATTTTTTTAAAATGAAAATCTGAGGTCCATTTCATTAGAGGCGACCATGGACCCTTTAATAAATTGCATTGACTTAGAGCTCTGCCTCAAGTGTTTTTTTGTTTTGTTTTGTTTTTTTAATTCATTGCAAGTTGGACAATTTTGAAACTCTATATTAGAGAAATGCAAGTTAAAACAATCCCTAGATACCACTTCACACTTATCATATTAGCTAATATAACAGAAATGCAAAATGACAGATATTGGAGATGTAGAAAAATCAGGACACTATGTGTGGAGGTGTTAATTGATGCAACCATTCTGGAGAACAGTTCTGAACTACATTGAAAACTATGCATACATGCCAGAAAAATCAAAGGAAATGGAAAAGAACCTATATGTACAAAAATATAGCAGCTCTAATGTTAAAGATGAAAACTTCAGTTGGGGAATAGCTAAGCAAATTGTGTGAAATCAGATTGATTCTGTGTCTTTAAAATTGCTCCTGTTTACAATAAATTGATTGTTTTTCCTGTTATTGCCTAAATCATGGTGTTTTGTCTCTGAACTTAGACCAGAAATTCAGTTGGCCTGCAATGAGTTAAGTTTAGAAATCTAATTTTCTTACTAATATTCCCTATTCTATTCTTGCCTCAAGGAAATCTGTTATCTTTAAGGGATGTGGGTAAACACTAGAGAAGTCTGATCTAGTATTTTTACAATCTTAGGTTATCTTTCAAGAATGCCTGGTTTATTATCCAAAATCGTCTGAGCACTATCTCTAACTTTGCAAAGTAATCTCAAATACTGAACTTTTGTAAGGAGGGGGTTGTTGTTAATCCCTTCCCAATTTCAAATCAGTCATATCGTTTCCTATACCTTAGCTCTCTAACCATAGTAATTTAGCCAGTTGTGATGTTGAGCTCTTTTAACCAATGATAACTTGCTTCCTGCCTATGATATCCTATTCTTGCTTTGCACTCCCAAAATTATAAGAGAGCTGTGTCAGCCTCATTCAGGATCTTAGTTTTGCTAAGAAAACTGAGATCCTATTTATTGTCAAATTTATGCCTCAATCTACCTTTAACTATTAAATATGATATATGATTTATAGTTAACACTTTCTATGATGGCCAAGAATTGGAAGCCAAGGTGGTGTCCATCAATTGGGGAAAAACCGAACAAGTTATGTGGGATGGAATTTTATTGAAATACTATATAAGCAGGTAAGCAGGATAGTTTCAGAAAAACATGAAAAGACCTATATGAATTGATGTAAAGTGAAATCAGCAGAACCAGGACAACACTGTATAAAATAGCAGTATTATATCATGATCAACTGTGAATGATTTTGCTGTTCTCAGCAATACAGTGATTCAAGAATTCCAAAGGATTTAGTGTGAAAATGATCTCTATCTCTAGAGAAAGAACTGCTGGAGTCTAAATGCAGATTGAAGCGTTCTTTTTTTTATGTTGGGGGTTTTTTTTGTGGTCTATTTTTCTTTTGTCTATTCTTTTTTGTAATATGGAAATGCATTTCATGTGACTGTACATGTATAATCTTTATCAGATTGCTTGCCACCTTATAGAGGGGGAAGAAAATTTAGAACTAGGTTTTTTTGTTTTGTTGATTCTCTAGGACTCCAAATATACCACCAAATTTTCTGTAAAGAGTAATAATAGTAATAAAGAGTTTTGTTTTCCTCATTTTATTCCTTCATTTTCTTTTCTTCTCTTGTTGCTATAACTAGCATTTTAGTATGGTATTGAATACTAGTGATAATAATGGGCATCTTTGCTTCAAGCTATGACTTCAGGAAACAAAATATCTAGTTTCATATTTTGAAGGACTGTCACATGAAGGAACAGTTTGAATTTTTTCTTTCTCCCTAGAACACAGAATCAGGAATGTTGTGGTGGATTTAGGCTTAAAGTCAGGGATATCTTCACAATTGGAGCTATCCCAAAGTGGGAATGGGCTCTTTAGGAAGTAGCAAGTTATTCTTTGTCAAAAGTCAGAACAAAGTTTGAAGGAATACTTGTGGGGAGTTCCATTTAATTTTTTTTTTTTTAACCAACTAACAGGCATTATTTTCTCTTCCTCTTAATTGAAAAATAACCCAAAAATTAATTAAAATATTCATAATTAAGCAACACTAACTCCCCACATTGGGTACATCCAAAATGATGTTTTTTTCTGCATTGTCAATCCATCTCTCTGGCAGGAAGGGGGTATATGATATGTTTGCCTCTGTCCTTCGGACTATATTTTGTCATTTTATTCAAATTTCTCATCTTTCAAAGTTAATTTTTTTCTCTACAATGTTGTCATTGTATAAATTCTTTTCCAAGTTCAGTTTAGTTCTCTTTGTAGCAGTGTATACATTTCTTCTCAGTTTGCTCTAGAATGATACTTTCTTTTTTTTTTTTTTTTTTTAAGGAACCTAATATCCCATTATATTCTTATATTATTTGTTTAGGTCTTCCCTTGTGTGCAAGTACCACCTTAGTTTTCATATTATGCTGGTGTGAAAAGAGTTGTAAATATTTTTTTATTTGTATGAGACCTTTGTGGGGTTTTCTTTTAATAAGAATTGTACCATGTGACCACTGAGGTCCTTTTCATCTCTGAAATACTCTGATTTACTCTGTACTTTACATTTTTGCCTGTTATAATAATAGACAAAACAGAACAATTCATTAACCACAATTATATTCAGTTGTCTTTAAAGTTTTGTTTTATTTTTAAGGCTTCTCTTCTGGCTATCTAGTAAGGAATTGGTGGGATCTGTTAGTACATTGTTAACTTCTTTCTCTGTTCTCATGAGCAGATATTGAGAGATCCTGCCTCACATCTTCCTTTCAGGTTAGATGTTGAAATAATGAAACTGAGTCTGACCTGCTTCACAGTTTAATTGTAGTGATGTTACTGTGCTTCTCTTAATCCTTTTGAATTCATTTTTGTTATGTCTTTGTAAGACTGCTATTATCGAAGTAATTATAGTCCTACCATTCTCTTCTCTAAGGCTGTTCTGAGATTTGTACATTTTGGCTGTTAATATTGAACCTTTTTATTAAAAGAGGAATTTTAACTTCATTTAAATGCAGATTTGAAAAAGTAAGAAAAACTAGAATTGAAATTCTTTATCTTTAATGACATTTGTATATTAATGCTAATTGACTTAGATTTTCTTTGTATTAAGTGGGACTTAGGGGGAAAAAAATACTTTGAAAAGTACCTAAAATAGGAGGAAAGCTCCATTGAGAATACTATATAGCATCCTTTGAAGATTAAGAAAAATCTGGTCACTGCATCTTGACCTTTTGAGCAGTTTTATGAGACAAATAATTTTAATAATTAGGGACAGTGGTAATTTAGTTAAAATGTTTGATCAATATCAAGCATTTAAAAAATGTTATTTTTAGTTCAAACAATTATAGAATGGGAACATTTGACTTTATCTACGTTTGTTTAATTGGTGTTATAAAGTAAAAAGATTAACAATATCAACATTATGAAGAGAAATAATTTTCCCCATGAAGACCATGTTTTAGTAGTAGTCATTTGTAACTAAGTATTTAGCCATTCATGCTGTTGAGCTCTTTTAACCAATCATAACTTATTTCCTGCCTATGAAATTTGTTTTCTTTGTTTTGCCCTCCCCAGAATTATAAGAGAGCTGTCTCAGCTTCATTCAGGATCTTAGCTTTGCTTAGAAAGCTGAGATCTTATTTATTGGTAGACAGTGATCTTATGAGAATAGCTGGCAACAAGTAAGCGGTAAATAGAAATTAAATGAATAAGTAAGGAAATAATCCTCAAAAAGAATTTTAAATTTCTCTTGAGGCTTTATCAGAACTTTAATTATTAGAGTTAATCTATATTTGATTTATTGATTGTACTAGATGTGGATTTTGTTTCATTTGTGGGATTTTGTCACAGAAGAAAATGGATCTGCCTTATCACTAAAGTGAAAAATGTCATAATTCTGTATGACTCTTGTTTTTGAAGTTCATTTTAGCTTATGGATGATTTCACAAGAAATATATCAGAAATTAGTGCAGTAGTTCCTAATCCAGAGAATGTGAATGGGCTTCTTTGAATATGAAAAGATCTTTAAAATTTTAGCAGTCACAGTTTGAATTTTTGTTATTTTGCCCCTTTGGGCTAAATAAAATAAAATGCTTTGGCCAGGGCCGGAGTAGGAGTGGTGGAGTGGGGGGGGGGAGGGATGAAATAAGCATCAACTTAGTTGGAATTTATCTTGTAATATTCTTTTTGGCATGAATCTTAAAATACCTGCATCTTTTGAGATGTTAGAAGATTCACAAAGAACTGTTGCCATTATTTAGTCTATTATTGAATAGTGGTTCTAATAGTTTGATATGCTCCATTTTAATAACTGTCCAGAAAATAGCTGCTAAAATATATACATTTTGCAGTATTTATCAAGAAATTCAATTCAAATGTAAGGAAATATATAAAATAAATTTCTTGAGGGAATTTTTAAAAAATAACTTGGGGATAAACCCTGCTGTTGAATAAAACAGGTGATCTATAATTCTGGATGCCTTAAATAAAGTTCTATAACTCTGTTCCTAATTAATTGCTATTTAAATTCTTCCTTACAGAAACAGGAAGGTGGTCGATTATTCACAGTTTCAGGAATCTGATGATGCAGGTAAGTTTGTGCCCCATCAAGAAATACTAAATACACTAAAATATATTATTAAATGCCTTTTTTTTTAAAGTCTTGAGTTGGAGGGGAATCCTGTTTCTTTGTAATATCCAGAGAATATTGGGATAATAAGCACTAATAGTGCTGTAAGATTTGTAAATCAACATCTCATTTTATCCTCCTCATAACCCTTTTGGGTAGGTACTATTCCCATTCTACAAATAAAGAAACTGAGGCAGGAATTAAGTGATTTTTGCCCAGGAGATATAAAGCTGCTAAGTTTTTGAAGCCAGATTACATTCAGTTCTGCCTGGCAGATTTAGCACTCTTATCAACTACCAGTTAGCTTATAATTTTGTAATATGAACAACCTGAAAAAATAAAATTTAAAAATTTTGCATGTCATGTTTCATTAGACTTTTTAGCAAAGAAAAGGATCGCCCAAATGAAATAGTCCAATCTTTTTTTTTTCTCACATCTTTTCTAAAATATTTTTGCCGTTAATAATTAAGTTTAAAGAATAGCTTATTTTTAGTATCTATACATATGATATATGTATAGTATCTATACATATATATACATATATATTTAGTATCTATACATGAGATTATACATATATAATCTCATGATTTTCTTTAAGTTTACTTCCTGACTCCAAGTCCAATACTCTATTCACTGGGCCACCTAGCTGCTTATTTACCAAAAAAAAAGTAAAGTGACTATAGCTGTATGATCCTGGGCAAGTCACTTAACTTCTTTTTGTCTCAGTTTCTTCATCTATAAAACCTACACCAAGTTTATTATGAGTATCAAATGAGATATTTGTAAAGTACTTACCAGTGTCTGGCACATAGTAAGTATATATAAATGTTAGCTTTCTGATACAGTTTTCCTCTAATAAGCTTTTTTATCTGAATGTCCACAAATTCTGAAGTCCTGTTGAAGCTTTTCAGTATGTAAGAAATCTCTTGTTATAAATAGATCTTTTGCCTCTGTATCCAAAGGGCTTTAACACTCTGAAATTATAGTTAAGAATCATATTTGCTTGAAATAATAGAATGTGTTGGAGTTTATGGTTATTTTTTAAAATGTTTTATTTATTTTAATTTGATTTCCTTTGTAATCTATTTTATTTTATGCATAAAAAATTTAATCCCGAAGAGTCTGTACATTTCACCAGACTACCTAAGGATTCATGACACACAAAAAAGTTTAAAATCTCCTGGATTAGAAAAACCCCTATTCCACCCACTAATCCTATTGCAAAGGAACAGCCTGAGTAAGAATGTAGTACTGATTTTTATTCTAGGAAGCAAACAATTAATTTCATTTTTAACCATTAAGATGAAGATTATGGAAGAGATTCAGCCCCTCCAGCTAAGAAAATTCGATCATCACCTAGAGAGGCTAAAAACAAGAGGCGGTCTGGGAAAAATTCACAGGAAGATAGGTAAGAATGGTACTGCTTCTCTTGTTTTTTGTTGTCTAATGTACTTTTCTCCCTCATAACAAAGAAACACAGCTAAGTAAATTAGCCTCTTTTCAAGAAGAGAAAAGTGTGTTTCATCAGTCTGTTATTCAGAAATAAGCTTGGTTATTACAATTAATTGGAATTTGTCTGCCTCTTGATACTGTTTTAATTTCCATTGTAATTATTATGCAAATTTTTAATTTCCTTATAAGTTCATACAAGTCATTTCATGTTTCTCAGACATTCCTCACATTTGTCATTTTTGTGTCATAAAATAACATTCCTTTCTAGTTTTTTTGCTGTGGTGAAAAGTGCTTCTGGGGTGAGGGATGAAGTGACTATTATAAAAAGCAAAGGGGATCTTTAATCTTTTTGAAGAATAAAAGAAAATAATCTGGGAAAAAAGATAAAAAGTTTAGCTGTCGTTTTGTTACATGGGTCTAGCAATAACTTAATATAGTAAACATATCTTCACTTATCCCATAAATAGAAAACTTTGAACTCCAGCATTCACTGTTAATTGGGGTTATTAAAATCAGGTCTACTCCCAGAATGAAATGTATAAATGGATATTTTCATGTTTTTCACTTGATTAAAGTCTTTAACGTTTACTAAATAGGAGATTAGTAAAAAGGGAACCTCCGGGTCACCTGATTAAAAATGGCTGTGGTGGGAATACATATCCTATATAACAAGTGTCTTATGATTTGAGGAAGATATGGGGGTGGAAAGAGGCACTGGCTTAGAATAGGACATCAAAACTTGTCCTGTTTAGTTGACAGAAATACCAAATAAAAAATATTTGTAGCAAGTTATTCCTTTGAAGTGTTGAGACAATCACATGAAAATGAGGTCAAAGAAAAGTTTAAATTGTTTGAGTTATTTAGTAAAAGTTAAAATATTAATTTACTACTAATTTAGGTTAGATAAAGATTATTAAAGACTTCATTTGCCTTCTTTAAAATGAGTATTTATAAGCAGAAAATAGAAGTAGAAGAAATCAGAGAATCTTAGAAATTGGAAGGTATCTCAGACTCTATCCAGCCTGGACTGTGCTTATCCTCTGCCTCTAGACCAGAGTACATTTAGCCCTGCCTTAATAAGTGTCTTCTCTTCTGTTATTTATTATTAGTTCTCTTGAACTTAAGTAGGTATCCTCTTCTCATGTAGCATGATGTTTATTTATAATTGGACTGAAATTTTATTTTCCTGACATTTGTAGATTCCTAGTGGAAAGAGTGTCAGTTTTGGAGGTCAGGATAAACCTGGATTCAAAATCCTGCAGTGTTACTCATAGTTATATGATCGTAGGCAAAGGTATAACGTCTCTGACATTGTTTCCACATCTTTAAAATGAGAGTAATACTACTTATATTTAACAGAATTACTATGAGGAACAAAGTAATATAGTTTACAGTATAACTGCCTTGCAAACCCTGAAATCATAGATAATTGTCAGTTACTAGTAATGGCCTGATTATTAAGAATTTTTCCTTTGTTTCAATGATCCCTCTGTTGTACCCATGGTGATTGGATAAATTATTACCTAATTGAGTGTATATTGAATTTATTTTTTCATAGTAATTGAAATTGATTTTCCTTTGTGCCTTCTTCATTTGTAAAGTCAGCTATTATTAGCCCTTCCCTAATAGAGTTCCAGATTACTATGAGGATCTAGTAATTGTGATAGAATTTGGAATTACTAGTGCTTGCCTTATTTCTTTGATATTTAACAAACAGTAATTGACAAGTATAATAATATAGAAATATGTACAGTTTTCAGAATGACAAATTTCCTTCAAATGGAACTCTGTTTTGAAAAATCTGATTTCTTTGTTAGAGGTTTAATAGGACAATTTGTGTATGATTGGGGAACCAGTAGCCCTTTTATTTAAAAAATAATAATTAGTAATAATAACTGCCTTTAGCAAAGTAGTAGCCAAAGGAATTATGCATGAATATTTTCCAAACATCATAGAGTTACAAAGCTAGAAAGTATTTCAGGAGTTAGTCTAATCTTTCATTGATTGATTTAGACAGTAAGGCACCAGAGAGATGTGAAGTGTTTTGCCCAAAATCATATAACTGACACTTAATTACAGAGCCAGGATTAGAACAGATTGCTTTTGTATTTTCTATAAGCTGAAGCAAGATGGTAGGTAGAGTGAGAGGAAGCAATGTCTAACTCACCTGACACATCTCTTTGATAGATGTCTGGAAAATATACTAGATGGATTCTGATCAGGAAGGAGTCAGATTTTTCCTTTTTTTTTTTTCCTCCAGTCTAGGGCAACTTTCAGAGCCTGAAGGGGATTGAGATCCCTAGAGATGGAGTTTGGTCAGGAGCATGATATTGAGCATCCAAACACTTAAGGACAAAAAGGGCCAAGACAGAGCAGGAGGCACTGTCACACAAAGTGATCTTGAAAAGGGGGTCTCTGAATATGCATTAGGTGTGGGATCAGGTGTCATCTGGCAGCTCTGTCATCATGACATGTAGTGCCAGGCAGGGTAGAGAGGAGCATTTAAGTAATAAGAACATACTATGTACTGAGCAGGGAAAAAGATCTGGAAGAAAATGGTGGCTGTGTGATTCTGATCCTAGAAGCAAAGTGTAAAAGCCCCCAAATAAATGTGAGCTGGCAGTTCAGGTGTTCTGAATCTTCAGAGCCTCCCAGTAGACTAAAAGTAGCTTGAGACCATCAGAAGTCTATTGACACTCTAAGAACAAGCCCCAATAGATCCAAACCTGGGTCAAGAACCTACAAGACTCTGTCAGGAAGGAACAGGCCAGCAGAAAGACATAGGAGAACAGAAGCTCAGACTAGACATCCCTACCTGTCCTTCCCTTTACCTCATTGTCTCAAGAATGAGTGGGGCCTCGGACTAATATAAAGCACAAAATCCAGAAGTAGACTGGAAAAATTAGCAAGAACTATTATGGTGACAAGGAAGCTCATGATAGAAGAGAATGATTAGGGGGGGAAAAATGCAAAGTTGCAGAGAAAAATGCAGCTTGTACACAAATCCAACAAAAATTCCTAGAAGAATCAGGGTTTTAAAATTATATTGTGTGAAAATGGTAGAAGAAAGAGAATTAGAAAGTTAGGGAAAGAAGTTGGGGGGGGGAACCTTTTTGAAAAAATTAACTCCTTGAAAATTAGAATTGGCCAAGTGGAAGTGGAAGTTTGTAAGACAACAAAGTCCAACGGAAAAAAAAAAATGAAGTATCTCATAGTGAAAACAGATTGAATAGAAATGATTTTAAGAACTCTTGGAATACTTTGAAAGTTCAGAAACAAAAGACAAAGTAGAAATTGAAAGAATCCTTTGATCATCACCTGAAAGAAATAACAAAATAAAAATTCCCAAGAATATTATAGCCAAATCCCGAGTTCCCAGGACCAAAAAAGTAATACTAGAGCAAGCAGATAGAATTCAAGTACAAGAGATGATCCAGTTTTTAGCAGCCATAATGATAAAAATACATGGAGCTTGGAATGCAGTGTGAAAGACCAGGGATCTAAGAACCAAGACTAATCAGCAAAACTGAATATTATATTCCCTGTCTACAAGACGGGGAATGGACCTTTAATAAAATAAGCTTTCCTGATGAAAGGATCAAAGCTGAGTAGAAAATTTAACATGTAAACAAACATAGGAATTAATAGAAACATTAAAAAATTAACATGAGTGAACAATCATAAGGGATTAATCAAGTTATTAAATTGTTTTAAATTCTTATATTGGAAGATAATACATATAGCCATTCAGAATTCTGTCATCACCAGTGGTCAGAGAGGGTTTGGGTAATAATTATGTTGTATTTTGATGATCTCAAAAGAAGAACGGAAAGAATGGAGAAAAGGAACAAGCACATTGGGAAAAAGGGAAAGGAATAAGGGAGATTAATTTACATAAATGAGGTATACAAAGAGGAGTTTATACAACAAGATAGGGTTATGTAAAAAGAGAACAGCTAACAGTTCACTTTATCTCACATATCTGAACTGGTTAAAGGAGAAAAGAATACATATGTGCA
This sequence comes from Sminthopsis crassicaudata, assembly GCF_048593235.1. Taxonomy (NCBI): domain Eukaryota; kingdom Metazoa; phylum Chordata; class Mammalia; order Dasyuromorphia; family Dasyuridae; genus Sminthopsis; species Sminthopsis crassicaudata. The sequence goes on along the minus strand of NC_133620.1, from coordinate 102,461,196 downwards.
CAGTTGGTATAGGAACACATTTTACCCAATAAGGACATAGGAAGGATAGGGGCTAAGGGAAAAGAAGTCAAATAAGAGATTGAGGGTCATTAGAAGCAAGTTGGACTTTACAGTTTTTGGTGGGGGGAGAGGGATTAGTATTTTCTTAGCATCATAAGATATAGAATTAAATTAGAGCTGTATGTGATCCTAGAAATCAATTGGCTCAATCCTTTCATTCCTCATTTTACTAAATGGGAAACAGGCCCAGAGAGCTTGTGATTTTCCCGAGATCACTCAGAAAATGACAGAACTAAGAATAAAACCTCTTGTCTTCTGACTCCAAATCCAAGGTTGTTTTCTTTGTACTGTGTTATTTCATTGTACTACCTTTAAGGGGGGAGGACAGATTGGATTTACATTTAAAATCCTATCATTCTACTGGTTCTATCTTTAAATTACCTTTTGCTTGGTCAAAGAATTATTACACAATAGTATTTAATAGTATTATAGCTTAAGATATTGTACTGTATTGGGGGGTAGGGGAGACATGAATGATGTGCACTGTCTGGCTAGTGTTGCTTATTTATCTTACTAGCAAGAACTTCTTCGCTGCCCCAGATAGATAACCATAAAAGACATACTAATTGAAAATATATTTGTTTAGCAACCCCCTTTGTTACATTTCACTATAAAGTCACTCTTCAGTACACACTTTTACCCTTAGATTATGCCCATATGTGAACCCTTGCCTACCCTTTGGAGAAATCATTTGATCTTTTGGTGTTTGAAAATAGTGTTTTTATAAGGATTTGAAAGGGATTTGTGTAATCTAGGTGTTTAATTAATTAAATGAGCCACTAAAAATATTAGGAGCAAGAGGAATCTGTTGCCCACCTTTTGTAATAATTTAGCTATCCAGGGTGAGACAGAAAGTTTTGAAGCTTTTTTTTCCCCCTTCTGAATTTAACGGACATAAAATATCAGTTTGCAAAGAACAAAAAATAAGAATTATGTATGAAACTTATATATTTTTTAAAATATGTATTAAATATATTAGGACAGCTAGATGTCCCAGTGTATAGAAATGCTGGGCCTGGAATCGGGAATACTAATCTTCCTGAGTTCAAATCTGGCTTCAGATACTTCTTAACTGGGCAACTCGCTTAATCTATTTGCTTCCATTTCCTCATCTGTAAACTGACTTGGAGAAGGAAATGGCAAGACACTATATAATATCTTTACCAAAAAAAAAAAACCCAAGAGAGGTCATGAAGAGTCTTTAACTACTGAAAAACAACTAAATAGTATTAAGTATAATGCAAGAAATACATGCTGCTCTGCTTTTTGGTGTGCTTTACTGCACACGATGAATATTTTGGGAGGAAGCAATCATAGTGAAATCATTCGCCCAGTATCACACAGCTAGTAAATGTTTGAATTCAGGTTCTCCTTGACTACAGGGCCAGTGCTCTATCCACTGCACAACCTTGCTGCCCCTACTTTCAAATGTGTGACTTCATTGATGTTCTTTTTTGCCATCACTGTTACTCCAACCCACTATTTCCAATTTCCCACAAAGGCAAGTTTAGTTAATCATAACAAATTCACATATTGTCTGAAATTGTGTTTCTTTTTAAATTTTTTTTCTATTTTTTTTTTTTTTAATAATTCTTTATGTCTCTAACAAAAGGTGGGAAATATCCTCCATCATCATTTAATTGGGAAATATTTAACAATACAATACAATACAATACAATACAATACAATACAATACAATACAAAAATACAATAGAAGATAGATGATAATAATATGCAGTTTTCTAAGTTGAATGGCCCACAGGAATTGTTAGTATATAATGTTTGGTAGCTCTTGTTTGTCCTTGAGATGGCATTTGAACGCAGATCTCCTTGACTCTTAAATCCAATATTTTGTCCTTATGTTGGATTGGCTCCCTCTTAATTCAGATTTCTCATCCTTTTCGTTTTTTCTTATAGAACAGTAATAAGTCTATTATATTAGTATACCATAATACTTATCCATTCTCAGTGAATGGGCATCCATTTTCTTTCTGGTTTTGTTTCTGACAAAAAGTGGTAGTCTTCAAGACTTTGTTCGTGTCAGATTCCAGAATATCTAGTCTTAACTTGGATCTTTCCAAATCTTTGAATTTTTAAGAACCAGAAAAAAAAAAAACTTTGGTTTTTAAGTTAAAAATATGATTATTTTTTTCCCTACAGTGAGGACTCTGAAGAAAAAGATGTGAAGACCAAGAAGGACGATTCACACTCACCAGGTATTTATGTTGTTAAGTTTTTCCTTCTTTTAGAAACTTCTTTCATGAAACTCTCCCAGAGGATGTCTTCAGTGGTTCCATCAGAATTTTCCTTGAAGTATTTTGTTATTTAGTTTGAATTCTTCTTGACCTAATAGAAAATTGGTTTTTGTGAAGGCTTTTATCATAGGGGATGTGAAGATTGAATAATGAGTTTTATTCCAGCAAGGAATTTGGCTATATTGTTCTCTTAAGGTTCTTCAAACCAGAAAAAGAATAAACATTCAAATCCAGGAAAAGAGCCGCAGGTAATCGCTAATACAGAGGGAGACTTGGCTCTCATTTAGGTTGGTAGCCATCACTTAAGCCTGACTGACTCAAATAGGAATAACTTTCTTTAGATGATTTATGCTTTATTTTTTAGCACAGCTACCTGATTTTTTTATATAAGTGAAAATTTTTAAAGCTTTCTGTATATAAAAGAGGTGGGTTGTGGGTATATGGGTGTGTTACATAAGATATGTATATTTTAAAAACCACATTGCTCATTGATTGACAGTTTGACATTTATGGTATATTGAGATCTGCTGCCAAGTGAAAAATAAATTAATAAATATAAATATCAAACATTACTTGTCTACCCCTTTGTAGACTAGTCCACTGGGGTTACATATTGCCCATATTTTCAGATTTTGATCCATTGTGCTGATTTTTTTTTCCTTCCTCTTCTTTTTTTGTGTTTTTTAAAAATATTAGTTTTGTTATGGGATAGCTCCCATATGAGAGGGATACTGGAGATAATTTTAATAAATTTCAGTAAAATTATTTTAAAAGAATTTGTCAGACTTCGAATAATAAATTTGATTTTTACAACTTCTTATGTTTTAATACCAATCATTAGAACTTACATGTTTATAGTACTTTTATATATGTTCTTTCTTTAAATCTTCACAACCCTATGAGACAAGGAAGTTTTTAAAGTACCATCCCTACTTATAGATGAGAGCACTTAGGTTGAGTGATTATAACTTTTTTTCAGAGGTCAGTTAGTAAACAGTAGAGCCAGGAGTTGAAATCAGATCTTTTAACTCCAATTCTACTGTTCTTTTTGCTACTTCTTAGAAGAAAGTCTGTTGAAAAATATATTATCTCTCACTTTTCTACTATTCTCACAAACATTTTTTCATAACCTAAATTTCCCAGACCTTTAAAATAAACCAGAAACTTTAGGAAGAGTCAGAGTTTACATTTTTGGAAATCAATTCCTTCAGCTCTATCCTTTGATTGTTGTCTGCAGTAGAAGTGTTGATTCTGAAAAACTACCATGCAAACTGGATCAAAATGTAATTTGGGAAATGTTCAACAATAAATGAAAATAAAGTCCAGCTTAGATAATGCTAATATGTGGTTTTCTAAATCAGTACTTGGCAGGAATGCTGTTTTTATTTAATTTGGAATTTTGGGCTTTTATAATTCCCAAAGTTTTCAAATTTGACTTTTTTATTTAGCTAATGAGCTAAATGAATTTAATTTTGCACATATAATTTTGCAACCAAACATTAACTATGCCTTTTTGTCTAACAAGTAAACTTTTAAATTTTGTATTAACTAAGAATATATTTTCTTCCTCAGTTAGCCACTAGAATCAAAGCATTTGTATCATTGTACTATTGTGGCTTTATTGTTGCAGAGGATAGTGAAGATGAAAAAGAAGATCACAAAAATGTTCGCCAACAGCGTCAGGCAGCATCCAAAGCAGCTTCCAAGCAGAGAGAGATGCTTATGGAAGATGTGGGCAGTGAAGAAGAACAAGAGGAGGAAGAAGAGGCACCATTCCAAGAGAGTAAGTGAAAATGACTGGAGTTCAGTTGTGTGGCCTTGATCACTATAGCCTTAGAGATGGCCTACCCAGATGCCAGTTCTCAAATAATACCTAAGGTGTTCCCTCTTGGAGTCTCAGGACCACTAAATGAAGATGTAGCGATACTTGGTGGCTTCTATCAGCACTATTTAGATATCCAAAAATCCTGTTAAAAAATATGTTGTCTTAATCTTGTGGCTTCTATTCTTTAAAAAAAAAAAAAAAAAGGCAATTACAAGTAAGAATATGTTGCTGGTTTATGAGTTTTGAGGTTTTTTTCCTCCATTTCCCCCAGGTGTATTATTCATAACATATAAATATTTCATAAGTCTCAGTCTGGGTAATCTTAGCGTTTCTACCTGTGTTAGGTTTAACTCTCCCCCTCTTGATCTTCTCTTCAAACAAGTCAGTCCACGAAATCCCTCTTTGAGGGACATATCATAACCATCTTACATGTGGGGCCTTGACCTCACCCCTCAACTCAGTTGTGCAGGAGGGTTTAATTCCCTAACTCCATGCTCCATTCCATTAGACCAGCTCCTGTTGTTTACTTGGAAGAAGTACATGAATTATCAGGCATTGACATTTTTCCTTTCCCTCAGAAGATTCCGGCAGTGATGAAGACTTCCTAATGGAAGATGATGATGATAGTGATTACGGAAGTTCAAAAAAGAAAAACAAAAGGATTGTGAAGAAGTCCAAGCCTGAAAGGAAAGAAAAGAAAATGCCCAAACCTAGGCTAAAGGCTACAGGTGAGCTCAATTATTGGGGAAGGTCAAACTCTGATCTGTAGAAATTCCCCATTAGGATATGATTTGGGGCTGGCTAACCTGAAAGAAATGCAAGAAAGTCAAAGGATCCTAACTTCCATAGGGTGACAAATAAATATGAATAGAGGGATTGTGGTTATTATAAAAATGAGGCTTGACTGAATGAATCTGTTTCAGGAAAGGATATATCATAGGAAATAGTGATTTTAGTCCTTCCAGGAATCTGTGCTATTTACCTTTACTTTGTGGCACCAATAGGATATAAACAAGAGTTAGGAATAACGATTCCATGAGGCTTTAAAAATAGATGATTATAACACTTCATCATTATACCTATTAGAATCTAATTTTAATTTTGTTTGGTTTTGCTGATAAAATATCAACTCCTAAAACTACTTGTGAAATTGTGAAATCATAAAAATGTACAAACATCATAAAAATTAAAATATTAACTACCTCAAAGGCTTTACTTTTCTCTATGACCCTTGAAGATTCTGTCACAAACCTGCATTCACACCCTCAGAGAAGAGCCAGGCTGAATTTGTTCTTTGTGTTTGAGGTTTTAGCATGCTATTATTTATTTATTTTTGGCTGGACAATTGGGATTAAGTGACTTGTCCAAGGTCACTCTGCTAGTGAGTGTTAAGTGTCTGAAACCAGATTTTAATTCAGATCCTCCTAACTCTCTCCACAGCATATCTAACTATCCCATTTTCATACTGTTATTTACCAATTTACCAATACCTTATTTTGATCTCATTTTCTGATTTTTAGCTTGTAAATTAAACTTTTTTTTTTTAGTTCATTCAGTAAGTCACTGAATTATATACAATCATTTCTGATATAGCATATGTACTCCCACAAATTACCACACCATGTAAAATTGTACAGTAAAAAGCCATGGGCTACATGGGGGAATAGGGTCAGAAGTACTGCTCAATATCTTCAGTGACACATTAAAATGATAGGAATATAAACAAAATCATACTTTGATATATGTTGAATGGTAAAGAAGTACATAAATATGTATTATTTATTAACATTATATATCACATATACAATAATATATTATATAAATATGGCTAAATGGTGGCCACATCCCAGGCTATGAGCTGGCCATCTTTTGCAAGTTGGGTGGAGAGGACCCTGACATCAGGGGCCAAGGATCATTTTAGAAAGTGTTCACCCAGCTCCTGTACCAGAAGACAGAAAGGAAATCTTGCACTTTATCTTTGGCAAAGACCACCTGAAGTTTGGTGAGGAAGTGGAGGTCCAGAGAGTTGTATCTTGGGAATTTTTGTAAAGTGGAATGGTTTTCTATTACAACAAATATGCCTCCATTTAGCAGTATTGTTTTTGAGTTCAAAAATTGAGGATCAGTCTGTCTTCCATTTTGGTTTTGGAAAAGTGAGTGGTCCTCTGACTTTGGGAAATGCTATGTAAAATTTTATTTTTTCCTTTTTTAGGGATAGCTAATCCTCAGGAAAGACTTGTTTTTGTTTTACTTACATTTCTTCCCCAATCCTTTCTCCTTTTTCTTTCAGTGACACCAAGTCCAGTGAAAGGCAAAGGAAAAGTGGGCCGTCCCACAGCATCAAAGGCATCAAAGGAAAAGACTCCTTCCCCCAAAGAAGAGGACGAGGAGCCAGAAAGTCCCCCAGAAAAGAAAAAGTCTGCCAGCCCTCCACCAGAAAAATCTGGGGATGAAGGGTCTGAAGATGAAGCTCAGTCTGGGGAAGATTAAAAAGTGATGGTTTGGGGAGATTTTATTTTAAAAAAAAAAAAAAGAGGAAAAAAAAAAAAAAAAGAAAATCTACTTAGGGGTAGAACATGGTTTTGGCTATGGCTTGACTCATGGGCTTTGAATGCTTTCCCTCTTCCTTACCCTTCCCACCACCACCATCACATACACACACACACAAATTTTTTTTTTTAAATTCCCCCCCCCTTTTTTTTTTAAGAGAAAATTATAGCTTTTTTTTTTTTTTTTAATTATCTTTATAATTGGCTTTTCTCCTCCCAATCTCCAGTGAAAACCATGATAAAACATAATGAGTTTACCACCTAACTTTAAAAAACAAAAAAATGAAAGGGTTACCACAGGTGAAACAATAAGTTTGAGGTAAACCCTATTGAAATTTTAACTTTTCTAAAAGTTATCAAGATGAACAGGAATCCAGAGACAATAAGAATTCCAAATGAAAATGGTTGTTCCTTATTTACCTGAATTTAAAAAAAAAAAAATCACTGTCAGCAAAGACAAAAGTGTGTACGTTTTGATTTTTTTTTTTTTTTTTTTAAATATCATGAATCTAAACTTCCATTGACTAGGCAGAAAAGTGATAAATGTGAGTATAGCTCTTACATTTCCTGCATTTCTATCCCCATTTGGAAACAACCAGTCCACATGACTTTCTGGTGTGGGTTTTTTGTTTTTATTATTGTTTTGTTTTGTTCTATTTCACTCCTAGTCATCTCAGGGAGAATAGGAACAAAATAAATCCTTTTCTCCTGTTAAGGTCTTTAGGGAGTTAAATGATGCTCAACCTAAAAATCAGGGTTCAGTGCATCGAAATCTAAGTGACTTTGTTTCAGATCTGAATGTCCATGGTTCCAATTTTTAAAATAAGTATGTATTCTTTTTCTTGGAATAAATTTTACCAAGGATTAAGAGGGATTTAGATTTTTTAACAGCAAGATTGCTGTGCCACATAAAAGGTGGGTTTCTTCTCAAACTGACAATGTTTAGGTTTTAAGCCAATAAAGAACCAGTTAATGTGAAACTAAATTGCAGAGAGTTGGGCTTATTCCTTTAAGAAGTAGAATTCTGTTATGGCATATCCATGCACTCAGATCCCATGAGTCATGCTTTGGTTAATTCATAATGTAATTTGGGAACAGAATGTTTTCCTATCCCACCCTCTTGTTTCTCCCCAGAAATGTGGTATGTACATCTGTGAACTTCCTGCTGCAATATGGGACACAGACCCCCTCATGCCTATTCTAGGACATTATCTTTCTTCACCTACAAATTATCTTCTTTCCATCCTGCCCCCGATGGGGGTTTACTACTTAACTGCTGCTCCTGACTTGCTGACTCTCTGTCTAGTTATTGATCAAATAAAATTGCAGTTTTATGGTGGCAGGGAAGAGGGGAGGACCCCAACTTTGCATTCAGGAGGCTTGTTTGCAGTTAATATCTTCCAGGCCTTTGTGAAAGCTCCTACACCTCCCTGAATTTTGTTCCTTCAAGTCCTGATGGAAAAAAGGTGTAGGGATATGTGATATATTAGTAAATTTGAAATGAAAGAAAAAACTGACCCTCTTTTTTTTTTTTTTTTTTCTGGAATTTTTTCCTAAGTATCTTGCTTTGCTGGTTTATCTTTTTGTTTTGACCTTTGTAAGAGTTTTCTTTTAGTCATTACCCTGCAAGTGTTCTCAGAACAAAGACCTCGCTCAACAAAAGAGGTGCTTTTAAGGGTTTGGTTTTTAGCTGCTCATGCTCAAAGTAGTATATGGCCTCTTTGTGCATTTAAAAAGTATGTGGAGTTTCTAGTGCAGAGCCAAACTTGTAGATCTTAATGCTTTGTATGATGGTTGACTTCATAGCAGTGGGCTTTATAATGAGGGTGATTAATTTGCATTTGTGGGTTTTGGCAAGTTTTAGTCTACACACACATACACACACAAATTCTTCAGTTTTTATATTATTTGTGTTACTACAGTAAAAGATATATCAGTATTTCCATTACAAACCTCTATTTTTAGGGGTTTAACTTGGCTATACAACTTTATTCTGGGCTCCAGTCCAGAAGTAGCTAATTCCCTCTTCCTACATATACATCCATCTGACCTCTCTTCCAATAATGAAGTGAAGATGAATTCCTGCATTCTCAATATTTGTAATTTTTCTTAAATTTTATTTCTTTAAGCTGGGGTTTAGGGGTGGAGAATTTCCTAAATCAGAGCTTATGTCAAAACAATCTGTGCTGTTGTAACCTATTTGGTTTTTTAAAATATGTTCTCCATAAACATCTTGGATCATAATATGACTCATCCACATTAGAATTATTCTTTTCTATTAGGTTACTTGTATGCATTCAAGTTGAGTTTTTTGTTTGGGGGTTCTCTTACAAAGCAGTTAACTCTTAGACTGGAAAAACTGAAAATGTTCTTCATGTGCATTTCTGATAGACTGGAAAAAATATCTATTTCCTGATGGAGTAAATAGGCTCTAAAAGTCACATGTTTTCATCAAGGAAATATTTGAGCTATCTTTATAATTTTATTAGACTTGAATCATTCCCTTAAATTCTCCACCCATTTAATGGAATAGTTACAATTCAAACTGGAAACCCTAGGTGCTTAGTGTTGAGGTGTACTTGATACTGCGACCTTGGCTTAAGGAAATATGTATCCTTGACCATAGTCATCAGTGTTTGTGATAATGGTTGGTTTTGTGTCCATGGTTGTAGTGTGTGTGTGTGTGTGTGCGCGCGCATGTGTGTGTGTAGGGTCCACTATCTCATTAATTTAGAATACTTCAAAGTTGAATGGTTTTTTAAACACAAAGGTGCTGGTATGTATCATCCCCTGAACATTGATTTTCTGACTAGTATGGGTTTAGCTTTGAAATAAGTCCATGTTTTTCAGCTGCCCATAATGACACTTTTTTCTGGTTCTTTAAAATCCTTTGGATCAAGACTCTTTAGACCATAGGTTGTTTTTAACATGCTGGAAATGTTGATATGCTTGATGGTTTATTTACCCAGTTAAAATTGTGAAACCAGTCTATAATGTATGCTATCTTCTCCCTTCACCCCCCCCCTCTCCCCTTCCCCAAGGTGTGGGGTTGAATCTAAGAAGTGAATTTAATAACAAACAGTTATGTTTTACTTTACTTTCTAAAACATCACTCTTTCTCTCTTTTCCTGACACTTTTAATTCCAAGAAGGAACATTTTGGATCTTATCCCATTTAGGGGAAGTGTAAGATAATTGTAAGGGCTGTTTTAATCTCAAGGAGAAAGTTTTTATTGATTCCCATAAAGAAGCTTTGATTGGCAAATGATTTTTTCACTCATGTTGATGCTGCTTCCAAGCTCAACCCTCATTTAGCAGCTTATTCTTGTGAATAGTTTGGCTTCCTGTGGGTTTCCTTTATTGATGTTTGCATGTAAATAAATATTCAATACAAAGTTGAATCTTGAGCTCCTAGCTAGATAAAGTCTTTGGTACTGCTGTACATCTGAACAAGTATGATCGAATATGACACTGAAAGATTTTTAATGGCTATTCTTGATTTTACTTACTTAGAAGCATTAAAGTAACAAAGATGAATTTTAGAACACTTTGGTTTTCTTTTATTTTTAAACAAGCTTCAACTTAATCAGGTTTTAGGGTGTTTGAAGGGCCAGAACAGAATTTGACATGGGGGAACTTTCCGGAAAGATTTTTTAAATGATCATATGCTTGAGCAGACTTAATTCATGTTAGAAGTGTGGAAGAGAAAAGTGGCTTCTTTTTACTATGTATGTCTTGTAATAAGGAGTGAATGTAAGGCTGAGTTGTTCTTGAGCATGCTTGGGGGCTGCATTAAAAAAAAAACACACACACATTCGACTTATGATTTGGGAAAAGATGAAAAAACCCAGGTTCTATTTCTTTGTGTTGTCTCTATTTGTTACATACATGTAGTCATACATACATACATACATATGATGAAATGAACAAGATAATAGTCATTCACAAGGGACAGAAATATACAACAACTTGGTAGTTGCTTCAGAACTAAGGAAAATTCATGTTATTCTGATTATAGGATGTGAAACTTTTTTCACAGTATTAAAATTGAATTTGGGGTTTTTTTGAGGGAAATTTAATAGAATAATTTATAGTTTGGGTCCTTGAAGAAAAAAATATACATACTTTCAGATTTTTCAAATAAAAACCATTTCTGCTTCCCTTTGTTCAAGGTGCTTGTAGAGGGATGGCAGTTGCCTTGAATGGATTTTCAACCATCAAAACTCTCAGAATCCTAAACCCAAAAATTGAAACTTGATTTTTTTCCCCCTGAAATCCTAGTTACAAAGTTCACTGTGGTGCTGACTCTGTGCATCCAACTACTATTACAGGAAGCCTCTAATGCAGCCCACCACAATGCCAGTGTAATTACCTGATGGTGACATCCATTTGAGCATGCTCCGTGTGACTGGTGTAAAGCCCCCATTGGGCATGTGCTTTGTATATCAGGGTGAGGGGAGGGTTTTCTAGACTTGGGTGGGAAAGGGTTGGGTATAGGTTAGGGGCTTTTGTTTCCTTTTTTTCTTTTTGTTGGTGGGATGGGGGGGAAATACTCATTTTATGCCACAAATGACATGTAAAGAATCCCCAAAAATATTTTGTGCGAGTGTGAGTATGTTTGATGTGTCTGACAATTTAAACTTGTCTTCTGGAAATTTGTGGATTTTGCTTTTTTCCCTCTGCAGAATCAATTGTGTTTTGTTTTTTTTTTTAATGTAAATAAGAGCACTACTTTGTTTACCATGAGCATGTCTTCACAACAAACCCTACATATCCTATTCCAAAGGGTTTTTTTTTTGTTTGTTTGAATTTAAAATAAGCAGTAACCCTTGAATGGCACCCGAGTTAGCTAAACATAGCTCAATGATTTGCAGGTAATACTTGTCTTTAATATTTGTCATCTTTTTGGGGGCTTTCACATAATCGGTCCTAAGGACACCCCCACAAACTATTGTTTGCCAATTCAGTTCCTCATCTTTTTCCATCTAGTGAAGAGAAAAGGATAGAAGAGGTCTTCTATGTCCTGAGACTATGACATCTTTTCCTACATTCAGCAATATTGCTGGACATATGGTCAAATACTAGAAGGTTGGGCATTCTTGCAATACCTTGACAATGCTGACGCCTGCAGCATGGTACTAAGGAAGTTAAGTTTGAATGTAACTGCTTTATTTAAAAAGATTTAGAATTTTAAATAAAACAGGGTTGAAATGAACATGATTTTGTTGACCATGTTCGTGAATTATAGATACAACTTGCATTGGTAGAATTGTGTGATGGTCTTTTGTGATAATTACTTTTACATATTCCAGTTTCTGTATGTACCTGCATAGGAAAAAACAAAAAAGAACAACTCTGCTTTGCTTTTATTGAAGGGGTTTCTAGGACCTTGTACCTGCTCCTGAGCTCTGTTTTAAGTATGTGTATCTTTTGCTTGTATTTTGTATTAAAAACAAAAAAAGACGAAAACAAAAAAAGAACCCTTAATTGTTGAGCATGTTGGCATTGTTGCCTTCCCCCCCCCTTTTTTTTTCCTCTTTTTGGAATATATGAAGCAAGTTATTCTTTTTCTGTATCTTTTTTTTCTTTTGTAAACTTTTTTTTTGTTTTGTTTAAAAATGGCTTTATAAAAGGGCTTTTATAACCCAGATATGCGCCTCTGTGTACTTTTTCTCATGCTCTCAGGTAGTAATATGGTGACTTGCTTTTTATATGTTACAACAGGTATTCTTGGCTTTCCAAAAATATTTCTAAAATACAGAGGTTCAGTCCTAGCTTTGGAAAACAACTGTGTTCCCTAAACAGTCCTTTATAAATATTGATAGCAACCACTTCTTTCATTGGTAACTAGAGAAGCATGTCCTGTGTCAAAATTATAAATTTGTGTTTTTTGATAATCAGCTGAACAGATTGCTATTTAACTTTTCTAGGGTTAATTCAGGGAGAATTGAAAAAGTAATGTGTTGTCAGTAGAATTAGGTTCAAATCCCACTTTATTAACAATTTGTTCTTGAGTAAACAAATTTTCTTCACCTGCCTCATCTCAGTTTTGTTCTCTTAAAACAAATTAGTTGGCCTAAACAATTCCTGAGGTGCCTTTTCAGTTTCACTTCTCTATGATTTTTTCATTTTGAGAATTTTCTCCCTTCATTTTTCTACATGTTTGAAGTAATGGTTGGGTCAGTGCTGTGAGTATACAAATTAATGTGCAAATTGATAAGACTTGAATTCTTCATATAATCTATAAATGCTCACATAGGATATACTTGATTTTCAGGGAACTTTCAAATCAAAATGCTATTTCTTAAAGGACTTATTTTTTACTTCTTTGTGTGTACCCATGTACCAGTTGGTTCTTATGCTTTAATATGTAATACTGAGATGACTTTTTGTATAGAGCTTTAAAGATTACCAGGTATTTTAATATACTTTAGCTCATTAGATCCTCACAACAACCCCATGGGTTCAGTCTTACTATAATCCCCACTTTTACAGATAAGAAAACTGAGACACAGAGGGTGACTAATCAGGGTCATATAGCTACTAAACAGCTGAGGAAGGACTTAAGCGTGGGTCTTGCTGACTCAGTTTGTCCTGACATAGTTTATCCACTATATATCCTAGATTTGCCAAACAAAGATCAAGGTTATTAGAAATCTTGCTAGATTTGTTAGGATAGAAAATGATAGTCTTTGGTTCAATAGAATTGTTGACGTGGTTCCAATTTAGTCTTGCTCTACTTTAGCCCATTTCTCTTATCATATTAATATGAGTGCTGAGCTTCTTTGGAAGCTCAACTTTGGAAATCCAAATTAATTTGTAATTTGTAAATGTAATGCCTTTGGTGTTCTCCATCAAGTTTAACTATCATTTATTTGTAGATGGGAGTTAACTTCAGATTCAAAGACAATAGGAGTTAAGAGCATTTGCTTGCAGAGTATGTAAAAAAACTTTTTCTAGATATAATAATTGGCATACATAAATTTTCCTGTCAATCTGAATTTTATAGCGCATGAAGTAGAGAAGTAATTGCAACTTGACTGAATCCAGATTTGGCAAAGTATGCATTTTATCTGTCTTTTAAAGTTGGAAGTTAATATTTGGCAAAGTGATTTGAGACATACACAAAAAGAGTATTCCATAAGTAGTTAGAACTAAAGCCAAATTTTAGTTTTTCAGAGCCTGATAAGTAAGTGGACTCATGTAAACTGCTTTTATTTTTTTTTTTCCTTCCTGCTCAAGGCATTATGATCATTTTATCTTTTAGAACTATAATCAGGCTTTGGTAGAACTGTCACTTAGAAAATCAGACCTATTCAGAGGTCAGAACTAAAGTGTGGTGTGTTTTTTGGTTTTTTGTTTGTTTGTTTGTTTGGTTTTTTTGCTTTTAAGGAGAATAAGTGCAATGGGCTACCTTGGAAGGTAGTGGGTTTCTAATTTCCTGGCGGGGTCTTATGAATACCTAGAAGAAATGCTACAGAGGGAATTCCTGTTTGGAGTGGCTTAATCGAATCACCTAAGAGTTCCCTTCTATACTGGAATTTGATGAGATTTTGAAATTTGTACTGCTTTGCTATCTGATCTTTAAGGAGCACAATTTTAAAATTACTTAAAGATACATTATTCTATTCAAAGGTACATTTTCTGAGGATGATGTGAAGATCAATCTTGAATGAGACAAGAGTTATTAATAGAAGGAATGCACAAGGGTCACCTTCATCTTCTGGTGTAAGGATTGTCTTTAGCCAGCAGAGGGAGATGTTTGTCCTCGAGTGATTTATTTAATTGGGTAGTCTGAAATGATAGTTTTCCCACTGCATTGTCAAATGCTTGTGCTGTAAGTTGTTTCTTTGTGGCTTTTCCCATTTTCATGGTAAACAGATCCATACAGCATCCCTATAACATCTCTATCACACTGAAAATATTTGTAATCCAGAATGGGATCACCTGATCCAAAATACTTTCTCAGCCCTTTCTTACCATTCAGGTGATTCTCAGGCAGGTTGTGGCGAGGAAGCCAAGTACAAGCTGAACTCTCAGGTATTAGCAGCTGTGAACTCTTGGACCTGTTTTGAAACAGGTGCTGTCTTTTGAAATTGCCCTCAAACTTGAATCACTTATTACACAAACAGCACAAGTAGATGTTCAGCATGTAGGGAATACTGACATTTGTTTTAGGATTGTCCAGTGGTCTTAAGTCTCTCTGGCTTGATGGCCTTCTCTTCTGTGACTCTCAGCTTAATAAAATATGAAGCTGGGGTGTCTATGGCCCAACTTTGACCTGGGTCAAGGTGGCAACGATGAGCATCACCCCTTCACTTTAAGAGTTAAGATCAGGGGCAGGTATTGTGAAACATTCTGCTAGGGGGGCAAAGGTTGAGCTACTACAACTGGAATTTTCATTCTACTAAAGCAAATAACTACAAATGGAGTAACTTAACATGTTTGACTTTATCTTAAAGACCCTTCTATAGTTAGTAATAAAATCATATCCAGATTTTTTTTTTTTTTATTGAATGTTAAGAGTGGACAGTAATTGAGCAGTTATTAAGTCTGGGTGGGTGATAATACTAACATTGCCTTGGGGGGAATGTAACTTTTAGAAATCATTTTCACTTTGGAGTAGACAGGACAAAAATAGGTGTGGACAGCCTGGCAGGCAATTTTAAGAACTCTTGGGGTTGTTGAGGCTTAAGGCTTAGGCTGATCATTTATGTAAGATAAAGAAGCATCCTAGGCAATTTGGTAACACTGGCCAACTAGGTCATGTGGCAATGCAGGTGTACATTCTTTTCATCTGAATAAAACAGTAAAAGTTATTCTTTGGGAAATTCCAGATAGAGACATAACATTAGAACTTAAAAATTTGTTGCAAGTTTGGTCTCAGTAAACATTTATTAAGTGCCGACTGTGTGCCAGGCATTGCATTGTGTTTTAACAATCCCCTCCTTTTCCATTATTCTCTTTAAAGTACTAAGTATCTCTTATTCAAATATAATTTCACCTTTTAAGATAAGGTGGTAGTATGGATCTGTTAAACATCTTCAGAAGTTTTGAATGATTCCATTTCCATTCCATGATTATACCTTGTAAGCAGAATCAGAGCCAGTAGCTTCATATCTAATGCATGTTGTGGCTTAGTTGCAAAGACTCAACCTCCTCCCACTTTTGCTCTTCCTCTTTTCGGCCTTGCCTTTGACCTACTTCATCACTGTCCCTGTATCTCCCTTTCCTTTGTCGCTGTGTCCTGTTCTCTCTATATGAATGTGGTGGATAAAACCAATTAGTTTTCATGGGGTTGATATTTTTTGAAGAAAATCTATTAAATCAGGTAGACAAAGGCTTTAGAGTGAATCTCTAAACTACAGGTTTAGCATTTGTTTTTTGAAATTTCAGACAGTATTGAGCTTTGGTTCTAATCCTTTGCTGTAAGGAGTTTGTGGTGTGGCTCTTCAAAAACAGCATTCCGTTACAGCTGTGGTGGTTGCCACACAGCATACCAGTTAACCAGCTTGGCTAATCCTTGAGTTGGTCAGTTTTCTTGCCCCTTCTTCCCACATGCTCAAGATAGCTTATAACCTGGCTATGAGACCCTACCCCAAATGTTAGCATTAGTTAATTTGAAGTGGCTACAAAGGGAGGAATGCCAAAGGAGGTAGCTTGCCTTCTGGGAGTTTAGTACTTCTGGGAACACAGCAAAGTATTCGGGCTCCTTGCAATACAAAAAGAAAAATCGGTCAATGCACTTAAAGTCATCAAGCTTAGTCAAGGGAGAATTTCTGAGGCTTCTATTGAAAGTATGTCACTCACTAATACTTATTGGTTAAAATTTGCCAGTATATGGAGGAAAGATTTGCATGAACAGAAGTTTGAAGTCATTGACCTTAGATAATTACTTAAAGGATAATTCTATGTATGAATATTTTTTGAAGTCTTTTTTTTTCCTTCATGATCTTTTGAGAGATCAAGTAGCTAGTAGTAAAGCAGGGTCAGGAGATTGGACCCAAGGAGTCCAACCCCATGGATTGCTATGCGATCCTAGGTAAGCTACAGACTTTGATGCCTTTTTGCTCCTTTTGCACAATGGGGATAGTAAGAAGTTGGCTCCACCTTTCCTCAAAGGGACATTGTGAGAGTGAGGTAATGTCTGTAATGTGCTTTGAGCTCCTTAGGAATAGTCCCTTTGAATTAAAAGTTGGTATGATGAAAAGTGACTGCTTCCAAGATGAATGAGACTAATGATGTCCCTTTAGGCAAGGTCTGCCCTGGGCCAGTACCTCATTCCTGAAGCACTGGCCCTTTTCTCACTGAAGCACAAATGAGTTTATTCATTACTAGGAACACTGATGCAGTGGGGTAAATTTTAACCAATTCACATTTTGGGGAGGGGCAGGAGCATAATTTACTTCTAAGTTACTCATACTAGGTTCCTGTTGTTTTCTTCAGCATAAATTGTCAAGCTTGGTTAAAAATATAAAACCCGATGGTTGAATGTGCTTTGGGCAGGGAAAAAAAGAAAGAAAGAAACTTGCAGGCTCATAACCAGCATTTCTTAACCTTGGATCCACATTTCAGGCCTATGGTCCTGGGGAACCAGGTAAAGGATTATGACCCATCACCATACTTGAGGGGTGAGGTTAAAGGGTGCGGTTGGGAACCAAACCATTGGGAGTGAATGTCAATAGCGTCACCTTTTTATGTATGATGAAAAATCTATTTTCATAACCCTAATGTTTTAAAGTTGATTCCATGGAGATAAATGTATCTTATAAAACTGATCTGCTCATTAATGCAGTTGTCAGAAAGTCTAGATAATTTGGCTTGGTGTATACTGTGGAATCTGGCCCACTTATGTCATTGTTACTTCAGAACTTTAATATAATGCTGTCTTTGGGCTTTATATACTGGAACTCTTTAGTTACAAGCCAAAAATGCCTCTTAAGGTCTCTGGTACTTTGGGAACCAAATTTTGGACTAAAAATCCAATATGGCCCATGTTACACTAAATTCTGTTCTATACTAAAACATAATTATACTAAGATTAACAGTATGTTGCTGTTAATGTTGAGATTTGATGAAAATTTGGTCTTGTTTTCTTACAAACTTCTACAGCAAGTTAGCTCTAAAGTTGTGGAGAAAATGAACCAAACCAGACAGAAAATGAGGTTATATTTTTTTAAAGTTATGAAAATTGCCAAGTTTGATTTATGCAAGAATTATGTAATGGTCAGAATGTGCAAATGCTCTTAAGTTGATCAGGAGTCTCCTATCTTCTTTCTGTCAGATTTTAATAACATTTTTGTTCTTGGACAGATAAGATAATAGTTCTCAGAAGCCAAAAGTTTCTGTTGTCATGTTATCTTGCTTATGGAGATAGAACTGGCCACTTGACCTTGGTGAAGTTTTCACATTATCAAGCCAATTACCATCACAAAGTTCTGTTAATGTTGTACATGACAAACCCTGCCCCTCAACAAGAGTTTTGGATCAATGTCAGTTTAGGGTCGTGAGAACTGTCTTGTTCCTTCAGAATAGTATTAGTACAACTAACTTTAGAGACAGGATAGCCATACTTTCCCGGGAATCTTTCATTTCATAACATCTTTGTGCAGTGAATAAATTAGCTCAGAAAAACACTAAATGAAACTCGCACAGTGGGTTGTATAGAAGAGCAGACTAAGAAACTCTGAATTCTTACTAAACTACCTCTCCACTAGCTCTGTTGATTTCCTGTTCCCAGTTAAGATTTGTGTTTTTAAAAGTGGATTTCTGTTGCATAAGCCTCAAATTTAGCTTCCTTATCACCATTTTCTAATTGGTGTGCCAGGAGGGAGTCTGGGGAACTAGGAAATGCATCAGATTATGTATAAGAGGGAACCACCATGGAGGTGCTGCTGTAACCTGAAACCTTTCTGTCCTACACAGGAGGGCAAGTAAAACTGTGCCAAAGGATCAGCTTGTTCAAATTCTCACCACCTTGTCTGTCCCCTCATTGGACAAAGCCAGTTAGCTAAGGGTGGTGTTGCTCATACCAGGCAGTTATCACACACTTTTTAAGTAATGTTGACCAAATCCTTCCCCTTTGTCCTTATGTGTCATTCTAGGAAATTATTTTTCTTTCTCTTCTGCTTGGAAGGAAGGAATGGAATAAACCTTCCCATAATCACCTCTTTTTAAATTAGTTTGTAATACAAATTGTTTGTGTGCTTTGTGAAGAATCAGGGCTTTGGGGAAGTAATTTTACTCCAGGTCGGAGATTCTTAACCTGTAGCCCATGACTTATTTAAAATATACACATACATATATAGTTGCCTTCTTATACAATCCTTTATATTTTATAACTTAAAAACATTCTGAGAAGGGGTTCATAGACTTCAGTATACTACCAAAGAGTCCAAAACACACACACAAAAAAGATTAAAACCCCACGTTCTAGATCAATTTTTGTGCAAAAGTGGGATGAGAATTTACATAACCTAGACCCATAGATTATCCTTTCAACACCCCTACCTTTAAACACATATACACATCTGTATATTTTGGCTACCATCACTTCCTTTACCAAGGCTGCTGCCACGAGGGGCAAGATTGACTGGATCAGTTAGCTCCCTTTATTTACCTTATTCAGCCTCTAATAGAGATGTTAACTTAGCAGTAAAGTAAGCAGGAGATAGGCAAAGAAGCAAAGTGTTCTGGATAATCCACTCTCTATAAGGGATGGGGAGCTGATTGAGTGTTAGCAGAAGGCAAGAAACTGGCTCGAGTCTCACGGACCATAATGCCTTTCATTCCCGGGGCAGAAGAAAATGACCTTTTCTGAAGGTGCTTTTATTTTCTTATAGAGGGTGGGATGATTAAGTAATGCCCAGGTAAATAAAGGGAAGGGAGGGATGGGAATTAGGCTTCATAAAGCCAACATTTCTCAGCTCCTCTGTCTCCTTGTCTGCCTTGCCTCAGGCTCTAGCTGTTTATTTATTCTTGTCCTATGTTATACCTGGCAAATAGAGTACTTTTGTGGATACTTTATGTCTGTGGATAGCTAGCTTATGGGGTCTTCCCCTGGAGCACTTTTGCACAGGAGTTTTTGTGTCATGGACCCCTTAAGGGATCTGGTGAAACAGGCCTTCTCAAAACAGTTTAAAATGCATAAAATAAAATACATAGGATTACAAAGCAAAAAAATTCTATTGAAATAGTCATCAAAATAAAAAACAAACAATTTAAAAGACTTCAGGTTAAGAATCTTTATTTTAGCATTTCAGTGTTTAGGGCCTTGAAAGGAGTAGTCTATCAGCTTTCACTTTTAAGTGTGTCTCCCACTGCTTCTCCAAATATACGATTCTTACCCTTCTGTCCCTCCTTGAGTACCTTATACTTTGTAAAAGGCCTCCGGGTCTATCAAGATGTCCCTGATGTATGGATTTGTGCTTGGAAAACAGGAATCTTTCCTGAGGAAGAAAAGCTAAGGGTGAGTTGCAGAATTGCTTGGAAATAAGTTTCTCTTTCCAAGGTCTCACTTCTGCAGTTTTCTCCTCTAAAATGAGAGTTAGTTATGCAGCAGTAAAGTGGAAGTAAAGGAAAGAGCTCTATATATTTGGAGTCAGAAGATCTCATGTTGGTTCACAGACAAGTCACTCCATCAGAGTGTTTTCTCATCTCAAACAATATGCATTTATTAAGCACCCCTGTGTGCCAGGCACTGTGCTGAGTGCTTCTTCCGTATGAAGGGGTCTAACTAAATCCTGTGAATCTTGTGGGAGCCAAGGGCTCTGGGGCAGCCTAAAGCTCCCATAGTTGGGATGGCTCAAGCAGGATGCCCACTGTCGGGCATGTGAATATAACTGCCCCCTCGAAGTCCCTACCATGAAGTGGAGCGTGCCCAGGATCATGGGAAGTGCCTATTGTTGGGTGCGCTCTGATTTTTTTTTTCTTTTTGGGGGAGGGAAGACAGATTGGTGGTGACTGGACTTTAAACTTAAAACTCTAGCCCTGGCCGCCTTTCTTTATTTCTCATTTGACACACCACCGGCCTCTAGAGCATAGAACCCACGAGGTTTGGGTTTAGAGGGAAGCAGGGGTATGACTTGTTTATAACTCACTTTGCACTAGTAGCATTGCCAGTGGTCATTAGGCTCCTGGCCCAGGAGAAGCCCCCGGTGCTACCATTCACTAGAGAGGCTTCTCATTGCTCCCCCAATGACAGAGCTGAGTGCCATTTCAGGGGGCTCTGCTCTTGCTGATGTCCCCAGCCCCACCGGAGCCAGTAGACAGAGGTACTGAGACTTCCCCTCCAAGTCCAGCTGCTTTGACTTTACTGCTATGTAAACGTTTTAGAATAAACACACCAAGAGGCTTACGCTGCCTGGGTAAACAGGACTGCTGTTTACTTGAAAGAAATGCCTTTTTATCTGTTTTTCTCCCTCCTACCCCGCCCCCATCTTGCTGCAGTCAGTGGAGGTTGAGTGAGTTGGGTGAAAGTAGCTCTGAGGCCCAGGGACTTGATAATAGATATCTGGATAGCTGGGGGTTGCTGTACTCTGCTGCCTCCCAGGCAGAAGCCGCTGGGGGGACGGAGGATGCACTAAATTAGCCAGAAATCTGTTGGTTTGTATGAATATTTCCTAGTGATTCACGGTCATAGGTTTCCTGTTCAAAGAGTTTATCCAAGAGCCAGGAGCATAGCTGTTTCCACCGAGAGCAGGGGTTCTTCATGTGGGGTCTGTGAACGCTTTAAAAATGTTTTTATAACTTTCAGTATAATTAGCTTCCTTTGTTATCCTTTGTGCTTTATATATTTAACACATTCTGAGAAAGAATCCATAGATTTTACTGACCAACACTGGCGGAGAAAAATGAAGCCCCTGACCTTGAGTGAGCTTATAGGAATTCAGGAAAAGCAACTTTTTTTAAAAGGACTTCCAGAACCTACCAGCCTTTCCTTTGCTCCATCATAAAGCCAAGAAAGGGCTTTAGCATGCAACCCTTCAAAGGGCCAGGACTTTGTTTTTATCCTCAATGTCTACCACATATTAGTCACTTGATAAGTGCTAACTAACGGGCCGATTTTGTATCTTGATACTCCAATATTGTCCCTGAAACAAATGTGCTTTTGTTAATGTTTGTTGGTGGATGAGGGATGTTAACTGACGAATGAAAAGCTGGTCCATAGCCGGACAGAGTTGGGCTAAAACTGGCTGTGTCCACCCCTGAGGCAGATGACTGGCAGGCAGGCCCGATGGCACCCACTCCCCTGGTACCGTGGCATGTGAGGACGGACAGCTGGTTGAAGGACTTTGGGTGGTTTATCTTGGAGAAGAGATGTCTTAGAGGGGGGACGTGATAATTGTATCGAGAGGATTATTAACTTAGAAGATGTATTAGGTGTTCTTCTTAGCCCCAGAGGACAGGACTAAGTAGAGATGGATTGAAGTTGCAAAAGGGTTGGTGATTTAGACATGTCAGAAGAAATTAATAAAGTTTTTCACTCATAATAGAAAATGCTCCCCACATCCAGAGAAAGAACTATGGAAACTGAATGCAGATTGAAGCACATTATTTTCACTTTTTTTTTTCTTGTGGTTTTTTCTTTTTGTTCTGATTCTTCTTTCACAACATTAACTAATGTGGAAATATGTTTAATATGATTGTACATGTATAATCTATATCAGATTGCTTGCCATCTTGGGGAAGGGAGGAAGGGAGAAAAAATGGAAATAAAAATCTTATAAAACTAAATGTTGAAAGCTTAAAAAAAAATTAAGACTGTAAAAAAATGCCAAAAAAATAAACAAAAAAATAAACTTTTCAAAAGATGATTGGCCTGGTTTAGGAGGTAGTAAGTTCTCCCTCATTTGAGGTCTGTTTTGAAGGCTTGATACACTGGGGATCATAAATTTAGATCTGGTGGGGACCTTTGAGGCCATTTAGGACCCTCTTATACGGATAAGGAAACTGAGGCCCAGAAATTTTTAAATAACTTACTGCAAAGTCATGCCAGGAGTTAAGTGGCAGAAATATTTGAAACTACTTCCTCGGACTCCAGGATCCTCAGTAAAGATATAAATTGTAGTAGGTGAGCTTTTTCCAAGTTGGAAATTCTGGATAGGCTGCTAAAAATCCTCATACTGCAAGATAGCTCCCATTTTTAAAGGATTTTTTGTTATTGTTGGTTGGTTGGTTGTTTTTATTTATGGAAACGGAGTGCTAGGGTTCTAGGGTCATTATCTTTGAAGGATTGTAGGTCAGAATTCTTTCTGGAGCCTAGTAGTTCAGCACTGCCAACAGCACCAGCCCCTCCCCATTGTATCCAAAGGAGATGGAAGCTCTTGGGGGCCTCCCCTTCCCCAGAATAATTCCATTATTTATTACTGAAATAAAAGGTGTTTCCCCACTCAGTTCAATTGAGAAACAAAATCCCCGGTGCCTCCTTATTAGGGGTATTAGGATGGGGCAGAAAAAAAGCAGCTGCTCTTCTCCTATTCACTTTCCCTTTTGTTGGTCTAACCCAGCTCAGGAACTGGCTCCTGCAAAATCTATAGGGCTAACTCCAGACCATGCAAAGGAATGATTTGAAAAAAGCCAAGGCAAGGAGAGCTATTTGTGCGGGGAGTATTTCTTCCCAGAGTGGATGAATACTGGATGATCTGTGTTTAAGCATCCTACCCACCAGGAGGCCCAGGTTTCCACCCACAACCTCACTCAGCTGGGATTCAGAAGGGAGGGTCTAAAGGGTAGGCAACGCCCCCCCCCCCAATTCCTGCTGGGTACAGCTGCTGGGGACTGGAACAGCTACTTCAGAACATAGGCTGTTGGAGGGAAAAGTTGGCTGCGATCCCATTTTAAGGCTGCATGAGCTTGCCCTTCCCCTTCTTGTTGAACACAGCTTTTGGGTGGTGGTTCTGGAAAACTGGGACCGTGGAGCAGAGGGCCGGACACAGCTGCGGTGACCCCCCTTGTAGGCAGGTTGCTCCAAAGGCGGGTTCCAGGATGTGCAGGCTGAGGCAGCTTCCTCCTTCCCAACTGTGGGGTGCCTTCACTCAGCACCTCCCCTCTCACCTTCCCCCCATCAGCGTTTGGAGGTGACTTTCCCATTGCCTTCCTTCAGTGAACTGAAGGCAAGCCAGGGAGGCAAATCAGAATGTGTAACTTTCCAGGAAGCAAGTCTTTCCCTTTCACATCCACCCAGGGAATCAGCCACGTTGAGAACTAGATGCCCTTTTGATCTGCCTTTTTCTGCAAAGTTACAAAAGGTAGGGATGGGGGAGTGGGGGGAGAGATGGGATGCACTAGAGATTTGAGGACCAGAATGGATCAGATTAAACTACATTTGTTGGACACCTGCTGAATGCTCAGCTGTGGTAAATACTGAGAGGTGGATGGAGAATGGGGTGGGACAGGACACCTGGGAAAAATCATCCTTCGTGTCTGGGACTGTCTCTCTCTCTCTCTTCCACTTAACTGCCTCTGTAAATTTTTTTCTTCTTAGACTATATTTCCTCATATAAAATGTAGAAGGTAGATTAGATGACCTCTAAGGTCCCTTTCACGCCTAAATTTATGTCTAACTCGGCTCATACCTCCTCCACTAACACTCCCAGGTAAAATTGTTTGTTTTGTTTTTCTTGCTTTCATTTTGTCAGCACTAGAACCTCCCTTTTTCACATTTCTTATTCTCCTTTATATCAGTTTTTTTCCTATTCCTAGCTTCTTCCCCCCCACCATTGGACTGCTAGCTCCTTGAGAATAGGAGCTGACTCTATTTCCAGTACCCCAGTGTCTCATATATAAAAGATGCTTGAAGAATATCTGTTGCTATTGAATTACACTAAATTGTGAGAATAACTAAACCCGTTTAAATTAAATAATAATGAACAAAAATAATAATTTACGGGTACATAACTTTGTAATTGTTTACACTTTCTTCTAGTTTTTCATTCTTTTTAGTTTGCTGGACTGATTCTTGATGTCTCATAAAGTTATTAGCTTCCATTTGCCCAGTTTTAGTTTTTAATTATGATTTTCTTCAGTTAGCTGTTGTAGCTCCTTTTCAATTTGTTAATTTTACTTTTAAAAGTGTTTTCTTCAATGGATATTTTTTGAATTTAAGCAATTGTTTTCTTCGGTCAGTTTTGTTCTTCCTTTTCCAAATTGTTGACTCTTTCTTGCATACTTCTCGTTTTGTTTTTTTGTTTTGTTTTTTTTTTTCTCCTTTTTCCTTCTACCCCTCTTTTTTGACTTTTACAATCCTTTATGAACTCTTACCAAGAAGGCTGTTTGGGCTTGAAACCAATTCATGTCCGCCTGTGAGATTTCACATGTTAGCATTTGGCCTCTTCTGAGCTGATTATTTTGGTCTGCCCTGTCATCAAGTAGCTTTTTGTGATCAAGATTCTTTTTTGTTTCTTGCTCGTTTTCTTTCTTTTTTTCTTTTTCTCTTTTCTTTTTTTTTCTTTCTTTTTTCCTTTTCCTTTTCCTTTGTTTCTTCCTTCCTTTCTTTTTCTTTCTACCTTTTTCTTTCTTTCTTTCCTTCTCTCTCTTCCTCCCTTCTTCCCTCCCTCCCACCCTCTCGCCCTTCCTTCTTCCTTTCTTTCTTTTCTTCTTTCCTTTTTTCCTTATTTTTTTCTTTGTCTCTTTTCTTTATTTTCCTTTGTTTCTTCCTTTCTTTTTCTTTCTTCCTTTCTTTCTCTTTCTTTCCTTCTCTTTCTCTTCCTCCCTTATTCCTTCCCTTCCACCCTCTCTCCCTTCCTTCTTCCTTTCTTTTCTTTTTTCCTTCTTTCTTTTTCTCTTTTCTTTTCTTCCTTTTCTTTGGTTTCTCCTTTCCTCCTTCCTTCCTTTCTTTCTACCTCTTTCTTTCCCTCTCTTTCTCTTCCTCCCTTCCTCTCTCCCTTTCACCCTCTCTTTCTCCCTTCCTTTCTTATTTCTTTTTCTACCTCTTTCTTTCATCTCTCTCATCTCTTTCCCCCTATTTCATGACTTTTAAAGTGAGCTCTGCTTCTGGGGCACAGGGAGCTCTGTCCCAAGCTTCTTGTGCAGCTTTAAGCCTAGGCTTTGGACACAGGAGCTCCTTGTGTTTAATGTCTTGCTCCCAGTGCTGGGGGTAACCCTACTTAGTCCCACCTGTTGTTACCTGGTTTCACTGGGCTGGCAATTTGCCTGCTACACTGGGACTGGAGGCTGCCCTACTGGTCTGTTTTGTTACTGTTTTACTGAGCCAAGACAAAAGGTCTTGTTTGCTGATCCACTGTGCTGATTTTCTCAGGAACTGTCATAGCAGGGCAAGCACCCCTTTCACCCTAGTGAAACTGACCTTTCTTGAAGTCCTTCCAATCTATCTTGAATTGGAAAATGGTTTCACTACATCTCTTTGTAGACTCTGCCATTCCAGACTCTGTTCAGAGGGTTCATGTGGTTTTTGAGGGAACCTGGGAAAGCTCGAGCAGCATCCTGGCTTCACCCTGCTATCTTGGCTCTGCCTCTCGAACCCTGTAATTCTTAAAAACAACCTTGTTGTCTCATAAGACCAGGATTGTTTTTGTTACATGAAAAAGTATTGAGTTAATGCAAAATATAATTCTTTTCTTCCCTTTCCTTCCTTTCTTTCTCTTCTTTTCTTCCCTCCCTTTTTCCCTTCTTTCCCTTCCTTTCTTTTTTCCCTTTCTTCTTCCCTTCCTTTCCTTCCTTCTTTCCTACTTTCCCCCTTCCTTCTTTCCTCCTTTCCCTCTTTCTATATCAATTCATTTATTTATTGGCTGGTCGGTTGATGGAGGAAGGATTCCTAAAAGGAAATGGACAAACTGGAAAAGAATGTTAACAATGCTGTACAGGATTCAACCACCCAGTCCAAGCTATCATCCTTGGAAGCAAAAATGAATTAAAAATCCTAATACAAGGAATAAAATTTGACCTCAAAGGTATTTCTGAGATAGATTGGATTGGGACTCATAGACAAAATATGGTTCTGGGAAGGATCTGCCTTATTTGAAAACATAAGGGAGAGAGGAAGAATGGCAGATGAGGATTGTTGTTTTAAAATATATTCCCGAGGAAATACTAAGCAGAGAGAGGAAGTATGGTGGAAATCATTTTAATAAAGCTCAAGGAAAGTAGAAACCACTGATATTGTCATCAGAATATTCTTCAGACCACCCGACAGAAAGAGAAAATAGATCAAAAGTTTTTGAAATAGGAAGGGGGACAGCATTAGATGGAGCACTGGCCCTGGAGTCAGAAGGACCTGAGTTCAAATCCAGCTTCATTCACTTGACACTAGCTGGGTGACCTTAGACAAATCACATAACTCCAACTGCTTCATAAAAAAAAAAAAGGTTTTGAAACATGACAAGCCTAACATGGAGGCATGATGGATAGTGATGATGGAGTGTAGCCCCATTGGAGATACTGGAGGGAGTTTTCACTTAAAGCATAGTAACTAATTACTTCTCAATGAACTCACAAAGTGATTCTATAATCTGATTCTTGTCAATAAAAAACGGGGTGCTAGGGCAAAAATAATGGAAAGCTTATGGGAAATGACCATTCACTGCAAAATTTGTAATAGGGAGGGAAGCCAGAATCCAGACATACCCCCTTGGAATTTCAAAGAAAAAATTTCAAAGGGTGCAAAGAAGGTATACTTAGGAGACTATGACCTAAAATTCTGTTGGAGAAATCAGTCTGAGAGGGATGGGAAGCTCCCAAAGATAAAATTCTGTAGAAAGAGTAGAAAAGAGGAGATATGAATAGATAACACAGTGAAATCATGGGTCAATTTAAATTTGTTTTCTCAGTTCCAAGTTCTCCTTCCTTTACTCCTCAACCACTGAGAAGATAAATACAGTAACTATTATACATATTAAGTCATGTAAAACATTTCCACATTAGCCATGTTGTAAAACAAAACACAAAAAAGTATTGAAGCTTAAATTTAGATTTTAAAAAATGCAGCACTGAGATTGTGATAGTGTAAATTAAAATACTTAAACTGAGTGAAATGGTTCATAATTGTAATGTGCTCTTTTGGTCCCAGAAAAGAGATGAGCCTTGCCTCCCATCATTTAGTAGAGAGGTGAGAAACTACAGATGTAGAATGCTGTATTTGCTATCAGACAAGCACACTGTTTTCTACTGGGTTTATTTAACAATTTTTCCTTGTTACAAGAAATGGCTTTTCTGGAAAGCTATGTCTGAGAATTATTGTGATGTAATAAAAAAAATCAAAAGCACCAATAAAACTTATTTTTTTAAATGGGCATGTATTGCTGAAGCCCAGAATGAGCTGAGATTGGTGAGCAAAAATAAAACAAACAAAACAAACAAACAAACAAAAAACTAAAGATAATGATAAAAGGGTTGTTGGTTTGTTTTTTGGGTTTTTTTTTAAGCTCTATTAGGGAAAGGAAGAAGATCAAAGAGAGTTTGGGGCCATTGCTTGGGAACAATGATTATTGACAGTGGAGGAATACTATCTGTCCAATTCTTACATTGCTTCTATTTTCTCTGCCAATGAAAATGATTGTCGAATTGAATAGCACAGAAAGAAAACATCTAATTGGGAGATACCCAAGAGAATTAGGGGGGAGAGGAAGAGACATCATAAGAGAACACTTAGTGACCTTCATTCAAGTGACTAGGCTCAGATCCACACCTGGTGTGTTAAAAACTAGCAAGAGCTGAATGGTCTTGAAGTGATCTTTTAAAGGTCACAAGTACCACAAAAATATGTGTGTACTTCACAAACCTAAACGTGCTATATAAATGCTATTATTATGCCTCAATTTTCAAAGGGAAAGGTAATGGAGTTAAGTTTGACTCCCTGAAAAATTCTAGAGCAAAGAATTGTAACTTGGGATCTGTGACATATAACTATATCCATGTGTGTGTATATGTTACTATATGTCAATATAGTTAGTTTTATAATTCTATGTATTTTATGCAGCTAGGTTGTTTGTAGAGTTAGGAAGGACCTGAGTTCAAACTTAAGTCTTGGACACTCACTAGCTCTATGTGAATGTTTGGCTCTGAGAAACTGTCTCATATTGCTTCAGTTTCCTCAACTATTAAAAAAAATGAAAATAATAGCACCTATCTCACAGAGTTGTGAGGATCAAATAATATAGTATTTATAAAGTGTTTAACACAGTTCCTGGCAGATTACAGGTGCGCAGTAAAAGCTTCTTTCCCACCTTCCTTCCTTAAAAATATCCTGAGAATACTTCCACAAATTTCACCAGTCTGCCTGAAGGATCCATGACACAGAATTTACAAATCCTAATTCTAGAGCAGGTTTTTAAAGGAATCCTGAACTTTTAGAAAAGAAAGGACAGTTCGATATGAACTTGAATTAGAATTGGGATACCTCAGGGATCCCTACTTGACTATGTTCTGTGGATGATTTTTGCCAGTGATTTGGATAAAGTCGTGTTATACATTCATCAAATTTGCAGATGACAAAGCTGGGAAAAAAGAATAGCCAACGTGATTGACTTTGGGTCCAAAAAAAAAATGATGATAGAGCAGACTATTGCGTGGAATCAAACATGATGAAGTTTAATGAGGATTAATGTAAGTTCTTAAATTTAAGTTTAAACAGTCGACTTCATAAAGATAATAAGATGGGAAAGGCGTGAGGGCTAGAAAACAAAGTCAAGAGTATGATATGGCAGCCAAGAAAGCTAATGTAATTAGCCTACATCAAAAACAGTATCCTACCAGTACTAAGGCGGTCACAGTCCCATTGTACTTTGCTCTGGCCAGATTACATAGAGATAATTGTGTGCATCTCTGAGCACCTCATTTCAGAGGGGACAATAATCTGGAGAGTGTCCAGAGAAGGGTGAAAAGCATAGTGAAAGGATCAGTTGAAGGGAACGGAATGTTTAGCCTAGTGAATAGAAGACTTAGGGGAGACATAATACTCCCTTTAAAACATTTGAAAAGCTGTCTTGTGGAGGAAGACAGATTAGACTTGATGTGTTTGACACTAGGGAGCAGAACCAGGATGATTGGGTGAAAGTCGCAGAGTGGAAAATGTAAGCTTGGTGTCAAAAAAAACTTATTTCCTAACAATGAGAGCCCTGTACAAGGGCAATAAGTGGGAGGCAATGGCTCCCACCCTGTTGGACGGCCTCTAGCAAAGACTGGATGAGCACTTGGGTATTTTATAGTTCACTCAAGTCATCGAGTATTTAAGTATCTACTAAATGTCGAACACTGTACCAAGAGTGGGGATACAAAGGCAAAAATAAAAAACACATGCATACACACCTCCAAAAAACCCTACCAAACCCAAACTCATAAAAATACCTAGTCTCTGCCCTCAAGGCCCTTAAAGTGTCCCTAGGAAGACAACATGCAAACTATGTGCAAACAAGATAGACACAGGATCAACTGGAGCTAATCTTAGAGGGAAGACACTAAAAATAAGGATAAGCATCAGCTTGCTTTGGAGACCCCTTTCAACTCACTCAGAATTTCTGTAATTCCCCTCACTGCAAAACTCTGTATTGTTCATCCTTGCTCCCAAGGTAGACCTGGGAGCTGGAAGTCCTGCTCATTCAGGGACCCAGTTCAATCCTTCATTGCCCAAGTGTTGAAGTCTTATCTTCTCATTTCTATGTTTAAAAAGTGGCGTTTCTTTTAAATAAAGGATCCAGGATTTGAAGAAAAGTCCTTCAATAAGAATCCTGCTTAGAAAATAGCCTGTAGCAAAATTCCCTCTTTATTCTTCCCCCCCTCGCCTAAATCCTGAACTTAGAGGAGTTAAAGTCCTCTGTGTCTCCCTTTCTGTGGACCACTGCTTCCACTCCCTGTCAGGAAAATGGCCAGCCCTTCGCTGAAGTCTACCCTCTTGCTGGGGTAACCACAGATATTATTGACTTCCATAAAATAGCCGCCCAATCCTGTTTCCTCTCTCATTTTCAGATGCTCTTTTGTGGGTCTTCTAACCTTTCTCTGGAATTAAGGAAGGACAATCTGAGCCTCCCTCTAAAGCAAAGACAATTATGTCCTGAGACCCTTAATTTTATCTCATCCACCATTTCTGCCTTTGTAAAACTCACTCGAGTCACCTAAACTTGGGTAAGATTTGTATAAACTGATAGAAAGTAAAGTGAGCAGAACCAGGAGAGCAATTTATACACTAACAATATTTAAAGACCACTAAATTTGAACGGCATAGCAACTTTGAACAATATAATGACCAAGGATTCATGAAGAATTACGCTCCTAACCTCTTGTTTATATGTTTATAATAGGTTTTGTTTTTCTTGCTTTCAGAGGGAAGGGTGAGGGGAGGAAGCTGGGAAAGAGAGAGTGTAATAAGAAGGAAAGAATGCGAATCTAAAAATAAAATTAGATTTCGATAAAAACAAATAAGGAAAACAAGACCATACCAATCACACCTGGACTTCTGGAAAAACAAAATCCCTAATGGCCTACAGGTAGAATATTGATGGAGTCAACCAGTTTCCTAGACAGGCTGCAGAGACACCATACACTCGAGAAAAACTTCCTTTAATTCCTCATGGATTCTTGCTTTGTGAACATAAAAGGCTCAAGAATTAGGATAATATCTATACAAAACAATCGACAGGATGATTTCAGAAAGGCCTGGAGAGAAATGAATTGATGCTAAGTGAAATGAGCAGAACCAAGAAAATATTGTATACAGTAACAACAAAATTATCTGATGACCAATTTTGACAGACGGCTCTTTTCAACAATGAGATGATTCCAATAGACTTGTGATGGAGAGAACTATCCGAACTCAGAGAGGATTGTGGGAACTGAGTGTGGATCACAACATAGTATTTTCACTTTTTGTTATTGTCTGCTTGCATTTTGTTTTCTTTCCCATGTTTTCCTTTTTAATCTGATTTTTCTTGTGCAGAATGATAAATGTGGAAATATGTATAGAAGAATTGCACATGTTTAACATATTGGATTGTTTGCTATCCAGGGAAATGGGGAAGGAGGGAAGGGAGGGAGAAAAATTTGGAACACAAGATTTTGCAAATGTGAACATTGAAAAATATATTTGTGTGTATTTTGAAAATAAAAAGCTATTGTAAAAAAAAATTAGGACAATAAAAACTTTCTCTTCAACCCAGATGAAGAAACCTATTCTCTGAAGGAGTTCAGATTTCCTGGACTAGCTAATGCTCTCTAAGAACAAAAGACTTGTTAAGTCTATCATTGATGGTACCAGCCGATTATCATCAAAACATAAATGGATAGTAGATGTGTCTGGCAGTGGACAGAATGCCTGCTCAAGAAGGGAAGAAGTATTTAGTTCTTCTAAATTGTAAATAATCTTTCTTCCGGACTAGAAATCAAGAGCCCTAGTTCTAATCTCAGCTATTCATAATGTAATCCTAGGAGCAGTGGGACAAACTGGCTAGTTTCTGACATATTGGCTCTATGACTGGGGCAGCTCACCAACCTGTCAGTGCTGACAGTTCACTAAGACATAAGTTGCAAAGTAGGTGCCAGTCTTGACTGTCAAAGGGTATTTTCTTCTGGGAGTTCATCATATTAGTAAAATCACCGGCCTGACCAAAAACAAAAAAGTAATCATTCAATAAAGTTATGATGATAATGTCTGTTATGATCATTAACCTGAATTACTTCTTAATTCATCCTAAGCATGTAAAAATTAATCATTCATTCCACAAACATCTGTTAACTGCCTGCAATGTGTTAGGTAGGCACTGAAAGATATCCAGGCTATGAGTGGGGATGCAACCAATAGATTATTAAACATTAGCACTAATTAGCACTAGCAAGGTGCTGGAGAAAAGGAGGAGAAGGCGAAGAACAAAAAAGAAGAGAAAAGAAGAAGGGAGAAGGAAGAAGAAGTAGGAGGAGGAGGAGGAGAAAGAAGGAAGGAAAGAGGGAGAGAGGGAGGGAGGGAGGGAAGAAGGAAGGAAGGAAAGAAGGAAGAAAGGAAGGAAGGAAGGAAGGAAGGAAGGAAGGAAGGAAGGAAGGAAGGAAGGAAGGAAGGAAGGAAGGAAGGAAGGAAGGAAGGAAGGAAGGAAGGAAGGAAGGAAGGAAGGAAGGAAGGAAGGGAGGAAGGAAGGAAGGGAGGAAGGGAGGGAGAGAAAAAAAGAAAGAAAAGAAAATACAGTCCCTGCCCTTTAAAACAAGGTCTCTCTCTTCATAAAAGTTGCTGTTTGTTCCCCAAGGTTTCCCCAAGCTCTCTCACCTGGACCAAGGACCATGATTAAAGAGGTCAGGCAACAATAACACCTGGAAAAGGTGCCACCCAATCTCTTTGAGACGGATGGCACAAAGAGGGCAGGGGTTCTGCCCGAGCTGGAGTCAGGAGAAAACCCTGGCTCTTTCGCCTGGGCAAGGATGAGCTGGTCACTTCCGCTTTCTATACGATGAGGGGGCTGAGTAGACTAGGGACTTCTAAACTCTTTGACAACCTCAGATCCACGATCCCAAATCCATTCAACCCATTTTGTCCCTCCCGATTTCTTTCAGGCCTCAATCAGCCATGATGTCTGGCAGTCTCAAGCCGGAGCTGAGGTGAGTGGGTGGTTGGGGGGAGGAGATGGGAGGAAAGTAGGAAGAGACCTCAGCCAGCGGCAGCTTCTTTCCCAAATCCACAGGGATAGCCAGGAAGAAAAGGAGGCAGGCAACTTGCACAGCAGACTGCAAGACACATTCATTTCACCTTTTAATCAGCCTTGACTGGCTTTTACATTAAAGGCAGCTGAGTCACAGGAATTCTGGTGGGGAGGAAAACAGATGACACCATTTCCCTCAAAACAACACACACACACAGCACACACACACACACACACACACACACAGAGTATCAGAGTTCAGCCCAGGATAAACTCTTTGAAGGCAGAGGGGGTAAGTGAGATGACCTCTGAAGGTCTTTTCCAGTCCAAGGACTCCGAGAAAGGCTCTGTGGGGGAGACCAACCCCTCAGCGGTCTTTTCATTCCAGAAGGGGAAGGGCCTTCCCCAAGGTCAGACGGCGTGCCAGCTGCTTCCTGAGCTGAGCTAGGAGACCAGCCAGAGGCATTCAAAACCCCGGATCCGGCTGGAGCTGCAGCGCTCGCTGCCCGTACCTTGGGAAGCAGGGCTGGTGCCAGGGGAGGCGCCCCTACCTCCGAGTCTGGGCCCAGCTTCCCCGTGGGGAGAGGGATTCACCCCGCACGCGTAGCTCCGGGTTGGGGAGGTGGAGACCATTAAGGGAAGGTCCCGAGGCCTGGTATCCTACTCGGGGCTGTGAGAGGGTGCTGGTGTGTGCTTCGGTGACTTTGTCTAAAAGGGCACTTTGACCAAGATGGCCAGGAGCCTGTGGGAGGAGAGGAGTCTGCTGCTAATGACAAGGCACTCAAGGGAACTTATAATCATCTCCGAGCCCCCCTCCGGCCCTCCCTCAGGCGTTCCAAAGTTAGCTCTGGACACCTTAAATGTTGTGGGGCCTTCGGGAAGGCCCTTCCCACTTCAGGAATGAGACTGCCGTCTTCTTCCGTGTCTCCCCCCAAGTCTTTCCCTGTGCCCCTTCAGGCGCGTCCCTAGGAGGAATGAAGGAAAGAAGGAAAGAGAGACAGAGACAAAGAGACAGAAACAGAGAGAGACAAAGAAGGAGTGAGAGAAAGGGGGAGGGAGGGAGGGAGAGAGAGAGAGAGAGAGAGAGAGAGAGAGAGAGAGAGAGAGAGAGAGAGAGAGAGAGAGAGAGAGAGAGAGAGAGAGAGAGAGAGAGAGAGAGAGAGAGAGAGAGAGAGAGAGAGAGAGAGACAGAGAGAGACAGAGAGAGACAGAGAGAGAGACAGAGAGACAGAGAGAGAGATACAGAGAGAGAGAGAGAGATACAGAGAGATACAGAGAGAGAGATACAAAGAGAGAGAGAGAGAGAGAGAGAGATACAGAGAGAGAGAGAGATACAGAGAGAGAGAGAGAGAGACAGAGACAGAGAGACAGAGAGAGAGAGACGGGGAGAGAGGAGGGAGGGAAGGAGGGAGACAGAAACAGAGAGAGGAGGGAGAGAGAGAAGGAAGGAAGGAAGGAAGGAAGGAAGGAAGGAAGGAAGGAAGGAAGGAAGGAAGGAAGGAAGGAAGGAAGGAAGGAAGGAAGGAAGGAAGAAAAGAAAAATACATGGCACAGCTTGGGAGCCACTTCACGTGGCTGTTAATGCTTCTGCTCTCTTGAAATTACCCTTGGTCAAATCCGAAACCATTTATTTCATGCCTATTATGTACCAGACACTGCTTTGTCTATGTTCTGTTATCTGTCTATATATTGTATCTACTCCCTCCAGTAAATCTAAGGCTTTTTGTATATGTTCATTCCTACGGCCTCCTTAGGCACAGATTCTTTCACAGGATCATAGGTTGAAAGTCGGAGGGACCCCTAGTCTAACACCTCATTTTGTGGTTGAGGAAACTTGGACCAACATGGCCAAAGCAGCTTGCCTAAAGTCCACATAGCCTATGAGGAACAGAGCTATAATCAGAACCCAGTACTTGCCTGCTTCCTGTGTCCCCACTCAAAGCCTTTCTTGTCCTTTCCTCTCTTTGGACCTCAGTTTCCTCCTTTCAAAACAAAAGCAGTGTTCAAAACAACTGAACCTAACCAAGAATGGTCTTTCTTCCAAGACCCTGGGGGGGGGGGGAGCAGGGGAGGGATAAGGAATTGACTTTTTTGAAAGGGATTTGTTTCTCTTCTGGGTTCCCTGTAATTGTTAATAATCTTTTTTTCAACAAAAGGTTTTGCAAAGCTGAATGTTGAAAACTATCTACCTGCATGTATTTGAAAAAATAAAAAAAATAAAATTACAAAATAAAAATTAAAACATTAAAAATAATCTTTCCTGCTCTAGGGCGGAGGAAAACTCGACAATCCAAAGCAAAACCCCAAGCCCCACAGTGAGTACCCAAGCTGGAGCTGAAACCAGGAGGACAGGAAGATCTGGTGGCAAGAAGGCTGGGCCTGGTCTCCTGGTTCAGTGAGGAAAGGCCATTTTGGAGGGACTGCCACTGACGAGACCTCATCCACATCACTGAGCCCCTCCAGGATGCAGTCAGATTAGATGTCACCTAGGATCTTTCCAGCTCTAAAGTCTTTGACTTCTGATTCATTGTGAAATCAGACCAAGAACATTTTATATTTATGCTGTACATCTTTACATACGTACTCATTCTCTTCTCCCCACCTCTGATAGAATGGAAATTAAAAGTGAAGATTGCTTCTTTCTTAGTAATTCTATGTATTTAGCTCAGTGCCTAGCACATAGTAGGTGTTTAGCTATTTCACTTGTACCTATTCTTCCTGACTCTTTGGACATCAGTCCATGGATTTTATTTTTATTTTATTTTATTTTATTTTTTGGCAAAAAATACTGGAAGCAGACAAACATAAGTCAAGTGGTTTGCCCAAGGTCACATAGCTAGGAAGTTTCTGAGACTGTATGGAAACTCGAATCTTTCTGATTCCAAGCTCAGTGCTCTATCCACTACTACCCAGCTTTCCTACCCCATAAGTATTTAATAAATATTGATTGATTGATTGATTTCCATTAGATCCCAGCACTTAAGTCTTCCTGGGAGCCTAATAATAGCCCTTGCCTTTTTCCAAATGGAGCATCATCCGTATCTCTAGTTTTCCTTCCTCCCCCAGCCCCAATCCCTCCAGTTGGGCAGCTAGTTGGGGCAGTGGATAAAGCACCAGAACTGGAGTCAGGAGGACCTGAGTTCAAATCTGGTCTCAGACACTTAACCAGGTCCCTGGCTCTGTGACCCTGGGCAAGTCACTTAACCCCAATTTCCTCAAAGGTGGGGGGGAAGAGATTAATTAATCTTTGGTAGCCTCGGAAAAACTAGCAGGAGGAAAAACATTTATCTCCCATCTAACTGCCAGGGCATGTGGTGGGGAAGATTTGAGTCCCTATCAAATGGTTAACGTTAAGCACAAGAAGATGATGAAGATATGGATAAGAGCAAAGCCCTCATGAGAGCAGATCATGGGGCCTTGTGGGCAGACTTTGCGTCCGTAGCTTTCAGAAGTCAGAATCTCAGGTTTCTTAGGTTCTTTTCCACCTCTGCATCTACTTGCATTTGCATGGTGTGGATGATCTCAATTTCCCATCTTCACAACGGGAAGACTCATTCATTACTTCACAGGAAGGTAGAGATTAATTAATTTTAAAAATTGAAAGAAGTGACCCAAGGGCCAAGGCAGCATGAATAGTATTCATGGCTAAAATCCTGCAGCATTGCCGATCTGGAGAGCCTTGTTATGGCCTTGATTCAAACCTAGTGGGAGAGGAGAGGGCCAGACATAAATGAAGATTATACTTGGGATCCCCTCGGGGGCCTAAAACAGAGTGGGGTTAAGGAGAGATCCCAGGATCCCAGATTCAGAACTAGAAGGGATCCGTACAGGATCTCTATTCCCACCCCTCATGTTACAGGTGATGAAACTTGACCCACACAGAAAAATGATTTGCCCAGGATTTACACACCTAATATCTGAGTAATATTCAGCATTTCTCTGGTTCAGGTCTAGCTTTGTGGCCACGTAGCTACCTCTAGAAGAGTCCTGGGGATTTAGGAGGTTCAAGAAAAGTGCCTATCAAAGAGAGGGAAGAAGGAAAATTGTATATGGGAGAGCCAGACTGGGAGGTAAAGTAAGTTGAGAGAGAGCTGCAAGGCTGTGAAATAGGGAGTTTAAAAGAGAATGGGGAAAGATGGAGCTAGAGAGTGAAAGTAAAGAAGGAGTAAGCAGGAGCTAAGAAACAGAAACTAGGAGCTGCTGCCCTCAGGGAAAGGCTTAAGCAAGGAGTGACCACCTTTATTTATGGTGTCTGAGGGGATCTTGTCTCCTGTCTTCAGTGGAAAGGGAGGAAGACCTCTTTGCTTTTCTACAATTAGAAGGCATATGGAGCCTCCTGCTCTTCCCGGTGTGCTCCATAGCCTGCCATGACAGCGCCTCTGACCCAGAAAGCCAGGCTCTCAATGTTTTACCCCACCCCCAAATCAGTACCTGCTTTCTTCCTTAAGGAATTGAGAGTCCATTGTGTAAAAGGCTGCCAGGCTCTGAGACAGGGAGGTTAGCTCACAATCCACATACTAATTACTCACTTGCTAATTACTTCACCCCTTGCATCAAGATCGTGAGAATGGCTTTATAGCCCTTTTTAACTAGCATTAGGGCACCTTCCCTCTCACTCTTTAGCACCCTTCTCTCCAGAGTTTGCATACATATGGTGACACCTTTGCTAGGACTCTAGAGGAACTGGCAAATTGTGTCCGGGAGAGATAAATAGCCTGATCCCATCTTATCTCTCCCACAGTCCGGTGACTTCCAAGGCCCTAAACATCTGTTGATTTGAAGAAGAATTCCTCCAGGGACACTAGCCTATTCCCCCGCCTTCAGGCGATCCCTATTCTACCTCTAGACTAGCTAGGAATCTTTAAATACCTTCCAAAAACAAGAGGGTGGAGTTTCCTCCACTTAAGAAACTCTATTCCTCTCCCACTCACTCTAGAGATGGCTATCATTATTCCTGTAATAATTATCCTTTGCTTTTCCTAATTCTTTTCTCATTTCCTCCGTGTGTTTTTTTCCTCCCTCCACTGTGACAGAAGTGGCAGTGGGCAAAAATATCTATCGGCTGGTGACCAATCTGGTGATGAGCCTTGGGGCTTAGCTAGAAGGTCCTCAAAAGACAAATGAACAGCTCCTTGAGGACGGAAGTCTTTTCCATTTTTGCTGGACTTGCCAGAGTTTGGTCTCCACTAGTAAAACAGTCACTTTTGCCCCAGTGAGGCAATGGAGGACGACTTAGTGGAGTAATCCTCTCATTGCTGATTAAATACTGGGGAGAGCGGGTAACAGAAAGATTACTCCTTTCATCTTCTACAACCCAGGAGACAGCTGCAGAGCATGAATTCCAGGCTTCCCTCCATTGACCTTTTTCTCTTTTCCCATCCTGAAGGTCGTCACTTTTTGAGAGCTACTCAACATTCAAACTCTTTTGGATATCTGAATATCAATTTTCTTGGGACCGCCACCTGGGCAGTGCAGTGGCCTCTGTACGGTTTAGGTCCGGGAAGCAGATTCTGTTGGAACCATTCCCAAGCACTTATTCATCTGTCCTCTCAGCTACTGCTGTCTAGTCTGGAGCTTACGGCTCCAGTCTCCCTTGTGTTTACCTGGATTTGCAGTCTCAGAAACTAGTTGGCCAAGACCTCCTGCCAGGAATCTAGGTTATCAGTAAAAAGGGAAAGATGAGACGGAAAAAAAGAAAATGAGCACTAAGATTAAACTGATGATGACTGAACGAAGAGCCCAGGCCATGTCTTGTGGTAGATGACAAGAGATGTAAATCCACAAGGAAGTCACTGGACTTTAAATTCTTACCAAGATAACTGCAACTAAGACTATTTATTAGAAACAGATAGATGGGTCCTTGAAGGCCCAAACACAGAGGAGAGAGAGGTGTTCCTCAACCACTGAGGCTCAAAAACTCTCTACTGCACACAAACCAGATTCAAATATTTAACAAAATAAATAAAAATGCAATAAAACCTAGATAACAGCCACATTTTAAAACTAAATCAATAAGCTGCTGGCAGGGATCCTCTGGTAGGATTCGGTGACCCTGGTTGCTATTTGAGTTGGACACCTTTGAGGTAGATACAGCCTCTTCCTATTTTAAGCAGAGTGTGAAATACTCCTCCTATTCTATTCTTGTGGGAAGATGGAAAAATGTGGGCTAGGTAGGTAAACTTGGGTGGAATCAGCTCTGGCTGAATGACAGTGTGATCCCATAAGCATTTATTAAGTGCCTAGTGTGTTCCAGCAAGTCACTTGATGATCCCTAAAAAAGGCAAAACAGAAGACAGGTCCTTTCCTCAAAAAGCATACAAAGGTAGTCACTGATGGGGCAGTGTCAGCTTGGAAGGAAGTCTTCAATAGGATACCCCAGGGATCTGTGCTTCCTCCTATGGTGCTGAACATTTTAGTCAATTATGGGATAAAGGCATTGATGGCATGCTTATTCCATTTGCAGATGACACAAATGTTTGTGTGTAGGGATTAAATGAGCGAGAGAGAGAGAGAAAGAGAGAGAGAGAGAGAGAGAGAGAGAGAGAGAGAGAGAGAGGAGAGAGAGAGAGAGAGAGAGAGAGAGAGAGAGAGAGAGAGAGAGAGAGAGAGAGAGAGAGAGAGAGAGAGAGAGAGAGAGAGAGAGAGAGAGAGAGAGAGAGAGAGAGAGAGAGAGAGAGAGAGAGAGAGAGAGAGAGAGAGAGAAAGAGAAAGAGAGGGAGAGAGAGAGAAGAGAGAGAAGAGAGAGAGAGAAGAGAGAAGAGAGAGAGAGAGGGAGAGAGAGAGAGAAGAGAGAGAGGAGAGAGAGAGAGAGAGAGAGAGAGAGAGAGAGAGAGAGAGAGAGAGAGAGAGAGAGAGAAGAGAGAGAGAGAGGGAGAGAGAGAGAGAGAGAAGAGAGAGAGAAGAGAGAGAGAATGAGAGAGAGAGAGAGGAGAGAGAGAGAAGAGAGAGAAAGAGAGAGAGAATGAGAGAGAGAGAAACAGAGAGAGAGAAACAGAGAGAGAGAGAAAGAGAGAGAGAAAGAGAGAGAGAGAGAGAGGAGAGAGAGAGAGAGAGAGAGAGAGAGAGAGAGAGACAGAGACAGAGACAGAGAGACAGAGACAGAGAGAGAGAATGAGAGAGAGAAACAGAGAGAGAGAAAGAGACAGAGAGAAAGAGACAGAGAGAAACAGAGAGAGAGAATGAGAGAGAGAGAGAGAGAATGAGAGAGAGAGAAACAGAGAGAGAGAAACAGAGAGAGAAACAGAGAGAGAGAAACAGAGAGAGAATGAGAGAGAGAGAGAGAGAGAGAGAGAGAATACTAGATTAGAAGATTAAAGAGTGAAATTTCAAAATATCTCACCAGATTAGGATATTGGACTGACTTTAATAAAATGACATTCTATAGGGGTAAATGCAAAGTCTTACACATGGGTACATAAAATCAACTTTACAACTACAAGATGGAAAGGTATGCATTCATCTAAAAAAAA
Source organism: Sminthopsis crassicaudata (assembly GCF_048593235.1). Lineage (NCBI taxonomy): Eukaryota > Metazoa > Chordata > Mammalia > Dasyuromorphia > Dasyuridae > Sminthopsis > Sminthopsis crassicaudata. The sequence continues at coordinate 102,420,469 of NC_133620.1, read as the reverse complement.
ATCTGGATATTTAAGTAGGTCAAAAACTTAATGTGGGTAAACAGAAGGCTATAGAAGCTAAGAAAGCTAAATAAACCTTAGATTACATAGAGAGCAACATAGCATCCTGGCCCAGGGAACTGACAGTGCTCTCTCCTGGTTAGTCTACATCTGGTTTACTATGTTCAATTCTAGTTATCACATTTCCATGGAGGATATTGTGAAGCTGAAAAATATTTAAAGGATGGATAACCAGGATTGGTTAAAGGAAGTGAAGATGTTTAATCTGAAGAAGAGAAGACTGACTTAAGGGGGACATAACAGCTAGCTTCAAGTATTTAAAGAAGTAAAAAAAAAAATGTTGCTGGTAGCTCTTGTCATGATAGCCAAATATTGGAAACTAAAGCAATGCCCTCCTTTTGAGTAATTATGGTACAGGAAAGTGATGCAATATAAATGTGCCATAAGAAATAATGAAATGGACAGTTTCAGAGAAAACTAGGAAGACTTCTGTGAACAGAAGCAGAGTGAAATGAGCAAAAATAGGAGAACAATGTATATAAAATAATAATGACATAGAGAAAAATAACTCTGAAAGACTTAGAGCTCTGATTAGTGCAATTAAAGCTGAAACTCATCTCCTGATGGGAAGTAGCACCACAAATGGTGAAAATGCCTTTCCCCATTACAACTCTAACTCACCTTTCTTGGTTTCCCGGCCATTTTCAAAGCCTGGGTACAGGAAATGTGCCCGGATGCTGCTGTTTTGATGGATGCAAACAGCCTGGGTGGGACGTTACTGCTTGCCTGCTGGTCTGCCTGCCTGGGGAGGAAGCAGATGGCACAGCTGGCCCTGGGCACAAGGAGGAGGAAGGAGAGCAGCAGTGACAGGTGGTAGTTGTAAGAGTGAAGACAGGCTGGGCTTTCAGCTTTAATAGTGTCTTCCTTCACCCTGGTAAGTGGTCTTATTCACATCCCATTTTGTAGATCACTGCCTTCAAAGAAGGACTGTGCTTGATCCTACAAGGCTGAACAGGAGAGTTACCAGAGGCTTATTTGTACTTAAGTGCAAGAAAAAAATTTCTAATATTATGCAGGATTCCTAATCCTTTTCTTGTGTCATGTCAGTCAGTAAGTCAATCAAAAAAACATGCATTAACTGCCTCTTAGGTGCTAGGTACTGTGCTAAGTACTGGAAGTAAAAAGAAAGGTTAAAGATCATTCCAACTTTTAAAAAGCTTGTTCCTAAATTTTGGAGAAATAACAGGATAAATTGGAAATAATCAACAGAGGGAAGGAACTAGAATTAAGGGAAATCAGGCCATTCTGGTGGAGCATATAGACATTTTTTTCAGAATGATATTTTTAAATGCATTGAAAAAATTCATTATATTATAAAAGAAACCAATTATATTGAAACACAGATATCAAACTCTTTTTTAAAAAACCAGTTCGTGGACCATATGTTAAGAACCTGATAGTTACCCAAATGTGGCTACCAAAGGAGTAGGTGGATTCTGCCACAAAGGCTTGAAAGACTTTGTTCTGTTCTTCTACAAAGATTCATTCCAGCCTCCCACACATAGAATTTAGCATTCAATAAACAAGTATAAATAATAGGAACACTATAAATATTTGTGGCATCGAACCACCTGACCCATCCCCACTTTCATCACTCTGAAGGAACAGTTTTGCCCTTCCAGACAAGATGATCTTTAACGTGACATTAGAACAATACCACCAAATTGAAATTAAAGACCCTAGGAATAGTCTTGACTTTGAAAATTTTTGCCACAACATCTCTCTCAAAAACTTAGTTTCCTTGTATGTTAAATGTTAAATGATAACATTCAATGCTCCTTACCTAACAGAGTTGTCACGAGGAAAACACTTGGTTCAAGAAGGGCCAGAATTTAAGAATTCCAGGAAATGGGCCAATTAGGTAGTGTAGTGGATAGAGCATTGGCCTTGGAGTCAGGAGGACTTGAGTTCAAATGTGATTTCAGACACTAGCTATGTGACCCTAATTGCCTCCAAAGAAGAAGATGAATATCTGGAAGAACCAAGGAAAGGTTTGTGGCAGTTGTCGAACTTTGTTCCTCCTAGCATTTGAACCATAAAACAATGTAGAAATACAAACTCTTAAAGTCCCTCCCAGCTCTAAAAGACTATGATTTTCATCTGTTTATTTTCCCTATTCCTGCCTCAGTGTTTTACCTCAATTACTCCACATAGAATGCCTTTCATTTCTTTCAGTAATCAATTCTCTTTTTTACTCTGAAACTTGCCTCTGAGGCTCCTTCTCTGGAAAGCTATGCTTGAAGACTCATTTTTTTCCCATCTAAGGATCTTCCACATCCCAGGTACCTATAAACCGATTTGGAAGGGAAAAGCTACATGGTATAAGGGTTACAGAGCTCTAGAATCTGATTCTGGATTCAGATTTAAATAACCCATTCTGCGTCTGTGTTTCCTCACCAATAAATTTGGGGAATGAATTAGATGGCGTCTGAGTTCTTCTTCTTCTTCTTTTTTTTTTCTTTTTTTTTTTTTTTTTAGTTCTAGATCTAAGATCCTGGAATAACTTGGCAGGGGATATGTGTGTCCTCTCTGACTGTCTCTCACTGAGTCTAACTTCAATTCCTCATGCTGCAGTGACAAGACTCTTTTCCCGATACTGCCTTGCTGTCCATCTTCCCCAAGTTGCTGAGCTCTGTCCAAACTCTTCAGGCAGCTCCAAACTCAACCTGGGTGTTTGTTATATATCTTTACAGGAACATAAAAATAGCCTTAGGGATATTGTGCTTTAAAGTTTGCAAAGCGTGTCAAATTGTCAACTCAATGTCAATGTCAATGTCAAATGTCAATATTCAACCAATCAATAAATATTTATTAAGGCCCTACAATGTGTCAAGCACGATTATAAGCACTGGTGATACAAAATAAAAAAAATAATAAAAAAGGGCAAAAGATATTCCCTGTCTTCAAGGAGCTTACAATCTAATTGGGGGGGGGGGGGGAACAACATTGAAACAAATGTACCCAAAGCAACTATATACAGGACAGATAGGAAAAAATTAACAGAGGAAAGGAAGACATTAGAATTAAAGAGTTTTGGGAAAGACTTCTTGTAAAAGATGGAATTTTACTTGGAATTTAAAGCAAAGTCAGCAAGTTGAGAGCATTGCAGTCATGAGGGCAGCCAGATAGAATGTCCAGAGCCCAGAGATGGAATGTCTTGTTTGTGAAACAGTCAGCAAGCTAGTGTAACTACATCGAAGAGCACATGGAAGAAAGCAAGGTATAAGAAGGCTGGAAAAGTAGGAGGGGACTAAGTTATTAAGGGCTTCTGATGTCAAAGAGCATTTTGCAATTCAGCCTGGAAGCAATTGGGATCCACTGGAGTTTATGAATTGTCTCGGATTTTAGGAAAGTCACTTCAGTGGCTGAATGAAGGATGGATTGGAAGGGGGAGAGACCTCAAAGCAAGCAGACCCATCAGCCGGCTATTGAAATTGTTCAGATGTGAAGTTAGAAGAGCCTATCAAAGGAGAAAAGAGCTGTATAAAAGAGATGGTGCAGAGGAGAAATCCACAGGCTTTCACAACAGGTTAGATAGGCGAGGGGAAGAGAGGACTAGGGAGAGATAGCAAGGAATTGAAATTCCCAGGTTGTGAGCCTGAGGAACTGGGAGGATGGTGTTGCCTTCTACAGTAATAGGGAAGCTGGGAATAAGGGAAAGGATAATGAGTTTGCTTTTGGACTCGTTTCGATGTCTACTAGACATGCAATTTGAGATGTCTGAAAGGTAGTTGGGGATGCAAGATTAGAGGTCAGCAGAGAAGTTGGGTAGGATTGGGAGATTTGAGAAATATCAGCATTGAGATGGTAATTATATTCATGAGAGCTGATGAGATCACCAAATGAAGTAGTGTAAAGTAGGACTTCTTAAACTTTTTCTACTCTTGACCCCTTTTTGCCTGAGAAAATGTTTATGCAATCCCAGGTCTATGGATATATAAAATAGGTATACAAATCAAACATTTGCTGATAATAAATCATCAATTTATTTTAAAACAATTCTTTGGTATACTTTTTTTTTTAACTATTTATTAAAGATGAAAGCAAATTTGCATATTTTAGGATGTGCTTGTTTATTTTTACACAAAGAATTAAATCTTAGGAGAATATTTGATACTTTTTACTGTTGCCAAGTTTTTTACAATCTTTGTATTCAGTTACTTGATCCATATGGAGTTGAGACCCACAGTTTAGTTAGTGTGGAAGGAGAAGACAAAAAGGCTCACGAAAGAATCCTGAGAGACCCCTGCAATTAGAGGATGATCTAGATAAGAATCCAGCTAAGGAGATAAAGAAGGCAAAGTCAGTAAATAGGAGGAGATCCAGGAGAGAGAGTAGTGCCCCAAAAATCTAGAAGAAAGAGAGATTCAAGAAAAAAAGTATGACAGAAGTGTCCAAAACTGCAGAGAAGTCAAGGAGAATGAGGATTTTTTAGTAACTAGAGATCACTAGTAATTTTGTAGGGAGCAGTTTGGGTGGAATGATAAAAGTCAGAAGCCATATTATAAGGGGTGAAGATAAGAATGAAAGGAGGGAGGCACCTACTATAGATGGTAGTTTTGAGCTACAAAAAGCAGAAGAGAAATAGGTTGATGTTTGGCAGAGATGGAAGGATCATAGGAACATTTTTGTTTTGTTTTGTTTTGTAAGATGGAAGAGACCTGGGCATATTTGTAGGTAGTAGGAAATGAGTCATTGATGGATCTAGTCAGAAAAGTTGAATGATTTTCTCTTTATTCAGTAGCCTGTGTATAGGGATGAAGGCTCATATTGGGAGTGATCCAAGGCTGAAGCTTGGCTAGGCTTAATTGGTAATATAATAAAGGGGAGTAGGGATTCAAAAGAAGAAGACAAAAGAGATTAATTGTTTCACCAAGGGATAAAGTTGGAGAAAGGAGGAAGGAGTTTAAGGGATAATTCACTATGTGTTGAAGACTTCTAATATGAGGGCCAGAGTTGGGGAGGACAGAAAAATCATGAGCTATGTATCAAATTCATTGAGGAAGGAAAGGGGTGTGTGATATGTGGTCTGGGGGTCTATGGACCGCAGCTATCAGCTCCTTGAAGACAAGGACTATTTTATGCCTTTTTTTGTATCTCCAGCACTTAGCACAGTGCCTGGAACATAGTAGGCACTTAATTAATGCTTATTGATTTATTCACTATTTCTGGGCTGAAGGATGAATCATCTTCCTGCCCATTCTTAAAACACCAAAGAAAGAGAGCTTCTGACTAATCTAATAGTATTGGTCCACAAGCCCTAGACTCTTGAAAACTTCTGTGGATGTATAACCTCAAGCCTTCCATTTCTTTCACCTGGAGGCTTAGATGATGTGTCTGGGGCTCCATCCCCAGACTGCCCCACTCCCAATCCTCTAAACACATTGCTGATAACTCCATAAATATAGGAACCACAGGACTCAGCTGGGCCTCGGAAACCAAAGATTACCAACTGGGCTTCCTGTTTCCAGTGTCTCCCCTGCCCTCAGTCTATTGCCACGTGATTTCCAGAGATCATTTGCCTAATTCCTAGTTACTCAAAAATTTGCTGTTGTTCCTTAATGCCCACCAAATAAAATACAACCTCCTTGGTCTGTCATTAAACTCCTCAGTGAGCTAGCTCCAACTACCTTTCCAAGCCGTCCCTTCCATGCTCTCGACTTTGCTGCCAAATTGTACTATATGAATGTATGGTTAAATGAATGGAACGTGGATCAAGTGCTTTCTATGTTCAAAGCACTTTGTAAGCACTGAGCATCCGAATGGAAATCTGAGGCTGAAACTCTGTTCCGAAGGAGCTTACATTCTAATGGAAGTGTATAGGCTACAATTAGAACCAACTCCAGTTGTTACACTGAGTAGTTATACCTCAAAAATATGCATGTGCCACAAATCAGAGCTTGATCTCTTGTTCTGTTGGTTGTCTAGAATTGAAAGTGATGGAAAAAATGTTAACATTTAAAATTCCGAAATGTTATCAGTATAGATTTTGCTTCTAAAGAGCCAATTGTTAAACATTTGCCACCATATTACTGTAGACAACCCATATATGGGAGGTTTCGGGTGCAAGTTAAGATATTTGCTACAATATTTCTCAATATTACTTAGCCCTCTCTTACTCTTTGCCTTCGCATACACTGTTCTAAAAACCTAGAATAGACTTCTCCCTACTTCTAAATCTGTTATTAACACACTTCTTCTGCTTCAAGATATAATTCTCTCCACAAACCACCTACTCCTATTCCATCCACAGGTGAAAAGTCATCTCTCTTGCTTCCAATTTCTTTATTATTATTATTAGTATTATAACTTTTTATTGACAGTACATATGCATGGGTAATTTTTTTACAACATTATCCCTTGCACTCACTTCTGTTCCGACTTTTCCCTTCCCTCTCTCCACCCCCTCCCCTAGATGGCAGGCAGTATTATACATGTTAAATATGTTACAGTATATCCTAGGTACAATATATATATGTGCAGAACCGAATTTTGTTGTTGTTGTTGCAAAGGAAGAATTGGATTTAGAAGGTAAAAATAACCTGGGAAGAAAAACAAAAATGCAAACAGTTTACACTCATTTCCCAGTGTTCCTTCTCTGTATGTAGCTGATTCTGTCCATCATTGATCTGATCTGAGTTAGATCTTCTCTTTGTCAAAGATATTCACTTCCATCAGAATACATCCTCATACAGTATTGTTGTATAATGATCTCCTGGTTCTGCTCATTTCATTCAGCATCAGTTCATGTAAGTCTCTCCAAGCCTCTCTGTATTCCTCCTGTTGGTCATTTCTTACAGAACAATAATATTCTATAATATTCATATACCACACTTTACCCAACCATTCTCCAATTGATGGGCATCTATTCGTTTTCCAGCTTCTAGCCACTACAAAAAGGGCTGCCATTTTTTGTCTCCAATTTCAACAGCATTTTATTTGGATGATTCCCTTGCCTTTGTCACATTTATCGTAAACTATTCTTTTGATATACATATCTTCCCTTTTACTAGACTATAATCACTTTAAAGGCAGGGACTGTGTCATTTTTTATCTTTGAATTTCTGGCATTGTGGCTTATACTTAGCTCTATAGATGCTTAATAAATATGTTCAAAAATGTTTGTGGTGGTCCTTTGAGTAGTGGCTAGAAACTGGAAACTGAGTGGATGCCCATCAGTTGGAGAATGGCTGAATAAGTTATGGTACATGGATGTTATGGAATATTATTGTTCTGTAAGAAATTACCTGGAAAACTTACATGAACTGATGCTAAGTGAAATGAGCAGAACCAGGAGGTCATTGTACACAGCAACAAGAAGACTGTACGATGATCAATTCTAATGAACGTGACTATTTTCCAACACTGAGATGATTCATACCAGTTCCAATGATCTTATAATGATGAGAGCCATCTAAACCCAAAGAGAGGACTGTGGGAACTGAATGTGGTTCACAACACAGCATTTCCACTCTTTTTGATGTGATTTGCTTGAATTTGATTTTCTTTCTCATTTTTGCTTTTTACTTTTTGATCTGATTTTTCTTGTGCAAGACAAATGTATAAAGATGTATGCCTATATTGGATTTAACATTTTTACTATGCTTAACATATAGTGAATTACATGGCACATAGGGAAAGGGGGGGGGCAGGGAACAGGGGAAATTGGAACACAATGTTTTTCAAGGATCAATGTTGAAAAATTATCTTTGCATATGTCTTGAAAAAAAAACTTCAATAAAAAATAAAAAAATAAATATGTGTAAATCTTATTAGTTTCTATAAATACAATTTATTACCTTATTATTCTATTCTTTCCTTAGGGCTCCTAACCATTTTTATTCTCTCTGGAGTTTCCATTCCCATCATCCCTTGGTTCTTTTCATTTTTGAGAGGTGAGGCAATCAGGATTAAGTGAGTTGATTAGGGTCACACAGCTAGTAAGTGTCTGAAGGGAATTTATACTCAGAGGGCTCTAGGGCCCATGCTCTATCCACTGTGCCTGCTAGCTGCTCCCATTCTTTGGTTCTTTATTTTTGAAATTGGAAATCTTTTTCAATTACAAAGCATTTTTTTTTCTCTTTTCCATTTCACCTCCCTCGAGGGTGTGTGGGGAGGTGAAGGAGAAAAGCAAACCCCTTGCAAAAAAATGTGCAGTCTAACAAAAGAAATTCCCACATCGACCCTGTACAATTGCTCATGTTTAATATTAGTCTATCACTTTTCTTTCAAGAAATGATGAAGAACGCTACCCATTTTCTTATAAAGAGAATGTTGTTGCTTGTGCATTGTTCTTGAATAGGACCACTGATATAAGGTGATGTCCTGACTTGCTGGAACTCTGTCTTCCCAGAAATCAGCCAGAGTCAGGATCACTAAACATCTTTATTCTTGATCTTTTACAGTCAAGGTCAGAGGGTTAGGTCTAGCAATCTCACACACACCTTCCTCCCTCAAACGCCAGGAGAGATTGAGTCAGTGTCAGCGTCTCAATTCCTCTTCCTCCTCCTACTCCTTCCACACACATCACTTCTCCCTCTTTGTCCCACCAATCAAGTCAGCACAGAACAGCTGGGGAGGGTCAACCTTCAAACAAGTTAATAGGGAACTGTCCAATTGGCAATTAGTCTCACGTGCTTCATTATCCAAGTGCATTGCTCAGTTCTAGCACTTTACACTGACTTGGACATGAATTGTATTTAAGTGAGAAGGAGATGAGCAAAGTCATGAGTCTCACTCTCTCCAGTTGTGGAACTCCAGTGGCTAGACAAAAGTCAAGGTGACTGGTGAGATCCGGGATACAGCGGATGACCTGGACCTTTCTAAATTAAGGTCTTTCCCAGATTGATTTATATCCACTATGTTTCTTAATCTCACATGGGCCTCACCAAAACAAGGCAATCATTCAACTCCTCCCTAATTGATTTGCTATTCCACTCTCTCTAGCTGCTGTTTTAAACTCTCTTATCTCTCCTCAAGACTTTAGTAGTAACTCCTCACTCTATGCTCTCTATGTAGGGCTACAATTCTTATGTCACTGAAAAAAAAAATAGAGGCCATTTGTCAAGAGTTCTGTCTTCTCCCTTCCTTATTCCACATCTCTCAGCTATCCTTCCTCTTTCCTTTTCAAGCATGTGTCACATGAAAAAGTGGCCTTCTCCTTACTAAGGCAAATCTCTCTGCATGCATCTTTGATTCCACCCCGTCCTTCTTCAGCAGATTTCCCCCTTAATCCCCATTTTCTCACTAATTTTCAATATCTCCCCATTTACTGACTCTTTCCCCACTGCCTACCAATATGCCTGTGTCTCCTCATCTTAAAAAAATACTCACTTGAACTTAGTATCCATACTAACCATGATCATTTATTTGTCATCCTCTTCCTCCTAAACTCCTTGAGAAAGCTATCTACACTTAATGCTGCTATTTCTCCTTACTCTTTTCTAAATTCTCTGAAAACTGACTTCAAAATTCATCATCCAACTGTGACTGTCCTTCCTAAAGTTACTAGTAATTTTAAAATGCTACACCTAATAGCCTTTTCCTCAATTCCCATACTTCTTGATCTCTCTTTAGCATTTGAACACTGTTGATCAATTTCTCTTCCTTAGGATTTTGTGATAACTGCTTTTTCTTGGTACTTCTCCTACCCGTCAGATTGCTTCTTCTTAGTCTCTTCTGTGGGTCTTCATCTATGTCACATCTCCTAACTGTGACTGTCCCCTAAGACTCTCTCTTGGGTGCTCTTCCTTTCCCTTTACACTACCTCACTTGGTTATCTCATTCCATGACTTCCATAATCACTTCTCTGAAGATGATGTCCAGGTTCCCTTCTCTTCAGTCTTATCTCACCAACTGCCTTTTGGATATCTCAAATGTGATGTCCTGTGAGCATCTCAAACTCACTATGTCTAAAATATAGCTCTGTGTCTTTCCCCAAAGTTTTCTCATCTTCCCAACTTTCCTTGGCTCACATTCTTGCTCTGATATCATCCTCTCGCCTCACCTATATAATCCATTACCAACTCATCATCTCTACCTTTATGACATCCCCTGTTTGTGTCCTTCTCTTGACTCACAAAGCCATGACTGGCACTGATTTTCATTACCTCTCAATTTGTCTCTTGCTTTAACTTTCCAACTGGTTTCTCCACCTCAAAATCTTTCCCCATTGCAATTTTCCTTATAGACTCAGCTGCTAAAATGATTTTCTTAGAGCATAGACCTGCCCTGGGCAGGTCTATTCTCCTGGGCAATATATTCTGGTGATCCCTAACATCAAATATAAATCTCAATTTCCAAGTCATAACTCTAGGCATATACCAAAGTCTACTTGGGGTTCCTCAAATATGATATTGACTCTATAATTTTGCAACAGCCCATGCCTGGATTGCTCTTTCTCCCTCCCTCTTCCTCTTAGTTTCTTCTCTAATACTCAACTCAAATCTCACATCTGCAGGAGGCCCTTCCTGGTCCTCCAGGCAGCTAATGCCTTCCATATGGAATTATCTTCTACCTACTCTGTGGGTACTACTAAAAATAAGTGATAACATGCTCAATCAAAAATAAGTCTTAGAGAAAGTGTGAAAAGTCTTTGAAAGCCATTTGGTAAAGTGAAATGAACTCCATAGGAAGTCTGTTTCAATTGCCTGAGGGATTTTGTAATATTCTCTGGGTCCTTTGACTTAGTTGGCATCGAGAATTTGCAGAAAATGGAATAAAAACAGCTTTATAGCCCTTAGGAAGAACTGCCTTGCCTTGTCTATCCTTCCCTTTCCTTCCATTTCTTTCCCTTCACTTCCTTTCCTTTCCCTTCACTTCCCTTTTCTCCCCTCCTTTCCTTTTCCTCCCTTTCTCCCTCCCTCCCTCCTTCCTCCCTCCCTCCTTCCTCCTTCCTTCCTTCCTTCCTTCCTTCCTTCCTTCCTTCCTTCCTTCCTTCCTTCCTTCCTTCCTTCCTTCCTTCCTTCCTTCCTTCCTTTCTTCCTTCCTTCCTTCCTTCCTTCCTTTCTTTTGGAGTGGCCTTGGTCCTGGCTTTGATATAGGTTTTCTCCCCCTCCCCTCCCCTTTATCTTTTTTGGCTAGAGTATGACCTTTGGAGCTTTCCAAGGTCTTGTGGATTTTACACTTCTCATTTTACCATTGATGTCCTATCCCATACCCAGATCAGTTTACAGCATTGTTTATACTGGGAGACAAAGACAGAATGGACATAGTTTCACAGCTTCACAAAGGAGCCCAGCAAAGAAATGATACTATGTCTAAGGGGAACTTCTTTAGCAACCAGGAGCTGTGAGTTACCCCATGTATTCTCTAAACTTGAACTACTTTCCCGACAGAAATTTGGGGAAATTTTCTATACTAGCTCACTGTTCTTACAACATAAGCTGCAGATATCTATTTTTTTTTTTTAAATTTTATTTTCATTTCCAAATACTCTTTATCCTTCCCCTTTATCCCTTCACTAAGGAGACAAGAATTACAACATCTATTTTACCTATGAGGTCATAAAAAGTTATATCTGAATTAAACATGTCCCATAAGAGAGCCAGACAGAGAGACAGCCAGAGAAACCGAGATATACAGAGAGAAAGGATGGTTTAATTTGTACTCTGAATCAATCAGTTCTCCATCTGGAGGTGGATAACATTTTTCAACATAAGTCTTTTTGGAGTTGTGGTAGATCATTGTATTGATCAGTTGCTAAGCCTTTCACAGCTGATTATCTTTACAATATTGCTGTTTCTGTGTAAATTGTTCTCTTGGAATGCTATACACAGAGACAGCAATATTGTACAGTGATCAATCATGAAAGACTTAGCTATTCTCAGCAATATAATGATCCAAGCCAATTCCAAAGGACTCCTGATGACAAATGCTATCCACCTGCAGAGAAAGACTTGATGGAGTATGAAAGCAGGTTGAAGCATACATACTATTTTTCAATTTCCTTTTTTGTGGGTTTTTTTTTGTCTGTGTTTTCTCTTACAACATGACCAATATGGAAATAGGTTTTGCATGATTGCACATGTATAACCTATTTTAAATTACTTACTATCTAAAGGAGGGGGAAGAAGAGAAAGGGAAGGAGAAAATTTGGAATTCAAATTTTAAAATAATATTTAAATTATTTTTACACATAATTGGAAAAATATTATTCCGTTTTTGCTCACTTTACTCAGCATCACTGCGTATAGGTCCTCCTGGGTTTTCCTGAAACCTTTCCCTTCATCATTTTTTATGGCATAATAGTATTCCATGTAGGTATTTCCTTTTAAAAGCTACTTAATGTGGCTAGCTGAAAATGTTTCTCAATGGTAATGTTGGTGGGGAAGCTCACTGATTTGGACTCAAGCTGATGACATTGGAGAAACACCCTCTAGATTCTCATAGGTCAACCTAGAATCATGAAGGGAAGTTGTAGCCTTAATTTGGGTCCCAAGACTGGTCCATGAGAATGGGAGTTGAGATAAGAATCCTTAGATCTTATATTATTATATTTATACCTAGTTATTTTCATGGGTTCCTCCCTCCCCCCCCCCCCATTAGAAATGTGAGTTTGTTGAGGGCAGACTGTTTTTGTCTTTGTATCTCTAGCACTTAGTTAAGTGCCTGGCTCATAGTAGGTGCTCAATAAGTGTATATTGATGGACTGATTTGTTGACCTCAATTATTGCCTTCCATTGGTCCTACAAAGTTATAACTTGAATAAGAATTGGCTCCATATTTTGATTGAGTTTCTTCCTTATCAGCTAAATTTTTCTGCATTGTAGACAGTTTCTTGTCCCTCCCAGAACTGAGGCTAGGGGACTTCAGGGAGATCTTTATGTACAAAAGCAAGTTCCCTTTTCAAAAGGGAACTGTTGTTATTGAGTTTTTTCTTTGTCAAGAAGGAAGTAAAGTCTCTGGCAGGATGTAACTTTTCATTTAAGCCCACTGATCATTTTCTTTTCAAATTTCTTCTCTCTGAATGGGAAACTTGTGGGAACTATATTGGAATTATAGCCAACTCTCCTTGGGCCTCAGTTTTCTCCTCCAAAAAATGGAATGGACACAGTCTCTGCCCTGAGGAGGTTACAGTTTAATAGAGGGAGAAGATAACTGAAACGTACTATTTCATTTGTAATTGGGCCTGAGATCTTTAATCCTTTAACACTCACCTTAAATGAAAGATGTTCTCCTCTGAAGGTATGCTTGGAAGTATATAAGAATAGTAATTAATAAAGGGAAAGAAGGTAGAGCTGGGGAGAAGGATGCAGTGATAACTTTGGGGATTTCGCCTCATTTTACACTGGGAAATGGCATGAAAAAAATTAGAGAACTCTTAAGAACTTGAGACAACCAACAATATATAAAGTGTTGGCCCCAGAGTCTGGAGGACCTGAGTTCAAATCCAGCTTCAGATACTTACTAGTTGTGTAACCTGGGGCAAGTCACTTAATTCTTCTTGTTTCAATTTTCTCATCTATAAAATGAGCTGGAGAAGAAAATGACAAACTGCTCCAATATCTCCACAAAGAAAACCCCAGTTGGGGTCACCAAAAGCCAGACATGATTGAAATGGTTAAAAAACAAAAGAACTTGATCTCTTACTAGCCTGAGAAATTTGAAAAAAAAATTATTCTGAATTTAATAAATACCAAATATAATTAGTATTTTTGTATTCAAAGTAGAAAATAAGAATTATATGTGAAATTGTAAACTTTACATTCAGCTCACTTTTCCATTTAAGAATATATAAGGTGTGTGTGGATGTTGTCCATGTGAATCATGTGTCTGGGTTTGCCTAGATGTAGTTTACACAGCAGTGTCAACAGCTATCTCTAGAATATCCTCAGCCTACCATTCTGCAAAGGAGACTTTGATTGTCAAGGATGGAACAGAGGATTATTGCTCTAAGGCTGGCTGCTCGGTTTTTCTCAGAGAGGTAAGAATTCTAACCCCTATTTGGTGTAGAATTAGGTCAATCTGCCCAAATAATGCTAGTCTAAGAGAAATCATTTTTTAAGTTCAAATCATTTTCTCAATTGTATCTCTTTGAGAGAAAGGAATAACCCAAGCTATATAACCAAAAGTTGTTCTCTCTTCTCTGCAAATGGCATACAAAGACACATAGTAACTTGCATTAAACCCATTTATCCAAGTCCAAAGCAAACGGAAATTAGAGAAGTTATACACATTAGAATATATCAGAATATACAAAGTAAATGAGTCCTCTCACTAGGAATGAGATATCTCTACTGAGGAGGGGGGAAGAGGAGAAGGAGGAGAAGGAAGAGAAGAAAAAAGAAGAAGAAGAAGAAGAAGAAGAAGAAGAAGAAGAAGAAGAAGAAGAAGAAGAAGAAGAAGAAGAAGAAGAAGAAGAAGAAGAAGAAGAAGAAGAAGAAGAAGAAGAAGAAGAAGAAGAAGAAGAAGAAGAGGAGGAGAGGAGGAGGAGGAGGAGGAGGAAGAGGAGGAAGAGGAGAAGGAAGAGGAGAAGAAGGAGGAGGAGGAGGAGGAGGAGGAGGAGGAGGAGGAGGAGGAGGAAGAGGAGGAGGAGGAGGAGGAGGAGGAGAAGGAGGGAGGGAAAGAGATAAAGGGGTGGGGAAAAGGAGAAAGAAAATAATCTTATTCATGGAGAAATTTTCCAAAGTCCCCTGGTATAGTAAAATGGAAATAGGGAGTTTCCTCTAAGTGGCTCTTCTAAATATCAGTTTCTTCCTGCACTCTCTCTAAACTTTAGGATCTGTCACTGAAGATTTGTATGTCCTCTCTTGAAGTTGAAAGCCAGAGAAGAGGATAGGATATCTTTTTTCCCAAACTCTTAGGAATTTTGCCCCCCCCCCCAGTCCAGAAACACTAAGGAATTATTCTCTACCAATGAAGAAAGTCTTATGAAAATAGGCCTGAACTTTGGTCACATATATAATAAATTCTGCATCTGACTTTAGAATATATCCTATTCTGTTTCCTTCAGGATTTCCTTCTACTTGCTTCTGTGCATTGAAAAAAAATGCTTCAATGCTCTTTTTTTTTTTTCATTTTTCTTTTGTAACCCTATTGATAGTCTCCCTTTTGTTCTTTCCTCCCCTCCCCCAAAGAAAGCTTCTATAAATTGTTTCAGTAGGTACCTTTTTACTTTTTCTTGGGTAATTCATAGTATTATTAATAAATCAAAGGATAGGAATATCATTCTAAATTGCTTTCCAGACTTAGCTTAAGAAATTTGGTGGACCTTGTAGTTATGTTATGAATCAAAGGCCCAGGGGGTTTTGGTTTTTTGTTTTGCAGCATAATGCGGAAACATGTTTTGCATGACTTCAGTAACAGATATCACCTTTTTTTTTTTTTTTTTTTGCCTGCTCAATGGATGGGGAAGGGAGTAGAGAGAAGAAAAGAATTTGGAACTAAAATTAAAAAAAAAATACCTCAAGAGCCCATTTCTTCTTCCAGATGAGGAAATGGCAGTCCAGAGAGAAATGGATTGTGATACAAGGCAGCACAGACAGGATCCAAATTCAGGTCATTACAGTTCAAATCTTGTTCCCTTTTCACTACAATAAAGCCAAGAGAATAGATATAATAACTATAATACCATAAATGAGTATTCTAAATCAAAGGTGAACTGTGACCTGTCTGCCCCAGGAGAGATGAAAAAATAAATGCAATCTCTTTCCCTCTGGCATAGTTGTGGGGAATTATGCTACAGAATGTTGCTTATATAGCAAACTCCTGCACAGCTGTGTTTGGAAGTCTTTCCTGACAGCAAACCTCATTAGCCTCTTAGAAAATTCTGTTCCGTGCTATTCTATGCTCTGGGGCCAAACAGTAGAAAGTTGAGAGGAGAGAATATTAGCCGGTACAGTTATTCTTGTTAATAGCAACCCAAGACAGGACCCAGGAATGGAAGAACCCAGGAAGATGATATGAGAATTTACATAGAACTTTGGGATTAATGTCATTTATTAATGACAACTTTCTTCTGAAATTATGAACTGCCCATTTGGAAATGAGTTATTCTCAGTATATTGGAAAGTATCAAGAATGCACTTGTCCCAGGTTTCTTGGTTGGCAGCTGGGGACATGAGAGTGAGTAAAATGTGTCACAGAGAAGTGTTGAATTGCTAGATTATGTCTGAGGGGAAATAATATCCTGCATTAAGGGCAAGGGGGAAGACTTTTAAAAGAGATACACACTATTCCACTGGCCACTCTTAGCCCCCCAAATCTCCAAACCTAAAATAGCTGAGAAAAGAACATGGTCAGGGCTGAAGGTCCATTCTGTGTCTCAAGTCACTTCCTCTGACCTTGTTTGCTCATGTGTAAAATGAAAGGTGAGAGATACTAGGTGACTTCCAAGACTCCATTCAACTCTGTTATTGATTGGGATAAAGAAAATGTATTGGAACTTTTTTCTTTTTCTGCATCCCCATCTTCCCCTCCACTCATTCCTCCCCCCTTTTTGATGGAGGGTGCTCCATAAACAATCATTTCTTTTTCATTTTATGTCATCTTTTCCTTTCTTTTTTATTTTTTCCTTTTCCCTCTTTCCCCCCATGTTTCTTAGACCTTCTGATGAACCCTGTAGGCCCTGCTTAGTTCTACTGGAACTTCTCAGGGCTGGAAGAACTGTACAGTGAATTTTGGTCCTGAAATAGTGAAGGAACCTCAGAGTATATTGTCAGCTTTTGGAAAACTGAGATAACAGGGATGGATAAGGACAGGCACAGGGAGCCTCAGGGGTCAGTGTGTGGTTTTCTAGCTTCCTCTGAGGACAGCCAGCCCCAGCTGGGCAGATTCTCTCCAAGGAATAAGGCCTGCTGCTCAATTCAGGGCCAAGGACCAATGGGAAGGGGATAGGGTGAAGCTGAAACTACTAATGCATCTCTCAAACCATTTTTTAGTTTCTCCAGAATCTAGTCTATTAGCAGTTCCCCTGGGACAATTTGATTTCTCATATCATCCCCCCATTTCCTAGAAATGGTAAGTGGCAGGAGATGGTGGGTTTCAGGGAGGGGAAAGAGTTGCTGCAGGGAACACATGGTAGTATCCTATAAGTTATCTAGTAGAAAACCTGTGAGGTTATGCTACTTGATTAAGGTTAGATGGTTAGTCTGGCTACAGTACCAAGAATCAGGGTTCTCCCAGACCATCCTGGCTGAAAGAAAAAGAAAGGGAGAGAGAGAGAGAGAGAGAGAGAGAGAGAGAGAGAGAGAGAGAGAGAGAGAGAGAGAGAGAGAGAGAGAGAGAGAGAGAGAGAGAGAGAGAGAGAGAGAGAGAGAGAGAGAGAGAGAAGGAGGGAGGGAGGGAAGGAGGAAGGAAGAGAGGAGGAAGGGAGGGAGGAAGGAAGGGAAGGAGAGGGAGGGGGAGATGAATTACAAAAGAGAAACAGTTTTTTAAAAAAATTATTTATGGATTTCTTAAAGAAGAAGCATGAAAGAAGAGCAGAAAAATTGGATTTGAATCCTAGCTGTGTTTTAAAGGGATACACAATACTCTGGTCATTACCTGGCCCCCAAGATCTCCAAACTTAAAATAGCTGAGAAAGAAACATGGTCAGAGCTGAAGATCTATTCTATATCTCAAGCCATTTTGCCATTTACTGATTGTGACAACCATGGGCAAAGCTACTTCATCTCATGATCTCAGCTTCCCTCATCTGTAAAGTGGAGAGTAGGTGAAATGATATTACCTAGTTTATAAGTTTCTAGTTCTAAATCTAGAAAGGATAGGCTTATAATCCAAGCCATTCATTTTACAGGTGAGAAAAAATGAAATCCTTAGAGAAGTCAAGTGACTTAACAAGTCACACACACCCTGTCAGAACTAGAATTAAAACTTGGTATCATTTTACACCAAATCTAACAAATCCAGAGTGGGAACATACTTTGTAAGTCATGAAGTACTCTATAGAAATATGAGTTATTATATATATATGGATTAGATCATTTCATATTGCATGGAGCTCTTTCTATTTTTTTTCTCTGACCTATGGTCAGAAAGCCTGAGTTCAAATTCAGCCTAAGACACTAGCAGTATAATGCTGGGCAAGTCAGTTGACCTCTGTCTACCTTAGTTTCCTGAACTGCAAAAAATGGGGAACATAATCACACCTATTCCCCATGGCCGTTGTGAAGATCAAATAAATTATTTATAAAGCCCTCAGCACAGTGCCTGTCGAATAAATGGTTCTATATAAATGCTAGCTATAATTATTATTAGAATTAGATGACCTTTCAGACTAATTTATGATTAGTGTTGCTGGTGAGATGATAAACCTGAGGCTGGATCTTTGAAGAAGAGTAATTTGTCCCCAGCAGAACACCCTGGGAAATTTGGAAAGAGAAAATGTCAGATAGAAAGACCAAAGCCCAAAGAAATGCTTTTCTCTGAGACAAAATGCCCTATTTCCTAAGGCTCCAAAGGACGATGCATTCTTTCATCTTGATGGTTACCTCTTCCTTGTTTAGGGAGCTGAAAGACAGTGAGATCTGATTTTAATCATGTCTGGGAAAATCAAAAGGCTAGAGCTAGAAGTAATGACCCAAGACACTTATTTTATATTTTGCAACTGAGAAAAACAGGACACAACTTGATGGAATGAAAAGATTTCTAAATCTGGAGTCAGAAGATTTGAGTTTATTGTCTGTAACTTTCCAGTGATTTTTTGACTATCACCTATGTGAACTTTGGTGAATCACATCCTATTCCTCTGGGTCTTGATTTGGCCATTTATAAAATGTGGGGGCTGTTGATGTCTATGGTTCTTTCAGATCTAAATCCTATGACTCTATGAGGCCCAGAGAAGTCAAATGATTTCCCAAATACCACTCAGCTCTTGGACACAAAAGATCTTGAAAGCACAGAAGATCAGAGTTGAAAGGAAATCCAAACCACACAAGAAAAGGAATCTCCACTCTAACATGCAGGTAAGTGGGCATCCAACTTCTGCATAAAGTCTTCCACTAAAGGGGAACACACTATTTTATTTACTAAGGCAGTCCATTCTTCAGAATCCCTAGAGGAATGGGAGAATGGTATTTCCTTCTACAGAAATAAACAAGCTTGGAGGGGAACAGGGTTTAGAGAGATAGATAAAGAGCTTGCTTTTGGACAGTTGAATTTAAGATTTCTGTTGGGCAACTGTCCTAAAGGCAGTTGGAGATGTAAGATTGGAGATCAGCAGAGAGATTAAGGATGGATATGTAAGTTTGAGAATCATTAATATAAACCCATGGGAGCTGGTAACATCACTAAATGTAGTAGTATGAAAAGAAAAGAGAAGGGGACCCAGAACCAAATGCCTATACTTAGAGGGCATGGTCTGGGTGAGGATCCAAGCAAAACAGACAGAGAAGGGGAAGTGACAATAGACATAATAACTATAATACCATGAATGAGTATTCTTTTTTTTTTATTTTAATAGTTTTTATTTACCAGATATGCCTGGGTAATTTTACCACATTGACAATTTTCAAACCTTTTGTTCTAATTTTTCCCCTCCTTCCCCTCCCCCATGTCAGGTTGACCAATAGATGTTAAATATGTTAGAGTATAAATTAAATACAATATGTGTATACATGTCCAAAAAGTTGCTTTGCTGCACAAAAAGAATCGGACTTTGAAATAGTGTACAATTAGCCAGTGAAGGAAATCCAAAATGCAGGCAGACAAAATTAGAGGGATTGGGAATTCTATGTAGTGATTCATAGTCATCTCCCAGAGTTCTTTCGCTGAGTGTAGCTGGTTCAGTTCATTACTGCTCTATTGGAACTGATTTGGTTCATCTCATTGTTGAAGAGGGCCACGTCCATTAGAATTGGTCATCATATAGTATTGTTGTTGAAGTATATAATGATCTCCTGGTCCTTCTCATTTCACTCAGCATCAGTTCATGTAAGTCTTTCCAGGCCTTTCTGAAATCATCCTGTTGGTCATTTCTTACAGAACAATAATATTCCATAATCATAAATAAGTATTCTAAAACAAATTCTCCTGTTTGCCTCAAGAGAGATGGAAAAAAAATGCAATCTCTTTCCCTATAGCATAGACGTGGGGAATTATGGTACAGAATATTGTTTATATAGCAAACTCCTGGACAGCTGTGTTTGGAAGTCTTTCCTGATAGCAAACCTCTATTAACCTTTTAGAAAATTCTGTTCAGGGCTGTTCTGTGCTCTGGGGTAATTTGTCTGGGAGACAAAGAAAAGCCCTGCTTCACATGACAGGCCTTCCTGAAGATAGCTCTCATCCCCTCTTTTTTAGTCTTTTCTTCTCCAAGAAGAAATCCTCAGGTTCCTTCAATTTTTTTTCTTTTTTCTTTCTTTCTTTTTTTTTTTTTTAATCACCTTAATTGCTTTCCTCTGGGAGGATCATTCATTGTGGATCTTGTTAAGACATGGGATTAAGGAGTCTGAATTTGATGTCCTCAAGGAGCCAAGCCATTGGTCAGGGTATTTAGGCCATTTCTTTTTGATACCCAAAGAGAAAAAGTAGAAAAGTGTAAGGTTTCCCTACAGGTGTTAGGAAATAGAATGCTTTGTTCCTAGGTAGAGCATTTTTAGGGGGTTTGGTCTTTGTCTGACAATGTGTTTTCCAAATATCCCAATGAGTTCTGCTGGGGATAAATGACTCTTCTTCAAAGGTCCACAGATTTCTTCCTCAGCCATACCTTTTCCCAGTTTTTATAAAGTTCCCCTGCCTCCTGCTCTCTTCTTGAGAAAGAAGTTAGCCCAGAGGCACAGGGCTCCACTTCCTATCTTCTCCATCTTTCTACCAACACAAGCAGATAGCTTCTAATTCAGTTCCTTTTAAATTTTAGATCTTCTAGAATCTACCAGAAACCAGCTTCCCCTTTAAGATTTTGTTGGTGACTTTTGTTTTTATATCCCAAACATTTCCTGTATGCCCATTCAGCAAGCTATTCTTTGTAAGAGAGAAAAACACGATGACTGTCTAATAGTATAAGCAATAATCTATATAATTCCCTACCTCTATACTACAAGGAGAGTGCATTTTTCCCCCCATCTTTTCTGGAACAGACTGGTCAGGTAGTATTTTCATTTATGGTATTAAAGTCATTATATCTATTGTTTTCTTGGTGCTGGCTCCTCATACAGGTCATGCCTTCTAATTGTTGGTGTTCCTTCTGATTCTGTACTGAGTCCATTTCTCTCCCCTTTTTATATTGCTTCCTTTGGGGATGTTTGGATTTAATGATTTCTATGCCGGTGATTCTCAAATCTACAGACCCTGCCCTATCTCTCTGCGGACCTCTAATCTCACATCTCCAACTACCTTTGGGACATTTGTCCAGTAAACATCTTATGTCCTAAACAACTCAAAGGAAAAAGATAAACTCTGCCCCTCCCTATCTTCTTTATTACTGCAGAAGGCAATACACCCTCCCATCCCTCAGGCTCACCGCATAGGAGTCATCCTGAACTTCTTACTCTCACCTACACTAGTTATTGCTGTCCTTGCTCTATTTTACCTCTGACACTGTCACTCTCTGCGTAGGTATTTACTTATCACCTAGACTATCGAAACCACCTCAAGTCCCCATCCCACTGGACCTTCATCCATCCTTTGAAGTGACTCTCCTAAACGTTCCCTTCCAAACATGTCTCCTGCTCACTAAATTCCAGGGGCTCCTTGTTGCCTCCAGAAGCAAACAGAAAAAGCTTTGTTTGGCCTTCATACCTTTCCTATCTCTCCTCCCTCCCCCCCCCCCCAGTCTTCTTACACGTTACTCCCCGACACATTGGTCTCCATTCTTAGCTGAGGACATTTTCTCCCCAATGTTTGCCTGGAATGCCCTCCCTTTCCCAACTAGTAATTGACCTACTCATTTGCCAGCTTCTTTTAAATCCCATTTTTAATAGGAGGAAGTCTTCCTCAGAGCTTCTTAATTGAATTATTTTCTGCAGATTACTTCCTGTTTATAGACTGGTTTGTATGTATTTGCTTGTGCCTTCCCCTCTCCCCATTAGATTATAAGCTCCTTGAGGGCAGGAGTTTATATATATATGTTTATGTATATATATATGTACATGTATGTGTATATATGTATATATATGTATATGTATGTGTATATATATGTATGTGTATATATATGTGTATATATATATATATATTTATACCGCGATTCTATCACAGTAACTGACAGAGCCCTTAGTAATTTACATCAGATATGCATTGCCTTCCTTTGTTTCTTTGAATTATGATATTTATTATTTCTTAGGGTGTCAGACTATCCCACCAAATTCATGTGCTACTATTTGTCCATTTCTTCCCTAATTCACCCACAGGAGTGTTTTTCCTGCTACAAAGTATCCTGCTGCTGACACTTTACTGTCTGCGGTAAGGACTTTTACCACCAGAAGCAGGTTCTCCGGGTCACGGAACGGGAACGTTTTGAGGACGTTTCCCTCGGGGACTCTGACTTGAGCTACTTCCTTCTCTTCCCAGACTCTCAGGGACGCTACTTTCAGACAGCCTCCGGAGACTGAGCCGAGAGCGAGTCTCCCCTGATGTGAAGCCCCCGGAGCACAGCCGCATCCTCCCCACACATGTTTCGGGACCTGGCTTGGGCTGCCCGGCTCCTGATTTATGAATGGCGGCTCAGAAACACGTACCTGTTGGGACGGCGCTCGATTTCTGGGAAGTGGGGGGACTTTTTGCGAGAAAATGAGCTTTTTTTTTCCCCCTTTTCCTTCCTGACTTCGCTGTCTCTAGTTAGGACGGGAATTATGTGTAGAGCGAGCGGGGTTCAGGCCAGAAGGGAAGGGGGTAGACAATGGGATAAGTACACGGGGGGGGGGTGACCTCCTGGGACTTTCATAGGTAGGAAGGGAGCCCCCCGCCCCGGGGGCTGGGCGCCGTTCTACGCCGGGAGGGGTAAGGACGAAGTGACCGGAGCGCGGCGGGGACACACCTGGGCCTCACGCCCCGACGTTCCGTACGGCCGGACAGCCGGAGGGGGTGCAGACGCCGTCCAGGTTAAGTGGGGGAGCTGCGGCGCAGCGCTGGAGCCCCAGGCCCCGAGTTTGGGCAGGGTCACGCCGCAAGCTGTTACAGATGCAACAGCCCGGACCTTTCCCCTCTTCCTCTCCCCGCCCGCCCTCCCTCAGAGGAGCAGCCCCCACCCACCCCCGCTGAGCCCCCTCCCTACACCTTTCCCCGCCTCTCGCCTCGCCCCGCCCCGCCTCTCAGCGGCCCAGCGCGCATGCTCCCTCCTCCCGCAGTGTAACCTGGAGATTTAAAAGCCGCCGGCTGGCGCGCGTGGGGGGGGTGGGGAGGGGGGCAGTTCTGCACGCGCCGAGCGGGGCCCGGGGTGACAGCCGCGCGCCACGGCCAGGTAGGAATGGGCCCCGCGCTCTCTCCGGGGAGAGGGTCTCCGGGTCGGCGGGGACTGGAAACGAATGGCCAGACTCCTGCGGAGGCGCGTGCTTTGCCCCCCGCGGGATGGGGGCTGCCCCGCTCGGCGGCCCCGCGGGGGAGCTGGAGAGAGTCCTCCCGCTTTGCGGGCGCGCTCCCCGTTGTCCGGCTCCGCGCTGTGCGCGCCCGGGGCAGCGCTGGGCGCCTAGGCATTTGGCCCCCCTCGGCGGAGAGCTCAGAGCACCCCGGGTCCCCGGCGCTCTGGGTCGAGCGGTGGGGGGCGGGGGCTCCTCCCCGGGGACTGGCGCTGGCCGGGTGCACTCTCGGTCCTGTTGCAACCTCCCGCGTCAGACTTTTCTTTGGAAAGTTGCATTTATTTTCTTCCCTTGTTTCTGCCTCACCGGAAAGGGGGAGGATGAGTCACCGCGGACGCTCACAGTCCCGGGCACTGGGGGCGCAGGGCAAGGGGCTCGGGCCAGTGCGCGGACTTCAGCGGCTGGGCAGCTGCGGGGGCTCCTCGCGGGCGCGGGCGTGAAGCGGAGGCCCTTTGGGGGAGCCCCCGGGGAGCCCCTCAGGGAGGTCTCGGGTCTCCTAGAAGAGCACTCCAGCCCGGGAGGGTACCCCGGCTTAGTCCTTGAGAGTGACCCCAGCCGTTTTTGGGAGCCTCGTTCCCCTGCTCTGGAAAGAGGATCAGAAAGAGGAGGAATAGAGAAAAAAGGAGGAACCTCTCCCGTGCTTGGTTCTCAGAGCCAGTGCAGGGATGGAGAAGGTATCCTAGAAGAGGTCCTGGGACAGGTGCATCTGCTGGAGGGCATCTCGCGATCCCCGCCTCTGAGAGCTGCCCCTGGCCGCCTGGTCCTTGGAGCAAGGAGGTAACTTTGGAATATCCTGCAGGGTGCCCCAAGGGGCGTTGCCAGGCTTCCCCTTCCTCCTTGCTCGACCCTGACCCGGGAGGCAGAACTACATCTGTGACTTCTGCCCCAGTCCCTGTTGGCCACACCGAACTCTCTGGTTTCGGATCTCCACCCTTCCCCCGGGCCAGGGTCTCGAGAGGGGGCTGGACTCCCGGTTAAGGTGCTTGGAGTTGGAGATGAGGAGTTTGGCTTAGTGGGTACCTGAGTGAGGGATGGCTCTTCAGCTGTTGACACAGACCTGATCCCGTGAAACCGAGGCTAATAATAGCCCTGGGCCTGGGCTCATTCCCACTCTATCCCCTGGAACAGGGTCAGTTAGTGAGCCCACTTTTCTTATAAACTGAGGGATGGCATTGGGATGGGGTTTCAAGGAGGCTTCTTTTGCCTTGGACCTGAGTAACTCGAGAGGTCCAATTCTGCTCCCTGGCTTCGAGGGGTCCAGGTTTCCTGCTTGGGAGTGGCAGATTGTCAATGGCCAAAGAATTAGAAAAATGTGTGATGGGGTAGGAAGGCATTGAGAAACCCGAGGAAGACAGAAGCAAGCTAGTATTGTTTTGGTGAGTGGGGATTGTTTAATTGTCTAACTGGCTAATTTGTACTTTCCTTCTCTACCTTTATCTCTTAAATACACACATATCTCCCAGTTTACTCTAGTCTGGCTCTCCCTTCCTGAAAGAGGGTGCTGGGAGAGTAACGTTTGAGTCACCAGGATGAGTCTGGAGGTAAAAATACAGCTGTGGATGAAAAGTACAGCTGTGGAAGCACAGGGCCCCAATTTGTGTGTGTGTGTGTGTGTGTGTGTGTGTGTGTGTGTGTGTGTGTGTGTGTGGTGGGGGTAGTTTTCCTATAACACTCATGATCTACACGTAGGGAGCTCCTTCCTTCTGTCTCCTCTGAGTAACTAGCAGAACTGAGGGAAGGAGAAGGAAGAAATGAGAAATCCTGGAAGAGAAGGGGAAGGGAGAACAGGGCAGAGAAGTCTCTCCCAAGGTCATCTGAGCAGCTGTGGGATGAGTATGGGCATCCCTGTATGGCACACTGGGGAACACACTCCATTCTTATATGGACCAAAGCTTCCTCCAAATCCTCCCACCCTTCTTCTCCACCAGTCAGCATTCAGGATTGGGTCATCTGGCTGTTTTCTAGAGAAGCCTGGATTCCACAGATGAAGCTTGCTAGATTAGTATTTGTTTCTCTTTCTGTCTCTCTCAGTCTCTCCCTTTGTCTCTGTCTCTCTCTGTGTGTCTCTGTCTTTGTCTCTGTCTATCTCTGTCTCTCTCTCACTCATTCACTCACACATAGAGCTGTAATTTTTAAAGGATTTTAAAAATTATTTTCTTTTTTCCAAATTCTGAATTTAGCAAACCATGGTTTAAGGTTTTTTAGATCATTTTATAATCTCATTTTATCTTCACAAGAACCCTAGGAGGTGTTCCTACTATCACCTTTACTTTAAAAATAAGGAAATAGTGGTTAAGGTCACACAGGGAGTAAATTAGGCTAACTTGAATTCAGTGTGACCTCTGCCACCTCCCTACCTTCACAAGTGACCCTGTAGCCTATAAATACATAGGGCTCATAACCCAGCAAGGGACAGCTAGGTGGTACAGTAGGTAGAGTGATGGGCCTGGAATCAGGAAAACTAGTTCAGATACAGCCTCAGATACTTCCTGTTTATGTGATCCTGGACAAGTCACTTAACCCTGTTTGTTTCAGCTCCTCATCTGTAAAATGAGCTGGAGAAGGAAATAGCAAACCACTCCAACATCTTTGCCAAGAAAACCCCAAATGGGGTCATGGAGGATCAGATATTACTGAACAACAACAGCCCAACAAGGGACTGGCCTTAGGGGCCCTGCTGTAAATCCTTGGCCTAGCACAAATATGGCTTAAATCTCTTGTCACTTCTGGGCACAAAGTCTCTTATAAAAGTAATTTTGATAATGATCTTTTCTTTTAGTATTTTGCAGTTGACATATCTCTCTGGCATATATCATCTCATTTGAGGGGGGACTGTAATAAACATTTATTAAATACTGTGTGTCAGGAACTATGCTAAGTATTTAAGGAGGCAGGTGCTATTATGATCACCATTTTACAGATGAGGCAAACAAATTAAATGATTTGCTCAGAGTCATATAACTGCTAAGTGTCTGAGGCCAAATTTGAATTCAGGTTTTCCTAATTCTAGCTTGAGTGTTCTATCTATTGGAACACCTGGCTGCCTCCTCCGAGTTCACTCCCCATGATGGAGGTTCAGCCCACTCATATCTAGGATTCTTAGTAGTGGATGGAGAGCAGAAATGTTTAAAGGCTCCATCTTTGACTGTCCCAAAGGGATAAAAGCTGGGTCTGTGAAACTCTAAGACAATGCACCTGAATGCTTGAGGATGATAGGGGAGGACTCTTTAGGATCTGGTCATCATCTTTCCATCAAGAAATTCTGATGTCTTTTTTAAAAATGTTATCAAATGGGGGGCAGCTAGGTGGCGCAGTGGATAGAGCACCAGCCCTGAATTCAGGAGGACCCAAGTTCAAATCTGATCTCGGACACTTAACACTTCCTGGTTGTGTGACCCTGGGCAAGTCACTTAACCCCAGCCTCAGGGGGAAAAAAAGTTATCAAATGTTCAATTCTGCCCTGTGCTCCTGTGTGACATATTTGTTTATTTTTAAGGCAAGCAGGGATGGGTCCTCTTCTCTGTAAAAGCTATATGACCTCACACAATTTTACTCTTAAGGACTGTTTGCTCACCTGTAAAATAAAAGGGCTGAGTTTAGGAGAGCATCTTTGGTTTAAGTAGAAAACACTGAATTTGGGCCCCAAGCCTCACATTTGAATACCTATTCTATCATGTGGCTTTGGGAATCATTTTAGCTATCATGGAGGATTGTGGTAAGGATAAAATGAGAAATTAATCTTACTTTGGATATTGTTTTATATTGGGAAATTAATCTTGCTTTGGATATTGTTTTATAACTAATTTGAGAAATTAATCTTCAGATATTGTTTTATAACTAATTTTTTTACATTGTATATGGAAGGGAAGAGACTTTCTTCCGATATCTCTTTCCCAACTTTCATCCCTCAGCTATCCTGCTTTACTTTCTGATGTCCAGAATTAAAACTCAGCCTTTACTTTCTTCTAACAACCAGTGGCTCTGATCCCAGTGATATGAGGGTGGGGACTGGACCAGTTGGTGCCAGCTCCAGTCCTCTGTATGTTGGTACCACTGCTCCCAGCAAGAGAAATATGTGTTGAGCTTTGTCCAGTGTATTAATTGTGCCTGGAGTAGGAGGGGTAGAGGGTGGGAATGTTGTTTCCTGGGGTTGGTTATCGAGCCATCATGGGCTTGTCTTAACTTATGGATTCTCTGCTGATCTTCTGGCAAGGAAAATCAATGTTTACCCTACTTTCCCCTGACTTAGGAGGACTAGGGGCTTCTTATTTGGGATTATCCCTAACTGCCCTAGCTAGGAGCAGAGTTGAGCCATAAGGCAGAAAGTTGAGTCATTTTTCTATAGTCCACAGTCTCCCTCTCTTCTAAATATCAGTTGCCCAAAGAGAAGGGAATAGTTTGGGCCAACTACGCTAGCTTTCTCTTTTCCTCCACATAATGTTGTTTCCCCCATGTCTCTTATCGCAGGTGTACTTTGAGTTGGTAAACATCCCAGGAAACTAAGCAGTCATTCACTGCCCTTCCCCAAAGGAAAGTCCAAATTAGCTTCTTCCTTTTTGACAGCTGGGCTTGCACTGGGCCCCTGAAGCAGCTGAGAAATCACAATCACAGAAGTCCACATCTGTCCCTACATTCAAGTACTCCTTCAAGTGCATCCAAGAAATATTGGGCAGCATTGACCAGTGGTTTTTCCTCCTGCTTTGGGAACTGGAGTACCATTTATCTACTTCGAATTGCAAAGACTTCCTGGTGATAACAATAATATTCCTAGGAATTAATTGTCAGGTAGGATATCAGATAGAAGATATTCTAGTTCCTGTGTTGCTACTGAGGGCAGTATAAAGAAAAGGATATGGTAATTGCTCTCAAGGAACATCATAGATACTATTTGGGAGAGATGAGATTAACACACCTGAGAGTCACTCTCATATGGATCAAATGATGCGTTTAGGTTCAAGGATGAGATCAATAGGGCTAGACTAGCACAAAGGAGCTTGGATTTGAACTTAAAGGATGAATAACATTTGGATAAAATGGGGGGGGGCATCAGTGAGCATAATGAGGCTCTTAAAAGATATCCATATTCTCAAGTTTGTCAGCCCAGTCCTGATCCTGGCACTAACTATATAGAAGGAATACCTATGGAAAAAAGCATCTCTGCTCTCTTGTTGTGTGTGACTTTGGGTAATCTGGTTTTCCTCCCATCCTTATGGATAACCTAATCTCCCCTCTAGGCCTTAGTGTAGTACAGCTAAGTGGTACCACAGAGCACCAGATCCTGGAGTCAGGAAGATTTATCTTCAGTAATTGACCCTGTACCAGTTACCTAACTCCATTTGCCTCAGTTTCCTCATCTGCAAAATGAGCTGGAGAAGGAAATGGCAAATCATTTCAGTATCTCTAAGAAAACCCCAGATGGGATTGTGAGGCGTCCAATGTGACTGAAAAATGTCCAAACAATAAGAAAAGTCTTTGGTTTCCTCATGTGTAAAGTAGGGGGATTAGACCAGATGATCTCTAGACTGTCTTCCAGCTCTAACTTTCTCTCACCCTGACCTTCCTGGAGTCTGTTGAAGATTGGTGTCTGGGAGCACAGACAGGTGGCCTCCCCTCGGGAGGAGGAGTCACATTTATCTCCTCACAACTGCAGAGAGATAACGGCGATGATAACAATAATACCACTTTATCCTCGTTTGGGAGCCAACTTTCCTCCTGCCCCAGCTACTCACTTGATTTATGTCAAATAATCCTGCGAGTTCGACACTATACAGGTGTGTGCACTTGGTAGTTGGGGGGTAGTGGCAAAGAGCACTATGCCTGGAGTCAGGAAGGCCTTAGATGCTTACTGGCTGAGTGACCCTAGACACTTAGCCCCTGCCTGCCTCAGCTAGCTTGGCTGTAAGAAATGGGACTGGGGCTCAGGGCTGTTGGGAGGATCAGATAGATAGCATCCATAAAGCCCTCCCAGGGGAGGTACAGGGCCTGGCCCTGCCAGACTGCTCTGGGTGAGTGCTGGCCATCACTGTGGCTCAGAGAGTGTGACTGGCCAGGACCTTGTGGCCAGTTAGTGGGAGACCTGTCGTCAGAACTCGGGTCTCCTGGCTCCCATGTGGGAGCTCTTCAGCGTTGGTCTTCCCTCCACTGTGCATGCCTTTGCTAGAGTTCTTTTGGTGATGGAGCATCTTTTACCCCATATTCATTGTCTATCTCTCTGTGTCTCTCTGTCTCTGTGTGTGTGTGTGTGTGTGTGTGTGTGTGTGTCTATCTCTGTGTCTATGTGTGTGTGTTTGTGTCTCTGTAAATCTGTCTCTCACTTCCTCTGTGTCTGTTTCTGTCTCTCTGTGTGTCTCTCTGTCTCTCTGTGTCTGTGTCTATCTGTCTCTGTCTTCCTCTCCACCCCAGACATTTCTTTACTGTCATCCTTCACCTTAAATTTCATGTCTGATTCCTTCTTTGTAGTTTGTTGTGATATGCTAATAATAATAACCAATATCCACATACCACTTTGTTCATTTAAAAATTTTTCTTCTGACCATACTGTTCCACCCTAACAGCAATGAGTCCAGCATTCTGTTGCTATATACTACTTCCCACGAGATCACGGGCATATGTTTCTTGTAAAACCACTTTGGAAATGGGAAAAGGGACGATCAAACATAGTTATTATTCAGTCATTTTTCAATTGTCTGACTCTTTGTGACCCCATTTGGAGTTTTCTTGGCAAAGACATTAGAGAGGTTTACCATTTTTTTTCTCCAGATGATTTTACAGATGAGGAAACTGAGGTAATCGGTGACGTGATTTGCCCAGTTCACGGGTGTCTGAGACTCAGGAAGATGTCTTTTTGGCTCCAGGCCCAGTGCTCTATTCACTGTGCCACCCAGCTGCCACAGTGAGTGTAGATTTGGACATATTTCTCAGCATTCTTCTGGGGTGACTTTGGGCTGATGCTGTGGAGGTTTGAGTGGAAAAACAAGGGTGTGGAGGGGCACCCCGCTTTTCCAAAGTGTGGCTAGATTTGGGGGGTCTCCTGGCAGGACTCTCTTAAGCTGCAGGACACCTCCTGACCTGTCCTGGGGAGATGTTGGGGAAGGAATAGAGGCCCTTCCTCTTTAAGGGCTCCCCACCTGCCCTTCCGGCCGAGTTCCAACCCAAGTCCTCCTGAATGCACCACGGTTCTAAATGGAACCGGGTGGGAGTCAGAATGGAGTGCCCTTCCCTCTGACCCGGTTCTCTGCAGATGTTGGTTTACTCCTCTGTAAAGTGAGGTGGGCCACACCCCCTGCTGTGAGATAAAGGCTGTGTAAGGGACGATTATCCCCCAGCCCAGCCCTCTCATTTAGGTCACACGGGCCTGTCTCTGGACATCGAGAATTGACTCATCCACCAGCTCAATGACAGGTTCCCGGAGCCGACCTTCCCCTTTCAGGGAAGGGAAGGGAGGAGGGGTGCCAGGCTGTGCTGTGGGGGTTCAGGTTTCACTTTTGGGGGTGGTGTGTGTTGGGGACTGCCTCTCCAGCCTCTCGCCTAAATGGAAAGTGCATTTGGCTACTGACCTCTTCTGGGAAAAGAGCCCGGACAGGGGGAGGGGGGAGGAGCGCTCTTCTGCCCCCAGATGCCCCTCCTCCCCCAACAAAAAATTCCAAGTACCCTTTGACCCAAAGCATTATATTGGTGCCTGGGCAAAGAGTAGACAGGTGATGGGGAGGCAAGCCAAGAAGCCCTCCCTCCCTTGGTCCAGCTTCGGATGGTCTCCCTGACCCCCCCCCCCCAGTGGGAGGGCAGGGGCAGCGTGCATGGCATCTTGGCCCAACAGAGGCTTGTGCCCCATAGGAGCCTCCCTCATTCCGAGGCTGGGAGCCATGACAATTGCATAGGGGGCTTCGTGTGATGCTGAGGGAGGCACTAGTGCTCTCTGGGGATAGAGGGGGGAGAGGGAGGGTACTAGGGTTGGACAAAAGCGAAGACTGCCACAAGCATCCCCTGGCCTGCCCGTTGCAGCTTTACCTGTCGTTTATGAGCAGAGGGGAAACTTTGGCAGGGGCAGAACCCTGGTTCTGGGGACACAGATTCCCTCTGTGACCTCCCAAAGGAGTTTGAATGGGGAGGGTCTCTGTCTGCATTCAGACCGACACCTCCGAGTTCCTTATTAGAGGGGAAGCACAGGGAGGACTTGGGGGAGCCAAGGTGAGACCAAGGCCAGGGTCTTGGCCCAAGGGACTAGTGGAACCCCTGGGAGGCCACCTCCCCCCTCCCCTCAGATCTTCCCGAGCATTTGTTCCCTTTGAGGGGCTGGGTTTGGGCTCTCAGACAGGGCGACAAAAGCAACTTTCCTCCAAGCTGCTGCCACCTGTTGGGTTTTCACACATCCAGGGGAGGGGGAGGGGGAGGGGTGCCGGGAATCCGATGCCCTTTTCCCAGTGGCTCTTGTGTCCTCCCCTCTCCCGCCAACACCCCCCTCCCCAGCTCCAAGGATTCACTTTGCTCTTGACAGGGCCCCGGATGGGGGGGGGGAGAGGTGGGGGGGCAGGTCAGTGGGAGGCTGAGAGCAGCTGGGAAGGGGAGCATTGAGTGGGAAGGGGCTGGCGCTGGCAGGCGGGGGGAGAGTTTGATGGATTACTTTGCAGGCCGGGAGGCTTTTCCCTAATCCCCTTTTGTATCCTGGCCTGCAGCCCCCTCGCTCTACCCTGACAGGCCGCTCAGCAGAAGCCTCCCTGTCCCTCGGGAAGAAAAGGCAGCTCAGCGGGGTGAACGCTAAATCCCCAGCCTCCGAACCCCGCAGGGGGGCAGAGAAAGGGGGGAGTGTGGTGGGCTTCTGAAAAGGGGGGCATGGGTCTTCCTTCCCCCTCCCACCTCAGCCCTTTGGGCAGTATAGAGTGGAGGTACTTAATTCTTTTTGGGGCAGAGAGTTAGATGTCCAGTCCTTCTGGGGAGGGGGCAGGGACGGGTAACATGGTGGAAAGAACATTGAATGTGGGGCCAGAATCCCCCAGCTGACCTTGGACAAATCAAAACTCAACTTCCCCTCCTGTAAAATGGGCATTCTAATATTCAGACCACCAACTTTTCTAAACTTTAAATCGCTATTATGTAAATGAAACTGTTACTTAGAAGCCATTGACAATACAATTGAACTTCTGCTGGTGGTCTTTCTCCACTGCATAGAATTATTATTGTGGAGTGAGTTTTTGTCTTATTTTTTGGAGGAGATGAGGTGAATGGAATTGGAAAGGGCAGTAGGGAAGAGAGCCTTGCAATAGGTTCCTCTCCCCCCCCCAGAGCTTTTGAAAGGTTTGGGGCTCAGGTAATCTTTTGGCTTAGCCAGGGACGACAGATCTCCCTTCACCCCTCTTTTTTAAGAGGCTCAGTCTCTGCCTCCCACTTCCCTATACACAAATTTGAAGCTCTCCCCCTACTTGTCATTGCTTTAGGACCCCTCCCCCTAAGTTTTACAGGGCAGCTTTCAATGATATGCCAGGAAATTTGATTGGGGGGGGAGAGGGCGAAGGGGAAGCTTTCTCTTGAAAAGCCCAGGAGAAAGCCGTCTTCCATTGTGACTGCACAGAGAGAGGGGTCATGGCATAGGGCATCAGCAGCTTGGAGCTAGGGATTGCCCATTTGATGTGTCTTGGGGAGGGGGTGGGAGGATTCGGGGTCTAGATAAAGAGGCTCATAGAATCATTGTACGAGTGGGGGTGGGGGCTAGCCGAGTCTCCTTTTCTTCCTGCCCCCCAGGCTCTGACACATGCTAGCCTTTATCAGCCTGAGTAGGGAAAATCACTGAGCTCTACCCTCCTGCCCTACCTGAGTCCAGCAAAGCAATCCTGCGGTGGAAAGCCCTCAATGATTTCTTTATGCATCTGTCCACACTTCCCTGGGGTCCGAAAGCTTTTCTGCCCCCTCCCCTTTCCCCCAGCTCCAACATTGCCTTTTGAAGTTGGAAAAAGTTAGAAAGTTCAGGTCAAGTTCGTTCCTTTTCCTCGGTGACCTTTTCCCCCTTCCTAGACCAGAGATGCTGTGGGGATGGTTTTAGCTGGGAATCTCTTTGATCTCCCAACTGTGGATGGTGGAGTTCAGAGTGCTGGGCAAGGTAGAGGGAAAGGGTCCTCGTTTCTCCCCTTTTTGACAGAGCCAGAGACCAGAAAGGCCAGAGCTTTTTTGTTTTTTACTTGGTCACCCTTCAGACCTAGATCTCTTCTCCTGGCAGAGGAAGGAGTTGGGTAGACTAGTAGGTGCTCCTGTGTGTTTGTGGTAGAAGGTTTTGGGGTGGGAAGAGTTCTAGTTTCCTCTGATTTTTGTTTTTTTACAGATGTGTGTGTTAAAGTCTCAGTGAATCAGTGATAGGGATGCTGATCCAGGACTAGGGCTGCAGTTTGGACATTTTCTTCCTTGAGCACTCGGACCTTTTTCCTTGTGGTCAACCCAATTCTCTCCCTTCCTGTTCTCTCTTCCCACCCCACTCCAGCCCACTCCCCTCCCTCTACCCCACTTCTTCTCTCCTTCCTCTCCAGGTGAAAGCCGGAGTTGGTTGATCTTCCTGTTGATCTTTTGTTTGCCAGATGGG
Source organism: Sminthopsis crassicaudata (assembly GCF_048593235.1). Lineage (NCBI taxonomy): Eukaryota > Metazoa > Chordata > Mammalia > Dasyuromorphia > Dasyuridae > Sminthopsis > Sminthopsis crassicaudata. The sequence continues at coordinate 102,386,395 of NC_133620.1, read as the reverse complement.
CAGAACAAGACAAGGGAAGCCAGGCAGCTGTGTTGGAGACAAATGCCCTCTGAAAGGGCAAGGAGTTAGGGAGTCCCCTGCTAAGGAAAGCCTAGGAACGCCAGCTGATGAAAGATGGAGGGGTTTAATGTGTAAACTGGAGTTTCCAACCATGGAAAAGTACATGAGCAGGAGCTAGCTCTTTGGGGTTCATTTTCACACCTCTTTGCCTAGTTTAGCTGAAGTCCCAGAGCTGGGCTATGAGAGCTTGGAGAACCAGGTGTGATGCTTGGAATAGATCTGTCTGGGGGGAGCTTGGAGCTCCTCAGTTCTAATTGATTTTCTCTATTTGTACTTTGCTTAAAAAAACCCAACACGAAAACAAAAACCGCTCAGAATAGAAAGAAGGCAGTTCTTAACAGTTAAATCCCTGAACCCTTCTCTCCGAGGCATTCTTACCTCTAGGTGAGAGGCAGGACGGACTCCTTAATTTTTACAATTACCACGTCCATCCTAACTCTTAGGGCACCTGGGGTCACCAGGATTCTCCTTAATGCTTCGAATAAACTAAAGACAAGATCAAGTTAATTTTTAAAGCTAGAAAATAAAAGGAAAAATAAAATAAGATATTAAACAATACAACATTTATTAACATTTGCTAACTGAAGCGAGTGATTCTCTTGATCAGTAAATTGTTAGAATTGGAAAAGACTTTTAGAGTTTACTAGTTCTTCAAGGAGAGGACTAAGGAGGTTTTATTTTTATTTTGTTTGGTCTGCTTTCCTGTAACTTAGAATGGCTACCTAGCATAAAGCAGGCACTTAGGCTTGCTGAATGTAGCCAGAAACTGTGTATGTGTAGCAAAATTGTGCTGTGGACCCCTTAGGCAATTTGGTGAAGAGATAGACTGACCCCTTTTCAGAAGTGTTTTGTTTTTTTTTTTTTTAAACAACAAACCACAATGAAAAAAAAAAATCGCTAAATTCAGAGGTTAGTAAAGGTGTAATTTTTTCTCCTTCCAATTCACCAACTCCTTGAAAAAGGGTACAAGGATCCCAGGTGAATGCCTAAGCTAACCTTCCACTATAATTTTCTGTTTCAAAAAATTCCTCCTCCTCTTCCACATGAAAAAAATTGTCTGGCTTTGAGAAAGTCAAGTGGTTTGACCAAGATCCCACAGCCAGTTAGTTGTACAATATATACTCTAAAAATTTAAGAACTTAAACTTTTTCCACTCAACCTCCTTTCACCCAGGAAATTTGTACATGACCCTGATTACATAGGTATATAAAATAGGTGTACAAACCGAGCATTTATTGATAATAAATCATAATTTCACAACCCTCCACACTTTAAGAACTATCGTGTCCCACTATATATAGATGTATAATTTTCAGATGAGAAAGCAGGCTGAGAAAGTCACACAGGGAGTAAGTGGCAGGATTTGAAACTGGTCCTCCTGATTTACAAGCCCAGCATGCTTGCTAAAGGGATTTGGGGTAGTGACTGTGCTCCTGAGTTTGTCACACAGTCCTCATTGCTTAACCCTTCTGAAGGGCTTTGGCTTTTCTGAGACCCAGCAAAGGCCTGGCTGGATGGTGACACTGGGAATACTGTGCCCGGTGCCATGAGAAGGGTAAAAAAAAAAAAAAAAAAATCCCTGTGGTACTAAACTCCCGACTTTGGAGAGCTGAGAGGGCGGCCCCGACAACCAAAGAATTGAGGGGGTAGAGAAATAGGGCCGGGATTGTGCCTGCCTCTTTCCTACTTGAGTCTTCAATGAGATCCTCACCTGGCCCAATCCCCGGGGACCTGGGGAGAGCACCGGGTGGGGGCGGGGGAGGGGCTCGGGAGTGGGGAGGCCGGGAGCCCGCTCCGTTCCTTCTCGCCCCTTCTGCACCTCCCCTCGGGGAGCCGGGCTGGGGGCCGCCCTGGCCCCCGGCCCCAGAAGCCCTATGGACGGCCGAGGAAGGATCCGGCTGGACGCAGAGATTGGCAGGAGAGAGAGTGGGAGAGACGAGGAGAAGGTGGCAGTGTTTGCTGGAGGAGGGCAATTTATTTTAAGTAGCGAGGACTTCGGAGAAGGGTGGGCCTGGGCTGTGAGTGGCGCGAAGGCTGGCAGAGCTTCTGTTTGCTCAGGGAGGGTCAGTCCGTGGGAAATGTGAAACAGGTGAGTCCCTCGGTCCTTCCCGGAGGAGAAGGGGGGGGTGTCGGAGCCTAGCCGGAACTCCCACTTCCTGGAGTCTGGACCCTCGGGTCAGGGGAAGCTGGGCTGGGCTCTTCTGCTCCCTGGCTCCTCTCTCTGAAGAAAGGAGTGAAGGAAGGATGGGGACGAATACAGTGATGATGCTCAAGGCACATGGGGAAACCCGGGCAAAACCTTTGGGGCGCAGTGATGGTACCCAACTCCCTAAGAGACGGCGGTTCTGTAATGCTGTCTGCGGCACCCTTATCCATCGGGCTCTTGGATGCTGGCTGGTCCCCCCTCCGAGGCATTGAAGTGCTCCAGAGGAGGGAGGAGACTGGGAGTAAATACTCAGCCCAGTCATGGATGGTTCTGTACGGTCCCTTCCTGCAGCATTCATTCTTCACTTAGACTTTATTAATCATCTCCTTTCAGGGGCAGCAGCTAGGGGGCACAACGTGAGGACCCGAGTTTCACTCCGCTGCAGACAGCTGTGTGACCTCCAAAAAAGCCACCTGCTTTCTTTAAATATCTTGCTAGGCACCGGGGAGATGCAGAGATAAAGTGGAAAAGGAGTCCTTTCCTTCAAGGAGGTTCCATTCTACTGAGAAGGGGAAGGAGGTGGATGCAAGCTTTAGACAGATAAAAGAGATTAACATCTCAAGTGGTCAGGAAAAGCTTTCTGTGGGAGGTGGCTCTGAAGCCAAAGAGGGAAGGAGGGGAGACCTAGACAAAGGGGGCTCTGGCTGGGGAAGATAAATGGAGAAGGTTGAGAACAGTAAATTAATCTAATGAGAAGGAAAGGCCGACTGGGGCCAGATAAAGGGCTTTCAGTACCAGGGAAAGGCGTTTGTCGATTAGTTTAGAGGCAATAGGGAGATACTCCAGGCATTATCCCTTGGCCAGGGGTATTACATGCTTGGAGTTATGCTTTGGGAATATGGGTTTGACAGCTATGGAATATGGATTAGAGAGGGACATCAGGATACCCAAAAAAGGTCTTGGATTTATCTCTTTTCGCCTCAGTGACTTTGGACAAACCATTTAGCTTGTGTGTGTGTGTGTGTGTCTCGCTCCCTTCTCTTTTCTTTCTCACTTTTCCTTCTTTCTTCCCCCCCTCTACCTATCTTCTCTCTCACTTCCTCCTTTCTTCCTCCATCCCCCTCTTTTTCTCTTTTCCTCTCCTCCTCTTCCCTTCCTCCCTTTCTTCCCTTCCTCCCTTCCACCCTTTTTTCCCTTCCTCCCTCTCTTCCCTTCCTCCCTTCCTCCCTCTCTTCCCTTCTTCCCTCTCTTCCTTTCCTCCCTTCCTCCCTTTTTCCCCTTCCTCCCTTTTTCCCCTTCCTCCCTCTCTTCTCCTCATTTTCTGTCATCTGTAAAATGAGATTATTGAACCAGCTCCAAGTCTATAATCCCATGCTTCAGTTAATTCAGACCAAGAGATGAAGGCTTGAGCTAGGGTGGAAAAAACATTTTTGTCCAGTTCTGTCCAACACTTCACGACCCCATTTAGAGTTTTCTTGGCAAAGATACTGGAGTGGTTGGCCATTTCTTTCTGCAGCTCATTTTTACAGATGAGGAAAATGAGGCAAACAAAATTAAGGGACTTGCCCAGAGCCACACAGTTAGTATCTGAAGCCAGATTGGAGTCTCTGACTTCAGGCCTGTTGCTTGATCCATGGCACCACCTAGCTATTAAAAAAAAAAAAAAAAAGCATCAATTTTGTTAATATAGAAATCTGGTCGGTTTGGGGCTGTGAACTGGAGTCACTGGAAGGACACTGGTGTCATCCAGAAGTAGGGAAGCTTAGGGAAAAGGCACAAAATTTGTGTATATAGAGAGAATTTTAGCTCTAGTTCAACTAGCAGCACATTGATTGCTTTAGCCCTTTCTGAATAGAAAATCCTGTGTCCGTGGGCTCAGGTCACTGAGCCCCTGTTTAGGGTCAGAGGGGTTAAGTGCATGCAGGTGGGCCTCTGGGTTTTGAAACACCTGGGGATGCAGAGGAAGGGTAAGGATGAAGACCCTTGAAGGCAGCCATCATATCCATTTGGAAGGACAAATGCGTAAACGGAGCCCTCGGTTGTTTTGTACAGATTTCACAATCCATAAGTATTCAAAGGAATTGAATTTCGGCTCATGTATTTACCATCAGTGCAAGGTTAGGCAAGTTTGTAAAAATGTGGTAAGTTGAGTGTAATTAGACTGATGAGGGGTCAGAAAGAAGGGTTCATGGAGGGACTGGAATTTGACCCAAGCCTGGAAGAATGAATAGGTATTCCTGAAGATAGTAAGAAAATAAAACTAATCCCTTTCCTCTTTAATTCTACCCTCCACCCCCAAGCTGAGGAGAATGGCAGAGCTTCAAATTTTACTAATTCCTTCAGGTTCCCCAATATTCCTGATTTCTTTCCCCCTTTATATTGATCCTAAAGCAGCTGGCACCTATTCCATAAAGCTGTGTGTCATACAATACAACGTATGGTGGGTTCCCAGTGACTATGAGTCAGCACAGAGATGGTGTTGGGAAAGTACATTTGGATCCCTCAGTGGGAACTCCTGCAGAGAACAAATGTTCTGCTGATGATTACTGGTCAGAATAGGAATTGGGTGGGAGAAGAGGGCACTGCGCCAGACTCGGGGGGTTTGGAGTGTCACAGGTGTTTCCAGGTTGTGCGGTTGAGACCAGGTCCCTGGAAACAGCCCCAGAACAGTTATGGGAATGGTTCTTCCTCATTAAAATAGCTTCCTCCAGAGACATTTTAAAGTACAAGGTATCCCCAAACCAAAGTCTTTTCTCTATTACTCTAACATGAAACCCATCTTCTACTGCTAGGGTGAGAGAAATAAGAAATGCTGCTTACTGAAACAGAAGGGATTTCAAAGCAGTCTAGCTTTTGGAAGCACAAAAGGGACGGGAGATTGAGAGTTCAAGGGGAATCCGAATCTGTAGAGCAGCTCAGGAGTAGGGATGGGGGGGCCAAATGGTAATGGGCTAGGAAACTGGGAATTCAATAGCCTTATTTCCCATATTGATAAGAGAGCCATTCCATGGGAAATCCAAGCCAGAAAATAATTACAAACCATTTCTTTTTAAATGTGGAATGTATTAAAGGATTTTTGTTTTGACAGTTGATTTAGCTTTCTAATGAAGGCAGTTTTAGGCTAATATTACAATGTATCTATTTTCTGATGGATGGATGAATAGTGAGGAATGTGTTTGAAAATCACTACGTTAAAAGGGGAAGGGAAGAAGCATTTATTAAATCCCTACTAAGTACTAGGCACAAGGCCTTTACAGGTTGCAAATATTATCTCATTTAATCCTCACAACCCTATGAGGGAGATGCTGTTATGATACACTTAAGGAAATTGAGGTGGACAGGGGGTAAGTAATTTTCCTCTTTGAGTATGTGATTTAACTATCCGAGGGTCACATTTGAACTCTGGTCTTCATGACTTCAGACTCAACACTCTCCTGGACCACATTGCTGCCTAAGAGGCAAGGAAGACCAGTCTGGAAGAAACTACTTGGTATAGATTATATATTCTTAACCTGGAGTCTGTGAACTTAAAAATTTTTTTTTGATAACTATTGTAATTTATTTCTTTTATAGTCACATATGTTTTATTTTATGTATTTAAAAAGATCATTCTGAGAATAACTTTGTAGAGTTTATCAGACTGGTCAAGGTGTCTTATGACATATAAAAAAGTCACTTAAGAACCCCCTGGTATAGATTATCAAAAGTTCACTGTCAAGATTTAGTCATACTCCATATGTACTCTGGTCTGCCTCCTAGGATCAAAGCTGCTAAAATGTGCCCACATCGAGGATTCTTTCTGCTACAGGACACTTGGCGTGGTCAAGGAAACCGAGCCTGAAGCGGGGTGATGGTAGAGATGAGGGGTTCCTCTGTGAGCCAGAGGCAGCTGGTGGCTGAGCGCAAGAGGAAAGGTCTGGGGACCTGCAGAAAAGCCCAGCAGTGTTGCTGCTCTGTCATCTGAGTCACAGTTCCCATAGCCCCCCAACTTTTGACCTGGTGGGCCATGGCCCAGAAGCTATGGGCCACCCGGCTGCTCCGGCATCGGAAGACCCAGCTCCTGCTCGTCAATCTGCTGACCTTTGGTCTAGAGGTCTGTCTGGCTGCGGGGATCACCTATGTTCCACCTTTGCTCCTGGAAGTTGGGGTGGAAGAGAAATTTATGACAATGGTCCTGGGTAAGGAAGTTATCTCCCAAATCTTTTTTCTACTCCATTCAGTTCATCCCTTCCTATCTTTAAATTTTATCAGGGCCTTGTTTTCTCTCCCTAACCTAAGGGAAAACGCTTGAGGGAACGAGGACATCTGCTGTTCTTGCTGAGAGGAAAGTAGGCTTTTTGCTAACGATATGAATTTTATGTAGTTTTCATGTCTGGTGGGTCCATCCTAGACATTACCGTCCTGGTAATCTTAGTTTGGAAAAGACTCTTGAGGAAAGTGAAGAATTATTATTTTTTCAATTTTTCAATTTTTTTTATTAAAGCTTTTTATTTTTTAAAACATATGCATGAATAAATAATTTTTTTTGCTATATCAGCTTTTAAACAGATTTTATTCATCTTATTTTTTCAATTACTTCTCTCTTTCTCCCTCTAAGAAAGTCATCCCTAATAATAAAGCATTTTTAAGAGCAAAAAGGAATTTTATAAATTCAGCAAAACCAAATATCACCTTAAAAAGGTTTAATATTATATGCAGCTTTCCATCCCATGGACCCTTATGTCTGCAAAAGACTGGGACACAGGATGTCTTTTCAAATCATTTCTTAGTCTTTATTTCACAAAGTTAGTTTTTCATTTTGTTGTTGTTGCTGTTTTTTCCATTTCTAATGTTAATCAGCAACAAGCATCTGTTAATTATTATATGCCAGGAACTTTCCTAGGAATACCAAGATAGGTGGGGGGAAGGGGGAAGAGGGAAGAGATATTCCTATGTTCTCTGGAAGTATATATATATATATATATATATATAATATGTATATGTGTAATATATATATTATATATATAGAATGTTCTACTCCTTAGCACAAATGTTAATTTCCTTGGTCTGCTTACTTCACTTTGCATCAGTTCATAGAAGTTTTTCTGTGCTTCTATAGATTCAGCATATTCATTATTTCTTCACAACACAGTAATATTCCATTAAATTGATGTTCACAGTTTAAATTATTCTCTAAATGAAAAATATCTATCTTGTGAAATGATTTTAAAAAAATTAATCTTACTTTTTTCAATAAAAAAATCTGAAATTTTCTCCTTTTCACCCCTCTTCCTCCCTTCCTTCTTCTGTTTTAGGTAGAAAAACTCCACTTCTGTTACAAATATGTAGAACTGAGCAAAACAAATGACCCAGTTGGCCATGTACTCCTCTCTAAGGGAAAAAAAAAAAAGTATTTTTGATTCTGTGCTGAGCCTTTGTTCTCTTTATCAGGAAGTGGTTGGTCTGAGTTCTCTGGACTCCAGGCTGATTATTATTATTATTATTATTATTATTACATTGATCATCATTCCTAAGTCTTTTAAAGTTATTTGATTTTAAAATATTAGTCTTTGAATAAATTGTTCCCCTTGTTCTTCTCACTTCTTTCTCTATCAGTTCATATAAGTTTTTAAGTTTCTCTGAAATTATCCCCTTATCATGGGAAATATTTTCCTGAAGACTTTTTTTTTTCCTAATACAACCTGCCCAGAATTCTCCCTTATAACAAAGAAATAAGTAAGCAAAAACTAACCAGCACATGAAACACACGGATTATGTATTTTAGGGCTTCTTAAACTTCTTTCACTTGAAAAATTCTTAATGTGATCCGGGGCATATAAATATATAAAATAGGTATAAAAATCAAATATTTACTAATGATAAATCACAATTTTGTGTCCCCATACACATTTAGTGATGTGACCTAATATAGGGTCATGACCCAGAGTTTAAGAAGCTTTGCTGTATTTAATTTGCTCTACCCTTTGTCTTCAACCTCAACTGATTGGGGACAGGTGATCAACAAGCACTTTTTAAGCAGCTGCTGTGTGCCAGGTACTTTGTTAGCCTGTGCCTGCAAGGAGCCTCACAAGGTACTCGTGAGCATCTGCAAAATTAACTCTGTGAGAGAACTTTTGTGGGGAGCTGCACTAGCAGCTTGAGTATCAGAAAAGACTTCACAGAACACTCTGAACAAGGTTATTTCCTTTAACCTGCGTCTGGGTGGTTTTCTTTTGTTCCTGTGATCATTGTGAATGCTGTTCTCTTTGGAGCAGTTCATACAAAACTTCCTGTGCTATCATCTCTTCACTTGTGACGCACAGATGGAAAATTTATCTCAGCTGATAAATTCTAAAACAGGGATGGACAAGCAGCAAGGACAGAATATACATATGTCTATGTGTATGTGTGCATATCATACATGTACATTTACATATATGTTATCTTGTGTGAAATAAATATATGTATATACATATATAATAGAATGTTTCTCAGCTGATAAATTCTAAAAAAGGGATGGACAAGCAGTAGAAACTGAACATACATACGTATATGTGAACGTGCATCTATATCACACATGTACAAATACATGTATGTTATCTTGTGTGAAATACACGTGTATGTACAGAACATTTCTCAGCTGATAAATTCTACAGAAGGGATGGTAAGCGGTAGGAACTGAATATGCATGTGTTGTGAGTATATATACATGTATTTTATCTTCTATGATGTGACTGTGTGCATGTATACATATATGTATGTTATCTTGTATGACCTGCTGGGAGGCAGGGAAAGCACAGCCCCACTGATCCCTCCCCTGTGGTCTCTCCTCAGGCATCGGCCCTGTCCTGGGCCTGGTATCTGTCCCGCTCCTGGGCTCGGCCAGCGACCACTGGCGTGGGCGCTATGGACGCCGCCGACCCTTCATCTGGGCCCTGTCCCTGGGCGTGCTGCTGAGTCTCTTTCTCATTCCTCGAGCCAGCCGCCTGGCTGGGCTGATGTACCCGGACGCGCGGCCGCTGGAGCTGGCCCTGCTGATCCTGGGTGTGGGGCTGCTGGACTTCTGCGGCCAGGTGTGCTTCACGCCGCTGGAGGCCCTGCTCTCTGACCTGTTCCGGGACCCGGACCACTGCCGCCAGGCCTTCTCCGTGTACGCCTTCATGATCAGCCTGGGAGGCTGCCTGGGGTACCTGCTGCCAGCTATTGACTGGGATGCCAGCGCCCTGGCCCCTTATCTTGGGACCCAGGAGGAGTGTCTCTTTGGCCTGCTTAGTCTCATCTTCCTCACCTGCATGGCAGCCACCCTGCTGGTGGCCGAGGAGGCGGCCCTGGGCTCAGGGGAGCCCTCCGAGGGGCTCCCGGTGCTGGTTGTGCCTTCCCGGTGCTGCCCGTGCCGGGCCCGCCTGGTGTTCCGGAACCTGGCCGGCCTGCTGCCCCGGCTGCACAGGCTCTGCTGCCGCGTGCCTCGGGCTCTCCAGAGGCTCTTCGTGGCCGAGCTGTGCAGCTGGATGGCGCTCATGACTTTCACCCTCTTCTACACAGACTTTGTGGGGGAAGGGCTGTATCAGGGGGTGCCCCGGGCTGAGCCTGGCACCGATGCCCGGCGACACTATGATGAAGGTGAGAAGTTCTTGATCCTATGGGGGGGGGGTGAAAGAGGAAATGGCTGAGGAAGCAAAAGCTTGAGCTTCCAAGCCTATCAATTTGTTAAGCAGTACATGTCAATTGTGCAACCAAGTGGGGCATCCCTCCTCAGCTTAGGGCTGACCCCCAAGACAAGGGGAGGTAGACTTTTACGCATTAAAGACAAATTAGTCAAATAAAACCGATTAATTAAAAGAAACTTCCCAGGCACAAAGTTAGGTTAGTCTAGTTCCTCACTGAAGCAAAGGTTAGGGGAGAGGGAGGGGAGAGTGGGAATTTGTGATCCCCTGAATTCAGAAAGGTGTGCGAGGGACCCTCCAGAGTGAGTAGATAATCCAAGGGGCGCGGGAACAATCACCGATGGAGGGTCCGTCTGACTTTCTTTCCTTCCCTGTTGCTGGAAGGTGTGCGCATGGGGAGCCTGGGCCTCTTCTTGCAGTGCATGATCTCCCTGTTCTTCTCCCTGGGGATGGACCGACTTGTGCATCGCTTCGGGACCCGGGCGGTGTACCTGGCCAGCGTGTTTGCCTTCCCGGTGGCTGCTGGCGTGACCTGTCTGTCCCAGAGCGTGGCCGTGGTGACCGCTTCAGCTGCCCTCACGGGCTTCACCTTCTCTGCCCTGCAGATTCTGCCCTACACCCTGGCCTCCCTCTACCACCGGGAGAAGCAGGTACCTGGGGGGGGGTGGGAGGGAAGGGGGGCCCTCTGATCCAGAGCCCAGGAAGTTATCCCAGAGTCACCAGGAAAAACCCGAGGGTCTGGGGAGATTCAGAAGATCCATCTTGGTGGTTAGGGGGAAAGCCACCTTTTTTATAAATCCTTGGGAACTGGGTAGGCAGCTGGCTGTAGGCTGGGCTCCTTCTGCAGCCGGCATCCTCTGGGGCTCTGATCGAGTGAAGGAAGGGGGGCAGTGGGGAGGGGCAGGGAGATGCTCAGAGAGCACATCTGGACCGGGTGAGAAGTAGTCATGCTGGAAGGTGGATGAAAGGACGTCTGCTGTAAGGGCACTCCCGTCCCCTTTTTGTGACACACATTGATGAGTAGATTCATCTACTTTGGAGGGAGAAAAAGGACTGGATGCCTTAGCAAACAGCCTAGCTCCTGCAGCCCTAAGGCTGACCTGAGGGGTGGGGAATAGCCCAAGTGTTTCTGACCTTTTCTTCCTAGCTTTTCTACCTCTTTTCCTTTTAATTCTCTTTTCCTTCCCTCTGTTACTTCCTTGCCTCTCTCTATTCTCCCCCCTTGCCGTCCCCTATTGCAGAGCTCCCCAAGCACCCCCTCAGGAGACTAACCCACCTGATGCGTTCGATGGTCTGGGCACTGCTGTAAGTTGGGACATCTCCTACCCACTTCTTCTCCTAATAGTGCCTCTCTCGGGGGAGCCTTTTTCCCAGGGCTGGAGGCAGCTAGATGGTGTATACAGGGCCTGGTGTCCAAAAGACCCGAGTTCCAATTCAACTCCAGGGACTTAATAACTCTATAACCTGGAACAAGGTTTCCCTCAACTGTGAAGTAGAGATAATTATAGCACCCACCTCCCAGGGGTGGTGTTAGAATAAAAACGAGATGGTATTTGTAAAACTGCTTGACATAGTGCCTGACACCCACAGTAAGTACTTAATAAATGCCTGTCCCTTTTTTTGTTTCTATCCCTTTTCCCCATCCCTCCACTGAGAAGGCCCAGTAGCTGGTTCTGCCTGAGGGGAAAAGGAGAGTCCAAAGGATAGGAAGAACCCAGGCCATGTCCCTGGAGAGTTCTTAGGAGAATTGAGAGAAGGGAGCGGGATGCCAAGGAAAGATTGGTGCCGAGACCCTGAATTAAAATCATACCTTAGATACTTTCTAGTGACGTGACTAGGGTATACTCACTTTATTTTTTAAAAATAGCTTTTTATTTTTCAAAATACATGCAAAGTCAGTTTTCAGCATCTACCCTCACAGAATCTTGTGTTCCAAACTTTTCTCCCTCTGTCCCTAATCAGCAAGTAATCCACTATAGTTTAAACATGTGCGGTTTTCCTAAACACATTTCCATACTTATGCTATGTAAAAAATCAGATCAGGGGCAGCTAGGTGGCGCAGTGGATGGAGCACCAGCCCTGAAGTCAGGAGGACCCGAGTTCAAATCTTCCCTCAGACACTTAACACTTCCTGGCTGTGTGACTCCGGGCAAGTCACAATCCCAATTGCACAGCAAGAACTACCAATTTTTGATTTTTCCACACAGCTTTGAGTCAATGAGGAACAAGGGACACTTTCTTTCTTTTCTTTTCTTTTTTTTTTTTTTTTTTTTTCCCCTGAGGCAGCTTTCTAAGACCTTAAGGAGTAAGCAGATGCTTTATGCGGATAGATCCCAGGTCCAGTATCATCTGCACCTCTTACACTGACTTCTTCCACCAGCACCCTCCTTCCCCCCTGAAAAACAATGTGCCAGGCTGGCGTGGGGGAGGGGAGAAGGGACAGAAAAGAAACTTGGGCCCATCTCGGCCATTTCATCCCTATGTACCTCTCCCCAAAGGGCAGCTCATGGGGGTGTGCTTGGTAGAAAAAGGGTGGGCCCTTCTCCCTCTGCCTGGACAGGCTGCCCTCTTGTGGCATCTGAGCTATGGCCTGGCCTTGAGGATTGGGGTTAAGGGGGGGTGTGAAAGATTGTGCTGAGTAAGGAGAGGTTCCCTTTGGCTCCCTGAGGCCCTCATCTGCCTCTCTCAGACTCCTGTTCCTCTTCCTTTAGCCACAGAAGGGATTCTTTCCTAATCAGATCTAGAAGGCAAGTCTGGTGATCACTGGACGTCCGGCCGATGGTCCTAAACTTCCGGCCTTCTCCTGTGGTAGAAGGGGGGTTAAGGAAGCTTCACAGCAGTCTTGGGAGGCCCGTCCCTCACAGGGGCAGGAGCAGGAGGTCTGGCTCTGGATAACATCACATGCCTTCCTCTGTATCCCCCCATTAGAAGCCCCGTTGTACCGCCAGCCCTTTCCTTGAGTCCCCAACAACTCTGATGCCAGCTAGTGTCAACCTAAGTTGTCCAAGATTGGAGGAGCTCCCCCACTCGGAACAGCCCGTACCCCAAGATGATCCCTAGGCTTCAGGGATTCAAGCAAAGCTTATCCCAGAAGTGAGCTCTGGGGTAGGGATGATAGGGTCTCCTTGGTACCCTGATTAATAGCTTGAGGGCCAGGGAAAGGCTAGCTTAGTGAGAAGGGTTTGTAAAGGGGGAGGATGGGGAAGAAGGTAGCTTCCGGACTTAGCTCCTAAGCCCCCATTTTTCTGTTCTCTTGCCATTGCCTTTTTTCTCTTGCTTTTTAATTTTCTTACCTGTTCCATAAAGGTTCCTAAGGCTTCCACTTTCTTCCAGGGTTCTGTTCTCTTCTCATATGGGTAGCTGGCCAAATCTAATTTGAATTCTCACTTCTCCTTTGCCATTGTCAGGAGTTCTGGGTCATGGTAGTGGTTCTTCCTAACAGGAAGGGCCAAACATTATCTACCCCTAGCCCCTTCATTGTGAAGTTCCCATTTCTCCCCCTACCTAAAAATAGGCCCATAAAAAGACTGGCCACCCTAGGAACCCCTCTCCATTTTAAAATCAAACTATAAGTTCTTTCCAGGCCTGTTTATTATGTTGGGAGCCTTGCTGACCAATTTCCATCTTTTCACGCTAGGTTGATTCTTCTTTAGGGGGGGTATGTGTGTGTGTGAACTTTGGGGTATCGAGTTAGTTTACACTAAGTATCTCTCTTCCCCCTTCCTTTTTTCCAGGTATTCCTGCCCAAATACAGAGGGGACACTGGCGGCAACGGCAGCGGCGACAGCCTGACCACCAGCTTCTTGGCAGGCCCCAAAGCTGGGGGACCCTTTCCCAATGGACATTCGGGGGCTTCCAATACCGGCCTCTTCCCGTCCTCGCCCCCTCTCTGTGGGGCCTCCCCTTGTGATGTGTCGGTGAGGATGGTGGTCGGGGAGGCGGCGGATCCCGGGGGCCCGGGCCGGGGCATCTGCCTGGACCTAGCCATCCTGGACAGTGCCTTCCTCCTCTCTCAGGTGGCTCCATCTTTGTTCATGGGCTCCATCGTCCAGCTGAGCCAGTCGGTCACAGCCTACATGGTGTCGGCTGCAGGCCTCGGGGTGATAGCCATTTATTTTGCCACTCGGGTGGTATTTGACAAAAGCGACTTGGCTAAGTGTTCCATCTGAGTGTCTCCTGAGCCTCGGGAGAAGGGCCAGAGCCAGTCCGCCCCCTTCCATTTTCCTCTAATTCTGTCCTCCCCATTCCCACTCTGTCCAATACGGTCGGGATCACAGCTCAGCCCATCTAGGGTCTCTTCCTCCCCTCTTACTTGGAGTCTGAGGGGCTCAACACCCCAATCCTGTCACTGCCCAAGTGTAGTGGGGGCAGGTTTTTTCTGCCTCCCTATGGTGTGAAACACTCAGCTGAAGAGATGATTGATGAGCAAGCTGGGGAGCCCAGGGGGTGGGGTGTCTTAAGTTCTGGCTTCTAATTGGGGGGCTGGGGTGGGAGAAAGTACTTTCTGGGGGGCCTCACATGAGTCTACAGGATCTTAGGGATAACAGCTAAGGTCCAGAGTCAGAATAGAGGAGAAAAAGGGTTTAATTGGAACCAACCAGAGAGGCCATTCCTCTTCTTCCTGCAAAGCTACTAATGCTCCTCTTCTCTGAACCTGAGAGGGTTTTTCCTCCTGCGGCTGCTAATGCTTAGGGCATTAGCCTGAAACTCTCCCTTGCCCTAGACTCCAGGATTGGTAAATGTGAAACAAAATGCTTTTTTTTTAATGAGACGTTTGCCCAGACCCCACCGTTCTCTCCCACCCCTCATTTGATCAATATCTGGAAACTCTTCCCCATCCCACTGGCAGATCTTGGGTTTCTGTATTTAACACCAGCACCATCTACAGATTTAACTATTCACCAGAATAGGAGGCCATTGCACACTCTATCCAGTGGGCTTGGAGTTATTGCATCTTTTGGGGCCTGGTACCCTGTTGGCTGAGCCAAGTCTGTCCTTGCCAGGTTCTAGAAACTGAGGATGTTTATCAGCCGGTTATCAGGGACTCTGGTCTCATAAATGGTTCCTACAGTGCCTTGGCTTTGTGCCCTTTCCACCTTCCTCGCTGCAGCATGCACTACTTTCTGTTCGCTTTGGCCGGACGCAGCCACTGCATCCCTTCTCACCAGCTCCACTGCCTTGGTTCCATCCCTAACGTGAGCTTGAGATCCGTTTTCCTTGGTACTGGGACCCCTCTGCTCCCACCCGCAACGTGTTGCCCCAGGCCTCTTGCCTCTCAGCTCCACAAGGCCTGCACTGTGCCGTGGGGGACACAAGATCTCAGGAGCACCCCTGCCTGGGCCAGGAGGTCTTACCTCGGGGTGTAAACGCCGTTTGCAATAATGTTTTGTGTCTTATTTATTTAGCGAAGTGAATATTTTGTACAGTGTGTAAGCAATCAGAGTATAAAGTTTATTAAGGTGAAATAAAGAAGCTTCTTATATATTTAATACGGATATGTAATATGATTATGGATATTTGCATTGTGTGTGGGAGGGAGTACCCGTCCACTGCGGGACTCTGAGAACAGAATTCACCGATGCATTTTTTAGCTGCACTTTCAGTGCCTGCAGGTTGCGGGTCCCCCCAGTAGATGGTGCCATACACCATCCCCCCTTTCCTCCATTGTCCGTCCACAGGCAGACAATGTCCAGACTCTGGACCTACACAGACGGGGATTCACAGGGTAGTTGTGGAGACGGAAGACTCACCTGGAAACTCCTTAAGGGCGATTAAAAGCATTTAACAAGAGTAAAGACAGAGTTGGATGAAAGGGGCTAAGCTTTAATTCCCACCTTTGCCACTTTGGGGGCTTATTCTCTCCTTTCTCACTATTCGGAGTTTGTTCCTCAGGCTCAAGTGCCAGCCTTCTTCACTGGCCCCTCCAGCAATCGTTGGTGGTCTCTGGCGCCTTCTCTATCTTTCTATCCAATAGTGCTATTGGGTCCTAGTCATCCCTTTGCCTTTAAGGAGCTACGTGACCTTTGTCCAAGTGGCTACCCTGCTCTGAACCCCATGAAAGGAACTTGTTTCAGTTATTGGACACTGATGCTTTCAGATGTTTCATGGCCCTACTTTCCTACAACAAACCGATGGCCTCCACAAACCGTGCAAGGAGAGGCAGGGTCCAAGTGAGGTCCTTTTTTTCTTCCCCTTGCTGCGCCCCCCCTAAGGCCCCAAAGATCCTATTAGTACTTAAGGTATTAAGGTGATACCACAGTATTTGTGGTAGATGAGACAAGGAAATTCTATGATATTTTCAGCTCCGAGATTGATTTGAGCTGGTCATCTGCCAGTTCCTGGCTCCCATCTCAGTGTGCCGTGCCAGGAACTAGAGTTTGTTCCGTGTTCTCTGTGATCCCTGGTGCTATCCAAGTCATGCTAGCTTCACATTTCAGGTTGAAGTCATTAACCTGTGAGGGAATGAACTGTTTCTTCCAGTCCTAGTAAGCCTTTAAAATGTGAATGTGTTGCCAGGTTGGAAGAGGAAGAGAGAAGATAGTCCCATTCCTGAGCTCTCCCACTGGGAGTGAGCTAACTGTCCAACTAAGAGAGGGGGTCCTGGAACACTGCACAAGTGCCCCCCAAAGAAAACTGCTAGCCTCCCAAAGGATTCAAGAAAGGCAGAGAGAGAGAAAAAGACAGACAGGGACAGAGACTCAGAGTCAGAGACAGATTGAGACAGACAGAAAATTCAAAGGAATGACTCGAAGCCCTGTAAACTCACATTCAGAGAAGGTGTAACCTCTAGGTGATGAAGACCTTAGACCTAAAGGTAGAAGGGACACAGAGATAACATCATCTAACTGCCTCATTTTACTCATGAAGAACGTGGCCCGAAACATTTGCTCAACGTTAATCAGGGAGTAAGTAGCGATCATCATTTGAATTCAGAGCCTGTGGTTGCGAGTTTAAAACTTTTTTTTTTTCTGGTAATGCAATACAAGTAGCTATTGAGAACAATGAAAAAGAGACTCAGAAATCAACATATGCTTTTCACACATTTGTCAGTCTAGAGGCACACAGGTTTATTCCCTTGAACAATTCACTTGAAGGTATCGGACTCAAATTGTAAGCTAACTTTATAAAGCTCATTTATTTGTAAGATTGCTCTTAAATTTCTATTTTTCTTTCCCAAAGGTTCTTCATCTGCTTATATCTTCCTCTAAACAAAGGGCTGGGTAACATACCTGAGGGGATAACATAGCAGGACTACTGAATCTAAGGAACTGAGATTCTGGCCTTAAGAATTATTTATCAAAACCCAGCTGATCCCATTTTACCTTTGTAGGTTCGGGTGGCCCTTCACAACGGACCCTCTACCTATCTTTCCAGGCTTATTTCATATTATTTCCCATCATACATGCTATGATCCCTACCCTTTCAAAGTAGAAGTGGTTCCCCACTAACTTGACATTCCATCTTTGGTCCTCCTTTTGCCATTAAGGAATTGTGACCTTTGTCTAAGCAGTTGCCCTGCTCTGAACCCCAATTTCCTGTAATATGAATTATTTCAATTAGATTAGCATTTAAAAAACTGCTTTGCAAAAGTCTACAGTGTTTTTATAGGAGAACCCTCTTCTGTGAAATACATTCCTTCCTCACTTTTGTCAGAATTCTTTTTTTTAAAAATTCATTTGTTTCAATTGTGACAATTTCCATGATCCCATTTGGGTTTTCTTAGCAAAGATGCTGGAGGGGTTTGCCATTTCCTTCTCCAGTTCATTTTACAGATAAGGAAACTAAGGCAACAGTTAAGTGACTTGCCTAGGGTCACATAGTATGTGAGGCCACATTTGAACTCATAAAGATTTGACTTCTACCCCAAGACTGTCCACTGGATCCCCTAAATGCCTCAATTAGAATTCTTAGCTTTCTTCAACACTCGGCTTAGCAGCCACTTGTCTAGATAAAGCCTCAGCTGGCTGCCTTCCAATTGCTAGAGCTCTCGCCAATACTAAAGTTATCTTGCATTTGCTTAATGTGGACTTACTGTTTCTGCCATTAGAATGTAAGCTTTTTGAGGGTTGACACTGGTTTTTCAACCTTGTCTTTGATCTTCAGTGCTCAGTCTTTTATTTTGGAAGTTGTATTCACTCATAAACTTATTAAATTGAATCAGTCCCTTTTTCACATGAATGTATCAAGGTGACTTTTTCATGCTCATATGTGAAAGCTGGGACTCTTAAATCCTTACATTACATGCAAGTGGGCTTTAGGGGGGACAAACACAGTCCTAGGCAAAGAGCTCTGGAGGATTTGTGATCCATGAATCTAAGTGGGCCTTCTGGTGTACCTTATGTTCAGGTTCAGCATTGGGCATCTTTCGTTGTCCATCTCATCTAAGTCAGCCATATCCTAGTATTGATGGATGTGTATGTGTGTGTATTTTATACATATACATACATATATATTTATTATATAAGTTTTTAGGATTTTCAGATCACCTAATCCTCTTAATTTCTCAAATGAGGAAATTGAAACTCTGTTTATTGTTCATATCTATACAGATACTATGTATCACAAGAGAAGGGATTTGAATCTAGTGCTCTGTCCCAGACCTCATCTTATTTCCCCCATCTGCTCCTGGTCCTCTCACTAAGTCCTTGTCTTGGTATCCTAGGAGCAGCTAGATGGCACGATGAATAGGGTGCCAGAGCTGGAGTCAAAAAGGACTTGGAGTTCAAATCTATGTCCTCAGATACTGTAATTGTGGGCAAGTCACTTACTGTGCCTGTCATCTGTAAAATGAGGATGACAGTAGCATGGTTATTTAAGAATTGTTGTAAGAATCAAGTAAGATATTTGTAAAAAGCACTTAGTGTGGTACCTGGCACATAGTAGGTACTATATAAACATTAGCTATTATTATCATCACTCTGGCCCTATGCTACTATTTCCAGAACTTGGACCTTGTCCACAAACCATATATCCTATTGTTGGGTCCTTGCTACAGCGTTCTCCTGCTGAAGAGGGAAAAAAATATTTCTTAAAGAATTGATAGTTGAAATGAGGGAAATGTGGATTAAAAAAGATAAAACCCTAGGATAAATTTTCAAGGTATCTTCAGAGTGCAGAGGAGGGCAATCTCAATATTAGCTGGATGGTCAGGGAATGCTTACAAGTCCAGGGCCTAGTGGGTGGTGGGTGGGATGAGCCAGACCTCGGGGCTAAATAGGAAAAGTGGTTGGAAACTAGAAAGACCTGCTGGGGCAGACATTCCAGGGATGTCCTAACAGAGACCAGCAGGGGAGAGATGGGATAGATGGGTGGGTAGAGGGTCAGAGGAGGGTGTCGGCAGGTCTAGGCAGGTTGCTGGTTTATGGCAAGGAGGCTGCTGGTGGGAGCAGACGGGGTACTAACAGAAGGACAGGAGGTTCAGGTTGGCAACAGCTGAGCCCCTAGGAATTAGTGTGGGTTGATGGGCAGGATCTCCAGTCTTAGAAAAATGGGTAGCAGGGAGGGTGCCAACTTATCTACAGTAGGGGAAGAGAAGGGCAAATGGGGGATCTTGTTCCTGTGATACAGGGTGGGGATATAGTTATAATGGACAATGCAAGATCAAAGTGATTACATTCAGAGTAAGATCAGCAAGAATGACTTGCTGCTGAACCCCCTGAGCCATAGAATCTGAATCTAGTATCCCTGACTAGAGCTTATATTGAGTTTAGAATCTAGGGCAATTCATTTTAACAAGTGTGTGTTGAGAGCTGGTATGTTCAGGAAACTGCTAGGCCTTGGGGAAAGTCCCTGCCTTCAGGGAGCTCACTTTGCCCTGTCTCCCAACGATCAGTGATGGGAGAGATGCAGGGCTCAGAGCCGCTGGTAGCCGGCCTTAGGTTGGGGTGATGGCCACAGGCAGCCCGGATTAGAGGGCTCTGGGACCCAGGCCAGATCCATGTCTGACCCAAGCAGCCAGCTCTCTGAGCCTCCATTTTTACCATCTGGAGAGCTAGAAGAGTCTGTACAACCTGCCTCACAGGGTCTGCCTCACTGACGCATGAATTACATTTACGAGAACCATTGGCCCAGGCTGGCCTAGTCAGAAAGGCAGGGGGAAGAATTCTGATAGCAAAAAGATTATTTGGTGAAACAGTAACACTGACTTTATGACAGATTATTTTAAGAATTAGTCTCTTCCTTGATGTGTACATATTTCCCACTGCTCAGAGGCAGGGTAGCCACTGCCTGCACGAGATACCATGGCCCCCATCAGACTGCCAAGCCCTGGCGCTGCACTGGGCCTCTGCTCCGGCTAGACCAGCCTCCCACGGCAGGCCCGGGCCTCTGTCTGAATCCTCCCCAGCCAGGCAGGGCCTGCTGGAGCTTGTGCTCCCCTGGCAGAGCTTTTGATAACCCAGGGCCATCGCCACACCCCAAGGAGGCATCAGAAGGGAGCCAGCTAAACACACGCAACCATCTCCCCTCGGCTGCTCGTCCATCTCCACGGATGAAGACGCGTTTTATCCCCGCTCCCTGGGTCCCAGAGCCACCTCAGCTGCTCGTCCCCAGTGGGACGAGTGTGCTAGGCCTGGCCTCCAACAGGTCCTGCTGTTACTCTCAGAGCCGGCTTGTCTTTATCTCCCGAGCTGGGGAGAGGATGCCGTAGCACTCATTGAACAAGTGACAGTTTGTGGTTGGTGCGATGGGGAGGTACAGTCAGATTTTGTTTTAGTGGTTAACGGGGGAGGGAGGCGGGGAAAGAGAAGAGCAGAGAGAGACCCTAAAAATAGAATCGTAGCAACACAAGCGGATGGAGCTGGAAGCGACCACCCCTGGCAAGTCTGGTACATGGTGGGCCTTTCCTAAGTGCTTCTAGGGCGACTGCAAACTGGTAACTGAGGTTCACACTGATTTGAGCAAAGTATCTCACACTATTCTCGTGGGAGAGATGAGGAGATATGAGCTAGATAACCATACAGTTAGATGGATTTGGGACCTGCTGGATGTCTGGCCTCAGAGTCACAAAGAATGGTTATGTTGTTTGGTTTATTTTATTTTTTTCTGAGGCAATTGGGGTTATTTTATTTTATTTTATTTCCTTTTTCTGAGGCTGGGGTTAAGTGACTTGCCCAGGATCACACAGCCAGGAAGTGTCTGAGACCAGATTTGAACTCAGCAAACTCAGGGCTGGTGCTCTATCTATTGTGTCCCTTAGCCGCCTGTACATTTTTAAAAATTAGGCAATTGGGGTTAAGTGACTTGCCCAGAATCGCATAGCGAGAAGGCCAAATTTGAACTCAGGTCTTCCTGACTCCAGAGCTGGTGCTCCGTCCACGATGATACCACATAGTGATTTTTTAGTGATTTTTTTTTTTAATTTTCTTGAATCTGAGCATTTTTCCTACAAACAGCAGAACACAAAAGGAGGGTTCCACATGAAACACTGACTTTTGGCTTCATATCGCTTCCTTAATCATTAATTCAAAGGGAAGTGTCTGTGTACTTGGCGCTGTGCCGAGCATTGATCCAATTTAATCAATGACGTGGATGAGGGGATAGATGGCTGGCTCGGCAAATGTGAAGATGACACAAGGCTGGGAGGGGAAGCTAACATGTTAGATGAAAGCAGAGTGTCATAAAGCACTGGGCTAAATCTAATAAGTTGAAATCGGACAGAATAAATTTAGTGTTTCACTTGGATTCCAAAAGTCATCTTCACAAATATGTGATGTTTTGTTGGAAGCCGAGATGAGAAATCTACAGCCAGTTGGCTGGATCTGGTCTGCTGCTTAATCTCATGTGGTTTATAGCAAACCGACTAAAATATAGATCTATGGACAGTAATACTTTTTTTTAGCTTTTTAAAAATAGCATTTTAAGTGTACCTCATCTATCTCAACTATGACTCAAATCTGTCACTGGTTAAAAAAAAAATAGTGGGGTAATATATGTATTGGCATGGCAACAGCAACTAATTTGCATAACTTGCTTTTGGCCATGAATGTTTATTTGCATGTCAGACCAATAAGCATTTATTAAGCACCTACTGTGTTTTGGGCACTGTACTAAGAGCTGTTATGTGTCCCCATTAACATATCTTTCAATGCCTCTGTATCACCTATGTGATTAAAAACATTCTTTTTTGCTTAGCATTGCAGAACCTCCAAATTTAAGAGAGTTTGATGCAATGGATAGAGTGCTGGACTTGGAGCAGGGAAGCTTGAGTTCAAATGTGGTCTCCAGCACTTACTAGCTTGGGCCCATCACTTCCTCTCTGTCTGCCTCAGTATCCTCACCTACAAAATGGGAATAATAATAGTATCTATTTCCCAGGGTTGTTGTGAGGATCAAAACTGCTGTGCAAACCCTAAAATACTACACATATACAAGTATGCTAGCTATTAATCTCTCTTGCTACTCTACCTTCCTAATCTTCTCAGATGACTTTATTGTGTTCCAGCACATTTGGACTATGCATGATTTCCTATACCTACTTTTGAGCTCCCCTGCCTCCTTAGGTTGATTTCCCTGAATATCTCCTGAGCTGCTCTCTACTCCTTGGTCTGTTTCTGCTCATTTCTAGCCAATGTTGTTCAGTTATTCAGTTTTATCCAGCATTTCATGTCTCACAGACCACCCTATGTATGGGGTTTTCTTGGCAGAGGTCATCTCCTTCTCCAAATCATTTTACAGATGAGGAAACTGAGGCAAGCAGAGTTAAATGACTCGCCCAGGGTCACACAGGTACTAAGTGTCTAAGGCCAAATTTGAACTTGACTTTAGGCCCAGTGAACTATCCACTGACAAATGGTCTATCCATTTAACTTCCTCCAGCTAATTTCTGGCTGTCTAAAGTCTGGTGACAGTGTCCCTAAACCTATTCTAAGCATATGGAACAACTCAAGAAAAGAAAAACAAATAAGGAAGCAGAAGGCATGTTCTGGACACGGAATAGGCCATTTGAATGGAGTACAGAATACAGAGAGGGGGTAAGATGAGACGAGACTGTAAAAGTTGGTTTGAGGGCCTTGAAAAACCACATCAAAGATTCTTGCTTTATTCAATAGACAAAAAGGAACCTCTGAATATTTTTTAATATTTTGAGGTAGTGAGTGAAACAATCTGTTTTATGTGTAAGAAAATTATTCTGACAAGAATAATAAAGAAAGGTTGAAGGGAAGAGAATAAAAATGTGGAGATCTGCTGGGAAGTTGTTGCAATAATACAATAGGGTAGTAACTGGGGCCTAGACTGGGGCAGTGGCCTTGAACTCGAAAAAGGAAAGATTCAAGAGGGCCATTGTTGGGGTAGAATTAACAGGACTTGATAAGACTTGAGAAGTGAAGGAGAGAGAATGAAGAGTCAAAACTAAGTCTAGTGTTGCAAACATGGAGAATCAAGGTGAATGGCAGGACCACAGAGCCTTCAAAAGGAGAATCAATTTTAGTGGGAAAGGAAAAGCATAATCTCAATTCTAGATATGCTGAATGAGGAAGAGGAAGGGAAAAGGAAATAAGCTTCGATATAGCACCTACTGTGTACCAGGAGCTGTTCTAAGTGCTTCATAAATATCTCATTTGATCCTCATAATAACTTTAGGACATAGGTACTACTTTGGTTCCCATTTTACAGATGAGGAAACAGGTAAAGTGACTTGCCTAAGATCACACAGCTAGTAAGTATCTGAGGCCAGATTTGAACTTAGTTTTCCTGATTCCAGACCCAGTTCTCTATTTCCTGCACCACCAGCTGCTTCTCAGGATCCAGTTGGAAATCTAGATAGATGTAGCCTGAAGGCACTTAGACTTACAGGTCTGGAACTTGTGAGAGAGTTTAGGACTAGAGATAAAGATAGAGGTCATAGTTGAAACCATGGAAGTGAATGACAATTACTGAGGGAAAACATGTTTTCTCTTTCTTTTCTTTTCTTTTCTTTTCTTTTCTTTCTTTCTTTCTTCTTTCTTTCTTTTCTTTCTTTCTTTCTTTCTTTCTTCCTTCCTTCTTCCTTCCTTCCTTCTCTTCCTTCCTTCCTTCCTTCCTTTCTTTCTTTCTTTCTTTCTTTTCTTTCTCTTTCTTTCTTTCCTTTCTTTCTTTCTTTTTCTTTCTTTCTTTCTTTCTTTCTCTTCTTTTCTTTCTTTCTTTCTTTCTTTCTTTCTTTCCTTTCTTCCTTCTTCCTTCCTTCCTTCCTTCCTTCCTTCCTTCCTTCCTTCCTTCCTTCCTTCCTTCCCTTCCTCCCTTCCTCCCTTCCTCCCTTCCTCCCTTCCTCCCTTCCTTCCCTTCCTCCCTTTCTCTCTTTCTCTACTCTTTCTCTCTTTCTTTCTTTCTTCTTTCTCTTTTCTTTCTTTTCTTTACTTTCTTTCTTTCTTCTTTCTTTCTTTCTTTCTTTCTTTCTTTCTTTCTTTCTTCTTTCTTTCTTCTTTTCTTTCTTTCTTCTTTCTTTCTTTCTTTCTTTCTTTCTTTCCTTTTTATATACAAAACATATGCATGGGTAATTTTTCAACACTGACCCTTGCAAAAACTTTTGTTCCAATGTTTCCCCTCCTTCCCTCCACCCTCTCTCCTAGAGGGCAGGCAGTCCCATAAAGGAAAATATGTTTTCTAATGACAGTTCTCAAACAGAAATCTGTGAACAAGATAGACAGACAGACAGATAACTATTTCTATATATTATCAGCTTCAGGGATCAAGGAAATCTTCCTAGAGAATTGGGCATTTGAGTTTAGCTTTAATAGCTGGTTAGGCTCCCTCCTGACAGAAAGTGATAAATTCAAGATACAGAATGACTCGTATGTTTTGGGGATGACTGATGTGGCCAAGCAAATTGTTTTGCTTAACTCTATATATTTGTTAAAAGGATTTTGTTTGTTTGTTGTTGTTTTTTTTTTCTTTTAATTGAGGCTAAAATGAGAAAGAAAAAAAAGTACTTGTTAATTAAAAATAATACAAAATTAAAGATTAAAAAAAAAAGATAAGAATGTAACCAGGCCAAAGATGAAAGAGGATATTCTAAGCATCATTAAAACATCTCATGTTTATTTAAATATTTGAGCTAGTGTTCTAACTTTTGAATATGATAACTTTTTTTTCTCTTTTTTTTATTAAAGCCTTTTATTTTTCAAAACATGCATAGATAATTTTGCAACATTAGCTCTTGCAAAATCTTGTGTTCCAGTTCCCCCACTCTTCTCCCACCTCTCTCCCCTAGGTGGCAAGTAGTCCAATATATTTTTTGTTGTTGTTTTGTTTTTGCTGAGGCTATTGGGGTTAAGTGACTTGCCCAGGGTCAACTCTGCCTCACTTAAATCCAATTCACTAGTGAGTCAAAACGTTTCACCATGATATCATTGGTCCTCTTTGAAAACACAGGATGAACAACAAACAATAACACATATATGTGCAAAATATTTTTGCCATCTATAGAAAATATATTTGATGGTTTATTCAATTGTACATGGTTCTTGGCTTTGTAAAAACTCTGTTGCTCTCTCAAGATAGCTAATGTTCATAGGCTGGGATCCAAAGCTTTAAAATTTACAAATTTCTTTCTTCAAAACAACTGTGTAAAAATTTTTTTTGAACCAAGCTTTCTTCAATAAGGCCTCATTTCTCAAACATAGAAGGAACTTAGTCAGATTTATAAAAAAAAAAAAAAAAAGTCATGTCTCAATCGATAAATGATCAAAAGATATGATCTGTTCCTAAAGGGCCATAAATTCATGCATATCCTTTTACTTCACAATACTACTATTAGGTTTAAACACCAAAAGAGATTCAGGGAAAAGAAAAAAGGAAAATGACCTATATATACAAAAAAATATTCATAGCAGCTTTCTTCTCAGGGCCAAAAAATAGGAAACTGAGGAAATGCCTATGAATTGGGGAATGGCTCAATAAATTGTGGTATATGTTTCTGATGGAAATGATGAGCAGGATATTCTCAGGAAAAAAAAACACAAACAACCTGGAAAGTCCTCCATGAATCAAGCAAAGTGAAATGTACTGAATACAAAGTAATAGCAATGTTCTGGAATAACCAGTTGTAGATAACTTTGCTATTTTCAGTAGAAGAATCCACAATTATTCTAAAGTTAGACTTATGATAAATCTTATCTATACCCAGAGAAGCAACTGATTGCATCTGAATACAGATTGAAGCATCCTCTCGCTTTCTTTTTCTTTTTAACTTAATTTTTCTTGAGGGTCTTTGTTTTCATTAGGGTAGAAGATCTATGTTTTCTTTCACAACTTGACTTTTATGGAGGTGTTTTGTATAACTTCACATGTGGTTTCTTAATTATGGGTGGAGATAAGGGAGGGAACTGAAAACTCAAAAATTTTAAAAACAAATGTAAAAAAATTTTTTTTGTTTTGAATGTAACGGGGTAAAATAATAAATAAAATAAAATTTAAAAAACCTATGTGGTAGGCAGTACAAGCATTAATTTCATTTTGTACCTGAAGAAACTGTTCTTATATAGTACTGCTATTTATATATATGTTTTTATTCTTTCACCATATAAGCTCCATGAACACAGGGATTGTGTTTTTTCTAGACCGAAGCATAACTCTACACAATACTCTCTTCAAATCCCTAGATGTCTTTCTTGCTATGAGTCTGTAATTTGGAAGGCTTTTCCATTTACCCAGTTTTCTTGGAATCCCTTGGTAAGATGCCTCCTGGACAAAGATACTCTTCAGTATTGCATTATATACATGTATGAAGGCCTAACTTTAACACTGTGCTCTCTACTCATCAGGACTATTGTGCTCAGTTCTGGGCACCACAGTTTAAGAAGGCAATTGATAACTAGAGAACAATCAGAGAAGGGCAACAAGACATACAAGGCCTCAAGTCCATGTCCTAAGAGGATTAGTTGGAGGAATTAGGCATGTGAGGCTCAGAGAAGAGAAGCTTGGGGGAATATTCTATCAGGACTCAAGTATTTCAAGGTTTATCACCCTGAGAAAGGATGTGTTTGGTTTCAGAGGGCAGAACCAATAATGGTGGGTGGAAGTTGCAAAGAGGCACATTCGGCTTAATGTCAGAAGATATTCTTCTAAAAATTATCATTCGTTTGTTTTTCAGTCATGTCTAGCTCTTTGTAACTCTGTTTAGCATTTCCTTGGCAGAGATATTGGAGTGGTTTGCTATTTCCTTCTCCAGCTCATTTTACAGATGAGAAAACTGAGACAGAGTTAAGTGACTTGCCCACCAGTAAGTGTCTGAGGCCAGATTTTAACTTAGATCTTCTTGATTCTTGTGTTCCATTCCTTGCACCCTCTAACTGCCCTTTCTGATAATTAGAACTGTCCAAAAGTAGAATGGGTCACCTCGAGGTGATAGATGCCCCCTCCTAGGAGTTCATGTATGGGTTGGACTCTCCAGACATTGTGGTCTCTTTCAATTTTTAAATTCTCTAATTCCACAATTCTTATGGAGGATAATGCTAGGGACACTGTCCAACAAAAGGCAGAGCACAGTGCTACCACTTGCCACTGCCATCTGTGTATGGAGATGAGGGAAGTGCCCAGGGAAAGAAGGGAGGAAGAAAAAGCAAAACAAAACATCCACACCCAGTAAACAACTTTCTCACTTTACCAGCAGAAGCAGAATTAGAATTTTCTTTCCCCGAGGGAAGGGAAGTCAGGAAACTGGTGACGTAGTCCTATTTCTGGGCTACTGAAGACTTACCAGCTCAGTTCTCTAATGTGGCAACACTGAGCAAGGTAGGCAAGGGGTCATTACTCCTTGAATTAGCGTCATGTCTCTCCAAACTGCTTCTTTCAGGAAATAGTCCCTAACCGAAGCCAGAGAGATGATGATTTCATTCCCTTCTTGCTTACTTTGCCATTCATACTCCTTTGCTGTAAAGGCCTTGAACAAACACTCACCTGGTGCTGTCGGGATCATAGGTATTTATACATTTCTTTGAATATGAAAGAGGAGGAAAAATGAGGAAGAAAAAGAGAAGGAGGAAAAATGAAAAAGAAGGAATAATTATTTCATTATCATCCTTCTAACTTCACTGGTCATAAGGTGCTTTCAGTCAGTCTTTAAATCTCAATATTTTTATTCAACTACATAAAGCAGCTATTTTCTCTTTCTGTGCATTAGTGCGAAGAACATGAAATATAAAGGAATAATAGGAAACAGTGTGTTCCAGAAACTGAGATAGATGAGATGATAATAATACAATAATAACATCAGTCCTCTCTGCCCCTCCTATTGGAAGACAGAAGGAAGAGCTCTTCCCAGAACCTTCATTTAAGGAGGTCAGCCAGATCACTTCCCTCCCTGCTCCATTCCTTTGGATTTCTCCATCATGTTCTTTCTTTCTTTTTTTTTTTTTTTTTTTTTTTTTTCCCCTGAGGGTGGGGTTAAATGATTTGCCCAGGGTCACACAGCTAGGAAGTGTTAAGTGTCTGAGACCAGATTTGAACTCGGGTCCTCCTGAATTCAAGGCTGGTGCTCTATCCACTGTGCCACCTAGCTGCCACCTAGCTGCCCCCTCATGCTCTTTCAACTTTTAAATTCTCTAATTCCACAATTCTTACTAAGGGCAATGCTAAGGATGCTGTCCCCCTCCCCCAGAGTCAGATACCCAGTCCCCTCAGCCCTTTTGATTTTCTTTTGTGTGTTATCTTCCTCTATTAGACTAAGCTCCTTGACTGTTTTGTTTGTTTGCTTATTGACTGACTAACAATAGCAGGGCACTGGATTTAGAATTAGTGAGTCCCAAGTTTTGATTCCCAGCTCTGTTATCTCATCATGGTCAAGTCATTTCCCTTCCACTGGTTCTTCCCTTTATGGAACTGGACTCGATTGTCTCTACTGTCACTTTCAGCTGTTAATCTATGATCCCAAATTTCTTGGAACAGTTTTTTATTTTCTTGTACAATAGTAGCAACAGCTTTACACTGGTAGTCTAATAATGACAAGAAGGAGGAGAGAAGGATGAAGAGGAAAAAGACAAGAAAGAAAGGGGAGAAAGAGAAGGAATAGGAAGAGGAGAAGGGAGGAGTGAGTGACTGTAATTTCATTTTTATAGTGAATTCCCTCTGAGGAAGTGATAGAAGTATCAATGCAGATTAGAAAGTCCTCTGGATCCTAGAGAATTGTAGAAGCTGCCTGGGATGTTGACAAGAAAGTTATTTTTCCAGGATCACTGAGCAAGAACATTATAGGTAGGATATGAACCAGGGCTCTGAGGCCAGCATCAAATCCATTTCCCCACGTTGTTTCTCCTTATAGCCAGGATTTATTTAACACCTCATAGATAGAGGGTGCTTAAGATACATTATTTCATATAATCAATGAAACTATGAAATGAATGAAGAAAGTAGTACAAGTACCCATCTTATAGATGATGAAACTGAGACTCTGAGAGGGTCATACATTAATTAGCAGTTGAGCAAGGATTTGAAACTAGGTCTTTCAACTAGACCAGTGTTCTTTCTCTATATAGCTACTTCTAGACTTCCACTCTTTGTTTTAATGATGGTCACATAGGAAGAAAAGGCAGAGGGATATAGGCATGAAAGTCAGGGTGAAGAAGTTTGAGAAGGGAAGTTAACAAATATTTATTAAATGCCTACCCAGGATATCTACTTACCCAGTTTTTTTTTGCCTACCCAAATATCTTATTTGACCCTCATAACAATCTTGAAAAGAAGGTACTTAAAGGATTTCAGGAAAAAACTATATATCTGTGACATAATAGGTATAAATTTATCAATAACAAATAATAATATATATCTGACAAATAATATATAGTCTGACAATAACTATATATATATATATAAAATATAAGAACATATATATAACAATATATCAGATATAAAAAACAAATAATAAATGTCTAATAAAATGTTGGGTAGACCACCACCCAGAACCTGCCTCACTTAAACCCAATTCATTTGCTAGACAAGAAATCATCCTGATGCACTGGTCGTCTTTGAGAATGAAGGGTGAACAACAATACACATAGATTTAAAGCTGGAACGGATCTATTTCAATTCTTTTATTTTACAAATTGAGAAACTGAGGCCTATGAAGGGGAAATGACTTTCCAAGGTCCCATAGGAAATAAAACATTTGAATCAGGATTAGAATTCAGGTTCTCTGACTTCAGAATCAGTGCTTTTTCCACGATAAGAAGACTGAGCAATTGTGGCTAGCTACATGAATCTTTCCACATTGGAAGCAATTTCTTCCTCCTTCAATTTTACTGGAGTATTTTGTCTGAAATTCTCCTTTGCTCTCATTCCATTCCATTTTCTATTTGTCACCTGAGTCCATGTCTTTTTTTTGGAAGCCAAAGACCACTATTTTTGTTTTTGTGTCCTCATAATGTTGAGAAGCAAAACTTAATGGATAAAGAACTGGCCTCTAAGTCAGGAACACCAGGTTCAAGTCTAGTTTGTAACCCATAAGGGCAGTGGGACTCTGGGTAAATTGTCATTTAACTTCTTATTGTTCTAGGTAACTATCTTAAGCTCTTAAGTTTCAGTGAAGATGTCAATCTGAACTGGTGGAAGGAGTTTCCTCATTTGGGAGTTCCCTGTTGCAGTGAAATCATAAGTGGGTCCCCAGAGTTTAGCAGAGTGTCTTTCTTGCACAGAGTAGGTACTTCACTTAACAAGTATATAATTAATTTAATTGAAAGGGAGAGATGGGAACTAGAGATCAGGGATCAGATCCATTATTTTTTCTAAAAATGTAATTAAACAAAGCAGAATAAATTTCCTATTAGACCAAACAGACTAGTGTGGTTATGATGTTTGGGGGTAGGAGAGAAGTAAAGCAAGTGTGAGGGGAATATTATAGGTACTTAAAATTAAAATGGTGTTAAGTTATTCCCTGGTGTGTTTGTGACAGATCATTAAATCTATCAGATAGCTACTATGCTCCAGGCATATAACTGCAATAATTCATGCCTTGTCTTGCCCTTTCCATTAATAAAGCATGCTAGAGTGTTGTGGGATTATTCCAGCCAGAACCAGAATGCTGCCATGAGGTTACCTCCCATATTTTAGAGATCTCAGATGCACTGCCTGCCCATGGATTCCCACCTCTGTATTTTTGTCTGATTTTAGTTTTTTGTAGTAGACAGGTCAGAGGGCAGCTGAAGCAAGATGGTATCTTATGTAATAGTAATTCTAATCGGCCAGCATCTCCATTGCAAAGTCTATTTAATTTGGGGAAAGTTAAAAGTCCAGCCAAACTGGACAACTTTAAATCTCTTCCATGAAACCTTTACAGCTGAAAGTGATCTCTTCCTTTTTGAAATTTCTCACATCACTTTTACTAGGGACCTTTCTTTTCTTTCTCGTGTTCTTTTGCTCTCCTTTCTTCTCTCTACCCCCTACTCTGTTTAGATTCTAAATTCCTGAAGAAGAGTGTCTGTGTCTTTTCTCTGGATCCTTAGTGCCTAACACAGTGTTTTGCACAAATAAATTTTTGTTGAATTGAATTGGGCAAGGCTCATAGATGTTGCCAAAATCAATATATTATGCTTAGTATCTCCATACCTGAATTAAGGCTTGCAATTACTGACTGTTCCCAAATATGTGACTGCAAATCATCTCATTAGAGAAACCATGAAATCAATTGTTATAGTTAAGCTCAAATAATTGTTCTGTCTCCTTTAAAAAATCCTGTCTGCTTTTAAAAAACAAATAAACAGATATATTTGTTTCCATTTTGCAAATGTGGAAAATGAAGTTAATTGAAATCACAGCAATTTGCTAAGGGTTCAAACATTAATAAAGGCAGATTCAGGAACTAGAACTTAGTCTTCTTTCTGAAAAAAAAAACAACTATTTTTTCTATCATCTATATTGATTTATTTATGGTTAACATTCATTTAAAAAACTGAGTTCCAAATTTTCTCCTTCCTCCCTCCATTGAGAAGATATAAATTAAACGTGAAGTCATCCAAAATATCTGTATTAATCATGTTGCAAAAAAAAGCAAGAAAATAAAGTGAAAATATATGTTTCAATCTATACTTCAGAGTTCATCAGTTCTCTCTGGATGTAGATTGCAGTTTTCATCATGGGCCCTTTAAAATTGCCTCC
The DNA here is from genome assembly GCF_048593235.1 of Sminthopsis crassicaudata. Classification (NCBI taxonomy): domain Eukaryota; kingdom Metazoa; phylum Chordata; class Mammalia; order Dasyuromorphia; family Dasyuridae; genus Sminthopsis; species Sminthopsis crassicaudata. Next base: position 102,354,484 of record NC_133620.1, on the reverse strand, counting down.
AATCATTGTTGATTAGAATAAAAGTCTTTTACACTTGACTATTGTTAAATATTTTTGTTATCCTGTTCAATGTTCTCTTGAAGGAGCTTAGGTCTTTTTGATGCAAACCTCTACCAATTTTCCCTTTCTTTCTCTGTTTTTTTCTTGTGGAATTAGTGGACTTAGCATTAGGAAAACCTGGATTGAATAGTACTAATTAGGTGATCATAGACAAATGACAAAACTCTGAGATCCCCCTGTTTTCATCAGTAAAATGGGCATGTTGATCACTATACTATACCTCCCAGGATTGTTGTGATGCTCAAATGAGATAATGTTTATAAAGCACTTTGCAAACACTGAAGTACCACATAAATCTCAGCTGTTATTATTACAAGCCTGTTTCTTTCTCACGTTTTGGGACTTTGATAGAGACATAACTGGTCATTAAAACAAGAGTTCCAAGCATACTTTGTTGGCTTAATGTTTCCTGAAGGTGTTGTGAGAATGCTAAAATGTCCTTGGAAGATAATAAAATACTTCAAGTGAGAAATGAGGGGAGGCAGGAGAAGAATGATGAAACATTGAGATGTAGGGGAAAGATAAATGGAGAAGGAAAGATCAAGCTACATGTTATGAGAATAGGGCATATGGGTGTATCAGAGAATAGGGCCAGGAAAGGAAATGTATGTATCTGGTGTCTCTGTCTATGACAGCCATGTCAAAGCTTAGAAGAGCTTCACAGTCCCTATAGCATTCTGAGGGACTCATAGTCGATAAGAGTCAGACTGGGCAACAATGTGTAAAGCATAAGCCTTTCGGAGGAATTCTTTAATTCTCACACGGGAAGGCAAAGGCATTATTTAAACCATCAGTAATAAAGATATGGGGAAAGAGTTTGGGAGAAAGGATCCACTTGGGTTTCTGTTGCTGGAGGGGGATAGATAAAACTGGATCTTGCCATCAGGGTTTGGTTGTGATGATCTTCAAGTAATGCATGGCAAAAGAGGATTGGAAATCAGTGATGATGCCTGAGAGAGCATCTTGTGCTCGTAACAGCTTTGCTGCCTTTCTTCCTGGTCAATCTGTGAGACAAGCAAGTCTTATCTCCTTCACGTTACAGCTGTTCACTGAAGAGCAAAAGGGCCATAGATTGTATAGGGAGAATGTGGGTTCACTCAGACCTATTCAATTGGTTTCTTCCTTCTCTCTTTTCTGACTCCCATGGTTCAGACAAGAAAAATGCTAGGCCTTCATTATTTTTTTAAAAGCTTTTTATTTTCAAAATATATGCATAGATAATTTTCAACATTTACCCTTGCAAAACCTTGTGTTCCAATTTTTTTTTCCTCCCTCCCTTACTCCTGTTGAGGGATAAGGCACTCCAAAAACATTTGGGAGTCCCCAGGTTGGTGTCCCAGATATGGCAAAAGAATTCACAGACCTAGTCTCCCAGTTAAGTGGGCAAAGATTCCAGAAAGGAGTTTAGCAAAGAATGGAGGGAAAGGAGATAGATTTATACAAAGTTGGATCAGAGCTTCATGATACTTATTTGCTAATTTTATCATTTACAAGTAGATCTATTCCAGGAACTGGTCATTATTGACCAACAGATTATATTTGTTAATTTTATGGATTCACTATTGTCTCAGGAACTTGGTCAGTACTGACCAATAGATTATATTTGACAGTCACTAATGTTTGTAAGATCTTTCTTACAAAGGAGGAGATTCAGAGCCAGGATTCAAGAGAAAGACTCTGCATTGCATCAGGCTTGATGGGGCTCTCTGCAGGAAGGGAAGTCACTTCTAAGGACAAGAGTTAACAGCAACTACCTGGAGACAACGGTTCACTACAGGAAGAAGAATCTGTCGGAGAGATTTGAGTAGACACAGCAGATCTCTTCCCAGAGAGCGATCCAGCAGCTTCTAGAGACGACAGCTCGCTACAATTGGCCAGAAGACTTTGAAATCATTGACAGATAGATTGTTAGTATATCTAAGGGAAGAAACACTACTACATTCCCAGGTCAGAGGACCTCCACAATCATTGACTCTTAAGTCAAAAGGCTTCAGTATATTACATTTCTAGGCCAGCAGAGTCATTGATGTCTCCCCTACATCACTCCCACCCTCTTCCTTAGAAAGCAAGTAATCCAATATATGTTAAACACGTGCAATTCTTCTACATATATTTCCACAATTATCATGCTGCACACACAAAAAATCAGGTCAAAAAAGGGAAAAAAAGAGAAAGAAAAAAAACAACAAAAAAGTGAAAATACTATGTTGTGATCCACATTCAGTACCCACCATCCTCTCTCTATCACAAGGCCATTAGAGACCTTCATTATTGATTCAAATAGGGAAAGCAAGCACTGGATGTGAAAATTTCCAGAAAAGACTGAAAGAAGAGGTTTTAGGCAGGCAGAAGGAAGTCAGTGTCAAGTAGGCCTGAGGGAGACTGAAGAAGGTTTTTTTTTTGTTTTTTTTTTAAATTTTATTTTTTACAGTATTGCTGGTCAAATTATACCCTTTCTTAAAAATTCTTCAAACACTATTATCCAATGAGTAAAGTTCAAATGACTATGCTTGGTATCCAAGACCTACAAGATGCTACTACCTAGCCTTTCCATCTTTCTTATACTATTTCCCTCCATGTCCTTCCTTCCTTTCCTTCCTTTCCTTCCTTCTTTCCTTCCTTCCTTCCTTCCTTCCTTCCTTCCTTCCTTCCTTCCTTCCTTCCTTCCTTCCTTCCTTCCTTCCTTCCTTCCTTCCTTTCCTTCCTTTCCTTCCTTCCTTCCTTTCCTTCCTTCCTTCCTTCCTTCCTTCCTTCCTTCCTTCCTTCCTTCCTTCCTTCCTTCCTTCCTTCCTTCCTTCCTTCCTTCCTTCCTTCCTTCCTTTCCTTCCTTCCTTCCTTCCTTTACTTCCTTCCTTCCTTCCTTCCTTTCCTTCCTTCCTTCCTTCCTTCCTTCCTTCCTTCCTTCCTTCCTTCCTTCCTTCCTTCCTTCCTTCCTTCCTTTCCTTCCTTTCCTTCCTTCCTTCCTTCCTTCCTTCCTTCCTTCCTTCCTTCCTTCCTTCCTTCTTTCCTTCCTTTCCTTCCTTCCTTCCTTCCTTCCTTCCTTCCTTCCTTCCTTCCTTCCTTCCTTCCTTCCTTCCTTCCTTCCTTCCTTCCTTTCCTTCCTTCCTTCCTTCCTTCCTTCCTTCCTTCCTTCCTTCCTTCCTTCTTTCCTTCCTTCCTTCCTTCCTTCCTTCCTTCCTTCCTTCCTTCCTTCCTTCCTTCCTTCCTTCCTTCCTTCCTTCCTTCCTTCCTTCCTTCCTTCCTTCCTTCCTTCCTTCCTTCCTTCCTTCCTTCCTTCCTTTCCTTCCTCCCTTCTTCCCTTCCTCCCTTCCTTCCTCCTTTCCTCCCTTCCTCCCTTCTTCCCTTCCTCCCTTCCTCCCTTCCTTCCTTCCTTTCTGTGAGGCAACTGGTGTTAAATGATTTGCCCAAGGTCACACAGCTAGGAAAGAAAGTGTGGAAGCTGGATTTAAACTCAGGTCCTCCTGACTGCAGGGCTGGTGCTCTATCCAGTGAGCTATCTAGCTGCCCTTAATCCCTGTAAAACAAGAATTGTACCTGTAGAATCTACCTGACGAGGTTTAAATTAGATAATATATGAAAAGTGCTTTTAAAACCTTAAAATCTTACATAAATGTCACCTACTATTAGACTGGATTACTTGTCATCCCTTATTTATGCTATGCCTTATTCTTATGTTATTCCTTGTACCTGGAATGCCATTTCCTCACTGATCCCCTTCTCTAAGTGGTGAATTCTTACCTGGAGTTTTAAAGACCATGGCCCCTACTCCTTAAATACTTTTTTATTTATACTTCCTTTGTATACACATCATACATTAATTATTTGTATGTGATAGCTTGCTTCCAGTTAAATTCCATGAAGAAAGGAATGTTTTTTCTAAACTATATCTCAACTCTAGCACCTCTCTATACATAGTAAGCTCATTAATGAATATTAGTTTAAACTGAAATATCACCAGGGGCAGGGTATACAGAAAACTTAATTATAAAATCCAAAAGATGTCTGGAAAAGTTAGTAAGGACAGTAGTAAATTTAGGAATTCATTGTTTTGTAGAAAATTAATTAATTCAGGGACAGCTAAGTGGCGCAGTGGATAATGCACAAGTCCTGAAGTCAGGAGAATCTGAGTTCAAATTTCGATTCAGACACTTAACACTTCCTAGCTATGTGACCCTGGGCAAGTCACTTAACCCCAATTGCCTCAGCAAATAACAAAAAACTAAAAAACTAAAAACTAATTAATTCAACAAACAATGACTAGATAGCCATTCTGTGTAACCTACTATGAGTGATATGACCTCAAGAAATAGTCCCAAAAGAGAGAAAAAATAATTAACCTTAAAAACACAATTTGTATAAATTGACTCTGCAAAGATAATCACCTCTTAATTGAATAACTGTCAAATGAAGTCCCACAGTTTTAGAACCCCTACTGTTAGAAAACTAGATAAATAGATTTTTTTCATAGCCCTCACTAATCTAAAACAGATTTTTTTCTTTTCTCTTTCTGGCTTCTTTAATGTTAATAATATTATGTATATGTGGATATGTGGATAATACATATGGAAAAAACATACTTTTTACTAATTTAAAACCAAGGACCTTTTTTAAAGGTTACCCATAAGTGTTATATCTTCTCTCCCACCTTTTTATAATATTGTCGCTTTTCAATATTTCCTCACACCTCTAATAAAGCCCTCCCAGAAATAAATAGGTTCAGTCAAGCAAAAAAAAAATCTTCATATTGGCTTAACGTAAAAAATTTATCTTTCATTTTGAGCTTATATAATCTACCACATCCCCACTAAGAGGTGCTAGAAACATTTCACTGTCAAGCCTTTAAAGTTACTATTAATCACTACATTTATCAGATTTCTGTGTTTTTCAATGTTTGCCTTTACATCATTGTTATTATCTAAAGTTGTTATTTTGAATGTATTTACTCTTCATCAGTTTATATAAGTTCCCCAAATTTCTCATTCTACATAATTTTCATTTTTACAACATAATAATCATCTATTACATTCATATACCAATATATTTAGCCATTCCCCACCTGGTAAATTCTTTCTAGTTCTTAGGTACTACAACAAAGTGATACTATACATATTATATTCTTGGGACTTTTTTCTTTGTTACTGAAATCTTTGGGGTACATGTCTATTTGTGGTATGTATCATAGATCATTCAAATGGCGTGTACAATTTAATAAATTTTTTAAAAGAACAATTACAAATTGCTTTTTGGAATGACTGGGTCAGTTGATAACTTTACCAAATATGCTTTTTTGTGGCTAAAACATAATTCTTTTTACATCCTCCCTCCTTCACAACTTTTCTATTTCTGTTGAGCTTGCCATCATTTTTCTAAATTATGTGGGTTTAAAGTCTCATTTTTTGATTATTCCTTTTTACCTTGAAGTCTATTGGATTCTACCTCCATTTACCTAGACTCCATTTCATTTTCCCCTTCATATGGCCAGCACTTAAAAGATCTTCCTGACCTTTTGTTGTTCTTTTTTGCAAGTCTCCTAATTGGTGTTCCTTAATCCAGTCTATTCTTTAATTTATTCGTCTTAATGTTGTCAAATTCGTATTCCTAAAGCAGAAGTCTGATCAAGTCATCACCCTGTACAATGGATAAGATACAAACTTCTCTATTTGGCATTTTAAACCCTTTGAAATTTGGTTCCAAACAACTTTTTAAACTTATTACAAATCATTCTTTTTCAAGTACTCTTCAATCCAGGCAAACTGGGCTGATTGCTAGTTTCTAAACATAGAATTATATCTCCTATATCTGTGCTTTAGAATAGAATATCCACCAATGACTAAAATATTTCTTTTCTTCACCTTCACCTTTTAAATTCCTAGCTTTTTTTTCTATGCCTCTTCCTGGGATGTAGTTTCCCTCTTTTTATCACTCCTTCCCCTTTTTCTGAACCGACCTCCTTCCCTTTACTACACCCCCCTTTTTTTCTTTTATATTAGTAAAATCAAATTATCCTTGAGTATTTTTTATATACCCACAACAGAGTTACAGTTCTCAAGGGTTCTGTGTACCTTTTTCTGTTTCTCTTCAGTCTTGTGGATGTAGATCAAATTTTTTGTTTAAGTCTGGTTTTTTTCTTAGAAACATATAAAATTCCTCTGTTTCATTGAATGACCATCTTCTTCCATGGAAAAAGATGCTAAACTTAGCTGGGTAGTTCATTCTTGGTTGCAGTCCTTGATCTTTTGCCTTACGGAATATCAGGTTCCAGGCCCTTCTATCTTTTAATGTGGAGGCAGCCAGATCTTGGGTGACCCTTATTGTGGCACCTTGGTATTTAAATTGTTTTTTTCTAGCTGCTTGCAGGATTTTCTCCTTTGTGTGGTAATTCTGCAGCTTAGCCACTATATTCCGTGGTGTTCTTTTTTTAGGGTCTATTTCAGAAGGAGTTCGATGAATTCTTTCCACATCTACTTTCCCTTCTGTTTCTATTATCTCTGGACAGTTCTCCTTGATAATTTCCTGTAAAATAGAATTTAGGCTCTTTTTTTGGTCATAGTTTTCTGGAAGTCCAATAATCCGCAGATTATCTCTCCTAGATCTATTTTCCAGGTCTATAGATTTTCCCAGTAAGTATTTGACGTTGTTCTCCAGCTTCTCATTTTTTTTGTTTTGTTTGACTGATTCTTGGGTTCTCTGTGAATCATTCATTTCTATTTGTTCCATCCTGACTTTTAAGGAGTTATTTTCTTCTTTCACAGTTTTTAGTTCTTTTTGTAAATGCCCAATTTCGTTTTTAAATGAATTATTTTGCTCTATTGAATTTTTTTCCATTTCCCTAATTTTTTTTTTTTGAGAATTATTTTCTTTTTCCAATTCAGAAATTCTATTTTCTTGAGACTTTTTTATCTTTTCCAATTCAGAAATCCTACTTTCCTGTGTTTTTTTAACCTTTTCTAATTCATAAATTTTGTTTCCCTGCATCTCCTGTGAATTCTTTATTTTTTCCAACTCCAATTTCAGGACGTTGTTATTCTCTATCATAGCTTCCCTTTCCTTTCCCCATTTTTCTTCAATCTCCCTCAATTTTTAAAGAGTCTCTTCTAGGAGAGAGTTATGTGATGGGGGGCAGGAATCGTTCCCCTTTAGGTTGTTATCTGCTGTCTCTCTGCTGTTAACTTCCTCGGGGTTGGATACCCGCTCTTTCTCTGTATAGAAGGAATCTATGGTTTTTCTAGCTTTTTTGCTCATACTTAAAAAATCTTTTGGGGTCTGTCCCTGGGGTAGGAAATTATTTATTTACTTCTTTACCAGCTTCCTCCCAGACCGGATGGATGCAGCGGCTCCTGCGCCTGAGCTAAGATAGAGCTCTGGGAGAGAGTTCCCCACCCCCTCCCTGGAAGTGCCTCAGAGGTGATTAGCACTACTGTGCTTCGAGGGCGTAGAATAGTAAAGACAGCACAAAGCCCAGCCTATGTGTCCGGGTGGGGCGTGGATGTCTGCAGCAGGTGACGTGAAAAGCCCCTGTGCTCAAACTGGAAGTGTCTGCCAGAAACCGCGGTCCCTAGTTCAAAGGTTCCGCTTCTCTGGGACTTCTTGGAGCTGAGTTCCACTCCCTCCAGCTAAGCCTAGCTTTTTTTTCAAAGCTCATCTCAAGTTCCATCTCCCAAGCAAAAAAAGCTTATCCTGTTCCTTCAGATCTCTAGTATCTCCCTTCTCCAAGAGCTAATTTGATATAACATCTTTAAAGATCTAGCTTGTTAAATTCTATAATCACTTGAGGCTGAGGGAAGCTTTGTGGAGTGTGATTTCTTTAACATATACTTTAGGAGAGGGGGAGAAAGAGATTTCTTGTCTCTGTTTCTCTGTCTCTTTCTGTCTGTCTCTGAATGTTTCTCTCTTCTCTCTTTTTCTCTTCTCTCTCTCTCTTTCTTTCTCTGTTTCTCCTCTCTTTCTCCTTCCCCCCTCTCTTCTATCTCCTCTTTCTCTCTCTGTTTGGCTTCTCTCTCCTCTCTCTTCTTCTTTGTTTCTCCCCTCTCTCTCTCTCTCTCTCTCTCTCTCTCTCTCTCTCTCTCTCTCTCTCTCTCTCTCTTTCTCTCTTCTCTCTCTCTTCTCTCCCTGTCTACCCTTTGTCTCATTCTCTCTGTCACTCTCTGTTTCTTTCCTCTGTCTCTCTGTCTATCCTCTCTCTCCTCTCTCTTTCTCTGTCTTTCTGTTTTTGTCTGTCTCTTTCTCTCTGTCTCTCCCCAACTCTCTCTTTTCTTCCCTTCCTTTTCCTCCCCCTCCTCCTCTTCCTTTTCTCTGTCTCCCCCACTGACCATGGTGGCAGTACCATATAAGAGACATGACCCCTATCAGGAGTCAGATACACAATCTCTTCAGACAGACACAGAATGGTAGCATTTAGTCAGCTTTAAGGAATGGGGCTGCTGGCAGCAAAAAAGAAAGATCATTATGAACTAAAGAAAAAAAATAGAATTGGAAAATCCAGAATCAAGATTTGGGAGCCCAGTTGAATGACCTGTTTAGCATACATGATGTGCTTTGAGAGGAGCAGTATAAAGACTCCAGGAGGAAATCAAAGAAAGGCTTGAAGTAACTGAAAGCAGAAGTTACCTTGAAAATTGTGATCCTTATATATCTGCCTTATTGCCATAACCATTGAAATTTATACCCACTCTTCCCTTTAGTGATCCTGACTCTGGCTGATTTCTGGGACGACAGAGTTCCAGCATTTTGGCGCCCAACGTGGGGCTGACCTCCTGCTATCCTTCTCCCTGATCTGACATCTCGGTACCCTGCTTCTCTGGCCGCTGCTCAAGCGCTGCAGTCTCAGCCCTTCTGTTCCTCCAAAATAACTTGCGGGGGCTCCAGCTCCGCCTCCTCTCCCAACTCCAAAGATGACCCCGCCCCCTTCTCCCTTGGAGCTCAAAAGTGTCAGATAGGGGGTTAGCGGAGGAGGAAAGATCTAACCTTGTGCAGCACAGCAGCCTGAGCCCTCCTTGGGGCCCGAACCCGTGCCAGGGAAAGGGAGCGAGCCCCACGTTGGGCGCCAAAATGCTGGAACTCTGTCTTCCCAGAAATCAGCCAGAGTCAGGATCACTAAACATCTTTATTCTTGATTTTTTACAGTCAAGGTCAGAGGGTTAGGTCTAGCAATCTCACACACACCTTCCTCCCTCAAACGCCAGGAGAGACTGACTCAGCATCAGCGTCTCAATTTCCTCTTCCTCTTCCTACTCCTCCCACACACGTCACTTCTCCCTCTTTGTCCCACCAATCAAGTCAGCACAGAACAGCTGGGGAGGGTCAACCTTCAAGCAAGTTAATAGGGAACTGTCCAATTGGCAATTAGTCTCATGTGCATCATTATCCAAGTGCATTGCTCAGTTCTAACCCTTTACACTTCCCACTATAAGAGAGTGTGTGTGCCCCAGATTTAGGGAAGGATGTTTTAAGCTAATTGTATTTACTATTCTACACGGGCAAACTTACTAATGGGAGCTTTTGAGTCAATCAAGTGATTGTAATGCTGGAGAAACTGAGGCAAGATAGAGATCAGAGGTTTTTAATATTTTATTAGCAGGAGAGTTTGGACTGGCTAAGCCATCATAGTCAGCTGGTAGATGGGCCTCTTGTCTCAGAGCATCCAGCAATGAGTGAGGGATTCCAGAGACTCTTATAGGGCTCCAACGATCAGGGAAACAAAAGCAAGGGAGATAGAGAACTGGAAGTTCCAGGAAAGGACGGTAAATTCAGTTCTGACAAGTTGAGGGTAAGGAAGGATCATAAATTCTGATAAATTGGGAAGAAGCTAGAATGTCTGGACTAGGAGATGAGGGGGGGAAGGTGCCATCTATATGAGATAAGCCATCTGGAGTTTTATGACTCTTTGGAATGCTAGTAGTGGTCAGGGCTTCCAGTCTTAATTATCTCATGGCCAAGAAGGGGGGTTGCTACCAGGGAAACTAAGGCAGAACAATTCAGGGAAACTGAGGCATAAAACAAGAATTTGTTAAGCACTTGCTGTGTGCTAGGAATTGTTGTTATTGTACTTTGTCCTTAGTTCTCAAAGAAGCCATGACATCAGGCATGACATCATGATACTATGACATGCACGTAAATTGGACTTAAGTGAGGGAGGGCTGTACAAAGTCACCAGTCTTACTTTCTTCTCCAGAACTGTCTGGGTCCAGTGGCAATCACTGGACATGGCCCTGGGTGCAGTGGGAAACCTCAGTCATTTTAAGCTAAGGTCTTTAACAAGCTAAGACCAAGTCTCAGTTTGACTGAGGCAACACCCAATTATAGAATAAGACTAGAAAAGAAACGAGGCAGAAAATGACCTCTTTTACCTATTAAAAAAAATCCACCTGGGAGGGGAAATTCCTCTGGGGTTTCTGGCTGAATTAAAATAATTACTGTTTACATTTACTTTGAGCCAATCAAAGTCCAAACAATGACCAAGTGGAGTTTGGCTTAGGATCTATTGTTTTTATTTATTTGTTTTACATTTTTTTAGTATTTTATTTTTCTCCTTAGGTATTTTTTTTTTAACATTTGTTTTTAAAACTCTGAGTTCCAGATTCTTTCCTTCTCTTCTCCTCCCCACTGAGAAGGTAAACATATAGATTATAATTGTGTAATTATGCAAAATATTTCCATAATAATAGTTGTGAAAAAATCCATCATAGACCAAAAAAAAAAAACCCTCAAGAAAAATAAAGTTTAATAAAAGTATGTATAAATTTGTATTCACATGCCAACAGTTCTTTCTCTGGATGAATAGCATATTTCACAAGTGCTTTTGAGTTGTATTGGGTCAATGTATTACTGAGATAGCTAAGTTAATTACAGTTGATCACACAATTATTGTACATAATACCTCTTACTTTGTATCAACTTATGTAAGTCTTTCCAGGTTTTTCTGAAAGCATCCTGCTCATCATTTCTTATAGCACAATGGTGTTCTATCATTCCCACATATCCCAATTTTTTCATCCTTTACCCAAATGATGGGCATCTCCATTTCCAATTCCCTGCTATAAATATTTTTGTGTATATAGGTCCTTTTCCTCTTTGCTTTTATATCTCTTTTGGGATAAGTCCTAGGTCAAAGGGCACACATGGCTTTATAGCCATTTGAGCATAGTTCCAGGAACCTATTGTTGGTCAGTCAATGAAACTGGCACTGTGTTAACCTCTGGGAATAGCTCAAAGACCTTACATTCTAATGAGGGAAGTCAATTCATAAAAGATCAATGGAAAGGGGCAAAGGGAAAAGAAATTAAGGGAATGGGGCCTAGTAGAGAAAGTCTGGAGAGCCTAAAGAGAAATGAAGTCATGGCTGTCTTGAGTTTTTTTCCTTTAAATGAAGGTTCTGGGAGGAAGTAGACAATCTGAGGAAGAGACTGCAGGGCAGAAGATACTTATACGGGGTGAAATAATATCTGGGGTAAAGAGAAGAATGATACCATATATGTCAACTAGTTTGCCTTTAGGCTGCATGCTACCTGAAATACTTCTACCCCACCAAATTAAAATGCAATTGAGAAATATTTGACAACATGATAAAATAAAATAGAACACAGATAATGCTAATAATGTGATTTTTCTAAGTCTATATGTGGCGCAGGGATCTTTATGTAGTGTTTACGGGACATTACTATTTCAATTTCATTCTACTGAACTATACTTATAAAAGTGCACTTTCACAGGGGGTATAACCTGAGATATTGGGGATATTTTTTGTCCTGAATTGTCATGCCCTGAATAAAATTATTATAGCCATCTCTCCTTCTTCAGAACTAGGAGAATTGAATCAGGAAAACCTTGAAGCTTTGGTCACTTTACATACCATTATATCATGAAAACTCCAGGTTCAATCCTGCTGGGATAATACCCCTCCTTTTGAGTATTGCCCCTCGCCTGGCTGTCTCCTGCCCTGGACCTTCTTATCTTGACCTTTATCCTGTCAGGATTAAGTTATGATCCTTTCCTGGAATTATGGTTTGTCCACTCACCTAGAGTCTGCTCCCCCCTTATCTGTCTATCTCCCTTATAAGGATGTATACGCAGGTTATGTATTCTGTTTGCAAACACTAGTTAGCTATATAAGTTCCTGGTCTCAGCTCCCTGGGGTTGAATGATTTTGAACTTGAGTTCTGTTGGGTTAGCTAGTCTAAACTCTCCATATTAAAAGATTATAAACTAATCTCTGTCTTGCACAGTTTCTCTGGCATTACAATATAATCTATAAACCCTTGAGGATATAATACAGCATGGAATTATAAATTTTATTTTAATATATTTTAATTTATTTTTTAATTAATTAATTTTAATTTAATATATTTTAATGTATACTTTTTTCAGCATATATTATTTTCCCTCAATAGAATGTAAAGTCCTTAAAGGCAAAGAGTTTTGGTTTTGTCTTTGAATCCTAGCACTTACCACAGGACAGCCCAACCCATGTGCTTAATAAATAAATTAATAAATAATTTAGTTTTGGAAACAAAACTAAATGTAGCTAAAATTAGAAGGGAAACAATTATAAGGAAAAATTTTTTTACAGTGTTTCTCTATTAAATGTCTTGCCTCTACCATATATAAAAACTGATTTAAGTGTTCTAAGAATAAGGGCCATTTCCTAATTGAAAAATGGTCAAAGGATATAAAATGCAGTTTTCTAAGAAACAGAGAAATTAAAATTAAAACAACTTTCACCTCACAGATGTTGGAGATGTTATGGAAAAATCGTTATATTAATGCATTTTTGGTGGAGCTGTGGAACATAGCTTGGATATAGCTTGGAGCTATGTCCCCAAAGTCATTAAACTATATGTATTCTTTGACTCAGCCATACCACTACTAAGCCTATACTTCAAAGAGATAAGAAGATAAAGAGAATCCTTATGTACAAAAATATTTGTAACAACAATTTTTGTAGCGTCAAAAAATAACCTGGAAATTAAAGAAGAGTTATCAATTACAAAATGACTAAATTATGGTGTATGAATGTAATAGAGTATTGTGCTACAAGAAATGATGAAAGGGAAGGATTCAGATAAGCCAAGGAATACTAAGACAAACAGAAGCAAAATGAAATAAACAGATCCAATAGACACTTTATAAAATAACAGCAACAGTATAATGATAAATAATTTTCAAGGGTTAAAGAAATGATCAACAAAATCACCAACCATGATTCCAAAAAACCCATGATGAAGCATGCAACCTATCTCCTTTCCCTGGTTTTCTTTAAGTCCCAGTTAAAATTCCACCTTCTAAAGGAAGCCTTTCCAGATCCCTCTAAATTCTAGTGCTTTTCCTCTGTTGATTACTTCCAAAGCATCCTATATATAGCTTATTTGTACAATTATTTGTAGATTTTCTCCCCATTACATTATCAGATTCTTAAAGGGTAGGAACTATCTTTGATTTTTTGTTGTTGTTGTTGTTGTTTGTTTTTGATTTGGTATTCTCAGAATTTACCCCAGTGACTGGCACATAGCAGGCACTTAGTAAATGTTTATTGAATGACTTACTGACAAAGAGGTGATAGACATAGGGTACAGATTGAGATATTAATTTTTTGGAATGGCCAAAATGTTTAGTTTGACTATACATATTGGTTATGAGGATTTTTGTTTTTGTTTTTTGTTTTTTTTTCCTGTAGAGTGAGGATGGAAAAATAAGAAAAAGTAAATAGATATTTGTTAAATGAAAATTTGTTTAAATAAACAATTTCAAAAAAGATTGTAAAAAAAATGGAAGCTTCTTGAGGGCAGGAACTGTTTTTGCCTTTCTTTTGTAACCACCATTCTTATCACATCATCTGAACCATAGGAAATGCTTAATAAATGCTTGGCTGATTTATTAAGTAAGTAAATAAATAAATAAGTGCTTATGGAATTGAATTGAATTGTATGAGCCTTTTCCAAAAGTCAATAAATACCAGAAGCTTGATCTGAAAGGGATATCAACAATGATCTTTTGAACACTCTAGGTGTGAAAAGATAATAGCTAGATTGGACCAGGGAAGTCAGAAAATACTTGAACTATCTCTGGCAAGCATTTTCTAAATAAATCTTCCAGAAATGAAACTGTCACATTCTATCAAATGACTCAAAATCCTTTTTTTCCCTTTGAAAGCATTTGTTTTTCATTAACTAGTGTTTCCACAATGGAGAATTATTCTCTTAACTGTTGTACCTAAAACATTTTCTTTAAAGGGCCTCAGGATTAATGTTTTATAAACATTCCACTAACTTTTTCTTGCCTACAAATTTGTTGTGAAAATATGCTTGCATACTGTGTTGAAAACTGTTTTAAAAACATTCTCTCATTTCAATAATGTCACTGTTGCCAGCATAGTAGCCACCTGGGTAGACATATCCAAATTGATTCCTTTGGGATTTATTTAAGGGGGGAGTTTAGTGTAAATGAAACAATGTTTGTTTTTTTTCCCCCAGCAAGTCTAAGAAAGGATTGTAAGGGAGATATCTTTTCAGTAGTGGCAAAGTGTTTACAATTATCTTTGAATACTAAAAATGGAATAATAAATATAAAACTCAAGAGTTTTCATATATTCAATACTTATGGCCATGACAATGCTATAATTGAACTTTTGTTTTCATATATTTTTCAAGAAAGCTAGAATTTGGATAATTTGGGTATTTAATGTAATCTGATTGGGAAGAATTTCCCCCCCCAAAAAATTTATTGTACCCCTTTCTTAACACCACTGAATAATTTTTTAAAAAGAAAAACAAAACCCTCACAACAAACTTGCTTAGTGTAACAAAACAAATTCGCACATTAGCCATGTCTAAACATGAATGTCTAAGACTGGATTTTAAGTCCATGCTTTTTCTGGCAAGAGGTGGGTGGGGTGATTCACCTTCATTCCTTTGGACTAATGGTTTGTGATTTCATTAATCAGAGTTCTAAAGTCTTTCAAAGCTATTTTCCCCTATAAAGTTTTTTTTTCTGTAAATTGTTCTGCTTTTACTCATTTTAGTTTGCAATAGATCATAGAAGCTTTCCCACTTTTCTCTGAAGCTGGTTATTTTGCCATTTCTTATGGCACAATAATATTTAAATTTTTTATTATTTATTTTCAACATTTTTTAAAAATTGAGTTTCAAATTCTCTTCTTCCATTCAATTCCTTCCCTACTGATTGAAAGAAGGAGAAGGGGAGGAGGAAGAGGAAAAGGAAGAGAAGGAAGAAGAGGAGGAGGCAGAGGTAATAGTGGTGGTAGTGATAGAAATGGTGAAAAAAAGCATGCTTCAGTCTGCACTCAGAATTCATCACTTCTCTCTTTGGATGTGAATAGCATTTCTCAACATGAGTTCTTTGGAATGATCTTAATCAGAGTAGCTAAATCTTTATAGCTGATCATTGCTATAATATTGCTTTTACTTTGAATAATATTTTCTTGCTTCTGCTCACTTCACTTTGCACTAGTTCATATAAGTCTTTCCAAGTTTTTCTGAAACCATCCTCCTTATCATTTCTTCTAGCACTATAGTATTTCATTATAATTATATACCACAAATTTGTCCAGTCATTCCCCAATTGATGGGCATCCATTCAATTTCTAATTCTTTGCTACCAATGGATACTATAAATATTTTTGTACAAATAGATCCTTTTTCCTTTTCTTTGGTCTCTTTGGATACATACTTAATGGGGGTATTGCTAAGTACAAGGATATGCACAGACTTATAGCTCTTTGGGTGTAGTCACAAATTGTTTTCTAGAATGGTTGGATCAGTTTACATCTCCACCAACAGTATGACACAATCATATTCCATTATATTCATATACCTCAAATTGTTTAACCATTCTCCCAAAAGATGGGCATGCCCTTATTTCCAGATTTTTGTTACTAAGAAAAGAACTTTTTATAACATAGTTATAACATGTTATAACATGATAAAACATGTTATAACATACTCCTTTTCATCTTCGATTTGGTTCAAAGGGTTTGGGCAATTTTATACATTTTTAAGTGGGCATAGTTTGAAATTGCTTTTCCGAATGTGTAGATCAATTCAACCAATAATGTACCAGCCTATTTTATTGCAGCCTCCAATGTTGGTCATTTTTCTCCCTTGCAATCTTTGTCAATTTGATGGCTATGAGACAATAATCTCATGGTTTTAAAATTTAGATTTTTCTAGTTTGAATAATTTGGTGCATTTTTCATATGATTATTAACAGGGGGACAATTTTTAATGTTCTGTCTTTAGGAAAACATTATTTCTCCTCCATTATATTCATGTTCTAATGGGTAGGGCTTATAACTTTGTTTTCCTTGCCCCTGTTACATTGTCCTGAACATAGTAGGAATGTGATAAGTAATGATGAATTGATTTACTAGAAAAATATGTGGTACAGATCAATTATCTTAATATTATGCTACCTGTGGTCTAAAGTTGAGTTGGTCTCAGGTTGGCCTCCTTTTTTCCCCTATCAGACTTTTAGAAAAAGTGGTCTGTGCTCACAATCTAACTCCTCTATATCTTAATCTGTCACTGACTCCATATATCCGATCTGTTAAATCTTTTTTTAAAACTTCATAACATCTCTTTTAAATATACGTGTGCATATATATGTAAACATGCACATCATACATATATATTTGTGTGTGTGTGTGTGTGTGTCTTCCCTTCTCTACACTCATATTGTTGCCATCCTAGTACAGGCTCTTATCACCATTAACCTTCTGATGGGTCTCCTTGTCTTTAATAATTTCCTATAAACCAAAATAATTTTCCTAAAGCACAACTTTTACTGTATGGCTCTCTTCCCCCACCAAATAAAGTCCAATGACTATTACCTCCAGCATGAAATGGAAAATTTTCTAAAATTTAAAATCCTTCACAGTCTTATTTCTTCCCACTTTTCCAAATTTTATATTCTATTCCTTTCTGCTCATCCTGTGAGTATTCCAGCTACACTAGCCTACCTCCTATTGCTCACATGTTCCACCTCGCAGATTGCTGAATTTGTACCAGCTATTTATTCCCCCATTCCTAGAATTGCCTGCTTTCTCCATTCTGATTCCTAAACTATTTGGCTTCCTTTAAGACTTAGCTCACATTTTATCTTCTATAGAAATCTTTTCCTGATCCTCCTCTCTCATTCTTTCTCTCCAAAATTGCCTTTCATATATTGCATATATTTTAAAAGTACATAGTTATTTTCATGCTATCTCCTACATAAAAATATGACCATCTTGAGATTAGGAACAGTAGTTTTTATTTTATTTTATTTTATTTATTTTTTTGAACCTTTCTTTGCATCCCCAGGACTTAGCACAGTGCCTGAAATATAGGAATAGTTGCTGACTTACACCTCAACTTTCTCTAACTTAGTCACAATATCTCTATGAAAAAATTATTTTCCCCAAGGTTACCAGTGATCTTTTTATAAATAAATCTGAGAGCCCATATGATACTGTAGAAAAATTATCTCAGAGTGAAGACTACATGGAATTATCTTCTGTCACATACTAGCTATGTAGCCTTGGGCAAAACACCACTTCTCTGTACCAGGCTTCTCCTACATTTAAGTTGCAGAATAGTTGCTAATCTGAATTGGTAAAGGACTTTTCTTACTAGGAAAAATTTACACTGATGAAAAAACATAGGTATCAAAAAGAAATAAATCCATATGTTTTTTATTCAGTCTTCAACTACTTCTACCAATGATTCTGATAAAAATATAAATGATATGCTTATGAAATCTGAAGCTGACCCAAAGCTGAAGGAAATAGCAAATAAACTGGATGACTGTAAGAATATGAAAATTTTTTTGACAAATTAGAACACTGTTGAGTCTGTCAGGATCCCAATGGTTTATCCCTCTTTTTTTTACTCTTTTCTTTTTGCTATTAGTAGATACCCTGTTTTCCAAAGCTAAGTCCCAGCAAGCAAGCTGTACCCTGAGCTCTGCATTACAATTTTTTGTGCTTACCTTCTGGATGATCATAGACAATGCAAAATTCCAGAATTACTTCACACCGGCACCAAGTGGTCTCTGAACTTGGATACGTATCTGTAGTTCCTATGTTCCAGCTATGAATCAAATTTGTCTCATTATCGCCTATACCCTTTTTTAATTACAGGTTTTTAATTTTCAAAACATATACATGGATAATTTTCAGCATTAATCTTTTCAAAACCTTGTGTTCCAGATTTTTTCCACTCCCTTCCCCCCACCCCTCCCCTAAATGTAAAGTAATCCAATATATGTTAAACATGTGCAATTCTTCTATACATATTTTCACAACTATTGTGCTGAATATGAAAAATCGGATCAAAAAGAAAACAAAATGCAAGTGAACAATAACAAAAAGAGTGCAAATAGTATGTTGTGATTCACACTCAATTCCCACAGTCCTCTCTCTGGATGCAGATGGCTCTCTTTATCACAAGACCATTGGAACTGGCCTGAAACATCTCATTGTCAAAAACAGCCATGTCTATCAGAACTGATCATCATTTAATCTTGTTGCTGCCATGTAGAATGATCTCCTGGTTTTGCTCACTTCATCCAGCTTCAGTTCATGTAAGTATCTCCAGGCCTCTCTGAAATCATCCTGCTGATCATTTCTTATAGAATAATAATATGCCATAACATTCATATGCCATAATTTATTTAGCCACTCTCCAACTGATGGGCATCCACTCAGTTCTTGCCACTATAAAAAGGGCTGCCACAAACATTTTTGTACATCTGGATCCCTTTCCCTCCTTTATGGTCTCTTTGGGATATAAGTCCAGTAGAGACACTGCTGGATCAAAGAGTACTCCCAGTTTAATAGCCTTTTGGGCATAGTTCCAAATTGCTCTCCAGAATGGTTGAGTCAGTTCACAACTCCACTAACAAAGACTAATACTCCTTATTGTCAGAAGTTACATTTCACTGAGCAGCTACTAGTTCGAGGTTTGCTCATATACATCTATGTATATGTATGTACTAGTAAATGTATTGAAGTCTCCAACTAGCAGGGCTCTGGCACATATATCCAGTTTTTCTCTTCCAGTGGAATATAAAAAGCTTTTGCATATGATCACTGTTATTTCTTTGGTTTTATTTTGTTTTATATAACTATATTTTTTAGACTTTTTAACTGTGGTTTTGATAGCCTGTGTGAACTCTCTAGTTTTTCAATTTTAACTTTTTTATTTTAGAGCTAACAGAAGTTGCAGAGCTGCTGTGACTCTTTGGTCATTTGGAGAGGGTTGACAAATCAAATGAGTTGAAATTAAATATGGATAAATATAAAGTCTTACAATGTTGAAACTATCTCAAAAGTAAAAGGAGTGAATGGAGGGAAGAGAGAAAGGGCTAAATAGTAATTTGTTTGAAAAAATCGGGGGGTTTTGGTGGGCTTTCAGGGAAATGAGTCATTAATATAATAGAGTGTGATAGAGAAGATAATACAAGATGATGCTTTGGGGGTACATGTGTAATTAAGAAAATTGAGAAATCTAGTACTATGAAAACTAAGGGAAACAGGGTCAAATATTTCAGAGAAGACAAGATGGATGTATAACACTTTGTACTTATTTAACTAGTATTTAATTATCTCTGAATAGTTTGTATTTCTCTATTATAAAGTTTCTTAACCTAGGATCAATGGACTCATATTTGTGAAAAGATTTCTGAAGGTCCATGATATTGGATAAGGAAAGAAAAATATATCTTCAATCTCTAGCTGAAATTTAGCATTTCCTCCAATTATTGAACAACATTATTCTAAGAAGGGCTCTATAAGCGTCACTAGATTGCCAGAAAGATACATGACACAAATAAGGTTCTGGTATAGAATGTGAGCTTCTTGAAGAACCACCTCCTCTTGGTATTTGTATTCCTAGAGGCTTGCAGGGATTTGCAGAAGGCATAAAGTTCTTCCCATTTTTTGACTCCCATTTGCCTTCTCTATTTTACTTCATACAATTCCTTTTAATATATTTCAAATTCAAGTTAAACTGGGCTGCTCTCCTTCCCTGTCCTGATTCTGTCCTCACTTTTTAGATGTTTTAGCTTAGACTTATCCCTTATGCCTAGAACAGATTTCTCCATTATATCTGCTAAAGTTCCTCTCTTCCTTAGAGTTCTATCAAGTGCCTTCAGAACCTTGAAGCATCCCCTTCCCCCAGTAGAAAGTAGATTCTCCTTCCTCAAAGTGTTCATAACACTAATTTATCTTCTATATACTACATTGCCTGCTCTTTCAGAATTAGGCTTCTGTCTTGCATTTCCAAGACTTAGCACAATACCTTGAATATATTAAGGACTTAATATGTTTGCTGAATTGATCAGAAAGTTGATAGAACCAGCCATTTTGTAGATTTTAAAACTGGAGGAGACCTTATTATCTGCTCCAATAGCCTC
The DNA here is from genome assembly GCF_048593235.1 of Sminthopsis crassicaudata. Classification (NCBI taxonomy): domain Eukaryota; kingdom Metazoa; phylum Chordata; class Mammalia; order Dasyuromorphia; family Dasyuridae; genus Sminthopsis; species Sminthopsis crassicaudata. The sequence goes on along the minus strand of NC_133620.1, from coordinate 102,334,018 downwards.
ATTTTACAGACTCAGAAGGCAAAATAAATTGCCCAAGGTCACACAAATTGTGAAGCAGAATCTGATCCTTAGGCCTCTTTCTACTTATGCTTCAAAGAGTTATTTAAATACTTCCTAACTTATTAGTGACCCTTAACTTCCTTCAGTTAGGAAACCTCTTTTTGGCTTGTGAGAGGACTAACTAGTCAGTGATGTATGAAGGTGAAAGCAAGGTTCATTTAGTAGTTATCAAGCATCAGGGGCAATCCGGGGTGGTTTGTTTTATTTCTTTTTTTTTTTTTTTAATTTAGAATTTTTTTCTTATTTTCTTATTAAATTTTTAATTTATGGAACAAAACATCTATTTCCGTTAACAGTACACTAAAAAGATGATTGTACATGAAACGGCAAGTCTACTATGCACAACTTGATATTCCTTTTAAATATATTTATATATAAATATAAATATAGTCCATATATACTTTCTTAAAATGCCAGAGGATTTGCAGACTTTGACCTAAAAAATTGGTATCTGATGATCAGATGGCTGTGGTAACAGGGCTTTCTAAATAGTCTTCCATCTCTCCACTACTCACCTGTCAAGAGGAATTTTCTAACGTGGTCTCAACTCTCCTCACCTTTCACTGAGTTCCAGGGTTCCCTAGCCTCCTGTAGGAAACTCTATTTAGATTATAAGCCTGTAAACATCTGGCTAAGAAACAAACACGTTTAATTTCAAAGTGAGGAAACTGACCAGCGACAAGGAGAGCTGGGAGGAGCTGGGCCCGAGCCGGAGACGGCAGATTTTGTACAGACGGCTGTGCAGGGAGCTGTAACCCGGAAAATGAGGGGGACGGCCACCTAGAGAAACTGATCCCCCGCGAGGCTTTATGCTACGGGCGCGGGTGGAACGTCAGAGAGCTCCCGGGGCTGGTGAGAAAGGCCTGGGCTTCTGCCGTGGTGGGGCGAGCGCGGAGGATTGTTGTTACGCTCGCTGGGCTGCACTCCGAGAACTACTCTGACGCGTCCGTACCTCGCTTTATACGTAGCTCTTTGTACGTACGGAGACTGCTCGGTCGCCCCCATTAGACTACGAGCCCTTGGGATTAAGGATCTGTCTTTTGCCTCCTTTCCTGTCTCCCATGTTTACTATACAGACGGCATATCCTAGGTGCTCAATAAATGTTTACAAACTAACTCTTAATTCCAGTACCTTCTCTCTGTAAATTATCTAGCCTGCCTAGATGTTTTGTACGTACTGGTTTTAATGTTGTCTACCCCATGTAGTTATAAATGCTAAGGAGGCAGGGATTTTGTGACTTTAGCGCTGAATACAGTCTCTGGCACACATAGGCGTTTAATACATGCTCAGGGATGGATTACTCCCAGAAAAAGAGAGAACGCCGGGGAGGCAGGGCAAGGCCGGCTCCCTCCCTGGGGGGCTCGGAGTACTCGGAGCGGACGTCGAGGAGGGTGACCACAGCCGCTGCACCTCCCGCTTCCGACCCCCGGCTCCCGCGAGGTGTCTGGGCCTGGCACGCTCCCCTCCGCTGGCGGCCGCCCCTCCCCATCGATGCCCCACCCCGGAAGTGACGTTGACAGCTACAGAGGCCGGGAGGGGTTGGCCTTGGGGCTGCAACGGAGACGCGGCGGCCGGGGGCCGAAGCGAGAACGCTCCGAGCGCGCGCCCGTGTCTCCGCCCCCGCCCATCCGCCCGCTGGCCGGTCGGTGAGGGCGGCTAGCAGCCCGACTGCCCGGCTTTGCAGCCCAGGCTGTGTGTGCGTGTGCGTGCCCGCGGAGGGAGGACGTGGAAGGGGCGGGAGGAGCCACGGCGGGAGATGCGGGCGACCGCGGACGCCCGGCGGGCTCGGCTCGGCCGCCGCCGCCTCCGCGGCCGTAGCGCCCGTGGGCTGCCCGCGTGAAAAGAGGGCGGCGGGGGGCGCCCGCCGCGGCGGAGCCGCAGCTCGGCGGCCCCCGAGGGAGAGGAGGACCTGAGGGAGATCCCGCGCCCTCGGTGAGTGAGCCTCGCCCCCGCTCAGCGCGGCTCTCGTGGCCGCCGCCCACGCCGCGCGCAGGAAATGAGCGCCCCCTCCTCCCCGCGACTTGGGGGTGGGGCCGGCGGGGGCGGGAGCGAGGGGCGCGCGCCCCCCTGCCTGTCACCCTCCTGTCTCCCGTCACCCCCAGCCCGCTCGGGTCCGCGCGCACTCGCGAGCGAGCTCCGCATCCCTCTTCACCGCCCACGACTGCGGGATGTTCGGAGGTGCATCCTCGGGCTGGTCCCCGGGGGCCTGGCGCTTGGGCGGAGCGCGGGAGGAGGGGGCGCCGCCGGCCGCATCCCCAGCCCACTCCTAGTAAAGCATCCTTGTGCGGACGCGCGGCCCGGCCAAGCGAGCGGATTTAATTTTATTGGGTGGCAGGAAGTCGGAAAATGAAAGTACCCTCTCTGGCTGCCTAGGGAGGCTGGGGGTGGCGGCCCTTCTCCGGACTTTGATCTCCGCCGGGGCGCTCCGCCTCGCCCCCGGCCCGGGTTAGGCGGCCCGCGTAAAGTTTGAGGGCGTCGGGGAAGAAGTTCACCTATGGCTTGAAGCCTAGCTGTCCCGAGATCCCTGATGGCCCTTAGCAGGGAACTTTTCAGAAGCGAGATTTTCTCTCGGAGATCGTGCCCCTCTGGCTGCCGGGGATGCCAGAGAAGCAACATCCCCTCCCTGCCCTGGAGAAGCGCAGCCTCGCTGGGGGCGCGAGGACGTGGTGCAGGTTGTGTGGAGATGAGTGCGTCAGGGAGATCCAGGGAGGCGAGAGAGGTTTAAGAAGGATGAGGGTCTGATAGGTGGAGGAAGGACTCATGGCCGGGAGGCACCCCAGCTGGACCACAAACTGGGAGGAACGGGGCTAGTCGTCGGTCTTTGATTTTTGTTGTCGTTCGGGCTTTTCCTGATCCCATTTGGGATTTCTTGGCAAAGAAAATGATGCTATAAAATCTGTAGGGGGCTCTTTGCCTTAAAAAATTACATTTAAAAAATGGCACACATCAATTCACCTTGCACACTTTTAGTTTGCCTGGGCCACGCCCCTTTTATGGTTTGATCTTGTAAGCAGAATAATTTTACTTCTAGAAAAAGCGTGTGGTGTCCTGGTTCTGAAAGGCATCGGTCAAAACCTCCCATATTTACTAGCCATGTGACGGGGTAAGTCCCCAAATCTTGTTAATTCTCTCGTCTTTCTTTGTCACTCTGGAGCCATCGTCAGGCAGTGTGGGTTAGTGGAAATTGAGTGATGACCCGAGTCTGGAGTGGAGACCCGAGTGACTTAAGGCTAAATTAGATAAAAAGTGCCTGCTTGTTTTGGTAGTGGAGGTACCTCCTTACACTTAAGAAATGGCAAGTTCTTCAAAAAATCCTAGTCTAAGTCCTTATCTGACAGAATGGTGAGGTGAGGAAAGTGCATTACAAAACTTTAATGTACATAATTACTTCTTTAGTGTTATCTTTAATAAAATGTCTGGGGAATTTTGATTTTTTTTCTTAATCTTCCATTCCTTTCTTTAAATTTTGTTTCAAAGTACTTAAGTGGCAACCATTTACAATGTTAATAAAGTATGATTATCTTTTCTAAATGCTACTATTTGTAAGTTTTTGCTAATATTTCTATTACTATTCATATATACTCCTGGGATTAGGAGTTTAACTATTTTTTATGTTCATAATTCAGTATCAATTTTGATTCATTTAAAGAACAACTGATTTTAGCTATAATTGAAGTTTTTTTTTTAAACTTTTAAAAAACTTTTTTGAAAAATAGTCATGCTCTTACAGCAATTGAACTGTGTATTGTAAATATGTTGAGGGCAGGAAAGATCTTACTTAATTAAAAACTTCCTTTTCATTATAAGAGAGTATTCACATCACACTTTGTGGTAGAACTCAGCCTTCATCTCATAGTTAAGAAATCATGCTTTGATATGTATTTTTTCAATTCTCCCTTCCTGTGAGAGATGCAATTCACTGCAGATTTAGTTGCAGCTTATTCAATATCCCACTTGTGTTAATACCAGCTAATATGTTTTAGATCATTATCTATCTTCTTTTGTTTTTTGTGCTAAAGAAAATGTACCCTCTTTCAAGCTGTATTTGAAGAAATCTTGAAATGAAAATATACTTTTTTCTCCTTTTTTGCTTTTTTTAAATAAGAGCATTTTTGCTTTTTAAAATCTAAACTTTCTTAATATACACTCTAGAGGATCATGAGATAATAGTTACAGAACTGAAAGGAACTTTAGGTCATCTAGGAAACCAAGGCTAAGGAAGTTAAATGATTTGCCCAAGTTTAGAGTTAGGAAGATAAAGGGTGGGCTTTGAGGAAGGTCCACTGACTTCCAAACCCATAGGAATCTTTTTTTCATAGCACACTGCTGCTTGTGGGAGCTCTTCTTGAAATTGCCCTTCTCACTTAATACATTTTATAGATAAAATATTTATATATGTGCATATCGTATTTATATGTATATATGTGTGTGTGTATACTGTGATTCCTTATACAATCTAAATTCCTTGAGTGCAGAGAATGATTCATTTTTGTCTCTGTATCAGGGCCTGACACCTAGGTGATGCTTAATAAATACTCAATGATTAGGTAGAATGTGTTACAAAGACATGCTATCTTTTGAAAAGTATTTCTGAAATTTGTATTTATACCATAGCTTCAGGAGATAGTGTATCGGATACAAGGAATAAGTAGCCGACTAAATCTTGGCAAAGATTTCAATTAAAGAATAGCTAGTTGTCCTAATTGAATGGGATAGTATAATTTGAAGCACCACAACTGCTTCAATTAATTCATTTCATTATAGCAGTATTCCTCTTTTGTTGACTATGATTCTCAACATCTCCAAGTCCAAATATGTAATATATTTGAAGTTAATCACTACCCAGAGAAAATGTATTCAATAATAAGGCTTTTGCATTTAATATACTGACTGATAAACACAGTAATATTTTATTTGTAGTGTTAACTTCATTAATTGATGACTAACATAAAATTATGCTCATAGCTTAATTTCTCATCATCTTTAAAATAATAATGCACTCACATTTAGATAATGATTTAAAATTTACAAAACTGTTTCCTTTACTATCCATCTTATGCAGTAGTTAGTATAGATATTATTTATCCCCATTATATTGGTCCACAAACTGAGTCTTGGAGAAATTAAGTGATTTATTTATGGTTATATAGCTAGTTAACACTAGAGTTGAGATTCAAGACCCGGATATTGACTCAAAATCTGGTATTCTTTCTTTCATTTTATTGACATAATTTGTTTTTACAACGTCTTCATTTCTTCAGTCTTTTCTTGTTCCTATTCTGCAAGCCACTCCCTCTCTTTTTCCTCCCCTACTCATAGTATTCTTTTTGACACTCTTTGACCTGCCATCTTGAGGATATCTTTTATCTTGGAAACTGCTTTTTCTCATTCCAATATTTGTGTGCTGAGAATGTACAGAAGATTATGTTTTTATTTTCTGTAAATGTATGTCGGCCATTATAAACTTGAGGTGCAAAAGCTTTAGTTTCATGAAATATTCTTTCATTTAATGTATGCAAAACATTGAGGAGGTATAAAAATAAATAAGATGGAATCCTTACCTTCAAAGAGCTTATAATTTAGTAGAAATGGTTAGAAGTTCATAAAAACCAAAATAGAACAGACTATGATTTCATTAAAAAGGTAATAATAATAGTTGTTATTTATATAGTACTTTAAGATTTTCAAAGCACTTTACACATATTAATCTCATTTGATCTTCACAACAACCTTGTGAGGTAGGAACTATTATCCCTATTTTATAAATAAGGAAAACTAAGTCGGAAAGAAGTTAAGGGACTTGTCCAAGGTCCCACAACTAATATGTGTCTGAAGTAGGAATATTTAAGCCTTAGTTCTCTCACAAGATGAAGGATCCAAATAAATGATGTCTTAAGTTTCTTTCTAGCTCTTATGATCTTATAAAGAGGGTTTCATAAGAGTTCATGAAAGTGGAGAAGAACTGTCTTGATAGGAAATCAGGGAAGACTCCTTTAGAGGAGGACATTTGGATTTGAGCTTTCTAGTATGAGTAGAATTTCAGCACCTTCTGATGAACCTTAATGTAGAAAGTATTCCAGATAATAGGGAGAAATGAGCTTTGAGTGGTTCAGTTTGTCTGGAAAGGTAGGTTGGAGCCATGAAGAATACAGAGACTGAAGTTTTTTTTTCTTTCCCCTTCAATTGCCTGTAGCATTTTCTTTATGAAATGAATGAGTATGTGGAAATCAATAATAATAAATTAATATTTATTAGGGAGAATTTACAGCAAATTTAACAGATTTTGCCTGGCAAATGTTTGTTTAAATGGAAGTCCTGTGTATATCTGAAGATGTAGTATCCTGAATAATCATGGTTTATCATTAGAAGTATGGCCAAAAAGAATGTGAATCTGGGATATATGATATTCTAGTTCATAAAGAATATGCCTTTGCCTTTGGACTGTTCTAAATTCACAAAACTTTAGTAAGCCACATTAATTGACTCTAGTGTAAATATCAGAGTGTAGGCAATTTCTAGGCATAGTTATTTAGTGTTAAGGTAGCTCGTTGTAGTTCTTCACAAGTTAGTGTTAGTGTTGATGTTAATTATCCTGGAAAGCAATTTTGCCAAATGTATAAGATATTTGATTATCTAAAAAAAAACTTGGTACTTGTATTAGCTTTTTTGTTGACCTAGTCTGTAGTTTTAGAAACAGTTTTCCCTTTCTCTGTTCAACTGGGCTAAATAGGACCTCTGTAGAAACATCTTCAACAAACTTAATGAATGTTTTGATATCTTGTGGATTAATAGAAGAATGTTATTTTGAATTCTTCATAAAGTACAGCAAGATGTCCATCAATTGGGGAATGACTGAATAAATTATGGTATTTAAATGTAATTGATGACTGTTGTGCTATAAGAAATAAGATGGTTTCTGAGAAACCTGAGAAGAATTGTAGATCCTCTTGCAGAGAGAAGTAAGTTGAAAGAGGAGAATATTTTATATTCTTACAACAGCATTGTAAAAAAGAAGTCTTAAAAGACTTAAAAGAACTCTGATCAATGCATCAATCAGCCATAATTCCAAAGAGGAGAATGCTACTCGTATCTTGACAAGTGACAGACTATATAGAATGGGACATGTTTTTGGACATAGCCATTAATTAAAGGAATTTTTGTTTGATTATTATTTATTTGTTAATTTTTCCCCTTTATTCATGAAGGAGAATTTGGATGGAAGGAGACAAAAAGGCTTGATAATTCAAAAAGTAAAATTTAACTTGATGTTTTTTAAAGAAGAAAATAGAGTATATCATGATGTTATCCTTCTTTACTTGATATTTTCCTCTATTTGCAGCACCTTGCATGGTCCCCTGTATTCAGTGGCTAATCAATAAATATTTTTAGAATTTTATTTTAATTATAAGTCAGGGACCCTAACAAACTTAATGAATAGCTTGAAGCATTAAACTTCCTGTATTGTATTTCAGGTTAGTATTAAGTGGAAGCTGATTTTGCTTTTTTGTTTGTTTGTTTGTGTTTAATTTGTTGATATAAACTTGTTTAGGTTTCGCTTCTAGAAGATGAGGGTAAGGATATTTCATGTTAAGTTATTTGTACATTTTTCTAGTTATTAACTTCCTAGGAACATATATTGAGCCTAAGTTTCTCTATAAAGAACAGGATCTTTCTAGGAGACAGTTTTGAAGTTTTATGGTATGAATAACATGGGAGAATTTCCAAGTTGCTTTGCCATCTAAAGAAAGGAGTGGTTCATCATAGTGAGATCTTAAAACTTGAGTTTTTGAAGTTTTTTGTCTTTTAAAAGGTTCAGATGATCAAATGAAAGCCTTTTCATATTTAAATGTATGATTCTTGTGGAGTACTATAGAATAAGTATTGATTTTATGAAATCAAACTAAGGAATATGATATTTGAGTCATCAGTGTTGTTGATCCATAAATGACAGCTGTGACATTTGAGGAGGAAAGGAATTAAAGGGTAGTGTCATAGACAGTTATTTTCTTCAGGACAATCCAGTAAATTTAGTTAATGTTGAGGCTAGAATCTCTCAAAAGATTATGGCAAGTAAAATTTTAAGCTAGAATTTATAGCAAAAGCCTTTTTCAATTGGCAGCCTTATTCTAAATCTTTCATTTTGTAAAAATAACATAATTTTCTTTCCCTATTGCTTTCTGGAAAAGCAAGAAGCTTTTTCTAAATCATTGTATATATCATCTGTCTTTTTTTCCAGCTCACTGCTATGGACAGTGCTATTACACTGTGGCAGTTCCTCCTTCAGCTCCTTCAGGAGCCTCAGAACAAGCATATGATCTGCTGGACCTCGAGTGATGGGGAATTTAAGCTTTTGCAAGCAGAGGAGGTGGCTCGACTCTGGGGAATCCGCAAGAACAAACCTAGCATGAATTATGACAAACTAAGCCGAGCTCTCAGATACTACTATGTAAAGGTAAATTAAATCTAAATTCTTGATTGTTTAAATAGTCTCAATAAGGATTATTTCTTTAATATTTTATATTTCCCTAAAATAAGTTAATGTAAATAGAGCCTTTGTATTTTTAAATTTAGGATTAAGGGTTCATATGTATTTCTTCAGACACTTATCTTAGATTTTCCCTTTGCAGATACTATTACTGGTGATAATTCTGTTTAAAAGAACAAAGCAAATATAGGATTAGAACACAACAGATGTGGACTCTTATAGCTAGATATTTTTTGTATTTTTATAACTTGATTTTTTTTTTAGTGTTCAATGTTTGTTATGTGCATTTGACTTCTTTTTAGTTCTTTAATCCATAGCGAATGGAATCAGTACATTAATAAATAGCTATTAATGACATTATAGTTACTGTCCTTGTTATAATAACTTCTTATTTTATTTACACTTATTTAAAATATATTCTGATGAAACTAACATAAAATAAGTGGATCAAAAGAATAGTTCAGCAAATACTAAGTATCTACCTTGTATTAAGTAATGATCTTGATTTCATTAATCTCAAAATATGTGGTTTGTCCTTTAGCTCCTTCTATGTAATTTTTAAGTTTCTCAGGTAAGTAGGAACCTTATTAGTAGTTCAATGTTTTGGTTATGATGACTTGGTTTTTGCTTTCTCAGGATAAGTATATAAATCTATAAAATTATTTGAGATATTAGATCTACAATTTTTGACACATGATTTCTCAGGATAAGTATATAAATCTATAAAATTATTTGAGATATTAGATCTGCAATTTTTGACACATGATTTCTCAGGATAAGTATATAAATCTATAAAATTATTTGAGATATTAGATCTGCAATTTTTGACACATGATTTCTCAGGATAAGTATATAAATCTATAAAATTATTTGAGATATTAGATCTGCAATTTTTGACACATGATTTGTGTGGTTGTATTGCATTTTGAATTATTTTAACTAAAATACTAGGGAATCTTAGATGTCTAAAAAAGTTATTTTGACAACTTTTCCTAAGAGGAATAGCAATTAAATTAATGAGGGGGGTATAAGAATGTGCTTATTTCATTTCTCTACAGAATATCATTAAAAAAGTGAATGGTCAGAAGTTTGTGTACAAGTTTGTCTCTTACCCAGAGATTTTGAATATGGATCCAATGGCTGTGGGGAGGATTGAAGGAGACTGTGAAACTTCAGGCTTCAATGAAGTCATCACCAATTCAAAAGATTTGGAGAATGGAGGGAAAGAGAAGCCATCTCAGCCATGTGCCAAGACTTCTAGCCGCAATGACTATATACACTCTGGCCTCTACTCTTCATTTACTCTCAATTCTTTGAACTCTTCCAATGTAAAACTTTTCAAGTCTATAAAAATTGAGAATCCAGCTGAGAAACTGGCAGAAAAAAAATCTCCCCAGGAACCAACACCTTCGGTCATCAAATTTGTCACGACACCCTCCAAAAAGTCATCAGTTGCACCTGTCCCTTCTACCATTTCAGCTGGCCCAACTATTTCTACAGCTTCAGAAGAAACCCTCCAAGCCTTGGAGACTCTAGTTCCTCAAAAATTGTCTTCTCCAGAAACTCCACCTTCCATACCCTATATTATGACCACTTTTACCAGCACACCTCCTGTTTCTTCCATCTCTCCCTCTTTGCAGGATCCTTCCAGATCACCTTCACCACCCTTGAGTCCTAACGCAGACCTAGACATTGACACAGACATTGACTCAGTGGCTTCTCAGTCCGTGGGCCTCCCTCAGAACTTTTCATTGGAGCTCAAAGACCAGGAGTTAGCATTGCTAGAGAAAGAAAGCACAATTCATTCATCAAGGTCCAAGAAACCCAAAGGGCTAGAGCTGGCACCCACTTTGGTGATCACAGGCAGTGATCCAAGTCCCCTGGGAATATTGAGTCCCTCTCTCCCTACGGCTTCTCTCACTCCTGCACTTTTTTCACAGGTAGCTCTTCCCTTCTTTTAATGTCAGGATTGTTTGCTTTTACAGAACTTAAATAGAAAAAAATTTAGCCACAGTTTAAGCTCTCAGTCTGCTGCTACCTTCTGCTTTGCCTTATAGTACTGAAAAAGTTAAGTATGTCCCTTTAAGTTGTACTTAACCTTTAAATCAACACCATCTCCTTTCCTTTTACTTAGGCTACACAACTACTTGACAAAAGTTTTAAATGTCAAATATTGTTTCAAAGGCAGACAATCTTCTTGAATCCCTTCCCCAAGTAAATAAAGGTTTCTGTCTTTTGTCGTGTAAAATTGAATGTTGGCAAAGACCAAGAATGCCAATTGTATTTTTTAATAGTGAGGCTTTTTTATAGTTAAATTTCAGTGTTTAAAAACAATAGATACTAAGAATTTTAAAAAATTACCAGTATGATGTTGTGTAACAGGTTTACACAGTTAGATATTCATTAACTTGCTCATCCCACATAGTATTTTTATAGATGGATTACTCCTATGTTAGTTTAAGGTTTTCTCTTCACTAAGGAGAAAATATGCTTATATGAATGATTCTTACCTTCTGTTCTTTTTCACTAGGAAAAAAAAAGAACCAATGGATCAGAATCAGTTTTCTTACTTAGGGAAGCACTTGGAAAGAAAGAAAGAGGCTATTGTTGCCTTTATTTTTCTTGGGCTATTAAAGAACACTGATGGGGTTTTGCCTTTTGTGTATATTTTGGATTTAGAAAACAATTTTTGCTTTGGGTTATTGTCTATGTGATGCTGTCTGGGATATCAGTGATTTGATTTGGTAAATATTTCTGCCTTGTGTATTACAGACTCCTATCTTATTGACACCAAGTCCCTTGCTCTCCAGTATCCACTTTTGGAGCACTCTCAGTCCTGTTGCTCCTTTAAGTCCAGCCAGACTGCAAGGTGCTAACACCCTTTTCCAGGTAAATTATATATATATATATATGATATGTATATTATATGACATTTCATAATTTTCACGAGTTATATAATGGGGCAACTCTAAAATTGAGAACCAACACTATTCTATTGTTCACTCTGCAGTTTGTAATTAATAGATGTGTTTCTGAGTCCCAGAAGCTCTATGTTAATTTTATAAAGTAACAGAAAACCAGCATCTCTGATAAACATCCACCTCATAGCAAGATTCCTTTTGTTGTTTCATATTATGTGAATTTGAGTTGGAGCTACAATTGTTAAATGCTTAAATAATTGATGACCCTTCTCAAATCACTCCCACCAATGAAGGACCCAATTTTTTTTATGTGAATATAGCTGTGTCCTTTAACAGATTGATTATAGTAAGTATCCTTACTGCTGTTTTAAGCTTTAGATTGCACTAAGATTTGGGGACACCAGTATAACACTTTAAGGTTTACAAAGTGCTTTAGATAGCTTATCTTCTTTGGTCATGACATAAAAACTCTAGGCAAAACTTCTAATAATGACGTCCTTTTGGTATCTCAATAACTAACAACCCCCCTCCCCTCCCCTTGCCCCGGTATGGTTTCCATTAGTGGCATTTTATTTAATTCCACTCTATAGTGAAGCATGTTTTAAGGTAGTATCCATTAATGGTTGTTTTAATGGCATCTAAAAGGGAGACCAAAGAGAGACAGTAGTGTTAATACTGTTGGATTTGATTTATCAGCTTATTTCCAGCTTTGTAAGAGTAACTGTTATTTATTTTTTTTGAGGAAATAAACTTACATAGAGGGATACTGTCTGAATGTAGATTGTATTGTTTGTCTAAGCCTAGCTTATATAAAACTTGGTATAGTCTATAATAGAGTAAGTTGTTTTTTCCCCTTAATTATTCACATCTGTCTCCCTAGCTAACTTTTTCCCCCTTTGAAAGAGATAACATTTTTGGAGAATGGCCTAAAATTGGACCAGTATATTTGTTTTCTCAGTTTCCAATATAGGACAGTAAGTTAAAGAGTGGTAATATTTGAATTTTCTGTAGTCAGGGCATATGCTTTGATGACAAACAGTGACTGCCTTTGACAAAAAATTGGTCCTGTTAGCCAGTGCAGAAGCTGTTGTGCCTCAGGGAATTCATTAGATAGAAAATGAAAGTTGAAATTGAGTAATAAGATTATAATGTGTTTTATTTTCTTTCTCAGTTTCCTTCTGTCCTGAACAGTCATGGGTCATTTACTCTGTCTAGCCTGGATGGACCATCCACACCTGGCCCCTTTTCTCCAGATCTACAAAAAACATAGCACATGCACTTGTGGAAAGAGAGAAGGAACAAAGAAGAAATTGCTGTTCAGCATGATCATATTTAAAATGCTGATAACGGACTATTGTGATTTTTGCCATTCCCATTTAAAATGCCTTTTCAGTTTTCTTTAAATAGAACTCAAGTCGGGAATATGTATGGAAACGCCTTAATTGGAGTCTAGACTCCACCTGTCCCTTTTGCCTCTCCTTTTCTTTTTCCCCCCTATTCATTTTGGGTAAAAAGAAGGGTTTTTTTTTCTTCTACAGAATACAGAGATGGAATAGTGTGTTGATATGAGCAGATAAGAACAAAAATTATATTTTGGCTACTGGGACATGTTGGCAGGAAAAAGATTTATACTTGGAATTGGTGATTTCAAGAAACTGTCAGATGGATGAAACTGACCACACATTGAAAGACTTGGTGTCTTCTCTCACACCAAGAAGAAAACACTGTCAATTATAGCTGATAAATGGTAATGGACAAAGAAACATCCCTCCTTCCTACAGAATGAGGTTTTAACAGCACTGCTGGGGAGACAAACAGTTCTGCAGTGAATTGTAGTATATGTAAGCAACACAGAAAGAGGCATCTAGTTTACATTTCTTCAGGGTGAATCTCTCAGTTACTATAAGCCATGTGTGATCTTGTCTGAACCTGTCAACAGTATGGAATCCAATTTTTCTGCTTCATCCTAAGGGGTGGGAGGGGAGGGGTCTTTTTAAACCTGAAGTGACGGTTACTGACTTTTAAGACAGTGCTTGGAAGACTCTTTGAGAAGATGGAACTCTGTATCCAGCATAGAAACATTGACTTTGCTGCAGTCTGGTTAGTATATACACCCACTGAATACAGTACTGTGGAAGATGAATAGGTTTTTGTGAGGATGGTGCTGCATTATTGGAAACTTAGGACATATTTAGTTAAGATGCCTAATTGAGCAACCTGAAAGGACATTTGTGGCTTTTTCAGTCAAGAAGATACCCAAAGTACAGGACCCATTTCTGTTCGTAGTAACTCAGGTTCTGCTGTGCATTTTTTTCTTATTCCTTTTAAAATTTGAAATTGTGATATTTTTGAAGCTGTAAGAAAAAGGTGAAAAGTGAAATCCTCAAAATCACCCAGTGAGGTAAAGAAGTACTTATTTTGTAGGAATATTTTTATCTTAATAGGTGGGGAGTTTATTTGAGAATACTATGCCATGTTTCAGTTTGGGGTTGTTCAAATAATGAGAAATGCAGGCTTTCATCTCAGAGTCATTGAACTTGGTTTAATTTGTCAAACATTAGCCATGTGGTAGAAATCATTTCCTGTCCGTGTGAGGTGAATGTAGCTTCTCTGAATTCAAGAAACTGGACGGAGGCCAGCATCATAGTTGGGTACTGTGTTGATATTTTTGGCCTGGAAGTCTAGATTCAGATAACCTCCCCAGATTGAATTTCTCTTTCAGTGCTAGAGATATTATAAGATTGTGTCACACTGATTAAATGAGATGAGGCAGGACAATGCTTTCTGCTTGTGTTGGGGGATAAAGAAACGAAGGATTCCAGATGACAATAAGTCAACTCAGCACCTTCCAGCTGCACAAAATTCACTTTAAATTTGTTTTTATACTGTATAGAGATTCTTATGTATGAGATTTTAATTAGACAAAAGTAGCTGGCTACATAATTTTGGTATAGATTGTATTCATAGTAACTCATGTAACCAGAGGTCTCAAGATTTTGTAACATTACTTGCTCACCCAATTTTGGTATGGAATGGTGTCTTTCTGTCCTAAAAGTCTCTTTTTCTCTGCCTAGTGGATCAAATTGAATATTTATCTTGATTGACTGGGAGTGGAGGAAAAGGATTAAATTCAGGGAACTGCCTTCATATATTTTGAAGTTTTGGAAGTATGTTGCTGGTTCATATGAGGAACTCATCCATTCCTGAGATGTGCAATAGCAATGCTGAAAGGTTACTGTAGGTAGTGAAGAGGAGCAGTCATTTGGAATATTTAGTTTGCACGTCTTTTGAAAATTAAACCTTCCATAGCACTTTCTGAGCTAGTGTTATTAGTATGATTACTATTTTATACTTTGTAATAAGAAGATGCTGGGGTGTTCAAGTTACCTGGGAATTTTAAAATTGTTAAGCACTAAAGAAAAATTTATTTTCATGAATTAACAGAGGAATCAAGCCATTGGATAGTTTTCCAAGATCACATCTTTGGTCTCTATGCATTTCCTGTCTTTTAGGATAGGGACATCAGAGAACTAAATGGCACTATTAAAGGCAGCTTAATGGAAACCAGTTTTATCTGGTTTTCCTTAAATATATTTGTCCCTGAAACCTTAGAGAAGTATGTAGCCATACCTGGTTGATTGTGATCTGCTTTCTCTTCATGATTTAAGGGAAGATGGTGATTCTTTCATCATTGGAAGTCTTACTATTCTTTTAAAAAATGAGATGTTTCCAGCCGTAATTCATCTGAACAAGGTTGGCATGATCATCTTGTTCCTAACCTACCTCCTTTAAGCAAAGGCTCAGTATCAGAATCTTTAGAAAATCTAGAGATACTTATCAGAAAGTCAGCGTCCCATTTAGGATCAATAGTCATTGGGAAGACTGATACAGATAGGTATTCATTATATATGATTAATTATCCATCATATTACTGGGATGAATGCTGTTAGGCAACAGTAACCTAAGTGAAAGAAGGGAAGCTAGTTGAACTGGGTAGTAGGAGTTCTGCTGTCAGACTGACTTTATCTTTTTTTTTTTTTTTTTTTTGCCTTCTAACCCATATTACTTTGTAACAAATTTCTCATCATTTCTCAAAATATTTTTCCTGATTAAAGATATGATGCTGCCTTCTTTTCAAAATTAAATCATAGTTTGTTGCTACTACTTAAACCTTTATTCTTTAAAATGTTGTGTTACAATGATTTGAGGTTGGTAACATATATAATAAGATGAAAACTTCCACTAATTTATTTTACATAATCCTGGAATTACAAAGGATAGCTCATGATCATTTTGCCTATTCTCCATTCTCCGAATAAAACTG
The DNA here is from genome assembly GCF_048593235.1 of Sminthopsis crassicaudata. Taxonomy (NCBI): domain Eukaryota; kingdom Metazoa; phylum Chordata; class Mammalia; order Dasyuromorphia; family Dasyuridae; genus Sminthopsis; species Sminthopsis crassicaudata. Next base: position 102,318,227 of record NC_133620.1, on the reverse strand, counting down.
TATCCAAACCACATAAAAACATATATTCAACATATTTTTAAAGCTTTTCAGGGAAGGAGGTTTGGCAGGTTTCAGTATACTGTATAGTATTCCTTTGGCACCACCTAAGGATTAGGACCTTTGACTTCTGGTGCCATGTCCAGGGTTCTTTGTGGTTATTTGCTTCCTGGGATAATTTGATTCTGGGGGAGGTGGATACTGTAATATTTGCTTTGTAGGACTGTTGGTTTAGTACTTCCACATGATACCTAGTCAAACCTGGGAAGTTTTCCTTACATTCTAGAAGGAAAAGTAAATTTAGCAACCTCAGAAATACATGTAGGGAATATTGGAGAATTTACTTCAGTTTAACTGGAAAAGCCCTTTAAGGGCCTTGGTCTATATGTGTGTTGCTGTTTTAGAGAGCAAGAATTCAGAGCTCACTTATAGGCTCTACTTATTAGTTTTTCCATATATTTTCAGTAAGACTTAGAAAGAAAAAATAGAATCCTAGAATTTCAGAACTTTAACTCTACAGGATAGCATCACTTCATTTATGTGCCCATCCAGTTTTGAATGATGATGTATTACCCAACAATGTTGCTTCTTTCTGCTACTGAAGCACCGGTTTCCTGATTCTGTATTCTGATAATAAGCTGTTTGTGTAATCAATTTAATCACACTCATAGACATTTGTGCAGTATTGTCCTTTAATGTATTACTTCCAAGTTAAGCCTTGGAAAAATCGTGTATGCTTTTTATTATACAGGGGGATGGATTATTCTTGTATTAAATTTTTCCTTTTATGCAAACATCTCCATAACATTTGGAATTTTGTACATGAGTGTGCCATTAACTGCCATGAAACTTAATATTCTCTTTGGAAAGTTACCATATAAAAAGGTCCACATGAACTAGGTAAAATTTAAGTCAGCAATTTACAGTTTGTATCTGCATTTCCTCCCCCTCACCATTAACCATGTGACTATAATTTCCATTTTACTGCTATTTCTATAAATTATTATAAATTTTTATGTAATCATTTTACTACAAAATTCAGGACTACTTCAGATTATTTTGCTGTATACTTATTTTTATCCTTTATTGTAAGATTTTATTTGGCGATAAGAGAACATTTTGGGGGTTCTAAAGGGATGTTTTTAGGGATGGGTTTATGCTGTTTATCAATCACTTCCAGTCTGATTTGTTTCCATTTCTCTTTTTGCCCTTTGTTGAATGATAAATTAAGTTTTGCACTAGAGAATTGTGCTTTCTGAAGTGCCATTTTTATTACATATTCAGAACATTATATATATAATTAACAGGAGTGGCAGGACTTCATTCCTGTTAGTTGAAAAAAAAAAGCCCCAGATGAATATCAAGACCAGTAGAAAAGCACAAAGAGTGCAGATAGTCTTCTGTCTAGAAATTATAACTCAAAGGGTATAGAATAGTTTGATAGAGTTAATTTTTCTATCCATAATAGCTTAAATGAATTAGAGATTAACGTCAGTTTTGTTTTGTTTTTTCCTAGCCAATGAATTGGTTGGACCATAAGCATTTTTTTTTTTTAAAGCATCTTGAAACATATGCCTGCTTGGTTTTGTATCCAAAATAGGTTGCGTGGGTGGTTGTTTTTCAAATGTTGCTTGTACTTCCTAAAATAAAAGTACCCTATTCTGCCTCTTAGGTTATCAGAACCCCCCACTGAAGCTTTTGCACCTTGAAATCTAGAATTCTTGTGGGTGGCTAGTAATCAAAGAAAAGGGACAGTTTTGACTTGATTTTAGATATATTGGCTACTATTGCCTGTTGGTAAAAAAGAGTCTTGTTTTGCCTTGCAACCTGAGCACATCTGAGATTCTGATATAAAATAAACATTCCCCTTAGAGCTATCTTTTTTTTTCCCTCAGAGCTACTTTTTTAAAAAAATATTTTAAGAAAGAGATCAGAAATCTGCCAGAACATTGTTGTAGCTGGGGTGTTAACATTATACTTAACATTTGGAAAATGATTTGTGAGAGAGGGAATATTGACTTTAATTTAGACATTCTACAAAGACCAGAAAATTCAAACATCTGTTAAAATTTTTAAAGAAATTTTTAACTAGAATATTTACGGAAAAGTAATCAAACATGTTAAATGATAGTGACTCTGGTTTCTTACGGATGATACACATCTGATAGTTTTGTCAGAGTTTTGAAAATTTATTTTTTAATATTTAATTGAGACTGGAACATTTCCTTCAAATTATTCTGACATATTGGCTAAATATGTATATAAACATATATATATATATATAAAATCTATTTTTCAGAGGGATATATATTATTCATCCCTTAGGATGGGGTGGTTCCTAGGCTATATATTTTATACTAAAACTAAAGTTTTGCTGTACTTTGCAGTTATATCACTTTTTAAAGTTTAATGCCTTGCACATTTCAATTTCTTTTAAAAAATTTCAGTAAGTACAAAGTCATAAGCCTTAATATGGACTATTGCTTACCAAACTTAAAAAAAAAAAACAACTCAGTGCTATTATGACATGTAATTTTGAAAAAAATCATCTTATTCTCTGGTCTGTTATATTGGTATAAGATTGGGCAAACAGGATTTTTAAACGATAGTCTTCATTTACTTTTGCTTCTCTCTTGACTATATTCATCAGATTACTTACATCATAATTATAGGAGTTTATACTGAAATAACTATTCTTAAAATACAGAAATGTAAACATGGATTGAATGACTAGGAGTTGGCCATTGTTGTCCGATTTAACCCTTTGAACAATACATTGTCAGTGAAAGGAGAAATGCTGGAGTAGGAAAATACCTTGGAATGAGTGCTGTTCCCAGTCTTCTTTATCTTGACCAGTCAGGTAATAGGGTTCTGGGAGGGTTCTGTTAGAAGAGATTTAGGATCTTTTAAATTGGGGATGACCTAAAGTTGGGCCAGAACTCTAGCAAACTAATAACAACATGATTGGATTACAGAAGTAGGTTGCTCTTTACTTGCTGTGGCAAATCTATTTGTTGTGTCGTCATGCACCATTATTAGCACTGTTTTCATAACTGGAAGCACTTAACTTTTTGTTTTGATTTTTAATTTTTAGCTGAAGGCTTTAGAGGATCAGGAAGTGAAGGTTATTACTATTTTATATTTTCTGGAATTTGTACTTTTTGGGAGGGGGGCAAATGGATTCACAAAATTTATTCTATTTGGCTTTCTGAGGTGTATTTTGGCTAGAATGTTTTTAAATATACAAGCTCTTAAAATTGTGCTATATAGAATATGATTTTTATGATTAGCTGTTGATGGATTGCACAGAATTTTATAATGTATCAGGTTTCAAGTTTCTTCTCTGTAACTATTATTACTTTATTGTTCATTGTGGTGTGGAGGGAAATTGTGTCCCTTCTAAAAACATTTCATATATATTTTTGTTTATTGGTGCAGTGTTACCAGATGGCCTTATGTATATTAATTCATTGCTTTTGTGATATAGTAGCATATTTTATGTACTCTGCTGTACATATTAGTGAATCTGTCTGATTCTAAAAGATAGCAAATAAATTGATATCTTTAATTCTTGATTATTCAAAGATTGTTTATTATTAGTATAAATCCTATATCCAGTCTACAGCTGATTCTTTACCTTTTGCCTTTGGACAATTTCACCTATTTTGGCTAGGGGAAATTAAACATGAACTCATAAGTTAATTTTGATACCTGTTGGCTTATGAATTTGGTATGAGATTGATGCTATTCATTAAAATGGGATTTTAACATTTCTTATTTCAATATTTTAGCTTTATATCTCTTGCCTCTTATTCTAACACAAAGCTAAAAAAATAAGGCTGTCTAGAGATTTATTTTGTGAAAAACAAACTAGTAAATTCTCAATGATCCTTGTTTTGTTGGGTCAGCTAAAGTGTACTTCTCTGTCTATGAAAAGTATCTGTTTACAAGAGACAGTTGGGACAGAGTAGTTCATGGAGAATAATTTTAACGTTAGCTCTTTGGAAATTACATTGGTGGAGCTATTTTAGTGTTGGTGATACATGCGATTATATCTTTGATGAGACTAAGAACTTTAACTGAGACTAAACAGTTTTGCATTCTTGGATTTCACTCATCCAGTCCATGGAGTGGCTTTAAAAAAGAAAAAAATGTATCTACCTGTGAGAGTTTTATTCTGTAAACACTGACAGGTTTTACATCAGAGAAGATGCATAATTTTAGAAATAGTTCTTTGTTTGGGATATGTGGTAATGAAAAATTGTCAGAGTGCTTTCTTTATACTTAAGTCAACTTACCTGGGAACAGTTGCTTCTTTGTAATTTTTTTCCTTGTTCATTTTATTGAAATTGTACCTAATATTTAGTATCTACTGCCATTGTAAACAACATTGTGTTGCTGGTGTATAATACAAGTACATATGTAGTAAAATGAAACAAAAAAGGTAGATAACTATTGAAATGTTGATTAATCCCTGGTCTTTATTAATCCCAGTACAATTTACATTAGAGAGACCTTCAGAGTGTTACAACATGAAAAGGATTGGGAAGTGCAAAAAATATTAGTACTGATGATGCCACAAGAGAGAAACTGCCATATCTTCTGGCTGAGCAGCACTGATGCACTATGGGGAAATAATAAAGGGATGATCTTCAAAGTCGATTAGCATAGCAAAGAAAAGCACAAGATAAGATCAATGAGGAAAAGATTTGTGTTTGCACTTTGAGGGCTTTAAAGCACTCTGCTTTTAAAAGAAAAAAGCATCATTGATAATCAGTGCATCTCCAACTCTTATGAGGGGCTGCCCTGAATAATCAGGGGATTTTTAAAATAAATTGATTAAGTTCTGTGCATGCACACACATGCGTGCATATACACACACATGCTATAATGGCAAAGTGTATCTTTTAAAAAAAAAATTAAATAGATTTTAGAAAACTATTTTGTGTAAGAACTGACAGAGGGATTTGCTTTGTATAATGCAAGCTGGCTTTAAAAAGCATTGTAGCAAATTTATTCAAGTTAAAAGTCATGCATATATGTTAATAGTTATATGTGCAACCAGACATGCAAAACAATTGTATTTTTTTAATAAATATTTTTAACAAAATGCTTTCCTGTATGACTTATTTATTTTATCTTTTATTCACAGGGGCCAAAAATAAAAGTCAAGTTTGCTAATTTATATTTGAAGTTTCTATCCTTTTCTCTTGCCTATTCTTAGACCTGTGGCACTGTTCTCCATGATCTTTCAAAGGTGATACCCATTAATATCATGGGATTCAGACTCATCCTGATGGCCTCCTTGTCCCCTGCCTTTAACACCATGTAGAAATTATTTTAGATAAGGGCATTCTCCTCCATACACCTTGGATATTTTTTCCCTTGAATCATGACTTCCAAAAAGAATAAATAGTTTCTTACATCATTCTCCAGAGGCCTTGAAATGGACCAGTTCTACTATCTCCTGGGCCCACTGGTAAAGACTTATTTTGGGGACAAATGATCTGGGCTTTGGCTATTGTAATGAGTAAATTCTGTGGTTTTCTATCAATTAGCAAGTACTGATTAAGCACTTACTATATGCTTGGTACTGGGGATACAAATTACAAAGAATAAAAAAAAATTCTAATCCTCCATAATTTTTCAAAGGGTCAAAAGATGAGGAACATAAACTTGAGCTAGGATATGTTGGAGACACACCTCATTCTAGAAGCCTTACTTTTCCTACTTATCTCAGTGATAAGCAAATCCATTTATACTAGGTACCCTATTATATGGAGTTCATAGGAAAATATAACTCAGTGAATGGCTCACAGGAATGTTCATGGATTCAGCTCCCTCTGTTTATAATTGAGGGAAACCTAAGGCAAAGGACAGGTTAAGTGATTTGTCCCAAATCCCAGAAGTAATAAGTGGGAGTGTCAGGATTTAAATTTAGGTTCTTGAATTTTAAATCCAGTCCTTTTTTTCTACCTGCCTCCAAATGGATCCTTAGCAGGAAACCATGATTTATGGAAAGATGTTATGATAAAGACATCAAGATTAATGGCATATAATAAAGACACCAAGGCTAATGGCAGCCTTTAGGAATACAGAGATTATCAAAATGAATTTGGCTAGGAAAATCCTTCCTTCTGGAATTTTTCTGGCATCTCTTCTTTTCACTAGATGTTCTAGTTGAGTTTGCCTTTAATTCTTTTCTCTCCTTCCTAAATAGCATCATTTTCTGAAGTATATCTATCTGATCTTGCTAAAAAAAAAAAAAAAAAAAGACCTTTGTTTTCGCTAAAGACTAAAGATCATCACTTATTGAATAGAAACCATATTCGTAAATCTAGCATTCAAGGCCTTTTATAGTCTGACTCCAAAATACCTTTTCAACTTTATTTATTCCTCTTACCTAACATTCCACTCAAATTAGACCACTTGACTTTTCACAGCCCCATTCCTTCCATTCCAAGCAGTGTTCCATGCCGAAAATGATTTTCTCCCATGTCACTAAAATATTTTCCCTAAAAATGTCTTCAAAGTACCATTTTCACCATGGCATAAGTCTTCCTTAATCCTCTCAGATATTCAATCTTTCCTTTCAGTTATCTCATACTACACTAGACCTCTTCTATGAATTCATTATACTATAACTTGTAACCTTCCTACAAAATTGGAAATTCCTTGAGGAATTTCTGTTTCAGTTCATCTTTTAAACCCCAGCACAATGTCTTGCATATAGTTGGTAACTTATAAATGTCATTTGGGTCTTTGCTTTAGATGTTTGATGTGAACTGGACATTTTAACATTTTAAAGTAGCCTCAAGGGGAGGGTAGTGATCAGTATCACAAAATATAACTAATTAGAAAAACAAGTAATGAGTTGGACAGTTTATTGAATATATAAAATCTCTATTCCATACTTTTTCTAATTAAAACTTGAATGCGACTTTTTGGTATCAGTTAAGATTTTTTTATGGCAGTCCCTATAAGCAGCCATAGGTATGATTTTCCATTTGAGAAAACATCTCTTCTTTGTACTCACTGAAATGAGAGTTCCATCAGAACTGGATGATCCACTTTGATCATGCAATTATTTCAAAGATGGTTATTTTAATGACATGATTCTTAAAGGAAGCAAAAGAACAGAATGTAGTCAATATTGCCTTGGAGCAATTTAACATATTTGTGTAGCACTTTAGTGTTTACAAAACTTTTTTTTTTTTTTTTTAACAAGCCAGTTCAACAAATGTTAGTCCAGCTTGTCCCTGCAGCATGTGGTGGCAGCAAACATCAGTAGAATAAAATATCATTCATATAGGACTAAGCTAAATGTGTGATTATTCCTAGGGATTATAACATTATGACTGAAGATGATGGTAAATCACTTTCCTTATAATATATCTAATGGTTGAAGGGAGGCCAAGTAAAGTGGCCATTGAAAGGACAAAAAACTAGTGGCAATTCCTTGTCATTAAATTGAATTGGAGTGATACCAATTGTTTTTCTTTGTTCTAATGAGTCTTAAGAGGACTTAAAGAGTTCATCTAGCCCAATCGTGTCAATAGAAACACACCCATAAATTACCTAAGGATCCTACATATTGATTTAGTTGTTAAAAATGTTATCTATATAAAGTATTTTTATATCTTTTGTTAAATATTTTTTAATCACATTTTATTTTGGTTTAGGACACATTTAAGAGTGCTGTAGGCCACATGAAGCATATATGACACCTCTGATCTAGCCCATTCTTATTTTATAGATGGGGTAGATAGGCTTTACAGAGGAGTTAATGGGAGGGTCAGATTAGAACCTCAGTTCCTTGATTCCCAACCTCGTGCTTTTTCTGCCATTTAGAGGAAGGTAGAATTAGAAGGCTCCTTAGACGTTATGAACCTCTTCATTTTACAGATCCAGAAAAGTAGAGTCTTCCGTGTTCTTTTAGTGACTTCATCAACTGCCATGGGTTCAGTTCTCTGTAAGCAGATAAACTATCTATACCTCCATCTCCATCTCTCACCTGTGATCTCTGTTCTAGCCTTACCATCTGCCTACTAAACATTCTACCTGGATGAAGCATAGGCATTTCAATTTGGAGTGTCTAAAACAAGCTTGTTAACCACCCCTTCCCCCCAACTAAAAACAAAAGTCCTTACACTTCAAAATATGGCAATTTCTGTCATGAGCAACACCACCCTTCTAGTTACCAAGGTAACATAGACAGCTTTTAATAAGAACTTTTTTGGTTGATTTGCAGTCTTAGAGGCTTTCTCAACTCTTTACTTTCCATCCCCCTCCCCTTCCACAATATCTCTCGTATCTGTCGCTTTCCCTACTACATTCACACAGCTACCATTCTCTTCAACTTTACTACTGTAGTTGTGTGTCAATGCCCCATTTTCCACCTGTCCTGTCTGTCCTCCATACAGCTGCCAAATTAAAAGCTCCAGGTCTGACTATCACCCCCTTCCTTTGGAAGCTTGAGTGACTTTTTCTTTTAGGATCTTGTGTCTGGTATTTTAAATTTTTCACGATCTGGTTCCAGCCTATCTTTCCAGATTGACTGCATATTAATTCCTCTCACACAACCAAACCGGCTGACTTGTTATATACGCGGCAGTCTATCAGGCACTTCCATGCCACTGCAGAGGCTGCTCCTTTGCCCTTTAGCATCTATAGCTTCTACAACAGGAAGCTTTTCCAGACCCATCCACCTCCCACTCTGATGGGAAGTGCTCTAAATTACTGTGCACATATTTATCACATACATGTATATAGGTTTTCCCCTACTAGAATATAAATTCTTTGAGCGCAGACTCTTTTTTTTTCTCCTTTATATTTCTGGGGCCTGGCACATAAATGGACTGCTTACTAAGTTCTTCTTAAATTGAATTGAAAATGATTTGCTCAAAGTCATTAAGATAGTTAAGTGTCAAAGGCAGGATTTAAATAATGGTCTTATCATTCTCTTAAGTCCAGGACTCTAGGATTCCTCAGATGGTTCTAGTATACTATGCTGTGGAGTAGCAGAGGAATTATCAAGAAGGTCACTATAGCCCTTCAAATAGCTTCATGATTCTACATAGTCCTAGAATTTACCACTATCAGGCAGGATGGTGCAGTGGATAGATCTAGATCATCAGGCTTAGAATCAGGAAGAGGGTTCAGATCCAGTCTCGAGACCCTAAATTAGTTTCATGACCCTGAGCAAAGCTTCATTTTGGCTTGTCTCAGGCCCAGATGTTTTATCTATAATTGAGGAATAAAATGGCACCAATCCTAGGGTTGTTGGGTGAATCAGATGAGATAATGTATAAACTGTTTTACAAACTTTAAAGTGCTATATAGCTGTTAGCTTTTAGTATTATATTGATCATCAGGAATTGCTGTGAGCACATCTGCTTACCACATCTCATCTCCAATTCGATGCCTCCAGAGTATCCAGGAAGGAGCAGGGGAGTGTCTACAGGATGTAGTGACTCCCTAGCAGTTATATTTTAAACTCTAGAAGGAAGAAGGAAAACACTGCTAGGAGTTCTCCACTAACTTTCTGAAGGATGGATTCTACCCCTCTAATCCCTTAAGAAAATGAGTGTCAAGCTTCTCACTCAAAAGGATTTTTCCTGCCTCCAAATCCCACCATATGACTTCATAGAATGTGAGAGTCCTATCCTGTGGCAATAAGAAAGTCAGCCTTTGTTTGGGAGCTTATGAAAGGATTAAGACACACTCTGTGCCATGGGATGACACACCCAAGGCTCAAACTGTTTGAATAGCCTTTTTTTTTTTTTTTTTTTTCAATTTAAGGATATCCTTAGCTGTTTAAAGAGAGACAGACAAGCCGGATTTAAATCTCACCTCTTTCACTTTTTAGCTATGTGACTCCAGTCAAGTCTAACTTCATCTTTCTGGCCCTTAGTATCCTCCTTATCTGCAAAATTACGAAGCTGAATTGCATGACTTCAAGTCTCTTTCAGTTATAAATCTGTAAAAGTATAGATTACAAGCATCCCAGTTTGGTCAAGTGCCATTTTTATTTTGCTTCTGATTCCTCCCATGAAGCACAGCATAAAAACACACTACAGTTTAATTGAATGAAGAAAGTCCAGCTGTTTTCTGTTGACCAAGGGCAGCTTTTCACTACAATTAGATTGTACAATTAAGTTATATGGGAGCCTACAACTTATTTCATGGACAATTTTTTTTTTAAACATGGATGTCCTTAACTGCCCTCTAAGGTAAGAGGTATATGCTATACCCAAGCAACCATTTTTCAGAAAGTTAGTTCTGTGTTTTTAGCTTATTTCCTAAATATGAGCAATAGTCAACTAGAATATGTATTCTTTGGTTTGGCCAATCTGAATAGTTGTGAGTCACAGACAAAACTATGGAATGTCCCTTCTCAGTGCCTTGTATAGGATGTCTCACATGTTTGAAATGTTCTTCCTCCTCCCTCACCTTTCTCTTGAAACCTCCAGTTTCTTTCAAGAATTAGCTCAAGGGCCATCTCCTAAGCAAGTGTCTTTCCCCCTAAATTACCTTATATTTGCTTATCTACATTTTTTCCCTCTCAGCAGAATGTAAACTCCTTGAAAGCAGATACTGTTTTAATTTTTTTAATTTTATGGGGTTATTGCTTAACATAATACTTGGATATGTAGTAGGCCCTTAAAAATGCTTGTTGACTTGAGTGAACCTGATTGTGAATGATGGTTGAATGATAATCACTATAGTTTTAATAATGTTTGTATGTAGATACACTTATATGTACATATAAGCATATGTTTAAATATACATATAATATGTATGTTATACATACAGATATATAAACATATATAAACATATGTAGGTGTATTGATACACACCCACATACTTGTTGGTGCATCCATAAAATGCAAATAAATTAAAATACAGTCAATGGTATCCATTTCTTTAAAAAATAAAGAGGTATAGCTCTTCTCTCATTGTTATTAGTACTCTACATGCAGTATTCATAATTTGCCTTTGCAGTCACTACTTTTAGTATAGTGCACAGCTTTTAAAAGTGCCAGGTACTCCCAGCTTTTCCCTTTGCTTCAATGTGCCATTATTCCTTTTTTGATAGAGTGTAAAGAGATAGATTTTTCTAAGCAGAAGAGGTAAAAGCATTAAACCTAACTGTTTTTAAAAATCCATACTGCTATTTCTGCTGATTCCGTAGATATCTCAACCACACTTACCCACACATCCACACGGAGTAAAAGAAAACAGAATACATAATATTTTCCCACTCTTCTGTTTTCCTAGACTAATCATACATTGTACATCTCCTAGAACCATTAAGATTCAACTTTCCTTCCAAAATTTTACAATGGAGATGAATCACTGAATTTTGGGGAACCATCAAAATCAAGAATCCCCTAGATTTGGGATTAGTCCCAAGTCAAGCATAGTAGTTCCTCTTGGGATGTAGAGTTCACTAGGAAATAACCCAAGGCTCATCCAGGTTAATTTAAAACATCACATTTATCTGTATTTGTCAGATTTCACTGAACATCATCTTTTAAGTTTGGCTCTATTTCTTTCTTTCAGACTGTATCCGAGATGGAATGCCAAAACTCTAAGGGTTCAGTCCAGGAGGCCTCAGAGTTGTAGTGTAGGTGTATCCTTTTTCTCCCCATCTGGACACCTTAGGCAACGAACCAGGAAATCAGGCAAGGAAGGGGAATGGAAATGGCTAAATAGGCTCTTGTTGATTTGCCCCAAGAGAAGCCACTGTCCTAGAGTTGATCTAAATTATTTCTTCTTGAACCCTCCCTTATACAAAGGAGCAAATTTAAACATTTTAGGTCTCTCCAGTATTATCAGGCAAGGCCGGGGGGGGTCTGTGTTGTGCTTCTGGGAGAGGGATCTCCTTTTATCTTCTTTTACTGCTGGTAGACTTCAGGGCTTTCTGCCCCTGGTGGTTTATCCAAGGTCAAGACTACAAAGGAAAAAAACATCATTTTACACAATCAGATTTCTAGTCAGTAGGCAATTTAGTGAGCAATTTGGGGGGGATTCCCTAAGTAAATGTTTCGCTTTTCTTCCCTGTCATGGCTCGTTTTTTTGAAAGTTCAGTTTTATTTTATTTTCAGTTCCAAATTCTCTCCCTTCTTCTATTGAGAAGACAAAAATAGTAGAACTCCTTATAAGTATGTGTGGTCGTACAAAACAAATTTCTGCATTATTTATGTCTACCTCTCTACACCCCCCCAAAAAAAAAGAAGAGAAAAAGAAAGAAATAGAAGGAAATATTCTTCAGTTTGCGCTCTTGAGTCCATCAATTTTCTGTCATCCCTGGTCCCTGGAATTGTTGTTGGTTATAATGTTGATTAGAGTTACTAAGTCTTCCACAGTTGATTTTTTTTTTTTTTTTGCACTGTTGTTGTGTAAATTGTACTGATTCTATTCACTTTGCATTAGAGTATACAAATTCTCCCAGCTTTTTTTGAAATGATCCTCATATCATTTCACAATGCACAATAGCATCCCATCATAATCATTATACTATAACTTATCCTGCCATTCCCTAGTGGATGGGAAACCCCTCAGTTTCCATTTTTTTGCTACCACAAAAAGAACTGCTGTAAATATTTTTGTACATATAGACTCCTTCCTTCTTTGATCTTCCTAGGATATAGACCTACCTGTGATAGTGCATAGTCAAAGGTACATTTTAATGGCTTTGGGTCATAATTTCAAACTGCTTTCTAGAATAGTTCACCAGAACCACTTCACAATTCCACCATTATTAGTATGTCTTTCTATGGATGTCACCTAGTTGAATCCCAGTAGATGAGGAAACAAATGAAGCTCATTGCCAGGAACACATAGCTAACAAGGCAGGATTCAAATTCAGGTTTTTCTGAATCACCCCTGCTTTGCATAAGGTACCTGATTAGTAAATGTTTGATGGATTGAACTGTATTATAGAGGGAAGGAATTTTGAGCCGTCTCCCAAGAACTGGCTACAACCATCCACCTTGGAGTTGGCTTAGATGGGGGAGATTTTTGAGAACCTTGTCAAAGGGCATGTGAGGGTACAGGATTGAAAAAATTAGCTCTGGGGACTCCCCTTGCCTAGGAACCCAGAGACGGAGGCTATTCTTGAGAGGCACCCCTGTCCTGAAGGAGATTTTCTTTAAAACTTGGCATAGAAGATTTCTTTATGAAAACAAGATTTGGATAAAAGTCAAGTTCCTGACGGCACAGAGACAGCCAAGTAGGCCCCTGGGCTGAATTCCAACTAACAGAGGTGGGAACCAGCTTTTGGTACCCTGGGCAGGCTGTGGACAGCTTCTTGGCCAGGCATTCCTCTATCAGGGTGGGGTTCCTGGAGCTAAATTCACAATCAATGCTCCCCCCTCTTTTTTAAGCTAAGAAAGCATGCATTAACCTAACCTGGCCTTGCTTACCCTGAACACCGACAATTGCATGGTAAGTCAGGAAAAGGGGAAAGGAAGCAGCAGAAAAATAAACACTTCCTTGCATTTTGCTTGGAACAGGGCAATAGCTATGGTGTGCTAAGAGCCCTGCTGCCCTCCTGTTCTGCTTTCCTCCTCTCGTAGAAAAATAGATCCTTCCCTTACCTGATGAGGGCCTGGAGTATATCCTGTGGAAAAACAGGAGCATAATGTAGAAGGTAAAAGCCAGGCAGCCAAAGATCACGCCACAGACCAGGAAGCTGTATTTGCCCAGCACTTGGATAATCTGCCAACGGGAAAACACACAGATACAAGAGCCATTTAAACATAGTCCTGAAGTTGCGTGGGAAGAAACAGCTTTCTTGAGCCTTTGATGAAATTTTCAGTCAAGTTCAGGCTCATTACCAGAAGCAGTAGGGACTGGCAGAGAACACTGCCCTGCTTTTAGAGGTAAGTTTTAGAGGTAAGCCCAGAGAAGACAAAAGTCCTGACATACCTGGTGCAGGGGACCTCCTGATGTACCTTCTCCCTGTTAGCCTGAGTCCCAACTCACTGCATGAGAACTATTCCCATCAAGCATTAAAAAAATCACATTGACCACATCACTTACTGGTTTGCAGAGAGCTTTTCTCACAACCCATAGGATACATGATACTTCTTACTCCCCATTTCAGTCATGTCTGTTCTCTGTGGCCCTAATTAGGGTTTCTTTGGTAGAGTTTTTGGAGGGGTTCCTTCTCCAGCTCATTTTGCAGATGAGGAAACTGAGGCAGAGTTAAATGATTTGTCCAGGGCCATGCAGCTAGTTACTATCTGTGGTCCTCCTGATTCCAGAGCCGGTGCTTTACCCGTTCAATTATGTAGTTGCCTTCTAGGTTGTAGATGGGAAAACTGGGGCTGAGACTAGCTGGGGGGTAACTGTTTGAACAGGATTTGAATGTGGCTCTTTCTGACTCTAGGTCCACTGCTCTCTGTATCATATCACCTAATTACCTTGAATTTTTCCTGTCTAGTTAAATGTTGGATGCATTCATATTTTGTTCTAAGGTTTATTTGAAGCAGGGTTTATTCTATAAAGTCCAAGTCTTATTCTTCAATTTTTTTTTCGAATGGAAGCTCAGGTTCACTGATTTGTTCTCAGGAACTGGCTAGGAAACATCAGCTCCCAGGCTCAAATGCAGGCCTTCTGACTGTTCTCTTTTCCTTGGTCCAAACTGTATGTCCAGTAAGTGATGCTCCAGTCATACCCCACCCACTGCATTACCCCTCGGCCCCTCACTCGAACCACATTGTGTTTGGCGTGTCTGAGAGCTGCCCCCCAGACAGGTCCGGATAAGCAGGAGGGGAGGTCCCCTCACCTTCACCCTTTGACAGGTAAGTGGGGTTAGAGTTCATTTGAAAGGAACTGGAGTCGACTGTTGATTGATATCTGAACAAGAGCTGAGTCAGGAAGCCTGTGTCCCTCTGGAGAGTGGCCTAAGAGCTTGGCAAGGAGTGATTTAAAGAGCTGCAGAGGGCGGTTTTAACAGTAAGGGAGAAAGCATTCCATGCTGCCGGGTCTTGCCTGTGGTTTTCCTTTCACTTAGGTCTCCTGCCATACGAGGTTCAACCCCCACAACTGCCTTTACACAGATAGGGTGGGCACTGGGGCTGAAGGTGCACAAGGAAGAGCATTGCTCATTGGGAAATTGACTGGAATAGAACATCATGGAATTTGACACTTGGAAATCTTTTGGTCCAGCTGCTTCATTTAGGCATCTGCAGGACATGCTGGACAGACAGATGGACTTGTGATCAGCCTGAGTGTGGGACCTTGAGCATTGGAGATCAAATGGGCACCTACCTCAAAGTTTGTTTGAAAATTAAATGAGATATATATATATAGCATAGGGCAAACTTTAAAACATGATATAAATGCTAACTGATATGATAGATGAAAAAGCTGAGACCCTCACCCCCTCCAAAAATATAATAACAGCCTAAGTGCTGTACCTAAGGGAAAGAGCCAGGATTGGAAACCTGGGCCCCTCTGACGAGCTATATCACTCCACCACAACCCTTCCTGAGGTTCATTGCCCAGACACCCCCTGCTCCTCACTCCTCGCCCCTCCCCAATCACATACCGAGCCAATGAGCAGCTGAAGTGTCATCTCACCGATTCCTGCCCCTGTGACCAGCATCGTGGTTGCACAGCCTGGAACAGAAGAAGAAGAAAAAACGTCAGTCATGTTAGATTGCTTGATGTACGCATCACTGGGCATTAGGTTCTGCCATGTTCACTGCAAACCTTAATCTGTGGCTTGTGAATCCATATAGGTCTCAACATTGAATGTGGGGTCGCAAAATTATGATGATTATCAATAAATGTTTGATTTGTGTACCTATTTATATACTACATACCTGGAGCCACGAGTGGAGAAAGTTTAAGAAGCCCTGATGAGTAAGGGCTACAGAAGAGGGCTTTATCTGGGGTTGTCCTGGTGTGGGCTGCAGAGCCTGCCACCCCCCACCATGCTATCCAGATAGGGGAAGGAGACATAAGCTATGCTAGGAGTTTCAAGGAACTCACATCTCTGCTTTGGCTGGGGTTGAGGGTCTCAGCTTCTTCCTCTATCAGTTAGCATTTATGTTGTGTTTTAAGGTTTGCAATATGTTTCACATACATTATCTCATTTAATTTCCAAACAATCTAGGTAGGTGCCCATTTGATCTCCGGCCACACTCAGTCTGTCCATCTGTCTGTCCAGCGTACCCCCAGCTGCCTAAATGAAGCAGCTGGACCAAAAACAGAACCTTATTTCTTCTTCACATTTTCACACTCTTAGCACCCTGGCTAGCTTCTGACTGCCCTTCTACCTACTTCCCAGCGTCTTGTAGGAATGTTCCCACTCCCCTTTCCTGTTGCCCCCAGGACAGGGAGAGATGGGGAGGGGCTCTCTCTGTGCAAGGGGAAGCACCTGCATCTGTCTCCTTCTAGCCCTGCACCATTGGCCCTCCTGGGAGGGATGTGTAGGAGTAAGTTAGTGGTCAGCATAGGATGAGACAAGGACCTCAGGACCCTGTTCCCTTGACCATACTTTTATATTGTGTTCTTCATGTTATTCCCAAGTCAAAATTTGAATGATTTCCCATGGCTTATAAAAGTGTCCAGACACTCAAGGACTCTCCACAATCTGGCAACGATTTATCTTTTTAAAAATCATGTCTCAATTCACTTCGCAAAAGATGTTTGTTGAATATATTCTAAGTAAGGATGTTGGAGGAAACAAATCTGAAAATAAAGAAGCTGAGTGGAGAAGTAAATGGAGTGCCAGACCTCGAGCCAAGAACAATGGAGTTCAAATGTGACCTCAGACACTTACTAGCTGCTGACCCTGAGCAGGGGTCACTGTGTGTGAGTAATTTAACTTTTAGGGATTTCAGCTTCTTCATCTATCATATTCATTAGCATTTCTGTAGTGTTTTAAAGTTTTTTTTTGTTTTGTTTTGTTTTGTTTTTGCTATGGCAACTGGGGCAAGTGCCCAGGGTCACACAGCTAGGACGTGTTAAGTGTCTGAGGCCAGATTTAAACTCGGGTCCTCCTGACTTCAGGGCTGGTGCTCCATCCACTGCGCCACCTAGCTGTCCCTATTTTTAAGTTTTCAATGTGTTTTTGCATAATTTAGCTCAGTTTTCTCACCTGTAAAATGGACATAATAATAACACCTGCCTCCCAGGAATCTTGTGAGGATCAAATGAGATAGATAATAATTGTAATCACTTTAACAGTTCCAGGCACATGGTAAGTGTTATATAAGCGTTAATTATTATTATTAACTAAAAAGAGGGATAACAGGTATGGGCATAAGTGTGATGCAAGTTACTATTGTTATTTCTTAGGCCCCACATGTGATTTTCATAAGTGCAGGGAGCGCAGGGTGTAGAAGCAGATCAACAATTATTCTGTTAGCAGGTCTCCTGGCGCACTGAGAAGCTAATTAACTGATGTTGTTCAGTTGTTTCACTCGTACTTGGCTCCTTGCGAGGCCATTTGAGTTTTTCTTGGCAGAAACGCTGAACCAATCTGCCATTCCTTCTCCAGCTCATTTTACAGATGAGGAAACTGAGGCTTTATTTATTGTTGCATTTCCTCTGATACTTAACATCTAGAGTGTCTAGGATGAAGTTGAAATCTTGTTTGCCTTGCCTGGAATGCCCTTTCTCTTATCTGCTGTCTGACTTCCCCACTGTTCAAAGGCCCCTCTCAGGTCTCCTACTCTAGCTGCCGTCTCTCCCTTGTTAGAGTTCCTGTTGAGTTATAATTTATCCCTTTCATTGAGACTTAGACTCTATTTGCCTGTCACTTACATCGCCTCACAGTTCTAAACACATATATTTCAAGTGTGTTGGCTGTAATTTGATGTAATAGATAGTGCTGGACTTGGAATCAGAAAGATTTGGGTTCAAATCCTGCTTCAGACATTTTGAGGTTCACTGAAAAGGACGAGGAGACTGTCACTCTGCCACTCACTGTCTCTGTCACTTCATAATCTCTGGTTTCAGTTTCTTCACCTGTAAAATGGGAGGGGTGGGCGCTTCCCAATCACAATATGATAACAATTCTACATCAGTCTCTTCTTTGACTTTTGGGGCATTTTTTATGATCATCTACACTCCTGCCAGGAGCAAGCAGGAAAAATTGAAGAACATCATCATAAAATTTTGATCTGACATTTCCCAACTGATGAATGGTCAAAGGATTTGAACAATTTTCAGACAAAGAAATTAAAGCCATTTCTAGTCACATGAAAAAAATGCTTTAAATCACTACTGATTAGATAAATGCAAATGAAGACAACTCTGAGATACTCCTTCCCACTTCTCAGATTGGCTAAGATGACAGGAAAAGTTAATGACAAATGTTGGAGGGGATGTGGAAAAACTGGGACACTGATGCATTGTTGGTGGACTTGTGAAAGGATCCAACCATTCTGGAGAGCAATGTGGAGCTGTGCCCAAAGGGTTACCAAACTGTGCATACCCTTTGATCCAGCAGTTTCTCTATGGGACTTGAGTCCCAAAGAAAGATCATAAAAAAGGGAACAGGAGCCACATGTGCAAAAATGTTTGTGGCAGCCTTCTTTGTAGGTGGCAAGGAACTGGAAACTGAGTGGATGCCCATCACTTGGAGAATGGCTGAATAAGTTATGGAATATGAATGTTATAGAATATTATTGTTCTGTAAGAAACGACCAGCAAGAGGATTCAGAGAGGCCTGGAGAGACTTATGTGAATTGATACTAAGTGAAGTGAGTAGAATCAAGAGATCACTATACACAGCAACAAGATTATGGGACGATCGTCTGTGATGGTCTCGGCTCTTTTCAACAATAAGGTGATTCAAGCCAATTCCAAAAGACCTGGAGAGGGCCGTCTGCATCCAGAAAGAGAACTATGGGGACTGAGTGTGGCTCATAACATAGTATTTTTACCGTTTTTATTGTAGTAGTGGTTTGTTTGCTTTTCTTTTCTTTCTCATGGTTTTTTCCCTTTTGACCTGATTTTTCTTGTGCACATGATGGATATGGAAATAAGTTTAGAAGAACTGCACATGTTTAATTCTATTGGATTGTTCTTTTGGTAAAGTGGAGGGTTGGGAAGGAGACAAATTGGAGCACAAGGTTTTGTAAGGGTGAATGCTGAAAACTATCTTTGCATGTATTTGGAAAAATAAAATACTATTGGAAAAATAAATCAGAGCTGGGAGCACGAGTTATTGCCATAAGTGCATAGAGGACCAGCTCTGCAGTCAGGAGGACCTGAGCTCAAATTTGGCCTCAGATGACCTACTAGCTGTGTAACTCTGGCTAGGCACATTCACTTAATCTCCATTTTTCTTTTTTTTTTAAGTTAGACTGGATCTCAGTGTCAATCTGGTCTAATCTCATTTTACACAGGAGTAAATTGAGGTTCCCAAAGAGGACTGACTTACTCAAAGTCACAAAGGATATAAGGGGCAGTGTTGAGATGTGAATCTCCAGGGAAGCTCTGGGGATCAAATCCCGCTTCTGCTACTTAACACTTATGTGACCTTGGACAAGCCCCTCATCTCCTGAAGGTTTCACTTGCCACCATCATAAAATGAGAGCGTTGGTTTGTGGCCTTTGATAACATGTGGCCGTGCATTTCCACTTTCTGTTTCCGGGTGCCACACTACCTAGTGGTGTACTCAAGGGCACTCGGGGCTTGGAGAGGAGGGCAGAGCTAAAATGGTGTTTCAGGATCGTCTTTGGATTTCAGGGATTTAGGTTTTTCTGCTTCATTGTTGTACGGGATCGCTGCTGACTGTCTCCAGGACCTCCCACTCTCTCCTAGCTACCCCTCTTCCTGCCAAAGAAATTACCAATCTTTTTACCGGCTCGGCAACTCTGCAGTGTGTCTCCAATTATCTCAGAGGGTAATGTGAAACTTCCAACACCCGATTACTCTTAACTGACTTGTAAAAATAAATTGTAGCCATTTTGTGGGGGAGCAGCAGTAAAGGGGATGTTGGAATCACTTCAAAGAAACAGTGAGAAGATGTCATAGCCCCCAACACTTAGAACTTACACTTCTATTCTGAGAGTAAAGATGTCCTCTGGAGAAACTGATCCCTATCTGGGGGAATTCTTGAGTTGGCTGTTTAACGATGGCAGAAGAAGAGTAAGGGCAGGAATACTATGGGGGTTCCCCCCCCAGGCCCAAGCTCACCCCTGTACTGCAGGATGTCCTCAGTGTACGCCAGCATGCTGGGGAAGGTGCTGCTGAGGAACAGGCCCAGGCAGGCGGTCCCCACGAACAGGAAGATCACGCTGTAGTAGAAGAAGAGGAGGACCAGGAACGTGGTCACCACTCCTACCTGCGGAAAGGAGTGGAAAGGGAAGGAAGAGCTGGTAGAAACGTTAGGCAAATGAGGAAGAAGCGGGACCCCCTCCCCACACCCCCAGCGGAGACTCTGTCTTCCAGCTTTCCTGCATCTGGGAGGGAGTCTCCTGGAATACCCCGAGGCTCCCATCTCCCAGGATGTGGGATGTGTGCGGCAGCTCCACCACCTTGTGGGCATGCTTGGGAAATGCATCCCTCCAGCCTAAGTGTCCTAGGAGAAAGCACTCCCTCAAGCAGGCCGGTGAGTCTTAGCAGGAGGTCAGAGAAGGACCCTCAGAGACCGTGTAATCCAGGCCCTTCACTTTATCAATGGGACATCTGAAGTCCCGTCACCCAGGTAATAACCAGCAGATGTGTCTAGAGCCTCTTAGAGTTTGCAGAGCCCTTCACAAATCTGTACAACCGGGGAGGTGGGGGTTAGGACTATCTCCATTTCACAGATGAGGAAACCAAGGCAGACTCAGATAAGTGACACGCCCAGGGCCACACAGCCAGGAAGTGCCCGAGACCAGATTTGAGCTCAGGAAGCTGAGTCCTTCTGGTCCCAGATCCAGTGATTTATCTTCCTCACCCGCTTACCACCTAGCCAAATAGTGAGTGTCACAGCCTAGTCCTTCCGTCTCCAAAGCCGGGTTCCTTCCATTACCCCAGATGGCTTCCCCTTAATGTCATTAGCAACACCGCTGGTCATCCCACCCGAGATTCCTCGGCTTCCTGCTTTGGCAGGCCAAGCCATCCTGATGGGAGTTCAAGCTTTCTTATGAAAAAAATGAATGCCTCTGAAACTTCTTCCAAAGTGTTAAGGCCAGTGGGGTTGTGAGGGCTGATGGAAAGCTCTTTTTTAGAGGAGGAGGAAGAGGGTGCTTTCAGAAAAGTCCTGAGCAGAGAAGAGGAAGGATTTAGCAACAGGGAAAAAAAGAGAGCAAGGGCTGCCGTGGAGAGGGGGCTGTGATTGGTGAGGGGGCCGCGGCAGAGACGGGGCTGGGACAGGAGCTGGGAGATCTTCCAGCTAAGGACTGCGGCTCTATCAGTCAATTTCCTGGTAGTCTGGGAATTCTTGAGGGAGACCAGAGCTGGAAGGGATGCTGGAGGCCGCCGGCCCCTTACTTTACAAATGAGGAAATGAGTCAGACAGAGGTTAAGTGACTTTCCTAAGGCCACACAGCTAATAAGTGTCCCAGATGGGATTTGAACTCTGGTCTTGCTGGCTCTAGGCCCAGTGTCTTTTCCAGTAGACTGCAATATTTCCCAGTGGATCACAGGAGGCTTAGATATCACACTGAATCTTTCTTTTTTTCCTTCCTTCCTTCTTGTATCCCAGTTCTCTGCTATTCTCCTCTGCTTTCCTCTTTGGCTTCCCACTGCCCTCTCTGCCTGAAGTGCCCTTGCCATCTGACTCCACCTGGAGAAATTCTATTCATCCTTCCCTATTCCCATTCTTGAAGCCTTCCCTAATGTCCTACTTACCACTACCAGGAGCCACTGGGGTTTATTAAGTAGGGATACGATGCGGCCACTTTAAGAAAACCAATTTGGCAGCTGGGTGGAGGATGGAGGTGAGGCAGGGAAACTAGCAGGCTCCTAGAACAATCCAGGGGTCAGGCAATGAGAGCCTCTGCTAGAGAGATGGGTTTTTGGTAGATTGAAGGGGACAAAGAAACACAAGAAATATTGGGGAGTTAGAGAGGGCAAGATCTGACAGTCGACCGAATACATGAAGTGACTTTTAAAATGGTGGAGGATAGCACCGAGGTTTTGAGCTTGGTAAGTGGGAGGATTCTGGGACCCCTGAGATAACAGGGAAGTTGAGAAGAGGGCGAGGCTTTTGTAGGAAGAAGATAATGGATTCTGTTTTGGATACATTGAGATGGAGATACGTCAGGTCTTCCAGCTGCTCAAGAGGGCCAAAATGCAGTTATTGAGGCAGGACTGAAGATCAGGAGAGAGAGATCAGGAGAGGGAGATTTGATCTGAGAATCATTTGCATAGAAATAATCATTGAAATCATGAGCGATGATAAAATCACAAATTGAAGGTGTAGAAGAGGTCCCAACACCAAGACTTGGAGGACACGTGCTGGGCAGATTTGGCCTGGACAAAGATTCTGCAAAGGAGGTTGAAAGGGCTGGGAGAGGCAAGGTGGCTAAATATTTCTGGAGATATAGCAACAGCTTTAGGACTAGTGATTGCTCATTGTTAGGTGTTTAAAGCCCTTTAAAACTTTGTTTTAGCCTATCTTTCCAGGCTTCTTTCTTTAAAAAAATTAATTTAATTTATTTTTGTTACATTTTAAGTTCCAAGCTATTCCCCCCAGATATATATTATGTATGTTTGTCTGCCTATCATCCTATCTATCTAATTCATATAATAGAAGTATATTTATCTTCTTCTATAATAGGAGTATTTTTATCAGTTCTTTTTCTATAGGTGGATAGCATCTTCTTTCATCTCCTCTGTACTTGATTTGAATATTTAGAATAATTTAATTGTTCACAATAATTCTTTGAACAATATTGCTGTCACTGTATACAGCGTTCTCTGGGTCTTGCTCATTTCATTATTTCATGCAAGTCTTTCCCATGTTTTTTCTAAAAACCAACCAGTTCATCATTTCTTAGTATACAGTACAGATTTCTTTCATCATAATCACAGACTACTTGTTCAGCCATTCCCCAATGGCTAGGTATCCCCAAAATCTCCAGTTCTTTGTCACTACTAAAAGAGCTGCTATAAACATTTTAGAACATGTAAATTCTTTTCCATTTCCTTGATCACCTTGAAAAACCTAATAGTGTTATTGATGAGTCAAAGAGCATACACAGTTTTATAAGTCTTTGGGCATAATTCCAGATTGATTTCCAAAATGGTTGAATCAATTTACAATACCACCAACAGTATATTAGCCTCCCAGTTTTCCCATAATCCTCACAACATTGTCATTTTACCCTTTTATCATTTTAGCCAATCTGACAGACATGAGAAGATATCTGAAAATTGTTTTAATTTGCATTTCTCTAATCAATTATTACTTAGAGTATTTTTTCATCTAACTATAATTAGCTTGGATTTCTTTATTGAAAAATTGCCTGTAGGGGCAGCTAGGTGGCAATGTGAATAGAAGCCCTGAAGCCAGGAAAACCTGAGTTCAAATCTGGTTTCAGACACTTAATACTTCCTAGCTGTGTGACCCCGGGCAAGTCACTTAACCCCAATTGTCTCAGAAAAAAAAAATTGCCTGTTCATATCCTTTGACTATCCATTGGGGAATGATTCCTATTCTTATAAATTTGACAAAGTTGTCTATGTATTTGAGATATGAGACCTTTATTAAAAAAAAAAGTATTTTGCCCTCATTTTTTGCTTTCCTTCTAATCTTTGCTACATTGGTTTTATTTGTATAATCCAGGCTTATTTTATATTACTCTCTTCCATACCATCTTCTCTCTAGCCAAAAGGGTCTTCTTACTCTTCTATATATATGACATTCCAGCTCCCATGCTGGCCACCATCCTGGCAGTGTACATCTTCCTCATCTCCTTTGGGAATACCTCGATTCTTTCAAGGCCCAGCTCAGGTGTTATTCCCTTTTCATGAGATCTTTTCTGATTCCCTTACCCCACCCATCCCATTCACCTTACCCCATGCTGTCAGGCCCTCTTGCTTCCACAGATAACCTTGCATTTATTTTGCATTATTGTGTATTTACTTACAGGTATATTTGTAATTTTCTTGTTGAAACTTAAGCAAGAGGAACATTTGTTTTTGTATTTGTATCCTTAGCATCTAATCATGTGACTGGCATTTACTAAATACTTGTTGATTGATTCAATTTTTTTTTCATTAAAAATATTTGTTCTCTTTAATACTGTGAACTTTGTGGTGGAGAGTCAATCTTAATAGGAGAGAGTAACATGCATAAACTTCCCCAGATCTTCTGGGTGGGTGAGTATGAGCCAAGAGGGTGAAAAATCCCTTAAAAACCATTAAGGCATCTTGTGACACAAGTCACACTATTAAAACAAAAAAAATTTGGAATGATAGATCTTTGTATTTATGTTTCCTTTTTTCCAAGGAAGTCCCCTATCAATTAGCTCCTTTCCCCGTCCATAGTCATATGAAATGCACATGTAGCAGACTGGGGAGCAGGGTAAGTGATAGTTCAGGGGAAGGACAGACATTATTTCTATGTAGAAATGAGGAGATAGGTGGAGGCCCAGAGTGTAGAGTCCAATCAGTGGCAAAGGGAGCAGTGGACCCAGGTCACCTGGATCTCAGCCTGAGCCTAGGTCCTCTACATTTTTCAGAGTCTACCTATTTATTCTGGAGGCAGAGACAGACAGGCAAACACACAGAGAGACAGACAGAAAAAGAGAGATAGAGATGGACAGAGAGAAATAGAAATGAGCAGAGAGAGACAGAGACAGAGAGAGAGAGAGATGAGACAGAGATGGAGAGAGATAGAGAAAGACAGAAAAAGGAGACAGAGAGATGGAGACAGACAGAAATGGGAGAAAGACATACAGAGAGATGGGGAGAATCAGAGATAGAGATGGAGAGAGAGACACACAGTGAGACTGAGAAAGATGGAGGGAGAAATACAGAGACAGACAGACAGAGACAAAGACAGAGAGAGATAGGGGAGAGAGAGACAGAAATAGATGGGGAGGGAGAGAAAGAGAAAGAGGGGGAGAGATTCAGAGAGAGAAACACACACACACAGAAAGAAACAGAGAAAGACAAAGAGAGAGAGAGAGAGAGAGAGAGAGAGAGAGAGAGAGAGAGAGAGAGAGAGAGAGAGAGAGAGAGAAAGAAAGAGAAACAGCCTATAATGTGGATTTTTGTGAGTTTCACATGTGACACTCAAATGTGTGAGGACAGGAGATGCACCTCCTTCCTTTCCTGGCAGGATATGAGCATTGGTTCATAACATTATAAATTGTCCTATGCAAGCCGGTGTGAATTCCATCCCTGTTTTGCACACATACTTCTCATGGAGTCATACTCACGGGATTTAGAGCTGAAAGAGCCTTAAAGCCCCGTCATTTTTACTGAGACCCATTGAGAGGCGAGAGATCTGCCCATTCAGTCAGTAGGTAACAGGACTGTTTCAAACTGAGGTCCTGACTCCAAATCCAGTGTTGTTGGGGGAGCTTTGGAGCTGGGAGAAAGTTTATTGCAATGATGTAATTTTAGGAATTGAGGAAAGAGAAATGAAAGGACTTTCCTTAGTTCTCATAGCTAAGTCACCTTTTTCTTTACTTCTCTCTTCTCCACTCCAGCATTCACTATCTTACTCCCACAGTCTATTCCGACATTGCTGAAGAATTACAAGTGTGTGTGTGTGTGTGTGTGTGTGTGTGTGTGTGTGTGTGTGTGTGTGGTAGGGTTTGGAGGGTGGCAGAAGGAGGGAAGAAGCCATTACCAGCCCTCTGATCTGAATTACAGTATTGGGAACATACCAAGTTGATGAAAACCATGGTAGCTGGGCTCATTCGGGAAGAGATGGGGATGGAGATGAGCCGGCCTAAGGTGACAAAGCCCCAGAAGATGCTGGGAAGGTAGCCGGCCACCTTATGTCCTATGAAGAGTGGATCATCTACCGCATAGGTGTATACAAAGGCAGAATATTCACCCTGTGGAGAAAGCAGTGCAAATTTAGTGAGGCAGCTATCTTGTCTGATTGGTACCCCATGCCAGGAGCCTCACGTTTCCTCATCTGTGAAATAGGAAGCATCTATCTGATGATCAGGATCAAATAAAAAATCACTCTGTAAACTTTAAAGCTTAAGTGTGAGCTATCATTGGGGAAGAGCCATGATTTCATTGGTATTGGAACCTGCTGATGAAACAGCTCCTTCTACGAATGGGTCTGAGTGAAAGGGAGTAGAATGGTATCCTTAATAGTAATAAGAAAAATTTGAAAAATGCAAGATTTATTTTTTGGGAGGTGAGGTAACAGCAATTTATAATATTTGAGAATTACCTGGAATGCCAAAAGTTTAAATTATCTTTCCCAGAGTCACATAAAGAGTGTGTGGCAGAGCAGAACCTGAATCCATGTCTTTCTGGCCCCAAGGCTGGCTCTCTACTGTACCACATTGTTTATCTTCATCATCATAGACACCACTATCATCCTCCTCCTTCCCACTGCTCAGTCATCATCATTATTATCATAATCATCATCATCCTCCCAATACTCAATCATCATCAGCAGCAGCATCATCTTCCTCTTCCTCTCCAATTCTCAGTCCTCAGTTCTCATTCATTATCATCATTATCGTCATCCCCCATCTTCAGTTGTCCTCCTCCTCCTTCTCCTTCACATCATCATCCTCCCCAATACTCAATCATCATCACCTTCATCATCATTCCCAATACTCAATCATCATCCTCCCCAATACTCAATCATCATCACCTTCATCATCATTCCCAATACTCAATCATCATCCTCCCCAATACTCAATCATCATCCTCCCCAATACTCAATCATCATCACCTTCATATAGATGATGATATTATAATTATATTATATTACATATTAGATTACTTGACACATATATAACAATACTTAGTTGTCATCATCATCATCCTCCCCAATACTCAGGCTACTAGATTCTTCAAAGATTTCTCCCCAAGCCTGGAAATCCTAACCTATTCTGCCATGTCCCCAGAATCTTCCTTATGCTCTCTCTCTCTGCTCATATTTATTGATGTCATATTGGAAAATGGCTGTCTTTTTTCTAGCCATCTCCTTACCTGTGACCTACTACTTGGCATAAAGCTCCCTGGGAGCAGAAAGAGACAGAGCACCTAGAGTAGATTTATCCTTGAAGATCTTGATATGTCTCCTCCCCTCAGTACCTAATTCTTGATTTTTGATTTTGGCCGCCCAGATCCTGTCCCTTCTGAGCCTACTCACCATGATTCCATCAGTCATGAATAGCACCAGGGCTGCTGTGATGTGAATGGCAAAGAAGGAGCAAGGGACACCCCGAAAACTCTTCTTCTGACAACAGACAAACAGGTTTCCATGCCCTGGTGGGATGAAATACAGAGAGATATGTAGGAGGGATGAGAGGTCTAACCGCTTCTGGTCCTTCTTTCTTTTTTTAAATTAATTAAAGCTTTTTATTTTCAAAGCATATGCATGGATAATTTTTTAACAATGACTTTTACAAAACCTTGTGTTCCAAATTTTCCCCTCCTTTCCCCCATCCCCTTCCCTAGATGGCAAGTAACCTAATATATGTTAAACATGTTAAAATATATATTAAATCCAATATATGCATACATATTTATACAGTTATCTTGCTGCACAAGAAAAATTGGATCTAGAAAGAAAAAAAAATCTGAGAAGGAAAACAAAATGCAAGCAAACATCAATAGAAAGCGAGAAAATGCCATGTTGTGGTCCACACTCAGCTCCCACAGGCCTCTCTCTGGGTGTAGATGGCTCTCTTCATCACTGAAAAATTGGAACTGGTTTGAATTATCTCATTGTTAAGTGAGCCACGTTCATCAGAATTGATAGCTATATAGTCTTGTTGTTGCTGTGTACAATGATCTCTTAGTTCTGCTCATTTCACTTTGCATCAGTTCATGGAAGTGTCGCCAGGCCTCTCTGAAATCACCCTGAACAATAGTATCCCATAACATTCATATACATAACTTATTCAGCCATTCTCCAATTGATGGGCATCCATTCAATTTCCAGTTACTGACCACTACAAAAAGGGCTGCTATCACATAAGCACTCCTTTAAGATCTCTTTGGGATATGAGCTCAGTAGAAACACTGCTGGATCAAAGGGTGTGCACAGTTTGATAACTTTTTGAGCTTAGTTCCAAACTGCTCTCTAGAATGATTGGATCCATTCATAATTCCAACAGCAATGTATTAGTGTCCCAGTTTTTTCACATCCCCTCCAACTTGTCATCCCCTCTTTTCTTGTCATTTTAGCCAATCTGACAGGTGTGTAGTGATATCTCAGTTATCTTAATTTGCATTTTTCTGATCAATAGTGATTTGGAGCACCTTTTAATATGACTAGAAATGGTTTCAATTTCTTCATCTGGAAATTGTCTGCTTATATCCTTTGACCATTTATTAATTGGAGAATGGCTTGAATTCTTATAAATTTGAGTCAATTCTACATATATTTTAGAATGGAGCCTTTAACAGAATCCTTAAATGTAAAAATGTTTTCCCAATTTATTGCTTTCCTTCAAACCTTGTCTGTATTAGTTTTGTTTGTACAAAACCTTTTTAACTTAATATAATCAAAATTATCTATTTTATATTTAATAATGAGCTCCAATTCTTCTTTGGTCTCAAATTACTTCCTTCTCCACAGATCTGAGAGATAAACTATCCTATGGTCTTCTAATTTGCTTATAATATCACTCTTTATGTCTAAATCATTTCGACCTTATCTTGGTATACGGTGTTAGGTCTGAGCCAATGCCTACTTTCTGCCATACTAGTTTACAATTTTCCCAGCAGTTTTTGTCAATTAGTGAATTCTTATCCCAAAAGCTGAGATCTTTGGGTTTGTCAAACACTAGATTATTAAAATTATTGACTATTTTGTCCTGTGAACCTAATCTATTCCACTGATCAACGAGTCTATTTCTTAGCCAATACCAAATGGTTTTGATGTCTGGACGTTCTTTCAACCCATTCCGCAGAGTTGCTGAGTGAGCAAAGAGAAGGTGAACCTGGAATCCGCTTTGACCACAGCCACCCACTCCAGCTTTTATTTGCCTGCCTAGAAGTCAGCACAGTGAGCCTTTCTCATCTTCACTTCTGGGGTAAAACTGAACCCCAGGGAGTTTAAACCACCCTCCAAAAGTCATACATGCCCTAAAGAGTTACTATTTTCATTATTATCAGTACCTATTGAACACTTCAAGTTTCCATTATTATATTCAGATGGATAATCCTTCCATTAATATATGACCTTTTTATGCCTTTATAGCCAACTTCTAGGAGTTTCTCTGAGTAAAAATAGCCATCATTTGGTAACCAACCTGGCAATGAGCTTTTGTGACCCTGACTTCACTGGGTCTCAAACAACAGGCACAGAGTGTCCACAACTGGTCTGAGGCCCAATAGCTGTTTCAGTTTGAGAAGACTTACTGGGGCTTAGACTGGATCAACATTACTCATGAAGGCATATCAGGCAACTTCAGTGAGGTTTTATTTTTAACAGTGATAATAGAATCAAAGAATCAGAAATCATTTAAGGTATCCTTTCTAAAATATCCCTGATAAACATCTAAAACAGGGACCTTTTTGTATTATAAACCATAATCTTTTTTTTATGTTCTATGGACCCTTTTGTCATTCTATTGAAGTCTATGGCCCCTTCTCAGAACAATGTAGTTAAATGTGTAAAATAAAATACATAGAATTGCAAAAGAAACTGTTATATAGAAATACAATTATCAACATTTAATGTTTTTTAAAGTTCATGGGCTTTAGGTTAAGAACCTCTGATCAATCAATGTACATATGTATGTATATATTCCTATATATAAACACACACACACACACACACACACACATATATATATATATATATATATATATATATATATATATATATATATTGATCATTGATTAAAAACTTACTATATGCTTAGCACTAGCTAACAAATGTGGATGCAAAGAAAAGCAAAACATGGTCCTTGACCTCAGAAAACTTATATTTTAATGGTTATTGTCCTTCTTTCTCGAAAAGGACCAAAATGACCTCATTATGTTAGAGTCAAGTTACAGGGTGTCCGATTGTGGCTGATCAGACCCGTATGAGCTTGGAATGCTCTGCCATAATTGGACACAAATGGTCCCTATGGACATTTGGGGTGGATTCTCTAACTTTGTGTATCTTGGTTTCTTCTGAGCTAATTCAGCCACACCATGCTGGGTGGTCCTGTGCCAGTGTCTCCCTTGTCGTGCAATCATTTCTAAAGTTTTTAAGAGATACTTTGAGGGTGTCCTTGACTCACTTTTTCTGACTATCTTATGAGCAGTTGCCTTGTGTGAGTTCTCCATAAAATAATCTTTTTGGCAAGTGTACATTTGGTATTGGAACAATGTGGCCAAACCAACAGTGCTCTCTGCAGTAGAGCTGAAATACTTGGCAGTTTAGTCTGAGAAAGGACCTCAGTGTCTGGTATCTTGATCTTCCAGGTGACCTTCAGAATCTTCCTAAGAATTCAAAGGAAAGTAATTCGGTTTCCTGGCATGGTGCTGGTCCACTGTCCAGGTTTCACAGGCATATGACAATGAGGTCAGCACAAGGGCTCTGTAGACCTACAGTTTAGTTGGCAGTCTAATATTTCTTCTCTCCCACACTCTTCTTCGGGTCTCCCAAATTCTGAGTTAGCTGTGGCAATGTGTGCATCCATCTCGTAGTTATGTGGACAATTCTGGTAAGAGAACTTATCTGCAGGATTCAAAACTTCCTTTTTGCTGTAACTCATGGTTCTATAGATGGCTAATGGAGGACTGTGTTTTTTTGGTGTAAATTATTTGGCCAAAATTAGCACAGACAGCAGAGAACTGATTCATGCTTTGTTGCATCTCAGCTTCAGAAGATGCAATGAGTGCACAGTCATTGGCAACAAAAAGTCCTGCACCGACATTCCCTCCACTTTAGTTTTGCCTTGTAGCCTTTTACAAGTTGAAGAATTTGCCATCAGTGCGCTAGTCGACTTTGATTCCATATTTGTCCTCATTGAAGGCATTTGACAACATAGCTGAAAACATGAAAAAAAAAGGCTGATCCTACACCTGGAAAAAGGTCATCTACCTGAGAGCCAGTGTGCCTTCAGAAGGGCTGAGGAACAGCTAATGTGGAGTTTACTGCCCAACAACTCCTGAAGAAATCCCAGGAGCAGAGCAGAGGTCTGTATACAATATTTGTAGAGCTGACCAAAGCCTTTGATACTGTCAGTCATGAGGGCTTATGAAAATTATGTCAAATTTGGTTGCCCGGAGAAGTTCATCTGTATGGTATATCAGTTTCATGACAGTTCTGGACAATGGACCATTGAGCTTTCCCAGACTCCATGGAAAGAAACAGAGGTGGGTGTTTGCTGCCATGTTAAAAAAAAAAAAGCCATTCTAACGAGGGAAGACGATAATATAAAAGGGAGATAGAAGAGGCAAGATGTGTTATGTTTTGGAGTTATTTGGAGGTAAGGAGAAAGACTGGATCTCAGAAAGACAAGGCAAAAGCTCCCCTATTAGAACTCAGCCCAGGAGTAAAGTATAAGTTTCTGGAGGGGAAGAAAGCTAGTGAAGGTAGCATGGTTTGGAGCTGGACGTTGCTGTATGAAAGGAGCATCTTCCACTTCCAGAAGCAGCCTCTTCCACTTTGGAATTACTGGAAATTTTCCTCACTTAGGCCCTGTATTATAGAGTCCTCATATGCGCATCATATTGTGTGGCTACAAAGGAGCAATCAGGCCGTTCATTGGGCATCCCTCACTTTCACTATGTCATTGCCCCACTTTTTTCTAGGTTGACATTTCTCTAATGGCCTCAATTACCTTGTGTCTCTCGGATAGTTATTCATTAGTAGAGTGTTGCTGGCTGCTTATCACTGTTATCTCTTCATTACCCTCTGACTGATTCTCAGCGTTAGTGCTTTGGAGACTGTTAAATTCCAAGATTTTTGGTTACATATCACCAGAAAAAAAAATGATGTTAAACAGATAGGCCTTTGCTTCAGGGTCCGTAAAAGAAAGATGAT
The DNA here is from genome assembly GCF_048593235.1 of Sminthopsis crassicaudata. Taxonomy (NCBI): domain Eukaryota; kingdom Metazoa; phylum Chordata; class Mammalia; order Dasyuromorphia; family Dasyuridae; genus Sminthopsis; species Sminthopsis crassicaudata. Next base: position 102,286,126 of record NC_133620.1, on the reverse strand, counting down.
GTCATTTCCTGTAGGCAATTCAATGTCCTCGCCTTCTCATGTTTAGTTTTAGATCCAGATCACTGTCCAAGGTAAACATACTCATGGACATGCCCCATAAATTGTCCATCTAATTGCATATTATTATGTGAGCAATAGGTACTCTTTATTCACTTTTTCCCCATGTGGGGAATTAGGCTGAATTCTTTTGAATTATTAATGAATTTTATTTAGGATGCTCTGTAGTGCTTAATACAATCTACATTATGATCTGCAAAGAGGAGATTCTAGAGGACTCCATTATTATAAAGAATTCCTCTTTAATTTAGTATCTATACTGGGCTTCTTCCATCACATCTTTGGAGTGATTTATTGTGAAATATTGTTTTTGAAGGCTATCCATTCGTTTTTCTACTATTATCAAGAATTCCTTTAATGTATATATATATATATGTATATATATATATGTATATATATATATATATTGATAAAAATCAACATTTTTTTCTATATCTTTCCCTCTTCTTAGACACCTTGGAAATTGATCCTTCAGTGCCTTAAAAAACAGGCTTATGTACATTTGCTCTAATCCTGCTGTTTTTCTCCTTGTTTTCTTCATTGCCCTTTTTTCTTTCTCATGAATCACATCTAACATGGTGATATTATAGCCTAAATTTGATAGCTTTATTATTCTTGGTATTAATGAAAAAGGTAGTGGGAGTGGTAGATTATTATTGCATATAAAAATGAAGACATTTATTTTTAAAAACCTCAATCAATGAAACATTAAAACCATACACAGAAGAAAATCCAGGAAACTCAGATAAGCGGAGAGTTTTTATTATTGTGTTAAATTTAATTTATATTTACAAAACAAAGATGTACATAATAGAAGTTCATACTTGTATATACAGCCCTCTTTTCTTCCTTATATATTCAAATGTTTGTGTTTTTTAAGATTGGGGAGGATGTGTTAGAGCCACCTTGAAGTGGCCGTTTAGGAGCCTATTCTGATTATTAAATTTTAACTGTGGTCATTTATGCCTCCAAAGACTACAAGTCATGTTTTGACCCTTAAATTTAATCTGCATTATTAACATTTTCTATCACATGTTAATAATGCAGATTAAATTTAAATGTGCATTGTGCTTATATATACACATACTATATATTATGTATTATATGTATATGTGTGTGTTTTTCTTGGAGAAAAATTGTAAAACATTTTCTAGATAACCACTGGTTAAGTTCCTAAAAAAAAGGAAAACTTTTAAAAGAATAAAGTATGTGATATATATGGGCTACTAGGTGGCGCCATAGTGCGCAAGGTACTGAGTTTAGAATCGGGAAAACTCATGTTCCTGAGTTCAAATGAGGTCCCAGACACTTACTTATGTGATGCTGGACAAGTTACTTCATCTTGTTTATCTCAGTTTCCTCATCTGTAAAATGAGCTGAAGAAGGAAATGGCAAATAACTGCTGTATGTTTGCCAAGGATCACAAAGAATCGGACATGACTGAACAACAACAAAAATGTGAGATGTACTTCTGTGCCTCCTTAAACCTTTCCCCTCACTTCTGAGTCATGTTTCCCAGAATTTTGCATTCCCCTCTTATGTGCCTAGTTTTGTATTAAAGGGGTTGAACATCAAGTTCTGATCATTCAGTTTGGAGGGTCCTTTTGTCCTTTGTGAAGCTTTTCCATCTCTTCTGAAGTCAGCACAAATGTTATAATTATTTTTAAAGTGGTATTTTTGTAAATGTCAGTAAGTGTGATGTGATCTAAGGTCTCATAAAATAATATTTCATGTAACCTTTGGTAACATGATAAATATAACCTTGGCGCCTCCTTTATTTGCCCTTCCAAGGAGAATTGTGAACCATTCCTCTATTTGGCTGCAACTCCCTTTCATCTTCTGGTTTAATTTTAGTAAGCGTGTCAAGATCAATATGACTCACTTCTGCTAGGAATATGTCCCATTTATTGAACAAGGATCATAGGATTGTAACCTGGGATTCGAGCTAAGCCCAAGATGTTTTTCATGCTGGGATATTTGTAGAGGGAACTATGATTCTTAATTGGTGGATAAAAAGCTGGAATGATATAGAAATCCTGTGTTTGAGGGGATGTCTTATTGTAGGAGGTGATTGCATCCCTATTCCCTTCTCTTGTGACCCTCTCTTTTCCCTCCATGGTCAAGAGAGTACCTTTAATAGCCATCTCTGTCTGTCTATTTGTCTCTCCTCTGCAACTATCTGAAGTTGGATTTGAACTCAGCTCCTGACTCCAGGGCTGGTGTTCTATCCACTGTGTCACCTACTTTCCCCCTGGCTTTCTCTTAAATGGGCTAATTAAAAGGGTCTTTTTGTTAGCAGCACTGACTGCTCCATCATTTTCTTCTTTAAGGTTCCTTTGAGCTGCTGAAGTGGACATTACACAGCATTTTTTCATTTAATACAATCTTTAATCTAGGTTATTCAAGTCTTGTTATATTAATTTACCAAGGAGGGAACTGAAAGTGAGAAAGGTGAAATGACCAAGATCACACAACTGGAAAGGACTGTCTCCCGCTTTCTGCCTCTCTTCCTTGTTCTTCTTCCCTCTTTCCCAACAAAGGATTAGAGGCTAAGAACAAGCTGAATGCTTCCCCTTGGGATTCCAGCTCAGCTTTGCTGAAGGCTATCTGAGAAGACTCCAACTCCTGGCTCTGAGCAGTTAAAGGATCAATAAAGCCCTTACCTGTTTCTGACTGTGCTTTGGTAGGCAGCGAAGAGGAATCTTCTTTCTCAGGCAGCTCCATTTGGAGGGCAAGCTCATCAGTAGTCAGGAGCAGAGGTTTTTTCTTCGGACAACAAGGCACCATCCGTTCCTTGGACAGCAGGAAGAGAACCGAGATGGGCACCGGCAGCTGGATTTGGGGGTGGGAGTGGAAACCGTGATAGTCAGCATGGCATGGGAAGACCCCTACTTCCCAGCTGCCTTCTCTCTTCCCCAATATATCTACAGTCCAGAATTTCCAGGCACTGACCCTCTTATAAAAATCAAATGGGCAGGCTCCCTGCCTAGAATGCATTCTCTGCTCATTTCTACCTCTTAGCATACTTGCTTTCCTTCAAAATTGAGCTCAACATGGAGTCTTTCCTGATCCCCCAACTGCAAAAGTTTTTCATTACCTTGTAATTATCTTCATGTTTTCATGTGGGGGCTAGAGAATTGTCCTTGGAGCCAGGAAGGCCTGGATCCAAATCCCTCTGGCAACAGACCCTGTCTGGGTGATGCTGGTCAAGTCATTTAACTTCTTAGTACCCTAAGCAGTTCTCTAAGATTATAATATTCTCTTTCTTTCTTTTTTATTAAAGCTTTTTATTTTCAAAATATATACATGGATAATTTTCAACATTAACCTTTATAAAATCTTATGTTCTAAATTTTTCCCTCCCTTTTCCCCTAGACGGCATGTATAAGATTATAAACTGCATTCTACTTTCCAGAGGTCCCTTAGCCATGGGCAGCTTGAGTTTAGTTCCCCAAACCCAGGTGTCCCTATCCCAGGCTCTACTGTTAGCTTAAGCTTTCTTGCTCATGGGAGACTTAAAGGTTTGTTTAATCAAGCTATTGGGCCAGTCACATCAGCATCCTTGTGAGTCATTCCTTATTATGGGTTTTCTCTTAGATTTGTACAGGACTGTACACCGTTATCGTCTCTTCTGGTCATCATCATTGCCCTGTGAGCTAGGCCCGGCCAGAGCTACTATCTCAGTCTCCAGAGAAGGAGGCTGGGGGTCAGAGACGCCTGTTCCTATTTGCCCAAAGTTCCACCAGTAGCCGGTGTGTTGTTGTATGTGGCATTGGGTGGGAGGGCAGCAAGGACTAGGAACAAGAGCTCTGCTGCTGTGGTGCTGGATCAGGCCCTTAAGGTCTTAAACCTAAAACATGGCTCTGCACAAGTCCCATGGGTACACACAGAGGAACTCAGTGACCTAATCACTGTACAAGCATTTATGTCACCAGAAATGCAGGCTTGAGGAACAACAAATCTGCCCAGTCTTCAGGCAGGGCTACGGGTTTACTGCCCAAGCTTGGGGAAAATGGCTTCTGTTTCTGAAACACCCCCCCACACACACACACACACATACACACATGTTCTAATTGACCTCCCCTTAGGGAGAGTTTGCTTCGAGTTGTGCTTTACTCCTTCGGTGTTCCTAGCCTTAAACTTGGTTCAGAAAGGATGGAATTCTCTATTTCCCAGAGGGCTTTAAGGTTCCTAGAATGCTTTTCATTTGTGATATCACTTGATTCCTCCGGCGGGGTAATAAAAGGGTTACCTCCATATTAGAGATCTGGAAATCAAGTGTCAGAGAGCCTGAGTGACACTTGGAGTCATAGGACTGGTAAGTGGTGGAGCCCACGGGAAAGCTCCTGGAGCCATGGGAAAGCAGGGGGAAGCCATGGTTCTTGGGTCTCAAGGTACAAGGCTGCCTAGATATAAGACATTCCTAGACCAAATACCGGACCCATCCAGAAGCGAGGGATCTCCTGGGTTGCTGTTCAGTTGTTTTCAGTCATGTGCTATTCTCTTTGACCCCATGCCGGGGTTTCTCAGTAGAGATACATAACTGGTTTGCTATTTCCTTCATTTTACAGGAGAGGAAACTGAGGCAAGTGGGGACAAGTGACCTTGCAGGATCACACAGCTAGTGAGAGTCTGAGAGTAGATTTGAACTGAGAGGAGTTCACTATGGCACAAAGCCCAGCATGCACGCTGTATTTGTGTTTGTTCTGTTAAGCATTTCCCAGTTGAATTTTGATTTGGACGCCTCTGATCTCCCCCACGTCCGATGTTGTAAGTGAGGAAACAAGCCACAAGAGGCTGGGATGCTCAAGGCCTCCTCCTTATCTCACCGGGTCTCGGCGGGACGGCGGGTGGGGGGAGCCCCCCCAAGTCGCCGAGCGGTCCGGACTGACCTCAGTCAGCACCACTAAGTCAGGAGGAGTTTAAGGAGGTGACCAGACGAGGCTTCCTGGGGTGACGGTGGAGGGCGAGCTCCCAGGTGACTGGGGAGTTGAGCTAAGGAGGCATCACATGGGGACACAGAACTGGCTCCGGAGGCCGGGAGACCCGCCTGTCACTGCTCCCTTCTCGCCTGGAGCAAATAACCTGATTTTTTTTTTTTTTGGGGGGGGGTCAGTTTTCTCCTCTGCCAACTGAAAAGTTAGATTAACTGCGTGAACTTTAAGGGCTCTTCCAGTGTTCAAAGGACAGGATGGGGCTCTCAGCCCGGAATCCTCTGTCTGCAAGAGACAGTGTATGTGTGTGTATATATATATACATTATAAATGTAGTATGTGTATGTGTACATATTCATTACACACAAATACATGTTATACATACTATATTATAAATATGTACATGTGCATACATACAACTAACTATATTATACCTACCACATGTATATACACACATATAAATATACCCAAATACATGCATGTACATACCTATGTACATGCATGTAACCATTCTACATATGGATGTATATCTGTCATCTATATGTTCATACATATATGTGTGTGTGGATATACAGGTTTTCATTTATGTGGCAGCTATGATGGGTCACAGCCCAGGGTCTGCATGTCTAGCTGATGAATGCAGAGAAATAAAAACTAGTTATAGCTAAGGAACGCGGAGGAATTAAAACCTATTACTCCTTATTTGGCCTCTGTAGAATCCCTCTCCTGACTTTTATTTGTCTTTTGTAAAAACTCTTACTTGTCTGATTCCTCCTCCTCCTCCTCCTCCTCCTCCTCCCACTCCCCCTCCCCCCCCCCCCCTCTCTCTCTCTCTCTCTCTCTCTCTCTCTCTCTCTCTCTCTCTCTCTCTCTCTCTCTCTCTCTCTCTGTCTCTCTGTCTCTCTGTCTCTCTCTCTCTGTCTCTCTGTCTCTCTGTCTCTCTGTCTCTCTCTGTCTCTCTGTCTCTGTCTCTCTCTGTCTCTCTGTCTCTGTCTCTCTCTGTCTCCTCTCTCTCTCTGTCTCTCTCTCTCTGTCTCTCTCTGTCTCTGTCTCTCTCTCTGTCTCTCTCTGTCTCTGTCTCTCTGTCTCCTCTCTCTCTCTGTCTCTCTCTCTCTGTCTCTCTGTCTCTCTCTCTGTCTCTCTCATTCCTTCTCTCTCTCTGTGCTCTCTCTCTGTGTCTGTTTTTCTCTGTCTCTGTCTCTCTCTTCTCTGTCTCTCTCCTTCCCTTCCCCCTCCCTCCAATTTACAACCTTGGAGCCCATTAGCTTGTTAGTTAAGCCCCAGACTTTCAGCATATAAAGCCCTCCCAAATGTTCTCTAAATGCTAGATTCTTAGAGATAGTCGGCCATTTTTGACATAACAATCTTTTGGGATTATCAGAGAATCTCCTTGAATTCTTTCAATCCTGCTACAATCCGTGACTCACACACTTCACCTACTATTAGTTGTTGGAGGGCTAGCCGTGACTGAGTTCAAATACTTCCTCTCTACGACGCTGGGCAAATCACTTCACTTTCTTTTGCTTCAGTTTTCTCATCCGCAAATGGGGATAATCTGCGCACCTGGCTCTTTGGGTTGTGGTGAGAATGAAATGAAAACTTCCGTGAAGCTCTTTGCAAACTTTAAAGCCCAATATAAATTCTAGCTATGAAAGAAAACTTCAATGAGATCTTCCTCAGCTCTATTAAATGCACGGTGTGATTGTGTTAACACTCGGCAAACTTTAGAGGGCTCTAAAATGCGGCTGGTATTACCTCTACGCCCGGCATCTCCAGCTATAGCTCAGGACCATTGACTTTGGGCCCTAAAATTGGGTTCTAAAAGGTAGAGGACTTCCTTTAGAAGGACTACAAAGAAAAAAGGAGGGCATGCTAAGAGGGCGGGATGGGGATTTCCATTTCCCAGTGGGAGGACTGTTTGTTTTCTGACTGAGCCAATGAAAAAGCCCGGAAATCCTCTGGCAAATACATAACAAAAAAAAAGCCCAAACTAAAACAAACAAACAAAAAAAAAAAATCCCAACAAAATAAAACTCAGGGATCTCACCATTATAGAGCCTGGGCTTTGACACTAAAGCTTAAGCTTCCGGCTTCCTGGCTACCGAAGTCCCAATCCAGATACTTAATCGCAATGGCCAGAGCTCCTTCCCCTCCAAGGTGCTCATTGACTGGTCTGGCTGACAGTCATTGTTTCCAGAACAATGGGCAATATGGGTGAGGGGTGGGGCAGGGCAAGGAAGAAGGGACTGTCCCTGAGAAGCCCAGTGCAGGTGCTGACCCAGAGGAAGGGAAGAGGGAGTCCGGGGGTGGGTGATGAAAAATGGGGAAGAGGAAGAGGAAAAGGCCATCCCAGGAGATGGTTGGGGATGGAAGGGATAGCCCCGATGGCCAGTTGCCCTTGCCCAGCTGGATGGGAGGCTGGAGCGGGGGTGGCTCACCCTTCTGGAAGGGAACTAGTAGCTCAGGCTAGAGCTGGTGGGCTTCTAGCAAGAGATGGCAAGGGACTCCAAAGGGAGACAGACTCTCACTCTCGGGATTTCCTTGACCCTGCATTCTATTTAACTCCCTGACAGCAGAGTCCAAATCCCAGCTGAGAATTCAGTATCGGTGTTTATTTTGGGTAGGTCAACAGGCCTTAGTTTCTTCATCTGTACAACAAGGGATTAGACTAGGTGATCCCTAAGCATACTTCCAAATCCGAAAACCCAGGGGATAATGAAAATGCTAAGAGCGCACATTTATACAGCGCTCGTTTGACTTTTATTATAGCCCCATTTTATGGATGAAGAATTGGCCGCCAGAATCACACTAATGGTTAATAAAGCAGGACTCAAACCAAGTTTTTTTCTGTTGTCTAGCCCAAATGTCTTCCTGAGTTTACTAGGTAACCCCAACATCCTAGCATCTTATCCCATCTCTCACTTTGTGCTGAGAGAAGACCATACCTAAAGAACTATTCCCAAGATCCCAAGGGTGCTCCTATGTCAGCTTCTCCACCTAGGCTAAAACCCAGAGGGGAATGTTTGTGTGGCTAATGGCAGAGCCAACATCACCCCACAGACAGTGTATTGGGTGAGTCCTGAATCTGCTTCTCCTTTGACATCGTGGTGCAAAGGGGAGGTGGGAAAGAGTGGTCTCCAGGCCCTATAGTGGAGTCTCCCTTCCAGGGTGCACATTTCCCCTTTCTCAGTTCCCTACCATTGCAAGCCCTCCCAGAAAGAATTTCATTCACCCCTGTCCTATACAGGAACTCCCGGAAATATCCTGGGCAGAGGGAAAATCCTGGAAACCATAGATTTGGAGGTGAAAAGGGCCTTAGAGGTCATTTATGAGAGGATTTTACAAAAGAACTGTGACCTAGAGATGTCATGACTTATCTGAAGCCTCATAGTGTTTCAGTAGTAGAGATAGAATTCTAACTCAGCTCTTCTGTGGGTATCAGGTCCATTTTGTGCTTAATAGGGTACTGCCCTTGTGCAGTAGATCATGGCCTCCCTCTTTGCCACATTTCCCAGTGTTACCTCAATCCCTCTTGTTGTCCCTCCTTTTTCTTGCAATGGAGGAAGAAAACAACAGGTCTTTGTCTTCTGCAAAACAACCCTTCAGAGCTCCGAGACTAGTTCTGAAACTATTTTCTTCCAGGTGCAAGCATCTTCCCAGTTTCCTTTCATAGTTTTCTCTTCCATGTTTTAGTCCCATTACACTGGCAGCTGTTCCCCCATCTCCAGTCTCCATGAATGTGCCTAGGTCAACTCCACACCTGAACTGTATTCACTCTTCCTTTTTACCTATTAGAATCTTTTTTTTCTTACAAGGTTCAGCTTTGTTGAAACCTCTCCTTCCCCTTGCTCATGTCTCAGCCATGAATAATATTTTTCTCTCTGAATTTTCCTGTAGACATTTACTTTGCCTTTATCACATCTGTCTTATATCATATTTATTTATGGATTTGTCTTATCCCTCATCCTAGGGGTTCCTTGGGGACAGAGAACCTTATTGTGGTTTCCATGCTGATGGGTACAATTTTATTTTGGTCTAGACCTGTAAATTAGTATACAGAACTTCCAGTAAAAAATTCCTTCCAACAATTCTTATTAGCAACTGTTCTATAATTTATAATCTTAGAGAATTTCCTGGGCCATGAGAAGTTACATAATTTGGCCAGGTTCATACACCCAGTATGTCAGAAGCACATAGGCAGATCTTCCCGAGACCCCCGTTAGCTGTGTATCTATTATATATAACCAATTCTTAATAATATTGAACTTCATTGTGTTGCACTGCAGTGAATTGGGTTAAATCCTTCCTGATCATATGTTCTCATTTTCCAAGCCTTTCATTTTTTGGGTTGAGGAAATTAAGGGAACCGAAAGGATTGGAGCAGCAAATGATGGTGGGAATTGAGTAAACCACATTGACTCCATCTCATGACTCAATTCTGGAGCTAACCATGTTCCCTTTCTATTCAATTATGGGTTTAGCCCAATTTCTGTCTTATGAGAAAACTTCATTCAATTGTGGGAATCTGGAGAAGCCTTATTGTATTGTTTGAACCTATTCCTGCATAACTGGGAAACTGGATCACTTCTATGGGCTGCATAGAGACCCTAAGGATCTAGGTTATGCTGACCAGAAACCAGTCAAAGCCAAAGATTTATTCAATGAGTTTTCTCACAACTATACATCTCAAGCAGCCCATACACCTGAAATCTGGTCCTGTACCTGTACCGATCATTCAAATATTGTTTCCATGTTCCTTTGGTTATTCCCAGACCCTTGGGGGAAAAATGGAATCTTTCCTTTTCTGATTTCAGGGAATTGTACCTGTTCACTCTCCCCCTCCCAATTTAGAAAATCCCTAATCTTTCCCCTAATTAGAAATCAGATTATTTAATGTTGTATTCTAGTTGTTCCCTTTTCATTAACTGGCCTTATTTGATTAATTCTTTTTAGTCCATAAAAGTCTGCCCTCACCTGTATTTAGGGTCCAGGTCAATTGAGGAGACACTGTCTCAAATTTTGCTGGTCAATTGCTATGCTTAATAAATATACAATTTTTGATATTTGCAAAATTGCAAATAAAACAATATTCTCAGAAAATCAAACCTTTGTTTCTCTTTCACAGGGCACTGCCCTCCCAAAAACATTTACACAAATCAGAAACACTGTGAGAAGTCATTCTGACATCCACCAGTATCCTACCCATCCCCACTGTGGTATGGTACTCACGTTTATTAAGGCCATGATCCAGAAGGCATAAGACATCTGACTTCCTACCCAGGGGTGGGTAGGCAGCTCATGGTGGGTCAGGTTGGGCAGAGCATGGTGAGGGGTCAAGATCTTTCGGAAATGGGAGCTGCCACCTCTGTCATGGTTTGTGGCATTGGTTGGTAGACAATCAGTCTCAGAAAGGAAGGGGTCAGCGATGAGGGGGCTCAAAAGAGCACCAAAGCCCACGAAAAAATGGAGAACCTGGGAGAGAATAGTAGTGAAGACAACCAGTATACAAGGGAACTCAGTCACTTCAAACTTTGCTAAGCTCCAGACATCTCACCCTCTCCCATCTCCTACGGGTTCATAGGATTTACAGGCAGAGGAACCTTGAAGCAAGCTTAGTCCTTCTCTCTCATTTCTGATGGGGAGGCAACAGCTCACAGAGGGGATGTGATTTGCCCAGTGGTCACCCAGTTAATAAGAAGCAATGACTGGATTTAAATCCAGGCTCTCTGATGCTTTTTTTGCTGCCTCATGATGCACAGTGAGGACTTCTGCAGGCACTAGAAGTTTGGAACAGATGACTTCCTATACCTCCTTCTAGTTCTGACCTCCCATTAGGGAGACTGTCCCCTGATGCAGAAAAAGCAAAAACTCAGAATCAGGAGTGAGATGGGGTGCAATGGGGCTTTCACCCTAAAGGAGACCATAAAGCACAAAATGTTAGGGCTGAAAAGGACCTCGCAGCTCATGTAGTTTAGTTACCATTTTGTACTCAGATGGGAACCGACCTGCCCAAAGTCTCATAATGAGAAAATGGCAAACCTAGGATCCCAGTCCTTGTCTGCAATCTGTGACATCAAGCTGTGGGACCTGCCTACCTTTGGCTTTTAAAAATAGAACTTTTTGACTCTTGACTTCCTAGCCCCAAATTGGGGTAGGAGAGCCCTACCCAAGCTTAGGGACTGGTTAACTTCCTGAGGAGGAATGACCAACACAGGAGAAGGGAAAGTGAAGGAACTGGAGCACCAGAGTGTTTGGGAGGAAGATGGCCAAGGAGGGTGATGGGAAAGGGGGGGTGGATGAAGACAAAAGCTGGGTGGGGGGAGGAGCAGTAAGGAGAACTGACTTTGAAATAAGAGGGCCTAGAATCGAATCCCATCTCTGCCACTTACAACCTATATGTAAGTTGTTTCATGTCCTTGGGAATTACCTTATTATCTATAAAATGAGTTGGGTTTGTTGATTTCTTGGATTTCTTCTAGCCCTTAATTATATGAGATAGATGGGGGCTGGACACTTGGGGGAGGGAGGAGAGAAGGGTCAAGTTAGATAAAATGGATTGTGTAAGAATGAACCCAAATCACCATCACCACTTAAAAAGGCCCTTTTTCTCATCTGTCCCCAGGCTCACCTGGAGGAAGACGGCCGAATCCTTTTGGTAGATCTTCACCAACTGCATGTTGGCCACTGTGTCTATGAATCCCATGGCCAGACCAGCTATAGCTATGACTGTAGCCAACACCTTCACATCTTGGCAGAGGGGGATGACAGCAAACACTAGTGAGATGGTCAGAGATGAAGTGAAGAGGACGCACAGTGATTTGGCCAGCCTGGGTAGGGAAGTAGGTGGGGAGTCAGTGAGGGAGAGAAACTCTTCCTCTGGGTATCTGCCATGAGGGCCGTTCTCCTTGGTGAGAATAATGCCCAGAGGAGCCCCTGTCACCCTTACTTGCTATGGGACCTCAGGCAGATCACCTGGTCTGTGCCCCATCAAATGAGAGGGCAGAACTAGGTCCTCCATCTCCCATAGGGAGGAATCAGAGGAAAAGAGGGTCAGAATGCCTGGATGGATGGATACCAAATGCAGGTGGGTGCCAGGGAAAAATTAAATTTTGTACTCTGGCTGGGGGTAGAGAGCTGCTAATATGGTGGGATGAAAAACTCCCCATTCTCATCCATCCCTAGTCAGGGGCCTATCCAGCTATTCACATACAGGCCTAAGTCTCAGATAATAATAGATCACAATTACAAAACACTTTTAAGATTTACATAGCACTTTCCTCACAACTCTGTGGGGCTGATAGTAACAGAATTTAGTATTCCCATTTTACAGAAGAGAAAATAAAACCTGGAGGTTAAGGGACTTGCCTGGAGTCACACAGCCAGTGAGTACCTGATTTTAACTCAGGTGTTTCTGCACACCTAGCTGCCTCTCTATAACGAAATGCATGCTTTATAGCATCATGGCATCAGAACTAGGAAGGGACCTTTAGAGGCCATTAAGGCTGATCTCTTTTTTGATGTGGGATTTGAATCCAGGACTACAAGTGTAGTGTATCAGCAACTACATTACATTAGCCTCTGTCAGGGTCTGTCTTTGGAAAGCTTCCTTTCCCATTCTTCTCTTCTCCTTTGGCACACACTGAATGGCTAAGATTCCCCTAGAGATGACTTGCAAGTCTCCTCTGCTAATGAGAGCAAGCCCAAAACAAACTGAGAGAATAGTCAGACAAGGAGAACACACATCCAGGGCTGGAGGCTGTGGGATGGCGAAGGCCAAAGGGGTCATTCTGGAATGGTTTTGGTGCTGAACTTGATGGCAGAAGGATGGAACAGTGACTCTAGAGGCTTTGAAATTCCCATGCTCTGGGGAGAAAATGATAGTTTCTAAAGCTGTGGTCTGCAGAGATCCCCCTGCCTTTATCTGTAGAAGAAAATTGTAGTTTTCTACACTTCGCTAATCTCTTCCATCTTCTATTAAACTCCTTTATCTCAACTGCCTCACAGATTGGTTGGCTTTCCCTCACTGATAGCTGCAGTTCGTTATTTTATTTATTTATTTTTTTTGGTTCTGTTTCCAAGCAGGTCTGATGGAGGAGATTACTTATCATGTGCCTTCCCAATTGGTTTGTTGAGTGGGAGTGGAGGCTCCTTCTTACCAATCTAAGGCTTTAAAGAGGATCTGTCCCCTTGTGGTCACCTAGGGAACCCAGCCTCTTAGACTCAGTCAGAGCGGGCCTTGGGGGGATGAATTTAATGTGCACATGCTCTTTCTCTTTTTTAGGAGAAATAAGAACCTGGACCATATCATTAGTGACCAGGCTGATATTCAGTGTGACTATGATGCAAAAATTAGTCCCCAGTGCTGGGAAGTATTTTTGAGTTGGCAGGGACCTGAGAAATCAACCTGGAGTCCATGGATAGATTTCAGGGGATGCATGAAATTGGATGGGAAAAAGAAATTACATTCTCACTTTTACTAACTTGACTGCAAAGTTATCATTTCTTTCAATTATCAAATTCAAAGAAAATATTCCAAGGAGTCTATAGGTGCACCACAGTGCCAAAAAGAGTAGGGGTCCATGATACACAAAAGGGTTAAGGACCCCTAAGGTAATATGATCTTCACATTTTGTTTTTGTTTTGCTCTTTGCTGAGACATTCAGGTCCTCCTGACTTCAAGGCTGATGCTCTATCCACCTAGCTTCTCCCCAACCCTGATCTTCACATTTTATAGAAAAGGAAAATGAGGCACTGGGAGGTGACTTGGCCAAATTCTCATAGTCATTTTCTTGCCATCACCTTCATGCCTGCTTGCCCCAGATGTGTGTCTTGACGTTTAGCTCAAGGTCCTGCATATAACAGGTGCTTATTGGATAAACAAATGTAGCTACTTTCTGCTAAACTAGAATCTTTATTGTGAAGCTCAGTGCAGGGACAACTTATTTATGTACAACTGTGTAAGTTCTGAAAATTGTACTCTCCTGGCTACTGAGAGACTTTGAACCTTCCTGGTAAAAAACAAGCCATGATTTTTCGCAAAATAAATGTTGCACTGAAAATCTAGATTTTCATTTAAAACACATTTTTAAAAAGGTCTTTGTAGCCCCCTTCCAAATGTGCACCCGAAGACTATCTATATTACCCATACTTAGTTTCAGTCTCTGGCAATGACAGTCTAGCACAATCCTCCCTTGAAGTCCTTAACCATAAACTTGCTCTTCTACTTATATTCGCCTGTGGCATTTCCAAAGAACTTTTCTTCATGGTGATAGAAACTAATTTGATAGGCTGCTTAAAGCTCAAGTATTAATGAGTATTCACCCAACTTCTAATAGAGTTTTACTAAAGAAAGGGGAAAAAAAGATAAATAAAACATGATCCCTGTCCTTAGTCCTTGCTCTGGTACTTGCTCTAAAAGAATAAAACTTGAGTGAATATTCACTCAACTTCTAATAGAGTTTTACTAAAGAAAGAAAAAAAAAAGATAAATGAGATATGGCTCCTGCCTTTAGTTCTTGCTCTCCTACTTACTCGAAAAGAGTAGTTAAATGACCTTCCAGCTTTGAAGATCATACGACTTCTAATCTAGTTGGAGAAAAAGTTATTTCCATTCCATTCAACTCAGCAAACATTTACCAAGTATGTCCTAAGTTCAAAGTATTGTACAAGGGCTGGGGGAGAGAAGGAGGAAAGAAAAAATCAATAAGATTGTGGGTTCTTGCTCTCAAGAACTAGCCACCACAAGACCTCTGAGGTTTAGTAGGAAGATAAACAATAATCTAGACTTCAGTGGTTCTGCATCCTTCCCAGAGTTTACCCAATGCCCAACCAGATCTTCTCTTCCTATGTAACTCCTGCCCATGAAGTGGGACTTGAGTTCAAATTCTGCTTCTGGTGCTTTTTACTTGTGTCACTTCACCAACCTAGACCTTGGTCTCCTTCCCTAAGTGAAAGGGTGGGACAGGTTGTTCTCTGAGATTCCCTCTCAGAGGAGCTCCCAATCTATCATTTTGGGATTCTGTGTTTTCCAACAGATGGTGAGAATCTGCTCCTTCCTCTAGGCTTCCCCCTGTTCTCTGGGCAACAACAAGGTTGCCTGTCCATTAGCTTTTTTCTCTAACCATATGGTTAGACCACCTCCTTTCCCCCTTAAAAGCTAGTCCCTAAGTATATCACATTCATATAGACTTTTTCCCCTTCACAATCAAGTATTTGAAAATTGAGGCTCATCTAACAGAATAGGTAAGACAACAGGTACTTAATATATATTTATATACTTGGGGAATGACAAATTATGCAGTTTGGATTAAGGATTTATAAAAAAGGAAAGTAGGAATGGGAAAGTCAATTGGAGTCAGAGTGTGTAGGGTGAATCCCTGGCCCAAAGTTTGGTTGTTATTGAATGATCAATAGGGAGCCCCTGAAGGTTTTTGAGTAGTGGAATAGCTGGATCAGATATGTACAGTGCAGTGATTTCCTAGAGAGGGCTGCCTAGGGCGGATTAGAAATGGAAAGTTAATGCCGAGATCAGCCAGGAGGCTCTTCCAAGTTGTCCAGGTAGGAGGTGATCAAGTCTAAGCTAGGTGCTGCCTATGGGAATAGAAGAGAATAAACACATGTGAGGAGGATGATATGCAAACTCTCCGAGTTAAGTGACAAGAGATTAAAATTACAGTGTGAGACAGCCAAGGAGAAGTCACATGGCTGCACATGATCAAGGGCCCTTGGAAGAATATAGACCATCCACACCGTGAACTTGGGGGAAGAAGAGATTGCTGTAAGCTGGGGTCATCAGAAGCAGAAAGAAGGAGCTTGTTGGCAGGGCTTTTCAGGAAGTGGGAAGTGGCTGGGACTAAATCCCCCCTTGGGAACCTTTCCAGGTGACAATTTTCACCTTAATAGGGGATTTTTGCTATGTTGTTCATTTGTTTCACTCATTCCTGCCTTTTTGTCCCCATTGGGGATTTTCTTAGCAAAGATAGCAGAGTGGTTGGTTATTTCCTTCTCTAGTTCATTTTACAGATGAGGAAACTGAGGCAAACAGGGTTAAATGACTTGCCCATGGTCACACAGCGAGTAAATGTCTGAGGTCTCAGGAAGAGGAGTCTTACTGACTCCAGGTACTCTAGTGCTCCACAAAGCTGTCCCCCTAATAAGCATTATCCTGACTTAATGCTTTGCTGTATGTGTAAATGATAATAACAGTCCTAACAGGGCTAGTGGCAAAGATTTGGGAATGCAAAAGTATCAAGGAATATGTTCCCAAACAGCTGCAGATGGATGGTTAGTACCAGATAATGGCCTGAATGAATAGGGATCTGATCAAAACTGGGATAAATCACTTAAGTGGGAAAGGAGAGGGTTGGCCAGATTGTCTCTGAGGTTCCTTCTGGTTCTGTTATTTTATCCTTCAGAAGTATTTGAAGCCAATATGATAGTATTGTAGAAAGAAGCAATTTAGCCCAGCTCCCTCCAACTTCATTAAAGATCTAAGAGCATCAGACTGAGTAGTGATTGGGAAATCCAAAGAGGAAACCCAGAAGTGTCATTTTTTAGCACAAGATCACATATTTGTCTCAGGCAAGTGAACAGAGCAGGCACTATGAAACAGGTGATCTCAGAGAGCAGACACAGACCTCAAGAGCAGAATAAAAAAAAAAAAAACTGGCAGAACTTTCAGCTAGCTGTTGGGGTGAAGCAAACAATCATCTCTTGGCACTCAAACCTGAGGGAAATCTAAAACTATGTTGTCCAGATCCAAACAAGGATCTGGAGCCTAGAATGCTCAGGGAGTTGTTAGATTGCATAGGGTCCAATGAAAATTTGCAGCAACCTGGCCCACGTTCACCACTATGATTCTTAAAGAACACAGTACCAAATGTCTGAAGAATATGGTGTCATGGTATCAGATATGATAAGCCAGGAACATACAAAATCACAATGGTCCTACCAGAGGAGTTTAGTGCTTGGATTTAATACAAAGTTCTAATTTGAGAAATAAAGCTGAAGGAATGAATAAACAACTAGAAAAACAAATAAGGTGCTATGATGATGGCAGATGGAAGAGAATATCTTCAATATACCTACAAGCAAAGCCTCAAAGGAAAATGTAACTTCACAAGTTCAATTAGAGTTTCTAGGAGAAATGAAGCAAAAGCTTTAAAAAAAAGAATTTAACATTCATTTATAAACGAAATGGGAATGCTAAAAAAAATTAGAAAAGAAATGAGAACTACAGAGGAAAGACTTGGAAAAATAACAGTTTAGCAGAGGAGTTATTTATCAAAGTAACTTTTTTTTTTACACAAAACTTTATTTGGATAACTGAAAATGAGAGCAGAACAACAGCAAATGATGATAGTGTGAGACAATGTGAAGTATTAAAACGATTCAAAAGATTGAAGAAAATAGAAGGTATTTTATATAAAAATTAACCTGGAATTCAGATGAAGAGAGAGATAATAATCAGTGAATTACTTAAAAGCAATGACCAAAAAAATAAAAAACATCTTGGATATCGTTTTTCAAGGAATAATAATAGAAAACTGCACAGGCATATTAATATAATGAAGCAAAATGAAAATAAAAAGAATCTACCAATTTCTTCATTAAAAAAAAGAAAATTCCCCTTAAGTGTCATACTTAAAATCTATAAATCCAGCTCAAATAAAAATATTACAAGAAATCAGAGAATTCAAGTTCTAAGGAACCACAACCAATATTACGTGAAATTTAATAACTATCATTTTAAAAGATTAGAGAGCACAGAATATGATATTCAAAAAGGTAAAAGATAGAATGACTTACTCAGCAAAACTGAGAAAAATCTTGTGGGGAAAATATTGGTCTTTAACTAGAGGATTACTAAGCATTTCTGAAATGCAAATACAGAAATCAAAAGAAACACAGAAAGGGTAAATACAAAGATATAATTGGAAAGGGCTTCCAAACAATAAAGTATTTACAATGGTGAATATCTAATGGTGAAGGAGAATATATGATACATATTCCCACAGAACCCTAATGTCATTAGGGATAATAAAGGGAAGCAAATAAGACACAGGGTTTGAGAATGGTTTTCTTGTGTTTTGATTATTTTTTTTAAGTTAAAAGAAAGAGGAAAAGCACAATAGAGAAGAAAGGAGGAGGGAAGGTGAAGAAACATA
This sequence comes from Sminthopsis crassicaudata, assembly GCF_048593235.1. Taxonomy (NCBI): domain Eukaryota; kingdom Metazoa; phylum Chordata; class Mammalia; order Dasyuromorphia; family Dasyuridae; genus Sminthopsis; species Sminthopsis crassicaudata. Next base: position 102,267,969 of record NC_133620.1, on the reverse strand, counting down.
TCTCATATAATCAGAGTATAGAAGTAGAAGTTTATACAAATAAAGAAGGGGTGAGGTGGAGTGAACATCCCTTGAACCACAGAACCCTAATATCATTAGGGATAACAAAGGGAGGCAAATAAGACACAGAGTTTGAGAATGGTTTTCTTGTATTTTGATTATCTTTTTTTTAAGTTAAAAGAAAGAGGAAAGGTACAATAGAGAAGAAAGAGAGAAGGAAAGTGAAGAAACATATCTCAAATAATCAAAGTATAGAAGTAGAAGTCTAAACAAATAAGGAAGGGATGAGTAACACATACCCCCCCCCCAACTCACAAAGAATTTAGTGTGCCTATGCATTCAACTCTACAGGGAAACAAAAAGGGGGAAATAAAAAGAAGAAACCCATGATAAAGAGTATGTGGGGAACAAAAAGAGGAAAAAAGCATAAGAGAAGAAGGTGGAGGAAAATATTGCTAATAATACTAATAGTTAACATTTACATGGTGTTTATTATGTGCCAAGCATTTTACAAATATTATCTCACTTGATCTTTACAACAACCCTCAAAAGTAGGTATTATTATTATACATAATTAATGATCATACTATTAATATGAATGGGATAAACTCACCCATAAAACAGAAGATAGTGGAAGCAATTAGAGAGCAAAACCTAATGATATGTTGCTTACAAGAAATATACTTAAAACATAAATACCCACATAGAGCTAAAATAAAGGTCTGGAACAAAATCTATAATGCTTCAACTGAATTCAAAAAAGTAAACAGCAAACATGATCTTAGACAAGACATCAGAAAAAAATACTTATTTAAAAGTGATAAATAAGGAAACTACATTTTGCTTAAAAGTATCAAATGAATTAATATCATTACTTAACATACATCAAATAGATAACATCTAAGCATATAAAGGAGATGCTAAGAATGCTAAGTACATTGTATCCAGAAACAAAAATGAAACAATAATACTGGGGAAACCTCCATGTACTTCTTTCAGAGCTAGTTAAATCTAACCAAAAACTAAATAAGAAACAAAATTTAGAACAACATTTTAGAAAAGTTAGATATGATAGAACCCTGGAAATTCCTAATTTGGAATAGAAAAGTATATACATATAAATGTACATATATATTTATTTCATAAATGTGCATGGCGTTTTTACAAAAAGTGGATACATTAGAATATAGAAACTTCACAAATTAATACAGAAAAGGAGTAATATTAAACACATCCTTACAGATTTTATAGACAAAATGCAATAAAATTATATTTAATAAAGGGTCATTTAAGAGAGGATTAAAACTTGACTAGAGACTAAATTATAATCCAAAAGAATTGATGAGCAAACCCCCCCATATATATGACAGACAATTTCATTAAAGATAATGACAACATGAAATGACATACTAAAATTTGTGGGATGCAGCCAAAGGGGTATTTCTAAACACTTTCATCAACAAAAGACAGAACAAACAGCCACATGAATTAGACATTCAATTAAAACAACAATAACAACTAGAAAGCCAACAAATGAAAAAAACCCAATTAAATACCAAAATAGAAATCTTGAAATTCAAAGAGGAGATATTTTTAAAAAGCTGCTATGAATTAATAAAGAAGAATAGATAATTCATTAGCCAATTTGATAAATTTTATAAAAAGGCCAAAGAAAAACAAATTACCATTATAAAAATGATAAAAAGAGCATTCACAATAAATGAATAACAAAAGATATTATTAAAAACTATTTTGGCCAACTTTATTCCAATAAAACCAATCACTTAAATTATGAAGTAGATAAATATTTATAAAATATAAAATATGCAGATAAATAGAACAAGAAATAGAGAATTTTAAATCATCCAATCTCAGGAAAAGAAATTGAATAAGTCATAAATGTATCCCTAAGATGAAAAAACAAAGAAATCTGGCACCAGATTGACTTTAAAAAGAATCATTTTTCATATATTCAAAAATAATTAATTCCAGTATTCCACAAACTGTTTGCATTTTTAAAATAGAAAAAGATTTTTACATATTCCCTCTATTCTATAAATGGAGAAGTTAAAATAGAGAAAGAAAACTATAAACCAATGTCTCTAATGATTGGTGTAAAAATTTCAAATAAAATATTAGCAGAGAGGATGCAGTAGTATATCACAAAGATCATATACTGCTACCCAGTTGGAGTTATGGCAGAAACACAGGTTTGGTTCAGTATCAGGAAAAATATAAACATAATTGATAGTAGTAATAACAAGAACAACAAAAATAATGTGATTATGTCAATAGATGCAGAAAAAGCTTTACAGAAGATACAACATCTATTTCTCTAAAAAAAAACACACTGTAAACAGGATCAAATGATTCTGTTCTTAGTGAAGCAAATGATATAAATCTAAAATCAAGTGTTAACATTATATGTAATAGGGATAAACTCTAGTTTACTAGTTTACTTACTTTCAGTAAGATCAGTAATAAAGTAAGGATATCCATTGTTACAACTACTATCTGACATGGTACTTGAAATGTTACTTATAGCATTGATAGAAAAATAAGTTGAGAGAATAAGCATAGATGAAGAAGACATAGATAATATGATATAACAAGATCACTTAAAAATCTAGGGAGTCAACTAAAAATTAATTGAAAGAATAACTTCAGCAATTTCAAAACCTAAGTTAAATCCATATATATTACCAGCATTTTTGTGTCTTACCACAAAAACTAGCAGAATGAGATAGAAAAATACCATCTCCTACAGAATGCATAAAATACTTGGAAATCTACTTACCAAGATGTACACAAGAATTATGAATACAATTACCAAATACTGTTAACAGAAATACAGACAAATTGAAGAGACTAATTTTTCATGGGTAAGTTGAACCAATATAATAAAAATGACAATACTACTAAAATTAAGGAAGGAAGGAAGGAAGGAAGGAAAGAAGGAAGGAAGAAAGGAAGGAAGCAAGGAAGCAAGGAAGCAAGGAAGGAAGGAAGGAAGGAAGGAAGGATTTATTAACTACTTACTAGGTAACAATCCCAGAGCTAACACTTTAGAAATATCGATTTGATCATCACAACAACTCTCTAACTCTAAGCACTTACCTTGATAGGTATGACAAATGATAAATATTTCCATTTTATAATTGAGGATTCTAAATCAAACAAAGGTAAAGTGACTTGCCCAGGATTACAGGGGTAGTAAATGTGTGACACTGGATTTAAACTCAGGATTTCCCGACTCCAGGTCCAGTGTAACTGTGCCCCCCTCGTTACTTATTTATAAAACTAGAAAAAAATAGTAAAATACATCTGGAAGAACAAAAGGTCAAGGCAAATAAGAAAAGTACTGAAAAGTAAGAGGAAATAATGGGGACTTAGCAGTACTAGATCTCAAATTATATTACAAAGCAGTAATCATTAAAATCCTTTGATGTAGGTTAAAAAAAATAGAGGTCAAACAATGGAATAGATTAGGTATTCAACATACCGAAGCAGATAAAACTTAAGTCTTATAAACTCCAAGTACTAGAATAAGGAGTTTTTGGCCAAAAGTGCTGGAAAAACTGGAAAGCTGTCTAGTAGAAATTACATTTAGACTAAGATACCACATAATATACCAAGATAAACTCCAAATGACCTGGATGTTAAAGGTCACATCATAAACAAATTTGAGGAAAGGAAAATTACCTTTCAAATCTATGGATTAGGAATGAACTCATGACCAACCAAGCATCACAGAAGATAAAATAGACAATTTTGATTAAGTAAAATTAAAAAGTTTTTGTACAAATACAATACAAATAAACTTAGTGATTAAGTGGGGAAAATAATCTTTGCAGTAAATTTTTCTGATAAAGTTTTCATTTCCAACTACATAAGAAAGTGATTCAAATTTATAAGAAAATGAAATATTTTCTAATTGAGAAATGGTCAAAGGACATGAATGGACAGTTCTCAAAAGAAATGTAGCCATATGAAGAAATGCTCCAAATAGCTTCTAATTTTCTATCTGATAATTAGGAAAAATGCAGATTAAAGCAACTCTGAAGTTCTAGATCAGATTGGCAAAGTTTACAAAGAAAGAAAATGATAAATATTAGGCAAAAAAATAGGCTCATTGATGCACTTTTGGTAGAGCTATGAATTTGTCCAATTATTCCAAAGAACAATGTGGAACTGTGCCCACAAAGTTGTTAAACTGTGCATATTCTTTGACTTAGTGATATCTCTACTAAGTCAATATCCCAAAGAGATCAAAGAAATAGAAAATGGTAGACATACAATAATTTTTAGAACAGCTCTTTTTCTAGTGGCAAAGAACTAGAAATTAAGGAGCTTTCCATTAACTGGGGAGTGAATAAACAAATTTCCAATAATATCCTTCATATGAATGTCATAACATACTAATGTGCTGTAAGAAATTATGAAATATATGGTTTCAGAGAACTTAAGAAACCATGTATGAACTTTTGTAGCATGAAGTAAGCAGAGATGGGAGAATAATTCATATAATTACAACAATATTATAAAAATTAAAAATGTTGAAAGATTTAAGAACTCTGGTCAATAGAATGATAGAATGTGATCCTAAAGGACCAGTGGCAGTGAAAGCTGCCCACCACTTAACAGAGAGATGATGGATTAAATATGAAGAATGTGACACATTTTTTGAGATATGGTCAATATGGAAATTTGTTTTGCTTAATTATTTCAATTTGTTAACAAAATTTTTGTTTTGTCTTTTTCTTGCTTTTTATTTTTTGGACTTGGATAACAGAACTCTTCATGTCATTATTTTTGTAATTAATATTATATTTGTAATGCTTATTTATCACGTTGGTAAGGGACTCAAATACAGATTTATAAACATGATATCTTGAGTATAGAAGTCAGTCCATTAATCAATATACATTCATTAATGTATTAATGTGTTCCAAACATTGTGCTAACTGCTAGTTTTATAAAGAAAAGCAAGACAGTTTCTGGCCTTTGAGGAGCTCACAATCTGATAAGCATACAGTATTTTTTAAATGCTTGCTTGTTTGAACTGCCAATTTAACATGATAATATTATTACTGATAAGTGTCCAAAATTGAATCTGATCCAGCTGCTCTCAGTTGACACATACCTTATACTGATATTTCTTTGAGGAAATCCAAAAACCAGAGGAAGAAGCATAATAGAAAAAAACATTTGGCTAAAAAAAAATCAATGGAAGAAGAAATAAAGAGCAATATAGGAATATAAGGAATTCCAGAAACTGAATAAATGTTGAAGCATGATGTAGCAATGATGGGAGACTTTAGTAATGCATATATCTGTGGGAATATTTTTTCTTTAACAATGACAGTTCAATTAATAAATTCTTGGTTTGTTTTAGTGATAATTTTATTCTTCAAAAAGTGAAGGAGGAAATAGAATGCATTGTTATTTTATGTTTGATACTGACCAACAGGTAGGAACTGGTAACTGAAGTAGAGATAATGGAAACCTTGGAATGGGAGTGTAAAAGTGGAACAATCATGCCATCTTAGAATTCAAAATAGAGAAAAGGAGGAAAGCTAGTAATAGTGTGACATGAATCCTAAGGAAGAATCTTTGGGAAGAATCAACTTCAAAGGGTTCAGAAAAAACATAGGTAAAATTTTAAACCTAAAATTATTCTTGGTCTCTGAGGGAAGGGACTATCTTAAGAATTAAATCCTAAGTATACAAATAGGAATGATTCCAATGAAGAAAAATAATCTTCAGAAATTGTTATGATACGTGAGGAACTCACTGACCAACTAACATTTTAAAAATACAAACAAGAAAAATAGAAATAAAATACAAAACAGAAGATAATATAAAAAGGAGCAAGGTTTTATAAAAATAGGGTCAGAAATGCTATGTTCAGAATGGACTGAGACTAGTAAAGACAAAAAAAGTTATTTTAGCTATGCTGAAGGAAAAGATGAAGATCAAGAAAGGAACAAAATGTTTATTCAGTATGGACAAAACAATTACAGATGATAGAGAGAGGGATAGTACTTTTTATGTAGTAGGCACTTAATAGATATTTGTTAAATTGAAATGAAGGCAGAATTACTCAACTTTTATTTTGCTCCCATCTTTTTTGTAAAGAATAATGAATTCTGAACTAGAATATAGAGTTGATAGAGTGCTGAAATACAAGATAAGTGAGAAAAATAATAAAAAAAATACCTAGATACCCTTAATGAGTTCAAGTCACCAAGACCGTAAAAACTGCATTTCAGGGTTTTGAACGAATAAATAGATATGATCCCTGATTTTTTGTCAATGATCTGTAAAAGATTTTGATAAATGGTAGAGTTGCCAAAATAATGGAAAAAGGCAAATGCTGGTCTAATTTTTTTATAGGAAGAAGGTAGAATCTGTAAATTATAGGCCAATGATTGTAATTTCTATTTCTGATAAGAACAACAATAAAATTAGAACACATTTTAAAGGGATAAATGGTAATTACTTAGATTTTAAATTAATGACTATCAAGATCACAAAGAGCCAGCAAGATTTCATTAAGAACAGTTCACGTCAGGCGTACTTCATTTCCTCTTAGAAGATGTGCCTGCAACCTATTTATCAGAGGAATCTTATAGGTATACTCTCTTTTTGGGAAAGATGGAGAGGTGTGGATTAGATGATAGTACATTTTAGGTGGAATTTAACTTGTTGAATGACTGAGTAGATTCAAAGGATAGTTGCTAATTGATTCATGTCAATTTTGAGGAAAATTTTTTGTCTCATGCAGTTCAACTTTATATCAATAATATAATTAAAAGCATAGATGTATATTTATCACATTAGCAGATTATACAAAATTGGGAAGAAGTGATGCACTGGATGACAAAGCCAAGATATGAAAAGATCTCTACAGACTGGAATGGATGACCTAATTAAGGTAAAATTTAAAAGAGATAAATCTAAAATCCTGACCTGGGGATTTTCAAATTACCCCCCCACCCCCGTTTGAAACTTTGGAGTCATCTTCAAATGTGCTCTCTCCCTCCCATTATATATCTATATCTATATTATCAGTTGTCAAATCTCATAAATTCTCTCCTCTACAACATCTTTTACTTTCATACCCTTCTTTCACTCACATGGTTACAGTTATTTCTCAGTTCCTCATCATCTTTTGCCTGGATTATTACAATTGCCTTCTAATTGATCTCCTTGTATCATCTCTCCTTTCTCCAATTAGTCTTTCATCCAGTGGCCAAAAATAACTTCCTGAAGTACAGATCTGACCATTTCCTTGCCTATATGGTTCCTTTTATCTTTGATATGAAATACAAACTCTCCTGTTGGATATTAAAACCCCTTTGGCTAGAAAATTATTCATAAGAAACACAATACCCATTATTCATATGAAGTCATGTAAAACATATTTCCACATTAGGTCTGTTGTGAAATTAAAAAAAAATAAAAAGGAAAAAATGCTTCAATGCATTCAGCTTCATCAATATTTTCTCCAGAAATGGATAGCATTTATTTCATCACGGATCCTTTGGAATTTCCTTAGGTCACTCTCTTGATCAGAGTAGCTAAATCTTTCATAGTTGATTGGTCTTAAAATATTGCTGTTATTGTGTGCAATGTACTCCTGGCTCTGTTCACTTCACTTCATGTCAGTTTATTTGTCTTCATGAAGTTTTTTTCTGAAGTATTTCTGAAAGCATTCTGCTCATCATTTCTTATAGCACAATCATATTCCATCATAAACATATACCATAACTGGTCCAGCCATTGCCCAACTAATGGGCATTGCCTCAGTTTCCAAGTCATTGTCATCACAAAGAGAGCTGCTATAAATATTTCTGTACATATGAGTTATTTTCCTTTTTCTCTGATCTCTTTGGGGTATCCTAGTAGGAAAATCGCTGAAAAAAAGATGAGATTTTTTGTATGCTCCAAGCTTCAATGTGAGTCACTAATGTGATACTGAAGGTGAAAAAACCTAACTCAGTGCATAAATACTTTGTAAGAATCCTAACAGAGTAGTGTTCAGAAAGAGGAAGGTGACAATTCTACTATCTAGAATATCATGTTCAAGAGTGGACATGGAACACTGACAAGTTGGAGGTTGTCCAGAAGAAAGCAATCAGGAGAGTGAGGGAACTGGAAGGCATTCTAGAAGTCTGAGGAAGTAGGAACAGTAAGCCTAGAAAAGAGACTTAAAGGGCTATGAAAGTTATCTTCAAATATTTAAAATGTTATGGGTTTGTTCCATTTGGCCCCAAAAGCAGACTTTGGAGGATTGACGGGGGTGGACAATGGAGTTGTGGGAAATTTATAGAATGGCATATTTTTGCTCAGTGGAAGGGAAAATTTTGTATCTAAAAATGAGCCATGATGCATTAAGAGGTGGTGATTTCCCCTTCATTGAGGGGGAAGTTGGTTTTGCTTTCTCTGCCATCCCCATTAAATTATATTTACTTTGTATATTTAAAAAATATGATTATATGTGCACATGCTATTTCCCCTGAATAAATGTAAGTTCCTTGAGAGTAAAGATTGTTTTACTTTTGCTTTGGTACCCAACCCCAACAGCACAGTGGTGGGACCAGGGTAGAACTTTAACAAAGGTTTGTTGATTGAATGACTGGTGCTACAAAAGTATGCATTGGACCTTCAAAACCTTCCTTTCCACTCTTAAGATTTCTGAAGTGGCTTGCCCTAGGCCCCATACCTGGGAAGTATCCAAATCAGCTCCCAACCCTCCATCCTCCACATCCCATCATGTCCGTAGGAGGAACTCCAGGAACACAATAAACTTTCATTTATAGAGGCAGCATGGTACACAGTGGTTAAATGCATGACCTGGAGCCAGGAGAGGCCTAGATTCCTATCTTTCCTGTGGCATTTACCAACTATGTGGCCATGGGTAAGTCACTGAGCTTTGTTTTTTCTAAAACCAGGAAAATATTGCCTGTAGGAAAGTTATCTCATAGGATTGTGGAATCAAGTTGAATACTCATAGAATCATAGATCTAGCCTGGAAGGGAAGGAACCTCAGAGGACAATTCCCTCCATTTTACAGATAAGGAAACTCAGAGGCCAGGGAGATCAATGTATATAAAGGCTTTGTGAACTTTAAGTGGTCAAATATCACTTGTTATTATTGTCCATAGGAGAGCGATCAGTGGAGGATTTTTAGTCACAAGCCTAGCTTTCCCTCAAAGCCTTTGCAAAAGAAAGCCCAAGGAGTTATTTTTTAAAATCTTTAATTCATTTACTTTTCTCCACTTAAAATTATTTTACTTTAAAAATTGCATATATAGCTTTCAACATTCCCTTTTATGAAATTTTGAGTTCCAAATTTTTTCTCCCTCCCTCCTTTCCTTCTCCTCACTCCAGATGACAATCTGATACATGTACAATCATATTAATCATATATGAGAGAGCTGGTTTTTTTAAATAGCTGAAGAAAATTGAATTTAGGAAGATTTTTTTTTTTGCTGAGGCATTTGGGGTTATGTGACCTGTCCAGGAACACAACCAGGAAGTGTTAAGTGTCAGAGGTTAGATTTGAACTCAGGTTCTCCTGGTCTTCTACCCACTGTACGACCTAGCTGCCCTGGAAGAATTTTTTTTAAAGCCAAGAAGCAAAGTCATACTTAAATATGTTTTAAATCCATCTCTATTTCCAATGGATTGTGTTCCTCCACAAGTGTGAATAATGGGGAGTAGAGTCAAATGCTGTTAAAGACATTAAAGTGATGCTTTGGTTTATGAATCGGTCCCTTCCTTACAGACACTGCTCAGTTGGGAGCTTTTTCACCTTCCTCCCCCCGTTAACTTCTTTTCTCCTGTTCCCATCATTCCACTTCCCCCTCTGGAGCAAAGCCTGCTTGAAGCAACATCCCTCCCTACCCACCTCCCAGTCTGACTCCCACCCCCACTTCTGGCCTGCCGGATGAGCCCAGTGCATTTCAAATTGGCAAGGTTCAGAATCACTGTGCCAAAGTCCAGAGAGAAGGAAGGAAATGGAGAGCAGACGGGAGCAAGTCAGTGAGAGTAGGCGGGAGCAGGAGCAGCTCCTAGGCTTCCTCCCAACTGATGTTGCCCCTATTTCTTTCTGCTTGGGAAAAAATTATCTATGATGCCAGAGGTCAGGAGGGCCCTTAGAAATCATCTAGTTCGAGTGTGCTTCACAGCATAGCATTTTGACTCTTTTTGTTGTTGTTTGCTTGCATTTTATTTTCTTTCTCATTTTTTTCTTGTTTGATTTAATATTTCTTGTACAGCAAGATAATTGTATAAATATGTATGCATATAATGGATTTAACATATATTTCTACCATGATTAACATATATTGAATTACTTGCCATCTAGGGGAGAGGGTAAGGGAAGGGGGGAATTGGAACATAAGGTTTTGCAAGGGTTAATGTTGAAAAATTATCCATGTATATGTTTTGAAAATAAAATGCTTTAATTAAAAAAAAGAAATCATTTTACAGAGTGGGAAACTGAGGCCCCAAAAGAGTAAAGTGACTTTACTTTTTCAAGATCACACAGGTAGAGAGTTGCAGATCTGGAAATCGCTCAGGTCCAACTGATACCTGATTATGATCTTGCAGTGGAAGAAGGGACTAGGGAGGCTGATCTCAAAAGCCCTTTTCTCATTCCAGCCCTGGCAGAGCCTTCTGGGAACAAATAGAAGAGGGGGGCCTAGAATTGCTCCCGATGCAATCTGGGATGGCGGGAACTAGGAGGAGGCCACAGACAGAGACATGCTCCTCACAAATAGGAGTGAGAAGTGAGGAGGGAGGGTGAGCCAGAAGAGCAGAGGTGATCATGGTATTTCGTCTTTAGGAACTTGAGAGTTCCTCCTGTCTCATCTTAAGGTGTGGGAACAGGGCCAGGGTGGTGAAATAATGAGCCCAAAGTCAGTAAGAGTCAAGATTTGAACTCGTATCCTTCAGCTACCAATCCAGTGACCTCTCTGTTTGTTGCAGCAGCTGGTTCTGGAAATGTACCCTGTATCCCAGAGCTTAATCTGAACTAGGTTAAATATTAACAGCCCCAGACAGAAGGAGAGAAAAGTTAAAGAAGTTATAGCTTTCGGAACTTCATCTGGATGGGGTAAGATGGGAGAAAGAGCCTGAGATAGAAGAGGGGGAAGGGGATCTTTCACTCTGGACACTGGCCTGAGTAGAGAGCATGGAGGTCCCTCTCTGGCTGCATTTGCTGTGTGATCTTGAACCTTAATAAACTTCTCTGGACCCTAATGTTCTGTTCCTTTAATGGTTTATCTGTGTGGGGTATACACATCAAATGTTTAGAATGTACAAGGCTGCCTCCTTGAACTTGGACGTCATACTTAGAGAAGTGAGACATTTGATTCAAAGGCTTCCCAGCTCTGAAAACTGGTGGCCCTCTAGACTGATGACATTGGCCCATGGGGAGGGTCCTAACTCACCCAGATCATGTGTGCCCATTTGGGGAGGGCCTCTCAGCCCAGGCCGGGGCAGCCACATTCCTCCAGCAGCGCCAACCCTCGTGTTCCATTACATTGCCATTCATCTCACGTTCTTTGGCTTGTGGCTGATTGCCAAGGTACTTGGGCCTGGGGAGGTACTCTGTGGCAGGGAAGCATAAAGAATTAGCTGGTGTCCTCTATCTCTTCCACTCACTGACAACGAAATTGAGAGCATCGCCAGTACCAACCTTATTATCAACAATAATATGGATTTCAACTAGGGACCCTTTGAGGAGAGGGGCAGCACACTTCCCCCATCAAACTTCAGAGCCAGATAAGGGGGGAAAATCTGCTTTAGTTACTTCTCTGAGGTGAGGTGAACAGTGGGACAAACAGTCTGTCTTCTTACTGAAAGTCTCCCTCACCAATTTGGACCATAAAAAGCAGTTACTGCCCGCAGGGCAAAGATGGGGGTGAGAGAGCAGAAAGTTCAAAAAGGGCTAGAGAACACGCAAATAGATGTCCACGTCGGTCAGGTGCCTTTGATCTAAGATTGATGACACTGACTCTAGAAGAGCAAGGACCAGATGGGAATGCCAGCTTTGCTTTGGGGAGTGCCAAAGAATCAAGAAATCCTCAGTTTGCTGGGAAATTGTCCTTGTCTTTTGGGAATTCCCAGTCTGATTGGGAGACAGCTTCTTCTTGTTGGAAACTCCCAAGTTTCATGGAAAAAGCTAACAAACAATATAGAGAAAGGCACAATATATCACAGAATGAATAAACATTAAAAACTCCATATACAGTGAGAACAAATGGATATAAAAGAAGGTTTTGAATTCCTGAAAAATTGAATGGTCTTTTAGAACCAATTCAATTTTTTTTAGTCAAAAATAGTTTAAATGTATTGGGAGAGGGGTCTGGGGAGTAAGAATGTTGTTTTATTTAAAGGAATTCTGCAGCAAAACTTTTTTTTTCCCTGAGGCAATTGGGGTTAAGTGACTTGCCCAGGGTCACACAGTGTCTGAGACCAGATTTGGCCTCAGGTCCTCCGGACTTCAGGGTTGGTCCTCTATCCACTGCACTACCTAGCTGCTCCAAACTTTTTCTAAAATGAATTGGATAAGAGGTAGGTGATCTGAATTGTAGTTTTGGCTGTCACTCATATATGAACTTGGGCAGGTTGTTTAATAGCTGACAACCTCAGTTTTCTCATCTGATCCCCTTCCGGTCTTGCCGTTCTCCAGCTCTTTTGCAGGGAAAGTTTCTAGAATTACTGCTAATATTCTGGAGTTGAGTTTTCTTACAGAAGAGAAGATCCCAAGGAGATGATGAAAAAGAGGAATATTTCTGCCACTGAGAAAATCCTGCTATTTGTACACTGTTTCAAAGTCCAGTTCTTTTTGTACAGCAAAATAACTGTTTGAACATGTATACATATATTGTATTTAATTTATACTTTAACATATTTAACATGTATTGGTCAACTGCCATCTGGTGGAAGGGGTGGAGGGAAGGAGGAGAAAAGTTGGAACAAAAGGTTTTGCAATTGTCAATGCTGAAAAATTATCTATGCATAAATTTTTTGTAAAAATTAATTAATTTAAATTAAAAAAAAAAAAAAGAAAATCCTGTCTTTCCCTTTATTCTTAACCTGCTTTCCCCTCCTCCAATCTAGATGGAGAAGGGGCTGATTGATTTTAACAGACTAGTCTGGAAGTTCTTCCTGAGGTATAACTTAAACACTTCAGCACTAGTTGGAACCTCTATAAAGGCCCCCTGTACAACATCCCTACCTGAACTGCAAGTATCGTCATGGGAGCCAGAGTTCACTCTTTCCCTCTTCCCTTCTTACCTAACAAGTCTTTCTGTCTCCAATTTATGATAACCTCCACACCGGAGACCTGTGAAGGCTGATGGTCCTCATGTGGCCTATAAAACTCCCCTCTGTGGCCAGAACCAGACTAAAATGTAATTAGGAAATGTTTAATAAAATAAATAAAAATATGATAAAACAAAGATGATTTTAATTTGAGGTTTTCTAGGTCAAAATCCACCCCCACCTCACCATGTGGGATCCGTTTCTATTTGCGTTTGACACCATTGTTCTAACCCCTTTGCCAAGTAATCTGCCTTATGTACTGCTGTGCTTATATAACTCCCTTACTCAAAAATCTTCAGGGGCTACCTATTGCCTCCAGTAGAAAGTACAAAGTCAGATGAATAGAATTATCAAATATCAAGGGACCTCAGTAGTCATAGTCTGTTTGGCATTTGAAAACAGATTCCTCTGCAATACAGTATTAGATAAGTATCCATCCAGCCCTGGTTTAAAGACTTTTGGTGATAGGGTACTCACTATTCCATGAGGAAATCCATTCCACTTTATATATAGCTCTAATTGTTCAGAAGTTTTCCTTAAATTCATCTCTGTTATTTCCCCAAAGCTCCATATTCTTGCCTCTGTGGCTCAACTAGTTAGGCAGTCAGCTAATAAGAATTCATACTAAATATGTATCCAGTTGTGCTAAGCACAAAGAAAGGTAAAGGGAGTCAAATAGAGGAGACGAAATGCAAACAACTGTTTAGCAACAAGATAAGAAGAGATTACACTGGAGATAATCAACTGAGGAAAGGCGCTAGCATTAAAGGGAATTGGGAATGGCTTCATGTAGAAAGTAAGATTTTAAATAGGACTTGAAGGAAGTCAAGAGGCAGAGAATCCCAGGCATGGGGAAGGACCAGGGAAAATGTTGGGGGTCTGGAGGCAGGGTTTTGGTTGAAGAACAGCAAAGAGGCTAGAGTTACTAGATCATAAGGAACATAGGGTGTAGTTGGGGGTAAAAAGATTTCTGAGATAGGAGCCGAGTCAGATTATAAAGGGATTTGAGTGTCACAGAATTTTATATTTGAACCGGGGAATATTACAGAGTCATTGGAGTTTACTGAGGGTAGGGTAAGAGTGGGAGGAGGGTGAAATTGTCAGATCCATATTTAAGGAAGATCAAGTTGAATAGAAGATGGAATGGACTGGGGAGTGAGTCTAAGCAACAGGCTATTGTAATAGTCCAGGGCTAAGGTGACAAGAGCCTGCAGACTGATGGCAGTATCGTGGGAGTAAAGGGACATAGACTATATACAAAAGGTGTTAGGAAGGTAGAAATGGGTAGAAACAATAAGTCTTAGCAACTGATTTGGGCTATGGGTATGACAGAGAGTAGAGTCCAGGATGATACCTGGGTTGGAGCCAGGTATCTTTGAAAGCAACACTAAAGTTTCTTTGGGGGAAGGATAATGAGTTGTTTTGGATGTACTGAGTTTAAGATGTCTATGAGACAACCCAATTCAAGATGTCCAACAGGAAGGCTGGAGATGTAAGATTTAAGTGCGGGAAAGGGGTTAGGGTTAGATAAGGAGACCTGAGAATCATCAGCATAGAGATAATCATAGAATCCATGGGAGCTGATGAGAACACCAAGTGAAAAAGGAGGCAGAGCCCCATCGGGGACAACCATTGTTACTGGACAGGACTGGGAAGAAAATCCAGCAAAGAAAATTTGGAAGGATAAATCATGAAAATCTAGAAAGAAGAGAATATTAATGAGAAAAGACTGATTGATAGGGTCAAAGATTTATAGAAAGTATGAATAGGACAAAACAAGGAAGATGTGAACATTGAGAAAAGGGCATTAGATTTGGCAGGAAAACGGCTCATTGCTTCTTTCATAATTATAGCTTCCCTCCCTCATCTTCTCTTTCCCAAACTAAGCACTTCAGCCCATCATGAGCCATTAAGCCTTGATTATAAATCAAGGTACCAATGGCTAAAAGACAAAATGAACTAAGTTTTATCATCAGGACCTTATTTTCTGACAAAGAGACAATATATCTATAATCTGAATACAACATAATTATAGAAGAGGCCCACTGAGACCCAATGAAATTAGGAAAAGCTAGGAAAAACTCCATGTGGAAAAAGGTGGTACTTATTGAGCTGAATTTTGAGGAAAACTAGAATTTCCAAGAGACTGAGGTGACCAAAGAGGGTTTTCCAAGCATGAGAGACATTCTGGGTTCTGTGTCCTGAACATGAAGAAGGCTATTGGGGTTGGATCACAGGGTGAATGAAGGGGAATAATGTGTAAGAAACCTAGAAAGGTAGGAAAAGGATAGATTGACAATGTCCATAGGAGTTTTTTGTTTGATACTAAATGTGAAAGGGAACTACAATAGTTTATCAAGGAAGGAGAGGGACATGATCAGACTTAATTTTTAGGAAAACCAATTCTGTTGCAGTGTGAAGGATGCAGGGGAATGAAGAGAGAGGCTTGAGGCAAGAGGAACCAAATAGAAGTCTACTACTTGTATTAAGGGGATGGTTGTGTGAATTTATCAATCAATAAATTTTTATTATGCACTATTGTGTGCTAAGTGCTGGAGATACAAAGAGGCAAAATCTAGTCCTTGCCTTCATGGGGTTGAGCGGAAGGGACAGATGTGAGAAATGTTATAAAGGCAGAAACAAAATTTAGTGACTGGATATATGGGGTGGGTGAGAATGTCACTGAGGTTTTGCACCTGGGTGACAAACAGGAAGAGGGAAATCTAGAAGAGCAGTGAATTTTGGTGTAAAGACAATGAGCTCTTTTAGATGTCTAGAAGTTTTAGGTGCCTGTGGAGTATCCAGTTGGAAACATACAAATAAGCAGTTGGTGACATGGGACTGAAGTACAGGAGAAAAGAGAGTTGTAGTTATGGATCTGAGAGGTCTTCTTCATGTGGTATTCAAGGCCCTTATGTATCCCAGTCCCCCTTCTCTGGCAGTTCTCAATGTTCTTCCAAAAGGAACACAATATTCTGGATGTGATCTGGACAGAATGCAGTGGAATGATCACCTCCTTAATCCTAGACATTGCCTCTCAAGGCAGTCCACCTTAGCTTTCTAGCCATAGAGAGAGACAGTGCATGTAGTAGATAGGCCACTGAACTTGGGTGCAGGAAGTTTGAGTGCTGTTGTTCTTTTCAAGTGGGTCTGACTCTTCATGAAACCATTTGAGGCTTCACTGGCAGATAATGGGATGTTTTGCTATTCCCTTCTCCAGCTCATTTTACAGATGAAGAAACTGAGACAAACAGTGTTAAATGATTTGCCCAGGATCACACAGCTAGCGTATGAGGTCAAATTTGAACTCAGGTTCTCCTAACTTTGTGCCTGACACTATGCACTGCGATATCTAGGCAGGAAAAGCTGGGAACAAATCTCACTCCTATCCTTAATAAACTGTATGACTCTGAATAAAGCATTTAACCTTTCTAAATTTCCCCTCAATTTGGATCTACCTCAGTTTTGCAAAATACAGAAGTTGGACTCAATGGCCTTGAAAATCCTTTACAATATTTTATCTATGATCCATGCATATTAGAGTTACACTCCACTTACTTCCCAGGTCTTTCTTCCCGCCAAGAAGAATTGCTGTCTTGCTAATTTTGTATATGGGAAATTGATTTTTTAAAATCTCAAAAAGTTTTTGAGAGGAAAGTTGACTCTTTAAGGATGGAGTGTAGAAGAACGTAATACAGAGAAGAAAGTGCTTTATTCCCATATTCAGAATCCCCTTCAATTTGGGGCCAACTTTCCTAGACTTCTTTCCTACTATTTCCCTTCACAAATTTCCAATCTCTCTCATTCCAATCAAATTGCACTCTTCTCACTTAGGTTCTCATCTATTCTTTGGTCTTTGCCTGAATTTCTCTTTTGCACTTCTCTCTCACACATGTATCATAGTGGTTGGTACATTTGCCCTTGCCTTTAGAGTGTAAGTTCCTTGAGAACAAGGCCTGAGTCCATTTATCTTTGTCATCCAGCCCCTGGCCCAACGTCTTGTATCTATAAGTGGGTCGAATTATAATGAATGAGGAGAGTGGTGTAGACATATTGGAAGAAGCTAGGAAAAAAAACTTTAAAGAATCTGCATCTTGATTTCTCACTCTAGACACACTTATCTCTTCTTCTGGATCTGTCTCTGTTGATCTCTCTGTTTCTGTCTTTCTGTCTCTCTCTGTCTCTCCTCTTTCTTTCTCCATCTCTTCTCTGTCTCTGTCTCTTTATCTCTCTCTCTCTCTATCTCTCTTTGTCTATCTCTGTCTCTGTCTCTCCCTCTCCTTTCTTCTGTCTCTGTCTCTGTCTATCTCTGTCTCTTTTCTCTCTGTCTCTCTGTCTCTGTCTGTCTGTCTCTCTCTCTCTCTCTCACACACACACACATACACACACACACACACACACACACACACACACACACACACACAGAGTTCTTTTTTCTATTCCCATCTTAGAGAATCAGGGGCCTCAGCTAGGCCAGGCCACTGGGTGAATGCACCCAGTACTCAGGCAGAGGCCCAGGAACAGAAGTCCTCCAGAGCAGCACAGTGGAAATCATGTTAAATATGGAGCCAGAGGACTTTCTTCAAATCCCAATCTGAGACTACAACCTTGTGTGACAAATATCTATGACTGACAAATATCTGTGACTCTGAGTCTCACTTTCCTCACCCCTATGATGAGGCATTTGGAAGAAATGATCTTTAAGGGATCTTCTAGTTCTCCATTTATTATCCTGTCTATCCTATTATCCAACTAACCTCTACACCTCCAGAGACCTAGTTCTCAGAGATCTGTTAATTCCCTTTCCAGAGATATTGGCATTCCAAAGAGACACTTTTCAAGACCTAATAGCCTTTCTCACCAAAAGAATGACGTTCTGATAGTGACCTTTTAGGTACTGTGACATTTGGTGGACAAGTCTTTTTTTTTCCTTTTTTTTTTTGATTAAGGAATGGGAGATAACTACTGGACACTAATAGTCTAGAGGGCCTCTCCATCTAAGCAGTGCTGAGAGCTTTGTCCCTTTATCTCAGCTGGGGGCCTGTTTGTTTTTCAGGTAACCAAGGGCAAGCGCTCATTCTCACATTTAGACTTGGGGTGGTTGGGAAGAGGTCCAGAATATAAACCCTTCACTATTGCTGGGGATCCAGGGGGCCTCAGTTCCTAGCAGGAAGCCCTGAAGCCACACATAATTTCCTTTCCAGCATGGGTCAGAGCTCTGGCCCTGTGTGTGTGTGTGTGTGTGTGTGTGTGTGTGTGTGTGTGTGTGTGTATGTTTAGTAAGCACCTTGCTCTATGCAAAATAAGAGTAGACATTTATTTCTATAGTATGTGAAATTATTTTTTCCCAGCTGCCTCATTTGGTTTTTGTGGTCACTCTGAGGTAGGGATAAGAAGTATTATTAATTCTATTTTTCAGATAAGGGAAACTGAGACTTTTGCAACTTGAGTGACTTGCCCATTTTTAATAAAGCTCTTAGGTAGCTGAAGGAAAATTTGTACTCAGGGCTTTTGGGTTCCCAAACTAATACTCTATTATAGAACACTGCCTCTACTGATATCTACCCCAGCCCCCAACTTTAATTTGATTATATCTGGACACATGTGAGGCAGCTGAGCAGTTCAGTAGACAGTTGGGGCTGGAATCAGGAAGACTTTGAATTCAAATGCCATCTCAGACATTTAGTGTGTGAACCTGAGCAAGTCACTTAACCTCTTAATCTCCTAGAGAAGTAAATAGCAAACTATTGCAGTATCTTTGGGAAGAAAATTCCATAGAGAATATGGTCCCTAGGGTCATGAAGAGTTGGACATGACTGAGCAACAACAAACAACAACATATATCCACACATACATACACATTCATATATCTACATCTATGTATATAGATAGATATAAAAGTATATGTGCATAGACGGAAGGGTAACAACAGCATATCCTAGATTCCTATTCAATCAAGGACAGACATATAGACTCACCTCTGTGTCCTCCTCCATCAACAAAAATATCTACTCTGATAGTTCAGTGAAATTGGGGGTATTACTCACATTCCTCCACTCCCTCTCTGGGAAAAAGTCACCCCATGTCCTGTACTGCCCTTGTTTTCTTTGGGAGAGAACTAAATTTATTACTTCCTTCATAGACTAGTTCATTGAACAGAGAATTAGATGGATTACAGAATTTCAGTCATAAATTGGGATTAAAAAAATCCAGATAAAATACTACCATCTCATCCCTAAACTTTCTGTGTCATGTGGAATAAATCACTCAATATTTCTTAGTCTTAATGTCATAAAGGTATCAAAAGGGAAAATTTTTATCCATCAACACTCTTCTCCCCACTCCTTCACTCCCATATCATCAGCAGATCATTTGGAGAATAATATGTTATGCAGAGGAGGCGGCTGGGAGATGCAGTGGATAGAGTGCCAGGCCTGGGGTCAAGAAGATTCATTTTCCTGAGTTCAAATCAGGTCTCAGATACTTACTAGCTGTGTGACCTTGGGCAAGTCACCTAACTATTTACTTCACTACTAAACTGTCAACATATTATAGGGAAAAGCACTGAAACTTAAGTTAGAGACCAACAAGCAGGTTGGAGATGTTCTGTCCTTGAGTTCCTTTCTAGCTTTGACATTCTGCTCAATCATTCAGGGATGTTCCTGAGTGGGTTCCAAGGAGGTTTGGGTAGCATACTGAGGTGGGTAGCAAAAGAAGAAAGATGATCCCTTTGTCTTAAAGTGATGATATCAGAAGGGGGAGCAGAACCCTGGCATCTAGGACAGAGAATCCCAGTATCATCTGATTCAGCACATGGCAAACTATTCCCTACCTCCATGGACCAAGAGGCAGGAAACCAACATTTTGGATTCAGAGTTTTTTTTTCCCCCCACTAAGTTCTTATGTGACCTTGGACAAGTCCTTTTAAACATTCCTGGTTCCTTTCAAAGTCATATGTTCCCTCTGGGTCTCTGGGCTGTCATGTGAAAAAATTAGGAGATTGATCTAGATAATTTATTTTTCTTTTAAGTAAAATTATGATAACTTTTGGTTTTACATCACCTTAATTTCCAAATACATCCCTTCCCCCATTCTCCTATTCAAGAGAGTCATTCATTATACTAATTGATTGGAAAGATTTAAAAAAGAAAGAAAGGAGGTGACAAAATTAATCAACATCACAGAGCAATGGAAAGAAAAAGGAAGTTGAAAGACTTGGGACCTGAGTTCAAATCCCAACTCTGACACTACCTGTGTGAGCCAGGTGAATCACTTTACCTCTTTATATGCCTTTTTTTTTTTTCCAATTGTAAAGTGAAGGAGTAGAATTCGGTAATTCCTTAAAGTCCCTTTTAACTCTCAGTTTTTGATTCTGTGACCCTAAGCCTTTACAGGGTTTTTGTGAAGAAAGATCTGAAGGTATAAGCATAATTCTGCAGACATAGACAATGCCAATCCACTTCCCAATTGGGCAGAGGGAAGAAAGTTTCTCAGGGCCAAGGTCGACTGTTATAATTAAATAATACTTTTTGCTTGTTTGTTTTTATTCCTTCTATTTACATTGCAATCGTCTGAATGATGTCTGGGGGTCTTTCTGTTAGTAGGATTCTATACAGCCCCCAACCACCAACCCAGACCATGTGTATATAGGAAGGAAAGAAGGGTTTTCTATTTCCTAAATGCCCCAGGCCCCAGGCAAAACTCAGGCTTTCTGAAGAGGAACGATCGAAATAAAAGTTCTGGCAGTACCTGGGAAAGGTAAGAGAAAGTGCTACAATTTATCACAGCAGAGCTTTTTCCTTTAAGGAGACTTGCTTTCATGCCTTGGGGCTGTCTGGAGGAAGGGTGCAAGCCGGCACCTCCCTTGCACCTGCCCCTCAGCCCACACTCTCACTTTTGCCAGCTTCCAATGCACAGAACTATAGGATCTTACAGTCCCAAGATAGTTCAACCCCCTCCTTTTACGGTCTCCTTACAATTCACCTCTGGAAGCAGGTAGGTAGTTATAAAAACCTAGATCCATCCGTAGAGAAGGGGAGGGTAGCGATGGTGACCTCATTCAGATCCCCCCTTCTATTCTCTATACCGAAAGCCCCATCCCCACCACCACCACTTCCATCTTCCCCTACCTCCCTCTCAGGTGAGGATGGGAGGGTGGAGAACTGGTTTTAACCACCTTCTAGTGAGGTCAAGAAAATAAATAATCCAGAAGTCACCTTGGGACCTGCCAATATTTCAAGAGGAAAGGGGGGGGGGGAATCAACAAACCCCGGGGATAGTGGAGATAGGAGAGAGAGCCATGGAGGCTAGAAACAACTGGACCAGTTGGAGGGGAGAAGCAGCAGAAGTGTCGGAAGACAGTCAAGAGATGAGAGGAAAGGAGATGGGGGAGGAAAACAGTCAAGGGAACCACAGAATGTTAGCTCTGAAATGGGCCTTAGAAAATCGAGTCTAATCCCTCATTTAGAACAAAAAGTATCCGAGAGGCGAAGGGATTTGCTTAAGGTAGCAGTCGGGAAGGCGAGAATTGGAACCGAGGTTCCGATTTCCAGCCCAGAGCTCTTTTTCTCCGAGCTTAAGAAGCAGCGGAGGGGAGGAGAGAAAATAAATAGATGGGGAGAGGAAGATTCGGGGAGGAGGGAAGGGGAGGGTGAGAGAGGGAGGGAGAAGGAGGGCCGACCACTCACGTCTTCTTGAAGATGCCCCCCAGAGCACTGCCCAGCAGGAGACAGAACTGCTGCGAGAAAAAAACCCAGGAGATCTGGGGCAGCGAGCTGTGAGTCTGGCAGCGCAGGTCCGACACCGTGGGCCCCAGGAAGCCGATGCAGAGGCCGAAGCTGAAGAAGACGCTCCAGTAGGTGAGCGTGGGCTGCAGGTTACGGCGGAACAAGCCCGAGATGTGGCCGTGGCAGCCCATGGCACCGCTCCCTCGATCCCCCGCCTGCCCCGGCCGGCCCGACTCCCAGGGCTGCCTGCTAAGAGCGCCGAGCGCCTGGGGGGAGGAGCCGGGGTAGCCCAGGGGGCCGGAGCTCGCCCCGCCCACGGGTCCCGTAGGGCCTGGGGCGGGGAGGAGGTGGGGGCTAGACTGCGGGTGGCGTGGGGACTCTAGCTCGGGCTGTCCCTAACCCCGCATCCTGTCCCCGCTCCTTCCTGGTGCGGGCGGGAGTCCCGCCCCGCTCCCTCCCAGGAACCACGGACTAACAGAATGTCACAACTAGAAAGGACCTTAGAGGTCCTCATTTTACAGATGGGGAAATTGAGGCCCAGAGACGTGAACTAACTTGCCTAACGTTAATGACGGAGCGCGAACTAGAGTCCAAATTCTCCGTGTTATCTATCTCTCCGAATGTTTTACTTGTCCTTGGACCTATCGTAGAGTGTAAGCTTCTTGAGGGCAGGGGCTGTTTCCTTCTTGCCTCGCTGGGCCAGCGGCTTTGCGTATGGGGGGCGCAAAACAAGAGTTTGGTGAATCGAGTTGAAGTGAATTCGGGTTGCCTCTTAATGTAGCTCGGGGGTTGAGAGGGTCCTTAGGTGCCAGACCGTTGCTGAGGAAACTGAGGTCCAAACCGATGGGAGGGAGCTGGGGATTTGTCGTCCTAGCAGGAACCGAGACCCAGCCTCCAACTATCCGAAGCATCTTAGGTCGCTCCCTAGTCTCGCGGGGCTGCTCGGCGAGTTCGAGGGAACTGCAGCTAGCTTTAGGCTCTCTAGAGCCAGAACGCCTAGAACGGCCCCTCCCCGAGCTTCCTGGGGTCCGAAAAGAGACTGAAGGCCCCTGGTCCCTTTTCCCACACTCGGAGAGTGGAAAGGGGTGCTGGGGAGAGGAGAAAGAACAAGGATTTAAGGTTCATTCCTCCCTCTTTCCCGTTCCCATCCTCTAGAGTGGAAAGCTGGGTCAAATCACTAGGAAAGAGAGCACTGGGTGGGAAAGAATCCACTTTTCCAAAAAGAAGGAGCCTTGCTAAGGTTTTGAGTAAAATTAAATAAACAAATGGATAACTAGATAAATAAATAAATTGAGTAAAAGAAAGAACCAGGTACTTGGAGTTGGAAGTACTGGATTGTCATTTTGGCTTTAATATTTACTAACTTTGTGACCTTGAAAGCTTCCCTTAACTTCCTTGAAGCCTCAGTTTCTCCATCTTTAAAATGAGGATAATAATGCCTTCTCTAACTCCCTTACACAAATGATTACGAAAATTCAACTTATTTAAGAGGGGGAGGGAGTCAATTACATCCCATTTAAAAGTAGCTTAGAGTAACAACAGCAGTTTGAATTTTTGTTGAGATTTCCTGTGTTAGGATCTATGCAAAGGACAGCCTCTTAGAGGTCAGCCAACTCCCCTTTCCCTGACATGGAAATGGAAAAGTAGACAGGTCAAAGATCAAGGCCAAAGTCACACAGGTAGTTATTAGCAGCCCCAGGACCTGAACCCAGGGTCTCCTGACTTTTAACTCAAGGTGCTGGTTCTATCCTTATAGCACTTCTGGCTTTTCCAAGGGTACAGCAACTCATGCAGAACACCGTGATCATCATTACTGGTTAAGGATGTGATTGCACATGAGTCTCTACAGACAAAGCCAGATGGGCAGATGAAGTATCTGACCTTGGACCACAGAATTTAGGATGCTCACATATGGAAACCTCATGCAGTTTTACATAAATGTATAAATGTATACTTCAATTCATCCTTCACTCAGCTGTAAAATTGACCTTCCTGAAGTACAAGTCTCAACTCTTCTCCCTTCCTTTCTCCCCCCAGTTCGATCAACTCCAGAGGCTTGCTCACAAGATCATATATAAAATCCTCTGTCATTCAAAGCCCTCAATACCTTGACCCTTTGCTACTTTCATCTCTTTACACCTTATACTCCATCATCTATGTTGTGGGGCAGTGACCCTGGCTTCTGTAAACTCCATCTCTAGGCTCTGGGCATTTTTATTGGCTGTCCCCCAGGCCTGGGATATTCTCCCTACTCATCCCTGCCGGAATTTCCCTGGCCTCCTTTCAGTGTCATCTAAAATCCCATATGCAATAAACTTTCCCCCAACCCCCTTCATGCTAATGACTTCTTTTTTTTTTTTTTTGATTCTCTGCAATATATCTTATACATATTTTTGTATATCTTTGTTTCCCACCATTAGACTGTTTTTGAGATCAAGAACTCCCTTCCTTTTTTTAATCTGTCTTTGTATCCCCAGAGTTTAGCATATTTCCTGGCAAAGGGTAGGAGCTTAATAAATGTTTATTGACTGAAATACCATAAGAAAGGAAAGGCAAGTATTTTCATTTTGTTGTTGTTGTTGTTTGCTTGCATTTTGTTTTCTTTCTCATTTCCCTCCTTTTTGTTCTGATTTTTCTTGTGCAGCATGATAATTGCGGAAATATGTATAGAAGAATTGAACAGGTTTAATATATATATATGTATATATATGTATATATATATGTATATATATATGTATATATATATATGTATATATATTGGGCTACTTGCCATTAGGAGAAAGGGTGAAGGGAAGGGAGAGAGAAAAAAAATTGGATTACAAGGTTTTGCAAAGGTGAATGTTGAAAATTATCTATGCATATATTTTGAAAGTAAAAAACTTTTTAAAAAAGGAAAAGCAGTGAGCTGTAGGACTCAGAGCTTGCCTTGAGGTCAGATTTAGTCTCTGATATTTAATAGTTTATGTTGACCATGGGCAAGTCAGTTAGAATCTCAGCGATCCTGGGCAATAATCTGAGACTGTAAATTATGGAGAGGTGACTGGGTTGAATCTGTGGGCAGAGGTGGGTAATGGGAATGGGGGACTTTCCACTCTGATATTTTCCTACTTGAAATTCTAAGTCTAGCCTACTTCTATGAGAAGCATGGAGAAAGAACAGTTCCTATAGGTATAGTTGTATTTGCCAGCACTGCTGATCGACTGCTCAGGTGCCCAGTGCCAACTCCTTCATGCCCTTTCTCCCCTGCCTCCAATAATTCCTTGGCACACCAGGAGATGGTGGTGGTAGAAGAAAGAAATCATGACAATAGAGACCAAGATGGAACTGTAGGTGACCAGTTACTCCAGCATATGTGAAATTTGCTGAATTAAATAGAATTAATTTGCCTGGGCTTTGGTGGGAATGGTGTAAATTAATTCCATTGATTTCTAGGAGAACCTTGGGTAACTTTAATTCCTACAGATTCTTTCATTTAAGGTCAATAGATTCATAGAATCAAGTACTGGAAGGGACTTTAGAAACCACCTGGTCCAAATTTTGCAATACAGGAAACAGACTCAGAGAAGTTGTGACGAGTGCAGGGTCACACAACCAGTAAATGGAAAAGGCAGGATTCTAGCTCAGTGCTATTTCCATATCACATTGTTGTGGTTTATTAAAATCATTCCAGAATTCATTTCTGTCTGTAATTATCATTGGGACACTAGCAAGGGATGCAAATAATTCTTTTCCATTTTATGGGGATATGGGTGATAGAGATTGAATCTCCTCATCCAGAGATTTGGTGACTTAGTAGTAAAGCTGCAAACTAAGCTTTTCTCTGCTCCTCAGGGTGTATGATTTCCACAGAAGGAATGAGCAAAACTAAATGGAACAGGCTCTTGGAGCCTTACAAAGATCAAAATAGTCTCTGCTCTTGGGGAGTTTATAGTTTAGGAGGAAATAAAACATGGACAGATGGATACAGTGGCTGGGAGGAGAAGGGAATGGATAGAAATCATGCTGAGAGCTTGTGTTGCATGGCCTCTACCTGGAAAAACTTCTTGGAGGAGGCAGGATTTGTGTCATGCTGGAAAGTAAAAACTGGATGGATAGAGGTCTTGGTTTTAGGCCACGGAGTATCTGAGTAGGATAGTGAGGGTTGGAAATTCAAGCTGGTTCTCCTATCTTCCACAAAAGCTTAGTGACCAAACTCTGCCATTTAAATGTATCATTATCTTATTCTATATCTCCATATATCCTACATCTGTTCATTATATCCATCATACCATTCTATTATAACATATCACATAGGTATTAGACCTGTGACTTTATTGGTATAGGTAATTCTCTGGAGAGGAAACTCCCTCTGTCAATGTAGGTCAGTAAGTTCTTAATTAATTTTTTATTTTTAGCTTTTTATTTTGAAAATATATGCATAGTTT
Organism: Sminthopsis crassicaudata; assembly: GCF_048593235.1. Classification (NCBI taxonomy): domain Eukaryota; kingdom Metazoa; phylum Chordata; class Mammalia; order Dasyuromorphia; family Dasyuridae; genus Sminthopsis; species Sminthopsis crassicaudata. Next base: position 102,241,478 of record NC_133620.1, on the reverse strand, counting down.
TCAACATTCACCCTTGCAAAACCTTGTGTTCCAAATTTTTTCTCCTTTCTTTCCCCACTCCCTCCCTTAGACAGCATATAGTCCAATATAGGTTAAACACAAATTTTTCTATAAATATTTCCACATTTAACATGCTGAATAAGAAAAGGAAAGAAAATTAAAGCAAGCAAACAACAACAAAAAAGATGAAAATACTACATTTTGATCCACACTCAGTCCCCATAATCCTCTCTCTGGCAGCATTTAGCTCTCTTCATCACAAGTCCATTGGAGCTAGCCTGAATCATCTCATTGTCAAAAAGAGCCACTTCCATTCAGAATCCAATTCAGATAATCTTGCTATTGCTGTGTACAATGATCTCTTAGTTCTGTTCATTTCACTTAACATTGGTTCATGTATGTTTCCCCAAGCCTCTCTTGAAATCATCCTCCTGATTGTTTCTTACAGAATAATAATATTCCATAACATTCATATACTTTAACTTATTCAGCCATTCTCCAACTTTTGGGCACCCACTCGGTTTCCACTTTTTTGACATTACACAGCGTATTTAATCGATCAATGTTGAGGGTATTCTGACTGCTCCATTGATTAGCTGTTCCCAGGCTTCTCTCCCTTTCTTCAGGCATCCCTATTCTCTGAGATACATCAATATTTAAATTAAGCCAGTTAGTAAGCTTACAATGGCGTCTACGTGTTCAAATGAAAGGAAGAGTCAGTCAGTCCATGAGACAAACTTTATTGTCTTTTTTAAAGAAATCTCCACATAACTTTCAGCAATCGGCACCCTGATCAGCCAACAGCCATCCACACTGAGGCAAGACCTTCTATCAGAAAAAAAAAAAGATAATCTGAAGGCTCAGATGATGATTATGTATATGCCAACAGAGCATAAGTTCTGGTAGATCTTCCCAGGTAGAAGTCTTTGAGTATGGACATAATGCCAGGGACTTCTTTTACAATGCAAACATTTCTCAGGTGTTATAGAGCAGATTTATAATCTTTGCTTCTACTGAGGTTGGTGGATCTCTTGAGATCATATGTTCTTAGCTGCAGCTGTTTTTAAGTCACATTTCAGTCATATCTGACTGACCTTATTTGGTGCTTTCTTGGCAAAGGTACTGGAGTGATTTGCCATTTCCTTTTCAACTCATTTTACAGATGACGATATTTAGGCAAACAAGGTTATGTTACTTGCCAGGGTCACACATATCTGAGTCTAGATTCGAACTCATGAAGATGAGTCTTCCTGATTTCAGACCTGGCACTCTATCCATTGCACTATTTTGCTGACCTCTAAGCTTCAGTATGGCTAAGCCAATTTGATATCCCAAACTGTTTGGCACTAATCCATGGAACCCTCAGGAATGGACGGATAGCACCATTAATTAATTAAGGAGGGTTGAATTGGCCCAGATCAGGAATGGAGCAGATCAAACTGGATCAATACTGAGATCATCACTGTGCTTACAATTTGGTTGAGATAGAAAGGCCCAATCTCAAAAATAAAATAAAACAAAAGAAATAAAAGATACAAATGTTCTCTACCTCCTACCTTCAGTGCATGCGGCAGTGCCGGGTCATTAGTGCCTCCATAAAAATTAGTTTAGACAATATTTTCTAACTTGAGAATTAGGGACTGAGAGCCTATCTTGATGGTGGGGACATTGCAAAGTAGGAGACTCCAGAGCTTTTGGGAAGGGGACCTTGTGATGGGCGGGGGGCAGGGAACTGACAGATTTGATCCCATGGCTTTTCTGAGAACTGGTCTTTGGGGGTGGTACAGGTGCTCTGGGGGCTATAGGCTTTCTTGAAGTTGACTCCAGGTAGAAGTGAAGAAAAAAGTTAACCACATGAGGCCAGCAGAAGGCAATCTACATCCTGCAGACACCCTGAAGGGGAATGAGTGTGGATAAGGGGAAGTACACATGGGCTATAGTTAGCCTTCTTCTCTATACAGAATGTAGCTGTGTGCTACAGTGCTAGAATTGGAACTGGATTTTGAATCAGAAGTCCCGTGTCATATTCTTGCCTTGTAACTTAACATCGCTGAGGGTCAGTTTCCTCATTTGTTAAATAGGAATAAAAATACTTGCACCCACTTCTGAAGTTACTGTGAGGTCCAAATGAGGCAAGAGTGTAAATGGCTTAATAGACTGTCATGTTATATACAATTTTGAGCTCTTTTTTGTTAAGAAGCTGGTAGATGGAAATAGAGCTCTGGTCCTAGAGCAGGTTGATCTGTGTTCAAATGTAGCATCAGACACTGACGGCAAGACTCTGGGCAAATCATTTAATCTATGTCTTCCTCAGTTTCCTCATCTGTAAGATGGAGATGATAATAGCTCCTATTTCCTAGGGTTGTTGTGAGGACCAAATGATTTACAAATCTTAAAGTGGTTTGTAAATGCTAGTTATTAAAATTAAGCAATGGGAAATACTTAATGGAAATGTACCTAGGGATGTGTGTGTGATAGAATCTGAGTTCAAATTGTGGCTTTTACTTCCTCCTCTGGAAAACAAGCAAAATCAACTTTAAGGTTATGAAGATAAAGTAAGATCTGTGTTTTATAAAACTTTTAATTGCTCTGTAAAACTCAAAGCCCTGTAAGTGGAAGAGTGTGAACATGAATAAAAGAAGAATCACCTTTTATCTTTTGTAGATAGAGGCAGCTGGGTGGTACACTGGATAGAGTGTTAGCTAGCGTTAGGAGGACCTGAATTTACTTCCTCATTTTAAAAATGAGGATAATAAGAGCACTTGGCTTACAGATTTGTAAGAATCAAATGAAATAATTGAATGCACTTTGAATGTTTTTAAAAATTATGTAAATTCTAGCTATTATTATTGGGGAATACTTCAAGATAATGTATAGTTAGAAAGGGAGGTGAAGGGCCCATGTAGTGATACTGAGGAGTAAAAACAGTAGGGATAGTTTGAGCACTATCCTGGTACTCAAAAAATATTGAAAATACCTCTAGGAGTGTCTGCAGCATGTTGGGTACATGAACAAGCATTGCTAGGGACAAGAAGTCAAGGAAAGTTGACATGCATCCATTCAGAGTATAGTTAGGTTGATATACAAAGTAATTGTGTAAATCTACTTTATACATTGTTGTATAATTACACTGAAATTAGGGATACATTGTAGTATTAAAGGTTACCGTTACTATAGTGTGTATGTACAGTTGTACACTTGTGTGTTGATGTTGGGTGTGAGAAGGATGTTAGAGGGTAAAAAGATCCAATCACTAATGACATAAAAGAGAAGATGCTTTAACATTGTTATTGTTGTTATTATGCATCTCATTTTTCTCATCTTTTTTTTTTGACATAGATTGAGATAGAAATGATCAAAGAGCAATACTTGTCATATTACTATTATTCTTTTATATTTAATTATCTTTAGACTATTGAACAGGTAAACAAGTTAATGCTTTTTATATTTGATTTAAAATATTGAGATATAAACTCATCATTTAGGTTCACTGAAAGCATCTGTGGGACCCCAGTAGTAAATAAGGCTCTGCTGAGAATGATAATGTACTTCATCATATTCCTTCATGGTTTTTATCTTCTCTGATAGGTCTCTATATTTTGAAAGCTTTTCATTCCATGTAGCTTGGAAATTTTGAATATTGGCAAGATTACATCTATTTAAAAAAATATTTCCAGATTAGAGAGGGTGATTAATGGAATAGATTATAGCCTATAGAAGCAAACAATATGGCACCATAGTGTTTAATAAACCCAAGGATCTTCGTTACTGAGGTAAAAACTCATGATTTGACAAAAACTATTTGGAGAATTGAAAAGTAGTTTGACCAAAATTTAGTATGGAATAGAATCTCATACAATATGACAAGATACATTCTAAATGTATACATATCTTAAATATAAAAAGTGACATTAAAGGCAAATTAAATGAGCAAAGAAAGAATTACTTCTTAGGTCTATGAATAGGAAAAGATTTGATGACTAAATAAGAAAGGATCACAGAAGATAAAATAATCAATTTGGGTTATATAGAATTTAAAAGTTTTTTATATAAAATATCCACTGTTAAAATGAGAATAGAAATAGTTAACTGGGAAAAATCTTTGCCACAAATTTCTCTGATAAAGATGTCATAAATATATTAGGAATTGATTTCAACTATTTCCTAATAGATAAATGGTCAAAAAATAAAAAGTCAGTTTTCAAAGGAAGAAATTCATGTTTTCAACAACTACACAGAAAAAAAAATGCTCCACATCACTAATAATTAGAGAAATGCAATTAAAGCAATACTGAGATTTTACTTTATATCCATGAGAATGGCAAAGATGGTCAAAAAAAGAAAAAGGAAAATGGTATGTGTGAGGAGGAATCAAAGGTAAATTAGGCACTGTAGATGGAGTTCTAAATTGGTACAACCAATCTAGAAAACAATTTGGAACTAGGCCCCAGCAATTACTACATTATACATAGTCTTTTACATACTTGTATCACTAGAAGGCCTACTTATACTCTCAAAGAGATCAAAGAAAAAAAAGGACTGATATGTAAAATAATATTTATAATATCTCTTCTCATATGAACTCCAAACTAGAAACTAAAAGGGTGCCCTCCTATTTGAATGGCTAAACAAATCATGCTGATAAATACAGTGGAATATTATTGTGCTATAAGAAGTTATGAAATGGAAAATTTCAGAGGCAACTGAGGCAGAAGGTTGTGAGCAAAAGTAGGAAAACAATTTGCACAATTATAATAATGGTGGAAAGAATAACAACTTTTAAAGACTTTAGAACTACGATCAATGCAATGGTAAATCACAAATTCAAAGGATTAAAAAACAAAGAAACATATTACCCACCTCCTGCCAGAGAGGGGATGGACTTAAAAAACAGAATGAGATATACATTTCTAGACAAGATCAGTGGGAATTTGTTTTGCTGGACTATGCATATTTATTATGAGAATTTAATTTTTATTGTTCAATTTGAAAAGCTATTGAAGAAATAGATAATTAATACTCATAAAAGCAAATTACTTAATTTAAGTCTTTTTAACTAGTCAGCGTTATGTTTGGATGATACTAGGAATAGATTTTTGTCTTTATGTACAGGTTCCAATACAATTGTTGATTTCCAAAGGACATTTTGAGGTCTGTATTTTCAGTAAGGAGTTTTGTTGTTTTGTTTTTTCCATTTGTTATTTTCTGAAAAGTGATGAGCTTTTCATGTATATCAGCCAACAAGTTATGTCTTATTAGGTATTCCCATGATATGTCACCCAATTTCTACCATTTCTTTGCATAATCTGCATTGATTGATAGGTATAGACTACTTAAGGATAAGCTATGTGTAATTACTTGTAGCAATGAGCCACTCTTGAATTGCCATCATAAACCTTCCATTTCTAAAAACACATTTTTATGGCCCCATCATTTTTATTTGCTTCTTTGTTGACACAGTGTTGACTGAGTTCTTTTGAATTACACCCACAGAAGACCTTAGGACTATTATTATTTTTAGCTATACATCTTGGCTCTCATTGTTGTAGGAACTTCCAGTGAAGGAAACTGAAGGAAACTATCAATGCATATTTGCAACTCTTCTAGTCATTCAGGCTGTAACTCCATTCACCTACATTTGCAACCTATATTCATTCTTGACTTCTCATTCATCCCACATAAGCAATCTGTGACTATATGTTCTTGTTTCTACCTCTAGAAGATTTCTTGGATCCATTCCCAAATCTTCATTCATACCACCACTTCTAACTCAAGTCATGACCTCTTGCTTGAATTATTGCAATTTCCATTTAATTGGTCTTTCTGCCTCAAGTCTCTCCAAGCTCTCCAAAGAGTAGGATTATACACTCTTCAAAAAGAATTTCTCAAAGCATAGGTCTAACTATATCACCTTTCTGATTCAATGAACTATAACGCCTCCCTGTTACATCTAAGAACTCCTTTGTCATTTAAAGCCTTTTAAAACCTGCCTCTGACCTTAGTATTCTAATCTTATTGCATGTCATTTTCCTCCATGCACTCTGTGGTCCAGCCAAACTGACTTACTTGCTGTTAATCACATGAAAAACTCCAATTACCAGCTCTGTACCTTTGCACTAACTGTTTCCCCAGGTGTGGAATGTACTCCTTTCTCACCTTGACCTTTTGTAATTCCTGGTTTCCTTCAAAACTCAATTCAAGTACCAGCTTCTATGTGAGGCTTTTTCTGACATTACTAGTTTCTAGTGCCCTTTCCTCTAAGGTAAATACCTAATGTTTATTTGTATATTCATACATAAACATATATATGTACACATATACACACGTGTGTTATGTTTCCCCTTAGAATGTACACTCCTTGGGGACAGAGACTTTTGCCTAGGACAGTGCCTGGTACACTTAATCGTTGTTTGTTGATTGATTTTTTTAAGACTTTAAACTTGAGTGACTGAAAGTTTATAAACCTGAGACACTGAGAAGTTGAGTAATTTGTCCAGACTTTCACAGCCTACTTATACTCTGAATCCAATTTTTCCTAATTCAGAGGTCAGCATCCACTGTCCTGTGATGTCTCTGTAATAACCATAGTCATATTAAAGATGATGATACTGACTCCTTTTAACTTAGACTCTAAGATCAGCAATGTGCTTTTTCCCTTTTCTGTTTAGATAGGCAATATAAGTATTCTTTTCTTCTGTTTTATGACGAGGAAGCCGAGGCTTTATGAGCTGCAGCTAGAAAGTATCTGATATCGGGTAACATAGGAATGCCTTTGTGATTATGAATTCCTGAGTCCTCATTTTTGAGGGAATCCTGCCCCTGATATTTGGTCCCAAAGAACTGGGTGATAAATGGGAGCAAGAGAAGGCTCAGGACCACAACTTTAATCTGACTAGACTTTCAATGGGGGAGGAAAAATGGGTGGTAGGTAGCCTTTTCTAAATTGGAATTTGAGATTCTTTTACAACTCTCTCCTCTCTACCAAAAGGGGGAGAGCTATTTTACAAACAAGGGACTGGTGCTACCACATTGTTTGGTTTCTACCCTAGAGGAGCAGGTTGGGAATTATGCTCTAAGTGATACATGAGATGGGCATCAGGGCTCCCAGTCCTAAGGACTGCAACCCGATGGCTCAGGCACCCAGCTTACCAAGCACAAAGGCAAACATGCCAACGTGTGTACACAGAGCCTCCTTTCTCAAACATCCGGGTGAGCTCAGTGGATGCTCATTTTGCCATCCTGCCCTCGGATAGGGAGGTTAGATATTGCCAAGTAGGATGAGCAGGACAGTCACTTTGAGGAAGGGATTGGCAAAGGAAAAGAAGCAGAATGGTAATTCACTAAGGACAGGAACAACATTTCTTTGTATCCCTTTGCACACCACCTTCAACTCCCCCCCCCCCCCCAAGTCCAGACAGTTTACTAACCTCTGGCTCTCATTTCCCTGTTTTCTGCTTATTTGTCCCATGGTTTTTTGGGAACACTATCTGTTGGTTCTCACAGAATTGAATCTTCTCATCCAATTGATAGGGGCTCTGGGATTGGAGGATAGGTCAGAGGCCAAAAGATCACAGGATTAGGGCTAAGAGAGACTTTTGGATTAGTGCCATAATTTACATGGGAAGAAACTGAGAACAAAGAAATGATGTGTTCATTTGGAGGAGGATGGAGCTTCTTGTAAGGTCTGATCTGTCAGAGATTTGAATTCCAGTTCACCTAGAATGAAAATATTCTACAGAAGCTTCCTATTATCTTAAAAATAAAACTCAAAGTCCTTAAAGTACCAGAGTGTAAACTTTTTGAAGGTAGTGTTTTTTTTTAATGTATTCCTAGCACCTAAGGTAGTGCTCCTCATAGAACTGGTATGTAACATGCATTTGCTAATATGATTTTAATGCTCTTGGCACTCAAGACTCTCAATGTGATACTCCCTAATTTTCCAGCTTTATTTCACACCCTTTCTCCTTCTCTGTGGTCTCGAAAAAACATATTATACATCCTTCATAATAAACTTTCCTGGCCATACCTTTTTGCTCTCTAAACCTAGAATGGCCTCCAAAAAAAGACTATTTCCTTAAGAAAGTCTTCCATGACCACCACTTCTCTTCAGTACTTCAACAGAAATTTGTTTATAGCTCCTGTTCATCTGTTTCCATAGTGGTTCATTCCTATTCTTCCCCTCTCTTCAATTCTATTGGAAGCTCCTGGAGAACAATACCTGATTCTATTTTCATCTCTTTAAATATCTATCAGGTGTTTAATAACTACTTGTTGAAGACAAGAAAAGACATGGAATTCCTTCCAATTCCAGACTTGGGAATTCATATAGGAACAAAAGTGTAGATATAGGGAATCCTCTCTGAGTCTTATTTCATCTTTAAAATGAGGATAATAATACTTATATTACTCATCCACCTCATAGGATTTTTGTAAGTAGTTTAGAGAGATGAACAATGAACCCAGCATTGGCAGATCTGGATTTAGTGTCCAAGTCTGCTATTAACTTGATAAATGCATTTGGGAAAGTTTCCTAGCTTTGAATAACTTTCCTTGTCCATAGAAGGAGGAAGTTGATTGAAATAACTTCTGAAGTACCTTTCAGTGGGAATATTCTATGTACAATAGATGTGTATCAGAGGGGAATAGATTGAGCTTCCCAGAATAGGTCCAAATAGTGATGTTTATTTGGACTTCAAGATTCAATTTTTCTCTATGATTTATGTGTCTGCCATGTGTGTTTTTGTGTCACAGCAGATTGGAAGGTGATTCTGGAAAGAAGAGGTGGTGATGTCCAAGATTATGATGATGGCACTTAGGGAAAAAAGAATCCTGGAATGTTCATGAGACTTCATGGAGCAAGGAGAGATGCCAAGAGTAGAGAGAAGAACATCATGATACCGACAGATTCAGCCTTCAACCTGAATGTCCACTCTGGCTACTCTACTTTCTTTGATACCAAAGGCAGAAAAAAGTTTTTTTTTCACTTTGGGGAGACTCAGAGAAGCTATTTTCCTCAACTATTATGGTAGAATTTCTTGTTAAATGAGGTGCTTTTCCCAGCATGGATGTTGAAATGTGTTTTCCTATTGTTTTTCTTTGCAATCTTATCCCAATTAAATATTTTACTATGTTAACACATTTGATTCCATTCTGTCTTATTAATAAGATACAAGCTGAATTAATATCATTGTAAGCCAAGACCAGTTATAACTGTCATTCAAAATAACCCTCATTCTTAAGCTATTATCCCAGTGAACTTAGACTAGAATGGAAGGAAAATGTTATGGATTATTCCATTGTATTGTAAAGCTTTATATAAATAACTCTGGTTCCAAAGGAAAGAATCTGACAAATACATTTACTATAAGGTAGGAATTTAAAATGTTACTTCTTCCTGAAAGAATTCCTAGAAGATGAGAGAAGAAGAAGATAATGATTGGTTCAAAGGAATGAATCACTAATATCCTAGGAGAACAATTTTTAATATGTGTGGACTTTCTCTGAGCCCTTCTAATCTTATCATGTTAAGTGACTGCCTATTCTGCCAAGCTGTAAGATAGTTCTGGTCAACCTCATCTGGGGTAATTTGAAAAACAGAATCTGAGTGTTCTTATTCCCAGATGAAGAGTTTTGATAAATAACTTTGAAAGGAATTAAGCTTGCAGAATGAGGATGACAAGTCTCTTAGCAAGAATTCATATTTCCATTGCTATTTCCCTTAGTCTCAGTTTAAAAGAAATAAGAAGGGGGACACCCTGAAGCTTGTCTCCTTTCTCCTTGTTCCCTTTGTGCTAATTTTTAAGATAATGGGGAGGGGGTTCGGTCAGGGCCAGGTCTGGGATGAGGGTAACCAGAAAACAGGGTGATTTGTAAATCATTCAAATATTATAGAGACACAAGGGAAGTGACATTATTTCTCTATCAGTCTTCTAAAGGCAAATGTGAGGAAAAAATAGGGAATGCCCTTAGTTTCCTCATGAAAAGAAATTTAGTAGACTTCAGTCTCAACCTCTTCTCTTTTCCTTCCCCCATCCTGCCCATTTGCAATTCAACACTGACCCAAAACAAGGGTTTAAGTTTCCCGTAAGATGAGAGGATTGGACTAGGAGACCTCAAAGTTATTTTTCAGCTTGAACTTTTTATGCTTCTAAGAGGACTCTGTTTATGGGTGAGATGTAGTAAAAGAAGCTTTAAGAACCATGTAATTTGAGGGTACTGAGCTGGGGGCCATGTTCTCTCCTTCTCTTGAATTATATCAAAGAATGACAGGATCTTACATTCTGGGATCTTGGAGGTTATTGAATCCACCCCACTCACTTTATAGATGGGGAAACTGAGTCAAAAGTTAAATGACTTGTCCAAGTTCGAACATCTAATAAGTGTCTGAGAAGGAACTTGGACTCTTCTGGACTCCAAATCTAGTGCTCTGCCTACTCTTCTATTAGCCAGAGAGTATACTGCCCCCATTCTCTAGGAAATCTTCCTTGATGATTAACCCACTCTAGTTAGAAATGACCATTTTCTTCCTTATTCTTCACATAACATTTTGCCTGTTGCTGTTCATTCTTTTCTTTTCTTTCTTTTTTTTCCCTGAGGCAATTGGGGTTAAATGACTTGTCCAGGGTCACACAGCCAGGAAGTGTCTGAGACCAGATTTAAACTCAGGTCCTCCTGACTTCAGGGCTGGTGCTCTATCTACTGCACCAATTAGCTGCACCTGTTCATTCATTTTTGAGTCTGATTCTTTGTGATCCCATTTGGGTTTTGTTTTGTTTTGTTTTGTTTGTTTTGACTGAAATACTGGGAGTGGTTTGCTATTTCCTTCTTGAGTTCATTTTACAGATGAGGAAACCAAATCAGACAGTTAACTTGTCCAGAGTCATACAGCTAGTAAATGTGTGAAGCTGGATTTAAATTCAGGAAGATGCATCTTCTTAACTCCAGGTCTGGCCTTTACCCATTTTGGTGCCACCTAGTTGCCCTAGCATTTTGCCTAGCTCTCTATTATTTACCTTTTATTTTGCTCTACAATTCTTTTATTTTATTTTGCACTACAATTCTTTACCTTTTTCCTATTTAGATAAAAGTTTTCTGAAGACCGGCACTTTGCCTCATCTAACTTCTTGTCTTTCCCTTACCTAGCATTGCTATTCTATACACCTAATGAGTGTATAGAACACCTAATGAGTATTTATTGAAAGACTTCCCAAGCCACTTACTAGCTGGTTATGGCAGAGGAACGACTGAGGTAGCTTAGTCTGATGGGAAGAGCACTAGATTTGCAGTCAGAAGAGCTGGGCTCTGCCACTCTCAAGCTCTGTACCTCAGAAGCACTTTGTCTTCTAACCATCAATTTCTTAAGTTGCTGCTAGGTGATGCAGTAGGTGGAATGCCTGGGTTGAAATCAGGAAGCCTCATATCTCTAAATGCAAATCTTAGTAGCTATGTGACTGTGGGCAAGTCATCGTTGTCTCAGTTTCCTCGTCTGAAAAGAAAATGGCAAACCAGTCTAGTATCTTTGCCAAGAGACCCCCAATGGGATCATGAAGAGCTGGACATGACTGAAGTGTCTGAACAACAACAAAATATTTATAATAATATTTGTATTACCTACTTCAGAGTAGTTGGGAGGAAGGAGCAAAGTGCTATGGGAATGTGAACTGTAAGGTCCTAAGGTCCCAGGAGCTCAGAGCAAAACCTGATTTTAAGCTTGTCTAGTCCTGCCCATACCTGCAGTAGGAAATGCATTAAGTACAATGTTTATTAGTGGCTCCTCACCCTTTGTTTGAAGACCTTCCCTTCCTTTTCTCCCTCACATGAGGTATTCAGGAGATAGATCCTTCCAATTTTGTCAGACTTTGCTCTTCCATCAAGCCTCAATCAATCTCTCTGTATCTCCCACCCATTGTTTCTAGTTGTGCCTACTAAGGCCAACCAGAACAAAACTAATCTTTCTTCTATGAAACCAGCTCTTTAAATACTCCTTTTTTAGGTTAAGCATCTTTTGTATTTTCTGTGGTATAGCATGATTCCTAGTCCTCTCACCATATTGTCCACCCTAATTCCCAACAGAAATAAGCACCCAGTTTAGCAATATTCCTCCCAAAAGGTGGCACCCAAAAAATTAACATGACTCCAGATATGACCAAACCAGAGTTAAGTACAGCTTGAGATGATTACTTCCATTTTCCTAGAAACCATGCAACCTAAAATCCCATCAAAATTTGTTATTTTGACAGCAGATCCAGTGTTTTCAGTTGTAAATGCCATTGGGGGTGAGGGGTACAATATTGAGGGACCCCAGAAGCCTAGCAGTGGGGGGTGGGACAATGAAAAAGGAGGTGACTTCTTGTTCTTCCAAATGAATTTTGTTAATGATGAGTTCAATGATCTTCAAAAAACATGGATAAGCTTGCATGAAATAATGAAGAGCAAAATGAGCAGAACCAAGAGAATGTTGTATACAGTCCCAGCAATATGGTTTTGAATATCTTCGAACAAATAAGTCATTTTGATTAATACAAAATTAAATGACTAAATTTGACTAATATAAAATTAATTTTAAAATACAAAAAGCACCCCAATTAACTATAAAGGACCTATGAAAGAAGATGTTATTTGTATTTAGAGAAAGAACTGATAAATAGATATATAGAGTGCTTACACACACATTTCTGTCTAATAGTATCTCTCTCTAGGTGAGATGGAAGGAGGTAAGAAAAAAAGAGTTATATCATAACTTTATTATATATTTAAAAACAATAGCAAGTTGTTCATAATAGATTTGCACTTTCATGTGCAATCATCTTTTTAAAAAAACTATACTATATTATGGAAGTGCCTATTTTATTATACAAGTTAAAAACAAAATGAATAAAAAAATTTTAAAGGGAGATGGTGGGTCACTAGTAAGATAAGCCAAGACTGAGCTCTGAAAGTAGCAGCATCCTCCAGGTTCAACTGCCTAAAGGTGATTGTGCATTCTGAGTTCCACTTCTGCCTCTTACTAAGTGTATTGCCCTGGACAGGTCACTCAGTCTCTGCAGAGCTATTTTTTCTTCCATAAAAGTTGGACAAGATGACTTCTAATATTCTTTTCAACTCTTCCATCCCCCCAGTCCCATGGATTAGAAAGCCCCCACAGTGCTCTTTATAGCTTCTATTCTCTTCTTGGGAGGGTCTTATCATTGTGGAATTCTCCAGGGCTTCTCAGGGCCCGGGAAAGATAGAGGGAAGAAAGGCATGGGGTAGGTGTGGACACTCTGTTGGACTGGGTAAAAAGTGAGTTGGACTTGGTGGTTGAACTTTTCCCCTGTCTAGCCAGTGCTTCTGGTCCAACTACTTTGAAAGAAAGGTTAAATCTGCTAAGGTGTGGTGGGAAAAAACCCTCATGACTCAATCTCCAGCCCCTCCAAGGGACCACTGGCTTAAATGTTCAGAACCAAGCCTCTGAAAGTGGGGCCCAGCACCCTCACATAGCTGGCCAATAAGGCAGTGTCCAAATGTCCAAACATTTTAGGAGTCCAGCTTCTCCTTCTTCTTGTCAGGAAGGGTAAAGAGCACAAAATTTCCAGTACAGAATCACGGAACCTCAGAATTGGAAGGGATTTTAGAAACTATCTGGTCCAACTTGTCCTTGAGCAGGAAGCGATTTAAATGTTAGTTATCTGGCTTCTAATTGAAGATCTCCAGTGAAGGAGAAACCTCAATCCCCTGAGACAGCTCCTTTTGGGCCAGCTCCTCTAACTGTTAAGAAATTTTTCCTATTATCAGACTAATATTTATTTCTGCCCTCTTGGGCCAAGTGGAATAAATCTTTTCTATATATTAGCCTTTTTATTATTTGAAGATAGTTATCAGGTCCCTATTAATTTTTTTTCTCTACCATCCTTCAGTTAACAAATATTTGTCAATACATAGAATGTGCCAGATATTGGGGATACAAATAAAAGCAGAAAGAAAGATAATACTTCTTCTTAGGAAGCTTACATACTAACAGAGGAAGATAAAGAAAAAGGAGCTGAAGGAAGATGAGGGAGATGGTAGCCATCTTGGGAACATGATAGAAGAAGTCCTAAGGTGATGAAACGTTCCTGTAGTATGGATCTCCTCCTTAAATGAGAGGTTCTGGAAAGAACCAGATAATCAGAAGTTGAGGTCTCAGGGATGGGGAGTACTTCCAAAGTGAGAACTCAATAATCTATAATAACCTATAATAATCTATAAGCTTTGTATGGCATGGTAGAAAAGACCAATAGATGAAATAGAAAGGGATGAAACTCTCAGGATAAAGACTTGATTTTCTTCAACCTACCTTTTCATGGCACGTTCTCCATTTCCCTCATCAACTGGGTTACTTAAAAAAAAAGTCAGACAAATGGATAGATTTCAAAATAACAACAACAAAAAACCTAGAAAGATTTATATGAACCGACCATTACAAAGTGAAGTGAGAAGAAACAGGAGAACGTTGTATATGGTAACAGCAAACATTCTCCCATGATATAATGTTAATAAGTTGGGCTTTTCTCAGCAATATGGTGAACCAAGACAGTGCCAAAGAATTCATGAAGGAAAATGCTGTTCATTTCCAGATAAAGAACTCTTGGAGTCTGAATGCAAATTTTTTATGGTATTTTTCCTTTTGTTCTATTTCTTTTTTTCTTTCTTTCTTTCTTTTTTTAACAACATGATTAATATGTAAATAAGTCTTTAAAATTAAAATACTTTAAAATAGCAAAATATTTTAATAAATATTTATTTTTTCTCCACCAGTTAGAAAAAGAACTCTTATAACAAATATGTATAATCAAACAAAATAAATTTCCACACTGATCATATAAAAAAAATCTATGTTGAATTCTCTCCTGTGAGTATATCACTTCTTTGTCAGAAGATGGGTAGCAAGCTTAATTGTTGGTGCCTGATACACAGTAGGTGCTTAATACATGTTTTTTTTTTTTTTGAGGAGTTATTTCTTTTTATCATTTCTTATGGCACAATACTATTCCAATTACATCTACATACCACAACTTGTTCAACTGATTCTCTAACTGGCTTCCTTATTAATTTTCAGTTCATTGCCAATACAAAAGAACTGCTAAAATATTTTTGTACATTTGAATCTTTTCCATTTTTCTTTGATCTTTAACGAGTACACATAGTTTAGTGACTTGGGGGGCAGGGTTCCAAATTGCTTTCTAGAATGACTCATGGCTCCATCAACAATACACTAATGTATCTATTTTCCTAGTTATTCTCCACTTGTCATACTCCAACCTTTCCTAAAATGTGGGACCCAGAACGGTGCAAGATGCTCCAGCTATTATTAAGAGAGGAAGCAGTGGGACCATCCTCTCTGTCATTCTGGGCACTGTTTCTTGCTGCAACCTAAGCTTTCATAGGTCTTTTGACTACTATATTATATTGCTGACCTATCAAGCACATCTCCCTTGCCTTCTGAGGAAAACTCCTCCTTTTCAACTATGATGAAAAAGGGACGGGGAGGTTTGCTACTGAGAACTGAAATTACACTGATTGGTGATGGCAAAGGGCTGATGGCTCTGGGTTTAAGAACCTTGGCTATCCTTGATCCTCAGTCCTACCAACAACTCTGGGCAGTAGTCCAGTGCCCTGGCTACATTATTGTTCTCAGCCTGCTTCCCTCCACTAGAACAGTTAATAAACAAAGGCAAAATAAGAGATGGTTTCCTATGAAACCCACTCCCCTTTTTTTCTCCCCCTTTTCCTTCTACTCATCTTAGAGCCTGAACCTGTAAAGACAACCTTCATTCTCTGGCGCCTTCTTTGTGTCTATGTGAATCTTTCTAATAACAATAATAACCTGTGTGTGTATACATATATATATATATATATATGCATATATTTATATTACAAAATGTTTTCCTTACAGAAACCTTGTGTAACTACTATCATCCCCATTTTATAAAGAAGGAAATTGAGACTGAGAGAGGTAAAATTATTTGCTCAAAGTCAAACAGAAAAGAGTCAGAATTTGAACTCAGATTTTGTGACTCCCAAGTCTTTCAGCAACATAATAATTTTCTGAGTTTTAATTTTTCCTTTCTGTGTTGGGTAGAAGGAGCTCTGGGTTCTGCATTCTAACCTTGAGCCTTTAATTCTAGATAGGACCCTAATTAACTGTGTGACACTAAGAAAACCATTTTATTTCTGATATTCAGCTTCCATGTATATAATAACTGGATCTCCAGAAGAAAATGCGCTAATCACACCCTTTAAAGTTTCATTTTCATTATGAACATTTTCTCTACCACTTTCATAAGTCCAGACAATCAACAAAGTCCTGATTTGTGATGTTTGCCAGATTTCCGAGGTATAAATGCTCATAATGAAAATTTAGCAATCTGTATACTGGTTAGAGCTGGCTTCAGCACACCCTTAATAGCAGCTGACATTTATGTAATGTTTTAAGATTTTCAAGTCACTTTATATCCTTTATCTCATTTGATCTGAAAAAATGGTCTGAAAAAAATAATAGCAGCTTTACTAACCTTAACCCCCCCTCTAAAAAAAAACCCCAACCAACCAAACCAAATCAAACCACACCAACCAAACCAAACAACAACAAAAAACCTGAACAAGATGGATTTGAGGAAGTTACTTTTGTAAATCTTCCAGTGCTCCGCAAATGTGAGCTATTTCCAGAAGCATGGGGATTCTGGGGCTTTGCCTCAGGGCACGGATCTCTTAGGAGAAAGAAGTAAAGTGTGTCTCCTCTCTAGGAGGAGCTATTCCTGCAATATTTCTGTCCCCTGCACCTTGCCTAGCGGGGAGTTTCCCAATTCTTTTCTCAGGTCATGGCAAAAAAGAGGAGAATGGGTCAGAAATGAAAATCAAACTCAAGAAGCCTAGGCTGAAAGCAGAGACCTTTTCCTGTTTTGGAAACATGATTCCCAGAGGAGCTATTTCCCCTAGGATTCTCTAGTAGAAATTAAGGGTCAGGTTTTCCACATTTAGGGATGGGAACCCAGGGATGGGTTTTCCAAATATATTATTCTACAATTGTATCCTGATAAAATATTTTGTTATATCCCCATTTGTGATTCCTGTAACATCTTTTAGTAAGATATAAAGTGAATTGATATGACATTGCAGAAGTTCTTGGGGAACTAGTAAGGGACTCCAGTCATCAGAGTGTAATTATAATTATCACTAAAAATATTTCCACTTTTACTCCACATGAACCCAGAGTTGGGTGTAAAACAAACTATATAAGATTCCATTTTGTGGTATAGACTTGTAGAAATAAGATGTATTATCTATTTTGATCTAGAAGGAAGAATCAGCATAATTTACTGTAGGTGTTAGGAATTTAATGTATTACTTCCACTAGGGGATATTTGTACATTTATTGAAGACAGAAGTGAGGGGTGAAGGGAAGATCATCAGAAGAGATAAAAAGACCTCTAGTACAGTTGCCCTCTTCTTGTTGCTAGGTTAAATTTTCTTCTTTCTCTTTTTTAAAGGATGGGTATGTTTAGTCTCCATCCTGTTTCCCCATTAAAGTCTACTTCTGATGCATCTGCATTGGGTGGAGTATACCACAGAACTTCAAAGCTGGAGTCCAATCCATGTCTAGGGGAGAAAGAATCCCCTCTATTACTGTGTAGGCAAGTCATCAACCTTTGCTTAAAAACCTCTAATGAAAGGGAATTCACGGGATTATTATGAAGTTTTCCCTTACTGAAAGCCCAAGTCTGCCCCTTTACAGCTTCCACCTATTACTCCTAGTTTCCTTTGGGACCCAGGAAAAATATTTAATTTCTATTTCAAATGACAGGCCTTCAAATATTGATTATTTTTTATAATAATAAGACTAATAGTTAGCATTTATATCATGGGGCAACTAGGTAATGGATGAAAGGCTGATCCTGGAGTCAGGAAGATCCAGTTCAAATCCAGTCCCAGACACTTAATAGCTGTGTGACCCTGGGCAACTCACTTTACCTTGTTTGCCTCAGTTTCCTCATCTGAAAAATGAGCTGGAGAAGAGAGTGGCAAACTGCTTCATTGTCTTTGCCAAGAAAACTCCAAAGGGGGTCATGGAGAATTGGGCACAATTGAAATGATTGAACAACAAATATTACTTATAGTATAGTTTTATTATATCTTGCTTTATTCTTACAACCATAAGAGATAAGTGCTATTGTTATCTTCATGCTACACAGATAGGGAACTGAGGCTCAGAGAGGATCAAGTGACTTGCCCAGAATCACAAACTAGTTAGCATCTACTGTTGTTTGGGAGGATCCTACTCACAAACAGCTCTTGGGAACTGCTCCTTCTTTGTTTCTTGTGTTTCTTATGTCCCATATTTGGGCGCCATATGTTGTGATATGGGAGCCACCTGCCAGTGGCTGCTGGAGGTCTAACTCAGACCTGTAGAATGTATCTCTTCATGTGAGAGGATGATGATGATACAAGGAGACTGAGAGGCAGTTACATTCTCTGACATCTCTCCTCTTCCCTCTTCCCTCCAATTTATTTCATTCCCAATCCACAGGGAACATTTGCAAAGGCTGCTTTGCAACTCCTTCAAGTGTTATGATCCACATCTGCCAAGGCTCTCGGAGAATTGACCTGCCCCTTCACTTAGGCATGGTCCTTAATAGGAGCCAAGACCTATTCAGTGACCAAGACTAGGTAAGAAATAAGGTGGAGAATGCCCCCTTTTTATTATAGCTTTTTATTTACAAGATATATGCATAGGTAATTTTTCAACATTGACCCTTGCAAAACCTTGTGTTCCAACTTTTCCCTCATTCCCCCGACCCCCTCCCCTATATGGCAGGTAGTCCCATATATGTTAAACATGTTAAAGTATATATTAAATCCAATATATGTATACATATTTATACAATTATCTTACTACACAAGAAAAATTGGATCTAGAAAGAAAGAAAAAGAAACTGAGAAGGAAAACAAAAATTCAAGCAAACAACAGAAAGAGTGAAAATGCTATGTTTATTTCCCATAGTTTTCTCTCTAGGTGTAGCTGATTCTTTTCATTACTAAACAATTGGAACTGTCCCCCAAGAAGGCAAGTAATACAATATATGTTAAACACATGCAATGCTTTCATAATATTTCCACGATTATTATGCTGCACAAGAAAAATCGATCAAAAAGAGAAAAAAACTGAGAAAAAGACAAAGCACAAATAAACAACAACAAAAAAGTGCTATGTTGTGATCCATACCCAATCCCCACAGTCCTCATTCTGGGTGCAGATAGTTCTCTCCATCACAAAACCATTGGAACTAGTCTGAATCACCTTGCTTTTAAAGAGCCACATGCATTGATCATCATATAATCTTGCTGTTGCTATATACCATGTTCTCTTGATTCTACTCACATCAGTTCATGTAAGTCTCTTCAGGCTTTTCAGAACTCACCCTGCTCATTATTTCTTATAGAACAATAATATTCCATAACCTTCATATACCATAACTTATTCAGCTATTCTTCACATGATGGGCATTCATTCAGTTTCCAGTTTCTTGCCATTATAAAAAGGGTTGCCACAAATTTTTGAACATGTGGGTACTTTTTTCTCTTTTATAATCTCTGGGATACAGGCTCAGTAGAGATACTGCTAAATCAAAGGGTATGCACAATTTGATAGTTCTTTTGGCATAGTTCCATATTTGGCATAGTTCCAAAATGATTGGATCAGTTCACAATTCCACCAACAATGTAATGTTCCAGTTCCAACATCCATTATTATCTTTTCCTGTTATCTTAGCCAATCTGAGAGATGTGTAGTGGTACCTCAGAGTTGTTCTAAGTTACATTTCTCTGGACCAATAGTGATTTAGTGTATCTTTTCATATGACTAGAAATATCTTCATTTGAAAATTATCTGCTCATATTTTTGACATTTATCAAATGGAGAATGGCTTGTATTCTTATATGATCAGTTTTATCTTTAGGTATGGATAGCATTTTTTTTAACCTCGGTGTACTCATTAAGAAATATAGATTGTCTCCCAAGTACTACTCTGGCTGCATTACACAAATTTTGGAATGTTAATCCATGGCTATCATGGTCTTTAATAAAATAATTGATAATTTCTATTATTTTTTCTTTGACCCACTCATTATTTAGGATTAGAATATTTGACTTCCAATGAACTTATAATCTTTGCTTCCATGGCCCTTTATTAAATATAATTTTATTGCATTATTTTCTGAAAGAGATGCAGCTCATATTTCTGCTTTTCTGCATTTGGTTGTGACCTAATACATGGTCAATTTTTGTGAAGATGTTATGTTCAGCTGAGAAAAAGGTATACTCTTTTATATGCCCATTCAGTTTTCTGAACCAGTAACATTTTTATAGAAATTGGTCTTTTAAGCAAGCTAAGATTAGATTCAGTTTTTTGGCTGCAACATCCTAGCGTTGACTCACTGTGCTTGTTCTTCCTTCCCCCTCTTGCACGTACTCAACTACTTCTTTAAACATAAGTAGTTCTTAGGGAAATGACAAATAAGCCAAAATCTAAGATGAATACTGCTGGGGCACTATATGCAGGGATCTGCATGAGAGATATTGTAAGAGCACAAACACTCTCCATACCAGAAGCAGAATTTGAATCAGTGCTCTTTACACTATCCCATACTGCTGTTGTTTGATTGGACAGGACTCAATCTTGGGTCCTCCTCAATTTCAGTTATTTGTTGACTGTGCTGTTATATAATTCATAACCATACAGTGGGTTGTATATGGCAGATATTGTATATAGAGGAATATTGGGGAAAAGATGAGTATTTGTTTCAGGGGAGGGTTGGAGCACAAAACTATAGAATTGGAGCTGGAAGGGACCATTTAGCTTAACAGACTCATTTTACAGATGAGGAAACTGAGACCAGGGAGACTAAGCCACCATGATAATAAATGGCAGAGCCAAAATTTGAATCCAAGCTCTCTGATTCCTGTGAATAATTATGGATCTCTTTTACAAGGCAATGTCACATTCTACAATTTAAATAAAACAACAGAATTACAACCTCCACAATAGCATCTGGAGAACTTCACCAGCTATAAAGAATCTATCATTAACTCTTTGTTGGACCTTCACTACAGTGGTGAATAACTTCAGCAAACATATGTTTAAAATTTAACCTGTTTAAAGTTATTTCTGTCATCTCCTTTAAGGACTTTTGTATAATATTTATATCTGTACAGGATATAGCTTGCTGAAGGGTTATTAAAGATCACACTTTATTCTACCAAATCAAATGAGAAGTAATATGTTCTACTTTAGAATTGTTCACTTTTTTAGGAAATTCTTCCTTACATTATTCTAAACTGACTTCTGTGTTTTCTGTTCCTTGCTCCTGGCTCTGCCTTTTTGGATCAAATTGAATGTAACTAATTCTATTCCATATGAAAAGTCTTCAGATAGCTATCATGTGTTTTTAAAATCATCTCTTCTTTAAGTTGAAATCTCCCAATCCTTTCAATTTATTCTTAAATAGTACAAATTTTAGGTCTTTCAATCAGCCTAGTTGCCCTTCTTGAGATACCCAGTTTATCAAACTTTGGGCTTTTTTAGTCAATATTCCTTTGTGAAAGGTAACTGATGTCAATTGATTGGCCAGTATTGAGGGGATCACATTGGATAAGGGTTCATGAGTAGCAGATGATATTAAAAAATGCAACTTTTCGAGGTTACTCTTGAACTTTGAAGGGAGAAATAAGCAGACTTTCTAGTTGAAGTAGGAAGAGGGGAACAGTCCCGAGGGGGTGCTATATCAGGATGAGAATGAATATTTCCTCATAATAGTTTGAGGGAAGATGGAAATGGATGACTGAGTAGCATAACACCCAACTAATTTCTGAGGACAGTCATAAACACGGGGTGAGAAAGGAGGGGTAGCAGCATCTGGGAATGGAGGAGGATCCCACTTGTTCAACCAATTTTGAGTCATTCATCCTAAAACACCATATCATTTGAATTGCCTCCCAACATTTATTAAGCATCTATTATAGCCAGAAACAGAGCCTTGTTTGCATTTACTAGGAAGCTAGCAGGATATACAGCAGGAGGAGGTGATGTTAGAATTCAAAAGAAAGATCCCAGCAGTGGAGTGGCCACAGAAAGAATGGATGACAGTGCATAATTCCAAAGGGCTTCATGGTTTTTGATGCCTTTTGTCATGTCTCATTTTCTCAGGTGATTAATGCAAGGATTCCAGGAATCAGAATATTGTCTCTGAGGCTTACTGTCTCTGTGATCTCAAACAAGTTACTTAAGCTCTTGGAATCTCAATTTCCTCATCTGTATGTTTTTAAAAATTGGATTATTTTTCCAGCTCTACATCTGCAGTTCTAGAATTCCTCATTGTAGTGAGGAGGAAACAAGCTAAAAGAGAGAAAGTTTTTCTGTAAAAAATGAGGGAATCAGACTAAATGATATCTAATATTTCTTCCAGATCTAATATTCTAAGCCTTTTTGATCTTTTTCAATAAACCAAGGGGGTGCGTTGTTAATGGCCAGTGCCCTCCCCCTCAAATTCCCTTGTTATTTGTGTGTATGTTTATGGGCATATGTGGAATTATGTTGTATGCACATATCAGAAAGGCAGTGTGGAACAGTAGATAGAAAGCTAGCTGAAGAGCTGGGAAGACATTGTACGAAGTCTTGCTTCTGACATAGAATAGTTGTGTGATCTTGGGAAGTTATTTAGTTTGCTTTTTTTGTTGTTCTTCAGGCTTGCTGTAATCCCATAGACCATACCGTCCATAGGGTTTTCTTGGCAAATAATGGAGTTAATGGAGTGTTTTGCCATTTTTTTCTCTTGTGGATTAAGGTGAACAGAGGTTTAAGTGACTTGTCCAGGTTACACAGCTAGGAAGTATCTGAGACTGGATTTGAATTCAGAACTTCCTGATTTCAGGTCTAGCACTCTATTCTCTGGGCCATCCAGCTGCCCTAGTGCTCAAGTTAACTATTTAAGACTATAACTTACACGAAGGTACCAACTTGCACTGTTTCATATACTAATGAAATCACAAGTTGAGTCCCTATTCCTATTCTTTTGTATCTATTGTCTTCCTCAGCAAGATTACAAAACTCTTTATATTATTTTTTTTAAGGGGAGAAATTATTTCTCTTTTGTCTTTCTTTTTTTTTCATTAAAGCTTTTTTATTTTGAAAACATATGCGTGGATAATTTTTCTACACTGACCCTTGCAAAACCTTGTGTTCCAAATTTCCCTCCCCCTCTTCCCCCCCACTCCCTCCCCTAGGTGGCAAGTAATTCAATCTATGTTAAACATGTGCAATTCTTCTACACATATATCCACAATTATCGTGCTGCACAAGAAAATTCCAATCAAAAAGGAAAAAAATGAGAAAGAAAACAAAATGCAAGCAAACAACAAAAAGGGGAAAATGCTATGTTGTGATTCAAACTCAGTTTCCATCTCTTTTGTCTTTCTATCCACACATATTAGGTGCTTAATAAATATTCATTGATTATTGGAGTGGGTGACCAAGAAATGTTATGAACCTTTCTTCTAGTGACTTCTTGAAGAATCAATTGTGGATTTGGAGTCCCTAAATCTGGGTATGGATTCCAGATTGTCACTTACTGGCTATATTTCTCTAAGTAAGAAACTTCAATTTTCAGATTCCTTCTCTGGAAAATGTCAAATTGATAAAAAATTCTTAATTTTTTTCTTAATTCTACTCTTCATCAACGGATGGAGCAGAAGCCTGATATCTTTACCTTGTTCTGCAAATGAAGGAGTGAACCCCAGGAGGCATGACCTCTTAACTAGATGTAATCAGCCTACAGAGAGAAAGAGGGAGGATCTGGCTTGGCCCATTGCATTCTGCACAGTCATCCTTCCTCATTCTTGGAGGGAATTCTTCCAGGGAAGAGGAGAGTAGCAAAACCAGAAGCAGGATCTGGGAGCAAGATGTAACTGAGTGTAAGGGATGGTAGGGTTGGTGGGAGCAGGGAAGAAAAAGTAGCAGGTTGTAAAAGCAGAACCTGGCACTCCATCCTCCCATAGCATCTCTGTCCAAGTGAGGAGTGGAACGAAGCCAGTCTGGTACTGAGGAGGCGTCATTCCTGCTGGGCTGCCAGCTGCCTTGGCTGTGGGGTCAGGAATGGCTGGAAGCCCATCTGTTTTTTTTCCCTGAAGGGGAAGAAAGGCAGGGAACAGACAGTCCTAAGTCCTGGGTCCTATCCAGGATGGGAGCTGTGTGCGCAAGTATATGTGTGTGTATGATAGCTTATTCCTGCCCTAACTATCCTTCTCTCACAAACTGCTGCCCCACAAACCTTTGTGGACTCAACCTCCTGCTATAGGTCATCACTTAACTCCTTATCCACCAAACTATAAGGAATTATTCCCTTCTCTAATTTCGCTAATCATTGATTGGGTATCTGTATTTTATTATTGTTCAGTCACGAACAACTCTTCAAGACCCCAGTTGAGGTTTTCTTACCAAAGATACAAGAGTGGTTTGCTATTTCCTTCTCTAGCTCATTTTACAGATGAGAAAACTGAGGTAAACTAGGTGAAGAACTTGCCCAGAGTCACACAACCAGTAAGCGTCTGAAACCAGATTTGGACTCAGGAAGATGAATCTTCCTGGTTCTAAGCCCAGTGCTCTATTTACTAAGTCACCTAGGTACTCTTCGTATTTACTAATTACATTATAATTTATATTAAAATTCATTTTGCACTTGTCTCATCTCCATAAATCCTCTTTGAGGCCAGTTTTTATCTTCTCTCATCTTTGAATGAAATTATACCTGATTGATTGCCCAGTCCTTGATATAGGTACTTGATAACTAGAGATGTATGGTATCTCAAGATTGTTTTATAACTAGATCTTTGGGAGGAAAATGTACCCACAATTCTCTTTAAGTTGAATCTACATTTTCTTCATTTTCTTAAGTCCAGACAAATGACAAAACAATAAATTGAGCCCTGATTTCTCAGGTGTAAATGCTCCCATTGAAAATGTAACAATTGACTCCTATTGATGCATTTTGAGTTGGTTTCAGCAGAACATTGATCTTCTATCCCGTACCTGACCACATCATTACCAATAAGTAGTTATTTGGCCTTTGCTTGAAGACCTGTAGTCAGGGGAACTCACTCCTATCAAGGCAGCCTGTTCAATTTTTGAATGACTTTAATTGTTACTAAGGTTGTGGATCTGTCTGTTTTTCTATCTGTCATTTGTTTATTTTTTATCTATCTATTCATTTGTTTATCTGTCTACCTATCTTTCTATCTATCCATTCATTTGTTTATCTATCTTTCCATTCCTTCATTTGCTTGTTGATCTAGCTATCTTTCTATCTGTCCATCCATCATTTATCTATCTTCTGTTTATCTATCTATTAATTTATCAATTTGTCTATCAAACTCTTTGATACTTTTGCTGTTATTTCAATGAGATTAAATCTGCCCCTCTGCCACTTCCCCTTATGGCATCTAGTTCTTCCCTCTTGGGAAGAACTAGATCAAGTTAATCTGTTTTTTGTAAAACAACTCTTCAAATACCTGAAGACAGCTAATCTAAGCCTTCTCTTCTCTTCTCCTGGCAGTCAGTCAGTAGGCCTTTGTTAAGTGCTTATATTTGCAAGGCACCTGTCCAGAGTACTCGAGATACAAAGAAAGTAATAGTCTCAGGAAGTTTATGTTAATGGAGGAGACATCATACAAAAGATTGGGCATATAAAATAAAGTATAAGTGAAAAGTAATAGATGTGACTGGCAGTGGAGAGACTGGGGAAAGAACTTCTACAGGGAAGGTAGGAAATAAGTAGGGAGAGCAGAGGAACAGGGGGGAACAGAGAGTGAAAAGGTAGAGTTGGAGCATTATGTGTGAAGAGTGACAAGATGGCCAGTGTCACTGATTATTTAGTGTTTTTGTTGTTCACTCATTTTTTCAGCCATGTCCCACTTTTCCTGGCTCCATTTGGGGTTTTCTTGGCAGAGATACTAGAATGATTTTTCTTTTCCTTTTCCAGCTCATTTTAAAGATGAAACCAATAGGGTTAAGTGATTTGATCAGGATCACACACCTACTAAGTGTCTGATGCCAAATTTGAACTCATGAAGATGAATCTATCCACTATCCACTGGATCACCTAGCTGCCTCATTAAGTATATAGAGGGGAGTAATAACTAAGAGGCCTTGGAAGGTAAGAAGGGGCCAAGTTTTGAAAGGCTCACAATTTTGGTTATTCACTTTTGGTTGTATTCTTGTTATCATTCTTCCCATAATGCAGTGCTTCCAAATGAACATTATTTATATCCAAGACCAAGGCCGAGGTCCAGGGGAACTATCAGCTTCCATATTCTAGACACACTACCTCTGTTAATGTAGCATGGGACAAATAGATTCTTTTTCTTGGCTTCCATAACTCCATTGATTCATATTGACCTTTTAATCTGGTATGAGCTGACAATAAGACAAAGACAAATAAGACATAAAATAAAGTTGATTTTTTGAATCTAAATGTAGGTTTACATTCACCTTTGTTAAATTTAATTTTCTTAGATTCTTCTTATCTTCTTAAATGGTTGCAGCCTTTCTAGACCCTTATTCTATCACTCAACATGTTAGCTTGAAGAAGGAAGGCCCTCAATGCAAGTGTGTATTGTTTTCACAAAGACTTTGAAAAGATGAGAAAGGTCTATGGATTGGTACTAATATTAACTCAATTGTCATTATCTGGTGATAATAATGTCAAAGATTTTGCCAAGCATTTGATATGTCTCTCAGATATCTTAAGAATCAATATCTCAAGTATTTCAAAATTGTTATTTCCTTGACAGTTATTTCCCCTGTATCCTTTGTATTTGGTCCAACTCTTATTCCCATTTTAAAAATTGCCATTTCTATTCCTCATGCATGTGTGTGTGTGTGTGTGTGTGTGTGTGTGTGTCTGTGTGTGATGTTAGGTCCCTCAATGTGGTGGTTCCATTGTCACTGATAGAGAAAAGATTTTGTTCTAGAAATCTTTACAGATCCTTGCCATTTTTCCATCTTTTGTTCACCTTCCAACTGCATTAACTATACAGAAACAAGATTCAGGCAGGATAAGTTGGAGATGGGAGATACTAAGATTAAGGTCTGAGAAAGGCTTCTTGAAGAAGGTGTGACTTCAGCTAAGACTTGAAGGCCAGATACTTAAGATATTGAAAGGTATACACTGCAGTGGTCCTCATACTTTTTAAATAGGGGGCCAGTCCACTGTCCCTCAGACTGTGGGAGGGCTGGACTATAGTAAAAACAAAAACTCACACTCTGTCTCCGCCCCTCAGTCCATTTGCCATAACCTGTTGGGCCGCATAAACGTCCTCAGCCGGCCAACATCTGACCCACAACCGTAGTTTGAGAACCCCTGGAGAGGATACAAGATTTAGATGTACTTGTTGCTCATTGATGGTTAAAAGGATGTTAGAGCAAACATGGACTCTCTTCTAACACAGTGTATCCATGACTATGTCTAAATCATGCAAGATGCTCCGAGATATAAAATCACAGAGAGATGGAAGTGGATATCTTCAACATAAAGAAGATCCAACTCACTTCCAGCTGATCGATGATGGACAGAAACAACTACACCCAGAGAAGGAACACTGGGAAGTGAATGTAAAATATTAGCACTACTGTCTATCTACCCAGGTTACTTATACCTTCAGAAGCTAATACTTAAAGTGCAACAAGAAAATTGGATTTACACACATATATTATATCTAAGTTATACTGTAACATATGTAAAATGTATGGGGTTGCCTGTCATCTAGGAGAGGGAGTAGAGGGAGGGAGGGGAAAATCTGGAAAAATGAATACAAGGGATAATGCTATAAAAATTACTCATGCATATATACTTGTCAAAAATGTATAATTATAAAATTAATAAAATAAATAAAATAAAATAAAATCACAGAGAGAATTTTGTTCCATGATCCTAAAAGTGAGAAATGTCAAGTGGGATATGGGAATTATCTTTTGTCATCTGGAGAAGAAAGCAGGTTGATATAGTAGATAGAATCTTGGTCCTGGAGTCAGGAGCACTGAGTTCAAATTTGACCTCAGAAACTTATTAGCTATGTGAGCCTAGGCAAGTCACTTAACCTTATTTGCTTTGGTTTCCTCATTAGGAAATGGCAAACTACTTCAGTATCTTTGCAAAGGAAACCCCAAATAGGACCATGAAAAGCCAGACATAGCTGAAAAACGACAGAATAGAGTTCAAATCAAATCTCCACAAGTAAGTGAAGAATGTCTACTGTCCAGATTGTGATGGACAATTGGATGGATAGCCCAAAGATACAGTCCATCCATCTATCTATACATCCATCCATCCATCCATCTATCTATCTATCTACCTATCTATCTACCTATCTATCTATCTATTAGACAATGGAAATAGGCCATGAAGTAGACCCAAAATTGACTAGGATAAGGGAAGCAGATTAGATTGTACTTGAGGAACTTCATAGAGCTTTTAATAAACCCCAACTCCTTACTGACACAAAGACCAACATTTTTAAACATTAATATTCTCCTGCTGATGCGGTATGACTGCAGGTCACAGAATTCCTGACCCATGTTCTCTGAACACTTACAGTTATTAGGCATTTAAAGGATAGCAGAGAGCTCCATGGTGGGTGTGAGTAGGTTGTAGTATATTACTGATGAGGAAGTATATATAGGAGAAGTGGTATAAATGTTATCAGAGATGTGTATGCTTTTCTCAAACCCAAAACAACCAGGTTAAGTGCCTCTGCCCTATTGGATTTCTTTTCACCCTGACAATAACTCCACTTCTACAATTTCTTCCTCTTATTAGTGAATGTCTCACTGAACCTCCATTTGACGGAACGTTCAAATCAACTCCTACACTCTCTTCAAATCTGGACCTGTGGATAATGCTCCCAGACTATCCCTTCCTCTTGTCCCTGTCTGGGTAACATCTGTAATCTCTCCCTCCTTCTATGTCCCTCACCCACCTCCTTCTTTCTAGGTTTGTGATATTGCAGGCTCATGAGGAGGCTGTTCTCTTCCCTGTCCTGTTCCTGCTTCACTCTGACTTTTTCCAGGGGTTACTCCCTTATGCCATCACCACTACTATCTTTCCCAAAGGCCTCATAATGTTAATTATAGCTCTACCACATGCAGCTAGATTGCCTTTTTGTCCTGTAAATTTTAGTGTTGGTGTCATTTAGCCTGGGAGCCTTTTATGCATCTGGTGCTCACCAAGCAGAGACCTTCCTCTGGGGGGCATGTCTGCTGGTGCTTAGGACAGGTATCCCTGTTCCCTAAAAAAAGTAGCCAAAGACTCAATATAGCTATAAGACAGTCCAAGTAAGGAAAGGGCCACCCCAAAAGTCTGTTTCCATCCAAAATAAGGTTGTGTGGATGTGGATATGTCCACACTGTCTCTTCTGGCTAGACTGGAAGTTCTTGAAGGATAGGAACCATTTTCACTTTTGTTGCTGTATGCCCAGAGCATTTTAAAATTTACTTGTTAAATAAATCCTAAAGAGACCTATCTCTCTCCCTTCCTCCTTTCCTCCCTCCCTCTTTTTTTCTTTCTCCTTTCCTCTCCCCTTTCTTCCCCTTCTCCCTTCTCTCTTCTGTCTCTCTCCTTTCCTCTTTTCTATTTTCTTCCCTCCATCTCTCTATTTCTCCCTCCCTTTCTCCCCTTCTTTCTCTCTATTCTCTGTCTCTCTCTTTCTCCTCCTTACCTCCCCTTCTCTCTATTCTTTCTGTCTCTCTTCATCTCTCCCTTCCTCTCTTTTTGACCCCTCTCTATGTACCTCCTTCCTTCTCTGTCTCTTTCAGTCTCTCTATCTCCCTTTGTCTCCCTCTCCCTCCCTCTCCCACTTCTCTCTCTCAAAGAGAGAGAAGCTTAGGAAAAAACTATGGAGCTGGGCCAGAAGCATTCTGAGATTTGATTCCAAGTACCTTGAATTGCTAGCTTTGCCCTTTCTGATAGGAGCTTCCTTGTTAGATGACACAGCTGAGCTAGATCCCAGCACCCACTGCCTTGCAAGGGAGTCCCAAGGCCCACTGGTATAGCCACTTGGAGCCCCTTAGCACTTTTTCAAGGTCATAAGCAGGAGTCCGAAGCCTAAGGCACATTACCTGATATTATTCTTAACTACGGGGTGTGCTGGAGCCAGCTGGGATCCCTTTAAGAGAGCCAACTGTTAACTCGCCAAATCAGGGCTTGATTTGTTGTTTTATTGATTATCTATACTTAAGAAAGTGATGAAGAAAATATTAATAATGAAGACTAAATGTAAAAGTGAGTCCCACATACATTTTTTTTTCTGGAGAGTTGATTGTTAAACATTTACCAGCACAGATATCAGTGAGAGGTACGGGGCAAAGGGCCAAGAAGCCCTGGATTTGAAATCTGTTTTTGATATATACTGACTGCGACTTTGGCCAAGACAATCAATCTCTAAATGTTCCAGACAAGTCTCAAGGACTCTGAGTCAAAGAAGGTCTTTTACTGGTTAGAGGAATTTCTTCTTCCAGGAGTTCTCTGCATCAATGAAATCATAGGTTCAGTCCTTAGCCCTAGTTGGCAGAGGCTGCCCCCTCCCCACCATCACCCCACACCTAATGCCCTTTTTGAGGCCATTCTCCTTGACATAACTATTGAAATCAATTTCTTCTGCATCAAATCTCTCCTCCCTTCAATCCAGCTCCCACACATCTGTTTGAACATTTGAACATTACTGTCACCTTTAAACTTTAGAAAAGACAGGATAGGGGCAGCTAGGTGGCACAGTGGATAGAGCACCAGCCCTGAAGTCAGGAAGACCTGAGTTCAAATATGATCTCAGACTCTTAACACTTCCTAGCTGTGTGACCCTGGGCAAGTCACTTAACCCCAATTGCTTCAGAAAAAAAAAGAAAGGATAGGCTCTAATTGCCCATTGGATAAAACACAAACTCCTTAGTCTGGCATCCAGCCAGCTTTTCCAATCTTTTCTTATAGCTTCCCACCTGATGCACCCTATATCCCTGTCCACTGACTGAGTGGGAGACTTGGAGTCTGGAAGAACTGAATTCAAATTCAACCTCAGACACTCAGCTGGGTGACACTGGGAAAGGCAATTAACTTGTCTTCTCAGTTTCCTCATTAGATTCCCCATCCAAAGGGACTAATAATCGTCCCTCCCTCCTAGGGTTAGATGAAGATAAAATAACTTTGGAAAATATTTTGCAAATGTTAAAGCAAAATACAAATGCTAGTTATCATCATCACCACCACTACCATTATTACTATCACCATTGCCATTATTTCTTCTACTACTACTTTTTTTTCTTTCTTCTACTACTACTACCATTACTTCTTCTAGTCCTACCACTGCTATTACTACCAAAACTACCACCATCACCATTCTTTCTTCTACTCCTCCTCCTCCCCCCACTGCCATTACTACTACTTCTACTATTCTCATTACCATTGTTCTACACTATTCTATTACTTGTTTCTATTTCTGCTCCTATTTCTACTCCTGTCATTACTACTACTACACCACCAGCACCACCACAATCACTACTATTATCACTACTACTACTATCACCATTAGCACTACCACTACTCCCATCTTTGTGCATTTACTCACACCATTTCCCATTTCTGGAATGGATCATACTCTTTTCCAACTTCCCATTTTTCAGCTCCCCTAAAACTATTAACTCCTCACTTTTTTGAGATTCAATTGAAATGTCACTTTCTCAAAGAAATTCTTCTTGTTTCCCCTCATGTAAAAATGATTTCCTTCTCTCTTCAAACATCTTCTAGTTCTTTGCTTGGTTGGACCTCTACGTATCTCTTAATTCAGTCCACTTGCCTCTTAATTTTTTCAAATCAACAAGCATTTATTAAGCACTACCACCACCATTACTTATTCTACTATTATTATGTTCAAGGCATTGAGGATACAAAAGGGAAAAAAAAGTCTTCATACTCAAATTGCTTATATCTCATCCCGACCCAATCCGCTTCCATTGCTACTGAGGGCACCATGATCCCCTTAGTCACTGAGATTTCCAACCTGAATCAGTCACCTGTATCTGTATCCTTTCAATGTCAAATACTGATGATTTCTTCTTTGACATCTTTCAACTTTCAAACCCTTCACCTACTTACACATACCTCATTCTAGGCCAGAGCTTCATTCTTTCAGAAAAGATTGTCTTCTCCAGCAGATAACCTCATTTACCATCCTCACTCTCCCACTTAACTTTAGTCTCTTCTTGTCTACTGTCTGTTTTCTTGATGCCTACAAGCACACCTATTTCTCCCCCCATCCTCAAAAAAATCCATCTATCCTTGGTATCATTCTCTAATTCTTCTCTTTTGTGGCTAAACTCCTTGAATAAGTTCTATACAATTTATCCCCTTTTTCCCCTCCATTCTCCTTAATTCTCTGCATTCTGGCTTCCAACCTCATCATTCAGCTAAAATTCTTTTCTTCAGTTACCAGTGATTTTTTAATTCAAAAATCTAATGGCCTTTTCTTGATCCTCATCCTTCTTGACCTTTTTGCAGCTTTTGACACTGTCTTTGACATCTATCTTCTCTCTAGATTGTCTTAAGCTCTCCATTAGTCTAGGAACTACTCAAAGACAGATATGGGTTTTTTTTTTTTTGTATCCCCAGAGGACATAATAAGTACATAATGCATGCTTATTGACTCAAATTGAATGATTTGATTCAGGTGTTTTTCTTGGTCCTGTGTCATTTAATATTTTTATGAGTCACTTAAAAGAGGACATAGATGGATGTTCTTTTGGATTTGCAGACGATGCAAAACTGGAAGACACTCTCAGTGACAGGATCACAAAATTCAAAATTATATTGGCTTTGGACTAAACCTAATGAACTGAAATTTTAAAATCTCAAGCAAGTTTTTTAAAGTCAGTTTCTCAAATACAATATTGTAGAGGCATGGCTAGACAATTCAGCCAAAAAAGAGATTTCCTTTTTGTAAAATGGCTAGTAAATTCAGTATGACTCATTGGGATATAATGCTAGTGAAGAAAGCTAATTCAGTGTTGGATTGCACTCAGATGTAGCTTTCAGGACTAGGGAAATAATAGTCTAAATACTACCTTGGTGATAAGCCTACTTATATTGTGTTTGGTTCTGGTTTTCATGTTTTAAGAAAGACTCTTCGATAAACAAGGGTCTATACAGAGGAGAGCATTGAGGACTGGGAAGAAGCTATTTGAAGATCAAAGGAAGGCATTTAGCATTTTCCTTCTTTATCAACAGCCAATCTACTAGGTGTAAGATAATACCTCAGAAGTATTTTAGTTTGCATTTCTCTAATCAGTGATTTAGAGCATTTTTTTTTTCATGTGGATACCAATAGTTTGGATTTCTTCTGAAAACCATTCCTCAACTGGGGAATGGTTCTTATTCTCATAAACTTGACTCAATTCCCTACATGGAATCTTTATCAGAAAAACTTGCCGAATATCCCTGCATTTCCTGCTTCTCATTTAGTTGCATTGATTTTGTTTGTGCAATTAAAAAATGTCTATGTAATAAAAATTATTCCTTTTATCTCCCACGAACCTGTCTTGTTTACTTCTAATCCTTCTGACTGGGGATATTCTTAAAACACAGCAAGTACTTGATAACTATTTCTACAGATTTGCATAAGTCATAAAACTTGGGAGAGAGATTAATATTGTTCTGTTTAGCTCTGGAGGGAATAATTATTAACAATGTGCGGAAATCACAGAGGCAAATTTAGATTTTTTTGAATGGAGGAAAAAAACCTACTTGTGAATAATTATAGAATCGTCCAAAGGTAAAATAGGCTGACTCAGGAAGTGGGGTATTTCCCCTTCACTAGATGTCTTCAAGCTAAAGCTGGAAGATCCCTTGGAGAGGGGATCAATGGTCAGGTAAGGATTGGACTGAATGACCTCTGAGACTCTATTAATACCTTCTCTGCTCCCAGATTATTCCTTCTATATAAATAACATATAGCTGCCACAACGCCTTTCCTAAGGTTTGACCACCTCAATCACCTCTGCTTAAAATATTTGGTGGTTCTCTTATCATCCCTTGGGTAAACTAAAATGTCTTTTGCTTGGTTTATGAAGCTCCATAATCTAGTTTTAACTCCCTTTCTAGCTTCATTTCCCATCACTCCCACCTCCTTCTCAAATGATGTTCCAGCCGAACTGAACTCATTTCCCAAACTTAATGTACCATTTCCCATCTTTCAGCTTTTGCTTAATCACAGCACACTTCCCTCTTTCTCTTCCAACTTCTTCCCTCTGAATTCTTATCTACCAATGAGAGAGCATGAGGGCAGTGGAAACAGCCCTGGATTTGGAGACAGGGACCTTTGGTTCAAACTCCAGTTCTGACATATAAGATCTTCATGACCCAGACAAGTTACTCTTTAGGTGAAAATTTCCCAATCTTATTAGATGAAGGTATCAGGCTAGGTGATCTTTCCAATTCTCATCCTTCAAAAGTTCAATGTGAATGTATATCTCCCCAATTATTCACATTTTCTCATTTTACATTCCCCTGTAACTATCTGTATTCTTTGTTTCCTGAGTAGAATGTAAACTCCATGAAGGCAAGGACTGTTTAATTTTTGTCTTGTTATCACCAGTTTCTGGTAGACAGTTCTGTACATAGTAGAAACTTAATAAATATTTGCTCGTGGACTATATGTAAACAGAGAAGTGAATGCCAGATTGTTGGAAGAAAGACATGGTACAATGAAAGAACCTGTCCAGAGGAACTAGGTCCATATCCCAGCTCTTAATGCGTGATTTATGTGATCTTAGCAAATCATTTCACCTTCTCAGGGTCTCATTTTTTTCAAGCTGTAAAACAAAGTTGTAAAAGGCTTAGATGACCTCTTGGATCTTCTATGGCCCACCCTCCCTAGTATAATAAGCTTTTTGTGCTGCCAGTTTTTCCATTAGATAGCAAGTTCACTCTATGTCCAGGGTCTTTCCTAACCCAATCCTTATATATAATTGCTACTGAATGAATAAATGGCCTTGATACAATGAGCAGTGACCCAGAAGCTGTTGGTTCTTGCTTTCATTTCCCAAGTAATCACACCCACTTCAGACATGATGATTTATTTCTGGCCCTTTGCCTGGTTGCATTCACAAAACATCAGGTCAAGGTGTCAGGGAACCCTCCTCGTAGAAAAGGCCTCGAGATATACAAAAATCAAATTCTCTCTTCATTAAAAAAAGACCTGCATAGACCCTGACACCCACCCACACTCTTCACACATTCACACATCTTTCCCCTTTCTTTGGAATCAGCCTGCTTAAAAAAAAATCACCTTGTCTTCAAGGGATCATTTGCTTCTTTTTTGTACAATATGAGTTAAATAGATTATCTGTCTTTGCACTGAGTCACAGGACAGGAGACGGACTTCACAGTACAGTTTAGGGAGAGAGGGGAGAAGGGGTAGTCCCTAGGTCCTCTCTCTGGGGAGAAGCAAGGCAGGAGAAACATGGCTCAAAGGGGTTGGTACTTTGGTGGAGCAGGGGGTTGGTGATGGGGATTCAGGGATATGGAGGATGGTTCTCACATGGCACAGAGGTGGGATGACATAAAAGTATTTCCTTGGAATTAAGGATGCAGAGAATGAAAGACTTGGACTGGGGAAATGGAGTGCTGCGAGAAAGATAGTGCATATGTCCATTTACCAGATCCATTTACCCGTTCTAAAAAAAGTATTCCAAATTTAGATTGCCCTTGAGGGTAAATAATTAGCTTTAGTGGCAGGGGGAATGTTGGAAGGAAGAGGCAGGACCCTTCATAGAGGCCAGTCCTAGTCAGGAAAATCCTTATCCTTCTCATTACTGTGACTGTTCCTGCCCTTGACCATCCTCTGGGGCAGCCTTATACACAGAAGATGGCCAGGGGCTCAGTGACAGCCCAGGACCCAGAGGCAAGTGGAGCAAGACCAGATACTGAAGAGGCATGGTGGCCCAGGGGGACTCCAGAGAACACAGAGATCAGGATTAACCTAGTTTCTGCTCTCACCCCTTTGGCAGACATGGAGTAAGAAGCAGCTAGGATCAGATGCTCAAATTCTGATGCTGTTAAGAAAGGAATATTAGGGATGGTCCCCAGAGGCAGGGCCACTGGAAGGAGATTTCCTGGAAACAATGAGCTCTCTGCTACCCGTCAATTTAAGGAAGTTCCATTCAAACTCAATGGAAACAGGTTACTTACTGGGGCAGCCTCTTGCTATATTTGGTATTAGAAGGAGATACTATTCAGTGGAGACAGCTGGGCACTATACCCTGTCAGAATGATAGGGCTGCCAGAAGGGGAGAAGTTAACAGGGCCCAGTGGTGGGGAATGGGGTAGGGGGAAGGAGGGATTTGGGGGAGTCCAAGCACTAACCCTCTCCAATCATGGCTGAGGCTGCTAGCTTCCCCAAGACTGGAGAGGGAAGCCGATGAGGGTTAGGGAATAAGGACCTTTGGCACAGAGAAAAGTGCCCAGGATTTTCGGGTCCTGGGGAGGTGAGAACATTCCTTTTTCTAATGTAGGGGGATAAAAGAAACTGGGGTGTTAGGGATTGAGGGAAGCTATTTTAGCCTTGAAGGTACCAATGAGCCAGCAGGGACATGCCTACAATTGGCCCTGCTTATGTCAGGGGTATCAGCCAAAATCTGCCTGGTCAGAGAGGCCTTGTGCAGAGGAGCTTCCGATCCAGGAGAGGTGAGGAATAGGGGCCAGCCATTGCTCCATTTGGGATATTCCATCTTCTCCCAGCTGAGCACAGATGGAAGAATCCTGGCTTTTCCTTTCTTGCCTCGTTTCCTAGCTTGGCCTGCCAGGCTGGAGCTGGGGTAACCCCCCTGTGAAATATCCTTCCAAACCACAGTGCTCACGCCCTGGGGAGAAGGAGCTAGGGGATGGATCCAGGGGCTCAGAACCCCACAAGAGGGCTTTTGAAAGGAAGGGGATGGGACACACCAGCAGCCAACAGTGCTAATGGACTTCCCTCCCATCCAGCTGGGACCCCCCTCCAATTCTCTATAGGCAACTCTGGGCCCCTAATCCCAGCCGTAGACAGTTATGCTGGGTACGTCTCATCACTTTTGTGGTCTGTGGTGTGGGGATGGGGTCATCTAGCTCAGAAGATACTCTGTCTTCGATTCTTTCCTCGACCTGAAAGACAGAAGAGGGGAGAAAAACAAGAGAGTGAAATCAGTAAGGAACCTGGATTCAGGAAAATAAAAAAAAAAAAAAAAACTTCTCAAAATGGGATAAAGGATATGGAAATCAGAAGCAATTTTTGTTAGGGAAGCAATGAAGTTAATGAAGGAATGTGCTCCAGGAACTACCCAAGAGAACTCAGGAAAAATAGGGCTTAGGGTACCAAGGAGGATTTCCCAACCCAGCAATCTAGAGTAGTTCTAGTGTATTTATTGAGAGAGGGGTGTCTCTGCATATTCATTAGGCAGGATTAATTGGGAGCCCTAATGGGTGGGATTCACTCTGTTGGGAGAGGAAAGCTCGATTTAGGGTTCATGGAGAAACTGAGGAAAGATCAAGCACCTGGATAGAGGAAGGAGTTGGGAAATGAGATGAGGCACACTAACCTACTCCCTCAGACAAGCTGCTGTTTAGGAGACTCTGCAAATCTCCATGAGAAGCATGGGGAGCTTACATAAGAGCCACTCTTCCTCCTAGACAGAGGACTAGGTATTGACTGAAACAGCTCATGGATCACAACTGAGCAACAGATCTGGGGGAGGAGGGCATGGAAAATAAGGGATGTTACCTGACTGCTGAAAGGATAGTCCCCGGTAACCTGGATCTTTCTGGAGCTGAATTTCCTTCAGAGAGAAGATGGAGGCAGCTGGGGGTAACAAGAGACAGAAGAGGGATGGGAGGAACAAAAGGAGAGGGAAAGGAAGATCATTAACATTTATATAGCACCTACTGTATGTCAGCCACTGCATTGAGAAACTGATTTGAATGTCACAGTAACCCTAGGAGGGAGATGCCCTTATAATCCCCATTTTGCCAATGAGAAACTGAAGCAACCAGAAGTTAAGTCACTTGGCCAGGGGACAATCTAGGTGGTCAGTCTCACAAAACTGGATAGACCAGAAAACATCCCCAGAGGTGCTTCCAGTGGGCACCTAAGTCTGTTTCTACCTCTAGCCCTTCCTATACCCATAAGTTCTATCCTTATCATTCACTTAACTTCTTCAACAAGTGGTTATTAAGCACCCACTATGTGCTGGCTGCTGCAGTAGGCACCAAGGTGGGAGACTCCTGCCTTTCAAGGAGCTTATGGCATGTATTTAGTTCGTTGGCTCACAGGTCAAGGACTGGAAGTGTTTATAGAGATCTGGTCTGACTTAGTCCTTCTGCAAATGAGGACAGTGGAGTTGAGGGAGGGGAATGGTGCCATTGATGGAAGTGTCTCCAACTTATCCCCTCATGTCTCCTCTCCTAGCTTGCCTGCTGGAAATAGGGGCATTCAGCTGTAGAGAATCTCCATTAACCAGGGTGGTCAACTTCCATGGGCTGGGGAAAAGGTGCCAAGGAGACAAGGCACAGAGGAGCAGGGCACAAGTGTTCTGTTTCACAAGGTTGGAAATGGCCCGGCCCAAATCCAAGACCGGTCCTAGGTCTTAGTATGGATGGGGAGAGAGAAAGGGACATGCAAATGTGGACTATATATGAGTTCTCTTGGAAACTGTGGGCTGAACTCAAAAGCTACAAAGAATGAGTGCTTGGAAAAGTACAAATAAATATGATAGGGAAGCTAGCAAAATGGAGAGAGCACCAGTCATGTCAGGAGGACCTGGGTTCAAATCTGGCCTCAGACACTCCCAAGCTGTGTGACCCTAGGCAAGTCACTTAACCTTAATTCCCATACCCCCCCCCAAAAAAAAAGAAATACGGAAAAATTTATGTAGAAAAAAATAGTAAATAAAGAACACAAAACCAACTGGTGAGCATATAGACCAGCTACGGAAAAGAAAAAGAGAGAAACTCTAAGGGAAAGGAAAGAGACAATGGAAAGAGATAAAATAGGAGAAAAAGCCTGAGATGTTAATGATTTGTGTGATTATGGCCATTTTCTAATACTTCAAATAGTTTCACATGTAAATAAAATTGTTTTTATTACTGTTTAAAGCTAAATTAATAATGAATTACATATATAAAAATCATATATATTTATATATATATAAATATATTTTATATATTTACATATATAAAAAAAGGTCAAGGAAAGTATAGTGAGGGACTAGAGTTTAGAGACTAGATAGCTAGCCTCAGACACCAAAAGACCCTGGTTCAAGTGTGACCTCTAACACTTAGTGGGATCCTGGGCAAGTCCCTTAGTTAACTGGCCCTCCATCCCCCAGCCAATCCCTTTGGCCATTCTATTGGTCAGGGCTTCTCTCAGGATGCCTTTCAGAATATTGGATGTCTTTCCATTCCAGCTAAAAGAAACCTTCCAGCTTTGCTTAATTACATTTTTCTCATCCGGCACATGTAGGATGGCACATGTCATATTTGCAAAACAAACTAAAATTGCCTGCTGCACGTGCCCCATTATCTTAAGTGACTTAAAATCCACAAAGAATTTAATTAAAAAAAAAAAAGTCTGCCCTTGTTAAAAGGAAACTCTGCATGTTGAGTCAGTCTACAGACTCCCCCTTAAGGTCAATTTAAATGTACAGGGGCCATATTCTTCACTGGCAGGGAAAAGTGTGTTGTTAACACGTGTATACAAACACACAAACACACACACATCCAGAATCTGAGAACTGGAGACTAGATCAAGGGCCCTGGTGCAACAAGAGGGATTCCCTATGAAAACCCAGGTCAGATTTCCCCAAACTTCACCTCCCCTCCCCTTTCTCTCCTTCTTTTCCTATCCTACCTACTGTCAAGTTCCTAGCCCCTCCCAAAATAGAGAAATCTCAGCTAATCTCATAAAAAACAAATTGAAAGAAACTGAAGAATATGTAGTTATGAAGGACTCTGGAGAAAGATTGGGGGGG
The DNA here is from genome assembly GCF_048593235.1 of Sminthopsis crassicaudata. Lineage (NCBI taxonomy): Eukaryota > Metazoa > Chordata > Mammalia > Dasyuromorphia > Dasyuridae > Sminthopsis > Sminthopsis crassicaudata. Next base: position 102,201,375 of record NC_133620.1, on the reverse strand, counting down.
GGGAAGCACTTTCCTTCTTTCCTTATAAGATGATGATCTACAGGTATAGAATTTTGTATATATTGAAGTGTGCTGATTAGGCCTATTGATTTACATTTTTTTTTAAATCTTTGTTTACAAAGGATGGATTTCTGGGGAGGAGATTCTGCAAGTGAATGCAATGTAAAAAACAAAAGATATCGATATCAGTGCTTAGGACAAAGTCTGGCACTTAGTAGGTATTTAATAAACACTTGTTGACAGATCATTAAAAATAAGATAAGCTTCTCTTTTTCAAGAGAAAGGATATTAGAGCTGGAAGTGACCTTACAGACGATCTTAGTCCAGTCCTTACATTTTACAATGAAAGAAACTGAGGTCTCAAGAAGGAAAATGACTTGCTGGAGGTTCCATAGCTCGAGACTGAATGAATACACTTTTGGCTTCCAGTCCATAGATCTTTCCACAAAAACATCCTGACTCCTGATACAGAGCCCTGTAGGCCCTTATGGGATCATGTATTTTGAGCTAGAAGACCTCATTTTTTAATAGATGAGGAAACTGAGACACAGGGAAGTTGAAAGAAATGCTCAGGGTCACACATTTTGTAAGTGTCTGAGACAGTGACTACAAGTCCAATGCCTGTCCAGTCTGCCATGCCAACTTCTTTAGACCCACTTACTGTCAGGGAGTTGGTGCACACGCTCCCCCAAGGGACCAAAGTAAGGGTGTCTCAGGGCTTCCTCTGCCGATATTCGATTCTTGGCTTCATACTGAAAAGCAAAGGGTCAAAGAAGTAAGAAGACCAGGAATGCTGGAAAGAGTGTGATTAGGAAGTAGCAGGGACAAAGGGGCAAAGGTCTCAAATGCCCAGAGAAAGGGGGCAGATGGGATTAAATGTTTTCTAGGCCATGGACCACAGGATTCAAAGCTTGAGGATCTTAGAGACCACCGAGTTCAATACCCTCATTTAAATGTAAAGAAGCGAGGCTGGAGGATGAATTCAGAAAGGCTTGGAGAGATTTGCATGAACTGATGCTGAGTGAAATGAGCAGAACCAGAAGATCACTATACACTTCAACAACAATACTGTATGAGGATGTATTCTGATGGAAGTGGTCATCTTCAACATAAAGAAACAACTACACCCAGAGAAGGAACACTGGGAAGTGAATATAAATTGTTAGCACTACTGTCTATCTAACCAGGTTACTTATACCTTCGGAATCCAATACTTAATGTGCAACAAGAAAATTGGATTTACACACATATATTGTATCTAGGTTATATTGTAACACCTATAAAATGTATGGGATTGCCTGTCATCTAGGGGAGGGAGTATAGGGAGGGAGGGGAAAATCTGGAAAAATGAATACAAGGGATAATGTTATAAAAAAATTACTCATGCATATGTACTGTCAAAAATATAATTATAAAATTAATTTAAAATAAGAGATATAAAAAAAAAGAAGCGAGGCTGGGAGGGGAAAGAGATTTGTCTCTAATATCAAGCAGTGGAGTCAGGTTTCTCGACTCCAAATTTAGACTTTCTACTATCCCACACTTTCTCCTGGATGAATCCTGGTGGTCCAAGGGACAGGGAGGATGAGACCCAGAGGAGGCAGTGTTCAGGGCCCATCCAACTCTTTGAAGTTTCAGCTTTGGCTTGCCTGCTACTCTTGGACCCCAAAGTTGGGAAGCCACTCACCAGGAGGAGACTGGTAAGTAGATCAATGCCATCTGTGTCCAACCTGTAACATGACAATGTCCAGATGGTGAGATGGGGAAGAATGAGCTGACAGAGGTCCTGTTCACCCACCATTTAAGCCTCATAGCATAGGATTCAGGACCCAAGGTCCGAAACATACCCACATCCATTTCGGTGCCAGGACTGCAACTAAGAGTTGGAAGGGACCTAAGAAGTCACTGAGTTCAATCCCCACTTGAGGAATGAATCTTTTCTACAATATAATGGTCATCCACTTTAAAGGCTTCCAAAGACCACCTCAATTTGTAGATAGCTGACTTCTGTTAAATTCCTTTTTATAGTAAACACATATCTGCCTCTATAACGCTTATTCATTGACCAACTGGTTTTGTACTTTGACAAAGACCTTGTTTGACAAAGGTTATATATGATGGGGGACGACAAAGATACTTGCATCTGATTTCCAGCTATAGGACAATAGTTTAACTGGACTCTGTTTCTATCTTCTTCATGGAAATGGTGCTATCTTCTTGCATTAGAATCTAAGATCTTTTGAGGGCAGGATTGTATTGCTTTCTTGTATTTCTTATCCCAGTCTTTGACACATAATAAGCATTTAATAAATGTGTGATCTATCTCTCTGTTGGTTAATTATTTCACAGAAGGAAGGGTAGGGACTGGCTTGTGTGGGTACCTGGGAGCGTGGTTGATGAGCGGCTGGGGTTTGTACCGGGGAAAATTGTAGGCTCGGAATTCTGGCAGAGATGTCACTCCTGGCCAGGTGTCCTCCGTGGGAGTCCCTAAAGAAATGACATGGTAGGGGGTGGCAGAATTGAAAATCATTGGGAAAGGGAGGGGCCAAGCAAAGAAGAACATAGATAGCTCTATGGGACCCACAGAAATCCTGCCCGTATTTGAGATGAGATCCTATAAAGACCTCTCTGCTGGTGGTGAGAGGCAGGTAACAGGCAGGGCACTCACCAAGCAGGCGGAAGATAAGATGCAATTCTTCCTTGACAGTGGAGCCAGGGAAGATGGGCCTCCCAGTAGCCATCTCGTAGAGGATGCAGCCCACACCCCTGTGGGGAACAATTAGGGAGGGAGGTCACTGGAGTCTGATGGGGCCCAGTTTTCCCCAGGGGCACCATCATGAAGGTCATACTTTCTGCAATAAACCCACACTGAAGCAAGGGAGTCCTGTGGGATGGGGATGAGTGGCAATCAGGGGAAAGAGAGAAATTCATTCAACAGTCATGTTATAAGGCACCAATTCCGTGCAGATCCTTGTGCTCAATGGGAAGGAAATGGGAGATGCAGAGTTAGCTAAAACTGGTTCCTGCTCTCAGGGGGATTACAGTTTATTTCTGATATTTATTAACTGCATGACTCTAGGGAAGTCATTTAATGACTTTTTGCCTAATTTACCCATCTTTAAAATGATATGGCATTGAACTTGAGAGCCTTTAAAATCCCTTCTAATTCTAAATCTTGGATCCTAATTCCCAAATCTTGCCTGTAGTAAGGAAGAATAAGCCATCAATGTAGATAACTATAATGCATATTTTTTAACATCCCATTCATCAGTTACTGTTCCAAACTTTCTATTCTTTCCTCAAACCTTCCATGAGTTCTCTTAACTCCATCCTCTCATCTGATACTTCTTTTTAAAAGTTTAACTAAATTTAAAATTTTTATTTATTTTAAACTTTAATAAAATAGGTAAAAGAAAAGCAAATATTGCCATAGGCACAGTTGAAAATAGGAGAAAATTCAAAATATAAAGCAATAAATTTCCTTTTCAAGAAAGCCTATATAATAAAAAAAATACACATTGTGTTTAGAGCTGTCCATCTTTTCTTTATTTCCTTGTAGATTTTCTTTTGTTCTCTGCCCTACACTTTTTATTTTATCCTTTTCCCCTCCCCACAAAGGCTAATTAAGCACAGATGTATATGCATTACATACATATATACATACATGTAACACATATATCTACAATTACACACAAATACTCATATGCATCTATGTAAAATAATACTATGCTTGCCTGTCTTGTTTCTTTGACGGTGGGCTAACATCTTCCTTCATAAGTCCAAGTCTTTTCATGTTTTTCTAAGTCCACAATTCATTTCCTACTCTATAGCAATATTTGAACCTTACCTATTTAGTTATTTAAAATAGTCTAAATAATATTGATTAATATGGTTGACATATAGTATAGTGCCCCTATTTTTCTCTTTTGAGTAAATCTATTTTAGCTTTAATCTTGTGTGAGATTATGATTATTGCCCCTGATTTTTGCAAGATAAATTCTAGTCATGATCTTTATTTTATGTTTGAGTATATTTGTTATTTCCTCTTCTTAACTCCTATACTTTATTTTTACCTGCTACCCTGCCCTCCTATTACTTAACCTATCCCCTCTTCCAAGGATCCCTTCCTTATCCCCCCCACCCTATCCCTCTTTATCCCATGCCCATTAATCTACATACTCTTGTATACTCTTCCCCTTTTCCCATTCCCTCACACTTTTACTTCTTTATAAATTCAGAAGACTTTTATTTCCTCCTAAATACATACGTTGTACTCTCTTTTACCTAGATCTGATGTGAGTAGTCTAACTGGAGAGAGTCTCCCCTCAGCCACAAGAATTGTCATCTCCCAGACAGTGTGGGAAGTTGGGAATCTGAGGGGGGAAGAGTGAGGGAACCTCTGCTGATAAGGGACGCCAGGGCCATCTTTGCTGCTGGGAGACACCGGGCTGGGTGAGAAGGAACCAGCACATATATGGTGCTGGCTTTGGGCATTTATAGGAGGGTAGAGTAGATCTGACAGGAGAACTGAACTGAAGGAGGATCTCCCTTATCATATCCACCTCCCTTTTCCCTTAACCTTTTATTTCTTTCTGAATTTAGAAGACTTATTTATTTCCTTCTGGTATATATATATTGTTCCATTGCTGATAAGAGTAGGATTCCAGAACTACTAGTCCTCCTCCCCCATTTCATTCCTCTGAGTTACTTCTCAAATTTCATTTGTTCAAGATAATAACTCTTTTTACCTTTCCCTTTATTTTTGCTTTTCAGAATTTTATCACACTAAGCTCTATTCCAATCTTTGTTTCATACTACCCAATTACTAATGATAACCTTAAATATACAGTTTACATTTTCATGGATTTTTTTGTCCTCATTGAGTGCCTTGTAATTAGTCTTTTTGTTTACTTTATAATTCTCTTAGATTTTGTATGTCAAATTTCCTATTAAGTCCAGATCTTTTTTGTCACAAAATTTTACAAGTCTGGCAATTCATTGTATATACATCTTTTGTTGTTATTGTTGTACAAGATTATATTGAATTTTGCCGAGTATATTTTTGACCACAAACCCAGTTTTTTTTGCTCTCCGATATATAGTGTTCCAACACTTGTGGTCTTTTAATGTAGCTGCCACTAGGTCAAGATCTAGTTATGATTGTGGCTCTGCTGTATCTGAATTGTCTTTTTCTTGTTGCTTGTAATATTTTTTCCTTGACCTGAGGGTTTTGGAATTTGGCTATAATGTTCCTATACAATTTCTCCTAGGATCTCTTTCAGGTGGTGATCAGTGGAGTTATTTTTCTATTTCTATTTTTCCTTTTTATTCTAACACCTTAGGACATATTTCTTTATTTCTTGTATTATTATATTAAGCTTCTTGTTTTGGATCATAGCTTTTGCACAGTTCAATTATTCTTATGTTTTTTTCTTCTTGATCTGTTCTCCAGAACAGTTGTTTTTCTTATAAGGAGTCTCACATTCTCTTCTATTTTCTCATTTTTTATATTTTGTTTTATTATTTTAGTCTCTTATAATTTTGCTGGCTTCCCCTTGACCAGTTCTAGTTTTCAAGGAGTCATTTTCTTTATTAAAATTCTGGATTTCCCTTTCTAATTGGTTGACTTTCTTTTCATAATCTTGTTTTTCTTGGATTGTTTTTTTTTTTTCATTTTCCCCCTCTTTCATTTTTTTGAGTTCTTCTATGAATTTCTTTGGGCAGGCAACTATTTGAGGTTACTCTTTGGGATAGGAGAGGCTTTTATTACTCCATTTCCCTCTGAAGATAATCTCCCATCTTTTCTATTCTCACAGTAACTTTCTATGGCTAAGTTCTTTCTTCTTTTCCTGCTCATTGTTTTTAATTTACAGGAACATGTTAGTGTAATCATCTCTATTTCTGAAGCGTGGGGATGGGGCCTCTGGCTTTAGGTCCTCCTTCATTTCAGTTCTTCTGTCAGACCCAGAACCAAACCCCCATACTATAAATGCCTGCAGCCAGCACCACATATGTGCTGGCTCCTTCTCACCCAGCCCTATGTCTCAGCAGCACAGCTGGTCCTGCTGTCCCTTTATCACAAGTTCCTTCATTCTTCCCCTATCAGATTCTCAACTCCGGATACTGGGAGATGACAATTCCTGAGGCAAGATTACCTCTCCCATTAGTCTGGAGGTATTTATACTTCACATGAACCATTCGATCTTTGGATCTTCAAAGGTGTCCCAGAAGGACCACTATTTTGACCTAACACTTGTTTATTTTTAATCATTCTCTGCTAACCAAGAAGCTCTATATAGTCTTGTTTATGGGGGAAATCTGGAGTTTGAAATGTTCTTCCTAGATTTTCTGTCCTCTTTGGGATTATATGACACAATCCTGCTTCCCTTTTGGTCTGAGTCTCTTTGCTAGTTACCTTTGCTGGTTGTTCATCCATGTCATTCTCATCAACTGTTGGAAATCTCTCAAGGTTCTGTCTCACATCCTCTTTCTATACTCTCTTTATGCAGATATCTCAGTGTTATTTTCATTCTTACACACTCCATATACAAAATCAGTTGCCAAATTTTATCATTTCTGTCTCCATAACATACATTCACTTATGCCCTTCTCTCACACAATCATCACCCAAGGTCTGGGCTTTTTTTTTTTTTTTTTTTACAGTAGTCTTCCTGTCTCAAGTCTCTCCTTGCTCCGATATATCCTCTATACAATTGTCACAATAATATTCCGAAATGTATAAGCCTGACCCCACTGTCCTCTCTGTCCCCTCACCATCCTACCAAATAAATTTTAGTGGCTCCCTATTACCTCCAACATCAGATACAAAACCCTCTTGGCTTTTCAAGCTATTCACAATCTGTCCCTTCCCTTCCTTTCCAATCTTACACTTGTCTCCCCTCCATTAAACACTAATGTTCAGCCATATTCGCTGCTCCTCACACACACACACCCTGCTCCATGCCCCATCTTGATATCTCTTTAGTGGTCCTTTCCCAGACCTACAATATTTTTACTCCTTACCTCTATCTTGTAGACTCCTTGGTTTCTTTCAAGACTTAGCTTAAATGCCACCTTACGCTGTACACCTTCCCTGGTCCTCCCACCCCTTAGTTCCTTCTCCCTCTATTCTGAATGTATGTGTACTTATTCTCATGCTGGTTGCATCTTCATTAGAATGTAAACTCTTGAGGGCAGGGACTGTCTGTCTGCTTTGTATCTTCAGCATTTAGCATGAGACCTGGCACATAGTAAACGTTTTTAAAATGCTTGCTGAACAATGTGTGATGCTCAAGTCTGACAACCCAGCTTTTTTCAGCCACACAATGATCTAAGACAATTCCAAAAGACTAATGATGGGAAATGCCATTTAGACTTGAAGAAAGAATTATGGAGTCTGAATGCAGATATTATATTCATTTTTTCCCTTCTGATTCATCTTTCACAACATGACCAATGTGGAAATTTGTTTAATATGATTGTATGCATATAACCTGTATCAGGTGAATTCCTGTCTTGGAGATGAGGGGAGGAAGAAACAAAAATTGGAAATGAAAATCTTAGAAAGGTAAATATTGAAAACTATCTTTACATGTAATTGGGAAAAATAAATTATGATTAAGTGAAAAAATGCCCCTGAAGGCCCCTTCCCCTTCTCTTCTTCTGTTCTCACTTACCACATATCGATGGGAGTAGAATACTCTGTGGAGCCCAGCAGGACATCAGGCGGCCGGTACCACAGGGTCACTACTTCGTTGGAGTAGGTCTTGGTGGGCACGGACTTGGCTCGGGCCAGGCCTGGGGACAGAGGTATAACTAAGCTGTCTGTCTGATGGAGATGCCCTCTGCTTTGCCCCACCCCCAGGCTGCCACACAGGAGGGGAGATGGAGCTGTATGTGCCCCTGGCCTGGACCTAGGCCACAGGGGAGCTGTCCCCTCACCCTGGCTGGCTCCTTGCTCTCACCGAAGTCTGCCAGTTTTAGCTCTCCCTTCTCGTTGATGAGCAAGTTCTGAGGCTTCAGGTCCCTATGTAGGATCTTCCGTCGGTGGCAATAGGAGAGTCCCCGGAGCAGCTGGAACATAAAGACCTGAGGAGGGTGCAGAGGAGGGGGGGGGGAATGTTATAAAAGTCCAATCTGGCAAGCTCAATGGTCTCTTGGGGTGAAGTGAGTCCCACATGGACGGGTGTGAAGAGAAGAAAAATACATCAATGCTAGCAAAAACTGATGGCCTCTCATCACCCCGTCTCTGTCTGGGTCCTCTCTGGTCTGGGGCTTTCTCTGAAGGGAGGCTGTCTTTGACAGCTACAGCAGCAAAGACACCAGAGTGTGGGGAGGTGAGGAGAGTTCCTGGAAATACCTCCCCCTCCTCCTGCTGGCATTTATATAGAGATGTAAGGTTTGAAAGGCACTATTTATACACAATCTGATTTGGGTTACTAAGGGAAACAGTGGACAGACTGAGCATTGGGGTATAGAGTCAGAAATAACTGAGTTTTAATCCCGCCTCAAGCACTAGTTGTGTGACTGTAGACAAGTCGCTTCACTGACCAGCCTCAGTTTCCTAATATAGGAAATGGGATAATAATAGCACCTCACTCCCAGATTCCTTGTGAGAATCAAATGAGATAGCATAGGAAAAGGCAGGCAGGCATTGGACAATGAGAATGTACCAGCAGACATGCTAAGTTTGGGAAACCCTAATGTGCCCTTTAATTGTTAGCCATTGTGCTAAGATGACAGGGAAAGATAATGATGAATGTTGGAGATGTGGGAAAACTGGGACACTGATGCATTGTTGGTGCAGTTGTGAACTGATCCCACCATTCTGAGAGCACTTTGGAACTATGCCCAAAGGGCTGTCAAATTATGTATACCTAGCAGTGCAGTTGCTGGGTCTGAATCCCAGGGAAATCATAAAGGAGGGAAAAGGTGCAATGTTCAGAGCAGCTCTTTCTGTGGTAGCGAAGGATTGGAAAATGAGCAGATGTTCATCAGCCGGGGAATGGCTGGACAAGCTGTGGTCATGAAGGGAATGGATTTTTCTTGTTTTATAAAATGATGAGCAAGCTTCACACGAACTGACGCCGAGTGAAACGAGCAGAACCGGGAGCACCGTACACAGTAACAGCAAGAGCGGGTTGATCGGCTGTGAGAGGCTCGGTTCTTCTCAGTGATCCAGAGCAGTCCCAATGGACTTCGGACAGAAAGTGCCATCTGCACCCAGAGAGAGAACTGAGGAGACTGAATGTGGATCGGCACGGGCTCCGTTCACTTCTCTCTGGTTTTCTTTTCTCTCTCCCATGGTTTTTCCTTTTGCTCTGACTTTTTTTCAACATGGTTCATAAAGCAATGAGTGTTAAAGACAAGCTCACTAATCCAGTCCCAGACACTGAACACTCCCTGGGCAAGTCACGGAACCCAACTGTCTCAGGGGAAAAAATAAAAGTAAAAATAAACTTATTACAATAAAAATTAGTTATCCATTATGATCCTTATTCTTCGAGCCTGATGACAGCCCGGTAGAATAAGTACTCCAGACATCACTGCCTTCGTTTTGTAGCTGAGGAATCAGAGCAAGGAGCTGGATGACTTGTTCCAAGCCGGGGTCCCACAGACAGTAAGCAAAAAGAACCCATGTTTTAGCGACAAATACAACACTCAGCCATGCTGCTTCTCCACTAGCAGGGGGCGGATGTGTGCCGGGAGAGCAGGGGAGGGGGGAGAGGGAGGGTTGAACTATACAAGGCAAGAAAGTCTGCTTTAAATGAGACTGGGCTGCTTAAACACATCCACATAGACTCAAGGGGAGCGTCCCTTCCAGCGAGTCCCCTCAGGAGGCTACGAATCTGTTTCAAAGACGCAGCTTTTGCAGAATCACTTTGGGAAAACTTTGTGAATATTTAGTTTTTTCTATTGCCATTCTATTTTTTATCTCTATCTTTAGAACATATTTAGCAGTGGTGAATCCTTCTATTCTGTAGGAGAGTTTCTCTCAAAAGAAAAGATAAAAAATCATGCAGCACTAAGTTGGGTGATGTTGTGATATTATTAATAGTAGTAATACTAATGTTAATAATAATTAACCTAATAATAATAAATAAAATAATATTAATAATAAATAAAACAATAGTAATAATATTAATAATAATTAAACAATAGTAATAATAGCAAAATGTTTAAAATAATAATAAATAAATAAAACAATAGTAATAATAATATTTAAAATAATAATAAATAGTAATAATTAAAATAATAATAAAGAAATAAAATAATAATAGTTATGATATTACTATGTTAGTAGTATTAAGACCAATAACCACAGGCGTGTGTACAGCATCTGCTCTGTGCCAGGCAGTGTGTTACATGCTGTATGAATGTTATCTTATTTGATTCTCCTAATAACTTGGAGGGGTAGGTGCCATTATTATTCTATCTCATTGTTAAAGACACTGAGAGAGAGCTTCCGTGATGTTGTGAATAAGGTACCTTCCTGGATGCCCAAAATGAGCCACGACTACAAAGCAACAGGCCGTTCTTTTCTGTCCTGGGAAATGAGAAAAGGGCTCGAGGGGGAGACCGCCAGGGTCAGACCTCATTTCCAGCAGTATTAGCCATGCGCAGGCTCCTGCTGGCGTTTGGTTTTCCCCTATATGACTGACCTCTGTCTAGGGTTAGAGGAGGAAAAGCAGCCTCTGAAGCCCTTACACGTTTGCAGATAAATGTGTTACTACTGTGAGTAGGACAGCCAGGTGGAACAGGGATAGAACCCTGAACCTGGAATTAGGAAAATTCCCCTTCCCGAGTTCCATCCGTCCTCAGACACTCACTAGCTCCTGACCCTGGGCAAGTCATTTAACCCTGTTTGCCTCAGTTTCCTTCTCTGAAAATGAGAGGACATGGCCAACCGCTGCTGAGAAAACCCCAAATGGGGTCTCAGAGTTGCACGTGATTGAAGTGATTCAACAACAACTATTGTTCTGGAGTTCAAGGCACCTCTAAGGGCTGTTCCTCAAATAGCTGAACCAGCAGTTACAAAACTGGAATCAGAGAAGTGCCTCTCCAGCTCACTGGGATTTATGAGCTCTGGCACATTGTATTGGTTGTTTTTAAAAGATCTGAATGAACCAGAGACCAGGGAACCAGCATAACATCCATGGATTGCAATAATGGAAATGAAACTAAAGGCGGAGTAATTATAATGGCCAATCTTAAAGGTGGAGGTCAATGAGTGCAGAATGCTACATACACGGTTGAGCAAAAATGAATGACAGAGATGGCGCTTAACTGTCTTTCTTTGTTACAAAGTTAACTGAATATGGAACAAAGTAACTGGACGTATCTAGAAAGGATTTATAAACAAGTCAACAATGTTTAAAGAAGAAAATTAATGTGTGGAAATATGTATAGAAGAATTGCACACGTTTAACATATATTGGATTACTCACCATCTGGTAGGGGGTAGAGGGAAGGGAGGGAGAAAAAAATTTTGAACACAAGGTTTTGTGAGGGTAAATGCTGAAAATTGTCTATATATATATATATGTTTTGAAATAAAAATCTTTTTCAAAAAAGGAAAATTAATGGAATTATTAATAGAGGATAAACGATAAAAGTGGAAAATAACAGTTTCAATCGGGTGCAATCACTCTATTGCTTAGCTATTTGCAGAGGATGTACTTCAAGGAAGGCATGTTTGGTTATTTACTGGGTTTGACATCTAAATTAAAATAAAATAGATGAAGTTTTTAAAGTCAAAAAGTCAGGCTTTGTGCAACTTGTGACTTGTGTGAGCTGACTGGAGGCAGCCGCTGCAGGGGCTTCTTCCTGCCTTTCCTTGAGGTCTGCTTTGGTGAGGGTCTGGGCCTAAGGTCAGGGTGGGGAGAAGGGGAATGGGGTCCTCACCTTGACATTGTGCATGCTCATGAGGTTCCCACAGTGGTCCAAGTAGTGCTTCAAGTCGCTGTCCTAGAACACAGCATCTGGCTTGTACCCACTGCATAACAGTCAGAAGGACCCTGGCACCCCAAGCTCCAGGGCAGGAGGCCTTAGTCAGGAAGAGCCTAGATGGGGAGGGGCTGGAATACTAGGTTCCGGCCCTGACTCAAATCCAATCCCATCTCATCATTCTATAGTCTAAAGGAGGTGAGTTCCTGCAGAGCTAAAGATTAATGGCTCTCCCAGCCAAGGTCACCCAGAGGAAAGAGAGACAGAAGTAGAGCTCTATGAAGGGACACAATTTCTTTCTTTCCTTCCTTCCTTCCCTCCTCCCTCCCTTCTTTCTTTCTTTTCTACCTTCCTTCCCTTCTTCCTCTTTTCTTTCCTCCATATTCTCCTTCCCTTCTCTCTTCTGTTCCTCTTTCTTTTCCTCCTTTTCTTCCATCCTCCCTCCTTTTCTTCCTTCTTCCCCTCTCCTTTCTTTCTTCCTCCTTCTCCCTTCTACAAGACCCAGCTCTGTCTTACCAGATACTCAAAGACAAGGGTGAGGGATCGTTCCGTGTGGATCAGGTCATGCAGGGTCACAATGTTGGCGTGTTTCAGATTCTTCAGCAGTGACACTGCAGGGAGATAGGCACATTTGGGTCTTCCAAGCCCCTTGCCACCCTGCTCACCCTGGGATTTTCCTTGGGCTTGGAGAATGCATACTCAGTCTCAGCACTCACCCACCCCATTTCTCCCATCTTATCTTGGGGGCACAATGCCAATTGTCACTCTTCCACCCCCACAAATTTCCCTCCCACATCACAAGGTGGCAAAGCGCCATGCCCCAGGGGTAGAGGTTTCAGGAGGGGCCCTAGTGAGGAGGCGAGGCAGCCAGCCCCAGATGCTTATACCCTCCCGGATGGCAGTGCATGGGGCACCCTCCTCATGCTCCAGTCGGATCTCCTTCAGTGCCACCAGGTTCTCAGTGAGTTTGCTTCGCCCTTTGAAGACAGTGGCATAGGTGCCCTGGAAACAATCAGGGCACAATTCAGGTCCTTCTTGCCCTTCTTGCCCAGCAGCCTGGAGTGTGACAATGACTGAGGATTCATAGCCCCTTCCTTTCATGCTTTACCTCCAGGCCAATGGAAAACAACACCATAAGACACAAGGTTTGGGGCCCCAGATGGGCCATGGGCACCAAGTCGGGCACTGGCAAATGGAGCAAGTTATTTCTTTTAAATCAAAATATCTTTTGCTAGATATATACCCCAAGATGGGCAGAGACAAAAGGGAAATATTTATAGTAGTACTTTTTGTAATAACAAAAAAACTGGAAGCAAAATAGATACCCAGTGACTGGGGAGTGGGAAACAAATTGCAATTCATGAACCTAGTGGAATATTATTATTTTATAAGAAATGATAAATATGATGAATATAAAGAAGCATAGGGAAATGTATATGAATTAATACAAAAGGAAGACAAGAAAAATACACAATAACCCTAACTGTAGGGCATGGTTATCTGGGAGAAGGAAGCAAATTCTAAACAAAGGTAATAAAAAATGAAAAATTCTAAAATGAATTAAAAAATAAAAGTCTTAGATCTGAACCTCATATACTTTTAAGGTCTTGCTAGACTTACAAAGGCTCAATGCTTAATGAGCAATGCCTCTTCTTAGGGACAAGGTCAGCCTTAATCAATTCTCTATCCTGGAAAGTCCCCCTCAGATCTCCCAAGAATGCCCAGCTTAATTGAGGGAATGCCCATTAAGTGGGGAATGACTCAGTCAAGTGTCTGTGATAATTGTTCTATGGGAAATGATGAGCAGGATGCTCTCAGGGAAAAAAACAATTTTGAAAATCCTCCATGAACTCAAACAAAGTGAAATGTGCTGTACACAACGTAATAGCAAGGTTCTGGGATGACCAGCTGTGAATGACTTTGCTATTCTCAGCAGTACAATGATCCATGACTACTCTGAAGGATTTATGGATGAAAAAATCCTATCCATGCCCAGAGAAGAAAGTGATTGTGTATAAGTAGTTTAAATTATACTCTCTTTATCTCTCTTTTTACAAATCTTTTGAAAACTTTTGAGAGTTTTCATTTTCATTATGGTGGGAGATCTGTTTTCTTTCACAACATGACTTTTATGGAAATGTTTTGTGTAACTTCACATGTGGTTTCTTAATTGTAGGTGGGGATAAGGGAGAGAACCGAGAACTAAAAAATCTTAAAAACAAATGTAAGCTAGTTCCTGTGAATCAGAATCCTGAAGGACCAACTTTTGCTAATAAATGGATTGGCTCTTCACTATGGGGAAAAAAAAAAACAGATGTAAAAAAAATGTTTTAAATGTAACTGGGGAAAAATATCAACTACATTAAAAAAATAATAAAATAAGGACAAAAAAAGAAGAAATTCCCAGCTCCTCTAAAAGCCCAGCTCAGTCTCTTACCTCTCCTAACTTGTCCAGTTTCACATAAGTTTCCAGTTTCCCAAAGCCGATATCTGACTGGAGAGGGAAGAGAGAGAGAAGTCATACTGTAGGTATGCTCTACTAAGTGGCTGTCATTAACTTTCTCCATGGTGACCCCACTGACTTCCCACAAATTCCACTCCCTCACTAACATCTCTACCCTAGTGTTAGTTCTTCAACAGAAAAGGGAATGAGTCACTCCTAGGTTGTATCGTGGAATGGAGTGCCGGCTTTAAAGTCACTTAATCTCATTCAACCTCAGTTTCCTCTATATTCCTGTATATATTATAAAATGAGGATTATAATACTGTCTACTGCCCAGGATTATGAGGATTGTTTGTTTTTATATATATATATACACACACACATATATACATAGCTTTATAAACATTAAAGTGCTCTACATAAATGCTACCTATTATTATGACCATTATTATTGTGTGGTAGAAATTAATGATGCTATGAAAGGGAAGGAAAGATTTTAACAAAGATCTCTAACAAAGAGATCATAAACTCTGGTTTATGTCTGTTAAATCACCATCATCATCATTTTTCCAGCCTAGCTTTGAATCAGGGAAGAGACCCTCCCCCCCCCCCCGAAAACCCAGCTCCCAAGTTCTATCAGCCAGTCTGATCCTCCCTCAAAACTCACTGAAGTGACCCATTTGCCCTGAAAACGGAGAGGGGCAGTAACCCAAAGTTAGTATGCAAACTTCCTGCATCCCATGGTAAAGAACTCCGAGGGTCTCTAATTCACCTCCATCTTTCCAGTCTGGGCAATTCAATGGGTTCAGAGCTGGATGGACTGACTTAGGGGTGTGAGCCTGCAGTGCAATATTAAAGGAGACTGTGTGGGATAGGGGAAAGCCAGGAATTCGAACCCTGCCTTCTAGTCCCTGATCAGTTATTAACTAGATATGTGATTTTGGTCAAGTCATTTAAAGCTCCTAGGCCTTGGTTTTCTTCTCTGAGAAATGAGGTTAGACTCATGTAGCTGGAGTCAGTGGGAACCAGCCAGAGCTCACTATTACATTTTCCGAGTGAGCATTCACACCTTAGAAAATGGCAAATTCTGTAATGGTTTTGTTGATTCTCTGAAAATGATGGAGAAAATGTTAATAATGTGCTGTCCCTGCCCACCCCCACCTCCCTGTTGTTAAACATTTTCCAACACAAGCCAGCTCTCAATGATCTCTTTTAAAAAGCTTTTTCAAACCTGACTTGCTTTGACCAGCAGGTGGAGCCACAGGCCAGATTTCCCCAGACAGGGAATTTGCTATCAAGACAGAAAGTGGGAACCCATTCAGCACCCCCTGGCTTCTCCCACAGGGAAAAATGCAGGCCGGAAGTGGGACCTTTCCCAGGCCGCTCTGCCCCTCCTCACCCTCTGTGAAGGGACTCACTAGGGATGCTCGGCGGGACATTCTGCTGAGGGGCTTGGGCAGCTCCGGGCTCTCCAGCTGAAGCTTCTGCAAGAACTCTGGGGGCAGGCGGATGTCCATAGGCAGTGAGAGCCGTTTGCTGACATCCTGGATGGGATAAAAGTCTTGGTGAAAGTCACAGAACTGGGGTGCCCGAAGGCTGCAGCCCCAGGTCCCGCCCTCCAGCATCCTTAGAGGCTCGGGTCAGGGGACTCAAACATCCTGGGAGCCTAGCTCCAGCCCTGCCTCTGAAAGGTGATGCGCTGTGTGACCCTGGGCAAAGAACTTCACCCATCTGAGCCTGTCTATTCCTATAAAATGAAGGTGTAGTCAAAAGTAGTTCAAGGCTCGTCTCTGACAAATTGGCTGGATGACTTGGTAAGTCTAGGCAAGCCATAATTTCTCTGCGTCTGCGGTAAATCTCCAGAGCTATAAGGTAAAGGAGTTGCTCATGTGTATCAGCAGAGAGTATTTCCTCTTCTGGAATTCTTTACATCAGCAGGCTGAAAATGGACAAAAAAATGGGGATAGTTGTACTTACATTATTTATTTCATAAAGATGTGAAACTCAAATGGAAAATTTGTGTGAACCTTAAAATATAATCAATGATTATGGTTTGTAAATACATACAGATAAAAACATAATCTTGTAACTCTGAAGAAATGATTTCACTTTTGGCAGCCTCAGTTTCCTCATCTGTAAAATGGGGTTAATAACAAAGCACCCATCTCCCAGGTTGGTAGTGAGGCTCAAAAAGGTATCCTGCCAAATTTAAAATGTCCAATGAATGCTAGTGATGAGGGTTTCCACACACATGTTCTGTGATCCTGTTGAGCTCAGAGCCTACCTTGCATGTAAGCAGGGAGTCCGTCTCTTACCTCCATGGAGAAACGGCGCTGGTTATGCTTCCGGTAGCGTACACCTGGGGAGGATTGCTGGTGGTTGTCCCCAACTTCCTCTGCCGGGGAGATGGCACTAGGCTCTGGCTGAAAGTCTCCTCCCACCAGGGGGCCAAGTTGCAGGTGCCCTTGGGCTAGGTCTAAGGGGGAAAAGGAGCAGGAGCTCTACCTGGGAAGGTGAGTTTGCCCCAGGCCTCCTCCTCCTCCCTCCTGGAGCAGCTGTCCACCTTTCCCAAGTGCAGGATGGGAGAAGTTCAAGACCGGAGGTGACATGAAGAAGTCAGGATTGAAATAACAGGGGCTTACTAGAGAGGTATCAGGATAACAGGTTCAATAAAGGGTTCGAATGCTGTCTCAGAGACTTACTAATTAAGCCTTTCTGTGCCTCAGTTTCCTCATCTGTAAAGTGAGAAGGCTGGACTTTTACTGTCCCTTCTAGCTCTAAAGCTCTGAGCCACACCCCCTCGCCACACCTACAGACGGGATACTGTGGAGGAATGATGCTCAGAACCAAAACCGAGGATTACTGAACCCCAGTGCCCTCACCTTCATTTCTCCGGCTGTTAAGTTGATTGAACTGCTCAGTAAATTCAGCCAGAGACTCCTCAATGGTCTCTGTTCGGGGCACAGAGAGAGAGAAGCGACGCTTGAAATTCTTCATCTTGTTCATGGTCAACTGGGGCCCCTGTCAGCTGGATCCTGTGTGGGCACAGAGAGACACTTTGAGCCAGGTGGGTCAGACCTCCCCCGTCCCCACTCTTCTGCCCTTTCTGTACATTTCCACAAGAGAACTGCAATCTGCCCCCTCGGCTCTTGAAAGCTCCCTCCTGCACACATCCAGGGCAAAGAACACAGGACCTGGAGTCCTCTGCAACTGCACAACAGGAAAATCTGAGTTCAAATCCTACTTACTGGAACCACGTGGCCCACAAAGCTGCTTCAGAGGCTATATATACAGATATACAAAGTATGTGTATGATATTTGAATATGTATATGTACATATACATACTATACAAATACTTAGAGTGACTATGGGGCAAACCCTAGAACACCTCAGAATCTCTCTGTCTTTACCTTTCAAATGGAGCTAATAACAGCATCTACTTTGGAGTTGTTATAAGGATAAAATGAGATAATGTGTGCCAAGTTTTTTGCCAAATATATGTGTATATATACACAGACACATATATGCATAAGCCTATATATGGACTATATAAATATATACACAGAGCTATGCATTTATACATAGTATGACAATATACATATACACACAGTACATATCTGTGTGCATATTACTTTGTTGTTCAGTTGTATTTGACTCTTCATGATCCCATTTGGGCTTTCCTTGGCAGAGATAGTTTGTGATTTCCCTCTCCAGCTCATTTTACAGATGAGGAAACTGAGGCAAACTAGGTGAAATAACTTATAGCTAGTATTTAAAGCCTAATTTGAACTCAGTTCTTTCTCTTTAGGCCTGGCACTCTATTTACTGAGCTATATAATTACCTTGATACTTAGATACATAAACACAAATCTGTGTGTACATGTGCATAAATATATATATGGGTGTCTATGAACACATACACATGTGTATATGTGCATGCATATTGTATATATGTATATACACATACTTATATTGTATAAAAATACACACACACACACATTTGTTGTTTGGTGCAGACCCCTGGGATTTCTTTCAATTCAGATCACAGCTTCTCTGTGGTTACAGTGTGGAGCGGCTTTGAGCACAGAAAGGTCACCTTACCTCTTGCTAGTCACAAAGCATAGACAAAGCTTGAACGTGGATGTGGCTAAGACTAACCCCTATGATCATTACACAGTCAAATTCATTGTCCAGAAAAGCTCCACAGTGTTGCAGAATAGACTTCAAATGTAACTGAAAAATGTTCAACAAAATAAATAAAATACCACATAAATACTGTTAATTTGTAATTTTCTAAGTCAACATGTGGCCTACAGGGATGTTTTCATTTGGCACTGATGTTACTGGTTATCTCCTATGACAGCTGTTATTATTGTTATTATTAGTCTAAATAAAGGGCATTTGTTTCTTTGCTCATGACCTCTGTGTGTAAATGCTCTCTTCCCCATCAGACTCGTAGCTCCCTGAAGATCCAGACTGCATCTCTGCTTGCCCTGAATTCTGTAATGTCTTCCCTAGCATAAAGGGTAGGGCTCTCTATATCCAATGCACGATGCAGACAGATCTTCTGATTTGTCTTAACTGATGCAATATTGTTTCTCTCACAACACTGAGGGAGAGCAGAAGCAGAGAGATGGATGGAATGGGAGAATGTGGACCAGAAGGGGGTTGATTCTCCCCTTCTGTGATAGTTATAGATCCAAGAGTAGTGAAAATAAATGTTCAGGGAGAAAAAGGGTTCAAGAAAAATAAAGAGCCCAGAGAAGGTGGCGTGGGAAGAAAGGAGAAAAACAAAAACTAACAGGTGTCATTCTTAGATGAAGGCTTCAGAGTTGAATTAGGAAATCTCTGTTCTCTCAGCTCAGGAGAACCAACCCAGCGATACTGTCAGCTAGCTGTGTGACCTTGGACAAATCATTCTGTCTCGCCTTATTCCCTTGTCTCTAAAATGAGCTTGAAGGGGCAGCTAGGTGGCGCAGTGGATAGAGCACCAGCCCTGAATTCAGGAGGACCCGAGTTCAAATCTTCTTTCAGACACTTAACACTTCCTAGCTGTGTGACCCTGGGCAAGTCACTTAACCCCAGCCTCAGGAAAAATAAAATAAAATAAAATGAGCTCAAATAAGACAATCTCTAAAGTCTCTTCCAGATCTTAGAAATCTTTATAGAAGGAAGTTCAGGCAAGCTCCTGTGGACACTGCCCTAACCCCTTGGAGACACTGCCTGCTGTCCCTGTCTAAGGTTCTTTCTTCTTTGATTCCCTTCCTCCCTTCTCCCCTCCTTTCCCCACCATTCTCACTACTGTCTCCACCTCAAACTGTTTCCTTCTCCCTTCTAGCCCTGGAAAACTGCCCTGTAGTCTGCTTATGACCCTGACTCAGATAGTCTTTGACCTCTCCAGAGCCCTCCCCTAAACTGAGATGGGTTCCTAAGGGGAGACACTCCACCTCACATCCCCTCTGGGCTTTTTACTTATACAGCAGTCAGAGCCAATTCCAGACTGGATATTTTCATCCCTACCGCTGGCCGTGGTATTGTTGCCATGGCAACCAGGCCCCTCCTGGATCCTCTTGGCTTAAGGGATTATGGGTCAGTACCATGTTTGTTTTGCTCAATGATCACACTCCTCTGTCCTCAGCCAACCTAGGGAGGTTCCACTCTCCTGGCCCACAGGAGCTGTTCCCTGCCAATTGCTGGGAAAAGACCTCAAACTCATCCAGGAGGGATGAAGTCCTACCAGAAAGGATGAAGGAACCTTCATCTTCATCTTTCTCTAACTTACAAGGATCCCCTAATGGGAAGCAATCACTTGACATCATCCTCTGAACTTTGTACTATATGCAAGGGAGAACAGCTGAGTGGTGCAGTGGATAGAACACAAAGCCTGGAGGCACAAAAACTCATCTCCCTGAGTTCAAATGTGGCTATGTGACTTTCACTTAATCCTGTCTGCCTCAGTTTCCTCATCTGTAAAATGAACAAGAGAAAAAAGTGACAAATCACTCTAGCATCTTCCCCTCCCCAAAAAAAAACCCCAAGTGGGGTCACAGAGTCAGACCCAATTGAAAATGATTAAATACTACAATATGCAAGGGAGGAAGACTCACTTTTGTTTGGGAACTTCAAGAACAAACACTTAAGAGATCCTCAAAGGCTGGGGAGAGAAAAGTGAGAAGGGGCTCATGGGCTCTCTCAGATGGTTATTGTTAGATTAAGTCAATCAGGACCTGAAGGGACCTTAAGAAATCCTCTAAATAAAATTTCCTCCTTTTACTAAAAGGGTAATTTTCAGAGCCAGAGGAGGATTGATTTGGCAGGGCATGCAAATGGCAGAACCCGGACCTCAAATCTGATATTATTTTCATTGTTCCTCTGTCTTGGTGCTTGAAAAACCCAAAGTGACCCTCAGAGGGTAATCCTTTGCTACTATAGAGGATACTGCAAATATGATGTCAGAGGTTCTAAAACAGCTCCCAAAGAGAAGCTCTCAGGTCATTATGAACAATGACTCCCTAAAGGGAACGTTTGATTCCTAGAAGGGAACAACATTCCTTTAAATTACAGAAATCTAGACATGAATGGAAGCACTCTATAATCTAGCTCCAATTTACTTTCCTAACCTTATTTTATATGTTCCTTTTTTCATGAATTTTATTTCAAGCATTTTTCTGTTTCAAACTGGCCTATTATTGTTCTACATATAACATTTCATTTCCATCTCCAAAGGACCAGGGGTACTGCCATTACTGAAATTCAGCCTGTCTTCATCTCTGCTATACAGACTCCCTAAATGCCTTCCAAGCAGGTCTCAAAGGGCCCCTCCTGCACAAAATCTTTCCTGACATCCCCTTTCTTACCCCATCCCGCACTCAGGAGTACCCAGTCATTGATGTAGTCTCCCTCTATTACTTGGCACAAGGGCAGCAAGGTGGCATAGGGCATAGGGCATCCTGGAATCAGGAGAATCTGAGTTTGTATCAATCTTCATATCAAGCTTCAGCCACTTGTGTGATTCTGAACAAATCACTTAACCCAAGTGCTTTTTAAGAAATTACTTTGGATATTGTGTACTTTATATTTACATCTCTGTGCAGCATTCCCCCAAGTAGGCTGCCAGCTCCCTGACATGAGGGAATATTTCATTTTTGCTTTTGTATCCACTATATCTAGCACAGTTTCTAGGGCATAATAAGCATTTAATAAATATTGGTTAAATTGAACTGACTTTCGGGGATGGGTTGGAGCCAGCTCATAGTGGCTTCCAAGAACTGATTGTTAAATTTTAGGTGTGGGCATTAACAACTCAGAAACTGGCAAACATTACAAATCCCAGCTTGATTTATTCTTTTGTTTATGAAGACAAAACATAAAAGTGTGGAACATGGGATTTGGATTTGTTGGGGGGTTTTTGGATAGCCAGCAGTAAAAACTTTACAAACATATCTCTATCTTACTGTGGTTCTCATGTTAAAAAAAATTCATCTTATTACTTTTATTACTTTATAATCATTTCACGGAGTAAAAGGAAAACATGATACTAATTGATAGGAGCAGGTATGCTCTAAGTTACAAACATCATATACATTTCAAAGATTAGGCCTTTGAGGGTGTAAAGAGCTAATGATTGGGAGATTGGGGAGAAGAAATTGGCTGAGACTTACTGTGAGTGGATGAGAAAAGCACAGCAGAGTTCCTTTCTGATCCACTTAAGAAGGCTTATAAAAGATCCTAACTACCTTTTAAAGGCATTTTCCTCTTCTCCGCACAACCAAATCATTTTGGTAACTGCTGGCCCAGTTAACTACACATATGTGTGGTCAAAACGTAAGTCACAATTTTTAAAAGACCACAGTCTTTTTTAATGGTAAATTAGTAATAGTAAAAATAGTGAAAAAATAGTAAATTAGAGGGGTGTTAGGAAAGTGAGGGAGCCACTGAGGATGGAGCTAGGGATGTTTGTATTATAGAAGAGATGACTGCCAGAACAGGGATGATAACAGCCTTCTAACATGTACAGGACTGTGGGTAGCAAAGAAAATCAGTGTATTTCTTTGTTTCCCACCTCCAGAGGGCAGAGGCAGAACCAATGTGTGGAAGTGCCAGGCAGACAGATTTGGCTCAAGACCAGGGAGTTATTTAATGATCAGAACTATGCAATGACAAAATGAGTTCCCTGAGAACCGAAGTATTCAAGCAGATCCTAAATAACAATGGACATTTCTATAGAGAGCTTTAAACTTTGCAAAGCACTTACCATCCATTATCTCATTAGTGACTGACCACCTGACAGAGATGCTTTCGAGGTCATTTCTGTATTTGGCAAGAAGTTGGTCTAAATGGTTTCCTAGAGCTCTTTCAACACTGAGACTTTCTGCCTTGACAGCTCTTTCCTGCCAAGGGATTCCTGTCTCATCATTTCAATGGGTCCTAAAATCCTACTTCCTAGAATGTCAGAGCTGGAAAGAACTTTAAAAATTGCTTAGTCCAATTCTCTTCTGTCAGGGGAAAAAAAACTGAGTTCAGGAAGTCTCACACAACATTAAACAGAAAGGACAAGAAAACTCAAATATAGCATAATTATAATGACCAAGCCTGACTCCAGAGAAGAGTTAGAAAAAAAGTTACCTTACTCCCTTTCTTGCAGAGACACAGAAGGGCTTATGGGTAATGAATACTGCATATCCTATCAGATCTGTTCAACTGTTGATTAGTTTTGCTGAAGTGCTTTAACTTCTCTCTTATTTTTTTTTAATTTAAAAAGGGATGACTTGATTGGGGGAGTGAGGTGAAGTGAGGAAAAGATACTTGGAAATGGATATAATGTAAAAAACAAAAGATATCAATAAAAAGCAGATTAAAAAATCATAAAATGCTAAAATTGTAAGTGACACTATGGGTCCAAAGTCCCATGCAAGGCAGTAATCTCTTCCCTAGAATCTGTGACAGGCTTTGCTTGAGAAAGTCTACCTTATCTTTAACTGTCCATCAGACTGGAAGGGAGGTATATGAAAAGCATTCACTCTTAATATCAATAATGCTTTTGTTATCCCGTCTGTGTATTTCATCTGTTAGACTATAAATTCTCATCTGCGTTCTGAATTCTAATCTAAATTGTTTTAGACTAGAAGTTTCTAAAAAGCAGTTTTTTCAGACTATTTCTATACAGTGCCCAGAATAGTTTCATTTATCAAAAAAAAAAAAATTTTTTTGTGGATGCAGAAATTTTTCCACCCAATTGGAATAGCCTTGGATCACTAAACTGCTGAAGAACCAAGTCTATTATAATTGGTCATCACACAAACTTGTTGTTGCTATGTACAATGAAAACTTTTAAAAAATTGATAACGAACATCAAGGGTAAATGACCATGAGATGACAAGATGACTGTGGATAAATGGAGTGATATATCTCCAATTTCTATCCATGTACACACATAACTCCTCCCACCATGTTGAGATAGCCTAGGTCCAGATGGCAAAATATCCATTATCCAGATGGTAAAACTAAAGGTCAGAAAAGATATGGGAAATAGTTCAGGTATAATTGGTATAGGGGTAGGGCTACAGGTATCCCCCAAGTACCAGAGAATCTTATTTTTTTCCTACTAGTAAACTCTTAGGACTTGGCTTTGGAGTGTCTCCCACTGGTTTCTTATTGTGAATACCTCTCCAGCAGTCCTGGATCCCTCACCATCCAGCTGGGCTCTCAAGAGAGGAAAATGCATGTTGTTGTTTTTTCCCCCAGCTCCAAAGCTTTCAGACTGATGAGTCATCCTCAGGTTCCCTCCCCCAATCATCCCTAGGCCTCTGGCTCCCTAGAACACCCCTTCCCTACAGCTAGACAATAGAAAGAATGCCTTATGTACGCATGATGGGAAGGGCAGAGTCTTCACTCAGGCCAGTGAGGGCCTGACCGAGTGCAGGACCTAGCTGTCCTGAGTCACAAATCAGATGTATTAGAATGAAGGGGGGAGATGTTGGGGAGATGTTTTTTTAAGAGACCACCAGAAGTGGGGGAAGCCCAAGGGAGACAAGAGGAAAAGGAAGAGTCCTCAAGTAGAAATGGGAAATATCTTTGCCCTAGAACAATAGGATAATAATAACTCACTTCTGTCTCATGCTATAAGGTTATAAAGCATTTTCCTTATGACAGTCTTGTGAGGTGGGTAATCAATCCATCCATCAAGCAAGCATTAAATAAACACTTTAGTGCTGAGGTTACTGAAGGTAAAATCTAAAAAGTCCCAGCCCCAGGGAGTTCATGTTCTAGTAAAGAAAACAATATGTACATTAAAGAGTCTATACAAAACATAAGAAAGGTGTTTCCATTGGCATAAGTAATTCTCAAGCCAGGAAATTCTTTCATCTGTATTAGACTATAAATTCCAATCTGCATCTTGTATTTTAATTTAAATTGTTTTAGATTAGAAGTTTCTAGAGGGCAAAAGCTATGCCTGAAGCATTTCTATACAGGACCCAGAATAGAGGTTTTTTTTTTTTTTTGTTTTTTTTTTTAAAGGTCTTTCTGATTTCAAAGCCAGCTCTGGCCTTGCCATGCTGACTCTGTACACAAAATAAATATGAGGCAACTGGGGAAGAAGGTACTAGCAATTGGGGAATCAGGAAAGTCTTACTTAGCTGACTTTCTTTTCTTTTTTTCATTTCTTTTTGAAGGCAATCGGGATTAAGTGACTTGCCCAGGTTCACACAGTTAATAAGTATCTGAGGCTACATTTGAACTCAGGTCCTTCTAACTCCAGGGTCAGGACTCTATCCTCATTTAGTTAAATCTTGAGGGGGAAAAAGCATTCTAAGAGTCAGAAGTTGAGGAGAGAGTGCATTTAAGAAGTGGAAGGTCGACTCATATTGGCAAATACGTGGGGATGGGAGAGGATATCTGTGAGAAATGTGAGAAAGTCAGTTTGACTGAACTGTGGAGTATTTGAAGAAAAATATATATAATAAGGTTGGGGAGGTAGGTTGGAGCCAGATTATGAAAGACTTTAAATGCCTAATAAAAGAAATAGCATGAATATTTTTATCCTTCTTTTACAGGAAAAACTGAGAAAGAGAACTTTTAAGGTTAAATAAACCTGCACATCTATGGCCAAATCCAAGTGTCTCCTGACTCCAACTGGAAATGCTCTTCCCTCTATCCTGTAACTCTCTCTCCTGATAGTATCATCCTAATAGTTTAATGATCTCTCTAATCATTATTACCTCCTTGTCTTACAGGGAAATAAAGGAAGAGAGGAGTAATTCAACTTGGGGTAGCTCTTCTCTAAATATAACTGGGGTCATGGCTTAGTTTGGGGGTCAACTCAGAAGCTCTAGACCTAGTGTAAACTCCATCTTTGCCCCCCCAAGGAGTGGCCGACCATTCCACTCTCTGAAATAGGACATCTCCATAAAGCCATCCTATAACCAAGGATTTATGGGGTGACAAGTTCAGTTTGTGGCTCAAGAATCCACCAGTAGCCACCATAAATCTTTCCCCAGTTTTTTCCCATTGTGGGAAGTAGGGAATTGGTTTAAGGCTTTCTGGGAAGGAAGCAGTCAATCCCCTAAAACAAAAGGGAACATGCTACAGCTACTCTTTTCAGGGTACCACACTAAACTCATGGGTAAAGGATTTCAGTCTTGGATTCAGAAGACTTAAGAGCAGAGGAGGGAAGGATTTTCTCCTCTGATGATGTCTATTCTTTCGGGAGTTTTAGCGGTAGAGAGATGTAAGTTTGAACAAACAAATCATTTGGCTGGTGAGAAGTGGAAGATAAAGAAATTAAGAATCGGCTATTCTCTGGGTTCTTTACCTTTTTTGTAACATGAACTTCTCTGGCAATCTGGTAAAATCTACAGACCCCTTCTCAGAA
Source organism: Sminthopsis crassicaudata (assembly GCF_048593235.1). Taxonomy (NCBI): domain Eukaryota; kingdom Metazoa; phylum Chordata; class Mammalia; order Dasyuromorphia; family Dasyuridae; genus Sminthopsis; species Sminthopsis crassicaudata. The sequence continues at coordinate 102,175,113 of NC_133620.1, read as the reverse complement.
AGTTCATAATTGGAGGAAATGCTAAATTTAAGTCACAGATTGGGAAAAAATAAAGATACAATTTCTCCCCATTCAAGTTCACAGACTTTTCAAAATTTATTCACAACTCTTTGGAGGATCCATAGTCTTCAGGTTAAGAACTCCTATTCTAGGAATGCCCTTCAATTAGGGAATGGCTGAACAAGCTGTGGTATATGATTATAATGGGATTTTATTGTGCTAAGAGAAATAAGAAGAGGAATGATTTCAGAAAAATCTGGAAAGACTTACATGAACTGATACAAAGTGAGTAAAACCAGGAGAACATTGTACACAGTAACAGAAACATTGTACACAGTAACAGTAACATTGTACAATAAAATGAATGACAGCTCTTCTCAATAATCCAATGATCCAAGACAATCTCAAAGGATTCAGTTTAGAGTTTTGTTGTTTTTTCTGAGGCAATTAGGGTTAATGACTTGCTTAGGAAGTGTTTAAAGTCTGAAGTCACATTTGAACTCAGGTCCTCATAACTTCAGGGCTGATGCTCTATCCACTACACCAACTAGCTGCCCCTCAAAGGACTCAGGATAAAAAATGCTATCCAAAGAATTGATGTCTTCTGAATACAGACCAAAGCAAACTTCCTTCCTCCTTCCTTTCTGAATTTTATTTGAACAACACAACTAATATGGAAATGTTTTTCTGGCTGCACATGTATTTTTTAAGTAGATAGAGCACCAGCCCTGAAGTCAGAAGAACCTGAGTTCAAATCTGCTCTCAGACAATTAATGCTTCCTAATTGTGTGATCCTGGGCAAGTCACTTAACCCCAAATATCTCAGGGGAAAAAATAGAACCCCTGTTCTACAGTTGGGAAGAAGAGGATAGGAATTAGATCTGTAGCAGGAAAAATGATGAAAAGACACATGGGGAACAGGCAACTGGCAAAGAGATGACCACAACTAGAGAGTGGACGCCTTCTTTCTGCTAGGGACAATCAGGGTATTGAATCCAGCATAGTCCCTGGTATGACTGGTCAGCCTAAGTAGTGAATGAATTATTGTTCCTCAGGTTGAAACACAAGCTGCCTTCTGTCAAGTTTTCCTGGGGAGAATCAGCTCCCTGAATTTGTGGGGTGAGGGGAGGAGAGTCAGGAAAAGAGCCCTGTCACCTTGGTGCCGTCGTCTTCTCCTCAGCCCTAAGCTGAGGACAGAAGGTCTCAGTATGACCCGGTTTATAGCTGGACCAGGGCAGGGTGGAGTGGTACAGAGTGGCCTTTGTCCCTGGAGCTGAGGAGCCAGCCGGAGCTGTCACTGACTGATTGGTGCCAGGGTAAGGAGGGAGATGCTAGTGTTGGGGGTGGGAGTTAGTTTGTCTGGGTTTGTTAAGGAGTTAAAGGGGCTGTCAAACTGTCTGGGGTTTGTTGGGGTGACCATAGTTAGGGGTAAAGGAAGGGACACAGAATAAAGGTACCTAATTTGTCAAGGAAATCTCAGGTTTGATGCCCATCAGACTGGAGAGGGCTAAGAGTGTCCCTGCTTTGGGTCATGGGACCCTTCTTAAGGAACCATCTTCCTCCCCCTATCCAGGTCATTTTGAGAAGTTTCAGCTCTACTCTCCCAATCTACTTCCTTCTGAGCTGACAACAGTCTACCCATGTACTTCCTGCTGGGACAAGGGTGGAGGAGGAGGCGGCTATGTGGCATGGGCAGGGGAGGGAGGAGCTTGAGGGAGAAGGCCTGGAAGCAAGCCAAGCATTCATGTATTCACAAAAACCTAGATGTGGTTCACTCACTCTTGTTTTCCTTTTAGTTTGAAAAAGAGTAGGATCGTAATGTGTTGATAGCAAGAAGAGATTATAAAAATCGAGTCCAATATCCCTATTTTACAGATGAAGAAATTAAGACTCACAACGGGAGAATAATTTGCCTAAGTTTACATAGTGAGCTAATGGCAGACCCAGTTGTCCACACCATCATATTGTTCTCCTCCCCAAAAATTTAAAGGCTATTTTTCCCTGCCAACCCCTTTGCCATCAGTGGCATCTATTCTGACCCCAGTCTGACCTGAATCTTGATTCCTTGCCAAGCAATAAAAGTACCCCAAGAAAAGAATTCCAGGAAGAGTTCCTGGTTACAGGCCCTTCTTCCTACCCTATGCAGCCCTGAATGCCAGATCTATTTTCCTGGTTTTTTCCAACCAAAGGCAGGCTCAGCCAAGTTGGCAAGGATTTGCTTCCCTGGCACCCGAGATCTTCAGATGAAAGATGTAGGTGGAGGGAGGGAAATACAGAGCATGGTCAGCCATGGGGTGAAGAACTGAAAAATAGAAAAGACAAAGGGGATGAAGGGAAGAAGAAGGCAAGAGAAGCAGTGACTGCTACCCTTTTACTCTCCTGATGGTGAACTAACAATTCACAGCATCAGATAGAGCTGGGCCCAGGAATGACACTCTTTATTCCCCCTCCCCCTAGTCCTCCTCCCCATCATGGAATGTTGGTTTAGAAGGAACCATGGCGCCCAGATGGTCACTAAGTAGAGTGTCTGTCAGAGAAGGGAAGTTATTAACCGAAGGTCATGAAGTAATTGAATGACAAAGCCTGGAATAGTCCCTAAGTCTCATGACTCCCAAACCAGGAGGAATCTTTTCATTATATCACATTGCTTGAGAATTCAGAAGGTCATGAGTCAGTTCGGCAGAAACCCTTTTCCCCAGCCCCAGCAGGCCAGAACAAGCCAAGCCTGGTTCCCTTGCCTTTCCTCCACCCTGTTCTCCACCCCTCCCTCTACCCCCAAAAGTAAAGTATGCCCCACCCCCACTCAAGACCACAAAGATGAACTCAATGGTTTGGGGACTGCCTTGGGGACTAGAGGGCTGAGAGAGCCACAAAGAGATTGCCCAGGCAGCTCTGGCAGAGACTGGCACTGAGATTACTACCCTAAAATCAGGAAAGGATGGACCCAAAGGCAAGCTCAGAGTTGGACTAACAGGAGCAGGGGAAAATTATCACATGGCTAACGGAGGTAAGCTAGAAGAACAGGCAATAGCATAGTACAACAGGAAAAGGGCGCTAGGCCAGAGACCTGAATTTTAATTTTTACTCTGGTAGTAATGGGCTGAATGACATTTAGGAAGTCAATAAGCTTCCCTGTGCCTCAGTTTGCTCATCTACCAAATGGAGATAATAATCCCTGTTTTCAATCCATACACTGTTTACAGGGACCTTATGACTATCAAATGTATAAAACGGATTTTTAAATTAAGAAGGACTCTCTTGGTTTTTCCCTTTTGTTCTGATTTTCCTCTACCAACATGATTCATAAAGAAATGTGTATTTTAGGGGCATCTAATTGGTGCAGTGAATAGAACACCAGCCCTGAAGTCAGGATAACTTGAGTTCAAATCTAGTACTTAACACTGCCTGGCTGTGTGACCCCGGACAAGTCACTTCATCCCAATTGTCTCAGGGGAAAAAAAAAGAAACATGTATTTTAAAAAGTTAATATACACATATAACCAGAAAAAAATAATAAATTTTTAAAAATAAATAGAGAGGGATCACCTGGGATAGGGAATGAAACTGATTTCACTGGTCAAACTCAAATACAAATAGCTGCATATTAACCTGGAAAAAAAACAAATTAACATTGTCTATGTTGTATTTAAATTTTTTTTTGCTAAACATTTCCTAATTACACTTTAATCTGATGTGGGTAGTACTTGAGAGTTCTGCAAGCTGCCCAACTGAGCTTGACATAGCTAAAACAGGGGACTCCCAGGTGAGGAAAACTCTCTACCAATGCAAGTTGGCAGCTTTTCTGAGACATGTGTGAGCCAGTGAGAGGTTAAATGCCTTGGCCAGAGTCATACAGCTAATATGGGGCTGGACTTGAACCCTTCTAGGCCGGATCTCTATCCATTCAATCATGCTGGTGCCCCAAAGATTATCGCTAAAACTCCATGGGAACCAGAGGTGGAGTTGACAGTAGTTTGTTTTCCTTGGAGAAATAAGGCAGACCCATTTCTCAGCTGCAGAGAAGAAAACTGAGGTAAGGAGAAGGTTGACGGTCCTGACCCAAAGGAATGGTATCAGATTAGAAACTCTATAACCTGTGCACCCTTAGGCAGGTGTCTTTCCCACTATGGGCCTTAGGTCTTGACGGTCTCTAAAGTCTCTTGCAATCCCAGAGAGGCAGCCTGGATCATGGAGAGAACCCTAGTGCTAAAAGGTGAAGCTGCGCTAAGTCACATCCCATCTCTGACACTTCTCACTGAGCAAGTCTTTTCAGTTTCCTCTCCTGAAAAATTAGGGTAATCATGGTATCTACCTCATAAGGTTGTTGTGAGGCTCAAATGATGTAATATATTAAAAATGGGCTTTGTCAACCCTCAAGAACTACAAGAATGCCAATTAATTAATACAATAATGATGATGATCCTAAGATCCCAATGGTCCTTGCTCTTCCCTGTATCCCTCCCCCTCCCTTTTCATTCCCTAACTTTATCTATTGACCTCTATCATGGAGGTACCTGACCTAGAGGAGAATGACCTACCCCATTCTCCTTTCCTGGTCCCTTGACATTCAGAACCCAGACATTACTGGCTCAGACCCAGAAGGAAAGAGGAGGTGACTTTGAATTAATTCAGGAAGACAAGAAGGTCCAACAGCTGGTTCCCTCGCCCAAAGAAAACGTCAAAGTGAAAGCTTGGCCTGGGTCCAGGCAAATGTGTTCTATCACTCTGTACCTCCCTGCCAGCTTTAGGAATGTTTCAAAAGAGCAAAAGACCGTGGTCGGCTGAGCTTTACAGACGTCACAACCATCTTTGGACGTTTGTCTACATGTCTTTTTGGAGACATTCCCTTCCGACTGGGGAAACTTGGCCACGGTTCCAACAGGAGGATTGCTGATTGAACTGATAACATTTCTTCTTCTTCTCTACAGCAAAGATTATGGCTTGCACCAAACAGCTTTGTTCCCCTGTACCGGGTTTTAAGTCCCTGTGTCTTCATGAAGAAAGTCAAGCTCTCCAATGCTTCCCCAACAAAACTCTTGCTCTGGGGGGTGCTGTGCCCTTCCCCCTAGCTTTGCTCAACTCTCAAGGGAGATAGCTGTTAAGGTAGCAGAGGCTGGAGAAAGGAGGTGGCTCAAGACTTTATCCCCTCAGAGGTCACTTCCCCTGGGGAAGACAACTTGGAACTCTTCCTCCCTCCCCCACCCTTCTCCCTCTCCCTTTCTGTAGGAGATGCTTTGGAGGCAATGATTGGAATTCAAAGCAGACTTTTACAGCCTCTGTTTGGAATGAGGATTCAGGGTGGGATGACCTTCCTGGATGGACCAGGCAGTTCCACAGAATATCAAGTTAGGAGGCAGACTTTCGAAATCAATCTCTCCTTGCTCTAAAGTGGATGCTTTTGGACAAATGACCCTCTGAGGTAGCCTTGTTCTAATAACAGGCCAAAGGACCATAGATCTTGAACTAGAAAGGACCTTAAAGGTCATCTTACTTTCATTTTACCAAAGAGGAAACTGAGATTCAGAGGGCAGTCTTCCAAGGTCACACAGGTAGTAAAAAGCAGACCTGAATAGTTCAGGATTTGAACTCAGGTCTTCTGACTTAAAGGCCAGCACCTCTTTCTACTGTACTACACTGACTCTAGCTTTCCAGCAATGAACCTAAATCCCTAGATGTTCAGAGCTGGAATTAACCTTAGAGAGCAATCAACTTGTTTAATGCCTTACTTAAACTAAATGGTAATTTCCCTAAGATCACACAGTTAGTTAATACTAAGGATGGATTGTTCTTGTCCTGCATTACCAAGGAAAATCATTGATCTTTGTTGTATCTCACCTTCCCTCTTTGGAACAAGTTTGTTTTGGGATTTTAGCAAGATCCAAGAAGCCCAAATTAACACAATTCTGGTCTTTCTCTTATACTCTCCTCAACAGGTAGGGAATTACCAAGGCTATTCATTTATTCATTTAACCAATACGGATTGAGCACCTAATATATGAAATGCATATGGTAGTGATGTAATGTGATTTTAGGGGGACTTCTGTTCTAATAATAAATAAGTCCTAAATCTTCTGGTTTTAGAGCCTGCCTCAGGGACTTCCCACACTCCCAATGTGAGAACAACACTGTCTAATTCTGAATAGACCATTCCTCAATTCATTACTGATTGATAATCTGGACAGTGAGAACCAAATTCTGGAGACCACTCCTCTCCTACTTCTGAGTCACAGAATTAGCATGTCAATGATAGAAAAGCTGGATAAATGTGTCTCTTTGCTTCTGTTTCCTTGCTAATTTCTTCTGGAGTTAGCCCACTTGTAATGGAGTTACAATTACAATAAATTTTGGCCCTTGACAAGGAAATGAGTTCAAGTCTGCAAATTCTTTTGAGATACCTTACGACATTGGTCTGTGACTCCAAACTTTTGGAATCCTCTTCCTAACCTCAACAGTAGGTACTGTAATAGGCATATATAGATAGCTTTTATTTTTAAAAAAGGATAACCACAAAGATCCTATGAAGAAAGGTGCTGTCTGCATCCAAAAAACTCACAACCCCCCCTCACACCCACATTTGTGTCTAATGATAACCATCTCAAAGTTTGGGGTGAGAGGGAAAAAAGAAAATTATATAATAACTGTTGAATATTTGAAAGGAATAGCAAATTTTCATACTGGATCTACAATTTCAGGTGCAATCCTGGTTTTCTATTCCACTTTGTTATGGAAATACTTGTTTTATTTCTTAAGTTCAGAATAAAATAAAGAAAAAATTTTAAAAAGGATGGAAAGTAAAAGGTGGAATGATAGTGGTATATTTCAAAAGGAGTAATGGAGATTACAGCTCAGAAATTGATGGGAGGGATGAGACTCAATCACCTTTCCTAGAGATCTTTAAACTTCTAAAAGACTATCCTATTGTTAGGTTAGATAGGAGCCAGGATACTGCCAAGAGTGAGAGGTGGGGAGGATTATGGACAAAATTACTTCCAGCCAAAGAATCTGAAAATTCCTTAGAGCTTTGTCACAGACTAATGACAACAACAAACACAAAGCAGACAGTACTGAGCCCTGGGGGAGATACAAAGTTTAGACATAACATAGTTCTTGCTTTCAAGGAGTTCTCAGGCTAAGACACATATGCAGATAAATAATACAATAGGTTGGCTTGGTGACAAGGCTAGGTTCCATCTACTGAACAGAAAGGGGTCTGGGATGGGTGGGGAGAAACACTGTTGAGTCTCTGGAGGCAACATGGAGTCCTTAATGGAGAAGAAACTAGTTTTTACCCTGTTCTCTCTGGTTCCCCCAACTCAGTCTACATCCTAAGGCATCTTGAGATGACTCATGACCAGGAAGGATGCCCACAGCCCCACCTGGGAGAGCGCAGGAATGGGGGGCTGACTAAGGAAAGGGTGGAATCCTAATGGGAGGTTCAAACCTCACATTAAAGATGTCATCCTGCTAACAGGTAGGGTGGGGTCACTAGGGTAGGATAAAAGCTTTCTTCTCAGTCTCTTCTTAAGGGATAGATTTCTAGACACTCATTGTGCTGTCTAACTCCTTTTCTCCTTCACTTTAAACCCAAGCCCATCAGAAGACAACTTTCCCTGAAATATAATTATGAACACTAAAACATCTGGGAGCTTTACAGGACCTTCCAAATCTCTGAAAGACAAGTTCAAAGAAGCTTTAGCCTCTATCCTTAAGTAGAACCTCTCCCCATCATTCAAACTCCCCATTGTTTATTGCTATTGCTCAATCATTTTAGCCATGATTGATTTTTCACGACCAACCACATTTAGGGTTTTCTTGGCAAAGATATGGGAGTGGTGTGACATTTCTTTCTTCAACTCATTTTACACATAAGGAAACTGAGGCAAACAGGGTTATGATTTGTCCACATTTAGTGAGTGACTATGGCTTGTAACTAACCTCTTTAAGCTGTCCAGCAATTATTTTTCCCCAAATGTGAATCCCACCAATAGAATCTATGTTAATTTTATGATTCAATTTACTGCAAAAAAATTGTGACAGCTATAAAAGGAGACAAAGATGAAACGATCCTTGCTAATTCTTACATCACTATTAGCTTATGCCCATTTTCCTACTGCTCTGCTCTTAGTTTACATTCTCCTGAGCAAGTTTTACTTTATTTGTAAAGTAAATCCTCAGGCTCAAGTTATAAAACTCTCCTTGAGATATCATTCAAGAAAATCATAGCATTAAGGAACTGGAAGGGACTTTAAGAGGACATTAAATTCAGTCCCTTCATTTTACAGATGAGTATGCTGAAGCTCAAAGGCTAAATGCTTTGTACAGGGTTACACAACAGATAAATATCTACTGTGATCTTTGAATTGAGATCTTTGAATCCAGCTCTTCTGAATTCCTAGTCTGTCCACAATACCACACTCATACTCCCCTTCTCAATAAATTCCTTATTTTGGCACTTAAAGCCTTTACAGACTACCTTCAATCTACCATTCCAACTATATTATACATTTCTTCCCTCTGTAAGCAACTAGCTGATATAGTGGACAGAGCACCGGGCCTGGAGACAGAATTGTTTCTCTTACTGAGTTCAAATCCAGCCTCAGATACTTACCAACTTTGTGATCTGGAGCAAGCCACTTAACCCTGTTTGCCTCAGTTTCCTTATTTGTAAAATGAGCTGGCGAAAGAATGACAAATTACTCCTATATCTTTGTTAAGAAAATCCCAAATGGGGTCACGGAGTCAGATATTCCTGAAAAATGAATGAAAACACTTCCCTTCATGCATTCTACAGGTCCAGCCAAAATGATATTATTGTTAAATATATATGATACTCATCCCTCGTCATGCTTCTACTCAGGCCTGAAATGCAGTCTTTCATTTGCTTCCATCCTAAAGACTCCCTAGTTTTCTTTAAATTTTTGTTCAAATGGTCCCTTCTTTCTACATGTGATCTTTCTTGATTCTCTAGCTGATAATGACTTCCCCAAATAATCACTTTGTTTTATTTTGTATGTAGGATGTCCCAAAAGTCTTAGGGGAGTTTTTTGTTATTAAAAGTTTAAAACTGAGGCTTATATACATATATGTTGTCTTCCTGACAGATTACAATTCCCTCAAAGGCAAGGATTATTTTCTTTTTGTCTGTGTTCCAGTACATGGCACAGTGTCTGGCACATGGTAGGTGCTTAATAAATGTTTATTGATTAAATAATTGACTGAGATGTTCTTTGGGAAATTAGCCCAAAGGCATACTGCCCAAGAGATGAACTCAGAATTATAGGGTAACCACCAAATTCTGCTTATCTCTCCCTTTGCCAGAGACAGATGCCAGGATAGTCCCCATATGCCATTCATCTATACTGGGGCTGCCCTTCTGGCAGTCATCCCAGTGGAGGCACGGCTAGACTTGACCATTCCAGGTAGATCCATCTGCCTCCTACATACTCAGAGATTCTAATATTTCCTCTCTTGGTCTCACATTCATGGAAGAAAGTTCTTTCTTGGATATAATTTAAATCTCTTCTTAGACACGCCTGATGGTGCAATTCTGAGCAAGTTATTTAACCTGAGTTTCTATAAAAATCGGAATGATAATAATAGTAACAACACTAGTTCCCAGGGACATTGTGATGATCAGATGAGATACTATACTATATATAAATACTTAGTGTATGTAAAATAAAACTTAAAAGTATTATATAAATTCAGGCTACTATATTCTTATATCATTATTAACTTATGCCTATTTTCCTACTGCTCTGCTCTTAGTACAGGTTCCATCAATCAGCATATAGCAAGAGTCTACTACACAAGCACTGGGTAATGAGAGATAGATGGAAAGTTTCTCACCATCTTTTGTCTAGGAAGATATGGAGTGACAACCATTAAGTCACCTTCTCCTTGGCCTTCACTTTCCAGGGTAGAAGAATTCCAGTTCTATTTATCTTTCTGTGCAGGATAGTTTCCCATCCCCATATCTCTCCCTACTGCCACTTTCAGTTGTTGCTCAGAAAAGTCCCCATCTTGATGAAAGCATTTGGGTACAGAATCAAGAGTATTGGTTTTGAGGTCAGAGCAAAATTTCACCTAGGTTCAAATCTCACCTCTGATGATAACTATTTGTGGGAAGGAAGAAAGGAAGACAGGAAGGAAGAGAAAGATGAAAAGAGGGAGGAAGAAAAATAGAAGGAAAGAAAGAAGGAAGGAAGAGAGGGAGGGAGGAAGAGAGGAAGGAAGAAAGGAAAGAAAGAAGGAAGGAAGGAAGGAAGGAAAGAGGAGAGGGAAAAAGAAAGGAAGGAAGGGAGAAAAAAGAAGGGAGAGGAAGAAAGGAGGGAAGAAGGAAGAAAGAAAAGGGGGAAGGAAAGAAGGAAGAAGGAAGGAAGGAAAGAAAGGGAGGGAGAAAAGAAAGAAGGAAGAAAGGAAGGGAAGGAGGGAGAAAAGGAGGGAGGAAGGAAGGAAGGAAAAGGAGGGAGGGAGGAAGAAGGAAGTAAGAAGAGAGGAGGAAGGAGGAAGAAAGGGAGTTAGTAAGCAAACTAATTATTAAGTTCCTACTACTTATCTGGCACTATGCTAAGCCTTTACAAATATTATCTCATCTGAGCATCACAGGTAGGTGTTAGTATAAAATCCATCTTACAGATTAAAAAAAAAAAAAACTGAAGCAGACAGAGGTGCAGTGACTTTCACAGGGTCACATGGCTTCTGTCTGAACTAAGATTTGAATTCAGGTCTTTCTGATTCCAGGCCTGATGCTCTGTGCCCTATGGAGCCACTTAGACATGTGACTTTGACAAATCACTTAACACCCCTGAGAGTCTTTGCTCCCTCATATTGAAAACAAGGGAATTACCCAAGACAGGGCAGCTAGATGGTCCAGTGCACAGTGTCAGCCTGAATTCAGGATTCATCTTCCTGAGTTCAAATCTAGCCTCAGACACTAGTTGTATGACTCTGGGTAAGTCACCTAACCCTTTTTGCCTCAGTTTCCTCATCTGCAAAAGGAAAAGAAGAAGGAAATGGCAAAGCACTTCTTGCTGAGAAAACCCAAATGGGGTCATGAAAAGTCTGACATGACTAAACAACAGCAACAAAACAAGAAGGCCTCTGACGTCTCTTCCAGCTCTAGCTCTATGATCCTAGGATTTCATGGCACCTTTTGTCACATTCCTATTTATACTCCCTTCCTACTCTTCCTCTTCCCCCCTCCTCCCCTCAGTCCACAGGCCTCTTGCACGTCAATCCTGGATTCCTATAATAGCTTCCTAGCTGACAGCTAGTCTTTCTCCTCCTGTCTTTCACACAATGTCAGACTGAACTTCCCAAAACACTGCCTTCATCATGTCCTCCCCAACAGTCTGAGATTGCTCCCGACTGCCTATCTCCGTCCAAATCATACTTCTCTAAGGAATACTCTCCCTCAGTCCTCTATGACCTTCCCTCCACATTCATCCTCTTCTCAAATCTTTCCAAAAGATCCCAAAATTGGAAAGAATGGTAGAGATCATTGATCATTTGTACAGCATTCATGACAAGTGTTCTCCAGTTACTGTTTTGATGATTTTCAGGGAATCTTCCTTCCTTCTTTCTTCCTTTTTCTCTCTCTTTTTGTCTTTTCTTCTTTCTTTCTGGCAAGTGCAGTTAAGTGACTTGCCCAGAGTCACACAGCTTGTAGTGTCAATTGTCTGAAGCTGGATTTGAACTCAGGTCCTCCTGATTCTAGGGCTGGTACTCTATCCATTGTACCACTTTGCTGCCCTTTCCATCCCCGTTTCTGAATTTCCATTGCCCTGTTCTCTTCTCTAGGCAGGAATCCTCACCATTCCCATTTTCCTTCCTTTGCTTATATCGCTCCCCCCCCCTCGACTGGAAGACCTATTCCCGCCTTACCCTCATCCATTTATCTAACTCCTACCCATTCTTTTAAAGGCCAAACTCCTCCACAATTGTCTCAGATCTTCTTTGACTTTCTATCATATTGGCAGTTGAGCAAGTATTTGTCCCTTAAATGCTTCTATGGGTTAGTTTTGTCTCCCCCCAAGAACCTGTGCTCCTTGAAGACAGGGTCTGCTTCCAACCCTCCTTTATCATTCTCCTCTGCACCCAGCCTGGTGCTGGACTCATATCAGGAGCTCAATAATTACCTGATTAATATTGCAGGATCATTTGAGTTGAGGCGTTGGAAAGAGAACTCTAAGATAATGACAAAGGAAGCCTTGAACAGGGAGGGGGAATGTCTGGGCTTCAGACATCACTGCACTCGGCTTTATTCTGCCTGATGTGAGGGGATGCTTTCTAGAGCAGAGGGCTCCTCCCTTGGATGGAGCCTCAGTTATTCCCATAATCCTGGAGGAGATCCTGGAATGAACTGTTAGGGCTTTACGCCACCTTCTCTGCAAAGCTCCCCCCCACCAAGGAAGTGAACTTTCCTTCTTTTGAACCCATGCCCTCAACTCAATACTTATCAGTCTACCATATATGAGAGTCTAATGCCTCAATATTTATTAGCTGTATGTCCCTAGGCCAGTCAGTATACTTTCTGTTAAACAGGAATCATGATATGTGTAGTACCCAAGTAGCACTTATTAGAATCAACTAAGACTTAAAGGGTGTTTGTCTGCTATTGTGTAATCCATATCACAATCATCTTCTTAGAGATAAAAGGCCCCTTAGGGGCCATCTGGTTCAAGCCCTTCACATTACAGTTGAGGAATATGATGCTCACAGAGGCACAGAGCAATTACCCCAAGGTCACACAGGTGCCAGGCGGTCAACAAGCAGTGCCCTGATTAAACTTGGTTCATAGGACCATAAATTTCGAAGTACAGATGGATAATTAATAATGATGGAGGGAATAATCTGAGCTACACAATTTATTAACAAAATAGGCATAACAATTGGGTCAGTAGAGTTCCCAGTCTGAAGACCCTTAAGAACAAAGTGAAGCAAATTTTATATATTAAAAACAATTATTCAAAAATGTGTTTGATTGCTTAGTCATGTTTGACTCTTCATGACCCTATCTGGGGTTTTCTTGGCAGACACTGGAATGGTTTGCCATTTTCTTCTCCAATTTATTTTACAGATGAGGAAACTGAGGCAGAGTTAAAGTGACTTGCCTAGAGTCAAATAGATAATAAGTACTTGAGGCTATAATTGAACATAGGATCTTCTGACTCCAGGGCCAATGCTCTAATCACTTCACCACCTAGCTGCCCTATTAATCAAATAAAACCAATTAAATAAAAAAAAAATAATTGCCCAAGATACAAAATTAGGTGATGTAATTTTTATCTGGAGAAAAGAGTAGGGACTTTCCAAGTTGGGAGGGGAGAGCAAACAGGTGCAAATTCCTGAAATCAGATAAGGAGATGTCCCACTCCCCAAAGTGTCTGTACACAATAAAAGGAACATGGGAACAATAACCAACTGAATAGTATGGGCCAGTTTTCAGATAAGACATGTGAGGTAATTGAGATGTACAATTATGAGAAAACTTGCATCAGTGTTTGGAACTGATTGGGATTTTGTTCAGCATAACCTGGGTCCTTGATCAAGGATCTCTAAGCAACTGGTAGAGGCGGTCCAGTTTCCCAGCAATGCAGGAGTAGATTCAAACAATGCAATAACATTTTCTCACAGGACAGAAATTGGATTAGACCCATAATTAAATCAAAAAAGGAACTGAGCTAGATCCAGAATTGAGTCACAAATTGGAGTCAGTGTGCTTCACTCAATTCCCACAATTCCCTGAGAAGGGACTTTGGAAGCCATCTAGTCAATCTCTTGTTACAGATGAGGAACTGAGACCAAGAGAGTGTGTGAGTGTTTAGTCCAAGATCACTTGGGTAATTAAGAGCAGGACTAAAATTCAAATTCAGTTTCTCCGATTCCAAATGCAATGCTCCCTCCATTGGACCTGACTGTCCCCTCCCATCTCTGAAAATGCCTCCCCACCTTAGCAGACACTTGATTACTGCTTCATTATGGTCTAGAGATGAGTGTGGACTCTTGAAAAGTCTGTCAGTGGAGATCTAAATGTAGCAGGTCCTAACTAAGCAGGAAAGGCTAATCTGACATCCACAGACCAGCATAGTTAGGTTCAGAGTTTTTTGAGATTTCAATTACCAGGTTAGTTGCTGAGGGAGCTGGAACACACTTTTCAACCACAGTAATTCTTGAAGACTATCTTTTTCATTGCAGAGGGAGGCAACAGTAGATAGTGATACACTCATGTTCTATTTCTTCAATAGATCATGAATGAGTCCAACTTTGTACCACTCATTGGGTAGGGTTCAAGGTCATACAGCTAATTGAGTAGAGTTTGGATGCTCATTCCAAGAGTATTTGTACTACAGGTTAGCTATGGTAAAACCAGGGGAACCTATCTGGTTCTCTATAGACTTTAATGTAGTGATAGTCAACAACTCACCAAATGCTTGCACTCTCTGAGGAAGGCGTAATAAATACTAAGGTATGGCAATAGCTTAGAACATGGTGCCCACTCCAGACTCTAGTGCCAAGGACAGGCAGGGGTTGTTTGACACATGTGATTGCCTATAGACAGTGCTGTCCTAGAGATTAAATGAGACAACTTAGGGAAAGCTTTGTAAAGCCACTAAATAAATATTAACTATTATTTACGTAATTACTTACATGTTATCTGTAAGCTCCTTGAGGTCAGGATGTTTTTAATTTTCTTTGTATCTCCAGAATTTAGCACAGTGCCTGGCATATAGCAGGCACTTAATAAATGCGTGTTAATTTGACTTGACTTAATCACATCTCTCCTCTACAGCCTGCAATTACTTCCTATTACCTATCCCCATCAAATTCAAGCTTCTCTAAGGAGTGATCTCTCCTGATCCTGCATAACGTGGACATCGAATGCCTTTGTTTGGAAGCAAAGCTTCTTTCTGATTGGTGGGCAGGGGTCTGCTCTGCTTGGCCAGGCAGAGGAAGGCAGAACAGGCTGGCCCCCCACCATTATCTTGTTATGCTGAGGGAAAGAAGGGGGTGCAACCCAGGGGACAACAGATGGAAAAACAAGTCCTGGAGTCAGAATGGGGAACTGACTTGCTAGGACTTAGAACAGCAACAATAATAATATCTGACCCTCCTAGAACTCTTTACAGTACAGCTTTCAGTACCAATGACCTGACCGGGTTATTACAAATTTCAATGGTGCCTGTTGTACAAATGAGGAAAATGGAGATTAAACAGAAGTCAGTTACCTACAGGGTCTTGGTTGGAATGACCTAGAACTGCTCTGCTCTGGGTTCAAGTTCACTGCCCCTTCTACTTTGCCAAGCTGTCTCCATAAGCCCTTTCAACAGCTTTGGTAAAACTTGAGGCTCTGGAATGGGGGTGAGGGATTGATGAAATCAAAATTCATAATTTTGATATTACATAAGAACCTTCATTTAGGGCAAACTAAAACACAGTATATTTAGCTAGAGCCTTTTAGACCGATCCTACCTGATTCTCTGGAGAGCCTATCTCCATTGCCAAAACTGACCAGAAGAGAACCAACAATGGTCCCTCGGGGCTATTTACTCTATTTTCCTGCTACTGGATAGAATTCTAGCTCTCCTAGTTGAGTGTTTAAGGAGGGCTTACCTGCTCAGAAAGACCTTAGAGAAAGAGGATTCTACTCTCTCATTCATTCATTAATTCAATTGTTTTTTAAGCATCTAATGTCTACAAAGCACTATGATAGCTTCTGGGTAGAATTCTACCTCTCCTAGTTTAGAATATTTATTGGGAGCTTTACCTACTAAGAAAGACCTCCAGGGAAGGGAATTCTACTCTTATTCACTCATTCGTATTCAATTGTTTTATTAAGCACCTAATGTGTACAAAGCATTATCATAACTTCTGGGTAGAATTCTACCTCTTTTAGATCTGAGTGTTTATGGAAGTCTTATCTACCAAGAAAGACCTTAGAGAAGGTGATTCTACTCTTATTCATTTATTCATATATTCAATTGTTTATTAAATACCTAAAGTGTACAAAGCACTATCACAGCTTCTGAATTAGAATTCTATCTCTTCTAATTCTGAATGTTTGTGGAAGTCTTACCTACTAAGAAAGACCTCAGAGAAGGGGATTTTACTCTCTCATTCATTCATTAATTCAATTGTTTATTAAGCATCTAAAGTATACAAAGCACTATGATAGCTTCTGGGTAGAATTCTACCTCTCCTAGTTTAGAATTTTTTTGCGAGCCTTACCTACTAAGATAAAGAAGATTCTACACTTTAATTCACTCATTCATTAATTCAATTATTAATTAAGCACCTAATACATTTTTGTACATACATAACAAACCACTGTGACAGGTACTACAGATCTACAAAGATAACAAAACTTTGCCTCAGCTTCCATTAAGTTTCTTCTATAATCAATCAGTCAACAAGCACTTATTAAGCACCTACTACATGCCAAGATGCAAAAAGAAAAATGAAACCATTTCTGCCTTCAAACAGCTTTAATTCTTTTGAAACAACATGCAGGTAAATAAGCACATATATCATATATACAAAAGATTCATCAATGCTTGAGCATGTGCCAAGATTGTGCTACCAGGAAGTGGTTTTTCCCTGTGTCCCCTCAATTTCTCCTTCAGGGCAGAGAGTATTGGGGTCTATTTTTGTCCATGGCTATATCACGGCTCTGCTTCTCTCTTTCTCCTTTGACCCTGAGCAGAGGAGACTTTCAGAACAGATGGATTTTCTTTCAATCAGGAGGTTCGGTTGCTTCCTGTCTTCCCAGAGTGGTGCTCTGGTCTAATTCACCAACCACCTCCCCGCCTAATCCAGCAATGAGCTCCGTGGCCATATGTGAGAAGTGATCATAAAAGTCTAGGGACTTCTATTTCCTCAACTATGAAATGCTAGGGTTGGTGCACTGTTGTGGAAAGGATCCTGGATTTGGAACCAGAAGATTACAGTCCTGATTCTAGCTCTGGTTCAGATTTCAACACTAAGACTTGACCTTGGATAATCTATACCACTTCTCTGGATCTCAGTCTCCTCATTGACAAAAATTAAGTGATCAGTAGACTAGATAGCCTCAAAAGTCGCTTTTAGCTCTAAATCCATGACCTTGAGCCTAGATAATAAGGACGGTTTGAACAATGTTTCAAAGTCTGCAAAATATCTGGTCTTTTATCTCATTTGACTCTCATTAACAACCTTGTGAGTCTGGTACCACAGGTATTCCACTGACCGATGAGGAAACTGAGGCTCAGAAAGATGATGTGCCCAGACTGTGGTCAGTCAAGGACAGGGGCAGAATTCCCTAATCCCAACCTAGGGAGTCTATTCCCGTATACTCCTCTATCAAATTGCCTTACTTGGATAATCTCTATGGTCTTCTAATATTTTATGAGACTAACTCTTTCTGCATGGCTTGATTCTGAGATCTAAGCTAAAGCTTAGAGAGGAGGGAGGGAAGGAAGGAGAAAAGCTGACCTCTTTCTGTCCCCTCCCCTTGGACATGTGAAAATGCCCACTCAGCAGGTACTGTCAGAAGGGCACAGGGTCCAGGTTTGGGGGAGTCGGGCAAAAGGCAGGGAAAAGGAGAGAAAAGGTCAAAGCAGGACATTGTGTATGAGGCACAGTGTGTGAATGGGAGGGTGTTTTGGGGAGAGTCTGGCATGACTGTGTCCTAAAGGACCAAAGCTAATCACCCAGGTCTGGAGCAGAGCCCACTCCAGAACAGTCCAGAAAAGAACAGTGGCTGTAATTAATTAAGAATTGGGGAAGGCATTTTGCCCTGCAGGGGCAGTTCTAGAAAAAAAAAGAGACCCCAGGATGGGAGGGCTTTTGAATCCCCCCCCCATCTACTTACACCCCCATCATATCAACATGACTTATTAGTCCCTCCCTAACAAGTTAGTTAGTGCCCCTTTCTGACTCCAGGTCTCGTTTCTTCATCTGTTCTCTAGCTGCACCCCCTTCTTTCCCTTGACATAATAAAAAAGATAGTCACCTAGTAGTTCACCTTGAGGTGGTGGGCGAGCCTGTTCCTGCCTTCCTCTGCCTGGCCAGGCACAAAGCAGACCCCTGCCCACCAATCAGAAAGAAGCTTTGCTTCCTAACAAAGGCATTCAATGTACAAGGTCTTTTTTCTGCCCTGGAGGGCCCAAGCATGAGTTAGGAAAACCAGAAGGGAAAATGAGTGCTGGGAGTATCCCCATTAAGCCCGGAAGTCTGGAAAGAAGGGAAGGTGACGGGAGCAATGGTAGGGGCTGAGTTTTGGTGTTGTTTTTTTAAACCAGGAGTTTAGAAAACCTTTTCCTGAAGAGGGGGCAGAGGGCAGCAGAGAACAGAGTCCCTGGAACTGTAGAGGAAATAAATGCAACCTTAAAAGGCAGCTCTGTCTCATCCCAGTCAGAGTGTGAGACTCCCAGGCAAGAAACCTGACCCTGGCTGGAGATCGGCTCCAAAGACCTATCTGCTTCCCAATCCCTCCTATCTGGATTCTGATCGGTGCCAAAGGAATGAGAACTTCATCCTTCTGTTTCCTCTCCTAGTTCCATCCCTGCCCTCCCTGGGGGTCCCAGTGCAGAGATAATCCTCCAGTGTTAAAGCTGGATGGAATCATAGAGACCATCTAGCCCCTACCCTTATCTTATGGATAAAGATGAAGTGATTTATCGAAGTCCAATTTGTTTTCTGAAAATTCAGAGGGACCCTGGGATGGATCAAAACTTCAACAAACAGGCCAGGGGAGAGGGATGTCTACTTAGCTATACATCCAGGGAATACAGAGACTCTTACCTAGGCTAATACCATGTTGAAAGGGCTTTGTATGTCAACCCCTTAATCACAGCCCATTAGAGGAGCAAGAAAGACAGCCTGAAGAAGCCAGAGTAAGGACTGAACTCAATATATTTTTAGTGCTGGAAAGTTACCCTCTTTCTAGACAAGAATAGAAAGTTTTAGGGATCAGAATGGGACTCAGACATGACTTTCCCATCCCAAACACACAAGCAAAGAAGTGCTGAGATCTTCTCGGTCTCAACCCTAAGTTCATCTTCCCAGCCCCATCCTACAGGGGTAATGGAATAATTGTATAATTCCCTCTTTGGATCACAGATTTAGATTTAAGATCCCTATAAGGAACTTTATACATCATCCAGTGCAACTCCCTCTTCTTACAGAGAATTACCTAATTCCCCTCTCTCAAAATATCCATTTCAGTCCCAGTCAACTAGTACTTCCCTAGATCCATCTCTCACTGGCCCTTGGTTCTGCTCTCTCAGATCACTATAATGGAATGTATAAATACTCAGTGCTTGGAGGGGGAGGGGAAGGGACAGGAAATCTCCCGAGGAGCTGACACAGGATGGACAGGGCAAGGTGTCAATGAGTCATCGAGTCAGGCCCTGCTGTCAAGGAATCATGGAGGGCCAGAGGAACTTGAGGCAGGGAAGTCATTGAGAAGTGGCCCCAGTGAGACCTTTGGTGCCCAAGATCAGGGTGGGGCTAACCTCTCCTCCACCCAATACCTGCTCTTAGAACTCTCCTACATAACAATTAATTGCACAAATTAAATATGATTGACCCCTGGATCATGAATCCTTAGCTATCCAGACTCATTTTCCATTTCCCCTTCTACATCTGCACAGTGCACATCCGGAGGCCTGGGTATCTAGAGATGGCACAGAGGAAACAGAAAAAGGCTGTAAAGAAGGGTTTTCCCTCCAGTGTGGGATTTCAGTTATAACATCACCCTTTTCTGATCAGTTCCTGCCACCAGATCACCCCCTGGGACAAGGAAGACTTTTCTCCCACCCTCTGACAGAAGAGAAGGCTCTCCTCTCAGGGGTCTCAAACAGAAGTGATCCACCTCTGATTCTTAACTTATCTCCCCACCCCACTCCCCACACGTTCAGTCCTAATCCTTGTGGACTCAGAATCCCCTAACTGCACATCTCTCCCAGAACCAACCCCACCCCAAGACACTTCCAGCCCCTAACACTGAGCCTTTGCCTGCTGGCTGGAGGTGAGAAGTGGGGTACTCCTCCATCTGTCTACCCCAGATCCTCCATCCTTTTTCCACACCACCAGCAGACATTCATTCCCTGAGGAAGAATAGGCCACCAACTCTCACAAGTCTTGCCCTTGGGCTCTGGACTAAGTTCAACCACAAAACGCAGGAAGGTAAACATATGGGCAATCCCCAAAGCCTTTGCCTCCCCCTCCAGCAATATTTCATTGCCTCCAGCACACATCCTCAGTCCCTCAAAGCTCAGACAGAGCATTTGGCCAGAGCTCAGGCCTTGGGCTCTCTTCTGCATGGCTTCTAGTCCGGATGCCTGAGTCTCTTGGGTTCATAAAGAGACCCCTGCCCCAAAATCTTTTTCCATTAAAAGGACGATTAAAGCTTGTTGAGAAGAGCTTTAAAAAGCAACAACAAACTTTGCTTTGTGGAGTGGGTACTAGAGTCCAAGGGCTTCTAAACTGATCCGGATACATGAGTCCGATTACAGAATCCTAGAACGGAGGAGGTTAAGAGCTATGTGGGGTGGGGGTGGGGGGGCTCGAGAAAAGGAGGGTGGAGGTATCTGAATGTGAGAAAATGCCCCAGCTCTTACTCCCGACCACCTGGAATTTGGCGCTTTCCGGCGGCGCCCTTTGCCCCCCTCCAAAAATGCCACACACAGAGTCCGTCTCAGCTTCTCCTTCCACCTTCCGCCCCAGGGCACAGAGAGCGCGGCCCCTTTAAGAGTTTCTCCGCTGTACCTTGCTCCGTTTACACGACGGGCAGCACCCCCTCCTTCCCCTGCAAACATTCCCCCACCCTGCCCCCGTGCACCCCGGGCCGGAGCCGGACCCACCGCGCAGCTCGCAGGGCAGGACTCACCGCTGGGCGCCCCGGCTCCGCTTCGGATCCCTGCCCGGGGTGGGTGGGAGATGGGAGGAGGGCCGAGGAACTCAGTGCCCTGCGCCCAGCTGCTCTCCCCGCCCTGGCACGGCTGCGCCTTCCCCAGCTCAGGAAAGGTGAGCGGCTCCCCAGAGAAGCTGCAACCTGAGCCGGAGGGGGAGGAGGGAAGGAAGAAGGGAGGGAAGGGGGACGGGCGGGAAGGGGAGGAGGAAAGCAAAAGCCCAGCCCCCGGCCGGAGTTTTTCCACTTGTCCAAATTGGCTCCACCCCCTACCCAACCTCCTCCCGGCGCTGCCCTCCGCCGCTGCCAATCCCCGGGGCCAGCTCTGCCCAGGTGCCCACCCCCTCCTCCCAGCTCCGAGAGCTCCGAGACCGCAGCCAGCCTTAAAGATCATGTGGTCCAGCTTCGTTTACCAGAAAACGGAAAATTCTTTACCCAGAGTCCCACTGTGGAAGGCAGAGTCGGGATTCGAATCCAGTGCCGCGTCTACACCACGCTGTCGCCTCTCCAGTACTTCTGAAATAGGGAGTCTCCGTTGTGTCCTCATTCCTGATTCCCTTCTCCTTGCGGTGCTGCCCTGCCCAGTCCTCCCCAGCTAGAGATGCAGGGGCGTGAGGGAGGCTTTTGCTGGAATGTCTTGTTGCTTCTAGTTCTCCCCAAGCCCAGCTGAGCCAGCCACTTTCGTTCGAGGAGTGCTTCTGCTCCACCGCACTCAAATAGCATAGAATATTCAACCTCATAATTTTTATAATTTAATAATGTTGGCGAAAATTACCCCATTTATCTTCACAATATCTTCACGATAACTCTGAGAAATAGATGCTATTATTCTCCCCACTTTACAGATGAGGAAACTGAGGCAACAAAAAAAGTGACATGTACACCTACTATAGCTAGTATTTAAGCTGAGATCTTGACTCCAGTTCCAGGCTTCTATCCGCTGCTGACTAGCTGCCAACCCGGAAAATTATAAACTTGAAAATCGGTTTATTGTGTTCATTTGTGTGATGGCCCCGTTCCCTGCGGTTTTCTTGGCAGAGATACTGAGTGATTTGCCATTTTTTTTCTTCAGCTCATTTTACAGATGAGAGAACTGAGCTAAACAGGGTTAAATGACTTGCCCAAAGTCACACAGTTAATAAGTGTCTGAGGCCAAATTTGAACCCAGGAAGATGAATCTTTTAGATGCTAGACCAGAAGCTCTGCTTTTTTGACTTTGACACCTAGCTACCCCCAGAAATCAGTGGCCTGGGATTCAAATTCTGCTTCAGATAATTCTTGCTATAGGATAATGGGCAAGTCATGGCCTTTCAGAGTCTGGGTTTCCTTATTTGTAAGATGGGGATAATCATATTTACTACTATTATTAACAGAGTTTTGTGAGCAATATATTCTTTTTTTTTTCTTGCCTAAGGTCAGACAGTAAATGTCTGAGGTTGCATAGAAATTCATATCTTCTCTACTCCGGGACTGATACTATATCCATGTGACACCTAGCTGCCCCAAGAGAGCAATATATTCTGCAAACCTTAGAGGAATATATAAATTGAGTGATTGTTAATGAAGAGAAAATCAATTTTATCTTTCACATTAAGGATAGTCGAATAAGTGAACTAGTGTAGAAAGATGAAAAAACTATACCACAGATCTGGTCGTGTGTTCGTAATGGTCCTTTTTTTTTTTTTTTTTTTTTTTTTTTTTTATCTTGGTGAAAGGGTTATGGCCAGAAGGAATTTTCTCCAGAAGGGTCTACAATGTAATGGTTGTTCCCGACAATGACTTTGCCCAACATTTGCTGAGACCCAATTATTCCTTTGGTGTCAATAATAATAGGAAGCAATGGTCTTGCTGTTTGTACTCTGCTCCTGTTAGACTGGTCTCAGAGATTTTCTTTTAATTCTGGGCACCACACTTTCAGGACAGACATCAGCTGAAGACTGGGCAAAGGATGATCAGAGTTCTCTGATCAAACAGTATATGTTATACTATATAACATAATCATCGTAAGACATACCCATGCACAAATCGCAATTTTAAAATATTTGAGAGCTCAATAATCAGTTATGATTCCAGGGGACTAGTGATGAAAAATGCTACTCAAATCCTGACAGAGAAGGGTTTCACTGTCATGCCATGAGGATCTGAAAGAAATGGGAGTATTTGGTTAGAAAAGAGAAGATTCATGGGATAAAAAGGGTTAGACTTGTTCTATTTGGACCTAGAGAGGAGAACTTGTAGTAGTGAGGTGAAACTGCAAAGCAAATTCAGTCTTTCTCTCTCTCTCTCTCTCTCTCTCTCTCTCTCTCTCTCTCTCTCTCTCTCTCTCTCTCTCTCTCTCTCTCTCTCTCTCTCTCTCTCTCTCTCTCTCTCTCTCTCTCTCTCTCTCTCTCTCTCTCTCTCTCTCTCTCTCTCTCTCTCTCTCTCTCTCTCTCTCTCTCTCTCTCTCTCTCTCTCTCTCTCTCTCTCTCTCTCTCTCTCTCTCTCTCTCTCTCTCTCTCTCTCTCTCTCTCTCTCTGTCTCTCTCTCTCTCTCTGTATATATATATATTTTTTTTTTCTGTTTGTACATATTTTGTTTATTTGTCTTCCCCAGTGGAGGAGTGTAATAAGCTCATCAAGGGCATCATTTGCTTTTTTTTCTATCCCCAGCACTTAGTACAATTTCTGACACTTAGTGGGTGCCTAATAGATGTTTGTTGACTAACTAATTTCATGTAAGAAAATACAATCAGAACTCTACGAATGTAGGATGGGTTGGTCCTCATCTGGACATCTTCAAGCAAAAGCTGAATGACCCTTTATCAGGTATGTTGGAGAAGGGATTCTTTTTCAGATATGAATTGGACTACTTGGCTGTTGAAACCCTGGCCTACTCTGAGATTCTGTATTTCTTAGAGGTATCCTAGTATTGGAAAAAAATAATTCTAGGCTCAGGGACAGGAGCCTACATCTGAATTTTGGCTCTTACACAGTAAGTAGGAAAGAATGAAGGAAGCAAATTTACTAAGCACTTACCAAGTGCCAGGTACTGAATTAAGATTACTTAGTAAGATCAATAAGCAAAAAAAAACCTGGCCAAATCACTTAATAATAATAGCTGACATTTATATAGCGTTATGAGGTTTGCCAAGCATTTTACATGTCATCTCACTTGACTTTAAAACAACCCTGTTTTGATTTACATCAGGTTGATCATCCACTGTGGTCAAGTCTTGGGTTTTTTTTTTTTATTTCTACAACAGATATAATACAAAAAATAAATATAACAGATATTGGCAGTGTAAAAAGAGACACATTGATGCTGTGTTGGTGAAGCTGTGAATTGGTCCAATAATTCTGAAGAGATCATTTGAAACCATGTGCACAGAGTTACTAAACTGTGCATAGCCACTGACCCAGAAATGCTGCTACTAGTTCTATATGCCAAGGACATCAAAGAAAATAGAAAAAGTCTTATATGTACAAATATATTTATGGCAGCTCTTTTTATTGTAGCAAAGAACTGGAAGCTAAGAAGGAATGTCCATCAATTGGGAAATGCTTATCCAAATTACAGTATGTGAATGTACTGGAATAGTATTTTGTTGTAGAATTGAAAAAAAAAAAAGTCAGTTTCAAAGAAACTTGGGAAGAACTGTATGGACTGATGCAAGATGAAGTGAGCAGAACCAAGAGAGAAATTTATACTATATAACATGATCATTGTAAGAGACACCCATACACAATATTAAAATACTTGAGAGTTCAGTGATCAACTATGATTCCAGAGGACTAGTGATGAAAAATGCTACTCAAATCCTGACAGAGAAGTGATAGACTAGATACTCAAAATAAAATAAAATACATTTTTAGACTTTGTTAGTGTGATATTTGTTTTGCTTAATTCTGTTTATTTGTTATAAGGAGCTTATTTTCCACTTTTCTTTTTTGGACAAGAGGGAGATGGAAAGAAAAAAAAAAGAAATGCCTAATGATTTTTTAAAATGAAAAAATAAATGTAATATCTGGTACATTTAACTTATATGTAAATGAATTATGATCACAGCTGACATTAACATAGCATTATTGTTGCTTTTCCTTTGTTCTCGAAGAAGACCATGACATCAGACAAAAGATGCCATGACATGCAAATGAGTTGGATTTTTTTTATTAAAGCTTTTTATTTTCAAAACATATGCAAGGCTAATTTTTCACCATTGACTCTTGCAAAACCTAGATGGCAAGAATCCAATATATGTTAAATATGGTAAAATATATGTAAATCCAATATAGGCATACATATTTATACAATTATCTTGCTGCACAAGAAAATCAGATCAAAAAGGAAAAAATGAAAAAATAAAATTCAAGCAAACAACAGAAGAAGTAAAAATGCTATGTTGTGATCCACTCTTAGTTCCCACAGACCTCTCTCTGGATGCAGATGGCTCTCTTCATCATAAAATCATTGAAACTGGCCTGAATCGTCTCATTGTTGAGAAGAGCCACATCCATCAGTACTGATTATTGTGTTATCTTACTGTTGCTGTGCACAATGATCTCTTGGTTCTGCTCATTTCACTCAGCATCAGTTCATATAAGTCTCTCCATGTTTTTTTTTCTGAAATCATCCTGCTGATTCTTTCTTATAGAAAAATAATATTCCATAACATTCATACCATAACTTATTCAGCCATTCTCCAATTGATGGGCACCCACTCAGTTTCCAGTTTCTTGCCACTACAAAGAGAGCTGCCACAAAGATTTTGGCACATACAGGTCCCTTTCCCTTCTTTAAGATCTCTTTGGGATATAAGCCCAGTATAAACATTGCTGGATCCAAGAATATTCACAATTTGGTAACTTTTTGAGCATAGTTCCAAATTGCTCTCCAGAAAGGTTGGATCCGTTCACAATAAGTGAGTTGGATTTAAGTGAGGGAGGGCTGTGCACAATCACCAGCCTCACTTTTTCCTCTGTAGACATCTGGATCAGTGTCCAAATATAGATTAGAAAGACTGAAGAAGGTTTTTATAAAGGTAATGTTACATAATGTCTACAGAGCTGATCTTGAAGCCAGGAAGACCTGACTTCTAATTCTACCTTTTAATGCATACTAGCTGTATGAGCCAGGACAAGTAACATGACCTCTCAGCACTCTCAGGAGACTCTCTACGATCATATCTGATCTTTATAGAAAAAGGAAATTCTTCACCTGGCATTTCTTTTACCAATGAAATCACAGCTCTAATCAAAATGAACATATTTTGTGCTGTACTTAAAATGTCTCATTTGCTCCTCACAGCAACATTGCCTCAACTCTGAGGAACTGAGAAGTGGACCATTCATACAAGGTGGGGTGTGGGGGGAGATGAAAGTGACCAGGAAAGGGGGAATGAGGGGCTGGCTTGGAAAGAATGTTGGGAATGGATTTATTTTTTTTCCCAGGAAGCTATGAGCTTGAGGTACATTATGAAGATTGGAAACTCCCATCTTCTCATTCTCCAGGAAAGGTATATACTTATATCCAACAGAAGCTAGTGAAAGAACAGCAGGAAAATGGGAAAGATGTGTGTGTAGGGGGAGGAGGGAAGCCTAGGGGAATATCCAAAGAAGGGCCTCTCCACTCTGCTTTCGTTTTGAGTTTTTGTATATTTAGAGCATGCAGATTTCCCCAGCACAGACACTTTATATAAAAATAAAGGCGATAAACAAAGCTGAAGTGTCAGGATGCTAATGACTCCACCAGGTTCCCAGAGAGGAGGGGCCTGGGCCCTGGTTCTGACTGGGTAATTCATAGGCAGATAACTGAAAAAGGCCATTGGATATAAAGATGAGGGGAGAGCCTCTTTTGGGAAGAGATGAGGTCAGCTCTGAGACCAATAAATCCTGCCTACTATGGGGAGGAGGCTAGGTAGAAGGGAACAGAATTTAAGTCCTGGCAAAGGGAAGAAGGACAGAGCTCAGGTTACCCATACATTTGAGCCCAGAAATTCAAGTAATTATGCACAAAGCCTGAGGAAAGCCAGGAAGGTCAGGAAAGGCCTTATGTTCTGGGTGGCACCTGATCTGGGCTTTCAAGGAAACTAGAGATTCTCAGAGGCAGAAGACCAAAGAGGGCATTTGAGGCATAGGGGACAGCCTTCAAAAAGGAATAGAAGGGGGAAAAAAGCATAGAAATGTTTGTCCATGTGTGAGGAACAGCAAGGAAACTAGTTTGGCTAATCCAAGAGCACATGACACAAGTGATATCTAATAGACCTAAAGGTAAACATTTATTAAGCTCCAGTGTATAAGGGATGTGAAATTAAACAATAATAATTCACCTCTATTATGCTTTCTTTTCTCACCTTAGACTTGAGATGTAGATGATATAGGTATTATTATTCCCATTTCCCCCCTCATATTTTTTCTAATATACTGTGCTGTTTCTCATACAATACAGTTCTTACCTTTCAAGAATTTATAATCTAATTTCAACATGCCTATATAGGACTGGTAATAAGACCTACAACTAGATGAAAGCTTAGGAGTGCCTTTAATCCAATATATTCATTTTACAGAGGAGAAAACTGAGGTGCACAGAGCGGGAGGCAAATAGTGGAGCTGGGATTTGAAGCCAGGTCCTGTGATTTCTAATTTTTACATTTATGTGACCTGGAATCTCCCACTTGTTGAAGGAGAGTCTTTAAGCTAAAGCTGTATAGCTTGAATGGCCTCTTCTCTC
This sequence comes from Sminthopsis crassicaudata, assembly GCF_048593235.1. NCBI lineage: Eukaryota > Metazoa > Chordata > Mammalia > Dasyuromorphia > Dasyuridae > Sminthopsis > Sminthopsis crassicaudata. The sequence continues at coordinate 102,147,515 of NC_133620.1, read as the reverse complement.
CATCCTTTGGGTCTTCATCCTCCATTCATAGGAGAGTGAAGATAACAAGCGCATTACTAATGGTAGAAAAGCTGTTTTCCTTTGAGTCTGCAGAGTACTTATGTCTCATAGGTTGGATTGGAAGACTGAGGTTGACCCAAAGCTCCTAGCTGATGGAAGAGGGCTCTGGATGCTCTGAATCTCAACCTAGGGACTTCCTTTGCATTCTAGAGCTAGGAGTGAGAGGGCTAGAAAGGGACAGATATACCAATGGAGGCTAGAATACTGGATGCTCTCAGACAGATGTGTATGTTTATACAGTGGATTTGCAATGCTTCCAAATGCCCATATTTCTAAACTTTGGGCTCTTTGTTTCACAGGGCACCAACACTCAAACTCTGTGTGTGAGTGTGTGTGTGTGTGTGTGTGTGTGTGTGTGTGTGTGTGTAACTTATACCTTTATGTATACGATTGCCCAAGCCTAGCTCTACACTTCCTCTCCAGACACAAAGGAATCTCTTCTCTGAAGGAGAGCTGCACTTCTTACAGCCCATTTCCCCTTCTCTGCAGATGTTTCCCACCAGCCAGGAAACCTGGCTCATTACCATACAATTCCAAAATAAGGGGAGAGGAGGAACTCCTGAACATCTCATTCAGCTCAGTCACTTCTAACCCCAGTCCCCCATATCCCATTCACAGAGAGGCTTCTGGCCAGATGCGGAGTGGGGGAGGGGTCAGGGAAGGACACAGAGCTTCTGCAACCTTTTCTTTTCCTCTTATCCAATTCTAGAGGGATGTGGGAGGTGGAGGCTCTTGTAATTCCCCAGCCCCAATGCTGAGATAGAAAGAGATCTGAGTAGCATGACAATCTCAGCCAAGAGCCCCAGGGATGACAGCAGTACAGACCTTTCCTCCTCCCCATTCAACTCCCCCGCTCGGCTCCCAACAACATGCCTGCTGCTCTGCAGATTGGACAGGCATCCCTGGCCCCCGGCGAGATCTGTGGGGGAGCTAGAAACAGTCTCCCTCCTTGACTATGTGGGTAGCAGAGGAGAGTAGCGCCTTAAAAACCCAAGCAAAAACATTCCTCTCCCCTGCCCCCACAGATGATCCAAGATATAAATCAAGAAAGCTGAGGGGCTTCCCCCTTTCAGCCTATCATCACATGGCCCTGATGGAGACCTGGGAAACTCCTTGGCTTAAAAAGGCTGAGGTCTCCCAGTGCACAGGAGTCATGATCCAGAACTGACCACTGGACCCAGATGTCTCTGGAGGCTGGTGACACAGCCCTCCCTCCCTCCAATCCCAATCATAAACTCATCTTCCTGATGCTACAATCAGCAGCAACATGCTCCTACGTTGTAAGGAAGAGCTGGGTAAGGTCACCGTGGGCCTGTGTGGTATCCTGGAAGCAGCAGTGAAGTTAGAACTGGAGATCAGGAGTTCAAACCTTAATTCTGCTACTTACTCCTTGTCAATACTTCCCTTTCCAAGGTCTCAGTTCCCTCTCTGCTGGACGACAATATGAGACCAGATGATCTCTAAACTCCCTGCTAGCCTGGCCTGGTCAGCTAGGGTCATCTCACGCTGGCCGGAGTCAGATGATTCTCTTGGCCAACAAGGGTTGCCTTTTCCTTGGTCTGTGTTACATGGGAGCTGATGAATGATGCTAAGATCCTTGTCATTCATGTTACAGCCTTAGTTCCTGTGGTGAGAAGGACAAATAAATGCAGCTAACATGTATTTACCTGCAAGGCAAGGCTGTTCAAAATAAGGAGCATGAGAAATCGGCTCACTAAACCTCCTGAACTTCCTCCTCCTCCCCATCTCCAATATGTGCTCCTTGAGACCACTTCACATCGGATGAGGGCTGTTTGCCAGGGGGCAGGCTGAGCATGTAAACACAACCATCCAATCACAGCCCTGTTGATCCTAGCAACCAGCAGAAGCCATTGGACCCCCCCCCCCCCCCCAACACACTTCTCTCTAGTAGTACTCTCTTATATCTGCCTGAGTTTTTTGCTTCTCCATGACTACAGAGGCCTGGCAAATGGGAAATTTGTGCTTAGTAACAGGGCCAAAAACCAGGGGAAGGACTAGGCATCTGTAGGGCACAAAAAGGGTTTTGAAGCCAGGAAACTGAGAGAAGTATCACTTTTGAGTCCATGTCAAAACCCTGAGCCTTAGTTCTTCTTTCTAGAACTGGGATGAACAATGCACACTGTATATAGAATATACAGTCATGTGTCTGTATATAATACATATACATACCCATATATGTATATACACATATACATATATATATATATTCAATAGATATTTCAATACTCAGTTGGTAATAGTTTATGGAAGAAATAGTTCAAGGGCTTTTGGGATCACTGAGGGAGGAAGAAGTGGTTGAATCCTCTGAATGACTGGGAATTATATTGAATAATCCAAGATACAGGTATATCTTTACATATATGATCTGTATTATGAGACTAGCTTCCTTGCACATCTAAAACAAAAGCAAACATAGCAAAAAATAATCAGAGCTGCTTTGGAGTCATATCAAGGAGGGTCTAGTTGTGTTAAGTCATCTTGCATTTATTAAGTGCTTACTGTGTGCCAGGCATTGTGCTAAGCACAGAGGATAGCTAAGGAGTTCCCAGTCTAATGGGTGCAAATAACCATGTATAAACACACCCTATACTGGAGACATTGGAGATAATCTCAGAGGGAAGGCACTATAGTTAGGGGGCATTTGAGGAAGACTTCCTGCCCAAGATAAGATGTTAGAGGGGATTTAAAGAAAAGCAGGGAAATAAGGGGAGAGATGAGGACACAGCTAGAGAAAAAACACCAATGGAGTGTCTGGTAAAAAGAACAACAAGAAAGCTGGGGTCCCTGGGATGGAAAGTTTGTAGAGGGCAATTAGGCCTAAGAAGAAAAAGGCTAGATGGTACAGTAGATAAAGCCTAAAGTCAAAAGAACTTGAGTTCAAGTTCAACCTTAGATACTTAATACTTCCTAACTGTATGAACCTGGGCAAGTCACTTAATCCCAAAACTTTGTTGTGCCTTGCAAAAAAAAAAAAAACAAAAACCTGAAAAGGTAGAAATGAACTAGATTATGAAGGAGTTTAAAAACCAAAGAGAAGTTTTTATGTAGATCCTTTTGACTCGATTATCCTAGATAGGGTATATGAATATAGATGAGTTTCTTTGATAGAAACTGAGTGATTAGACTCAGCCCCTCTTAGAATAGGTTCTCTTCTCATTATAATATTCATTCTTCTTATCAATCATTAGCCAATCAGCATCAATTGCCTCAGGAATATCCACTCTTCCAAGGGCATAAGCATTGAGGTTACATGAGGAGTCTTTGGCATTTGAGAGTGTCATTGACCCTTTTTATTAATTATTGCTAGCATGATTAATAAAATAATTGCCCAGAAACTAAGTTACCCGTTGCAGGGAGATAGCTAGAGGGAAAATAAGCAGATAAGAGCTCGAATGCAATGTGTTGAGGAAAGACATGAGGGCCAATTAATCTATTGAGTGTGGGAAGGAGAGTGTGTACACTTTCTAGTGAGACTGGGTTGGGTTCAGGTTAAGAAGGACTTTGGAAGCCTAATGGGCGTTTTAGTTTATCTTAGAGACTACGGGGAACCACTGGACTTTATTGATAAGGGGAATGAATTTTCAACCCTTCACTTTAAAAAAAATTCATTTTGGCCACTGTCTGGAGGATGGATTGAAAAGAAGAGAAGACTTAAGGCTGGCTCACCAATTAGGAAGTCATTGTAATAATACAGGAGAGAGGTATTGTTGTATGAGTCACCAGATGGATGTAAAATGTTGTAGAAGTAACATGGAAAGACTTCCACTTAGATCAAGGTCTAGACATAGAATCAAGAAGATCCAAGTTCAAATCTTGCCTCAGACACTTAGCTTTGTGACTTTGAACAAGTTTCTTCTGCCCCAGTTTCTTTATTGGTAAAATGGTGATGATAATAGCAATAGATTTGATCCTCTAGGGACTCTAGGACTCTTGTGGTATCTGTGTTATTTATTAAGGGACCATAACATCAGGGTGTAGATGAGATAACAGAAAAGAGGGAAGTTGGTGGAGGCATTGGCCCAAATCCTAGAAGAGGGGGTGGATGGTGGACGCTGATGAATACAAGTTTGAGTCTATCTATTAGCCATGTTCTGACCAGGAGTCTAGGAATGAAACAGGGACTTTCTGATTCTTAGTCTTTTAGATGAAGAAACCAAGCCAGAGAGATTAAGTAAATTGCCCCAAATCAATTGCCTGGCTTCAAACCTATATCTCTGTGCCCAAAGGGCTATCAAATTGTGCATACTTTTTGATCTAGAAGTATATTTACTGAGTCTGTATCCCAAAGAAATCATTAAAAAGGGAAGGGACTTACATATACAAAAATGTTTGTAGCCGCTTTTTTTGTAGTGGCAAAGAACTAGAAAGTGAGTGGATACCTGTTAGTTGGGAACGGCTGAATGAGTTATGGTATATGAATGTAATTCATATTACTGGTCTATAAGAAATGACGAACAGACTGATTTCAGAAAGGCCTGGAAAGATACACAAACTGTTACTGAAGGAAGTGAGCAGAACCAGGAGAACATTGTGCATAGTAATAGCAACATTGTATGAAGATCAATTTTGATAGACTTAGCTCTTCTCAGTGACACAGTTTCTAAGATAATTCCAATAAACTTTGGATAGAAAATACCATCCACATCAGAGGGAGAATTATGGACACTGAACACAGAATACCACTGAGAAAATAAATAACTTAGGTTTCCTAAGACACTGAAGTCTTTCTACTATACTGTAGGATTCATCTACTTAAAATCACAAGATTTAAAGCTCTTTGGGATCTTTGAGGTCAGCTAGTTCAACTCTCATTTTTTTTTAAGAAGGACACTGATATACATAGAGGGCAAATAATTTATCCAAGTTCACACAAGGCAATAGTGGAAGAGCTGGAATTTGAACTTTTTGGTTTGATTTAACCAGAAAGGACTTATAGAGAACTTTAGTTAGGGGTGATACAGTACAATAGAGGATGTTACATTCTATTTTCCCAGTAAGAAAAGTTTTTAACAACCATCTCCTTTCTGCCTCTCAAACCATCCTGGCTTTAGGTTGCTTTGAGAGCAGTCTCATCCATAGCAATTAGACAACTGTAAATTACAGAGGCAGAATGTGTTGGCTTCCTATCTGTTGCTCATTTGTTAGCCAGGATCCAGAGAGGCTACGTACACCCTCTCCTGGTGATGAGGGCCAAAATGATGATTGGTATTTGTGTCCTCCAAAAAACCCAGACTTTTGCCTCTCCTATCTAAGCAATGTTGTTTCCAGGGATTTTTTTTTAGCAACAAGGACATTGTCATAGATTTTCCTAAAGCTTCAGTCTGAAAACATATCTTTTTTTAAAAATTTAATTACAATTTTTATTTACCAGATATATGCAGGGGTAATTTTACAGTATTGACAATTGCCAAACCTTTTGTTCCAATTTTTCCATTCCTTCCCCCTCACCCAGATGGCAGGTTGATCAATATCTGTTATATATGTTAAAGTATAAATTAAGTATAATATATGCATACTTGTCCAAACAGTTATTTTGCTGTACAAAAAAAAAAAATAGACTTTGGGATAGTGTACAATTAGCCTGTGAAGGAAATAAAAAATTCAGGCAGACAAAAATAGAGGGATTGGGAGTTCTATGTAGTGGTTCATTGTCATCTCCCAGAGTTCTTTCACTGGGTGTAGCTGGTTCAGTTCATTACTGCTCTATTGGAACTGATTTGGTTCATCTCATTGTTGAAGAGGGCCATGTCCATCAGAATTGATCATTATATAGTATTGTTCTTGAAATATATAATGATCTCCTCGTCCTGCTCATTTCACTCAGCATCAGTTCATGTAAGTCTCTCCAGGCCTTTCTTAAATCATCCTGTTGGTCATTTCTTACAGAACAATAATATTACATAATATTCATATACCACAATTTATTCACCCATTCTCCAGTTGTTGGGCATCCACATAGGATGTCCACTATGGAAACCCATAGTTTCCAGTTTCTAGCCACTACAAAGAGGGCTGCCACAAACATTCTTGCACATATGGGTCCCTTTCCCTTCTTTAAGATCTCTTTGGTATATAAGCCCAGTAGTATCACTGCTGAGTCAAAGGGTATGCACAGTTTGATAACTTTTTGAGCATAGTTCCAAATCACTCTCCAGAATGGCTGGGTATTCACAATTCCACCAACAATGTATCAGTGTCCCTTTTTTCCCACACCCCCTTCAACATTGTGCATTATCTTTCCCTGTCATTCTAGCCAATCTGACAGGTGTGTAGTGATATCTCAGAGACTGACAATATATCTCAAAAGAAGTAAGAGATTCTAAGTGGAGGTGAAGTAGGAGTACAATCTGGAGAGAGAGAGAGAGAGAGAGAAAGAGAGAGAGAGAGAGAGAGAGAGAGAGAGAGAGAGAGAGAGAGAGAGAGAGAGAGAGAGAGAGGAAATAAGGAGACAAAAGAGAGAGGGTGGTATGTTGAGGAGCAGCAAGAAGGCCAGTATGGTTAGATTGTGTGTGGGAAGGAGAGAGTATGTGTAATAATTTTTTGGTGAGACTACTCAATAATGTATCTCCTACTCAATAATGTCCAATGGTACCCTAGTACCTCTAGGTGTGAACAAATCCTTCTTGACATTTAAAGCCCTTCACAACTTGGTTTCAAACTCCCTTTCCAGCTGGATTACAGAGTATTCTCCTTCACTCATATAATGCCTTTTCATCATTCCTTATATTTGTCTATTTTCTGTCCCGTTGCCTTTTAATGGTTTTCCTCTATACCAGGAATGCATTTTCTCCTTACATCTGACTCTTGGAATCCATAGTTTATTTCAAGAATCATCTCAAGCACTGTTCTCTGTGTGAAGCCTCCTTTGACCCCTGGTGCCTTCCCTGAAAAATATCTTCTATCTACTTTGCAGTTTACCTTTCTATCCCTTCTCGGTCTTTGTATATCTCTGTCTCTCAGTGTCTCTCTGCATCTCTCTTTCAGTCTCTTTCTGGCTCAGTCTCTCAATCTCTGTCTCTATCTTGCTTTATGTCTATCTGTCTCTTGCTCTCTCTCTCTCTATGTCTCTCTCTCTCTCTCTCTCCATATGTATATATATATATATATATATATATATATATATATATATATATGTATGTGTCTCATCAGCTAGATTGTAAACTCCTTAAGGATAGGATTTGCCTCCTAGTGGGACACAAGAGGTGCTTAAAAATGCTTGTTGATTGATGAATTGGAGGATTGAGAATCATGGAATCTTAGAATGTGAGAACTGGAAGAGGAAATAGTCCAAATCCCTCCTTTTAAAGATAAGGAAACAAACATTCAATAACCTGCCCAATGGGACATATTTTTGTGTATAGCAGTCAGGATTGAATTCATGGCCACTGATTCAAAAACCTGTGTCCTTTTTTACTGTAAACATGCCTTTTTTGATCCTTGAGGCTAAGGAAAATCATGCAGTGAGGGTCATAGCTCTATCATTGGGAATTGAGAATTGGGAGACAGCATAGTGCAATGGAAATAGAGTAAGGGTTCCAATCATAGTTATGGCAAGGGGGGGATCTTGGGCAAGGCACTTAGCCCTCTGGACTTCAGTGTCTTCCTCTGTAAAAGAAGAGATTTGGACAGATGATGATTTACAAGGTCCCTTCATGTTAATAGTTATGATCCAATGATTTTCCTATGTGATTTTTAAATTAAAATTGAGAAAACCTCTGGGAAGAGGAATGAAAAAATGTGAATTGAGAAAAGGGCTTTTATCTCTTTTTTTCTCTGCTTTCCAAAGAGCAAGAAGGAGGAAAGTGGCAAAGGCTGCAGCAGGGAGGGTGAAGATTGGCCACCAGGAAAAACTGGCCCCTAACGGAGGAGAGGGGGGAGCCAGTAGGCTTGGAGTTTTTTCCATCTTACACAGATATCTGTACAGAGAAGGAGGAACCTCACTTCTCCCATCAGCCAGAAAAAGGGGAGGGAAGTACCATATGGCTGGGATGCTGCAGGGCAGCCAGGGGCATGGATGAGATGAGCATCAGTGGGCCTTGACTGTTGATGGAGACTGATTTCTGCCAGCTGTGACCTACAGGAGTATCTCATCAAAGCACTGTTGCCATAGTGCCAGGCTCTGATCAGGGGCTGAGGCCATCTTCTGTTGGGGCCAATTTGGAAACTACCAGGAGGAATCCTGAGTAGGACTGTGTCATTGTCTAGAGTGACCTCCCATTAGAAGGAAAGAAGCTAGATTTCCTAAGATCCTTTTCCCCCCAGGGCATTCATGACTCTGGCAGGAGACAGAGAGCTGCTTAGCAGTTCTGACAGCCTGAGCTGATGGGGAAGGACAGAGCCAGAAGGAAAAGCAGGAAGGAAAAGAGCAGAGATGAAGGAAAGAGAACTGCCCAGGAAGACGGAGGGGATGTGGGAACCTGAGGCGTCAGAAGGTCTGGGTGTCAGAACAGTGACATTGCCATGCTGTTTACATATATTTTACATGATATTTTATGTTAAAATGCCACATGGAGTTTAGTGATCAATACATAGGGGGTGCACAAGACAATGTTACAACCTGCTAGAAAAACATTCCTCTGGTCCCTGCAGTTAATCAGGTTCCTCTCCCCAGTGTGACCTCCCATCTCCTGATTCTTCTCTCCAGTGCCAGCCTTTCCTTCTCTCTTCACGAGTCTCATTTGATTTGAGGAGGGGAAACATTCTAGTTGTGACTCATTATGAGATTAGCTCAGGCCAGACTCATCCCTCCCACTCTTTCCTTTCCTCCTGCTGGCCCAATCTGCAGGTGTCCTCCCTCCCCTGAAAGCAGAGGTTCTTAACCTTATAGATCTGGGCAGTCATAAATGCATAACTTTAAATGTATATGATGAGAATTGCAAAGGAAACCAATTACACTGAAGTACAGTTATCAAAAAATAGTCTCAAACAACTTTCCAGACCCTAGGTGCGGAACTCCTCTCTTAGAGAATCTGATCTGGGAAATCTCTGCCATAGAGAGAGCTGGTCAACTGCAGGAGAGAGATAAAAGCAGGGGCCCAGAAGAATCCCATTTTCTGGGGTGGGAACAGACAGCTGGGCTGCAAGTGACCTAAGGCCTTTCCCCTCTCAGAGTACAAACCAGCTGTGGAGCCAGTCCCAACCTCCCCAGAGGACTCCACAGGAATGTGGGCCCCATGGGACCTTGTCCTTAGCAGCATCGTGTGAATCAACCCCTCTGGAGACAAGCTGTTCTCTGGAGTCTCAGTTAATTTCCCTGGGGGCCCCTCCCTGACTAGCTTCCCTTTTTCTATTGCTTGGAATGGGCTGGGCCTGCAGTGGAAGCTGGAGACCAGCCAGGTGTAGCCTAAGGGAATGGCCCTGGGACCTGAGGAGTAGAGAGGGGGAAAGAGAGGGTTGATGTGGACAGAGAGGGGCTGGGACGAAGGAATGAAGGGTGGAAGGTAGAAGGAAGGATGCTTGTGCAAGGAAATGCCTTCCACACCTAAACCCTTCACCCCAGACCCCCAAGGAAATCTGTTAGGTTTCCACTAACTCTCTGGGTTGTATTGGTTAATAAATGCTTGCTTCAACGGGACAAGATTTAAAGAATTTTTTTAAAATATGGAATTTAAAGGGAAAAAAGAAAAATTCATTTATTTATTTACAACTTCATGCATTGATCAAAAGGATCTGGCTGCTTTGTGAGACAATGAGTTCCCCATCACTGGAGACGTTTTAAGAGAAGCAGAAGACCACTCTCATAGAAGGTTATAGAGAGCTTTCATGATTCAGGTTGGACTAGGTTACCCCTGAAACACCTTCTAATGTCAAGATTCTATGACTAAAACAAAACATTTTGAAGAAACATAGGAAGAAGCCCGCTGACTACTTTCAGAAAAAAAAATCACATTCTGATGCTGGCATTTACTACCCTTCTGACATTGGGCAGGGCACTGAAATCTCTATGGGTCTCAGTTTCTTCATCTGTAAAATGAAGGGCTTGGACTAGCTCAGGATCTCTTAACTCTCTTGTGTGATGGGCTACTTTGACAATCTGAGTCAGGACAAGTTTTTAAATTCATAAAATAAAACTCAAAGGAAACCAATTATATTAAAATAGTTATCAAAATATTTTAAAAATATATTACAATTTTTATTAAATTAAAGCTTTTTATTCATAATATGTACATGGATAATTTTCAACATTCACCCTTACAAAATCTTGTGTTCTAAACTTTTCTCTCACTTCCCCTTACTCTTTCCCCTAGACAGCAAGTAACCCAATATATGTTGAATATGTGCAGTTCTTCTATACATATTTCCACAAATATCATACTGCACAAGAAAAATCAGATCAAAAAAGAAAAAAATGAGAAAGAAAACAAAATGCAAGCAAAGAACAACAAAAAGAGTGAAAATACTATGTTGTGATCCACACTCAGGTTCCACAGTTCTCTCTCTGGGTGCAGATGCTCTCTTTATCACAGGATCATTGGAACTGGCCTGACTCATCTTATTATTGAAGAGAGCCATTTCCATCAGAATTGATCATTGTATAATCTTGTTGTTGGGGAGTATAATGATCTCCTGGTTCTGCTCATTTCACTCAGCATCAGTTCATGTAAGTTTCTCCAGGGCTCTCTGAAATCAGCCTGCTGACTTTCTTATAGAACAATGATATTCCATATCATTCATATACCAGCCATTCCCCAACTGATGGGGATCCACTGAGTCAATACAAAGAGGGCTGCCACAAATGTTTTTGCACATGTGGGATACTCTGAGAATAAACATTTATTGAAAGGAAGTGGAAGGGCAGGTAGCAGCTCTACAGCACACCTGAATGATCAGCTAAGTATAGAAAGACTCCACCTGAATGAACAAGCATGGCCAGTGCATACAGTCCTGAGCACATCAGGTACAACAAGATAAAACCGAGAAATGGAGTGAGCAGGGAAGTGGAAGTAAGATGCACTGAGAAAACCTGGGGTGATGAGGAGAAATGCCTGAATGCCCCTGGCTGATCCAACTGAGGACTCTGCTTAGCAAGAGAACTATCTCCTTAGTAAAGGAGCAGGGCTGGTCACTCCTAAGAGTCAGGTCTGATTTTCCAAAGTAGGGACAACTACCTCAAGCTACAGGTGGGTGAATGGAAGGGTGTGACCATGCCTTACTCAGGCTTGTTTTCTTGGCTGGAAGATTTGTTAGTGGATTCCCTCAGGTTAGGAATCACTTAACTCTTTCCTGATTTTTATAAGCCCTAGAGCAGCTAACTAACCACTTGGTGACTTAACTGATTTCTAATCTTAACTTCCTAAGGGGAAACAAAGCACCTTGGTGTGAGCATCCCTGTGTCCCTCCAGAGGCAGCTGGATGGGAAGTTCAAATCCAGCATCTGGCACTTACTATCTGTGTGACCCTGGGTAATCCTCAGTATCCTCAACTGTAAAATAAGATATAATAATGACACAATAGCACCTACTTCCCAGAGTAATATTTGTAAAGGCTTAGCACAGAGCTCAGCATATAGTGGATATTTAATAAATGCTTGCTTCTTTCCTTTATTATTTTTTCTCTTTTACTTTTTAGCATTTTTATTTAAAGTTTTGAATTCCAAATTTTATCCCTCTCTAGTCCCTGAGATGGCAAGCAATCAAGTATATTATACATGTGCAATTATGTGAAATATTTCCCATCATTCTATGTGTGAAACATTCCATATTCTACAAGAAGAAAAAAATGAAAGAAATTGAAAAATAGTACTTTTGATTTGTATTCAATCAATGTCAATTTTTTCTCTAGAGGCAAATAGTATGTTTCATTCTTATGGGGATTTGGGGGATTGTCTTCAACTACTCTATTGCTGAGAATAACTCAGTCAGTCACAGTTCTTCATCAAATAATGCTGCTGTTACTATATACGATGTTCTCCTGATTCTGTTCACTTCACTTTGCATCAGTTCATGTAAGTCTTTCCAGGCTTTTCTGAAATCATCGTGCTTGTCATTTCTTAGAGCACAATACATTACATTAAATAACTATCCTTCAGCAACCCCAGCCACCGGAGACTCCAAAGAGGAAGTCCCATCCTTCCATGTCTTGGTATTATTAACTGGGGCAGCATCAAAATGGATACTGTCTTATTAGTGAAAATAACATGTACCTTAAGGACCATGAGAATTTTTCATCCTACTTGGCTATTGGAAGTTCTTATATGTGTTGTCTCTCCAATAGGAATGTCAGCTCCTAGAAAAAGAACAAATTAAAAAATCTCAATTAAATGCCAAATTTTAAATTCTGAAAATAAAAGGAGAGATTTCATAAGATTGAAAGTAAGAAAACTATCAAAGTAGTAAATAAAACAAAGAGTTGGCTTTATGAAAAAGCCAACAAAACAGACAAACCTTTAGTTAATTTTGAAAAATTAACTTAAAGAAGAAAACTAAGATTAATTTAGATTAAGAAAAAAAGATTAGGAAAAAAGGAAAGAAGCAAATCAAATTACTAGTATCAAATATGAAAAGGGTGAGCTTATCACCAATGAAGAAGAAATTAAAGCAACAATTAAGAACTATTTTGCCCAACTGTATAGCAACAAATCTGATAATCTAAGCAATGGATGAATATAGATATATGGATCTATCTCTCTATCTCTCTATCCATATTGCCTAGATTAACAGAGGAGAAAATAAATTACTTAAATAGTCTCATTTTAGAACGTCAGCTCCTGGAGAACTGGCACTGTTTGGCCTTTCTATTTGTGTTCCAGGGCTTTGTCTAGTAAACACTTAAATGCTTTTTCATTCATTCATTCACTAATTCATGCATTCCTGGTAGGCTTCCCCAAGATAGTGCTACTCAGGCCAAAAGGACATCTAGTCCAGTTCTCCAGGAAGGATTGCTAAAGCTCACATTCATGGAGTTCTGTTCATGGCTTGAAGACCCATCTTCCCAGCAAATGTTCTAACCTTTTACTGACTAAAGGTCTTTGGTGCTTAGGAAGTTCTCTCAATGGTTAGCTCCCATTCTTCCATCCGTAGCTTGGGGTAAAAACAGAGGCAAGAAAGGGAGATACCAATCCTAGCCTGTCTCATCTTTCCCCAGGATGTACAGAGTCCTTATTCCTTTTTGAGCTAATGAAAAAAGCATGTCATGGGACTAACTCATGGAGAACATTGAACCACTTTGGCCCTGGTGACAATCCCTGGGAATTGGACCACTACCAGCCTGGAGTTAGTTTATCAGTTCATCATACATAATTGCAAGCCTCTAAATCTCTTCCCTCAGCCTCCTTTCCCTCCTGCCCCCAGGTGATTCACTTTCTCAGACTTTCCAATGGACATCTCTTCTGTCAGCCAAGATGGCCCTGCCCTGGCAAGGACTGAGGGCTTCCCTACTCCCACCCATAGCTGGCTGCCTTCCTAGGAGAAATAGGCTGAGATAAGATAGATAGGATAGGGAAATGAGTCAAGAAATTAAAGGGATTTGCATGGACCTTCCAGAGCTACCAGTCAATGTAGTTATCAAGGACATGATATAGAGAAAGAAATCTCAGTGACACTCACCCACCCTCTCATTAGCATTGATCTAAAGGATCTGACCTCCACATTCTCTGTTTATTAGCTGTTTTTGTATTCCCTCACCTCAAAGGCCCTGGCTTCCAATAATGTGTCCTGTTTATTAAAGCAGCCAAGCACACTGATCCAGCTCCACAGGAAGATGGAAATCAGCAGACAGGTGAAGCAAAACATGGTTTAAAATGGAAAACCTCATTCTCTCAGTGATCTGTTCTCCCACTCCCCTAGCCCTAGCCCCAAACAAATAACAACAACCAAAAAACCCACAAACCCAGGCCTTTTTATTCCTCTACATTCTATATTCTCTGGTATGGGGATGGGGAAGGGAGTTAGACAATGAGGATGGGGCTGCATGTAAGGCAGGGAGTGGTGAGCCTGTAAAGAGAAGGGAGGGGGAATCTAGAGCATGAAGTCTGAGACTTTATCTTTTAGAGAGGGGTATTAGAGAGGATATCATATATAATACATTCATTAAATTTGTGGTATTTGTGAAACACTTAGCACAGTTCCTGGCACATAGTAGGTGATTATCAAATGCCTATTTCTTTCCTTCTATTCATTTATTCACTTAACAAACATCTATTAAATACCCAATATTCAGTGTGCCCTCACTAAAGTACTCCCCTTGGCCATTATGGGATAGAGGTGACCATGTATTCTTTTTTTTTCCATAATTCTAGTAAATCACAAAATCCTATCATAATCAGTGGGATAGATATCATTATTCCCTCTTTCACAGATATGAAAACTGAGACTTAGAGAGAATAACTGACTTATCCAATGTGATGACTAATTTAATGAACAGGCCTTGAACAGAGAATGTCTAATTCTTTCCAAGTCATCATGTTGCCATTTTTTCACCAGAGGTGTTGGTGACCAAGTATTCTTGAAGACTTTCAGAAGAGTGTAAGGTAGAAAGGGTCTTGCTGGCAGCCTCATGGTATTTCTGTAGACTCAGGACCATCCCACCCAAGTACTGAGAGGCTCATTCCCAGTGGTTTGAGCACCTGCCAACAGGAAGTCATTCAAACATCTGCAACAGTACTCTAGGAAGGCCTGCTATCTCAAGTAGGGAAAAGAGTATTCTCCTGAAATGAAATAATGAATACTTAGGATATTCAAATAACTTCTGGTCTAACCTTCCCATTCTACAGAGCTGATACTTTCTTGAGCTGTTAGATCTTCTTTGTCTAGATAAAGGTAGACAGAAGTATATAAGCCCATGGATACTGAGAGAACACAAGCAAAAGGAGAAATGTGAGACTTACTTTATAAATATATGTGCACAGGGCAGCAGTGGATAGAGCACCAGCCCTGAATTCAGAAGGACTCAAGTTCAAATCTGGTCTCAGACACTTAACACTTCCTAGCTGTGTGACCTTGGGCAAGTCACTTAACCCCAGCCTTGGGGGGGGGATATATATATATATGTGTGTGTGTGTGTGTGTGTGTGTGTGCACATGTATATATATATGGGTCATTCTCTGCAAAAAAAAAAAAGTGTCTGAATGCACCTGTATATGAATGACTATGTGTGTGTATCTGTGAATTACCCTAGAAGGATGCTATTTGTATCTAGGCAGAGAAACTGATAAATGCATAGGGTAGGATATCAGTGTCAGATAGAATGTCAGACATCACAGGGTTTATAGCATAGAGCATCTCCCAAAAGTCTGAATTAATATATATGCTTAGGGATGCATTAAGACTTTTGGAACACTGTCTATTAATATGTAGGGAAAGCTAGGTGGATAGAGTCCAACACCTGAAGTCAGAAAGATTCATCTTACCTGAGTTCAAATTTGGCTACCTGTGTGACCTTGGACAAACTGCTATTTGCCTCAGTTTCCTCATCTGTAAAATGAGCTGGAGAAGACAATGGGAAATCATACCAATATCTGTGCCCAGAAAACCCATGAAGAGTCAGACACGATTGAAAAATAAAACAGAATCAATATGTAGGTATACTTTAAAGGATTTTATTGATGGTATACTTTAAAGGATTTGTTGATAGATGCTGCCAATGGGGTAGATCCCAATCTCGCTGTCTGAACATTTGATGACACCTAACCTGTATCCTCCTATAAATAAAAACTTCATAGAGATTCTTCCAATACCTTAAAAAGCCTTCCTGTAGGTTAGGACTCTTAATATGGCTCTTTAAATTTACTTTTCTTAGGAGGGGCTGTGGGAAAACTGGGACACTGATGCATAGTTGGTGGAGTTGTGAAAGAATACAACCATTCTGGAGAGCAATCTGGAATTATGCTCAAAAAGTTATCAAAATGTGCATACCCTTTGACCCAGCCATACTACTACTGGGCTTTTATCCCAAGGAAATACTAAAGAAGGGAAAGGGACCTGTATGTGCCAAAATGTTTGTGGCAGCCCTTTTCATAGTGGCTAGAAGCTAAAAGATGAATGGATGTCCATCAATTGGAGAATGGTTGGGTAAATTATGGTATATGAATGTTATGGAATATTATTGTTCTGTAAGAAATTACCAACAGGAGGAATACAGAGAGGCTTGGAGAGACTTACATCAACTGATGCTGAGTGAAACGAGCAGAACCAGAAGATCATTATACACTTCAACAATGATACTGTACGAGGATGTATGCTGATGGAAGTGGATTTCTTCAACATAGAGAAGAGCTAATCCAATTCCAATTGATTAATGATGGACAGAATCAGCTACATCCAGAAAAGGAACACTGGGAAATGAGTGTAAACTGTTATTTTTACCTTCTGAATCCAATTCTTCCTGTGCAACAAGAAACTTGGTTCTACACACATATATTGTATCTAGAATATATTGTAATATATTTAACATGTATAAGACTGCCTGCCATCTGGGGGAGGGGGTTGGGGGAAGAAGGGAAAAAATCTGAACAGAAGTAAGTGCAAGGGATAATGTTGTAAAAAATTACCCATGCATATGTACTGTCAAAAAAAGTTATAATTATAAAATAAAATAAAAATTAAATTAAAAAAATAAATTTACTTTTCTTTTCTAAATAAAACAGCTAAGTGGTACAGTGGATAGAGTGCTGAATTTGAACTCAAGAACACCTGAATTCAAAGATAATCATAAGCTATGTGATGTTGGGTCTATCTTTTCACTTCTGGCTACCTCAGTTTCCCCATTTGTAAAATGGGGATAATAATAATACCACTTACCCTTCTGGGTTGTAGTAAGGATAAAATAAGATAATATTTGTAAAATTATTTTATAAACTTTAAAGCAATATATAAATGATAGCTATTATTATTTTGGAATTATATTTCAATAATTCTATTTCAATGGAAATAGTTTCCTTTGTAGTTCTATGTTTTTTATGCATTAAAAACTTAAATATGAAAACATTAAAACACTGGTCTGCCAAAACATCTATTGGATTAAAAAATAAAAATAAAAAAGGTAAAGAATCTCTGAGCTGGGTCTTTTTGCCTTTATAGATAGCATGACAATGTGCTAACTTTGGAGTCAGTTCAGGGCTTGACTTTGGTTGAGCCTTGAACAACATTCTAAAACTAAGTTTTGTTTGTTTTAAGCTACTATATGTAGCTTAGCCTTCAAAGTCATGGGCAGCTAGGTGGCTCCACAGTGGATAGAATGTCAGACCTCATCTTTCTGAATTCAAATCTGGCCTCAGACACTTATTAACTGTGTGACCCTGGGCTAGTCACTTAACAGGTTTGCCTCAGTTTATTCATTTGTGAAGTGAGCTAGAGAAGAAAATGACAAACCACTCTAGAATCTCTGCCAAGAAACTTCCCTCTGCCCCCCAAGAGGAGGTGGTGCAGAGTGGAACAGTACCGAAGCAGATGAAAAAATTAAATCATAGCCAGAAGGGATTCCCACAACAATAAAATCACTCAGTCTCTCCAAGTTCTATCTCTCATTCTGTGATTAACCCAGTTTCCTTCAAGGTTCAGCTCAAACATCTCCATGATCCTCCCCAGCTGCTAATGTCTAACCCACAAATTACCTTGGATTATTTCATCTCTACCTATATTTGTTGGTATTGCTTCCCTTGGATTGCCTGTCAAAGACAGGGATTGTCTCATTGTTATCTTTTTATCTCCAGTACCCAGCTCAGTGCTTGGTGCATGTTGATTATTTGATTAAAATCATATTCCTTGAAAGTATTTCCTGGATTATATCAATGGGAAAATGCATAATAACACTAATAATATATATAATATATAATATAATTATAACAATATTTTATAACATTTCATAATTTAGGAAAGAGGAAGGGGAAAGAAGCAAGCATTTGTAAGATTTATTAAATGCCTACTTTATGCCAGACACTATGCTAAGTACATAAAAATATCTCATTTGAGAATAATAATAGTTAATATTTATGCATCCCTTGCTATGTTCCAGGAATTATTTTTTTAATTAAATTTTTTTCCTGAGGCTGGGGTTAAGTGACTGGCCCAGGGTCACACAGCTAGGAAGTGTTAAGTGTCTGAGACCACATTTGAACTCTGGTCCTCCAGACTTCAGGGGGTGCTCTATTCACTGGGCCACCTAGCTGCCCCTTGTTCCAAGAACTGTTAAGGACTTTACAATTATTATCTCATTTGATCCTTCTAACAACCCTAGCAAGTAGGTGCTTTACTACCTCCATTTTAGAGTTGAGGAAACTAAGGTAGACAAAGACTAAGTCATACTGCTAGTCAATATCTGAATCTGAATTTGAATTCAGGACTTTTTGACTGCAGGTTAAGCTGTACCTCCTAGCTGCCTTGAAAGAACACTTCCAATATATCTTTTGATGCTGAGAACACAGAGAAGCAGATACTATCAGCATTATTGTCCCGATTTACAAATGAGTAAATTTAGACCTGGAATGGCAAAATGACCTGTCCAAGGTCATACACCTACAAAGTAGCTAAGGTGAAATTTTAACTCAGATCTTCTCACTCTAGGTTTAGTACACACACACACACACACACACACACACACACACACACACACACACTCACTATTTGTCTCCATTAATAGTTGACATGGCCAGAGAATTCATGATCCCAATGAACCATCTCCTAGTGAACCTTTCTAAGACTCAGGACCAAAGTCCTGCCTGGGATTAGAGTTAGGACTCTAACCATGTGAGGACTGCTTAATTTGATGAGTGACCTTGAGAAAACATGACTGTATAAACCAGCCTCATCCATGGATACTTTTCCATTGGTAAGAAGGTGGATACATGCTGTCACCTACTGGCCACAAAGAATCAGGGCTCTCAGAACTGCCCTTTAGTTGGGCTGTTTTTAACTAATCTCACATTGAGATGAATCATCTACTATGTGTGTAAGACATCTTGAATAGGCTGTAGCGATTTGGGCAATCACATATGTTTGCATATACACAATAATAGATACACACATTTCATATATATATATATATATATTTATATGTATGCATTCATGCACATATTCACAAGCCTTGGACTTAGGAACCTTACAACCTAGTGGGGGGAATAAGATTTCAAACACTAGCCTAATCTATACAGCATATTCAATCCAAAGAAAGAACTAATGGAGTCTGAATGCAGATTAAAACACACTATTCTCACCTTATTTTGTGGTTTTTTCTTTTGATCTGTTTCTCCTTTCAAAACATGAATAAAATAGACGTCTTTTACATATTGCACATATATAGATAGTCTATATCAAATTGTTTACCATTTTGGAAAAAATATGCAACTGAAATATTATTTTTAGTAGAACCCCCCCAAAAAAAGAATAGCACCAAGGACAGGAAAGTCACTATTTCTTTTTTTTCCCCATTTTTAAAAATTAATTTTATAATTATAACTGTTTTTGGACAGTGCATATGCTTGGGTAATTTTTTACAACATTATCCCTTAGACTTACTTGTGTACCCAATTTTCCCCTTCTTCCCTCCACCCCCTCCCCTAGATGGCAGGCAGTCCCATACATGTTACATATGTTATAGTATATTCTAGATACAATATATGTTTGCAGAACCAAATTTCGTGTTGCACAGGAATAATTGGATTCAGAAGGTAAAGATAACCTGGAGAAAAACAAAAATGCTCATTTCCCAGTATTCCTTCTCTGGGTGTAGCTGATTCTGTCCATCATTGATCAATTGGGACTGAATTAGATCTTCTCTTTGTTGAAGATATCCACTTCCATCAGAATACATCCTCATATAGTATTGTTGTTGAAGTGTATAGTGATCTCCTGGTTCTGCTCATTTCACTCAGCATCAATTGATGTAAGTCTCTCCAACTTTCTCTGTATTCACCCTGCTGTTCATTTCTTACAGAACAATAATATTCCATAACCTTCATATACCATCATTTACCCAACTATTCTCCAATTGATGGACATCCATTCATTGTCCAGGTTCTAGCCATTACAAAAAGAGCTGCTCCAAACATTTTGTCACATGCAGGTCCCTTTCCCTTCTTTAGTATTTCTTTGGGATATAAGCCCAGTAGTAGCACTGCTGGATCAAAGGGTGTGCATAGTTTGATAACTTTTGGGGCATAATTTCAGATTGCTTTCCAGAATGGTTGGATTCTTTCACAACTCCACCAATAATACATCAGTGTCCCACTTTTCCCACATCCCCTCCAACATTCATCACTATTTTTTCCTGTTATCTTAGCCAATATGACAGGTGTGTAATGATATCTCAGAGTTGTCTTAATTTGCATTTCTCTGATCAATAGTGATTTGGAACACTTTCATATGAGTGGAAATAGTTTCAATTTCATCATCTGAAAATTGTCTGCTCATATGCTTTGACCATTCATCAATTGGAGAATGACTTGATTTCTTACAAATTAGAGTCAGTTCTCTGTATATTTTGGAAATGAGGGCTTTATCAGAAATTTTAACTGTAAAAATGTTTTCCCAGTTTGTTACTTCCCTTATAATCTTGTTTGCATTATTTTTGTTGTACAAAAGTTTTTTAATTTGATGTAATCAAAATTTTCTATTTTATGATCAATAATGATCTCTGGTTCTCCTTTGGTCACAAATTCCTTCCTCCTCCACAAGTCTGAGAGGTAAACTATCCTATGCAAATGAAACATTTTTAAAGAAATTAATCTTAAAAATTGTTTTAGCATGTAATTGGAAGAAATAAAATGTTTTTAAAAATAAAAAATAATAAGAAAAACATCTACTTGGTGTTTTACCATGCTATAAGACACTTTCCTCAGAAGACTGTGAAGTACCAAAGGTAATATATTTATCACACCCATGTTAAACTGAAGGAACGTCACAGAATCAGAATGGTCTAGAGCTTACTGAAGACTCAGAAATCATTCAGTTTATTATCTTCATTTTATAACTAAAAAAGTTGAAATCGGTGAAATAAGTGGCATTAGCGAAAATATTTTCTGACACAACTCTTCCACAAAATTCCAGCTGCCTCTTAGGTACATAAAGAAAGATGACAATTCTAGGAAGTGTGTGATGTGGCAAAAAACAAAACAGAGGAAATACTGTGGCTGAGGAATGGGAGATGTTCATGGTATACAGGTCAAGGCAGCTTCACAGAGGAGATTGGCCTGACTCAGGCTTGGAAGGTTGGCTAGGAATAAGTTAGATAAGGAATGGGGTAGCAGATCTGGGAAAAAGTTGAAGATTTCATAGAATTACAGGAAGATACAAGTAAAAATATCCATCTGGCAGTTAGGGCTGCTCGCTCTTAATTCCACTGCCTTCCTGTTTATTAGTTCTTATTTATACTGCATCTAGCTGGTTTTGTATATTTGTTTGCATGTGATTTCTTCCATTAGCTTATAAGCTCCTTGAGGGTAATGACTGCTTTTTGCCTCATTTTTGTACTCCCATTGCTTTGCAGAGTGCTAGGCATATAGTAGGTGCCTAATAAATGTTGATTGATAGCTTAGGACAGAGGCCAAAAATGGTGATAGAATTTGGAGATTAAATCACATAGAGACTACAAATAAATTTGGATAAGTTCTCCAAAAAAAGAATACCAAGATATAAGGCCTAAACACTATATATAGTTATTTCTACATTAAGAAAACAGAGGAAAATCGGGAAAGGAAGCAAAGAAAGGATAAATGAAAAAGCACTTATTAATTGCTTACTATGTGTTGGACTGACCTGAGAGGCAGTAGAGGAAAACAGACCCATTGAGAAATGAATATCTTGGCTGTCTTATAAGAATAAGAAGGAAAGGAAAGAAAATAAACATTTACTAAGCACCTGCTGCATACCAGATATTGTGCTGTACCTTATGAATGTTATCTCATTTGATTTTTGTAATTTCCATTAAAGGTAGGTGTTATTATTATTCACATTATATACTTGAGGAAACTGAGACAAACAGTGATTAAGTGACTTGCCCAGAGTCACACTGTAAGTAAATGCTTGGGACCAGATTTAAATCAGGGAGATTTCAATTAAGAAAAGGGGACAGCTGTTGGAAGGTGTGAGGCTGCTCATTGGGGCTAAAGAGAAGAAATACTGGAGAAATCAGGAGAATGCAGGTACTTAGAGACCAAGCCAGGAGAGTCTCCTTTGAGACCAGAGGTGCCTATTTTGTTAATAAAGATCCAATGTCCTGGGGTGGATCCCCCCCACACCCCCCAAGAGCATAGGAGTTTCTTGTCCAGAGTGCAGATGCTTATCCTCTATGTGGCCACTAGAGGGCAGAAGGGGCCCATTAGCAGAGAGGGGATCCAGTATGCATCCAAGATGGAAGCTCCAAAAACTGGGTGGTTTTCCTTAGTAGGGGACACATGTTCTCCTTGACCCTAGTCTTACAGATACCTAGAACACTGAGAGGTTCCATGTTCCCCCAGCCAGTATCCAAAGTAAGACTTGAATAAATCATTCTGCTTCAGAAGCCGGATGTCTATCATCCCGTGTTATTTTTGCAGATGGGGAAGATTCTCTCTGTCTAGCTCTTCTCTTTTCTTTTTCTATCTATGTATCTGTCTGTCTCATCCCAAAAGTCTTAGTTCAAGTTTAAAACTTAAAACACATA
The DNA here is from genome assembly GCF_048593235.1 of Sminthopsis crassicaudata. Taxonomy (NCBI): domain Eukaryota; kingdom Metazoa; phylum Chordata; class Mammalia; order Dasyuromorphia; family Dasyuridae; genus Sminthopsis; species Sminthopsis crassicaudata. The sequence goes on along the minus strand of NC_133620.1, from coordinate 102,124,862 downwards.
CTAGTGTTTAATAAATGCTAGTTGACTGACTGACTGCATAGTTATTTGCATGTTATCTCCCCCATTAGACTGGGAACTTTTGGAGAAAAAGGACAGGATTTTGTTTTGGGTTTTTGTTGTTGTTGTTGTTGTTGTTTTTGTTTTTTTGCCTTTCTTTGTAATCCCCTCTGCTTACACATAGTGGAGGGAATGTCATGACTGTGTATCCAGATGGCAACTCTTTCAACATGCTGAAAAACCTCATCATCCCCAAGAATTAATTCAACTGTGACGAGACAGGAGAGTGTGTCATATCTAACTAAGATTAATTTCAAGCTAAAGTGCATAGCCACCTGCAAATACATTCCTGCTTTATTTCTTAGGTCTTTCCTAAGCCCATTAATCAGAAAGTTCTTTTGGGATTGTGGGTGCTTGAAGTTTTTCCCTTAATGACTTTTCTCCTGCCTTTTTGTTACTTTTTGTTTACTAATTATTTCTCTCTCTTTAAGAAGAGTCACCTGCCTTTCCCTTCTTAGATTGAATTTGGTGTATGTTCATACATGGAGCTCTTTTATGGAAATAGTCCAGGGAAATTTAGATGTTTCACAATAGTCAAACCCTCCTTATTGCTCCCTTTGAATAGGGAAAAAAATCAGTCCCCCATCTTGAGTCATTGCTCAGTTATGTGGGATGGTAATGTCCTTTCTACTCAACTAGGGAGATATTTTACAAAAAACAAAAAAAATAAACAATAACAAAAAAACTTTTTTTTTAAAATTTCTTCATTAAAAGAAGAAATATAAAAAAATTTTCAGAGATGGTGCTTATTTATTTGTCATTTGTTATTCTTAAGTGGCTAGAGAAATTTAATATTTGTGAGTAAAGGTCAATGGTATACCGGAAAATCAGTACTTTATAGTAAATGTCTTTGGCAATGTATTTCATATATTGAAATTTACTCAAAAAGTTGAATAATCATCATATACTTTAACAACAATACTATATGATGATCAATTCTCATGGACGTGGCCATCTTCAACAATGAGATGAACCAAATCAGTCCCATTAGATCAGTAATGAACTGAACCAGCTACACCCAGCGAAAGATCTCTGGGAGATGACTATGAATCACTACACAGAATTTCCGATCCCTCTATTTCTGTCTGCCTACATTTTTTATTTCCTTCACAGGCTAATTGTACACTGTTTCAAAGTCCGATTTTTTTTGGACAGCAAAATAACTGTTTGGACATATATACATATATCGTGTTTAACTTATACTTTAATTTAACACATGTAACATGTATTGGTCAACCTGACATCTGGGGAGGGAGTGGGGAGAAGGAGGGGAAAGTTGGAACAAAAGGTTTGGCAATTGTCAATGTTGCAAAATCACCCCTGCATATATGTGTTAAATAAAAAGTATAATAAAAAAAAGGAGTAACTGTTTCATTTTCGTGTTTGTTGTCGTATTCTCAGTGGCCACAACATTATCTGAAACATAGTAATAAGTCACAAATGATTGTGCATTTCATTCACCCATCAAGAAAGCATTTATTAAGAATCTACTAGCACAGTGTTTAACCCCTGTGTTAAGTGCTTGGGATAGAAGCCCCCAAATCATACAATTTCTTTCTGCCTTTAAATCAACAAGCATTTATTAAGCCCCTACTTTGTGGCAGGCACTATGCAAAGCACTAGGGATACAAACAGAAGCAAAAAGATAGTCCCTCTCCTCAAAAAGCTTACCAAATTCTGAGAGGGGGAAAGATAACACAACCTTGGAACTGAAAAAGGAAAGGAAAGACAGGGTAGTCATAGGCAGAGAATTCAAAATGCAGCTTGGGAAGAATGGTTGATCTGAGATCCTTTCTCTAAATGGGCTCAGAGAATGGCCCAATTCCATCTCCATAAGAGAACTAAGGACTAATGTTCACAGAGAAGCAAAGAAAAGACACATAGAAGATTAAAGCACCATACTAGGGAAGGAGGAGAGTACAAACAATTGAGGGCTTCAGAAAGGACCTCTTGAAGAAGATGATACTGGAAAGGAGCTAGAGCAGAAGGGAGAAGTAACTTTTCTGGCATGGGCAATAACAAAGGTACAGATGAATTAGACCCAGTGGTCCTCAAACTTTTAAATAGGGGGCTAGTTCACTGTCCCTCACACTGTTGGAGGGCAGGACTATAGTAAAAACAAAAACTCACACTGTCTCCGCCCCCCAGTCCATTTAACACAATCTGGAGGACCTCATAAACATCCTCAGTGGGTTTGAGAACCCCTGAATCAGAGTCTGAGGAAAAGTCACTGGGGCAGTGTTAGGGTTCTGACAAGGTGTTAACTGGGTTATTAGCATGGTACTTAGCTGTTCTCTAGTTCAGAGTTCACACCTTTCCCTCCTTTAAGAGTTCACACCTTTCCCCCATTTAAGAATTCACACCTTTCCCCCTTTAAGAGTGCACACTTTTCCCCCTTTTAAGAGTGCACACCTTTCCCCTTTTAAGAGTGCACAACTTTCCCCCTTTAAGAGTGCACACCTTTCAAAGAGCCTATAAAAGGGCAAGCCCACTGGAAGCTCCAGGAGATTCAGAGCAGGATTCAGTGGGGAGATTCACTGGACCAGAAAACCCACAATCCCACCCTCTTGGAGTCTGATCTATTCCGACTTGTATTTTGGGGCTGGCTTGACACACTGGGAGGACATTGAGAGGCTGAAGCTGGCTGGAGGCTGGAGGACAAATCTTTGGATTCGGAGACATTCCAAGGGAGCTCTTGGAACCAAGGACAGAGGTAGGCTCTAGTAAAGCTCACAGGGCTCAGGAAAAGATTCAGGACTTTGAAAGACAAAATCAGGAGGCTGTTGTAGGTGGGGGGAGCGCCTGGAGCCGAGGATCGTCCTTGTCCCGTCGCCGCCGGCTGCGCCTCGCGCCTCCCCTCCCTCGCTGCCCACACCCCTTCCTCCGTCGCAGTGCCTCAGCGCAACCATGTCCAAGCGGCACCGGCTGGACCTGGGGGAGGATTACCCCTCCGGCAAGAAGCAGGCCGGGACCTATGGGAAGGATCGAGATCGGGACCGGGATCGTGAGGATCGTTCCAAAGTTCGTGACAGAGAATGTGATAGGGGAGACAGAGAGAGAGAAAGAGAGAAAGAGAAGGAAAAGGAATTGCGTGCCTCTACTAATGCTATGCTCGTTAGTGCTGGATTACCACCTTTAAAAGCAATGCATTCAGCACACTCAACCCACTCAACACATTCTGCTCAGTCAACACACACGGGACATGCAGCACACACATCACTTGCACAGTGTATTAATCCATTCACTAATCTACCCCACAGTCCTCGTTACTATGACATTCTAACGAAGCGGCTTCAGCTCCCTGTTTGGGAATATAAGGATAGGTTTACAGATATTCTTGTTAGGCATCAGTCCTTTGTACTAGTTGGTGAGACCGGCTCTGGTAAAACAACCCAGATCCCTCAGTGGTGTGTTGAATACATGCGCTCCTTACCGGGCCCCACGAGAGGAGTGGCCTGCACACAGCCCAGGAGAGTGGCTGCACTGAGTGTGGCTCAGAGAGTTGCTGATGAAATGGATGTGATATTGGGCCAGGAAGTCGGGTACTCCATTCGATTTGAAGAGTGCAGTAGTGCAAAAACGATTCTCAAATATATGACAGATGGCATGTTACTTCGAGAGGCTATGAATGATCCCCTTCTAGAGCGCTATGGTGTTATAATCCTCGATGAAGCTCATGAAAGGACCTTGGCCACAGACATTCTCATGGGAGTTCTGAAGGAAGTGGTGAGGCAGAGATCGGATTTAAAGGTTATTGTTATGAGTGCTACTTTAGATGCAGGGAAGTTTCAAATGTACTTTGATAACTGTCCCCTTTTAACTATCCCTGGCCGTACACATCCTGTTGAGATTTTTTATACTCAAGAACCAGAGAGAGATTATCTTGAAGCAGCAATTCGAACTGTGGTTCAGATTCATATGTGTGAAGAGGAGGAAGGAGATCTTCTTCTTTTTCTTACTGGACAAGAGGAAATTGATGAAGCCTGTAAGAGAATAAAGCGTGAAGTTGATGATTTAGGTCCAGAAGTTGGTGACATTAAAATCATTCCTTTGTATTCCACACTTCCACCTCAACAACAACAGAGAATTTTTGAACCTCCTCCTCCAAAAAACCAAAATGGAGCAATAGGACGAAAGGTAGTCCTGTCAACCAATATTGCAGAGACATCACTGACAATAGATGGTGTTGTGTTTGTCATTGACCCTGGATTTGCAAAACAAAAGGTATATAATCCTCGAATCAGAGTGGAGTCTCTTTTGGTGACAGCAATCAGCAAAGCTTCTGCCCAGCAAAGAGCTGGTCGAGCTGGCCGTACAAGGCCTGGAAAATGTTTTAGACTTTATACAGAGAAAGCCTATAACACTGAAATGCAGGATAATACTTATCCTGAAATTTTGAGGTCTAATTTGGGTTCAGTGGTGTTACAGTTGAAGAAACTTGGTATAGATGACTTGGTACACTTTGATTTTATGGATCCACCAGCTCCTGAAACTCTGATGAGAGCCCTAGAGCTTTTGAATTACCTAGCTGCTTTAAATGACAATGGAGACTTGACTGAATTGGGATCCATGATGGCAGAATTTCCATTGGATCCACAGCTCGCTAAAATGGTTATTGCAAGTTGTGACTACAACTGTTCCAATGAGGTCCTATCTATTACTGCTATGTTGTCAGTCCCACAATGTTTTGTTCGCCCCACGGAGGCCAAGAAAGCAGCAGATGAAGCCAAGATGAGGTTTGCCCACATAGATGGAGATCATCTGACACTGCTGAACGTTTACCACGCTTTTAAACAAAATCATGAGTCGGTTCAGTGGTGTTATGGCAACTTCATTAACTACAGGTCCCTGATGTCTGCAGACAGTGTACGCCAGCAGCTCTCGCGAATCATGGACAGATTTAATTTGCCTCGAAGAAGTACAGATTTCACAAGCAGAGACTATTACATTAATATAAGAAGAGCTTTGATTACTGGGTATTTTATGCAGGTGGCACATTTGGAACGGACAGGGCATTACTTAACTGTAAAGGATAACCAAGTAGTGCAACTACATCCTTCAACTGTTCTGGATCACAAGCCAGAATGGGTGCTTTACAATGAATTTGTCCTGACAACAAAGAATTATATCCGGACATGTACAGATATCAAACCGGAATGGTTGGTGAAGATTGCCCCTCAATATTATGATATGAGCAATTTCCCACAGTGTGAAGCGAAGAGACAGTTGGAACGCATCAATGCCAAACTCCAGAGCAAGGAGTAATCACAGTACTGAAGCAAGTGCGAGAAGATGAGACAAATGAACTCAAAGTTCAACTTGTGCTCTTCAAGTTGGTTCAAAAATGGCCTTTATTTGAAAGCTTTTTAATTTTTCTTTACATTAAATATTCCATTCTGAATTCATATAGGAAACATTTATGCCTCCCTTAAAAAAAAAGACAAAATCAAAGATCTGGACTTTCACTCCTGCTTGAAGGAAAGTGGGCAGACTGTTGTTTGCCATTAGCCTGCAGACCTGGTGAGCCTTAGAAGCTAGTTGCTGAAGCAAGTAGAGATCACTTCATGGCATTGCATTCATGGAAAACAGACTCCGATTGGATAGTGCAATGGGACCACAAAAGATTGCTTCTGTGCATCTTCAGGCCCCGGTGCTAAAAGAACTACAGTAACTGACAGAATCCAAGATCCACTACATAGAATTGCCCATCTCGCTATTTCTGTCTGCCTGCATTTTGGCTTTCCTTCACAGGCTAATTGTACACTGTTTCAAAGTCCGATTGTTTTTGGACAGGAAAACAACAGTTTGGACATGGATACATATATCATAATTAACTTATACTTTAATTTAACATATGTAACATGTATTGGTCAACCTGACATCTGGGGAAGGGAGTGCGGGGAAGAAGGGAAAAGGTGGAACAAAAGTTTTGGCAATTGTCAATGCTGCAAAATCACCCCTGCATATATGTGTTAAATAAAAAGTATAATTTTTAAAAAAAGGAGTAACTGTTTCATTTTCGTGTTTGTTGTCATATTCTCAATGCCCAAAACATTATCTGAAACACAGTAATGAGTCACAAATGATTGTGCATTTCATTCACCCATCAAGAAAGCATTTATTAAGAATCTACTGGCACAGTGTTTAACCCCTGTGTTAAGTGCTTGGGATAGAAGCCCCCAAATCATACAATTTCTGCCTTTAAATCAACAAGCATTTATTAAGCCCCTACCATGTGGCAGGCACTATGCAAAGCACTAGGGATACAAACAGAAGCAAAAAGATAGTCCCTCTCCTCAAAAAGCTTACCCAATTCTGAGGGGGGAAAGAGAACACAACCTTGGAACTGAAAAAGGAAAGGAAAGACAGGGTAGTCATAGGCAGAGAATTCAAAATGCAGCTTGGGAAGAATGGTTGATCTGAGATCCTTTCTCTAAATGGACTCAGAGAATGGCCCAATTCCATCTCCATAAGAGAACTAAGGACTAATGTTCACAGAGAAGCAAAGAAAAGACACATAGAAGATTAAAGCACCATACTAGGGAAGGAGGAGAGTACAAACAACTGAGGGCTTCAGAAAGGACCTCTTGAAGAAGATGATACTGGGAAGGAGCTAGAGCAGAAGGGAGGAGTAAGAACTTTTCTGGCATGGGCAATAACAAGGGTACAGATGAATTAGACCCAGTGGGCCTCAAACTTTCAAATAGGGGGCCAGTTCACTGTCCCTCACACTGTTGGAAGGCAGGACTATAGTACAAACAAAAACTCACACTCTGTCTCCGCCCCCTCAGTCCATTGAACACAATCTGGAGGACCTCATAAACATCCTCAGTGAGTTTGAGAACCCCTGAATTAGAGAGTCAGAGGAAAATCATTGGGGCAGTGTTAGGGTTCTGACAAAGTGGTAACAGGGTTATTAACATGGTACTTAGCTGTTCTCTAGTTTAGAGTTCACACTTTCCCCCCTTTACGAGTTCACACCTCCTCCCCACCCTTTAAGAGTTCACACCTTTCAAAGAGCCTATAAAAGGACAAGCCCACTGGAAGCTCCAGGAGATTCAGAGCAGGATTCAGTGGGGAGATTCACTGGACGAGGAAACCCACAATCCCACCCTCTTGGAGTCTGATCTATTCCGATTTGTACTTTGGGGCTGGCTGGACACACTGGGAGGACATTGAGAGGCTGAAGCTGGCGAGAGGCTGGAGGACAAATCTTTGGATTCGGACACACTCCAAGCGAGCTCTTGGGAACCAAGGACAGAGAAAGGCCTCTAGTAAAGCTCACAGGGCCCAGGAAAAGATTCAGGACTTTGAAAGACAAAATCAAAGATCTGGACATTCACTCCTGCTTGCCATTAGTCTGAAGACCCGGTGAGCCTTAGAAGCTAGTTGCTGAAGCAAGTAGAGATCATTTCATCACACTGCATTCATGGAAAACAGACTCCAATTGGATAGTGGTTTGGCACCCCAAAACATTGCTTCTGTGCCTCTGCAGGCCTCGGTGCTAAAAGAACTACAGCCACGGACAGTATCCCACATCACAGAAGTGGAGGAGTTTCACATCAAAGCAGAAATGTTGGAGCCTTTGAGAGACAGGGATGACCAAAAGATTCAAAAGGAGGAGTATCGTCGGAAGAAAGGCAATGCTTGTCAGCAAGAAGCCACCAATGCATGGGGAAAAGGAGCTGGATTGGATGAATACCATCACTTCCATCTTTCAAGCTGCCTGGAGTGTTTGGGACTAGAAAGCAGCACCACTGAAGCTGTCAGATTGGCATCTGCAGAAGACCTTGCAGATCTTCCTCATGGTTTCAGCAGCAGCCAAGAAGGCAGTGTTAAGCCAACTTGCCAACCTGGACGAAGGAGAAGAGTCAATATTCCCGAGAAGCCACCGAACATTTTACTCTTTGTGGGCTCTGACTCTCAGAAAGGACAGCAGAGATTCCAGCAGCTCCATTCCCTTCTGAAGGATTGTATTGACACTGATTGTTATGTCATCTCCCAGCTGAAGGAGAAAAATGTGCTCAGCCATCCATGGCTGCATCACTGTTTATTGTTGATCATTGCCACAGAAGAGCCTATTTCTGAAGCAGTTTCCCAAAAGTTCATCTTGTACCTGTCCCAAGGTGGGAAGGTTTTGGGGCTATCTTCCTCCTTCACGTTTGGTGGCCTACAGCTGAAAAGCCAAGAGGAACTGAAGAAGAGCATCCAGACATTGGTTTTTTCCAAGGCTGATGACAGTGAAATGAAACTGAATGTAGTGACAAGTGGGATCCTATTTGAAGAAGGCCCTGGACAGCTGCCTAGCCATCCTGGACAGCTAGAGGGTTACTTAGAAAACGTGCATCGAGACAGGATGATTGTTCACCTGCCTTGTGGAACAAACGGAGGAGAAGCAATTCTCTGTCAGGTGCACTTGGAAATGTCTCCCAGCACTTTGATAGAAGCTCCAGCTGCCTTTAATTTGCTGAAATCAAGCCATTTCACCCGATTGGAAGTCCTGAAGGAGATCCTGAGGGTCCTTGGCCTAAGGTGTGAATTAAAGAAAATTCCTCCCCTGACTCCTCTCTATTTGCTCACAGCTGATGAGGAAGTCCGAACTTCTTTTATGCAGTGGCTGGCAAGAAATGTGGGACCCGAAGGAGTAATGCAATTCAGCAAGCTGACCCTTCAGTTTGTTTCATCCCATCCACCAGAATTGGAAGTGACCCCATCTCATATGCCAGTTATCACTGCCACAGAGGATTTTGCCCCAGAACATTTTCACCTGGAGCTCTATCAAAAACATTTGCACACAAAGCAACTGGGAAAGATCATTCTGTTTGCTGAAGTGACTTCATCCACAATGGATCTTCTGGACGGCTTGATGGTTGAGGTGCCACCACACCTGGGTTTAGTAGCGATTGCAGCCCAGCAAACTCAAGGAAAAGGTCGTGATGGCAATGTCTGGCTTAGTCCTGTGGGATGTTCTCTTTCCACCTTACACCTCCACATCCCCCTAGATTCTCATCTGGGTCAGAGAATCCCATTTGTTCAACACTTGATGTCTTTGGCAGTGGTGGAGGCAGTTCGATCCATTCCTGACTATCAGGACATCAATTTAAGAGTCAAGTGGCCCAATGATATCTACTACAGTGATCAAATGAAGCTTGGGGGAGTGTTGGTCAACTCAACGCTTATGGGATCAACTTGTCATATTCTTATTGGCTGTGGAGTTAATGTGAATAACAGTCACCCTACTCTTTGCCTCAATGATCTCATCATAGAATATAATAAGAAACACAACCAAAACCTCAGTCTGTTACGTGTGGATTATCTTGTGGCAAGAACAATAACTGTGCTGGAGAGCCTACTGGATGCCTTTCAGGACAAAGGACCTACTGCCATTCTTCCTCTCTATTACAAATACTGGATACACAGCGGTCAGCAAGTCCGTCTGGGAAACGACGAGGGCCCACTGGGATGGATTGTTGGGATTGACGATTCTGGCTTCCTTCAAGTCCATCGAGAAGGAGGGGATGTTATGACTGTGCATCCAGACGGCAACTCTTTGGACATGCTGAACAACCTCATCATTCCCAAGAATTAATTCAACTGTCCTGAGCAAGAGAGCAGAGTGGGCCATATCGAAGTGAGTTTCATCTCAGGCAAATGTGCATAGCCACTTGCAAATACATTCCTGCTTTATTTCTTAGCTCTTTCCTACCATTCATCAGAAAGTTCTGTTTGGGATTGGGGATGCTTGAGGTTTTTTTTCCTTAATGACTTTTCTCATGCGTTTTGGTTACTTTTTGTTTACTAGGGATTTCTCTCTTTTTCAGAAGAGTCGCCTGCCTTTCCCTTCTTAGACGGAACTTGGTGTATGTTGATACCTAGAGCTCTTTTATGCCAACAGGACAGGGAAATTTAGGTGTTTCACAATAGTCAACCCCTCATTATAGCTCCCTTTGAAAAGGGAAAAAATATCAACCCCCCTTCTTGAGTCATTGCTCAGTTATGTGGGATGATAATATCCTTTTGACTCAACCAAGGAGATATTTTGAAAACAAACAAACAAACAAACAAATAAATAAATAAAAGCCACACAAAATACAGAAAAAAACCTTTGTTTTTATTTCTTTATTAAGAGAAGAATTATAAATAATCTTTCAGAGATGGTGCTTTCCTTATTTGCATTTGTTATACTTAAGTGGCTAAAGAAATTTAATATATGTGAGTAGAGGTCAAAGATATAGTGGAAAATCACTACTTTATAGTAAATGTCTTGGCCAATGTAGTTCATATATTGAAATTTACTACAAAAGTTGAATGAATATCATATAGTTCAACAACAATGCTATATGATGATCAATTCTCATGGACGTGGCCATCTTCAAAATGAGATGAACCAAATCAGTCCCATTAGAGCAGTAATGAACTGAACCAGCTACATCCAGCGAAAGAACTCTGGGAGATGACTACGAGTCACTACACAGAATTCCCGATCCCTCTATTTCTGTCCGCCTGCATTTTGGGTATCCTTCACAGGCTAATTGTACACTGTTTCAAATTCCGATTCTTCTTGGACAGCAAAACAACTCTTTGGACATGGAGACATATATCGTGTTTAACTTATACTTGAATTTCACATATGTAACATGTATTGGTCAACCTGACATCTGGGGGAGGGAGTGGGGAGAAGGAGGGGAAAGTTGGAACAAAAGGTTCGGCAATTGTCAATGCTGCAAAATCACCCCTGCATATATGTGTTCAATAAAAAGTATTATTAAAAAAAAGGAGTAACTGTTTCATTTTCATGTTTGTTGTCATATTCTCAATGCCCACAACATTATCTGAAACATAGTAATGAGTCACAAATGATTGTGCATTTCATTCACCCATCAAGAAAGCATTTATTAAGAATCTACTGGCACAGTGTTTAACCCCTGTGTTAAGTGCTTGGGATAGAAGCCCCCAAATCATAGAATTTCTGCCTTTAAATCAACAAGCATTTATTAAGCCCCTACCATGTGGCAGGCACTATGCAAAGCACTAGGGATACAAACAGAAGCAAAAAGATAGTCCCTCTCCTCAAAAAGCTTACCCAATTCTGAGGGGGGAAAGAGAACACAAACTTGGAACTGAAAAAGGAAAGGAAAGACAGGGTAGTCATAGGCAGAGAATTCAAAATGCAGCTTGGGAAGAATGGTTGATCTGAGATCCTTTCTCTAAATGGACTCAGAGAATGGCCCAATTCCATCTCCATAAGAGAACTAAGGACTAATGTTCACAGAGAAGCAAAGAAAAGACACATAGAAGATTAAAGCACCATACTAGGGAAGGAGGAGAGTACAAACAACTGAGGGCTTCAGAAAGGACCTCTTGAAGAAGATGATACTGGGAAGGAGCTAGAGCAGAAGGGAGGAGTAAGAACTTTTCTGGCATGGGCAATAACAAAGGTACAGATGAATTAGACCCAGTGGGCCTCAAACTTTCAAATAGGGGGCCAGTTCACTGTCCCTCACACTGTTGGAGGGCAGGACTATAGTACAAACAAAAACTCACACTCTGTCTCCGCCCCCTCAGTCCATTGAACACAATCTGGAGGACCTCATAAACATCCTCAGTGGGTTTGAGAACCCCTGAATTAGAGAGTCAGAGCAAAATCATTGGGGCAGTGTTAGGGTTCTGACAAAGTGGTAACAGGGTTATTAGCATGGTACTTAGCTGTTCTCTAGTTTAGAGTTCACACTTTCCCCCCTTTACAAGTTCACACCTCCCCCCCCTTTAAGAGTTCACACCTTTCAAAGAGCCTATAAAAGGACAAGCCCACTGGAAGCTCCAGGAGATTCAGAGCAGGATTCAGTGGGGAGATTCACTGGACCAGGAAACCCACAATCCCACCCTCTTGGAGTCTGATCTATTCCGACTTGTACTTTGGGGCTGGCTGGACACACTGGGAGGACATTGACAGGCTGAAGCTGGCTAGAGGCTGGAGGACAAATCTTTGGATTCGGACACACTCCAAGCGAGCTCTTGGGAACCAAGGACAGAGAAAGGCCTCTAGTAAAGCTCACAGGGCCCAGGAAAAGATTCAGGACTTTGAAAGACAAAATCAAAGATCTGGACTTTCACTCCTGCTTGCAGGAAAGTGGGCAGACTCTTGTTTGCCATTAGCCTGAAGACCCGGTGAGCCTTAGAAGCTAGTTGCTGAAGCAAGTAGAGATCATTTCATCACACTGCATTCATGGAAAACAGACTCCAATTGGATAGTGGTTTGGCACCCCAAAACATTGCTTCTGTGCCTCTGCAGGCCTCGGTGCTAAAAGAACTACAGCCACGGACAGTATCCCACATCACAGAAGTGGAGGAGTTTCACATCAAAGCAGAAATGTTGGAGCCTTTGAGAGACAGGGATGACCAAAAGATTCAAAAGGAGGAGTATCGTCGGAAGAAAGGCAATGCTTGTCAGCAAGAAGCCACCAATGCATGGGGAAAAGGAGCTGGATTGGATGAATACCATCACTTCCATCTTTCAAGCTGCCTGGAGTGTTTGGGACTAGAAAGCAGCACCACTGAAGCTGTCAGATTGGCATCTGCAGAAGACCTTGCAGATCTTCCTCATGGTTTCAGCAGCAGCCAAGAAGGCAGTGTTAAGCCAACTTGCCAACCTGGACGAAGGAGAAGAGTCAATATTCCCGAGAAGCCACCGAACATTTTACTCTTTGTGGGCTCTGACTCTCAGAAAGGACAGCAGAGATTCCAGCAGCTCCATTCCCTTCTGAAGGATTGTATTGACACTGATTGTTATGTCATCTCCCAGCTGAAGGAGAAAAATGTGCTCAGCCATCCATGGCTGCATCACTGTTTATTGTTGATCATTGCCACAGAAGAGCCTATTTCTGAAGCAGTTTCCCAAAAGTTCATCTTGTACCTGTCCCAAGGTGGGAAGGTTTTGGGGCTATCTTCCTCCTTCACGTTTGGTGGCCTACAGCTGAAAAGCAAAGAGGAACTGAAGAAGAGCATCCAGACATTGGTTTTTTCCAAGGCTGATGACAGTGAAATGAAACTGAATGTAGTGACAAGTGGGATCCTATTTGAAGAAGGCCCTGGACAGCTGCCTAGCCATCCTGGACAGCTAGAGGGTTACTTAGAAAACGTGCATCGAGACAGGATGATTGTTCACCTGCCTTGTGGAACAAACGGAGGAGAAGCAATTCTCTGTCAGGTGCACTTGGAAATGTCTCCCAGCACTTTGATAGAAGCTCCAGCTGCCTTTAATTTGCTGAAATCAAGCCATTTCACCCGATTGGAAGTCCTGAAGGAGATCCTGAGGGTCCTTGGCCTAAGGTGTGAATTAAAGAAAATTCCTCCCCTGACTCCTCTCTATTTGCTCACAGCTGATGAGGAAGTCCGAACTTCTTTTATGCAGTGGCTGGCAAGAAATGTGGGACCCGAAGGAGTAATGCAATTCAGCAAGCTGACCCTTCAGTTTGTTTCATCCCATCCACCAGAATTGGAAGTGACCCCATCTCATATGCCAGTTATCACTGCCACAGAGGATTTTGCCCCAGAACATTTTCACCTGGAGCTCTATCAAAAACATTTGCACACAAAGCAACTGGGAAAGATCATTCTGTTTGCTGAAGTGACTTCATCCACAATGGATCTTCTGGACGGCTTGATGGTTGAGGTGCCACCACACCTGGGTTTAGTAGCGATTGCAGCCCAGCAAACTCAAGGAAAAGGTCGTGATGGCAATGTCTGGCTTAGTCCTGTGGGATGTTCTCTTTCCACCTTACACCTCCACATCCCCCTAGATTCTCATCTGGGTCAGAGAATCCCATTTGTTCAACACTTGATGTCTTTGGCAGTGGTGGAGGCAGTTCGATCCATTCCTGACTATCAGGACATCAATTTAAGAGTCAAGTGGCCCAATGATATCTACTACAGTGATCAAATGAAGCTTGGGGGAGTGTTGGTCAACTCAACGCTTATGGGATCAACTTGTCATATTCTTATTGGCTGTGGAGTTAATGTGAATAACAGTCACCCTACTCTTTGCCTCAATGATCTCATCATAGAATATAATAAGAAACACAACCAAAACCTCAGTCTGTTACGTGTGGATTATCTTGTGGCAAGAACAATAACTGTGCTGGAGAGCCTACTGGATGCCTTTCAGGACAAAGGACCTACTGCCATTCTTCCTCTCTATTACAAATACTGGATACACAGCGGTCAGCAAGTCCGTCTGGGAAACGACGAGGGCCCACTGGGATGGATTGTTGGGATTGACGATTCTGGCTTCCTTCAAGTCCATCGAGAAGGAGGGGATGTTATGACTGTGCATCCAGACGGCAACTCTTTGGACATGCTGAACAACCTCATCATTCCCAAGAATTAATTCAACTGTCCTGAGCAAGAGAGCAGAGTGGGCCATATCGAAGTGAGTTTCATCTCAGGCAAATGTGCATAGCCACTTGCAAATACATTCCTGCTTTATTTCTTAGCTCTTTCCTACCATTCATCAGAAAGTTCTGTTTGGGATTGGGGATGCTTGAGGTTTTTTTTCCTTAATGACTTTTCTCATGCGTTTTGGTTACTTTTTGTTTACTAGGGATTTCTCTCTTTTTCAGAAGAGTCGCCTGCCTTTCCCTTCTTAGACGGAACTTGGTGTATGTTGATACCTAGAGCTCTTTTATGCCAACAGGACAGGGAAATTTAGGTGTTTCACAATAGTCAACCCCTCATTATAGCTCCCTTTGAAAAGGGAAAAAATATCAACCCCCCTTCTTGAGTCATTGCTCAGTTATGTGGGATGATAATATCCTTTTGACTCAACCAAGGAGATATTTTGAAAACAAACAAACAAACAAACAAATAAATAAATAAAAGCCACACAAAATACAGAAAAAAACCTTTGTTTTTATTTCTTTATTAAGAGAAGAATTATAAATAATCTTTCAGAGATGGTGCTTTCCTTATTTGCATTTGTTATACTTAAGTGGCTAAAGAAATTTAATATATGTGAGTAGAGGTCAAAGATATAGTGGAAAATCACTACTTTATAGTAAATGTCTTGGCCAATGTAGTTCATATATTGAAATTTACTACAAAAGTTGAATGAATATCATATAGTTCAACAACAATGCTATATGATGATCAATTCTCATGGACGTGGCCATCTTCAAAATGAGATGAACCAAATCAGTCCCATTAGAGCAGTAATGAACTGAACCAGCTACATCCAGCGAAAGAACTCTGGGAGATGACTACGAGTCACTACACAGAATTCCCGATCCCTCTATTTCTGTCCGCCTGCATTTTGGGTATCCTTCACAGGCTAATTGTACACTGTTTCAAATTCCGATTCTTCTTGGACAGCAAAACAACTCTTTGGACATGGAGACATATATCGTGTTTAACTTATACTTGAATTTCACATATGTAACATGTATTGGTCAACCTGACATCTGGGGGAGGGAGTGGGGAGAAGGAGGGGAAAGTTGGAACAAAAGGTTCGGCAATTGTCAATGCTGCAAAATCACCCCTGCATATATGTGTTCAATAAAAAGTATTATTAAAAAAAAGGAGTAACTGTTTCATTTTCGTGTTTGTTGTCATATTCTCAATGCCCACAACATTATCTGAAACATAGTAATGAGTCACAAATGATTGTGCATTTCATTCACCCATCAAGAAAGCATTTATTAAGAATCTACTGGCACAGTGTTTAACCCCTGTGTTAAGTGCTTGGGATAGAAGCCCCCAAATCATAGAATTTCTGCCTTTAAATCAACAAGCATTTATTAAGCCCCTACCATGTGGCAGGCACTATGCAAAGCACTAGGGATACAAACAGAAGCAAAAAGATAGTCCCTCTCCTCAAAAAGCTTACCCAATTCTGAGGGGGGAAAGAGAACACAAACTTGGAACTGAAAAAGGAAAGGAAAGACAGGGTAGTCATAGGCAGAGAATTCAAAATGCAGCTTGGGAAGAATGGTTGATCTGAGATCCTTTCTCTAAATGGACTCAGAGAATGGCCCAATTCCATCTCCATAAGAGAACTAAGGACTAATGTTCACAGAGAAGCAAAGAAAAGACACATAGAAGATTAAAGCACCATACTAGGGAAGGAGGAGAGTACAAACAACTGAGGGCTTCAGAAAGGACCTCTTGAAGAAGATGATACTGGGAAGGAGCTAGAGCAGAAGGGAGGAGTAAGAACTTTTCTGGCATGGGCAATAACAAAGGTACAGATGAATTAGACCCAGTGGGCCTCAAACTTTCAAATAGGGGGCCAGTTCACTGTCCCTCACACTGTTGGAGGGCAGGACTATAGTACAAACAAAAACTCACACTCTGTCTCCGCCCCCTCAGTCCATTGAACACAATCTGGAGGACCTCATAAACATCCTCAGTGGGTTTGAGAACCCTGAATTAGAGAGTCAGAGCAAAATCATTGGGGCAGTGTTAGGGTTCTGACAAAGTGGTAACAGGGTTATTAGCATGGTACTTAGCTGTTCTCTAGTTTAGAGTTCACACTTTCCCCCCTTTACAAGTTCACACCTCCCCCCCCTTTAAGAGTTCACACCTTTCAAAGAGCCTATAAAAGGACAAGCCCACTGGAAGCTCCAGGAGATTCAGAGCAGGATTCAGTGGGGAGATTCACTGGACCAGGAAACCCACAATCCCACCCTCTTGGAGTCTGATCTATTCCGACTTGTACTTTGGGGCTGGCTGGACACACTGGGAGGACATTGACAGGCTGAAGCTGGCTAGAGGCTGGAGGACAAATCTTTGGATTCGGACACACTCCAAGCGAGCTCTTGGGAACCAAGGACAGAGAAAGGCCTCTAGTAAAGCTCACAGGGCCCAGGAAAAGATTCAGGACTTTGAAAGACAAAATCAAAGATCTGGACTTTCACTCCTGCTTGCAGGAAAGTGGGCAGACTCTTGTTTGCCATTAGCCTGAAGACCCGGTGAGCCTTAGAAGCTAGTTGCTGAAGCAAGTAGAGATCATTTCATCACACTGCATTCATGGAAAACAGACTCCAATTGGATAGTGGTTTGGCACCCCAAAACATTGCTTCTGTGCCTCTGCAGGCCTCGGTGCTAAAAGAACTACAGCCACGGACAGTATCCCACATCACAGAAGTGGAGGAGTTTCACATCAAAGCAGAAATGTTGGAGCCTTTGAGAGACAGGGATGACCAAAAGATTCAAAAGGAGGAGTATCGTCGGAAGAAAGGCAATGCTTGTCAGCAAGAAGCCACCAATGCATGGGGAAAAGGAGCTGGATTGGATGAATACCATCACTTCCATCTTTCAAGCTGCCTGGAGTGTTTGGGACTAGAAAGCAGCACCACTGAAGCTGTCAGATTGGCATCTGCAGAAGACCTTGCAGATCTTCCTCATGGTTTCAGCAGCAGCCAAGAAGGCAGTCTTAAGCCAACTTGCCAACCTGGACGAAGGAGAAGAGTCAATATTCCCGAGAAGCCACCGAACATTTTACTCTTTGTGGGCTCTGACTCTCAGAAAGGACAGCAGAGATTCCAGCAGCTCCATTCCCTTCTGAAGGATTGTATTGACACTGATTGTTATGTCATCTCCCAGCTGAAGGAGAAAAATGTGCTCAGCCATCCATGGCTGCATCACTGTTTATTGTTGATCATTGCCACAGAAGAGCCTATTTCTGAAGCAGTTTCCCAAAAGTTCATCTTGTACCTGTCCCAAGGTGGGAAGGTTTTGGGGCTATCTTCCTCCTTCACGTTTGGTGGCCTACAGCTGAAAAGCAAAGAGGAACTGAAGAAGAGCATCCAGACATTGGTTTTTTCCAAGGCTGATGACAGTGAAATGAAACTGAATGTAGTGACAAGTGGGATCCTATTTGAAGAAGGCCCTGGACAGCTGCCTAGCCATCCTGGACAGCTAGAGGGTTACTTAGAAAACGTGCATCGAGACAGGATGATTGTTCACCTGCCTTGTGGAACAAACGGAGGAGAAGCAATTCTCTGTCAGGTGCACTTGGAAATGTCTCCCAGCACTTTGATAGAAGCTCCAGCTGCCTTTAATTTGCTGAAATCAAGCCATTTCACCCGATTGGAAGTCCTGAAGGAGATCCTGAGGGTCCTTGGCCTAAGGTGTGAATTAAAGAAAATTCCTCCCCTGACTCCTCTCTATTTGCTCACAGCTGATGAGGAAGTCCGAACTTCTTTTATGCAGTGGCTGGCAAGAAATGTGGGACCCGAAGGAGTAATGCAATTCAGCAAGCTGACCCTTCAGTTTGTTTCATCCCATCCACCAGAATTGGAAGTGACCCCATCTCATATGCCAGTTATCACTGCCACAGAGGATTTTGCCCCAGAACATTTTCACCTGGAGCTCTATCAAAAACATTTGCACACAAAGCAACTGGGAAAGATCATTCTGTTTGCTGAAGTGACTTCATCCACAATGGATCTTCTGGACGGCTTGATGGTTGAGGTGCCACCACACCTGGGTTTAGTAGCGATTGCAGCCCAGCAAACTCAAGGAAAAGGTCGTGATGGCAATGTCTGGCTTAGTCCTGTGGGATGTTCTCTTTCCACCTTACACCTCCACATCCCCCTAGATTCTCATCTGGGTCAGAGAATCCCATTTGTTCAACACTTGATGTCTTTGGCAGTGGTGGAGGCAGTTCGATCCATTCCTGACTATCAGGACATCAATTTAAGAGTCAAGTGGCCCAATGATATCTACTACAGTGATCAAATGAAGCTTGGGGGAGTGTTGGTCAACTCAACGCTTATGGGATCAACTTGTCATATTCTTATTGGCTGTGGAGTTAATGTGAATAACAGTCACCCTACTCTTTGCCTCAATGATCTCATCATAGAATATAATAAGAAACACAACCAAAACCTCAGTCTGTTACGTGTGGATTATCTTGTGGCAAGAACAATAACTGTGCTGGAGAGCCTACTGGATGCCTTTCAGGACAAAGGACCTACTGCCATTCTTCCTCTCTATTACAAATACTGGATACACAGCGGTCAGCAAGTCCGTCTGGGAAACGACGAGGGCCCACTGGGATGGATTGTTGGGATTGACGATTCTGGCTTCCTTCAAGTCCATCGAGAAGGAGGGGATGTTATGACTGTGCATCCAGACGGCAACTCTTTGGACATGCTGAAAAACCTCATCATCCCCAAGAATTAATTCAACTGTCCTGAGCAAGAGAGCAGAGTGGGCCATATCGAAGTGAGTTTCATTTCAGGCAAAAGTGCATAGCCACTTGCAAATACATTCCTGCTTTATTTCTTAGCTCTTTCCTACCATTCATCAGAAAGTTCTGTTTGGGATTGGGGAGGCTTGAGGTTTTTTTTCCCTTAATGATTTTTCTCATGCCTTTTAGTTACTTTTTGTTTACTAGGGATTTCTCTCTTTTTCAGAAGAGTCGCCTGCCTTTCCCTTCTTAGACGGAACTTGGTGTATGTTGATACCTGGAGCTCTTTTATGCCAACAAGACAGGGAAATTTAGGTGTTTCACAATAGTCAACCCCTCATTATAGCTCCCTTTGAAAAGGGAAAAAATATCAGCCCCCCTTCTTGAGTCATTGCTCAGTTATGTGGGATGGTAATATCCTTTTGACTCAACCAAGGAGATATTTTGAAAACAAACAAACAAACAAACAAATAAATAAATAAAAGCCACACAAAATACAGAAAAAAACCTTTGTTTTTATTTCTTTATTAAGAGAAGAATTATAAATAATCTTTCAGAGATGGTGCTTTCCTTATTTGCATTTGTTATACTTAAGTGGCTAAAGAAATTTAATATATGTGAGTAGAGGTCAAAGATATAGTGGAAAATCACTACTTTATAGTAAATGTCTTGGCCAATGTAGTTCATATATTGAAATTTACTACAAAAGTTGAATGAATATCATATAGTTCAACAACAATGCTATATGATGATCAATTCTCATGGACGTGGCCATCTTCAAAATGAGATGAACCAAATCAGTCCCATTAGAGCAGTAATGAACTGAACCAGCTACATCCAGCGAAAGAACTCTGGGAGATGACTACGAGTCACTACACAGAATTCCCGATCCCTCTATTTCTGTCCGCCTGCATTTTGGGTATCCTTCACAGGCTAATTGTACACTGTTTCAAATTCCGATTCTTCTTGGACAGCAAAACAACTCTTTGGACATGGAGACATATATCGTGTTTAACTTATACTTGAATTTCACATATGTAACATGTATTGGTCAACCTGACATCTGGGGGAGGGAGTGGGGAGAAGGAGGGGAAAGTTGGAACAAAAGGTTCGGCAATTGTCAATGCTGCAAAATCACCCCTGCATATATGTGTTCAATAAAAAGTATTATTAAAAAAAAGGAGTAACTGTTTCATTTTCGTGTTTGTTGTCATATTCTCAATGCCCACAACATTATCTGAAACATAGTAATGAGTCACAAATGATTGTGCATTTCATTCACCCATCAAGAAAGCATTTATTAAGAATCTACTGGCACAGTGTTTAACCCCTGTGTTAAGTGCTTGGGATAGAAGCCCCCAAATCATAGAATTTCTGCCTTTAAATCAACAAGCATTTATTAAGCCCCTACCATGTGGCAGGCACTATGCAAAGCACTAGGGATACAAACAGAAGCAAAAAGATAGTCCCTCTCCTCAAAAAGCTTACCCAATTCTGAGGGGGGAAAGAGAACACAAACTTGGAACTGAAAAAGGAAAGGAAAGACAGGGTAGTCATAGGCAGAGAATTCAAAATGCAGCTTGGGAAGAATGGTTGATCTGAGATCCTTTCTCTAAATGGACTCAGAGAATGGCCCAATTCCATCTCCATAAGAGAACTAAGGACTAATGTTCACAGAGAAGCAAAGAAAAGACACATAGAAGATTAAAGCACCATACTAGGGAAGGAGGAGAGTACAAACAACTGAGGGCTTCAGAAAGGACCTCTTGAAGAAGATGATACTGGAAAGGAGCTAGAGCAGAAGGGAGGAGTAAGAACTTTTCTGGCATGGGCAATAACAAAGGTACAGATGAATTAGACCCAGTGGGCCTCAAACTTTCAAATAGGGGGCCAGTTCACTGTCCCTCACACTGTTGGAGGGCAGGACTATAGTACAAACAAAAACTCACACTCTGTCTCCGCCCCCTCAGTCCATTGAACACAATCTGGAGGACCTCATAAACATCCTCAGTGGGTTTGAGAACCCCTGAATTAGAGAGTCAGAGCAAAATCATTGGGGCAGTGTTAGGGTTCTGACAAAGTGGTAACAGGGTTATTAGCATGGTACTTAGCTGTTCTCTAGTTTAGAGTTCACACTTTCCCCCCTTTACAAGTTCACACCTCCCCCCCCCCCTTAAGAGTTCACACCTTTCAAAGAGCCTATAAAAGGACAAGCCCACTGGAAGCTCCAGGAGATTCAGAGCAGGATTCAGTGGGGAGATTCACTGGACCAGGAAACCCACAATCCCACCCTCTTGGAGTCTGATCTATTCCGACTTGTACTTTGGGGCTGGCTGGACACACTGGGAGGACATCGAGAGGCTGAAGCTGGCTAGAGGCTGGAGGACAAATCTTTGGATTCGGACACACTCCAAGCGAGCTCTTTGGAACCAAGGACAGAGAAAGGCCTCTAGTAAAGCTCACAGGGCCCAGGAAAAGATTCAGGACTTTGAAAGACAAAATCAAAGATCTGGACTTTCACTCCTGCTTGCAGGAAAGTGGGCAGACTCTTGTTTGCCATTAGCCTGAAGACCCGGTGAGCCTTAGAAGCTAGTTGCTGAAGCAAGTAGAGATCATTTCATCACACTGCATTCATGGAAAACAGACTCCAATTGGATAGTGGTTTGGCACCCCAAAACATTGCTTCTGTGCCTCTGCAGGCCTCGGTGCTAAAAGAACTACAGCCACGGACAGTATCCCACATCACAGAAGTGGAGGAGTTTCACATCAAAGCAGAAATGTTGGAGCCTTTGAGAGACAGGGATGACCAAAAGATTCAAAAGGAGGAGTATCGTCGGAAGAAAGGCAATGCTTGTCAGCAAGAAGCCACCAATGCATGGGGAAAAGGAGCTGGATTGGATGAATACCATCACTTCCATCTTTCAAGCTGCCTGGAGTGTTTGGGACTAGAAAGCAGCACCACTGAAGCTGTCAGATTGGCATCTGCAGAAGACCTTGCAGATCTTCCTCATGGTTTCAGCAGCAGCCAAGAAGGCAGTGTTAAGCCAACTTGCCAACCTGGACGAAGGAGAAGAGTCAATATTCCCGAGAAGCCACCGAACATTTTACTCTTTGTGGGCTCTGACTCTCAGAAAGGACAGCAGAGATTCCAGCAGCTCCATTCCCTTCTGAAGGATTGTATTGACACTGATTGTTATGTCATCTCCCAGCTGAAGGAGAAAAATGTGCTCAGCCATCCATGGCTGCATCACTGTTTATTGTTGATCATTGCCACAGAAGAGCCTATTTCTGAAGCAGTTTCCCAAAAGTTCATCTTGTACCTGTCCCAAGGTGGGAAGGTTTTGGGGCTATCTTCCTCCTTCACGTTTGGTGGCCTACAGCTGAAAAGCAAAGAGGAACTGAAGAAGAGCATCCAGACATTGGTTTTTTCCAAGGCTGATGACAGTGAAATGAAACTGAATGTAGTGACAAGTGGGATCCTATTTGAAGAAGGCCCTGGACAGCTGCCTAGCCATCCTGGACAGCTAGAGGGTTACTTAGAAAACGTGCATCGAGACAGGATGATTGTTCACCTGCCTTGTGGAACAAACGGAGGAGAAGCAATTCTCTGTCAGGTGCACTTGGAAATGTCTCCCAGCACTTTGATAGAAGCTCCAGCTGCCTTTAATTTGCTGAAATCAAGCCATTTCACCCGATTGGAAGTCCTGAAGGAGATCCTGAGGGTCCTTGGCCTAAGGTGTGAATTAAAGAAAATTCCTCCCCTGACTCCTCTCTATTTGCTCACAGCTGATGAGGAAGTCCGAACTTCTTTTATGCAGTGGCTGGCAAGAAATGTGGGACCCGAAGGAGTAATGCAATTCAGCAAGCTGACCCTTCAGTTTGTTTCATCCCATCCACCAGAATTGGAAGTGACCCCATCTCATATGCCAGTTATCACTGCCACAGAGGATTTTGCCCCAGAACATTTTCACCTGGAGCTCTATCAAAAACATTTGCACACAAAGCAACTGGGAAAGATCATTCTGTTTGCTGAAGTGACTTCATCCACAATGGATCTTCTGGACGGCTTGATGGTTGAGGTGCCACCACACCTGGGTTTAGTAGCGATTGCAGCCCAGCAAACTCAAGGAAAAGGTCGTGATGGCAATGTCTGGCTTAGTCCTGTGGGATGTTCTCTTTCCACCTTACACCTCCACATCCCCCTAGATTCTCATCTGGGTCAGAGAATCCCATTTGTTCAACACTTGATGTCTTTGGCAGTGGTGGAGGCAGTTCGATCCATTCCTGACTATCAGGACATCAATTTAAGAGTCAAGTGGCCCAATGATATCTACTACAGTGATCAAATGAAGCTTGGGGGAGTGTTGGTCAACTCAACGCTTATGGGATCAACTTGTCATATTCTTATTGGCTGTGGAGTTAATGTGAATAACAGTCACCCTACTCTTTGCCTCAATGATCTCATCATAGAATATAATAAGAAACACAACCAAAACCTCAGTCTGTTACGTGTGGATTATCTGGTGGCAAGAACAATAACTGTGCTGGAGAGCCTACTGGATGCCTTTCAGGACAAAGGACCTACTGCCATTCTTCCTCTCTATTACAAATACTGGATACACAGCGGTCAGCAAGTCCGTCTGGGAAACGACGAGGGCCCACTGGGATGGATTGTTGGGATTGACGATTCTGGCTTCCTTCAAGTCCATCGAGAAGGAGGGGATGTTATGACTGTGCATCCAGACGGCAACTCTTTGGACATGCTGAAAAACCTCATCATCCCCAAGAATTAATTCAACTGTCCTGAGCAAGAGAGCAGAGTGGGCCATATCGAAGTGAGTTTCATTTCAGGCAAAAGTGCATAGCCACTTGCAAATACATTCCTGCTTTATTTCTTAGCTCTTTCCTACCATTCATCAGAAAGTTCTGTTTGGGATTGGGGATGCTTGAGGTTTTTTTCCCTTAATGATTTTTCTCATGCCTTTTAGTTACTTTTTGTTTACTAGGGATTTCTCTCTTTTTCAGAAGAGTCACCTGCCTTTCCCTTCTTAGACGGAACTTGGTGTATGTTGATACCTGGAGCTCTTTTATGCCAACAAGACAGGGAAATTTAGGTGTTTCACAATAGTCAACCCCTCATTATAGCTCCCTTTGAAAAGGGAAAAAATATCAGCCCCCCTTCTTGAGTCATTGCTCAGTTATGTGGGATGGTAATATCCTTTTGACTCAACCAAGGAGATATTTTGAAAACAAACAAACAAACAAACAAATAAATAAATAAAAGCCACACAAAATACAGAAAAAAACCTTTGTTTTTATTTCTTTATTAAGAGAAGAATTATAAATAATCTTTCAGAGATGGTGCTTTCCTTATTTGCATTTGTTATACTTAAGTGGCTAAAGAAATTTAATATATGTGAGTAGAGGTCAAAGATATAGTGGAAAATCACTACTTTATAGTAAATGTCTTGGCCAATGTAGTTCATATATTGAAATTTACTACAAAAGTTGAATGAATATCATATAGTTCAACAACAATGCTATATGATGATCAATTCTCATGGACGTGGCCATCTTCAAAATGAGATGAACCAAATCAGTCCCATTAGAGCAGTAATGAACTGAACCAGCTACATCCAGCGAAAGAACTCTGGGAGATGACTACGAGTCACTACACAGAATTCCCGATCCCTCTATTTCTGTCCTCCTGCATTTTGGGTATCCTTCACAGGCTAATTGTACACTGTTTCAAATTCCGATTCTTCTTGGACAGCAAAACAACTCTTTGGACATGGAGACATATATCGTGTTTAACTTATACTTGAATTTCACATATGTAACATGTATTGGTCAACCTGACATCTGGGGGAGGGAGTGGGGAGAAGGAGGGGAAAGTTGGAACAAAAGGTTCGGCAATTGTCAATGCTGCAAAATCACCCCTGCATATATGTGTTCAATAAAAAGTATTATTAAAAAAAAGGAGTAACTGTTTCATTTTCGTGTTTGTTGTCATATTCTCAATGCCCACAACATTATCTGAAACATAGTAATGAGTCACAAATGATTGTGCATTTCATTCACCCATCAAGAAAGCATTTATTAAGAATCTACTGGCACAGTGTTTAACCCCTGTGTTAAGTGCTTGGGATAGAAGCCCCCAAATCATACAATTTCTGCCTTTAAATCAACAAGCATTTATTAAGCCCCTACCATGTGGCAGGCACTATGCAAAGCACTAGGGATACAAACAGAAGCAAAAAGATAGTCCCTCTCCTCAAAAAGCTTACCCAATTCTGAGGGGGGAAAGAGAACACAAACTTGGAACTGAAAAAGGAAAGGAAAGACAGGGTAGTCATAGGCAGAGAATTCAAAATGCAGCTTGGGAAGAATGGTTGATCTGAGATCCTTTCTCTAAATGGACTCAGAGAATGGCCCAATTCCATCTCCATAAGAGAACTAAGGACTAATGTTCACAGAGAAGCAAAGAAAAGACACATAGAAGATTAAAGCACCATACTAGGGAAGGAGGAGAGTACAAACAACTGAGGGCTTCAGAAAGGACCTCTTGAAGAAGATGATACTGGAAAGGAGCTAGAGCAGAAGGGAGGAGTAAGAACTTTTCTGCATGGGCAATAACAAAGGTACAGATGAATTAGACCCAGTGGGCCTCAAACTTTCAAATAGGGGCCAGTTTCACTGTCCCTCACACTGTTGGAGGGCAGGACTATAGTACAAACAAAAACTCACACTCTGTCTCCGCCCCCTCAGTCCATTGAACCACAATCTGGAGGACCTCATAAACATCCTCAGTGGGTTTGAGAACCCTGAATTAGAGAGTCAGAGCAAAATCATTGGGGCAGTGTTAGGGTTCTGACCAAAGTGGTAACAGGGTTATTAGCATGGTACTTAGCTGTTCTCTAGTTTAGAGTTCACACTTTCCCCCTTTACAAGTTCACACCTCCCCCCCCCTTTAAGAGTTCACACCTTTCAAAGAGCCTATAAAAGGACAAGCCCACTGGAAGCTCCAGGAGATTCAGAGCAGGATTCAGTGGGGAGATTCACTGGACCAGGAAACCCACAATCCCACCCTCTTGGAGTCTGATCTATTCCGACTTGTACTTTGGGGCTGGCTGGACACACTGGGAGGACATTGACAGGCTGAAGCTGGCTAGAGGCTGGAGGACAAATCTTTGGATTCGGACACACTCCAAGCGAGCTCTTGGGAACCAAGGACAGAGAAAGGCCTCTAGTAAAGCTCACAGGGCCCAGGAAAAGATTCAGGACTTTGAAAGACAAAATCAAAGATCTGGACTTTCACTCCTGCTTGCAGGAAAGTGGGCAGACTCTTGTTTGCCATTAGCCTGAAGACCCGGTGAGCCTTAGAAGCTAGTTGCTGAAGCAAGTAGAGATCATTTCATCACACTGCATTCATGGAAAACAGACTCCAATTGGATAGTGGTTTGGCACCCCAAAACATTGCTTCTGTGCCTCTGCAGGCCTCGGTGCTAAAAGAACTACAGCCACGGACAGTATCCCACATCACAGAAGTGGAGGAGTTTCACATCAAAGCAGAAATGTTGGAGCCTTTGAGAGACAGGGATGACCAAAAGATTCAAAAGGAGGAGTATCGTCGGAAGAAAGGCAATGCTTGTCAGCAAGAAGCCACCAATGCATGGGGAAAAGGAGCTGGATTGGATGAATACCATCACTTCCATCTTTCAAGCTGCCTGGAGTGTTTGGGACTAGAAAGCAGCACCACTGAAGCTGTCAGATTGGCATCTGCAGAAGACCTTGCAGATCTTCCTCATGGTTTCAGCAGCAGCCAAGAAGGCAGTGTTAAGCCAACTTGCCAACCTGGACGAAGGAGAAGAGTCAATATTCCCGAGAAGCCACCGAACATTTTACTCTTTGTGGGCTCTGACTCTCAGAAAGGACAGCAGAGATTCCAGCAGCTCCATTCCCTTCTGAAGGATTGTATTGACACTGATTGTTATGTCATCTCCCAGCTGAAGGAGAAAAATGTGCTCAGCCATCCATGGCTGCATCACTGTTTATTGTTTTTTTTTTTTTTTTTTCTTTTTTTTTTTTCTTTTTTTTTTTTTTTTTTTTTTTTTATTATTATATATATATTTTATAATATTATCCCTTGTATTCATTTTTCCAAATTGCCCCCCCTCCCTCTATTCCCTCCCCCCGACGACAGGCAATACCATACATTTTACATGTGTTACAATATAGTCTAGGTACAATACATGTGTGTGAATATCATTTTCTTGTTGCACAATAAACATTAGAATCCGAAGGTACATGCAACCTGGGCAGACAGATATTAGTGCTAACAATTTACATTCGCTTCCCAGTGTTCCTTCTCTGGGTATAGTTATTTCTGTCCATCATTGATCAACTGGAAGTGAGTTGGATCTTCTTTATGTTGAAGATTTCCACTTCCATCAGAATACATCCTCATACAGTATTGTTGTTGAAGTGTACAGTGATCTTCTGGTTCTGCTCATTTCACTCAGCATCAGTTGACCTAAGTCTCTCCAGGCCTCTCTGTATTCCTCCTGCTGGTCATTTCTTACAGAGCAATAATATTCCATAACCTTCATATACCACAATTTACCCAACCATTCTCCAACTGATGGACATCCATTCATCTTCCAGTTTCTAGCTACAACAAAAAGAGCTGCTACAAACATTTTGGCACATATATGTCTCTTTCCGCTCTTTAGTATTTCTTTGGGATATAATCCCAGTAGTAGCGCTGCTGGGTCAAAGGGTATGCACAGTTTGATAACTTTTTGGGCATAATTCCAGATTGCTCTCCAGAATGGCTGGATTCTTTCACAACTCCACCAGCAATGTATCAGTGTCCCAATTTCCCCACATCCCCTCCAACATTTGTCATTATTTGTTCCTGTCATCTTAGCCAATCTGACAGGTGTGTAGTGGTATCTCAGAGTGGTCTTAATTTGCATTTCTCTGATCAGTAGTGATTTGGAACACTCTTTCATGTGAGTGGATATAGTTTCAATTTCTTCCTCTGAGAATTGTCTGTTCATATCCTTTGACCATTTATCAATTGGAGAATGGTTCGGTTTCTTATAAATTATGGTCAGTTCTCTATATATTTTGGAAATGAGACCTTTGTCAGAACCTTTGTTTTTAAAAATATTTTCCCAATTTGTTACTTCCCTTCTAATCTTGTTTGCATTAGTATTATTTGTACAGAAACTTTTTAGTTTGATGTAATCAAAATCTTCTATTTTGTGATCAATAATGATCTCTAGTTCTCCTCTGGTCATAAATTCCTTCCTCCTCCACAAGTCTGAGAGGTAGATTATCCTCTGTTCCTCTAATCTATTTATTATCTCCCTCTTTATGCCTAAATCATGGACCCATTTTGATCTTATCTTGGTATATGGTGTTAAGTGTGGATCCATATCTAATTTCTGCCATACTAATTTCCAGTTTTCCCAACAGTTTTTTCCGAATAATGAATTTTTATCCCTAATGTTGGAATCTTTGGGTTTGTCAAAGATTAGATTGCTATAGATGTACCCTTTTTTGTCCTTTGTATCTAATCTGTTCCACTGATCTACCGGTCTATTTCTTAGCCAATACCAAATGGTTTTGGTGACTGCTGCTATATAATATAGCTTTAGATCAGGTACACTTAGACCACCTTCCTCTGAGTTTTTTTTCATTAGTTCCCTTGCAATTCTCGACCTTTTATTCTTCCATATGAATTTTGTTGTTATTTTTTCTAGGTCATTGAAATAGTTTCTTGGGAGTCTGATTGGTATAGCACTAAATAAATAGATTAGTTTGGGGAGTATTGTCATCTTTATTATATTCGCTCGGCCTATCCAAGAGCACTGAATGTCTTTCCAATTATTTAAATCTGATTTTATTTTTGTGGCAAGTGTTTTGTAATTTTTCTCATATAATTCCTGACTTTTCTTTGGTAGATGGATTCCCAAATATTTTATACTCTCAACATTTGTTTGGAATGGAATTTCTCTTTGTATCTCTTGCTGTTGCATTTTGTTAGTGATATATAAAAAATGCCGAGGATTTATGTGGATTTATTTTGTATCCTGCCACTTTGCTGAAATTTTGAATTATTTCTAGTAGCTTTTTAGCAGAGTCTTTGGGGTTCTCTAAGTATACCATCATGTCATCTGCAAAAAGTGATAGTTTAATTTCCTCATTTCCTACTCTAATTCCTTGAATCTCTTTCTCGGCTCTTATTGCTGAGGCTAGCGTTTCTAGTACTATATTGAATAGTAATGGTGATAGTGGGCAACCTTGTTTCACTCCTGATCTTACTGGGAAAGGTTGCAATTTATTTCTATTGCATATTATGCTTACTGACGGTCTTAAATATATACTCCTGATTATTCTAAGGAATAATCCATTTATTCCTATACTCTCAAGAGTTTTTAGTAGGAATGGATGTTGGATTTTGTCAAATGCTTTTTCTGCATCTATTGAGATGATCATATGGTTCTTATTAATTTGATTATTAATATGGTCAATTATATTAATAGTTTTCCTAATATTAAACCAGCCCTGCATTCCTGGAATAAATCCTACTTGATCATAGTGTATTATCTTGGAGATAATTTTCTGAAGTCTTTTTGCTAATATCTTATTTAAGATTTTAGCATCAATATTCATTAAGGAGATTGGTCTATAATTTTCTTTCTCAGTTTTCGATCTACCAGGTTTAGGTATCAGTACCATGTCTGTGTCATAAAAGGAATTTGGTAGGACTCCTTCATCCCCTATTTTTTCAAATAATTTATATAACATTGGGGCTAATTGTTCTTTAAATGTTTGGTAGAATTCACATGTGAATCCATCTGGCCCTGGGGATTTTTTTCTGGGGAGTTGATTAATAGCTTGTTCTATTTCTTTTTCTGAAATGGGACTATTTAAGCAATTTATCTCCTCCTCTGTTAATCTAGGGAGCCTATATTTTTGGAGGAAGTCATCCATTTCACTTAAGTTATCAAATTTATTGGCATAAAGTTGGGCAAAGTAACTCCTTATTATTTCTCTAATTTCCTCTTCATTGGTGGAAAGATCCCCCTTTTCATTTGTAAGACTATCAATTTGATTTTCCTCTTTCTTTTTTTTGATCAAATTTACCAAAGGTTTATCTATTTTATTGGCTTTTTCATAAAACCAACTCTTGGTTTTATTTATTAATTCAATAGTTTTTTTACTTTCAATTTTATTGATTTCTTCTTTTAATTTTTGTATTTCGAGTTTAATTTTTGGTTGGGGGTTTACAATTTGGTCTTTTTCTAGCCTTTTAAGTTGTAAGCCCAATTCGTTAATCTTCTCTTTCTCAATTTTCTTCAAATAAGCCTCTAAAGATATAAAATTTCCCCTTATTACTGCTTTAGCTGCATCCCAAAGATTTTGATATGATGTCTCATCATTATCATTATCTTGGGTGAAATTATTAATTGTTTCTATAATTTGCTCTTTCACCCAGTCATTCTTTAAGATGAGATTATTCAGTTTCCAATTACTTTTTGGTCTATTTACCCCTAACTTTTTACTGAATGTAGCTTTTATTGCATTGTGATCTGAGAAGAAGGCATTTATTATTTCTGCCTTCCTACATTTAATTTTGAGATCTTTATGTCCTAGTATATGGTCAATTTTTGTATAGGATCCATGAACTGCTGAGAAGAAAGTATATTCCTTCCTATTGCCATTCAGTTTTCTCCAAAGGTCTATCATACCTAGTTTTTCTAATGTTCTATTTACTTTTTTAATTTCTTTCTTGTTTGTTTTGTGGTTTGATTTGTCTAAATCTGAGAGTGCAAGGTTGAGATCTCCCACTATTATAGTTTTACTGTCTATTTCTTCTTGCAGTTCTCCTAACTTTTCCTTTAGAAAGTTAGATGCTATACCACTTGGTGCATATATGTTTAGTATTGATATGGCTTCATTATTTATGCTACCTTTCAGCAGGATATAGTTTCCTTCCTTATCTTTTTTAACAAGATCTACTTCTGCTTTTGCTTGATCTGAGATAAGGATAGCTACCCCTGCTTTTTTGGCTTTACCTGAAGCATAATAGGCTCTGTTCCAACCTTTTACCTTTACTCTGTATGTATCTCCCTGCTTTAAGTGTGTTTCCTGTAGGCAACATATTGTAGGGTTCTGCTTTTTGATCCAATCTACTATCCGTCTCCGTTTGATGGGATCGTTCATCCCATTTACATTTACAGTTAAAATTACTAATTCTGTATTTCCTGCCATCGTATTATCCCCAGCTTATGCTTTTTTCCCTTGACCCCCCTGATCCCCCTCCCCGATATTTAATTTACAGACCCCCCTTGTGCCGCACAACCCTCCCTCTTTTTTTTTTGGATCCCTCCCCCCTCCCTCCAAGTCCCTTCACTTATTCTCCTTTTCCTTTTCCCTTTTCCTCTCCCCCCTTTTAATGAGGTGAGAGAAAATTCTCTGAAAAACAAATATGTTAATTATTTACTCTTTGAGCCTCTTCTGATGAGAGTAAGATTCACACAATGATTCTCCCCCCTCACTAAGTTCCCTCAGATATGGTGTATTTTCTATGTCTCTTCCTGGGATGTAGTTTCCCTCTTTTTATCACTCCTTCCCCTTTTTCTGAACCGACCTCCTTCCCTTTATTACACCCCCCTTTTTTTCTTTTATATCAGTAAAATCAAATTATCCTTGAGTATTTTTTATATACCCACAACAGAGTTACAGTTCTCAAGGGTTCTGTGTACCTTTTTCTGTTTCTCTTCAGTCTTGTGGATGTAGATCAAATTTTTTGTTTAAGTCTGGTTTTTTTCTTAGAAACATATAGAATTCCTCTGTTTCATTGAATGACCATCTTCTTCCATGGAAAAAGATGCTAAACTTAGCTGGGTAGTTCATTCTTGGTTGCAGTCCTTGATCTTTTGCCTTACGGAATATCAGGTTCCAGGCCCTTCTATCTTTTAATGTGGAGGCAGCCAGATCTTGGGTGACCCTTATTGTGGCACCTTGGTATTTAAATTGTTTTTTTCTAGCTGCTTGCAGGATTTTCTCCTTTGTGTGGTAATTCTGCAGCTTAGCCACAATATTCCGTGGTGTTCTTTTTTTAGGGTCTATTTCAGAAGGAGTTCGATGAATTCTTTCCACATCTACTTTCCCTTCTGTTTCTATTATCTCTGGACAGTTCTCTTTGATAATTTCCTGTAAAATAGAATCTAGGCTCTTTTTTTGGTCATAGTTTTCTGGAAGTCCAATAATCCGCAGATTATCTCTCCTAGATCTATTTTCCAGGTCTATAGATTTTCCCAGTAAGTATTTGACGTTGTTCTCCAGCTTCTCATTTTTTTTGTTTTGTTTGACTGATTCTTGGGTTCTCTGTGAATCATTCATTTCTATTTGTTCCATCCTGACTTTTAAGGAGTTATTTTCTTCTTTCACAGTTTTTAGTTCTTTTTGTAAATGCCCAATTTCGTTTTTAAATGAGTTATTTTGCTCTATTGAATTTTTTTCCATTTCCCTAATTTTTTTTTTTTGAGAATTATTTTCTTTTTCCAATTCAGAAATTCTATTTTCTTGAGACTTTTTTATCTTTTCCAATTCAGAAATCCTACTTTCCTGTGTTTTTTTAACCTTTTCTAATTCACTAATTTTGTTTCCCTGCATCTCCTGTGAATTCTTTATTTTTTCCAACTCCAATTTCAGGACATTGTTATTCTCTATCATAACTTCTCTTTCCTTTCCCCATTTTTCTTCGATCTCCCTCAATTTCTTAAGAGCTTCTTCTAGGAGAGAGTTATGTGATGGGGGGCAGGAATCATTCCCCTTTAGGTTGTTATCTTCTGAATCTTTGCTGTTAACTTCCTCGGGGTTGGATACCCGCTCTTTCTCTGTATAGAAGGAATCTATGGTTTTTCTAGCTTTTTTGCTCATACTTAAAAAAATCTTTTGGGGTCTGTCCCTGGGGTAGGAAATTATTTACTTCTTTACCAGCTTCCTCCCAGACCGGATGGATGCAGCGGCCCCTGCGCCCGCGCTAAGAGAGAGCTCTGGGAGAGAGTTCCCCACCCCCTCCCTGGGAGTGCCTCAGAGGTGATTAGCACTGCTGTGCTTCGAGGGCGTAGAATAGTGAAGACAGCAAGAAGCCCAGTCTATGTGTCCGGGTGGGGAGTGGGTATCTGCAGCAGGTGACGTAAGAAGCCCCTGCGCTCAAACTGGAAGTGTCTGCCAGAAACCGCGGTCCCTAGTTCAAAGGTTCCGCTTCTCTGGGACTTCCTGGAGCTGAGTTCCACTCCCTCCAGCTAAGCTAGGCAGTGTGTGTTGCCTTGGGCCGTATCCACCCACTTGTCAGTCTCTTAACTATTCTCAGGAGGTAGCTGAGGCCACACCCCCTGGTGCCGATTCTCTGCTGAGTCACCCCCAGGGTGAGTGGGGGGGGGAATCTAATCTGAGTTTTAAAATATTTTGGCTTTCTCTTCTGAACTGCTAAATAATTAGCAGAGAAGAGCTAACAGCCTGTGCCAGATTCCTTTACCTCAGTGGCTTCTCTGATCCCAGAGCCCCTCCCAGCGCAATGGGCGCAGTGTGCCCCTACCCCACCGTCTGTGCTGGTCTTTCTTATTCCTCCCCTGAGAACTGACCTTTCCTGTTGAAACTCCAGATTCTCTTCAGCTGGTAAGTCGTGCTTCCAGTCCTTGTGGTATCTATCAGTCCTGAGCTAATTTTGAGACTTAATTTATCTAATTGGTTGTGAGGGAGTGAGGACGTTCACTGAGTCGTGTGTTTCTTCTCCGCCATCTTGGCTCCGCCCCCCCACTGTTTATTGTTGATCATTGCCACAGAAGAGCCTATTTCTGAAGCAGTTTCCCAAAAGTTCATCTTGTACCTGTCCCAAGGTGGGAAGGTTTTGGGGCTATCTTCCTCCTTCACGTTTGGTGGCCTACAGCTGAAAAGCAAAGAGGAACTGAAGAAGAGCATCCAGACATTGGTTTTTTCCAAGGCTGATGACAGTGAAATGAAACTGAATGTAGTGACAAGTGGGATCCTATTTGAAGAAGGCCCTGGACAGCTGCCTAGCCATCCTGGACAGCTAGAGGGTTACTTAGAAAACGTGCATCGAGACAGGATGATTGTTCACCTGCCTTGTGGAACAAACGGAGGAGAAGCAATTCTCTGTCAGGTGCACTTGGAAATGTCTCCCAGCACTTTGATAGAAGCTCCAGCTGCCTTTAATTTGCTGAAATCAAGCCATTTCACCCGATTGGAAGTCCTGAAGGAGATCCTGAGGGTCCTTGGCCTAAGGTGTGAATTAAAGAAAATTCCTCCCCTGACTCCTCTCTATTTGCTCACAGCTGATGAGGAAGTCCGAACTTCTTTTATGCAGTGGCTGGCAAGAAATGTGGGACCCGAAGGAGTAATGCAATTCAGCAAGCTGACCCTTCAGTTTGTTTCATCCCATCCACCAGAATTGGAAGTGACCCCATCTCATATGCCAGTTATCACTGCCACAGAGGATTTTGCCCCAGAACATTTTCACCTGGAGCTCTATCAAAAACATTTACACACAAAGCAACTGGGAAAGATCATTCTGTTTGCTGAAGTGACTTCATCCACAATGGATCTTCTGGACGGCTTGATGGTTGAGGTGCCACCACACCTGGGTTTAGTAGCGATTGCAGCCCAGCAAACTCAAGGAAAAGGTCGTGATGGCAATGTCTGGCTTAGTCCTGTGGGATGTTCTCTTTCCACCTTACACCTCCACATCCCCCTAGATTCTCATCTGGGTCAGAGAATCCCATTTGTTCAACACTTGATGTCTTTGGCAGTGGTGGAGGCAGTTCGATCCATTCCTGACTATCAGGACATCAATTTAAGAGTCAAGTGGCCCAATGATATCTACTACAGTGATCAAATGAAGCTTGGGGGAGTGTTGGTCAACTCAACGCTTATGGGATCAACTTGTCATATTCTTATTGGCTGTGGAGTTAATGTGAATAACAGTCACCCTACTCTTTGCCTCAATGATCTCATCATAGAATATAATAAGAAACACAACCAAAACCTCAGTCTGTTACGTGTGGATTATCTTGTGGCAAGAACAATAACTGTGCTGGAGAGCCTACTGGATGCCTTTCAGGACAAAGGACCTACTGCCATTCTTCCTCTCTATTACAAATACTGGATACACAGCGGTCAGCAAGTCCGTCTGGGAAACGACGAGGGCCCACTGGGATGGATTGTTGGGATTGACGATTCTGGCTTCCTTCAAGTCCATCGAGAAGGAGGGGATGTTATGACTGTGCATCCAGACGGCAACTCTTTGGACATGCTGAACAACCTCATCATTCCCAAGAATTAATTCAACTGTCCTGAGCAAGAGAGCAGAGTGGGCCATATCGAAGTGAGTTTCATCTCAGGCAAATGTGCATAGCCACTTGCAAATACATTCCTGCTTTATTTCTTAGCTCTTTCCTACCATTCATCAGAAAGTTCTGTTTGGGATTGGGGATGCTTGAGGTTTTTTTTCCTTAATGACTTTTCTCATGCGTTTTGGTTACTTTTTGTTTACTAGGGATTTCTCTCTTTTTCAGAAGAGTCGCCTGCCTTTCCCTTCTTAGACGGAACTTGGTGTATGTTGATACCTAGAGCTCTTTTATGCCAACAGGACAGGGAAATTTAGGTGTTTCACAATAGTCAACCCCTCATTATAGCTCCCTTTGAAAAGGGAAAAAATATCAACCCCCCTTCTTGAGTCATTGCTCAGTTATGTGGGATGATAATATCCTTTTGACTCAACCAAGGAGATATTTTGAAAACAAACAAACAAACAAACAAATAAATAAATAAAAGCCACACAAAATACAGAAAAAAACCTTTGTTTTTATTTCTTTATTAAGAGAAGAATTATAAATAATCTTTCAGAGATGGTGCTTTCCTTATTTGCATTTGTTATACTTAAGTGGCTAAAGAAATTTAATATATGTGAGTAGAGGTCAAAGATATAGTGGAAAATCACTACTTTATAGTAAATGTCTTGGCCAATGTAGTTCATATATTGAAATTTACTACAAAAGTTGAATGAATATCATATAGTTCAACAACAATGCTATATGATGATCAATTCTCATGGACGTGGCCATCTTCAAAATGAGATGAACCAAATCAGTCCCATTAGAGCAGTAATGAACTGAACCAGCTACATCCAGCGAAAGAACTCTGGGAGATGACTACGAGTCACTACACAGAATTCCCGATCCCTCTATTTCTGTCCGCCTGCATTTTGGGTATCCTTCACAGGCTAATTGTACACTGTTTCAAATTCCGATTCTTCTTGGACAGCAAAACAACTCTTTGGACATGGAGACATATATCGTGTTTAACTTATACTTGAATTTCACATATGTAACATGTATTGGTCAACCTGACATCTGGGGGAGGGAGTGGGGAGAAGGAGGGGAAAGTTGGAACAAAAGGTTCGGCAATTGTCAATGCTGCAAAATCACCCCTGCATATATGTGTTCAATAAAAAGTATTATTAAAAAAAAGGAGTAACTGTTTCATTTTCGTGTTTGTTGTCATATTCTCAATGCCCACAACATTATCTGAAACATAGTAATGAGTCACAAATGATTGTGCATTTCATTCACCCATCAAGAAAGCATTTATTAAGAATCTACTGGCACAGTGTTTAACCCCTGTGTTAAGTGCTTGGGATAGAAGCCCCCAAATCATAGAATTTCTGCCTTTAAATCAACAAGCATTTATTAAGCCCCTACCATGTGGCAGGCACTATGCAAAGCACTAGGGATACAAACAGAAGCAAAAAGATAGTCCCTCTCCTCAAAAAGCTTACCCAATTCTGAGGGGGGAAAGAGAACACAAACTTGGAACTGAAAAAGGAAAGGAAAGACAGGGTAGTCATAGGCAGAGAATTCAAAATGCAGCTTGGGAAGAATGGTTGATCTGAGATCCTTTCTCTAAATGGACTCAGAGAATGGCCCAATTCCATCTCCATAAGAGAACTAAGGACTAATGTTCACAGAGAAGCAAAGAAAAGACACATAGAAGATTAAAGCACCATACTAGGGAAGGAGGAGAGTACAAACAACTGAGGGCTTCAGAAAGGACCTCTTGAAGAAGATGATACTGGGAAGGAGCTAGAGCAGAAGGGAGGAGTAAGAACTTTTCTGGCATGGGCAATAACAAAGGTACAGATGAATTAGACCCAGTGGGCCTCAAACTTTCAAATAGGGGGCCAGTTCACTGTCCCTCACACTGTTGGAGGGCAGGACTATAGTACAAACAAAAACTCACACTCTGTCTCCGCCCCCTCAGTCCATTGAACACAATCTGGAGGACCTCATAAACATCCTCAGTGGGTTTGAGAACCCCTGAATTAGAGAGTCAGAGCAAAATCATTGGGGCAGTGTTAGGGTTCTGACAAAGTGGTAACAGGGTTATTAGCATGGTACTTAGCTGTTCTCTAGTTTAGAGTTCACACTTTCCCCCCTTTACAAGTTCACACCTCCCCCCCCTTTAAGAGTTCACACCTTTCAAAGAGCCTATAAAAGGACAAGCCCACTGGAAGCTCCAGGAGATTCAGAGCAGGATTCAGTGGGGAGATTCACTGGACCAGGAAACCCACAATCCCACCCTCTTGGAGTCTGATCTATTCCGACTTGTACTTTGGGGCTGGCTGGACACACTGGGAGGACATTGAGAGGCTGAAGCTGGCTAGAGGCTGGAGGACAAATCTTTGGATTCGGACACACTCCAAGCGAGCTCTTGGGAACCAAGGACAGAGAAAGGCCTCTAGTAAAGCTCACAGGGCCCAGGAAAAGATTCAGGACTTTGAAAGACAAAATCAAAGATCTGGACTTTCACTCCTGCTTGCAGGAAAGTGGGCAGACTCTTGTTTGCCATTAGCCTGAAGACCCGGTGAGCCTTAGAAGCTAGTTGCTGAAGCAAGTAGAGATCATTTCATCACACTGCATTCATGGAAAACAGACTCCAATTGGATAGTGGTTTGGCACCCCAAAACATTGCTTCTGTGCCTCTGCAGGCCTCGGTGCTAAAAGAACTACAGCCACGGACAGTATCCCACATCACAGAAGTGGAGGAGTTTCACATCAAAGCAGAAATGTTGGAGCCTTTGAGAGACAGGGATGACCAAAAGATTCAAAAGGAGGAGTATCGTCGGAAGAAAGGCAATGCTTGTCAGCAAGAAGCCACCAATGCATGGGGAAAAGGAGCTGGATTGGATGAATACCATCACTTCCATCTTTCAAGCTGCCTGGAGTGTTTGGGACTAGAAAGCAGCACCACTGAAGCTGTCAGATTGGCATCTGCAGAAGACCTTGCAGATCTTCCTCATGGTTTCAGCAGCAGCCAAGAAGGCAGTGTTAAGCCAACTTGCCAACCTGGACGAAGGAGAAGAGTCAATATTCCCGAGAAGCCACCGAACATTTTACTCTTTGTGGGCTCTGACTCTCAGAAAGGACAGCAGAGATTCCAGCAGCTCCATTCCCTTCTGAAGGATTGTATTGACACTGATTGTTATGTCATCTCCCAGCTGAAGGAGAAAAATGTGCTCAGCCATCCATGGCTGCATCACTGTTTATTGTTGATCATTGCCACAGAAGAGCCTATTTCTGAAGCAGTTTCCCAAAAGTTCATCTTGTACCTGTCCCAAGGTGGGAAGGTTTTGGGGCTATCTTCCTCCTTCACGTTTGGTGGCCTACAGCTGAAAAGCAAAGAGGAACTGAAGAAGAGCATCCAGACATTGGTTTTTTCCAAGGCTGATGACAGTGAAATGAAACTGAATGTAGTGACAAGTGGGATCCTATTTGAAGAAGGCCCTGGACAGCTGCCTAGCCATCCTGGACAGCTAGAGGGTTACTTAGAAAACGTGCATCGAGACAGGATGATTGTTCACCTGCCTTGTGGAACAAACGGAGGAGAAGCAATTCTCTGTCAGGTGCACTTGGAAATGTCTCCCAGCACTTTGATAGAAGCTCCAGCTGCCTTTAATTTGCTGAAATCAAGCCATTTCACCCGATTGGAAGTCCTGAAGGAGATCCTGAGGGTCCTTGGCCTAAGGTGTGAATTAAAGAAAATTCCTCCCCTGACTCCTCTCTATTTGCTCACAGCTGATGAGGAAGTCCGAACTTCTTTTATGCAGTGGCTGGCAAGAAATGTGGGACCCGAAGGAGTAATGCAATTCAGCAAGCTGACCCTTCAGTTTGTTTCATCCCATCCACCAGAATTGGAAGTGACCCCATCTCATATGCCAGTTATCACTGCCACAGAGGATTTTGCCCCAGAACATTTTCACCTGGAGCTCTATCAAAAACATTTGCACACAAAGCAACTGGGAAAGATCATTCTGTTTGCTGAAGTGACTTCATCCACAATGGATCTTCTGGACGGCTTGATGGTTGAGGTGCCACCACACCTGGGTTTAGTAGCGATTGCAGCCCAGCAAACTCAAGGAAAAGGTCGTGATGGCAATGTCTGGCTTAGTCCTGTGGGATGTTCTCTTTCCACCTTACACCTCCACATCCCCCTAGATTCTCATCTGGGTCAGAGAATCCCATTTGTTCAACACTTGATGTCTTTGGCAGTGGTGGAGGCAGTTCGATCCATTCCTGACTATCAGGACATCAATTTAAGAGTCAAGTGGCCCAATGATATCTACTACAGTGATCAAATGAAGCTTGGGGGAGTGTTGGTCAACTCAACGCTTATGGGATCAACTTGTCATATTCTTATTGGCTGTGGAGTTAATGTGAATAACAGTCACCCTACTCTTTGCCTCAATGATCTCATCATAGAATATAATAAGAAACACAACCAAAACCTCAGTCTGTTACGTGTGGATTATCTTGTGGCAAGAACAATAACTGTGCTGGAGAGCCTACTGGATGCCTTTCAGGACAAAGGACCTAATGCCATTCTTCCTCTCTATTACAAATACTGGATACACAGCGGTCAGCAAGTCCGTCTGGGAAACGACGAGGGCCCACTGGGATGGATTGTTGGGATTGACGATTCTGGCTTCCTTCAAGTCCATCGAGAAGGAGGGGATGTTATGACTGTGCATCCAGACGGCAACTCTTTGGACATGCTGAAAAACCTCATCATCCCCAAGAATTAATTCAACTGTCCTGAGCAAGAGAGCAGAGTGGGCCATATCGAAGTGAGTTTCATTTCAGGCAAAAGTGCATAGCCACTTGCAAATACATTCCTGCTTTATTTCTTAGCTCTTTCCTACCATTCATCAGAAAGTTCTGTTTGGGATTGGGGAGGCTTGAGGTTTTTTTTCCCTTAATGATTTTTCTCATGCCTTTTAGTTACTTTTTGTTTACTAGGGATTTCTCTCTTTTTCAGAAGAGTCGCCTGCCTTTCCCTTCTTAGACGGAACTTGGTGTATGTTGATACCTGGAGCTCTTTTATGCCAACAAGACAGGGAAATTTAGGTGTTTCACAATAGTCAACCCCTCATTATAGCTCCCTTTGAAAAGGGAAAAAATATCAGCCCCCCTTCTTGAGTCATTGCTCAGTTATGTGGGATGGTAATATCCTTTTGACTCAACCAAGGAGATATTTTGAAAACAAACAAACAAACAAACAAATAAATAAATAAAAGCCACACAAAATACAGAAAAAAACCTTTGTTTTTATTTCTTTATTAAGAGAAGAATTATAAATAATCTTTCAGAGATGGTGCTTTCCTTATTTGCATTTGTTATACTTAAGTGGCTAAAGAAATTTAATATATGTGAGTAGAGGTCAAAGATATAGTGGAAAATCACTACTTTATAGTAAATGTCTTGGCCAATGTAGTTCATATATTGAAATTTACTACAAAAGTTGAATGAATATCATATAGTTCAACAACAATGCTATATGATGATCAATTCTCATGGACGTGGCCATCTTCAAAATGAGATGAACCAAATCAGTCCCATTAGAGCAGTAATGAACTGAACCAGCTACATCCAGCGAAAGAACTCTGGGAGATGACTACGAGTCACTACACAGAATTCCCGATCCCTCTATTTCTGTCCGCCTGCATTTTGGGTATCCTTCACAGGCTAATTGTACACTGTTTCAAATTCCGATTCTTCTTGGACAGCAAAACAACTCTTTGGACATGGAGACATATATCGTGTTTAACTTATACTTGAATTTCACATATGTAACAT
This sequence comes from Sminthopsis crassicaudata, assembly GCF_048593235.1. Lineage (NCBI taxonomy): Eukaryota > Metazoa > Chordata > Mammalia > Dasyuromorphia > Dasyuridae > Sminthopsis > Sminthopsis crassicaudata. The sequence continues at coordinate 102,083,384 of NC_133620.1, read as the reverse complement.
GTATTGGTCAACCTGACATCTGGGGGAGGGAGTGGGGAGAAGGAGGGGAAAGTTGGAACAAAAGGTTCGGCAATTGTCAATGCTGCAAAATCACCCCTGCATATATGTGTTCAATAAAAAGTATTATTAAAAAAAAGGAGTAACTGTTTCATTTTCGTGTTTGTTGTCATATTCTCAATGCCCACAACATTATCTGAAACATAGTAATGAGTCACAAATGATTGTGCATTTCATTCACCCATCAAGAAAGCATTTATTAAGAATCTACTGGCACAGTGTTTAACCCCTGTGTTAAGTGCTTGGGATAGAAGCCCCCAAATCATAGAATTTCTGCCTTTAAATCAACAAGCATTTATTAAGCCCCTACCATGTGGCAGGCACTATGCAAAGCACTAGGGATACAAACAGAAGCAAAAAGATAGTCCCTCTCCTCAAAAAGCTTACCCAATTCTGAGGGGGGAAAGAGAACACAAACTTGGAACTGAAAAAGGAAAGGAAAGACAGGGTAGTCATAGGCAGAGAATTCAAAATGCAGCTTGGGAAGAATGGTTGATCTGAGATCCTTTCTCTAAATGGACTCAGAGAATGGCCCAATTCCATCTCCATAAGAGAACTAAGGACTAATGTTCACAGAGAAGCAAAGAAAAGACACATAGAAGATTAAAGCACCATACTAGGGAAGGAGGAGAGTACAAACAACTGAGGGCTTCAGAAAGGACCTCTTGAAGAAGATGATACTGGAAAGGAGCTAGAGCAGAAGGGAGGAGTAAGAACTTTTCTGGCATGGGCAATAACAAAGGTACAGATGAATTAGACCCAGTGGGCCTCAAACTTTCAAATAGGGGGCCAGTTCACTGTCCCTCACACTGTTGGAGGGCAGGACTATAGTACAAACAAAAACTCACACTCTGTCTCCGCCCCCTCAGTCCATTGAACACAATCTGGAGGACCTCATAAACATCCTCAGTGGGTTTGAGAACCCCTGAATTAGAGAGTCAGAGCAAAATCATTGGGGCAGTGTTAGGGTTCTGACAAAGTGGTAACAGGGTTATTAGCATGGTACTTAGCTGTTCTCTAGTTTAGAGTTCACACTTTCCCCCCTTTACAAGTTCACACCTCCCCCCCCCCCCTTAAGAGTTCACACCTTTCAAAGAGCCTATAAAAGGACAAGCCCACTGGAAGCTCCAGGAGATTCAGAGCAGGATTCAGTGGGGAGATTCACTGGACCAGGAAACCCACAATCCCACCCTCTTGGAGTCTGATCTATTCCGACTTGTACTTTGGGGCTGGCTGGACACACTGGGAGGACATCGAGAGGCTGAAGCTGGCTAGAGGCTGGAGGACAAATCTTTGGATTCGGACACACTCCAAGCGAGCTCTTGGGAACCAAGGACAGAGAAAGGCCTCTAGTAAAGCTCACAGGGCCCAGGAAAAGATTCAGGACTTTGAAAGACAAAATCAAAGATCTGGACTTTCACTCCTGCTTGCAGGAAAGTGGGCAGACTCTTGTTTGCCATTAGCCTGAAGACCCGGTGAGCCTTAGAAGCTAGTTGCTGAAGCAAGTAGAGATCATTTCATCACACTGCATTCATGGAAAACAGACTCCAATTGGATAGTGGTTTGGCACCCCAAAACATTGCTTCTGTGCCTCTGCAGGCCTCGGTGCTAAAAGAACTACAGCCACGGACAGTATCCCACATCACAGAAGTGGAGGAGTTTCACATCAAAGCAGAAATGTTGGAGCCTTTGAGAGACAGGGATGACCAAAAGATTCAAAAGGAGGAGTATCGTCGGAAGAAAGGCAATGCTTGTCAGCAAGAAGCCACCAATGCATGGGGAAAAGGAGCTGGATTGGATGAATACCATCACTTCCATCTTTCAAGCTGCCTGGAGTGTTTGGGACTAGAAAGCAGCACCACTGAAGCTGTCAGATTGGCATCTGCAGAAGACCTTGCAGATCTTCCTCATGGTTTCAGCAGCAGCCAAGAAGGCAGTGTTAAGCCAACTTGCCAACCTGGACGAAGGAGAAGAGTCAATATTCCCGAGAAGCCACCGAACATTTTACTCTTTGTGGGCTCTGACTCTCAGAAAGGACAGCAGAGATTCCAGCAGCTCCATTCCCTTCTGAAGGATTGTATTGACACTGATTGTTATGTCATCTCCCAGCTGAAGGAGAAAAATGTGCTCAGCCATCCATGGCTGCATCACTGTTTATTGTTGATCATTGCCACAGAAGAGCCTATTTCTGAAGCAGTTTCCCAAAAGTTCATCTTGTACCTGTCCCAAGGTGGGAAGGTTTTGGGGCTATCTTCCTCCTTCACGTTTGGTGGCCTACAGCTGAAAAGCAAAGAGGAACTGAAGAAGAGCATCCAGACATTGGTTTTTTCCAAGGCTGATGACAGTGAAATGAAACTGAATGTAGTGACAAGTGGGATCCTATTTGAAGAAGGCCCTGGACAGCTGCCTACCCATCCTGGACAGCTAGAGGGTTACTTAGAAAACGTGCATCGAGACAGGATGATTGTTCACCTGCCTTGTGGAACAAACGGAGGAGAAGCAATTCTCTGTCAGGTGCACTTGGAAATGTCTCCCAGCACTTTGATAGAAGCTCCAGCTGCCTTTAATTTGCTGAAATCAAGCCATTTCACCCGATTGGAAGTCCTGAAGGAGATCCTGAGGGTCCTTGGCCTAAGGTGTGAATTAAAGAAAATTCCTCCCCTGACTCCTCTCTATTTGCTCACAGCTGATGAGGAAGTCCGAACTTCTTTTATGCAGTGGCTGGCAAGAAATGTGGGACCCGAAGGAGTAATGCAATTCAGCAAGCTGACCCTTCAGTTTGTTTCATCCCATCCACCAGAATTGGAAGTGACCCCATCTCATATGCCAGTTATCACTGCCACAGAGGATTTTGCCCCAGAACATTTTCACCTGGAGCTCTATCAAAAACATTTGCACACAAAGCAACTGGGAAAGATCATTCTGTTTGCTGAAGTGACTTCATCCACAATGGATCTTCTGGAAGGCTTGATGGTTGAGGTGCCACCACACCTGGGTTTAGTAGCGATTGCAGCCCAGCAAACTCAAGGAAAAGGTCGTGATGGCAATGTCTGGCTTAGTCCTGTGGGATGTTCTCTTTCCACCTTACACCTCCACATCCCCCTAGATTCTCATCTGGGTCAGAGAATCCCATTTGTTCAACACTTGATGTCTTTGGCAGTGGTGGAGGCAGTTCGATCCATTCCTGACTATCAGGACATCAATTTAAGAGTCAAGTGGCCCAATGATATCTACTACAGTGATCAAATGAAGCTTGGGGGAGTGTTGGTCAACTCAACGCTTATGGGATCAACTTGTCATATTCTTATTGGCTGTGGAGTTAATGTGAATAACAGTCACCCTACTCTTTGCCTCAATGATCTCATCATAGAATATAATAAGAAACACAACCAAAACCTCAGTCTGTTACGTGTGGATTATCTTGTGGCAAGAACAATAACTGTGCTGGAGAGCCTACTGGATGCCTTTCAGGACAAAGGACCTAATGCCATTCTTCCTCTCTATTACAAATACTGGATACACAGCGGTCAGCAAGTCCGTCTGGGAAACGACGAGGGCCCACTGGGATGGATTGTTGGGATTGACGATTCTGGCTTCCTTCAAGTCCATCGAGAAGGAGGGGATGTTATGACTGTGCATCCAGACGGCAACTCTTTGGACATGCTGAAAAACCTCATCATCCCCAAGAATTAATTCAACTGTCCTGAGCAAGAGAGCAGAGTGGGCCATATCGAAGTGAGTTTCATTTCAGGCAAAAGTGCATAGCCACTTGCAAATACATTCCTGCTTTATTTCTTAGCTCTTTCCTACCATTCATCAGAAAGTTCTGTTTGGGATTGGGGAGGCTTGAGGTTTTTTTCCCTTAATGATTTTTCTCATGCCTTTTAGTTACTTTTTGTTTACTAGGGATTTCTCTCTTTTTCAGAAGAGTCGCCTGCCTTTCCCTTCTTAGACGGAACTTGGTGTATGTTGATACCTGGAGCTCTTTTATGCCAACAAGACAGGGAAATTTAGGTGTTTCACAATAGTCAACCCCTCATTATAGCTCCCTTTGAAAAGGGAAAAAATATCAGCCCCCCTTCTTGAGTCATTGCTCAGTTATGTGGGATGGTAATATCCTTTTGACTCAACCAAGGAGATATTTTGAAAACAAACAAACAAACAAACAAACAAATAAATAAAAGCCACACAAAATACAGAAAAAAACCTTTGTTTTTATTTCTTTATTAAGAGAAGAATTATAAATAATCTTTCAGAGATGGTGCTTTCCTTATTTGCATTTGTTATACTTAAGTGGCTAAAGAAATTTAATATATGTGAGTAGAGGTCAAAGATATAGTGGAAAATCACTACTTTATAGTAAATGTCTTGGCCAATGTAGTTCATATATTGAAATTTACTACAAAAGTTGAATGAATATCATATAGTTCAACAACAATGCTATATGATGATCAATTCTCATGGACGTGGCCATCTTCAAAATGAGATGAACCAAATCAGTCCCATTAGAGCAGTAATGAACTGAACCAGCTACATCCAGCGAAAGAACTCTGGGAGATGACTACGAGTCACTACACAGAATTCCCGATCCCTCTATTTCTGTCCGCCTGCATTTTGGGTATCCTTCACAGGCTAATTGTACACTGTTTCAAATTCCGATTCTTCTTGGACAGCAAAACAACTCTTTGGACATGGAGACATATATCGTGTTTAACTTATACTTGAATTTCACATATGTAACATGTATTGGTCAACCTGACATCTGGGGGAGGGAGTGGGGAGAAGGAGGGGAAAGTTGGAACAAAAGGTTCGGCAATTGTCAATGCTGCAAAATCACCCCTGCATATATGTGTTCAATAAAAAGTATTATTAAAAAAAAGGAGTAACTGTTTCATTTTCGTGTTTGTTGTCATATTCTCAATGCCCACAACATTATCTGAAACATAGTAATGAGTCACAAATGATTGTGCATTTCATTCACCCATCAAGAAAGCATTTATTAAGAATCTACTGGCACAGTGTTTAACCCCTGTGTTAAGTGCTTGGGATAGAAGCCCCCAAATCATAGAATTTCTGCCTTTAAATCAACAAGCATTTATTAAGCCCCTACCATGTGGCAGGCACTATGCAAAGCACTAGGGATACAAACAGAAGCAAAAAGATAGTCCCTCTCCTCAAAAAGCTTACCCAATTCTGAGGGGGGAAAGAGAACACAAACTTGGAACTGAAAAAGGAAAGGAAAGACAGGGTAGTCATAGGCAGAGAATTCAAAATGCAGCTTGGGAAGAATGGTTGATCTGAGATCCTTTCTCTAAATGGACTCAGAGAATGGCCCAATTCCATCTCCATAAGAGAACTAAGGACTAATGTTCACAGAGAAGCAAAGAAAAGACACATAGAAGATTAAAGCACCATACTAGGGAAGGAGGAGAGTACAAACAACTGAGGGCTTCAGAAAGGACCTCTTGAAGAAGATGATACTGGAAAGGAGCTAGAGCAGAAGGGAGGAGTAAGAACTTTTCTGGCATGGGCAATAACAAAGGTACAGATGAATTAGACCCAGTGGGCCTCAAACTTTCAAATAGGGGGCCAGTTCACTGTCCCTCACACTGTTGGAGGGCAGGACTATAGTACAAACAAAAACTCACACTCTGTCTCCGCCCCCTCAGTCCATTGAACACAATCTGGAGGACCTCATAAACATCCTCAGTGGGTTTGAGAACCCCTGAATTAGAGAGTCAGAGCAAAATCATTGGGGCAGTGTTAGGGTTCTGACAAAGTGGTAACAGGGTTATTAGCATGGTACTTAGCTGTTCTCTAGTTTAGAGTTCACACTTTCCCCCCTTTACAAGTTCACACCTCCCCCCCCCCTTTAAGAGTTCACACCTTTCAAAGAGCCTATAAAAGGACAAGCCCACTGGAAGCTCCAGGAGATTCAGAGCAGGATTCAGTGGGGAGATTCACTGGACCAGGAAACCCACAATCCCACCCTCTTGGAGTCTGATCTATTCCGACTTGTACTTTGGGGCTGGCTGGACACACTGGGAGGACATCGACAGGCTGAAGCTGGCTAGAGGCTGGAGGACAAATCTTTGGATTCGGACACACTCCAAGCGAGCTCTTGGGAACCAAGGACAGAGAAAGGCCTCTAGTAAAGCTCACAGGGCCCAGGAAAAGATTCAGGACTTTGAAAGACAAAATCAAAGATCTGGACTTTCACTCCTGCTTGCAGGAAAGTGGGCAGACTCTTGTTTGCCATTAGCCTGAAGACCCGGTGAGCCTTAGAAGCTAGTTGCTGAAGCAAGTAGAGATCATTTCATCACACTGCATTCATGGAAAACAGACTCCAATTGGATAGTGGTTTGGCACCCCAAAACATTGCTTCTGTGCCTCTGCAGGCCTCGGTGCTAAAAGAACTACAGCCACGGACAGTATCCCACATCACAGAAGTGGAGGAGTTTCACATCAAAGCAGAAATGTTGGAGCCTTTGAGAGACAGGGATGACCAAAAGATTCAAAAGGAGGAGTATCGTCGGAAGAAAGGCAATGCTTGTCAGCAAGAAGCCACCAATGCATGGGGAAAAGGAGCTGGATTGGATGAATACCATCACTTCCATCTTTCAAGCTGCCTGGAGTGTTTGGGACTAGAAAGCAGCACCACTGAAGCTGTCAGATTGGCATCTGCAGAAGACCTTGCAGATCTTCCTCATGGTTTCAGCAGCAGCCAAGAAGGCAGTCTTAAGCCAACTTGCCAACCTGGACGAAGGAGAAGAGTCAATATTCCCGAGAAGCCACCGAACATTTTACTCTTTGTGGGCTCTGACTCTCAGAAAGGACAGCAGAGATTCCAGCAGCTCCATTCCCTTCTGAAGGATTGTATTGACACTGATTGTTATGTCATCTCCCAGCTGAAGGAGAAAAATGTGCTCAGCCATCCATGGCTGCATCACTGTTTATTGTTGATCATTGCCACAGAAGAGCCTATTTCTGAAGCAGTTTCCCAAAAGTTCATCTTGTACCTGTCCCAAGGTGGGAAGGTTTTGGGGCTATCTTCCTCCTTCACGTTTGGTGGCCTACAGCTGAAAAGCCAAGAGGAACTGAAGAAGAGCATCCAGACATTGGTTTTTTCCAAGGCTGATGACAGTGAAATGAAACTGAATGTAGTGACAAGTGGGATCCTATTTGAAGAAGGCCCTGGACAGCTGCCTAGCCATCCTGGACAGCTAGAGGGTTACTTAGAAAACGTGCATCGAGACAGGATGATTGTTCACCTGCCTTGTGGAACAAACGGAGGAGAAGCAATTCTCTGTCAGGTGCACTTGGAAATGTCTCCCAGCACTTTGATAGAAGCTCCAGCTGCCTTTAATTTGCTGAAATCAAGCCATTTCACCCGATTGGAAGTCCTGAAGGAGATCCTGAGGGTCCTTGGCCTAAGGTGTGAATTAAAGAAAATTCCTCCCCTGACTCCTCTCTATTTGCTCACAGCTGATGAGGAAGTCCGAACTTCTTTTATGCAGTGGCTGGCAAGAAATGTGGGACCCGAAGGAGTAATGCAATTCAGCAAGCTGACCCTTCAGTTTGTTTCATCCCATCCACCAGAATTGGAAGTGACCCCATCTCATATGCCAGTTATCACTGCCACAGAGGATTTTGCCCCAGAACATTTTCACCTGGAGCTCTATCAAAAACATTTGCACACAAAGCAACTGGGAAAGATCATTCTGTTTGCTGAAGTGACTTCATCCACAATGGATCTTCTGGACGGCTTGATGGTTGAGGTGCCACCACACCTGGGTTTAGTAGCGATTGCAGCCCAGCAAACTCAAGGAAAAGGTCGTGATGGCAATGTCTGGCTTAGTCCTGTGGGATGTTCTCTTTCCACCTTACACCTCCACATCCCCCTAGATTCTCATCTGGGTCAGAGAATCCCATTTGTTCAACACTTGATGTCTTTGGCAGTGGTGGAGGCAGTTCGATCCATTCCTGACTATCAGGACATCAATTTAAGAGTCAAGTGGCCCAATGATATCTACTACAGTGATCAAATGAAGCTTGGGGGAGTGTTGGTCAACTCAACGCTTATGGGATCAACTTGTCATATTCTTATTGGCTGTGGAGTTAATGTGAATAACAGTCACCCTACTCTTTGCCTCAATGATCTCATCATAGAATATAATAAGAAACACAACCAAAACCTCAGTCTGTTACGTGTGGATTATCTGGTGGCAAGAACAATAACTGTGCTGGAGAGCCTACTGGATGCCTTTCAGGACAAAGGACCTACTGCCATTCTTCCTCTCTATTACAAATACTGGATACACAGCGGTCAGCAAGTCCGTCTGGGAAACGACGAGGGCCCACTGGGATGGATTGTTGGGATTGACGATTCTGGCTTCCTTCAAGTCCATCGAGAAGGAGGGGATGTTATGACTGTGCATCCAGACGGCAACTCTTTGGACATGCTGAAAAACCTCATCATCCCCAAGAATTAATTCAACTGTCCTGAGCAAGAGAGCAGAGTGGGCCATATCGAAGTGAGTTTCATTTCAGGCAAAAGTGCATAGCCACTTGCAAATACATTCCTGCTTTATTTCTTAGCTCTTTCCTACCATTCATCAGAAAGTTCTGTTTGGGATTGGGGATGCTTGAGGTTTTTTTCCCTTAATGATTTTTCTCATGCCTTTTAGTTACTTTTTGTTTACTAGGGATTTCTCTCTTTTTCAGAAGAGTCACCTGCCTTTCCCTTCTTAGACGGAACTTGGTGTATGTTGATACCTGGAGCTCTTTTATGCCAACAAGACAGGGAAATTTAGGTGTTTCACAATAGTCAACCCCTCATTATAGCTCCCTTTGAAAAGGGAAAAAATATCAGCCCCCCTTCTTGAGTCATTGCTCAGTTATGTGGGATGGTAATATCCTTATTGACTCAACCAAGGGATATTTTGAAAACAAACAAACAAACAAACAAATAAATAAATAAAAGCCACACAAAATACAGAAAAAAACCTTTGTTTTTATTTCTTTATTAAGAGAAGAATTATAAATAATCTTTCAGAGATGGTGCTTTCCTTATTTGCATTTGTTATACTTAAGTGGCTAAAGAAATTTAATATATGTGAGTAGAGGTCAAAGATATAGTGGAAAATCACTACTTTATAGTAAATGTCTTGGCCAATGTAGTTCATATATTGAAATTTACTACAAAAGTTGAATGAATATCATATAGTTCAACAACAATGCTATATGATGATCAATTCTCATGGACGTGGCCATCTTCAAAATGAGATGAACCAAATCAGTCCCATTAGAGCAGTAATGAACTGAACCAGCTACATCCAGCGAAAGAACTCTGGGAGATGACTACGAGTCACTACACAGAATTCCCGATCCCTCTATTTCTGTCCTCCTGCATTTTGGGTATCCTTCACAGGCTAATTGTACACTGTTTCAAATTCCGATTCTTCTTGGACAGCAAAACAACTCTTTGGACATGGAGACATATATCGTGTTTAACTTATACTTGAATTTCACATATGTAACATGTATTGGTCAACCTGACATCTGGGGGAGGGAGTGGGGAGAAGGAGGGGAAAGTTGGAACAAAAGGTTCGGCAATTGTCAATGCTGCAAAATCACCCCTGCATATATGTGTTCAATAAAAAGTATTATTAAAAAAAAGGAGTAACTGTTTCATTTTCGTGTTTGTTGTCATATTCTCAATGCCCACAACATTATCTGAAACATAGTAATGAGTCACAAATGATTGTGCATTTCATTCACCCATCAAGAAAGCATTTATTAAGAATCTACTGGCACAGTGTTTAACCCCTGTGTTAAGTGCTTGGGATAGAAGCCCCCAAATCATAGAATTTCTGCCTTTAAATCAACAAGCATTTATTAAGCCCCTACCATGTGGCAGGCACTATGCAAAGCACTAGGGATACAAACAGAAGCAAAAAGATAGTCCCTCTCCTCAAAAAGCTTACCCAATTCTGAGGGGGGAAAGAGAACACAAACTTGGAACTGAAAAAGGAAAGGAAAGACAGGGTAGTCATAGGCAGAGAATTCAAAATGCAGCTTGGGAAGAATGGTTGATCTGAGATCCTTTCTCTAAATGGACTCAGAGAATGGCCCAATTCCATCTCCATAAGAGAACTAAGGACTAATGTTCACAGAGAAGCAAAGAAAAGACACATAGAAGATTAAAGCACCATACTAGGGAAGGAGGAGAGTACAAACAACTGAGGGCTTCAGAAAGGACCTCTTGAAGAAGATGATACTGGAAAGGAGCTAGAGCAGAAGGGAGGAGTAAGAACTTTTCTGGCATGGGCAATAACAAAGGTACAGATGAATTAGACCCAGTGGGCCTCAAACTTTCAAATAGGGGGCCAGTTCACTGTCCCTCACACTGTTGGAGGGCAGGACTATAGTACAAACAAAAACTCACACTCTGTCTCCGCCCCCTCAGTCCATTGAACACAATCTGGAGGACCTCATAAACATCCTCAGTGGGTTTGAGAACCCCTGAATTAGAGAGTCAGAGCAAAATCATTGGGGCAGTGTTAGGGTTCTGACAAAGTGGTAACAGGGTTATTAGCATGGTACTTAGCTGTTCTCTAGTTTAGAGTTCACACTTTCCCCCCTTTACAAGTTCACACCTCCCCCCCCCTTTAAGAGTTCACACCTTTCAAAGAGCCTATAAAAGGACAAGCCCACTGGAAGCTCCAGGAGATTCAGAGCAGGATTCAGTGGGGAGATTCACTGGACCAGGAAACCCACAATCCCACCCTCTTGGAGTCTGATCTATTCCGACTTGTACTTTGGGGCTGGCTGGACACACTGGGAGGACATTGACAGGCTGAAGCTGGCTAGAGGCTGGAGGACAAATCTTTGGATTCGGACACACTCCAAGCGAGCTCTTGGGAACCAAGGACAGAGAAAGGCCTCTAGTAAAGCTCACAGGGCCCAGGAAAAGATTCAGGACTTTGAAAGACAAAATCAAAGATCTGGACTTTCACTCCTGCTTGCAGGAAAGTGGGCAGACTCTTGTTTGCCATTAGCCTGAAGACCCGGTGAGCCTTAGAAGCTAGTTGCTGAAGCAAGTAGAGATCATTTCATCACACTGCATTCATGGAAAACAGACTCCAATTGGATAGTGGTTTGGCACCCCAAAACATTGCTTCTGTGCCTCTGCAGGCCTTGGTGCTAAAAGAACTACAGCCACGGACAGTATCCCACATCACAGAAGTGGAGGAGTTTCACATCAAAGCAGAAATGTTGGAGCCTTTGAGAGACAGGGATGACCAAAAGATTCAAAAGGAGGAGTATCGTCGGAAGAAAGGCAATGCTTGTCAGCAAGAAGCCACCAATGCATGGGGAAAAGGAGCTGGATTGGATGAATACCATCACTTCCATCTTTCAAGCTGCCTGGAGTGTTTGGGACTAGAAAGCAGCACCACTGAAGCTGTCAGATTGGCATCTGCAGAAGACCTTGCAGATCTTCCTCATGGTTTCAGCAGCAGCCAAGAAGGCAGTGTTAAGCCAACTTGCCAACCTGGACGAAGGAGAAGAGTCAATATTCCCGAGAAGCCACCGAACATTTTACTCTTTGTGGGCTCTGACTCTCAGAAAGGACAGCAGAGATTCCAGCAGCTCCATTCCCTTCTGAAGGATTGTATTGACACTGATTGTTATGTCATCTCCCAGCTGAAGGAGAAAAATGTGCTCAGCCATCCATGGCTGCATCACTGTTTATTGTTTTTTTTTTTTTTTCTTTTTTTTTTTTCTTTTTTTTTTTTTTTTTTTTTTTTTTATTATTATATATATATTTTATAATATTATCCCTTGTATTCATTTTTCCAAATTGCCCCCCCTCCCTCTATTCCCTCCCCCCGACGACAGGCAATACCATACATTTTACATGTGTTACAATATAGTCTAGGTACAATACATGTGTGTGAATATCATTTTCTTGTTGCACAATAAACATTAGAATCCGAAGGTACATGCAACCTGGGCAGACAGATATTAGTGCTAACAATTTACATTCGCTTCCCAGTGTTCCTTCTCTGGGTATAGTTATTTCTGTCCATCATTGATCAACTGGAAGTGAGTTGGATCTTCTTTATGTTGAAGATTTCCACTTCCATCAGAATACATCCTCATACAGTATTGTTGTTGAAGTGTACAGTGATCTTCTGGTTCTGCTCATTTCACTCAGCATCAGTTGACCTAAGTCTCTCCAGGCCTCTCTGTATTCCTCCTGCTGGTCATTTCTTACAGAGCAATAATATTCCATAACCTTCATATACCACAATTTACCCAACCATTCTCCAACTGATGGACATCCATTCATCTTCCAGTTTCTAGCTACAACAAAAAGAGCTGCTACAAACATTTTGGCACATATATGTCTCTTTCCGCTCTTTAGTATTTCTTTGGGATATAATCCCAGTAGTAGCGCTGCTGGGTCAAAGGGTATGCACAGTTTGATAACTTTTTGGGCATAATTCCAGATTGCTCTCCAGAATGGCTGGATTCTTTCACAACTCCACCAGCAATGTATCAGTGTCCCAATTTCCCCACATCCCCTCCAACATTTGTCATTATTTGTTCCTGTCATCTTAGCCAATCTGACAGGTGTGTAGTGGTATCTCAGAGTGGTCTTAATTTGCATTTCTCTGATCAGTAGTGATTTGGAACACTCTTTCATGTGAGTGGATATAGTTTCAATTTCTTCCTCTGAGAATTGTCTGTTCATATCCTTTGACCATTTATCAATTGGAGAATGGTTCGGTTTCTTATAAATTATGGTCAGTTCTCTATATATTTTGGAAATGAGACCTTTGTCAGAACCTTTGTTTTTAAAAATATTTTCCCAATTTGTTACTTCCCTTCTAATCTTGTTTGCATTAGTATTATTTGTACAGAAACTTTTTAGTTTGATGTAATCAAAATCTTCTATTTTGTGATCAATAATGATCTCTAGTTCTCCTCTGGTCATAAATTCCTTCCTCCTCCACAAGTCTGAGAGGTAGATTATCCTCTGTTCCTCTAATCTATTTATTATCTCCCTCTTTATGCCTAAATCATGGACCCATTTTGATCTTATCTTGGTATATGGTGTTAAGTGTGGATCCATATCTAATTTCTGCCATACTAATTTCCAGTTTTCCCAACAGTTTTTTCCGAATAATGAATTTTTATCCCTAATGTTGGAATCTTTGGGTTTGTCAAAGATTAGATTGCTATAGATGTACCCTTTTTTGTCCTTTGTATCTAATCTGTTCCACTGATCTACCGGTCTATTTCTTAGCCAATACCAAATGGTTTTGGTGACTGCTGCTATATAATATAGCTTTAGATCAGGTACACTTAGACCACCTTCCTCTGAGTTTTTTTTCATTAGTTCCCTTGCAATTCTCGACCTTTTATTCTTCCATATGAATTTTGTTGTTATTTTTTCTAGGTCATTGAAATAGTTTCTTGGGAGTCTGATTGGTATAGCACTAAATAAATAGATTAGTTTGGGGAGTATTGTCATCTTTATTATATTCGCTCGGCCTATCCAAGAGCACTGAATGTCTTTCCAATTATTTAAATCTGATTTTATTTTTGTGGCAAGTGTTTTGTAATTTTTCTCATATAATTCCTGACTTTTCTTTGGTAGATGGATTCCCAAATATTTTATACTCTCAACATTTGTTTGGAATGGAATTTCTCTTTGTATCTCTTGCTGTTGCATTTTGTTAGTGATATATAAAAATGCCGAGGATTTATGTGGATTTATTTTGTATCCTGCCACTTTGCTGAAATTTTGAATTATTTCTAGTAGCTTTTTAGCAGAGTCTTTGGGGTTCTCTAAGTATACCATCATGTCATCTGCAAAAAGTGATAGTTTAATTTCCTCATTTCCTACTCTAATTCCTTGAATCTCTTTCTCGGCTCTTATTGCTGAGGCTAGCGTTTCTAGTACTATATTGAATAGTAATGGTGATAGTGGGCAACCTTATTTCACTCCTGATCTTACTGGGAAAGGTTGCAATTTATTTCTATTGCATATTATGCTTACTGACGGTCTTAAATATATACTCCTGATTATTCTAAGGAATAATCCATTTATTCCTATACTCTCAAGAGTTTTTAGTAGGAATGGATGTTGGATTTTGTCAAATGCTTTTTCTGCATCTATTGAGATGATCATATGGTTCTTATTAATTTGATTATTAATATGGTCAATTATATTAATAGTTTTCCTAATATTAAACCAGCCCTGCATTCCTGGAATAAATCCTACTTGATCATAGTGTATTATCTTGGAGATAATTTTCTGAAGTCTTTTTGCTAATATCTTATTTAAGATTTTAGCATCAATATTCATTAAGGAGATTGGTCTATAATTTTCTTTCTCAGTTTTCGATCTACCAGGTTTAGGTATCAGTACCATGTCTGTGTCATAAAAGGAATTTGGTAGGACTCCTTCATCCCCTATTTTTTCAAATAATTTATATAACATTGGGGCTAATTGTTCTTTAAATGTTTGGTAGAATTCACATGTGAATCCATCTGGCCCTGGGGATTTTTTTCTGGGGAGTTGATTAATAGCTTGTTCTATTTCTTTTTCTGAAATGGGACTATTTAAGCAATTTATCTCCTCCTCTGTTAATCTAGGGAGCCTATATTTTTGGAGGAAGTCATCCATTTCACTTAAGTTATCAAATTTATTGGCATAAAGTTGGGCAAAGTAACTCCTTATGATTTCTCTAATTTCCTCTTCATTGGTGGAAAGATCCCCCTTTTCATTTGTAAGACTATCAATTTGATTTTCCTCTTTCTTTTTTTTGATCAAATTTACCAAAGGTTTATCTATTTTATTGGCTTTTTCATAAAACCAACTCTTGGTTTTATTTATTAATTCAATAGTTTTTTTACTTTCAATTTTATTGATTTCTTCTTTTAATTTTTGTATTTCGAGTTTAATTTTTGGTTGGGGGTTTACAATTTGGTCTTTTTCTAGCCTTTTAAGTTGTAAGCCCAATTCGTTAATCTTCTCTTTCTCAATTTTCTTCAAATAAGCCTCTAAAGATATAAAATTTCCCCTTATTACTGCTTTAGCTGCATCCCAAAGATTTTGATATGATGTCTCATCATTATCATTATCTTGGGTGAAATTATTAATTGTTTCTATAATTTGCTCTTTCACCCAGTCATTCTTTAAGATGAGATTATTCAGTTTCCAATTACTTTTTGGTCTATTTACCCCTAACTTTTTACTGAATGTAGCTTTTATTGCATTGTGATCTGAGAAGAAGGCATTTATTATTTCTGCCTTCCTACATTTAATTTTGAGATCTTTATGTCCTAGTATATGGTCAATTTTTGTATAGGATCCATGAACTGCTGAGAAGAAAGTATATTCCTTCTTATTGCCATTCAGTTTTCTCCAAAGGTCTATCATACCTAGTTTTTCTAATATTCTATTTACTTTTTTAATTTCTTTCTTGTTTGTTTTGTGGTTTGATTTGTCTAAATCTGAGAGTGCAAGGTTGAGATCTCCCACTATTATAGTTTTACTGTCTATTTCTTCTTGCAGTTCTCCTAACTTTTCCTTTAGAAAGTTAGATGCTATACCACTTGGTGCATATATGTTTAGTATTGATATGGCTTCATTATTTATGCTACCTTTCAGCAGGATATAGTTTCCTTCCTTATCTTTTTTAACAAGATCTACTTCTGCTTTTGCTTGATCTGAGATAAGGATAGCTACCCCTGCTTTTTTGGCTTTACCTGAAGCATAATAGGCTCTGTTCCAACCTTTTACCTTTACTCTGTATGTATCTCCCTGCTTTAAGTGTGTTTCCTGTAGGCAACATATTGTAGGGTTCTGCTTTTTGATCCAATCTACTATCCGTCTCCGTTTGATGGGATCGTTCATCCCATTTACATTTACAGTTAAAATTACTAATTCTGTATTTCCTGCCATCGTATTATCCCCAGCTTATGCTTTTTTCCCTTGACCCCCCTGATCCCCCTCCCCGATATTTAATTTACAGACCCCCCTTGTGCCGCACAACCCTCCCTCTTTTTTTTTTGGATCCCTCCCCCCTCCCTCCAAGTCCCTTCACTTATTCTCCTTTTCCTTTTCCCTTTTCCTCTCCCCCCTTTTAATGAGGTGAGAGAAAATTCTCTGAAAAACAAATATGTTAATTATTTACTCTTTGAGCCTCTTCTGATGAGAGTAAGATTCACACAATGATTCTCCCCCTCACTAAGTTCCCTCAGATATGGTGTATTTTCTATGTCTCTTCCTGGGATGTAGTTTCCCTCTTTTTATCACTCCTTCCCCTTTTTCTGAACCGACCTCCTTCCCTTTATTACACCCCCCTTTTTTTCTTTTATATCAGTAAAATCAAATTATCCTTGAGTATTTTTTATATACCCACAACAGAGTTACAGTTCTCAAGGGTTCTGTGTACCTTTTTCTGTTTCTCTTCAGTCTTGTGGATGTAGATCAAATTTTTTGTTTAAGTCTGGTTTTTTTCTTAGAAACATATAGAATTCCTCTGTTTCATTGAATGACCATCTTCTTCCATGGAAAAAGATGCTAAACTTAGCTGGGTAGTTCATTCTTGGTTGCAGTCCTTGATCTTTTGCCTTACGGAATATCAGGTTCCAGGCCCTTCTATCTTTTAATGTGGAGGCAGCCAGATCTTGGGTGACCCTTATTGTGGCACCTTGGTATTTAAATTGTTTTTTTCTAGCTGCTTGCAGGATTTTCTCCTTTGTGTGGTAATTCTGCAGCTTAGCCACAATATTCCGTGGTGTTCTTTTTTTAGGGTCTATTTCAGAAGGAGTTCGATGAATTCTTTCCACATCTACTTTCCCTTCTGTTTCTATTATCTCTGGACAGTTCTCTTTGATAATTTCCTGTAAAATAGAATCTAGGCTCTTTTTTTGGTCATAGTTTTCTGGAAGTCCAATAATCCGCAGATTATCTCTCCTAGATCTATTTTCCAGGTCTATAGATTTTCCCAGTAAGTATTTGACGTTGTTCTCCAGCTTCTCATTTTTTTTGTTTTGTTTGACTGATTCTTGGGTTCTCTGTGAATCATTCATTTCTATTTGTTCCATCCTGACTTTTAAGGAGTTATTTTCTTCTTTCACAGTTTTTAGTTCTTTTTGTAAATGCCCAATTTCGTTTTTAAATGAGTTATTTTGCTCTATTGAATTTTTTTCCATTTCCCTAATTTTTTTTTTTTGAGAATTATTTTCTTTTTCCAATTCAGAAATTCTATTTTCTTGAGACTTTTTTATCTTTTCCAATTCAGAAATCCTACTTTCCTGTGTTTTTTTAACCTTTTCTAATTCACTAATTTTGTTTCCCTGCATCTCCTGTGAATTCTTTATTTTTTCCAACTCCAATTTCAGGACATTGTTATTCTCTATCATAACTTCTCTTTCCTTTCCCCATTTTTCTTCGATCTCCCTCAATTTCTTAAGAGCTTCTTCTAGGAGAGAGTTATGTGATGGGGGGCAGGAATCATTCCCCTTTAGGTTGTTATCTTCTGAATCTTTGCTGTTAACTTCCTCGGGGTTGGATACCCGCTCTTTCTCTGTATAGAAGGAATCTATGGTTTTTCTAGCTTTTTTGCTCATACTTAAAAAAATCTTTTGGGGTCTGTCCCTGGGGTAGGAAATTATTTACTTCTTTACCAGCTTCCTCCCAGACCGGATGGATGCAGCGGCCCCTGCGCCCGCGCTAAGAGAGAGCTCTGGGAGAGAGTTCCCCACCCCCTCCCTGGGAGTGCCTCAGAGGTGATTAGCACTGCTGTGCTTCGAGGGCGTAGAATAGTGAAGACAGCAAGAAGCCCAGTCTATGTGTCCGGGTGGGGAGTGGGTATCTGCAGCAGGTGACGTAAGAAGCCCCTGCGCTCAAACTGGAAGTGTCTGCCAGAAACCGCGGTCCCTAGTTCAAAGGTTCCGCTTCTCTGGGACTTCCTGGAGCTGAGTTCCACTCCCTCCAGCTAAGCTAGGCAGTGTGTGTTGCCTTGGGCCGTATCCACCCACTTGTCAGTCTCTTAACTATTCTCAGGAGGTAGCTGAGGCCACACCCCCTGGTGCCGATTCTCTGCTGAGTCACCCCCAGGGTGAGTGGGGGGGGGAATCTAATCTGAGTTTTAAAATATTTTGGCTTTCTCTTCTGAACTGCTAAATAATTAGCAGAGAAGAGCTAACAGCCTGTGCCAGATTCCTTTACCTCAGTGGCTTCTCTGATCCCAGAGCCCCTCCCAGCGCAATGGGCGCAGTGTGCCCCTACCCCACCGTCTGTGCTGGTCTTTCTTATTCCTCCCCTGAGAACTGACCTTTCCTGTTGAAACTCCAGATTCTCTTCAGCTGGTAAGTCGTGCTTCCAGTCCTTGTGGTATCTATCAGTCCTGAGCTAATTTTGAGACTTAATTTATCTAATTGGTTGTGAGGGAGTGAGGACGTTCACTGAGTCGTGTGTTTCTTCTCCGCCATCTTGGCTCCGCCCCCCCACTGTTTATTGTTGATCATTGCCACAGAAGAGCCTATTTCTGAAGCAGTTTCCCAAAAGTTCATCTTGTACCTGTCCCAAGGTGGGAAGGTTTTGGGGCTATCTTCCTCCTTCACGTTTGGTGGCCTACAGCTGAAAAGCAAAGAGGAACTGAAGAAGAGCATCCAGACATTGGTTTTTTCCAAGGCTGATGACAGTGAAATGAAACTGAATGTAGTGACAAGTGGGATCCTATTTGAAGAAGGCCCTGGACAGCTGCCTAGCCATCCTGGACAGCTAGAGGGTTACTTAGAAAACGTGCATCGAGACAGGATGATTGTTCACCTGCCTTGTGGAACAAACGGAGGAGAAGCAATTCTCTGTCAGGTGCACTTGGAAATGTCTCCCAGCACTTTGATAGAAGCTCCAGCTGCCTTTAATTTGCTGAAATCAAGCCATTTCACCCGATTGGAAGTCCTGAAGGAGATCCTGAGGGTCCTTGGCCTAAGGTGTGAATTAAAGAAAATTCCTCCCCTGACTCCTCTCTATTTGCTCACAGCTGATGAGGAAGTCCGAACTTCTTTTATGCAGTGGCTGGCAAGAAATGTGGGACCCGAAGGAGTAATGCAATTCAGCAAGCTGACCCTTCAGTTTGTTTCATCCCATCCACCAGAATTGGAAGTGACCCCATCTCATATGCCAGTTATCACTGCCACAGAGGATTTTGCCCCAGAACATTTTCACCTGGAGCTCTATCAAAAACATTTGCACACAAAGCAACTGGGAAAGATCATTCTGTTTGCTGAAGTGACTTCATCCACAATGGATCTTCTGGACGGCTTGATGGTTGAGGTGCCACCACACCTGGGTTTAGTAGCGATTGCAGCCCAGCAAACTCAAGGAAAAGGTCGTGATGGCAATGTCTGGCTTAGTCCTGTGGGATGTTCTCTTTCCACCTTACACCTCCACATCCCCCTAGATTCTCATCTGGGTCAGAGAATCCCATTTGTTCAACACTTGATGTCTTTGGCAGTGGTGGAGGCAGTTCGATCCATTCCTGACTATCAGGACATCAATTTAAGAGTCAAGTGGCCCAATGATATCTACTACAGTGATCAAATGAAGCTTGGGGGAGTGTTGGTCAACTCAACGCTTATGGGATCAACTTGTCATATTCTTATTGGCTGTGGAGTTAATGTGAATAACAGTCACCCTACTCTTTGCCTCAATGATCTCATCATAGAATATAATAAGAAACACAACCAAAACCTCAGTCTGTTACGTGTGGATTATCTTGTGGCAAGAACAATAACTGTGCTGGAGAGCCTACTGGATGCCTTTCAGGACAAAGGACCTAATGCCATTCTTCCTCTCTATTACAAATACTGGATACACAGCGGTCAGCAAGTCCGTCTGGGAAACGACGAGGGCCCACTGGGATGGATTGTTGGGATTGACGATTCTGGCTTCCTTCAAGTCCATCGAGAAGGAGGGGATGTTATGACTGTGCATCCAGACGGCAACTCTTTGGACATGCTGAAAAACCTCATCATCCCCAAGAATTAATTCAACTGTCCTGAGCAAGAGAGCAGAGTGGGCCATATCGAAGTGAGTTTCATTTCAGGCAAAAGTGCATAGCCACTTGCAAATACATTCCTGCTTTATTTCTTAGCTCTTTCCTACCATTCATCAGAAAGTTCTGTTTGGGATTGGGGAGGCTTGAGGTTTTTTTCCCTTAATGATTTTTCTCATGCCTTTTAGTTACTTTTTGTTTACTAGGGATTTCTCTCTTTTTCAGAAGAGTCGCCTGCCTTTCCCTTCTTAGACGGAACTTGGTGTATGTTGATACCTGGAGCTCTTTTATGCCAACAAGACAGGGAAATTTAGGTGTTTCACAATAGTCAACCCCTCATTATAGCTCCCTTTGAAAAGGGAAAAAATATCAGCCCCCCTTCTTGAGTCATTGCTCAGTTATGTGGGATGGTAATATCCTTTTGACTCAACCAAGGAGATATTTTGAAAACAAACAAACAAACAAACAAATAAATAAATAAAAGCCACACAAAATACAGAAAAAAACCTTTGTTTTTATTTCTTTATTAAGAGAAGAATTATAAATAATCTTTCAGAGATGGTGCTTTCCTTATTTGCATTTGTTATACTTAAGTGGCTAAAGAAATTTAATATATGTGAGTAGAGGTCAAAGATATAGTGGAAAATCACTACTTTATAGTAAATGTCTTGGCCAATGTAGTTCATATATTGAAATTTACTACAAAAGTTGAATGAATATCATATAGTTCAACAACAATGCTATATGATGATCAATTCTCATGGACGTGGCCATCTTCAAAATGAGATGAACCAAATCAGTCCCATTAGAGCAGTAATGAACTGAACCAGCTACATCCAGCGAAAGAACTCTGGGAGATGACTACGAGTCACTACACAGAATTCCCGATCCCTCTATTTCTGTCCGCCTGCATTTTGGGTATCCTTCACAGGCTAATTGTACACTGTTTCAAATTCCGATTCTTCTTGGACAGCAAAACAACTCTTTGGACATGGAGACATATATCGTGTTTAACTTATACTTGAATTTCACATATGTAACATGTATTGGTCAACCTGACATCTGGGGGAGGGAGTGGGGAGAAGGAGGGGAAAGTTGGAACAAAAGGTTCGGCAATTGTCAATGCTGCAAAATCACCCCTGCATATATGTGTTCAATAAAAAGTATTATTAAAAAAAAGGAGTAACTGTTTCATTTTCGTGTTTGTTGTCATATTCTCAATGCCCACAACATTATCTGAAACATAGTAATGAGTCACAAATGATTGTGCATTTCATTCACCCATCAAGAAAGCATTTATTAAGAATCTACTGGCACAGTGTTTAACCCCTGTGTTAAGTGCTTGGGATAGAAGCCCCCAAATCATACAATTTCTGCCTTTAAATCAACAAGCATTTATTAAGCCCCTACCATGTGGCAGGCACTATGCAAAGCACTAGGGATACAAACAGAAGCAAAAAGATAGTCCCTCTCCTCAAAAAGCTTACCCAATTCTGAGGGGGGAAAGAGAACACAAACTTGGAACTGAAAAAGGAAAGGAAAGACAGGGTAGTCATAGGCAGAGAATTCAAAATGCAGCTTGGGAAGAATGGTTGATCTGAGATCCTTTCTCTAAATGGACTCAGAGAATGGCCCAATTCCATCTCCATAAGAGAACTAAGGACTAATGTTCACAGAGAAGCAAAGAAAAGACACATAGAAGATTAAAGCACCATACTAGGGAAGGAGGAGAGTACAAACAACTGAGGGCTTCAGAAAGGACCTCTTGAAGAAGATGATACTGGAAAGGAGCTAGAGCAGAAGGGAGGAGTAAGAACTTTTCTGGCATGGGCAATAAATAACAAAGGTACAGATGAATTAGACCCAGTGGGCCTCAAACTTTCAAATAGGGGGCCAGTTCACTGTCCCTCACACTGTTGGAGGGCAGGACTATAGTACAAACAAAAACTCACACTCTGTCTCCGCCCCCTCAGTCCATTGAACACAATCTGGAGGACCTCATAAACATCCTCAGTGGGTTTGAGAACCCCTGAATTAGAGAGTCAGAGCAAAATCATTGGGGCAGTGTTAGGGTTCTGACAAAGTGGTAACAGGGTTATTAGCATGGTACTTAGCTGTTCTCTAGTTTAGAGTTCACACTTTCCCCCCTTTACAAGTTCACACCTCCCCCCCCTTTAAGAGTTCACACCTTTCAAAGAGCCTATAAAAGGACAAGCCCACTGGAAGCTCCAGGAGATTCAGAGCAGGATTCAGTGGGGAGATTCACTGGACCAGGAAACCCACAATCCCACCCTCTTGGAGTCTGATCTATTCCGACTTGTACTTTGGGGCTGGCTGGACACACTGGGAGGACATTGACAGGCTGAAGCTGGCTAGAGGCTGGAGGACAAATCTTTGGATTCGGACACACTCCAAGCGAGCTCTTGGGAACCAAGGACAGAGAAAGGCCTCTAGTAAAGCTCACAGGGCCCAGGAAAAGATTCAGGACTTTGAAAGACAAAATCAAAGATCTGGACTTTCACTCCTGCTTGCAGGAAAGTGGGCAGACTCTTGTTTGCCATTAGCCTGAAGACCCGGTGAGCCTTAGAAGCTAGTTGCTGAAGCAAGTAGAGATCATTTCATCACACTGCATTCATGGAAAACAGACTCCAATTGGATAGTGGTTTGGCACCCCAAAACATTGCTTCTGTGCCTCTGCAGGCCTCGGTGCTAAAAGAACTACAGCCACGGACAGTATCCCACATCACAGAAGTGGAGGAGTTTCACATCAAAGCAGAAATGTTGGAGCCTTTGAGAGACAGGGATGACCAAAAGATTCAAAAGGAGGAGTATCGTCGGAAGAAAGGCAATGCTTGTCAGCAAGAAGCCACCAATGCATGGGGAAAAGGAGCTGGATTGGATGAATACCATCACTTCCATCTTTCAAGCTGCCTGGAGTGTTTGGGACTAGAAAGCAGCACCACTGAAGCTGTCAGATTGGCATCTGCAGAAGACCTTGCAGATCTTCCTCATGGTTTCAGCAGCAGCCAAGAAGGCAGTGTTAAGCCAACTTGCCAACCTGGACGAAGGAGAAGAGTCAATATTCCCGAGAAGCCACCGAACATTTTACTCTTTGTGGGCTCTGACTCTCAGAAAGGACAGCAGAGATTCCAGCAGCTCCATTCCCTTCTGAAGGATTGTATTGACACTGATTGTTATGTCATCTCCCAGCTGAAGGAGAAAAATGTGCTCAGCCATCCATGGCTGCATCACTGTTTATTGTTGATCATTGCCACAGAAGAGCCTATTTCTGAAGCAGTTTCCCAAAAGTTCATCTTGTACCTGTCCCAAGGTGGGAAGGTTTTGGGGCTATCTTCCTCCTTCACGTTTGGTGGCCTACAGCTGAAAAGCAAAGAGGAACTGAAGAAGAGCATCCAGACATTGGTTTTTTCCAAGGCTGATGACAGTGAAATGAAACTGAATGTAGTGACAAGTGGGATCCTATTTGAAGAAGGCCCTGGACAGCTGCCTACCCATCCTGGACAGCTAGAGGGTTACTTAGAAAACGTGCATCGAGACAGGATGATTGTTCACCTGCCTTGTGGAACAAACGGAGGAGAAGCAATTCTCTGTCAGGTGCACTTGGAAATGTCTCCCAGCACTTTGATAGAAGCTCCAGCTGCCTTTAATTTGCTGAAATCAAGCCATTTCACCCGATTGGAAGTCCTGAAGGAGATCCTGAGGGTCCTTGGCCTAAGGTGTGAATTAAAGAAAATTCCTCCCCTGACTCCTCTCTATTTGCTCACAGCTGATGAAGAAGTCCGAACTTCTTTTATGCAGTGGCTGGCAAGAAATGTGGGACCCGAAGGAGTAATGCAATTCAGCAAGCTGACCCTTCAGTTTGTTTCATCCCATCCACCAGAATTGGAAGTGACCCCATCTCATATGCCAGTTATCACTGCCACAGAGGATTTTGCCCCAGAACATTTTCACCTGGAGCTCTATCAAAAACATTTGCACACAAAGCAACTGGGAAAGATCATTCTGTTTGCTGAAGTGACTTCATCCACAATGGATCTTCTGGACGGCTTGATGGTTGAGGTGCCACCACACCTGGGTTTAGTAGCGATTGCAGCCCAGCAAACTCAAGGAAAAGGTCGTGATGGCAATGTCTGGCTTAGTCCTGTGGGATGTTCTCTTTCCACCTTACACCTCCACATCCCCCTAGATTCTCATCTGGGTCAGAGAGTCCCATTTGTTCAACACTTGATGTCTTTGGCAGTGGTGGAGGCAGTTCGATCCATTCCTGACTATCAGGACATCAATTTAAGAGTCAAGTGGCCCAATGATATCTACTACAGTGATCAAATGAAGCTTGGGGGAGTGTTGGTCAACTCAACGCTTATGGGATCAACTTGTCATATTCTTATTGGCTGTGGAGTTAATGTGAATAACAGTCACCCTACTCTTTGCCTCAATGATCTCATCATAGAATATAATAAGAAACACAACCAAAACCTCAGTCTGTTACGTGTGGATTATCTTGTGGCAAGAACAATAACTGTGCTGGAGAGCCTACTGGATGCCTTTCAGGACAAAGGACCTAATGCCATTCTTCCTCTCTATTACAAATACTGGATACACAGCGGTCAGCAAGTCCGTCTGGGAAACGACGAGGGCCCACTGGTATGGATTGTTGGGATTGACGATTCTGGCTTCCTTCAAGTCCATCGAGAAGGAGGGGATGTTATGACTGTGCATCCAGACGGCAACTCTTTGGACATGCTGAAAAACCTCATCATCCCCAAGAATTAATTCAACTGTCATGAGCAAGAGGGCAGAGTGGGCCATATCGAAGTGAGTTTCATTTCAGGCAAAAGTGCATAGCCACTTGCAAATACATTCCTGCTTTATTTCTTAGCTCTTTCCTACCATTCATCAGAAAGTTCTGTTTGGGATTGGGGAGGCTTGAGGTTTTTTTCCCTTAATGATTTTTCTCATGCCTTTTAGTTACTTTTTGTTTACTAGGGATTTCTCTCTTTTTCAGAAGAGTCACCTGCCTTTCCCTTCTTAGACGGAACTTGGTGTATGTTGATACCTGGAGCTCTTTTATGCCAACAAGACAGGGAAATTTAGGTGTTTCACAATAGTCAACCCCTCATTATAGCTCCCTTTGAAAAGGGAAAAAATATCAGCCCCCCTTCTTGAGTCATTGCTCAGTTATGTGGGATGGTAATATCCTTTTGACTCAACCAAGGAGATATTTTGAAAACAAACAAACAAACAAACAAATAAATAAATAAAAGCCACACAAAATACAGAAAAAAACCTTTGTTTTTATTTCTTCATTAAGAGAAGAATTATAAATAATCTTTCAGAGATGGTGCTTACCTTATTTGCATTTGTTATACTTAAGTGGCTAAAGAAATTTAATATATGTGAGTAGAGGTCAAAGATATAGTGGAAAATCACTACTTTATAGTAAATGTCTTGGCCAATGTAGTTCATATATTGAAATTTACTACAAAAGTTGAATGAATATCATATAGTTCAACAACAATGCTATATGATGATCAATTCTCATGGACGTGGCCATCTTCAAAATGAGATGAACCAAATCAGTCCCATTAGAGCAGTAATGAACTGAACCAGCTACATCTAGCGAAAGAACTCTGGGAGATGACTACGAGTCACTACACAGAATTCCCGATCCCTCTATTTCTGTCCGCCTGCATTTTGGGTATCCTTCACAGGCTAATTGTACACTGTTTCAAATTCCGATTCTTCTTGGACAGCAAAACAACTCTTTGGACATGGAGACATATATCGTGTTTAACTTATACTTGAATTTCACATATGTAACATGTATTGGTCAACCTGACATCTGGGGGAGGGAGTGGGGAGAAGGAGGGGAAAGTTGGAACAAAAGGTTCGGCAATTGTCAATGCTGCAAAATCACCCCTGCATATATGTGTTCAATAAAAAGTATTATTAAAAAAAAGGAGTAACTGTTTCATTTTCGTGTTTGTTGTCATATTCTCAATGCCCACAACATTATCTGAAACATAGTAATGAGTCACAAATGATTGTGCATTTCATTCACCCATCAAGAAAGCATTTATTAAGAATCTACTGGCACAGTGTTTAACCCCTGTGTTAAGTGCTTGGGATAGAAGCCCCCAAATCATAGAATTTCTGCCTTTAAATCAACAAGCATTTATTAAGCCCCTACCATGTGGCAGGCACTATGCAAAGCACTAGGGATACAAACAGAAGCAAAAAGATAGTCCCTCTCCTCAAAAAGCTTACCCAATTCTGAGGGGGGAAAGAGAACACAAACTTGGAACTGAAAAAGGAAAGGAAAGACAGGGTAGTCATAGGCAGAGAATTCAAAATGCAGCTTGGGAAGAATGGTTGATCTGAGATCCTTTCTCTAAATGGACTCAGAGAATGGCCCAATTCCATCTCCATAAGAGAACTAAGGACTAATGTTCACAGAGAAGCAAAGAAAAGACACATAGAAGATTAAAGCACCATACTAGGGAAGGAGGAGAGTACAAACAACTGAGGGCTTCAGAAAGGACCTCTTGAAGAAGATGATACTGGAAAGGAGCTAGAGCAGAAGGGAGGAGTAAGAACTTTTCTGGCATGGGCAATAACAAAGGTACAGATGAATTAGACCCAGTGGGCCTCAAACTTTCAAATAGGGGGCCAGTTCACTGTCCCTCACACTGTTGGAGGGCAGGACTATAGTACAAACAAAAACTCACACTCTGTCTCCGCCCCCTCAGTCCATTGAACACAATCTGGAGGACCTCATAAACATCCTCAGTGGTTTGAGAACCCCTGAATTAGAGAGTCAGAGCAAAATCATTGGGGCAGTGTTAGGGTTCTGACAAAGTGGTAACAGGGTTATTAGCATGGTACTTAGCTGTTCTCTAGTTTAGAGTTCACACTTTCCCCCCTTTACAAGTTCACACCTCCCCCCCCTTTAAGAGTTCACACCTTTCAAAGAGCCTATAAAAGGACAAGCCCACTGGAAGCTCCAGGAGATTCAGAGCAGGATTCAGTGGGGAGATTCACTGGACCAGGAAACCCACAATCCCACCCTCTTGGAGTCTGATCTATTCCGACTTGTACTTTGGGGCTGGCTGGACACACTGGGAGGACATTGACAGGCTGAAGCTGGCTAGAGGCTGGAGGACAAATCTTTGGATTCGGACACACTCCAAGCGAGCTCTTGGGAACCAAGGACAGAGAAAGGCCTCTAGTAAAGCTCACAGGGCCCAGGAAAAGATTCAGGACTTTGAAAGACAAAATCAAAGATCTGGACTTTCACTCCTGCTTGCAGGAAAGTGGGCAGACTCTTGTTTGCCATTAGCCTGAAGACCCGGTGAGCCTTAGAAGCTAGTTGCTGAAGCAAGTAGAGATCATTTCATCACACTGCATTCATGGAAAACAGACTCCAATTGGATAGTGGTTTGGCACCCCAAAACATTGCTTCTGTGCCTCTGCAGGCCTCGGTGCTAAAAGAACTACAGCCACGGACAGTATCCCACATCACAGAAGTGGAGGAGTTTCACATCAAAGCAGAAATGTTGGAGCCTTTGAGAGACAGGGATGACCAAAAGATTCAAAAGGAGGAGTATCGTCGGAAGAAAGGCAATGCTTGTCAGCAAGAAGCCACCAATGCATGGGGAAAAGGAGCTGGATTGGATGAATACCAT
Source organism: Sminthopsis crassicaudata (assembly GCF_048593235.1). NCBI lineage: Eukaryota > Metazoa > Chordata > Mammalia > Dasyuromorphia > Dasyuridae > Sminthopsis > Sminthopsis crassicaudata. The sequence goes on along the minus strand of NC_133620.1, from coordinate 102,055,534 downwards.
CACTTCCATCTTTCAAGCTGCCTGGAGTGTTTGGGACTAGAAAGCAGCACCACTGAAGCTGTCAGATTGGCATCTGCAGAAGACCTTGCAGATCTTCCTCATGGTTTCAGCAGCAGCCAAGAAGGCAGTGTTAAGCCAACTTGCCAACCTGGACGAAGGAGAAGAGTCAATATTCCCGAGAAGCCACCGAACATTTTACTCTTTGTGGGCTCTGACTCTCAGAAAGGACAGCAGAGATTCCAGCAGCTCCATTCCCTTCTGAAGGATTGTATTGACACTGATTGTTATGTCATCTCCCAGCTGAAGGAGAAAAATGTGCTCAGCCATCCATGGCTGCATCACTGTTTATTGTTGATCATTGCCACAGAAGAGCCTATTTCTGAAGCAGTTTCCCAAAAGTTCATCTTGTACCTGTCCCAAGGTGGGAAGGTTTTGGGGCTATCTTCCTCCTTCACGTTTGGTGGCCTACAGCTGAAAAGCAAAGAGGAACTGAAGAAGAGCATCCAGACATTGGTTTTTTCCAAGGCTGATGACAGTGAAATGAAACTGAATGTAGTGACAAGTGGGATCCTATTTGAAGAAGGCCCTGGACAGCTGCCTACCCATCCTGGACAGCTAGAGGGTTACTTAGAAAACGTGCATCGAGACAGGATGATTGTTCACCTGCCTTGTGGAACAAACGGAGGAGAAGCAATTCTCTGTCAGGTGCACTTGGAAATGTCTCCCAGCACTTTGATAGAAGCTCCAGCTGCCTTTAATTTGCTGAAATCAAGCCATTTCACCCGATTGGAAGTCCTGAAGGAGATCCTGAGGGTCCTTGGCCTAAGGTGTGAATTAAAGAAAATTCCTCCCCTGACTCCTCTCTATTTGCTCACAGCTGATGAGGAAGTCCGAACTTCTTTTATGCAGTGGCTGGCAAGAAATGTGGGACCCGAAGGAGTAATGCAATTCAGCAAGCTGACCCTTCAGTTTGTTTCATCCCATCCACCAGAATTGGAAGTGACCCCATCTCATATGCCAGTTATCACTGCCACAGAGGATTTTGCCCCAGAACATTTTCACCTGGAGCTCTATCAAAAACATTTGCACACAAAGCAACTGGGAAAGATCATTCTGTTTGCTGAAGTGACTTCATCCACAATGGATCTTCTGGACGGCTTGATGGTTGAGGTGCCACCACACCTGGGTTTAGTAGCGATTGCAGCCCAGCAAACTCAAGGAAAAGGTCGTGATGGCAATGTCTGGCTTAGTCCTGTGGGATGTTCTCTTTCCACCTTACACCTCCACATCCCCCTAGATTCTCATCTGGGTCAGAGAATCCCATTTGTTCAACACTTGATGTCTTTGGCAGTGGTGGAGGCAGTTCGATCCATTCCTGACTATCAGGACATCAATTTAAGAGTCAAGTGGCCCAATGATATCTACTACAGTGATCAAATGAAGCTTGGGGGAGTGTTGGTCAACTCAACGCTTATGGGATCAACTTGTCATATTCTTATTGGCTGTGGAGTTAATGTGAATAACAGTCACCCTACTCTTTGCCTCAATGATCTCATCATAGAATATAATAAGAAACACAACCAAAACCTCAGTCTGTTACGTGTGGATTATCTGGTGGCAAGAACAATAACTGTGCTGGAGAGCCTACTGGATGCCTTTCAGGACAAAGGACCTAATGCCATTCTTCCTCTCTATTACAAATACTGGATACACAGCGGTCAGCAAGTCCGTCTGGGAAACGACGAGGGCCCACTGGTATGGATTGTTGGGATTGACGATTCTGGCTTCCTTCAAGTCCATCGAGAAGGAGGGGATGTTATGACTGTGCATCCAGACGGCAACTCTTTGGACATGCTGAAAAACCTCATCATCCCCAAGAATTAATTCAACTGTCCTGAGCAAGAGAGCAGAGTGGGCCATATCGAAGTGAGTTTCATTTCAGGCAAAAGTGCATAGCCACTTGCAAATACATTCCTGCTTTATTTCTTAGCTCTTTCCTACCATTCATCAGAAAGTTCTGTTTGGGATTGGGGAGGCTTGAGGTTTTTTTCCCTTAATGATTTTTCTCATGCCTTTTAGTTACTTTTTGTTTACTAGGGATTTCTCTCTTTTTCAGAAGAGTCGCCTGCCTTTCCCTTCTTAGACGGAACTTGGTGTATGTTGATACCTGGAGCTCTTTTATGCCAACAAGACAGGGAAATTTAGGTGTTTCACAATAGTCAACCCCTCATTATAGCTCCCTTTGAAAAGGGAAAAAATATCAGCCCCCCTTCTTGAGTCATTGCTCAGTTATGTGGGATGGTAATATCCTTTTGACTCAACCAAGGAGATATTTTGAAAACAAACAAACAAACAAACAAATAAATAAATAAAAGCCACACAAAATACAGAAAAAAACCTTTGTTTTTATTTCTTTATTAAGAGAAGAATTATAAATAATCTTTCAGAGATGGTGCTTTCCTTATTTGCATTTGTTATACTTAAGTGGCTAAAGAAATTTAATATATGTGAGTAGAGGTCAAAGATATAGTGGAAAATCACTACTTTATAGTAAATGTCTTGGCCAATGTAGTTCATATATTGAAATTTACTACAAAAGTTGAATGAATATCATATAGTTCAACAACAATGCTATATGATGATCAATTCTCATGGACGTGGCCATCTTCAAAATGAGATGAACCAAATCAGTCCCATTAGAGCAGTAATGAACTGAACCAGCTACATCCAGCGAAAGAACTCTGGGAGATGACTACGAGTCACTACACAGAATTCCCGATCCCTCTATTTCTGTCCGCCTGCATTTTGGGTATCCTTCACAGGCTAATTGTACACTGTTTCAAATTCCGATTCTTCTTGGACAGCAAAACAACTCTTTGGACATGGAGACATATATCGTGTTTAACTTATACTTGAATTTCACATATGTAACATGTATTGGTCAACCTGACATCTGGGGGAGGGAGTGGGGAGAAGGAGGGGAAAGTTGGAACAAAAGGTTAGGCAATTGTCAATGCTGCAAAATCACCCCTGCATATATGTGTTCAATAAAAAGTATTATTAAAAAAAAGGAGTAACTGTTTCATTTTCGTGTTTGTTGTCATATTCTCAATGCCCACAACATTATCTGAAACATAGTAATGAGTCACAAATGATTGTGCATTTCATTCACCCATCAAGAAAGCATTTATTAAGAATCTACTGGCACAGTGTTTAACCCCTGTGTTAAGTGCTTGGGATAGAAGCCCCCAAATCATACAATTTCTGCCTTTAAATCAACAAGCATTTATTAAGCCCCTACCATGTGGCAGGCACTATGCAAAGCACTAGGGATACAAACAGAAGCAAAAAGATAGTCCCTCTCCTCAAAAAGCTTACCCAATTCTGAAGGGGGAAAGAGAACACAACCTTGGAACTGAAAAAGGAAAGGAAAGACAGGGTAGTCATAGGCAGAGAATTCAAAATGCAGCTTGGGAAGAATGGTTGATCTGAGATCCTTTCTCTAAATGGACTCAGAGAATGGCCCAATTCCATCTCCATAAGAGAACTAAGGACTAATGTTCACAGAGAAGCAAAGAAAAGACACATAGAAGATTAAAGCACCATACTAGGGAAGGAGGAGAGTACAAACAACTGAGGGCTTCAGAAAGGACCTCTTGAAGAAGATGATACTGGAAAGGAGCTAGAGCAGAAGGGAGGAGTAAGAACTTTTCTGGCATGGGCAATAACAAAGGTACAGATGAATTAGACCCAGTGGGCCTCAAACTTTCAAATAGGGGGCCAGTTCACTGTCCCTCACACTGTTGGAGGGCAGGACTATAGTACAAACAAAAACTCACACTCTGTCTCCGCCCCCTCAGTCCATTGAACACAATCTGGAGGACCTCATAAACATCCTCAGTGGGTTTGAGAACCCCTGAATTAGAGAGTCAGAGCAAAATCATTGGGGCAGTGTTAGGGTTCTGACAAAGTGGTAACAGGGTTATTAGCATGGTACTTAGCTGTTCTCTAGTTTAGAGTTCACACTTTCCCCCCTTTACAAGTTCACACCTCCCCCCCCTTTAAGAGTTCACACCTTTCAAAGAGCCTATAAAAGGACAAGCCCACTGGAAGCTCCAGGAGATTCAGAGCAGGATTCAGTGGGGAGATTCACTGGACCAGGAAACCCACAATCCCACCCTCTTGGAGTCTGATCTATTCCGACTTGTACTTTGGGGCTGGCTGGACACACTGGGAGGACATTGAGAGGCTGAAGCTGGCTAGAGGCTGGAGGACAAATCTTTGGATTCGGACACACTCCAAGCGAGCTCTTGGGAACCAAGGACAGAGAAAGGCCTCTAGTAAAGCTCACAGGGCCCAGGAAAAGATTCAGGACTTTGAAAGACAAAATCAAAGATCTGGACTTTCACTCCTGCTTGCAGGAAAGTGGGCAGACTCTTGTTTGCCATTAGCCTGAAGACCCGGTGAGCCTTAGAAGCTAGTTGCTGAAGCAAGTAGAGATCATTTCATCACACTGCATTCATGGAAAACAGACTCCAATTGGATAGTGGTTTGGCACCCCAAAACATTGCTTCTGTGCATCTGCAGGCCTCGGTGCTAAAAGAACTACAGCCACGGACAGTATCCCACATCACAGAAGTGGAGGAGTTTCACATCAAAGCAGAAATGTTGGAGCCTTTGAGAGACAGGGATGACCAAAAGATTCAAAAGGAGGAGTATCGTCGGAAGAAAGGCAATGCTTGTCAGCAAGAAGCCACCAATGCATGGGGAAAAGGAGCTGGATTGGATGAATACCATCACTTCCATCTTTCAAGCTGCCTGGAGTGTTTGGGACTAGAAAGCAGCACCACTGAAGCTGTCAGATTGGCATCTGCAGAAGACCTTGCAGATCTTCCTCATGGTTTCAGCAGCAGCCGCCAAGAAGGCAGTGTTAAGCCAACTTGCCAACCTGGACGAAGGAGAAGAGTCAATATTCCCGAGAAGCCACCGAACATTTTACTCTTTGTGGGCTCTGACTCTCAGAAAGGACAGCAGAGATTCCAGCAGCTCCATTCCCTTCTGAAGGATTGTATTGACACTGATTGTTATGTCATCTCCCAGCTGAAGGAGAAAAATGTGCTCAGCCATCCATGGCTGCATCACTGTTTATTGTTGATCATTGCCACAGAAGAGCCTATTTCTGAAGCAGTTTCCCAAAAGTTCATCTTGTACCTGTCCCAAGGTGGGAAGGTTTTGGGGCTATCTTCCTCCTTCACGTTTGGTGGCCTACAGCTGAAAAGCAAAGAGGAACTGAAGAAGAGCATCCAGACATTGGTTTTTTCCAAGGCTGATGACAGTGAAATGAAACTGAATGTAGTGACAAGTGGGATCCTATTTGAAGAAGGCCCTGGACAGCTGCCTACCCATCCTGGACAGCTAGAGGGTTACTTAGAAAACGTGCATCGAGACAGGATGATTGTTCACCTGCCTTGTGGAACAAACGGAGGAGAAGCAATTCTCTGTCAGGTGCACTTGGAAATGTCTCCCAGCACTTTGATAGAAGCTCCAGCTGCCTTTAATTTGCTGAAATCAAGCCATTTCACCCGATTGGAAGTCCTGAAGGAGATCCTGAGGGTCCTTGGCCTAAGGTGTGAATTAAAGAAAATTCCTCCCCTGACTCCTCTCTATTTGCTCACAGCTGATGAGGAAGTCCGAACTTCTTTTATGCAGTGGCTGGCAAGAAATGTGGGACCCGAAGGAGTAATGCAATTCAGCAAGCTGACCCTTCAGTTTGTTTCATCCCATCCACCAGAATTGGAAGTGACCCCATCTCATATGCCAGTTATCACTGCCACAGAGGATTTTGCCCCAGAACATTTTCACCTGGAGCTCTATCAAAAACATTTGCACACAAAGCAACTGGGAAAGATCATTCTGTTTGCTGAAGTGACTTCATCCACAATGGATCTTCTGGACGGCTTGATGGTTGAGGTGCCACCACACCTGGGTTTAGTAGCGATTGCAGCCCAGCAAACTCAAGGAAAAGGTCGTGATGGCAATGTCTGGCTTAGTCCTGTGGGATGTTCTCTTTCCACCTTACACCTCCACATCCCCCTAGATTCTCATCTGGGTCAGAGAATCCCATTTGTTCAACACTTGATGTCTTTGGCAGTGGTGGAGGCAGTTCGATCCATTCCTGACTATCAGGACATCAATTTAAGAGTCAAGTGGCCCAATGATATCTACTACAGTGATCAAATGAAGCTTGGGGGAGTGTTGGTCAACTCAACGCTTATGGGATCAACTTGTCATATTCTTATTGGCTGTGGAGTTAATGTGAATAACAGTCACCCTACTCTTTGCCTCAATGATCTCATCATAGAATATAATAAGAAACACAACCAAAACCTCAGTCTGTTACGTGTGGATTATCTGGTGGCAAGAACAATAACTGTGCTGGAGAGCCTACTGGATGCCTTTCAGGACAAAGGACCTAATGCCATTCTTCCTCTCTATTACAAATACTGGATACACAGCGGTCAGCAAGTCCGTCTGGGAAACGACGAGGGCCCACTGGTATGGATTGTTGGGATTGACGATTCTGGCTTCCTTCAAGTCCATCGAGAAGGAGGGGATGTTATGACTGTGCATCCAGACGGCAACTCTTTGGACATGCTGAAAAACCTCATCATCCCCAAGAATTAATTCAACTGTCCTGAGCAAGAGAGCAGAGTGGGCCATATCGAAGTGAGTTTCATTTCAGGCAAAAGTGCATAGCCACTTGCAAATACATTCCTGCTTTATTTCTTAGCTCTTTCCTACCATTCATCAGAAAGTTCTGTTTGGGATTGGGGAGGCTTGAGGTTTTTTTCCCTTAATGATTTTTCTCATGCCTTTTAGTTACTTTTTGTTTACTAGGGATTTCTCTCTTTTTCAGAAGAGTCGCCTGCCTTTCCCTTCTTAGACGGAACTTGGTGTATGTTGATACCTGGAGCTCTTTTATGCCAACAAGACAGGGAAATTTAGGTGTTTCACAATAGTCAACCCCTCATTATAGCTCCCTTTGAAAAGGGAAAAAATATCAGCCCCCCTTCTTGAGTCATTGCTCAGTTATGTGGGATGGTAATATCCTTTTGACTCAACCAAGGAGATATTTTGAAAACAAACAAACAAACAAACAAATAAATAAATAAAAGCCACACAAAATACAGAAAAAAACCTTTGTTTTTATTTCTTTATTAAGAGAAGAATTATAAATAATCTTTCAGAGATGGTGCTTTCCTTATTTGCATTTGTTATACTTAAGTGGCTAAAGAAATTTAATATATGTGAGTAGAGGTCAAAGATATAGTGGAAAATCACTACTTTATAGTAAATGTCTTGGCCAATGTAGTTCATATATTGAAATTTACTACAAAAGTTGAATGAATATCATATAGTTCAACAACAATGCTATATGATGATCAATTCTCATGGACGTGGCCATCTTCAAAATGAGATGAACCAAATCAGTCCCATTAGAGCAGTAATGAACTGAACCAGCTACATCCAGCGAAAGAACTCTGGGAGATGACTACGAGTCACTACACAGAATTCCCGATCCCTCTATTTCTGTCCGCCTGCATTTTGGGTATCCTTCACAGGCTAATTGTACACTGTTTCAAATTCTGATTCTTCTTGGACAGCAAAACAACTCTTTGGACATGGAGACATATATCGTGTTTAACTTATACTTGAATTTCACATATGTAACATGTATTGGTCAACCTGACATCTGGGGGAGGGAGTGGGGAGAAGGAGGGGAAAGTTGGAACAAAAGGTTCGGCAATTGTCAATGCTGCAAAATCACCCCTGCATATATGTGTTCAATAAAAAGTATTATTAAAAAAAAGGAGTAACTGTTTCATTTTCGTGTTTGTTGTCATATTCTCAATGCCCACAACATTATCTGAAACATAGTAATGAGTCACAAATGATTGTGCATTTCATTCACCCATCAAGAAAGCATTTATTAAGAATCTACTGGCACAGTGTTTAACCCCTGTGTTAAGTGCTTGGGATAGAAGCCCCCAAATCATACAATTTCTGCCTTTAAATCAACAAGCATTTATTAAGCCCCTACCATGTGGCAGGCACTATGCAAAGCACTAGGGATACAAACAGAAGCAAAAAGATAGTCCCTCTCCTCAAAAAGCTTACCCAATTCTGAGGGGGGAAAGAGAACACAAACTTGGAACTGAAAAAGGAAAGGAAAGACAGGGTAGTCATAGGCAGAGAATTCAAAATGCAGCTTGGGAAGAATGGTTGATCTGAGATCCTTTCTCTAAATGGACTCAGAGAATGGCCCAATTCCATCTCCATAAGAGAACTAAGGACTAATGTTCACAGAGAAGCAAAGAAAAGACACATAGAAGATTAAAGCACCATACTAGGGAAGGAGGAGAGTACAAACAACTGAGGGCTTCAGAAAGGACCTCTTGAAGAAGATGATACTGGAAAGGAGCTAGAGCAGAAGGGAGGAGTAAGAACTTTTCTGGCATGGGCAATAACAAAGGTACAGATGAATTAGACCCAGTGGGCCTCAAACTTTCAAATAGGGGGCCAGTTCACTGTCCCTCACACTGTTGGAGGGCAGGACTATAGTACAAACAAAACTCACACTCTGTCTCCGCCCCCTCAGTCCATTGAACACAATCTGGAGGACCTCATAAACATCCTCAGTGGGTTTGAGAACCCCTGAATTAGAGAGTCAGAGCAAAATCATTGGGGCAGTGTTAGGGTTCTGACAAAGTGGTAACAGGGTTATTAGCATGGTACTTAGCTGTTCTCTAGTTTAGAGTTCACACTTTCCCCCCTTTACAAGTTCACACCTCCCCCCCCCTTTAAGAGTTCACACCTTTCAAAGAGCCTATAAAAGGACAAGCCCACTGGAAGCTCCAGGAGATTCAGAGCAGGATTCAGTGGGGAGATTCACTGGACCAGGAAACCCACAATCCCACCCTCTTGGAGTCTGATCTATTCCGACTTGTACTTTGGGGCTGGCTGGACACACTGGGAGGACATTGAGAGGCTGAAGCTGGCTAGAGGCTGGAGGACAAATCTTTGGATTCGGACACACTCCAAGCGAGCTCTTGGGAACCAAGGACAGAGAAAGGCCTCTAGTAAAGCTCACAGGGCCCAGGAAAAGATTCAGGACTTTGAAAGACAAAATCAAAGATCTGGACTTTCACTCCTGCTTGCAGGAAAGTGGGCAGACTCTTGTTTGCCATTAGCCTGAAGACCCGGTGAGCCTTAGAAGCTAGTTGCTGAAGCAAGTAGAGATCATTTCATCACACTGCATTCATGGAAAACAGACTCCAATTGGATAGTGGTTTGGCACCCCAAAACATTGCTTCTGTGCATCTGCAGGCCTCGGTGCTAAAAGAACTACAGCCACGGACAGTATCCCACATCACAGAAGTGGAGGAGTTTCACATCAAAGCAGAAATGTTGGAGCCTTTGAGAGACAGGGATGACCAAAAGATTCAAAAGGAGGAGTATCGTCGGAAGAAAGGCAATGCTTGTCAGCAAGAAGCCACCAATGCATGGGGAAAAGGAGCTGGATTGGATGAATACCATCACTTCCATCTTTCAAGCTGCCTGGAGTGTTTGGGACTAGAAAGCAGCACCACTGAAGCTGTCAGATTGGCATCTGCAGAAGACCTTGCAGATCTTCCTCATGGTTTCAGCAGCAGCCGCCAAGAAGGCAGTGTTAAGCCAACTTGCCAACCTGGACGAAGGAGAAGAGTCAATATTCCCGAGAAGCCACCGAACATTTTACTCTTTGTGGGCTCTGACTCTCAGAAAGGACAGCAGAGATTCCAGCAGCTCCATTCCCTTCTGAAGGATTGTATTGACACTGATTGTTATGTCATCTCCCAGCTGAAGGAGAAAAATGTGCTCAGCCATCCATGGCTGCATCACTGTTTATTGTTGATCATTGCCACAGAAGAGCCTATTTCTGAAGCAGTTTCCCAAAAGTTCATCTTGTACCTGTCCCAAGGTGGGAAGGTTTTGGGGCTATCTTCCTCCTTCACGTTTGGTGGCCTACAGCTGAAAAGCAAAGAGGAACTGAAGAAGAGCATCCAGACATTGGTTTTTTCCAAGGCTTATGACAGTGAAATGAAACTGAATGTAGTGACAAGTGGGATCCTATTTGAAGAAGGCCCTGGACAGCTGCCTACCCATCCTGGACAGCTAGAGGGTTACTTAGAAAACGTGCATCGAGACAGGATGATTGTTCACCTGCCTTGTGGAACAAACGGAGGAGAAGCAATTCTCTGTCAGGTGCACTTGGAAATGTCTCCCAGCACTTTGATAGAAGCTCCAGCTGCCTTTAATTTGCTGAAATCAAGCCATTTCACCCGATTGGAAGTCCTGAAGGAGATCCTGAGGGTCCTTGGCCTAAGGTGTGAATTAAAGAAAATTCCTCCCCTGACTCCTCTCTATTTGCTCACAGCTGATGAGGAAGTCCGAACTTCTTTTATGCAGTGGCTGGCAAGAAATGTGGGACCCGAAGGAGTAATGCAATTCAGCAAGCTGACCCTTCAGTTTGTTTCATCCCATCCACCAGAATTGGAAGTGACCCCATCTCATATGCCAGTTATCACTGCCACAGAGGATTTTGCCCCAGAACATTTTCACCTGGAGCTCTATCAAAAACATTTGCACACAAAGCAACTGGGAAAGATCATTCTGTTTGCTGAAGTGACTTCATCCACAATGGATCTTCTGGACGGCTTGATGGTTGAGGTGCCACCACACCTGGGTTTAGTAGCGATTGCAGCCCAGCAAACTCAAGGAAAAGGTCGTGATGGCAATGTCTGGCTTAGTCCTGTGGGATGTTCTCTTTCCACCTTACACCTCCACATCCCCCTAGATTCTCATCTGGGTCAGAGAATCCCATTTGTTCAACACTTGATGTCTTTGGCAGTGGTGGAGGCAGTTCGATCCATTCCTGACTATCAGGACATCAATTTAAGAGTCAAGTGGCCCAATGATATCTACTACAGTGATCAAATGAAGCTTGGGGGAGTGTTGGTCAACTCAACGCTTATGGGATCAACTTGTCATATTCTTATTGGCTGTGGAGTTAATGTGAATAACAGTCACCCTACTCTTTGCCTCAATGATCTCATCATAGAATATAATAAGAAACACAACCAAAACCTCAGTCTGTTACGTGTGGATTATCTGGTGGCAAGAACAATAACTGTGCTGGAGAGCCTACTGGATGCCTTTCAGGACAAAGGACCTAATGCCATTCTTCCTCTCTATTACAAATACTGGATACACAGCGGTCAGCAAGTCCGTCTGGGAAACGACGAGGGCCCACTGGTATGGATTGTTGGGATTGACGATTCTGGCTTCCTTCAAGTCCATCGAGAAGGAGGGGATGTTATGACTGTGCATCCAGACGGCAACTCTTTGGACATGCTGAAAAACCTCATCATCCCCAAGAATTAATTCAACTGTCCTGAGCAAGAGAGCAGAGTGGGCCATATCGAAGTGAGTTTCATTTCAGGCAAAAGTGCATAGCCACTTGCAAATACATTCCTGCTTTATTTCTTAGCTCTTTCCTACCATTCATCAGAAAGTTCTGTTTGGGATTGGGGAGGCTTGAGGTTTTTTTCCCTTAATGATTTTTCTCATGCCTTTTAGTTACTTTTTGTTTACTAGGGATTTCTCTCTTTTTCAGAAGAGTCGCCTGCCTTTCCCTTCTTAGACGGAACTTGGTGTATGTTGATACCTGGAGCTCTTTTATGCCAACAAGACAGGGAAATTTAGGTGTTTCACAATAGTCAACCCCTCATTATAGCTCCCTTTGAAAAGGGAAAAAATATCAGCCCCCCTTCTTGAGTCATTGCTCAGTTATGTGGGATGGTAATATCCTTTTGACTCAACCAAGGAGATATTTTGAAAACAAACAAACAAACAAACAAATAAATAAATAAAAGCCACACAAAATACAGAAAAAAACCTTTGTTTTTATTTCTTTATTAAGAGAAGAATTATAAATAATCTTTCAGAGATGGTGCTTTCCTTATTTGCATTTGTTATACTTAAGTGGCTAAAGAAATTTAATATATGTGAGTAGAGGTCAAAGATATAGTGGAAAATCACTACTTTATAGTAAATGTCTTGGCCAATGTAGTTCATATATTGAAATTTACTACAAAAGTTGAATGAATATCATATAGTTCAACAACAATGCTATATGATGATCAATTCTCATGGACGTGGCCATCTTCAAAATGAGATGAACCAAATAAGTCCCATTAGAGCAGTAATGAACTGAACCAGCTACATCCAGCGAAAGAACTCTGGGAGATGACTACGAGTCACTACACAGAATTCCCGATCCCTCTATTTCTGTCCGCCTGCATTTTGGGTATCCTTCACAGGCTAATTGTACACTGTTTCAAATTCCGATTCTTCTTGGACAGCAAAACAACTCTTTGGACATGGAGACATATATCGTGTTTAACTTATACTTGAATTTCACATATGTAACATGTATTGGTCAACCTGACATCTGGGGGAGGGAGTGGGGAGAAGGAGGGGAAAGTTGGAACAAAAGGTTCGGCAATTGTCAATGCTGCAAAATCACCCCTGCATATATGTGTTCAATAAAAAGTATTATTAAAAAAAAGGAGTAACTGTTTCATTTTCGTGTTTGTTGTCATATTCTCAATGCCCACAACATTATCTGAAACTTAGTAATGAGTCACAAATAATTGTTCATTTCATTCACCCATCAAGAAAGCATTTATTAAGAATCTACTGGCACAGTGTTTAACCCCTGTGTTAAGTGCTTGAGATAGAAGCCCCCAAATCATACAATTTCTGCCTTTAAATCAACAAGCATTTATTAAGCCCCTACCATGTGGCAGGCACTATGCAAAGCACTAGGGATACAAACAGAAGCAAAAAGATAGTCCCTCTCCTCAAAAAGCTTACCCAATTCTGAGGGGGGAAAGAGAACACAAACTTGGAACTGAAAAAGGAAAGGAAAGACAGGGTAGTCATAGGCAGAGAATTCAAAATGCAGCTTGGGAAGAATGGTTGATCTGAGATCCTTTCTCTAAATGGACTCAGAGAATGGCCCAATTCCATCTCCATAAGAGAACTAAGGACTAATGTTCACAGAGAAGCAAAGAAAAGACACATAGAAGATTAAAGCACCATACTAGGGAAGGAGGAGAGTACAAACAACTGAGGGCTTTAGAAAGGACCTCTTGAAGAAGATGATACTGGAAAGGAGCTAGAGCAGAAGGGAGGAGTAAGAACTTTTCTGGCATGGGCAATAACAAAGGTACAGATGAATTAGACCCAGTGGGCCTCAAACTTTCAAATAGGGGGCCAGTTCACTGTCCCTCACACTGTTGGAGGGCAGGACTATAGTACAAACAAAAACTCACACTCTGTCTCCGCCCCCTCAGTCCATTGAACACAATCTGGAGGACCTCATAAACATCCTCAGTGGGTTTGAGAACCCCTGAATTAGAGAGTCAGAGCAAAATCATTGGGGCAGTGTTAGGGTTCTGACAAAGTGGTAACAGGGTTATTAGCATGGTACTTAGCTGTTCTCTAGTTTAGAGTTCACACTTTCCCCCCTTTACAAGTTCACACCTCCCCCCCCTTTAAGAGTTCACACCTTTCAAAGAGCCTATAAAAGGACAAGCCCACTGGAAGCTCCAGGAGATTCAGAGCAGGATTCAGTGGGGAGATTCACTGGACCAGGAAACCCACAATCCCACCCTCTTGGAGTCTGATCTATTCCGACTTGTACTTTGGGGCTGGCTGGACACACTGGGAGGACATTGAGAGGCTGAAGCTGGCCAGAGGCTGGAGGACAAATCTTTGGATTCGGACACACTCCAAGCGAGCTCTTGGGAACCAAGGACAGAGAAAGGCCTCTAGTAAAGCTCACAGGGCCCAGGAAAAGATTCAGGACTTTGAAAGACAAAATCAAAGATCTGGACTTTCACTCCTGCTTGCAGGAAAGTGGGCAGACTCTTGTTTGCCATTAGCCTGAAGACCCGGTGAGCCTTAGAAGCTAGTTGCTGAAGCAAGTAGAGATCATTTCATCACACTGCATTCATGGAAAACAGACTCCAATTGGATAGTGGTTTGGCACCCCAAAACATTGCTTCTGTGCCTCTGCAGGCCTCGGTGCTAAAAGAACTACAGCCACGGACAGTATCCCACATCACAGAAGTGGAGGAGTTTCACATCAAAGCAGAAATGTTGGAGCCTTTGAGAGACAGGGATGACCAAAAGATTCAAAAGGAGGAGTATCGTCGGAAGAAAGGCTATGCTTGTCAGCAAGAAGCCACCAATGCATGGGGAAAAGGAGCTGGATTGGATGAATACCATCACTTCCATCTTTCAAGCTGCCTGGAGTGTTTGGGACTAGAAAGCAGCACCACTGAAGCTGTCAGATTGGCATCTGCAGAAGACCTTGCAGATCTTCCTCATGGTTTCAGCAGCAGCCGCCAAGAAGGCAGTGTTAAGCCAACTTGCCAACCTGGACGAAGGAGAAGAGTCAATATTCCCGAGAAGCCACCGAACATTTTACTCTTTGTGGGCTCTGACTCTCAGAAAGGACAGCAGAGATTCCAGCAGCTCCATTCCCTTCTGAAGGATTGTATTGACACTGATTGTTATGTCATCTCCCAGCTGAAGGAGAAAAATGTGCTCAGCCATCCATGGCTGCATCACTGTTTATTGTTGATCATTGCCACAGAAGAGCCTATTTCTGAAGCAGTTTCCCAAAAGTTCATCTTGTACCTGTCCCAAGGTGGGAAGGTTTTGGGGCTATCTTCCTCCTTCACGTTTGGTGGCCTACAGCTGAAAAGCAAAGAGGAACTGAAGAAGAGCATCCAGACATTGGTTTTTTCCAAGGCTGATGACAGTGAAATGAAACTGAATGTAGTGACAAGTGGGATCCTATTTGAAGAAGGCCCTGGACAGCTGCCTACCCATCCTGGACAGCTAGAGGGTTACTTAGAAAACGTGCATCGAGACAGGATGATTGTTCACCTGCCTTGTGGAACAAACGGAGGAGAAGCAATTCTCTGTCAGGTGCACTTGGAAATGTCTCCCAGCACTTTGATAGAAGCTCCAGCTGCCTTTAATTTGCTGAAATCAAGCCATTTCACCCGATTGGAAGTCCTGAAGGAGATCCTGAGGGTCCTTGGCCTAAGGTGTGAATTAAAGAAAATTCCTCCCCTGACTCCTCTCTATTTGCTCACAGCTGATGAGGAAGTCCGAACTTCTTTTATGCAGTGGCTGGCAAGAAATGTGGGACCCGAAGGAGTAATGCAATTCAGCAAGCTGACCCTTCAGTTTGTTTCATCCCATCCACCAGAATTGGAAGTGACCCCATCTCATATGCCAGTTATCACTGCCACAGAGGATTTTGCCCCAGAACATTTTCACCTGGAGCTCTATCAAAAACATTTGCACACAAAGCAACTGGGAAAGATCATTCTGTTTGCTGAAGTGACTTCATCCACAATGGATCTTCTGGACGGCTTGATGGTTGAGGTGCCACCACACCTGGGTTTAGTAGCGATTGCAGCCCAGCAAACTCAAGGAAAAGGTCGTGATGGCAATGTCTGGCTTAGTCCTGTGGGATGTTCTCTTTCCACCTTACACCTCCACATCCCCCTAGATTCTCATCTGGGTCAGAGAATCCCATTTGTTCAACACTTGATGTCTTTGGCAGTGGTGGAGGCAGTTCGATCCATTCCTGACTATCAGGACATCAATTTAAGAGTCAAGTGGCCCAATGATATCTACTACAGTGATCAAATGAAGCTTGGGGGAGTGTTGGTCAACTCAACGCTTATGGGATCAACTTGTCATATTCTTATTGGCTGTGGAGTTAATGTGAATAACAGTCACCCTACTCTTTGCCTCAATGATCTCATCATAGAATATAATAAGAAACACAACCAAAACCTCAGTCTGTTACGTGTGGATTATCTGGTGGCAAGAACAATAACTGTGCTGGAGAGCCTACTGGATGCCTTTCAGGACAAAGGACCTAATGCCATTCTTCCTCTCTATTACAAATACTGGATACACAGCGGTCAGCAAGTCCGTCTGGGAAACGACGAGGGCCCACTGGTATGGATTGTTGGGATTGACGATTCTGGCTTCCTTCAAGTCCATCGAGAAGGAGGGGATGTTATGACTGTGCATCCAGACGGCAACTCTTTGGACATGCTGAAAAACCTCATCATCCCCAAGAATTAATTCAACTGTCCTGAGCAAGAGAGCAGAGTGGGCCATATCGAAGTGAGTTTCATTTCAGGCAAAAGTGCATAGCCACTTGCAAATACATTCCTGCTTTATTTCTTAGCTCTTTCCTACCATTCATCAGAAAGTTCTGTTTGGGATTGGGGAGGCTTGAGGTTTTTTTCCCTTAATGATTTTTCTCATGCCTTTTAGTTACTTTTTGTTTACTAGGGATTTCTCTCTTTTTCAGAAGAGTCGCCTGCCTTTCCCTTCTTAGACGGAACTTGGTGTATGTTGATACCTGGAGCTCTTTTATGCCAACAAGACAGGGAAATTTAGGTGTTTCACAATAGTCAACCCCTCATTATAGCTCCCTTTGAAAAGGGAAAAAATATCAGCCCCCCTTCTTGAGTCATTGCTCAGTTATGTGGGATGGTAATATCCTTTTGACTCAACCAAGGAGATATTTTGAAAACAAACAAACAAACAAACAAATAAATAAATAAAAGCCACACAAAATACAGAAAAAAACCTTTGTTTTTATTTCTTTATTAAGAGAAGAATTATAAATAATCTTTCAGAGATGGTGCTTTCCTTATTTGCATTTGTTATACTTAAGTGGCTAAAGAAATTTAATATATGTGAGTAGAGGTCAAAGATATAGTGGAAAATCACTACTTTATAGTAAATGTCTTGGCCAATGTAGTTCATATATTGAAATTTACTACAAAAGTTGAATGAATATCATATAGTTCAACAACAATGCTATATGATGATCAATTCTCATGGACGTGGCCATCTTCAAAATGAGATGAACCAAATCAGTCCCATTAGAGCAGTAATGAACTGAACCAGCTACATCCAGCGAAAGAACTCTGGGAGATGACTACGAGTCACTACACAGAATTCCCGATCCCTCTATTTCTGTCCGCCTGCATTTTGGGTATCCTTCACAGGCTAATTGTACACTGTTTCAAATTCCGATTCTTCTTGGACAGCAAAACAACTCTTTGGACATGGAGACATATATCGTGTTTAACTTATACTTGAATTTCACATATGTAACATGTATTGGTCAACCTGACATCTGGGGGAGGGAGTGGGGAGAAGGAGGGGAAAGTTGGAACAAAAGGTTGGGCAATTGTCAATGCTGCAAAATCACCCCTGCATATATGTGTTCAATAAAAAGTATTATTAAAAAAAAGGAGTAACTGTTTCATTTTCGTGTTTGTTGTCATATTCTCAATGCCCACAACATTATCTGAAACATAGTAATGAGTCACAAATGATTGTTCATTTCATTCACCCATCAAGAAAGCATTTATTAAGAATCTACTGGCACAGTGTTTAACCCCTGTGTTAAGTGCTTGGGATAGAAGCCCCCAAATCATACAATTTCTGCCTTTAAATCAACAAGCATTTATTAAGCCCCTACCATGTGGCAGGCACTATGCAAAGCACTAGGGATACAAACAGAAGCAAAAAGATAGTCCCTCTCCTCAAAAAGCTTACCCAATTCTGAGGGGGGAAAGAGAACACAAACTTGGAACTGAAAAAGGAAAGGAAATACAGGGTAGTCATAGGCAGAGAATTCAAAATGCAGCTTGGGAAGAATGGTTGATCTGAGATCCTTTCTCTAAATGGACTCAGAGAATGGCCCAATTCCATCTCCATAAGAGAACTAAGGACTAATGTTCACAGAGAAGCAAAGAAAAGACACATAGAAGATTAAAGCACCATACTAGGGAAGGAGGAGAGTACAAACAACTGAGGGCTTCAGAAAGGACCTCTTGAAGAAGATGATACTGGAAAGGAGCTAGAGCAGAAGGGAGGAGTAAGAACTTTTCTGGCATGGGCAATAACAAAGGTACAGATGAATTAGACCCAGTGGGCCTCAAACTTTCAAATAGGGGGCCAGTTCACTGTCCCTCACACTGTTGGAGGGCAGGACTATAGTACAAACAAAAACTCACACTCTGTCTCCGCCCCCTCAGTCCATTGAACACAATCTGGAGGACCTCATAAACATCCTCAGTGGGTTTGAGAACCCCTGAATTAGAGAGTCAGAGCAAAATCATTGGGGCAGTGTTAGGGTTCTGACAAAGTGGTAACAGGGTTATTAGCATGGTACTTAGCTGTTCTCTAGTTTAGAGTTCACACTTTCCCCCCTTTACAAGTTCACACCTCCCCCCCCTTTAAGAGTTCACACCTTTCAAAGAGCCTATAAAAGGACAAGCCCACTGGAAGCTCCAGGAGATTCAGAGCAGGATTCAGTGGGGAGATTCACTGGACCAGGAAACCCACAATCCCACCCTCTTGGAGTCTGATCTATTCCGACTTGTACTTTGGGGCTGGCTGGACACACTGGGAGGACATTGACAGGCTGAAGCTGGCTAGAGGCTGGAGGACAAATCTTTGGATTCGGACACACTCCAAGCGAGCTCTTGGGAACCAAGGACAGAGAAAGGCCTCTAGTAAAGCTCACAGGGCCCAGGAAAAGATTCAGGACTTTGAAAGACAAAATCAAAGATCTGGACTTTCACTCCTGCTTGCAGGAAAGTGGGCAGACTCTTGTTTGCCATTAGCCTGAAGACCCGGTGAGCCTTAGAAGCTAGTTGCTGAAGCAAGTAGAGATCATTTCATCACACTGCATTCATGGAAAACAGACTCCAATTGGATAGTGGTTTGGCACCCCAAAACATTGCTTCTGTGCATCTGCAGGCCTCGGTGCTAAAAGAACTACAGCCACGGACAGTATCCCACATCACAGAAGTGGAGGAGTTTCACATCAAAGCAGAAATGTTGGAGCCTTTGAGAGACAGGGATGACCAAAAGATTCAAAAGGAGGAGTATCGTCGGAAGAAAGGCAATGCTTGTCAGCAAGAAGCCACCAATGCATGGGGAAAAGGAGCTGGATTGGATGAATACCATCACTTCCATCTTTCAAGCTGCCTGGAGTGTTTGGGACTAGAAAGCAGCACCACTGAAGCTGTCAGATTGGCATCTGCAGAAGACCTTGCAGATCTTCCTCATGGTTTCAGCAGCAGCCAAGAAGGCAGTGTTAAGCCAACTTGCCAACCTGGACGAAGGAGAAGAGTCAATATTCCCGAGAAGCCACCGAACATTTTACTCTTTGTGGGCTCTGACTCTCAGAAAGGACAGCAGAGATTCCAGCAGCTCCATTCCCTTCTGAAGGATTGTATTGACACTGATTGTTATGTCATCTCCCAGCTGAAGGAGAAAAATGTGCTCAGCCATCCATGGCTGCATCACTGTTTATTGTTGATCATTGCCACAGAAGAGCCTATTTCTGAAGCAGTTTCCCAAAAGTTCATCTTGTACCTGTCCCAAGGTGGGAAGGTTTGGGGGCTATCTTCCTCCTTCACGTTTGGTGGCCTACAGCTGAAAAGCAAAGAGGAACTGAAGAAGAGCATCCAGACATTGGTTTTTTCCAAGGCTGATGACAGTGAAATGAAACTGAATGTAGTGACAAGTGGGATCCTATTTGAAGAAGGCCCTGGACAGCTGCCTACCCATCCTGGACAGCTAGAGGGTTACTTAGAAAACGTGCATCGAGACAGGATGATTGTTCACCTGCCTTGTGGAACAAACGGAGGAGAAGCAATTCTCTGTCAGGTGCACTTGGAAATGTCTCCCAGCACTTTGATAGAAGCTCCAGCTGCCTTTAATTTGCTGAAATCAAGCCATTTCACCCGATTGGAAGTCCTGAAGGAGATCCTGAGGGTCCTTGGCCTAAGGTGTGAATTAAAGAAAATTCCTCCCCTGACTCCTCTCTATTTGCTCACAGCTGATGAGGAAGTCCGAACTTCTTTTATGCAGTGGCTGGCAAGAAATGTGGGACCCGAAGGAGTAATGCAATTCAGCAAGCTGACCCTTCAGTTTGTTTCATCCCATCCACCAGAATTGGAAGTGACCCCATCTCATATGCCAGTTATCACTGCCACAGAGGATTTTGCCCCAGAACATTTTCACCTGGAGCTCTATCAAAAACATTTGCACACAAAGCAACTGGGAAAGATCATTCTGTTTGCTGAAGTGACTTCATCCACAATGGATCTTCTGGACGGCTTGATGGTTGAGGTGCCACCACACCTGGGTTTAGTAGCGATTGCAGCCCAGCAAACTCAAGGAAAAGGTCGTGATGGCAATGTCTGGCTTAGTCCTGTGGGATGTTCTCTTTCCACCTTACACCTCCACATCCCCCTAGATTCTCATCTGGGTCAGAGAATCCCATTTGTTCAACACTTGATGTCTTTGGCAGTGGTGGAGGCAGTTCGATCCATTCCTGACTATCAGGACATCAATTTAAGAGTCAAGTGGCCCAATGATATCTACTACAGTGATCAAATGAAGCTTGGGGGAGTGTTGGTCAACTCAACGCTTATGGGATCAACTTGTCATATTCTTATTGGCTGTGGAGTTAATGTGAATAACAGTCACCCTACTCTTTGCCTCAATGATCTCATCATAGAATATAATAAGAAACACAACCAAAACCTCAGTCTGTTACGTGTGGATTATCTGGTGGCAAGAACAATAACTGTGCTGGAGAGCCTACTGGATGCCTTTCAGGACAAAGGACCTAATGCCATTCTTCCTCTCTATTACAAATACTGGATACACAGCGGTCAGCAAGTCCGTCTGGGAAACGACGAGGTCCCACTGGTATGGATTGTTGGGATTGACGATTCTGGCTTCCTTCAAGTCCATCGAGAAGGAGGGGATGTTATGACTGTGCATCCAGACGGCAACTCTTTGGACATGCTGAAAAACCTCATCATCCCCAAGAATTAATTCAACTGTCCTGAGCAAGAGAGCAGAGTGGGCCATATCGAAGTGAGTTTCATTTCAGGCAAAAGTGCATAGCCACTTGCAAATACATTCCTGCTTTATTTCTTAGCTCTTTCCTACCATTCATCAGAAAGTTCTGTTTGGGATTGGGGAGGCTTGAGGTTTTTTTCCCTTAATGATTTTTCTCATGCCTTTTAGTTACTTTTTGTTTACTAGGGATTTCTCTCTTTTTCAGAAGAGTCGCCTGCCTTTCCCTTCTTAGACGGAACTTGGTGTATGTTGATACCTGGAGCTCTTTTATGCCAACAAGACAGGGAAATTTAGGTGTTTCACAATAGTCAACCCCTCATTATAGCTCCCTTTGAAAAGGGAAAAAATATCAGCCCCCCTTCTTGAGTCATTGCTCAGTTATGTGGGATGGTAATATCCTTTTGACTCAACCAAGGAGATATTTTGAAAACAAACAAACAAACAAACAAATAAATAAATAAAAGCCACACAAAATACAGAAAAAAACCTTTGTTTTTATTTCTTTATTAAGAGAAGAATTATAAATAATCTTTCAGAGATGGTGCTTTCCTTATTTGCATTTGTTATACTTAAGTGGCTAAAGAAATTTAATATATGTGAGTAGAGGTCAAAGATATAGTGGAAAATCACTACTTTATAGTAAATGTCTTGGCCAATGTAGTTCATATATTGAAATTTACTACAAAAGTTGAATGAATATCATATAGTTCAACAACAATGCTATATGATGATCAATTCTCATGGACGTGGCCATCTTCAAAATGAGATGAACCAAATCAGTCCCATTAGAGCAGTAATGAACTGAACCAGCTACATCCAGCGAAAGAACTCTGGGAGATGACTACGAGTCACTACACAGAATTCCCGATCCCTCTATTTCTGTCCGCCTGCATTTTGGGTATCCTTCACAGGCTAATTGTACACTGTTTCAAATTCCAATTCTTCTTGGACAGCAAAACAACTCTTTGGACATGGAGACATATATCGTGTTTAACTTATACTTGAATTTCACATATGTAACATGTATTGGTCAACCTGACATCTGGGGGAGGGAGTGGGGAGAAGGAGGGGAAAGTTGGAACAAAAGGTTCGGCAATTGTCAATGCTGCAAAATCACCCCTGCATATATGTGTTCAATAAAAAGTATTATTAAAAAAAAGGAGTAACTGTTTCATTTTCGTGTTTGTTGTCATATTCTCAATGCCCACAACATTATCTGAAACATAGTAATGAGTCACAAATGATTGTGCATTTCATTCACCCATCAAGAAAGCATTTATTAAGAATCTACTGGCATAGTGTTTAACCCCTGTGTTAAGTGCTTGGGATAGAAGCCCCCAAATCATACAATTTCTGCCTTTAAATCAACAAGCATTTATTAAGCCCCTACCATGTGGCAGGCACTATGCAAAGCACTAGGGATACAAACAGAAGCAAAAAGATAGTCCCTCTCCTCAAAAAGCTTACCCAATTCTGAGGGGGGAAAGAGAACACAAACTTGGAACTGAAAAAGGAAAGGAAAGACAGGGTAGTCATAGGCAGAGAATTCAAAATGCAGCTTGGGAAGAATGGTTGATCTGAGATCCTTTCTCTAAATGGACTCAGAGAAGGGCCCAATTCCATCTCCATAAGAGAACTAAGGACTAATGTTCACAGAGAAGCAAAGAAAAGACACATAGAAGATTAAAGCACCATACTAGGGAAGGAGGAGAGTACAAACAACTGAGGGCTTCAGAAAGGACCTCTTGAAGAAGATGATACTGGAAAGGAGCTAGAGCAGAAGGGAGGAGTAAGAACTTTTCTGGCATGGGCAATAACAAAGGTACAGATGAATTAGACCCAGTGGGCCTCAAACTTTCAAATAGGGGGCCAGTTCACTGTCCCTCACACTGTTGGAGGGCAGGACTATAGTACAAACAAAACTCACACTCTGTCTCCGCCCCCTCAGTCCATTGAACACAATCTGGAGGACCTCATAAACATCCTCAGTGGGTTTGAGAACCCCTGAATTAGAGAGTCAGAGCAAAATCATTGGGGCAGTGTTAGGGTTCTGACAAAGTGGTAACAGGGTTATTAGCATGGTACTTAGCTGTTCTCTAGTTTAGAGTTCACACTTTCCCCCCTTTACAAGTTCACACCTCCCCCCCCTTTAAGAGTTCACACCTTTCAAAGAGCCTATAAAAGGACAAGCCCACTGGAAGCTCCAGGAGATTCAGAGCAGGATTCAGTGGGGAGATTCACTGGACCAGGAAACCCACAATCCCACCCTCTTGGAGTCTGATCTATTCCGACTTGTACTTTGGGGCTGGCTGGACACACTGGGAGGACATTGACAGGCTGAAGCTGGCTAGAGGCTGGAGGACAAATCTTTGGATTCGGACACACTCCAAGCGAGCTCTTGGGAACCAAGGACAGAGAAAGGCCTCTAGTAAAGCTCACAGGGCCCAGGAAAAGATTCAGGACTTTGAAAGACAAAATCAAAGATCTGGACTTTCACTCCTGCTTGCAGGAAAGTGGGCAGACTCTTGTTTGCCATTAGCCTGAAGACCCGGTGAGCCTTAGAAGCTAGTTGCTGAAGCAAGTAGAGATCATTTCATCACACTGCATTCATGGAAAACAGACTCCAATTGGATAGTGGTTTGGCACCCCAAAACATTGCTTCTGTGCATCTGCAGGCCTCGGTGCTAAAAGAACTACAGCCACGGACAGTATCCCACATCACAGAAGTGGAGGAGTTTCACATCAAAGCAGAAATGTTGGAGCCTTTGAGAGACAGGGATGACCAAAAGATTCAAAAGGAGGAGTATCGTCGGAAGAAAGGCAATGCTTGTCAGCAAGAAGCCACCAATGCATGGGGAAAAGGAGCTGGATTGGATGAATACCATCACTTCCATCTTTCAAGCTGCCTGGAGTGTTTGGGACTAGAAAGCAGCACCACTGAAGCTGTCAGATTGGCATCTGCAGAAGACCTTGCAGATCTTCCTCATGGTTTCAGCAGCAGCCAAGAAGGCAGTGTTAAGCCAACTTGCCAACCTGGACGAAGGAGAAGAGTCAATATTCCCGAGAAGCCACCGAACATTTTACTCTTTGTGGGCTCTGACTCTCAGAAAGGACAGCAGAGATTCCAGCAGCTCCATTCCCTTCTGAAGGATTGTATTGACACTGATTGTTATGTCATCTCCCAGCTGAAGGAGAAAAATGTGCTCAGCCATCCATGGCTGCATCACTGTTTATTGTTGATCATTGCCACAGAAGAGCCTATTTCTGAAGCAGTTTCCCAAAAGTTCATCTTGTACCTGTCCCAAGGTGGGAAGGTTTTGGGGCTATCTTCCTCCTTCACGTTTGGTGGCCTACAGCTGAAAAGCAAAGAGGAACTGAAGAAGAGCATCCAGACATTGGTTTTTTCCAAGGCTGATGACAGTGAAATGAAACTGAATGTAGTGACAAGTGGGATCCTATTTGAAGAAGGCCCTGGACAGCTGCCTACCCATCCTGGACAGCTAGAGGGTTACTTAGAAAACGTGCATCGAGACAGGATGATTGTTCACCTGCCTTGTGGAACAAACGGAGGAGAAGCAATTCTCTGTCAGGTGCACTTGGAAATGTCTCCCAGCACTTTGATAGAAGCTCCAGCTGCCTTTAATTTGCTGAAATCAAGCCATTTCACCCGATTGGAAGTCCTGAAGGAGATCCTGAGGGTCCTTGGCCTAAGGTGTGAATTAAAGAAAATTCCTCCCCTGACTCCTCTCTATTTGCTCACAGCTGATGAGGAAGTCCGAACTTCTTTTATGCAGTGGCTGGCAAGAAATGTGGGACCCGAAGGAGTAATGCAATTCAGCAAGCTGACCCTTCAGTTTGTTTCATCCCATCCACCAGAATTGGAAGTGACCCCATCTCATATGCCAGTTATCACTGCCACAGAGGATTTTGCCCCAGAACATTTTCACCTGGAGCTCTATCAAAAACATTTGCACACAAAGCAACTGGGAAAGATCATTCTGTTTGCTGAAGTGACTTCATCCACAATGGATCTTCTGGAC
The DNA here is from genome assembly GCF_048593235.1 of Sminthopsis crassicaudata. NCBI lineage: Eukaryota > Metazoa > Chordata > Mammalia > Dasyuromorphia > Dasyuridae > Sminthopsis > Sminthopsis crassicaudata. The sequence continues at coordinate 102,030,386 of NC_133620.1, read as the reverse complement.
GGCTTGATGGTTGAGGTGCCACCACACCTGGGTTTAGTAGCGATTGCAGCCCAGCAAACTCAAGGAAAAGGTCGTGATGGCAATGTCTGGCTTAGTCCTGTGGGATGTTCTCTTTCCACCTTACACCTCCACATCCCCCTAGATTCTCATCTGGGTCAGAGAATCCCATTTGTTCAACACTTGATGTCTTTGGCAGTGGTGGAGGCAGTTCGATCCATTCCTGACTATCAGGACATCAATTTAAGAGTCAAGTGGCCCAATGATATCTACTACAGTGATCAAATGAAGCTTGGGGGAGTGTTGGTCAACTCAACGCTTATGGGATCAACTTGTCATATTCTTATTGGCTGTGGAGTTAATGTGAATAACAGTCACCCTACTCTTTGCCTCAATGATCTCATCATAGAATATAATAAGAAACACAACCAAAACCTCAGTCTGTTACGTGTGGATTATCTGGTGGCAAGAACAATAACTGTGCTGGAGAGCCTACTGGATGCCTTTCAGGACAAAGGACCTAATGCCATTCTTCCTCTCTATTACAAATACTGGATACACAGCGGTCAGCAAGTCCGTCTGGGAAACGACGAGGGCCCACTGGTATGGATTGTTGGGATTGACGATTCTGGCTTCCTTCAAGTCCATCGAGAAGGAGGGGATGTTATGACTGTGCATCCAGACGGCAACTCTTTGGACATGCTGAAAAACCTCATCATCCCCAAGAATTAATTCAACTGTCCTGAGCAAGAGAGCAGAGTGGGCCATATCGAAGTGAGTTTCATTTCAGGCAAAAGTGCATAGCCACTTGCAAATACATTCCTGCTTTATTTCTTAGCTCTTTCCTACCATTCATCAGAAAGTTCTGTTTGGGATTGGGGAGGCTTGAGGTTTTTTTCCCTTAATGATTTTTCTCATGCCTTTTAGTTACTTTTTGTTTACTAGGGATTTCTCTCTTTTTCAGAAGAGTCGCCTGCCTTTCCCTTCTTAGACGGAACTTGGTGTATGTTGATACCTGGAGCTCTTTTATGCCAACAAGACAGGGAAATTTAGGTGTTTCACAATAGTCAACCCCTCATTATAGCTCCCTTTGAAAAGGGAAAAAATATCAGCCCCCCTTCTTGAGTCATTGCTCAGTTATGTGGGATGGTAATATCCTTTTGACTCAACCAAGGAGATATTTTGAAAACAAACAAACAAACAAACAAATAAATAAATAAAAGCCACACAAAATACAGAAAAAAACCTTTGTTTTTATTTCTTTATTAAGAGAAGAATTATAAATAATCTTTCAGAGATGGTGCTTTCCTTATTTGCATTTGTTATACTTAAGTGGCTAAAGAAATTTAATATATGTGAGTAGAGGTCAAAGATATAGTGGAAAATCACTACTTTATAGTAAATGTCTTGGCCAATGTAGTTCATATATTGAAATTTACTACAAAAGTTGAATGAATATCATATAGTTCAACAACAATGCTATATGATGATCAATTCTCATGGACGTGGCCATCTTCAAAATGAGATGAACCAAATAAGTCCCATTAGAGCAGTAATGAACTGAACCAGCTACATCCAGCGAAAGAACTCTGGGAGATGACTACGAGTCACTACACAGAATTCCCGATCCCTCTATTTCTGTCCGCCTGCATTTTGGGTATCCTTCACAGGCTAATTGTACACTGTTTCAAATTCCGATTCTTCTTGGACAGCAAAACAACTCTTTGGACATGGAGACATATATCGTGTTTAACTTATACTTGAATTTCACATATGTAACATGTATTGGTCAACCTGACATCTGGGGGAGGGAGTGGGGAGAAGGAGGGGAAAGTTGGAACAAAAGGTTCGGCAATTGTCAATGCTGCAAAATCACCCCTGCATATATGTGTTCAATAAAAAGTATTATTAAAAAAAAGGAGTAACTGTTTCATTTTCGTGTTTGTTGTCATATTCTCAATGCCCACAACATTATCTGAAACATAGTAATGAGTCACAAATGATTGTGCATTTCATTCACCCATCAAGAAAGCATTTATTAAGAATCTACTGGCACAGTGTTTAACCCCTGTGTTAAGTGCTTGGGATAGAAGCCCCCAAATCATACAATTTCTGCCTTTAAATCAACAAGCATTTATTAAGCCCCTACCATGTGGCAGGCACTATGCAAAGCACTAGGGATACAAACAGAAGCAAAAAGATAGTCCCTCTCCTCAAAAAGCTTACCCAATTCTGAAGGGGGAAAGAGAACACAACCTTGGAACTGAAAAAGGAAAGGAAAGACAGGGTAGTCATAGGCAGAGAATTCAAAATGCAGCTTGGGAAGAATGGTTGATCTGAGATCCTTTCTCTAAATGGACTCAGAGAATGGCCCAATTCCATCTCCATAAGAGAACTAAGGACTAATGTTCACAGAGAAGCAAAGAAAAGACACATAGAAGATTAAAGCACCATACTAGGGAAGGAGGAGAGTACAAACAACTGAGGGCTTCAGAAAGGACCTCTTGAAGAAGATGATACTGGAAAGGAGCTAGAGCAGAAGGGAGGAGTAAGAACTTTTCTGGCATGGGCAATAACAAAGGTACAGATGAATTAGACCCAGTGGGCCTCAAACTTTCAAATAGGGGGCCAGTTCACTGTCCCTCACACTGTTGGAGGGCAGGACTATAGTACAAACAAAAACTCACACTCTGTCTCCGCCCCCTCAGTCCATTGAACACAATCTGGAGGACCTCATAAACATCCTCAGTGGGTTTGAGAACCCCTGAATTAGAGAGTCAGAGCAAAATCATTGGGGCAGTGTTAGGGTTCTGACAAAGTGGTAACAGGGTTATTAGCATGGTACTTAGCTGTTCTCTAGTTTAGAGTTCACACTTTCCCCCCTTTACAAGTTCACACCTCCCCCCCCTTTAAGAGTTCACACCTTTCAAAGAGCCTATAAAAGGACAAGCCCACTGGAAGCTCCAGGAGATTCAGAGCAGGATTCAGTGGGGAGATTCACTGGACCAGGAAACCCACAATCCCACCCTCTTGGAGTCTGATCTATTCCGACTTGTACTTTGGGGCTGGCTGGACACACTGGGAGGACATTGAGAGGCTGAAGCTGGCTAGAGGCTGGAGGACAAATCTTTGGATTCGGACACACTCCAAGCGAGCTCTTGGGAACCAAGGACAGAGAAAGGCCTCTAGTAAAGCTCACAGGGCCCAGGAAAAGATTCAGGACTTTGAAAGACAAAATCAAAGATCTGGACTTTCACTCCTGCTTGCAGGAAAGTGGGCAGACTCTTGTTTGCCATTAGCCTGAAGACCCGGTGAGCCTTAGAAGCTAGTTGCTGAAGCAAGTAGAGATCATTTCATCACACTGCATTCATGGAAAACAGACTCCAATTGGATAGTGGTTTGGCACCCCAAAACATTGCTTCTGTGCCTCTGCAGGCCTCGGTGCTAAAAGAACTACAGCCACGGACAGTATCCCACATCACAGAAGTGGAGGAGTTTCACATCAAAGCAGAAATGTTGGAGCCTTTGAGAGACAGGGATGACCAAAAGATTCAAAAGGAGGAGTATCGTCGGAAGAAAGGCAATGCTTGTCAGCAAGAAGCCACCAATGCATGGGGAAAAGGAGCTGGATTGGATGAATACCATCACTTCCATCTTTCAAGCTGCCTGGAGTGTTTGGGACTAGAAAGCAGCACCACTGAAGCTGTCAGATTGGCATCTGCAGAAGACCTTGCAGATCTTCCTCATGGTTTCAGCAGCAGCCGCCAAGAAGGCAGTGTTAAGCCAACTTGCCAACCTGGACGAAGGAGAAGAGTCAATATTCCCGAGAAGCCACCGAACATTTTACTCTTTGTGGGCTCTGACTCTCAGAAAGGACAGCAGAGATTCCAGCAGCTCCATTCCCTTCTGAAGGATTGTATTGACACTGATTGTTATGTCATCTCCCAGCTGAAGGAGAAAAATGTGCTCAGCCATCCATGGCTGCATCACTGTTTATTGTTGATCATTGCCACAGAAGAGCCTATTTCTGAAGCAGTTTCCCAAAAGTTCATCTTGTACCTGTCCCAAGGTGGGAAGGTTTGGGGGCTATCTTCCTCCTTCACGTTTGGTGGCCTACAGCTGAAAAGCAAAGAGGAACTGAAGAAGAGCATCCAGACATTGGTTTTTTCCAAGGCTGATGACAGTGAAATGAAACTGAATGTAGTGACAAGTGGGATCCTATTTGAAGAAGGCCCTGGACAGCTGCCTACCCATCCTGGACAGCTAGAGGGTTACTTAGAAAACGTGCATCGAGACAGGATGATTGTTCACCTGCCTTGTGGAACAAACGGAGGAGAAGCAATTCTCTGTCAGGTGCACTTGGAAATGTCTCCCAGCACTTTGATAGAAGCTCCAGCTGCCTTTAATTTGCTGAAATCAAGCCATTTCACCCGATTGGAAGTCCTGAAGGAGATCCTGAGGGTCCTTGGCCTAAGGTGTGAATTAAAGAAAATTCCTCCCCTGACTCCTCTCTATTTGCTCACAGCTGATGAGGAAGTCCGAACTTCTTTTATGCAGTGGCTGGCAAGAAATGTGGGACCCGAAGGAGTAATGCAATTCAGCAAGCTGACCCTTCAGTTTGTTTCATCCCATCCACCAGAATTGGAAGTGACCCCATCTCATATGCCAGTTATCACTGCCACAGAGGATTTTGCCCCAGAACATTTTCACCTGGAGCTCTATCAAAAACATTTGCACACAAAGCAACTGGGAAAGATCATTCTGTTTGCTGAAGTGACTTCATCCACAATGGATCTTCTGGACGGCTTGATGGTTGAGGTGCCACCACACCTGGGTTTAGTAGCGATTGCAGCCCAGCAAACTCAAGGAAAAGGTCGTGATGGCAATGTCTGGCTTAGTCCTGTGGGATGTTCTCTTTCCACCTTACACCTCCACATCCCCCTAGATTCTCATCTGGGTCAGAGAATCCCATTTGTTCAACACTTGATGTCTTTGGCAGTGGTGGAGGCAGTTCGATCCATTCCTGACTATCAGGACATCAATTTAAGAGTCAAGTGGCCCAATGATATCTACTACAGTGATCAAATGAAGCTTGGGGGAGTGTTGGTCAACTCAACGCTTATGGGATCAACTTGTCATATTCTTATTGGCTGTGGAGTTAATGTGAATAACAGTCACCCTACTCTTTGCCTCAATGATCTCATCATAGAATATAATAAGAAACACAACCAAAACCTCAGTCTGTTACGTGTGGATTATCTGGTGGCAAGAACAATAACTGTGCTGGAGAGCCTACTGGATGCCTTTCAGGACAAAGGACCTAATGCCATTCTTCCTCTCTATTACAAATACTGGATACACAGCGGTCAGCAAGTCCGTCTGGGAAACGACGAGGTCCCACTGGTATGGATTGTTGGGATTGACGATTCTGGCTTCCTTCAAGTCCATCGAGAAGGAGGGGATGTTATGACTGTGCATCCAGACGGCAACTCTTTGGACATGCTGAAAAACCTCATCATCCCCAAGAATTAATTCAACTGTCCTGAGCAAGAGAGCAGAGTGGGCCATATCGAAGTGAGTTTCATTTCAGGCAAAAGTGCATAGCCACTTGCAAATACATTCCTGCTTTATTTCTTAGCTCTTTCCTACCATTCATCAGAAAGTTCTGTTTGGGATTGGGGAGGCTTGAGGTTTTTTTCCCTTAATGATTTTTCTCATGCCTTTTAGTTACTTTTTGTTTACTAGGGATTTCTCTCTTTTTCAGAAGAGTCGCCTGCCTTTCCCTTCTTAGACGGAACTTGGTGTATGTTGATACCTGGAGCTCTTTTATGCCAACAAGACAGGGAAATTTAGGTGTTTCACAATAGTCAACCCCTCATTATAGCTCCCTTTGAAAAGGGAAAAAATATCAGCCCCCCTTCTTGAGTCATTGCTCAGTTATGTGGGATGGTAATATCCTTTTGACTCAACCAAGGAGATATTTTGAAAACAAACAAACAAAGAAACAAATAAATAAATAAAAGCCACACAAAATACAGAAAAAAACCTTTGTTTTTATTTCTTTATTAAGAGAAGAATTATAAATAATCTTTCAGAGATGGTGCTTTCCTTATTTGCATTTGTTATACTTAAGTGGCTAAAGAAATTTAATATATGTGAGTAGAGGTCAAAGATATAGTGGAAAATCACTACTTTATAGTAAATGTCTTGGCCAATGTAGTTCATATATTGAAATTTACTACAAAAGTTGAATGAATATCATATAGTTCAACAACAATGCTATATGATGATCAATTCTCATGGACGTGGCCATCTTCAAAATGAGATGAACCAAATAAGTCCCATTAGAGCAGTAATGAACTGAACCAGCTACATCCAGCGAAAGAACTCTGGGAGATGACTACGAGTCACTACACAGAATTCCCGATCCCTCTATTTCTGTCCGCCTGCATTTTGGGTATCCTTCACAGGCTAATTGTACACTGTTTCAAATTCCGATTCTTCTTGGACAGCAAAACAACTCTTTGGACATGGAGACATATATCGTGTTTAACTTATACTTGAATTTCACATATGTAACATGTATTGGTCAACCTGACATCTGGGGGAGGGAGTGGGGAGAAGGAGGGGAAAGTTGGAACAAAAGGTTCGGCAATTGTCAATGCTGCAAAATCACCCCTGCATATATGTGTTCAATAAAAAGTATTATTAAAAAAAAGGAGTAACTGTTTCATTTTCGTGTTTGTTGTCATATTCTCAATGCCCACAACATTATCTGAAACATAGTAATGAGTCACAAATGATTGTGCATTTCATTCACCCATCAAGAAAGCATTTATTAAGAATCTACTGGCACAGTGTTTAACCCCTGTGTTAAGTGCTTGGGATAGAAGCCCCCAAATCATACAATTTCTGCCTTTAAATCAACAAGCATTTATTAAGCCCCTACCATGTGGCAGGCACTATGCAAAGCACTAGGGATACAAACAGAAGCAAAAAGATAGTCCCCTCTCCTCAAAAAGCTTACCCAATTCTGAGGGGGGGGAAAGAGAACACAAACTTGGAACTGAAAAAGGAAAGGAAAGACAGGGTAGTCATAGGCAGAGAATTCAAAATGCAGCTTGGGAAGAATGGTTGATCTGAGATCCTTTCTCTAAATGGACTCAGAGAATGGGCCCAATTCCATCTCCATAAGAGAACTAAGGACTAATGTTCACAGAGAAGCAAAGAAAAGACACATAGAAGATTAAAGCACCATACTAGGGAAGGAGGAGAGTACAAACAACTGAGGGCTTCAGAAAGGACCTCTTGAAGAAGATGATACTGGAAAGGAGCTAGAGCAGAAGGGAGGAGTAAGAACTTTTCTGGCATGGGCAATAACAAAGGTACAGATGAATTAGACCCAGTGGGCCTCAAACTTTCAAATAGGGGGCCAGTTCACTGTCCCTCACACTGTTGGAGGGCAGGACTATAGTACAAACAAAAACTCACACTCTGTCTCCGCCCCCTCAGTCCATTGAACACAATCTGGAGGACCTCATAAACATCCTCAGTGGGTTTGAGAACCCCTGAATTAGAGAGTCAGAGCAAAATCATTGGGGCAGTGTTAGGGTTCTGACAAAGTGGTAACAGGGTTATTAGCATGGTACTTAGCTGTTCTCTAGTTTAGAGTTCACACTTTCCCCCCTTTACAAGTTCACACCTCCCCCCCCTTTAAGAGTTCACACCTTTCAAAGAGCCTATAAAAGGACAAGCCCACTGGAAGCTCCAGGAGATTCAGAGCAGGATTCAGTGGGGAGATTCACTGGACCAGGAAACCCACAATCCCACCCTCTTGGAGTCTGATCTATTCCGACTTGTACTTTGGGGCTGGCTGGACACACTGGGAGGACATTGACAGGCTGAAGCTGGCTAGAGGCTGGAGGACAAATCTTTGGATTCGGACACACTCCAAGCGAGCTCTTGGGAACCAAGGACAGAGAAAGGCCTCTAGTAAAGCTCACAGGGCCCAGGAAAAGATTCAGGACTTTGAAAGACAAAATCAAAGATCTGGACTTTCACTCCTGCTTGCAGGAAAGTGGGCAGACTCTTGTTTGCCATTAGCCTGAAGACCCGGTGAGCCTTAGAAGCTAGTTGCTGAAGCAAGTAGAGATCATTTCATCACACTGCATTCATGGAAAACAGACTCCAATTGGATAGTGGTTTGGCACCCCAAAACATTGCTTCTGTGCATCTGCAGGCCTCGGTGCTAAAAGAACTACAGCCACGGACAGTATCCCACATCACAGAAGTGGAGGAGTTTCACATCAAAGCAGAAATGTTGGAGCCTTTGAGAGACAGGGATGACCAAAAGATTCAAAAGGAGGAGTATCGTCGGAAGAAAGGCAATGCTTGTCAGCAAGAAGCCACCAATGCATGGGGAAAAGGAGCTGGATTGGATGAATACCATCACTTCCATCTTTCAAGCTGCCTGGAGTGTTTGGGACTAGAAAGCAGCACCACTGAAGCTGTCAGATTGGCATCTGCAGAAGACCTTGCAGATCTTCCTCATGGTTTCAGCAGCAGCCGCCAAGAAGGCAGCGTTAAGCCAACTTGCCAACCTGGACGAAGGAGAAGAGTCAATATTCCCGAGAAGCCACCGAACATTTTACTCTTTGTGGGCTCTGACTCTCAGAAAGGACAGCAGAGATTCCAGCAGCTCCATTCCCTTCTGAAGGATTGTATTGACACTGATTGTTATGTCATCTCCCAGCTGAAGGAGAAAAATGTGCTCAGCCATCCATGGCTGCATCACTGTTTATTGTTGATCATTGCCACAGAAGAGCCTATTTCTGAAGCAGTTTCCCAAAAGTTCATCTTGTACCTGTCCCAAGGTGGGAAGGTTTTGGGGCTATCTTCCTCCTTCACGTTTGGTGGCCTACAGCTGAAAAGCAAAGAGGAACTGAAGAAGAGCATCCAGACATTGGTTTTTTCCAAGGCTGATGACAGTGAAATGAAACTGAATGTAGTGACAAGTGGGATCCTATTTGAAGAAGGCCCTGGACAGCTGCCTACCCATCCTGGACAGCTAGAGGGTTACTTAGAAAACGTGCATCGAGACAGGATGATTGTTCACCTGCCTTGTGGAACAAACGGAGGAGAAGCAATTCTCTGTCAGGTGCACTTGGAAATGTCTCCCAGCACTTTGATAGAAGCTCCAGCTGCCTTTAATTTGCTGAAATCAAGCCATTTCACCCGATTGGAAGTCCTGAAGGAGATCCTGAGGGTCCTTGGCCTAAGGTGTGAATTAAAGAAAATTCCTCCCCTGACTCCTCTCTATTTGCTCACAGCTGATGAGGAAGTCCGAACTTCTTTTATGCAGTGGCTGGCAAGAAATGTGGGACCCGAAGGAGTAATGCAATTCAGCAAGCTGACCCTTCAGTTTGTTTCATCCCATCCACCAGAATTGGAAGTGACCCCATCTCATATGCCAGTTATCACTGCCACAGAGGATTTTGCCCCAGAACATTTTCACCTGGAGCTCTATCAAAAACATTTGCACACAAAGCAACTGGGAAAGATCATTCTGTTTGCTGAAGTGACTTCATCCACAATGGATCTTCTGGACGGCTTGATGGTTGAGGTGCCACCACACCTGGGTTTAGTAGCGATTGCAGCCCAGCAAACTCAAGGAAAAGGTCGTGATGGCAATGTCTGGCTTAGTCCTGTGGGATGTTCTCTTTCCACCTTACACCTCCACATCCCCCTAGATTCTCATCTGGGTCAGAGAATCCCATTTGTTCAACACTTGATGTCTTTGGCAGTGGTGGAGGCAGTTCGATCCATTCCTGACTATCAGGACATCAATTTAAGAGTCAAGTGGCCCAATGATATCTACTACAGTGATCAAATGAAGCTTGGGGGAGTGTTGGTCAACTCAACGCTTATGGGATCAACTTGTCATATTCTTATTGGCTGTGGAGTTAATGTGAATAACAGTCACCCTACTCTTTGCCTCAATGATCTCATCATAGAATATAATAAGAAACACAACCAAAACCTCAGTCTGTTACGTGTGGATTATCTGGTGGCAAGAACAATAACTGTGCTGGAGAGCCTACTGGATGCCTTTCAGGACAAAGGACCTAATGCCATTCTTCCTCTCTATTACAAATACTGGATACACAGCGGTCAGCAAGTCCGTCTGGGAAACGACGAGGGCCCACTGGTATGGATTGTTGGGATTGACGATTCTGGCTTCCTTCAAGTCCATCGAGAAGGAGGGGATGTTATGACTGTGCATCCAGACGGCAACTCTTTGGACATGCTGAAAAACCTCATCATCCCCAAGAATTAATTCAACTGTCCTGAGCAAGAGAGCAGAGTGGGCCATATCGAAGTGAGTTTCATTTCAGGCAAAAGTGCATAGCCACTTGCAAATACATTCCTGCTTTATTTCTTAGCTCTTTCCTACCATTCATCAGAAAGTTCTGTTTGGGATTGGGGAGGCTTGAGGTTTTTTTCCCTTAATGATTTTTCTCATGCCTTTTAGTTACTTTTTGTTTACTAGGGATTTCTCTCTTTTTCAGAAGAGTCGCCTGCCTTTCCCTTCTTAGACGGAACTTGGTGTATGTTGATACCTGGAGCTCTTTTATGCCAACAAGACAGGGAAATTTAGGTGTTTCACAATAGTCAACCCCTCATTATAGCTCCCTTTGAAAAGGGAAAAAATATCAGCCCCCCTTCTTGAGTCATTGCTCAGTTATGTGGGATGGTAATATCCTTTTGACTCAACCAAGGAGATATTTTGAAAACAAACAAACAAACAAACAAATAAATAAATAAAAGCCACACAAAATACAGAAAAAAACCTTTGTTTTTATTTCTTTATTAAGAGAAGAATTATAAATAATCTTTCAGAGATGGTGCTTTCCTTATTTGCATTTGTTATACTTAAGTGGCTAAAGAAATTTAATATATGTGAGTAGAGGTCAAAGATATAGTGGAAAATCACTACTTTATAGTAAATGTCTTGGCCAATGTAGTTCATATATTGAAATTTACTACAAAAGTTGAATGAATATCATATAGTTCAACAACAATGCTATATGATGATCAATTCTCATGGACGTGGCCATCTTCAAAATGAGATGAACCAAATAAGTCCCATTAGAGCAGTAATGAACTGAACCAGCTACATCCAGCGAAAGAACTCTGGGAGATGACTACGAGTCACTACACAGAATTCCCGATCCCTCTATTTCTGTCCGCCTGCATTTTGGGTATCCTTCACAGGCTAATTGTACACTGTTTCAAATTCCGATTCTTCTTGGACAGCAAAACAACTCTTTGGACATGGAGACATATATCGTGTTTAACTTATACTTGAATTTCACATATGTAACATGTATTGGTCAACCTGACATCTGGGGGAGGGAGTGGGGAGAAGGAGGGGAAAGTTGGAACAAAAGGTTCGGCAATTGTCAATGCTGCAAAATCACCCCTGCATATATGTGTTCAATAAAAAGTATTATTAAAAAAAAGGAGTAACTGTTTCATTTTCGTGTTTGTTGTCATATTCTCAATGCCCACAACATTATCTGAAACATAGTAATGAGTCACAAATGATTGTGCATTTCATTCACCCATCAAGAAAGCATTTATTAAGAATCTACTGGCACAGTGTTTAACCCCTGTGTTAAGTGCTTGGGATAGAAGCCCCCAAATCATACAATTTCTGCCTTTAAATCAACAAGCATTTATTAAGCCCCTACCATGTGGCAGGCACTATGCAAAGCACTAGGGATACAAACAGAAGCAAAAAGATAGTCCCTCTCCTCAAAAAGCTTACCCAATTCTGAGGGGGGAAAGAGAACACAAACTTGGAACTGAAAAAGGAAAGGAAAGACAGGGTAGTCATAGGCAGAGAATTCAAAATGCAGCTTGGGAAGAATGGTTGATCTGAGATCCTTTCTCTAAATGGACTCAGAGAATGGCCCAATTCCATCTCCATAAGAGAACTAAGGACTAATGTTCACAGAGAAGCAAAGAAAAGACACATAGAAGATTAAAGCACCATACTAGGGAAGGAGGAGAGTACAAACAACTGAGGGCTTCAGAAAGGACCTCTTGAAGAAGATGATACTGGAAAGGAGCTAGAGCAGAAGGGAGGAGTAAGAACTTTTCTGGCATGGGCAATAACAAAGGTACAGATGAATTAGACCCAGTGGGCCTCAAACTTTCAAATAGGGGGCCAGTTCACTGTCCCTCACACTGTTGGAGGGCAGGACTATAGTACAAACAAAAACTCACACCCTGTCTCCGCCCCCTCAGTCCATTGAACACAATCTGGAGGACCTCATAAACATCCTCAGTGGGTTTGAGAACCCCTGAATTAGAGAGTCAGAGCAAAATCATTGGGGCAGTGTTAGGGTTCTGACAAAGTGGTAACAGGGTTATTAGCATGGTACTTAGCTGTTCTCTAGTTTAGAGTTCACACTTTCCCCCCTTTAAAAGTTCACACCTCCCCCCCTTTAAGAGTTCACACCTTTCAAAGAGCCTATAAAAGGACAAGCCCACTGGAAGCTCCAGGAGATTCAGAGCAGGATTCAGTGGGGAGATTCACTGGACCAGGAAACCCACAATCCCACCCTCTTGGAGTCTGATCTATTCCGACTTGTACTTTGGGGCTGGCTGGACACACTGGGAGGACATTGACAGGCTGAAGCTGGCTAGAGGCTGGAGGACAAATCTTTGGATTCGGACACACTCCAAGCGAGCTCTTGGGAACCAAGGACAGAGAAAGGCCTCTAGTAAAGCTCACAGGGCCCAGGAAAAGATTCAGGACTTTGAAAGACAAAATCAAAGATCTGGACTTTCACTCCTGCTTGCAGGAAAGTGGGCAGACTCTTGTTTGCCATTAGCCTGAAGACCCGGTGAGCCTTAGAAGCTAGTTGCTGAAGCAAGTAGAGATCATTTCATCACACTGCATTCATGGAAAACAGACTCCAATTGGATAGTGGTTTGGCACCCCAAAACATTGCTTCTGTGCATCTGCAGGCCTCGGTGCTAAAAGAACTACAGCCACGGACAGTATCCCACATCACAGAAGTGGAGGAGTTTCACATCAAAGCAGAAATGTTGGAGCCTTTGAGAGACAGGGATGACCAAAAGATTCAAAAGGAGGAGTATCGTCGGAAGAAAGGCAATGCTTGTCAGCAAGAAGCCACCAATGCATGGGGAAAAGGAGCTGGATTGGATGAATACCATCACTTCCATCTTTCAAGCTGCCTGGAGTGTTTGGGACTAGAAAGCAGCACCACTGAAGCTGTCAGATTGGCATCTGCAGAAGACCTTGCAGATCTTCCTCATGGTTTCAGCAGCAGCCGCCAAGAAGGCAGTGTTAAGCCAACTTGCCAACCTGGACGAAGGAGAAGAGTCAATATTCCCGAGAAGCCACCGAACATTTTACTCTTTGTGGGCTCTGACTCTCAGAAAGGACAGCAGAGATTCCAGCAGCTCCATTCCCTTCTGAAGGATTGTATTGACACTGATTGTTATGTCATCTCCCAGCTGAAGGAGAAAAATGTGCTCAGCCATCCATGGCTGCATCACTGTTTATTGTTGATCATTGCCACAGAAGAGCCTATTTCTGAAGCAGTTTCCCAAAAGTTCATCTTGTACCTGTCCCAAGGTGGGAAGGTTTTGGGGCTATCTTCCTCCTTCACGTTTGGTGGCCTACAGCTGAAAAGCAAAGAGGAACTGAAGAAGAGCATCCAGACATTGGTTTTTTCCAAGGCTGATGACAGTGAAATGAAACTGAATGTAGTGACAAGTGGGATCCTATTTGAAGAAGGCCCTGGACAGCTGCCTACCCATCCTGGACAGCTAGAGGGTTACTTAGAAAACGTGCATCGAGACAGGATGATTGTTCACCTGCCTTGTGGAACAAACGGAGGAGAAGCAATTCTCTGTCAGGTGCACTTGGAAATGTCTCCCAGCACTTTGATAGAAGCTCCAGCTGCCTTTAATTTGCTGAAATCAAGCCATTTCACCCGATTGGAAGTCCTGAAGGAGATCCTGAGGGTCCTTGGCCTAAGGTGTGAATTAAAGAAAATTCCTCCCCTGACTCCTCTCTATTTGCTCACAGCTGATGAGGAAGTCCGAACTTCTTTTATGCAGTGGCTGGCAAGAAATGTGGGACCCGAAGGAGTAATGCAATTCAGCAAGCTGACCCTTCAGTTTGTTTCATCCCATCCACCAGAATTGGAAGTGACCCCATCTCATATGCCAGTTATCACTGCCACAGAGGATTTTGCCCCAGAACATTTTCACCTGGAGCTCTATCAAAAACATTTGCACACAAAGCAACTGGGAAAGATCATTCTGTTTGCTGAAGTGACTTCATCCACAATGGATCTTCTGGACGGCTTGATGGTTGAGGTGCCACCACACCTGGGTTTAGTAGCGATTGCAGCCCAGCAAACTCAAGGAAAAGGTCGTGATGGCAATGTCTGGCTTAGTCCTGTGGGATGTTCTCTTTCCACCTTACACCTCCACATCCCCCTAGATTCTCATCTGGGTCAGAGAATCCCATTTGTTCAACACTTGATGTCTTTGGCAGTGGTGGAGGCAGTTCGATCCATTCCTGACTATCAGGACATCAATTTAAGAGTCAAGTGGCCCAATGATATCTACTACAGTGATCAAATGAAGCTTGGGGGAGTGTTGGTCAACTCAACGCTTATGGGATCAACTTGTCATATTCTTATTGGCTGTGGAGTTAATGTGAATAACAGTCACCCTACTCTTTGCCTCAATGATCTCATCATAGAATATAATAAGAAACACAACCAAAACCTCAGTCTGTTACGTGTGGATTATCTGGTGGCAAGAACAATAACTGTGCTGGAGAGCCTACTGGATGCCTTTCAGGACAAAGGACCTAATGCCATTCTTCCTCTCTATTACAAATACTGGATACACAGCGGTCAGCAAGTCCGTCTGGGAAACGACGAGGGCCCACTGGTATGGATTGTTGGGATTGACGATTCTGGCTTCCTTCAAGTCCATCGAGAAGGAGGGGATGTTATGACTGTGCATCCAGACGGCAACTCTTTGGACATGCTGAAAAACCTCATCATCCCCAAGAATTAATTCAACTGTCCTGAGCAAGAGAGCAGAGTGGGCCATATCGAAGTGAGTTTCATTTCAGGCAAAAGTGCATAGCCACTTGCAAATACATTCCTGCTTTATTTCTTAGCTCTTTCCTACCATTCATCAGAAAGTTCTGTTTGGGATTGGGGAGGCTTGAGGTTTTTTTCCCTTAATGATTTTTCTCATGCCTTTTAGTTACTTTTTGTTTACTAGGGATTTCTCTCTTTTTCAGAAGAGTCGCCTGCCTTTCCCTTCTTAGACGGAACTTGGTGTATGTTGATACCTGGAGCTCTTTTATGCCAACAAGACAGGGAAATTTAGGTGTTTCACAGTAGTCAACCCCTCATTATAGCTCCCTTTGAAAAGGGAAAAAATATCAGCCCCCCTTCTTGAGTCATTGCTCAGTTATGTGGGATGGTAATATCCTTTTGACTCAACCAAGGAGATATTTTGAAAACAAACAAACAAACAAACAAATAAATAAATAAAAGCCACACAAAATACAGAAAAAAACCTTTGTTTTTATTTCTTTATTAAGAGAAGAATTATAAATAATCTTTCAGAGATGGTGCTTACCTTATTTGCATTTGTTATACTTAAGTGGCTAAAGAAATTTAATATATGTGAGTAGAGGTCAAAGATATAGTGGAAAATCACTACTTTATAGTAAATGTCTTGGCCAATGTAGTTCATATATTGAAATTTACTACAAAAGTTGAATGAATATCATATAGTTCAACAACAATGCTATATGATGATCAATTCTCATGGACGTGGCCATCTTCAAAATGAGATGAACCAAATAAGTCCCATTAGAGCAGTAATGAACTGAACCAGCTACATCCAGCGAAAGAACTCTGGGAGATGACTACGAGTCACTACACAGAATTCCCGATCCCTCTATTTCTGTCCGCCTGCATTTTGGGTATCCTTCACAGGCTAATTGTACACTGTTTCAAATTCCGATTCTTCTTGGACAGCAAAACAACTCTTTGGACATGGAGACATATATCGTGTTTAACTTATACTTGAATTTCACATATGTAACATGTATTGGTCAACCTGACATCTGGGGGAGGGAGTGGGGAGAAGGAGGGGAAAGTTGGAACAAAAGGTTCGGCAATTGTCAATGCTGCAAAATCACCCCTGCATATATGTGTTCAATAAAAAGTATTATTAAAAAAAAGGAGTAACTGTTTCATTTTCGTGTTTGTTGTCATATTCTCAATGCCCACAACATTATCTGAAACATAGTAATGAGTCACAAATGATTGTGCATTTCATTCACCCATCAAGAAAGCATTTATTAAGAATCTACTGGCACAGTGTTTAACCCCTGTGTTAAGTGCTTGGGATAGAAGCCCCCAAATCATACAATTTCTGCCTTTAAATCAACAAGCATTTATTAAGCCCCTACCATGTGGCAGGCACTATGCAAAGCACTAGGGATACAAACAGAAGCAAAAAGATAGTCCCTCTCCTCAAAAAGCTTACCCAATTCTGAGGGGGGAAAGAGAACACAAACTTGGAACTGAAAAAGGAAAGGAAAGACAGGGTAGTCATAGGCAGAGAATTCAAAATGCAGCTTGGGAAGAATGGTTGATCTGAGATCCTTTCTCTAAATGGACTCAGAGAATGGCCCAATTCCATCTCCATAAGAGAACTAAGGACTAATGTTCACAGAGAAGCAAAGAAAAGACACATAGAAGATTAAAGCACCATACTAGGGAAGGAGGAGAGTACAAACAACTGAGGGCTTCAGAAAGGACCTCTTGAAGAAGATGATACTGGAAAGGAGCTAGAGCAGAAGGGAGGAGTAAGAACTTTTCTGGCATGGGCAATAACAAAGGTACAGATGAATTAGACCCAGTGGGCCTCAAACTTTCAAATAGGGGGCCAGTTCACTGTCCCTCACACTGTTGGAGGGCAGGACTATAGTACAAACAAAAACTCACACCCTGTCTCCGCCCCCTCAGTCCATTGAACACAATCTGGAGGACCTCATAAACATCCTCAGTGGGTTTGAGAACCCCTGAATTAGAGAGTCAGAGCAAAATCATTGGGGCAGTGTTAGGGTTCTGACAAAGTGGTAACAGGGTTATTAGCATGGTACTTAGCTGTTCTCTAGTTTAGAGTTCACACTTTCCCCCCTTTACAAGTTCACACCTCCCCCCCCTTTAAGAGTTCACACCTTTCAAAGAGCCTATAAAAGGACAAGCCCACTGGAAGCTCCAGGAGATTCAGAGCAGGATTCAGTGGGGAGATTCACTGGACCAGGAAACCCACAATCCCACCCTCTTGGAGTCTGATCTATTCCGACTTGTACTTTGGGGCTGGCTGGACACACTGGGAGGACATTGAGAGGCTGAAGCTGGCTAGAGGCTGGAGGACAAATCTTTGGATTCGGACACACTCCAAGCGAGCTCTTGGGAACCAAGGACAGAGAAAGGCCTCTAGTAAAGCTCACAGGGCCCAGGAAAAGATTCAGGACTTTGAAAGACAAAATCAAAGATCTGGACTTTCACTCCTGCTTGCAGGAAAGTGGGCAGACTCTTGTTTGCCATTAGCCTGAAGACCCGGTGAGCCTTAGAAGCTAGTTGCTGAAGCAAGTAGAGATCATTTCATCACACTGCATTCATGGAAAACAGACTCCAATTGGATAGTGGTTTGGCACCCCAAAACATTGCTTCTGTGCATCTGCAGGCCTCGGTGCTAAAAGAACTACAGCCACGGACAGTATCCCACATCACAGAAGTGGAGGAGTTTCACATCAAAGCAGAAATGTTGGAGCCTTTGAGAGACAGGGATGACCAAAAGATTCAAAAGGAGGAGTATCGTCGGAAGAAAGGCAATGCTTGTCAGCAAGAAGCCACCAATGCATGGGGAAAAGGAGCTGGATTGGATGAATACCATCACTTCCATCTTTCAAGCTGCCTGGAGTGTTTGGGACTAGAAAGCAGCACCACTGAAGCTGTCAGATTGGCATCTGCAGAAGACCTTGCAGATCTTCCTCATGGTTTCAGCAGCAGCCGCCAAGAAGGCAGTGTTAAGCCAACTTGCCAACCTGGACGAAGGAGAAGAGTCAATATTCCCGAGAAGCCACCGAACATTTTACTCTTTGTGGGCTCTGACTCTCAGAAAGGACAGCAGAGATTCCAGCAGCTCCATTCCCTTCTGAAGGATTGTATTGACACTGATTGTTATGTCATCTCCCAGCTGAAGGAGAAAAATGTGCTCAGCCATCCATGGCTGCATCACTGTTTATTGTTGATCATTGCCACAGAAGAGCCTATTTCTGAAGCAGTTTCCCAAAAGTTCATCTTGTACCTGTCCCAAGGTGGGAAGGTTTTGGGGCTATCTTCCTCCTTCACGTTTGGTGGCCTACAGCTGAAAAGCAAAGAGGAACTGAAGAAGAGCATCCAGACATTGGTTTTTTCCAAGGCTGATGACAGTGAAATGAAACTGAATGTAGTGACAAGTGGGATCCTATTTGAAGAAGGCCCTGGACAGCTGCCTACCCATCCTGGACAGCTAGAGGGTTACTTAGAAAACGTGCATCGAGACAGGATGATTGTTCACCTGCCTTGTGGAACAAACGGAGGAGAAGCAATTCTCTGTCAGGTGCACTTGGAAATGTCTCCCAGCACTTTGATAGAAGCTCCAGCTGCCTTTAATTTGCTGAAATCAAGCCATTTCACCCGATTGGAAGTCCTGAAGGAGATCCTGAGGGTCCTTGGCCTAAGGTGTGAATTAAAGAAAATTCCTCCCCTGACTCCTCTCTATTTGCTCACAGCTGATGAGGAAGTCCGAACTTCTTTTATGCAGTGGCTGGCAAGAAATGTGGGACCCGAAGGAGTAATGCAATTCAGCAAGCTGACCCTTCAGTTTGTTTCATCCCATCCACCAGAATTGGAAGTGACCCCATCTCATATGCCAGTTATCACTGCCACAGAGGATTTTGCCCCAGAACATTTTCACCTGGAGCTCTATCAAAAACATTTGCACACAAAGCAACTGGGAAAGATCATTCTGTTTGCTGAAGTGACTTCATCCACAATGGATCTTCTGGACGGCTTGATGGTTGAGGTGCCACCACACCTGGGTTTAGTAGCGATTGCAGCCCAGCAAACTCAAGGAAAAGGTCGTGATGGCAATGTCTGGCTTAGTCCTGTGGGATGTTCTCTTTCCACCTTACACCTCCACATCCCCCTAGATTCTCATCTGGGTCAGAGAATCCCATTTGTTCAACACTTGATGTCTTTGGCAGTGGTGGAGGCAGTTCGATCCATTCCTGACTATCAGGACATCAATTTAAGAGTCAAGTGGCCCAATGATATCTACTACAGTGATCAAATGAAGCTTGGGGGAGTGTTGGTCAACTCAACGCTTATGGGATCAACTTGTCATATTCTTATTGGCTGTGGAGTTAATGTGAATAACAGTCACCCTACTCTTTGCCTCAATGATCTCATCATAGAATATAATAAGAAACACAACCAAAACCTCAGTCTGTTACGTGTGGATTATCTGGTGGCAAGAACAATAACTGTGCTGGAGAGCCTACTGGATGCCTTTCAGGACAAAGGACCTAATGCCATTCTTCCTCTCTATTACAAATACTGGATACACAGCGGTCAGCAAGTCCGTCTGGGAAACGACGAGGGCCCACTGGTATGGATTGTTGGGATTGACGATTCTGGCTTCCTTCAAGTCCATCGAGAAGGAGGGGATGTTATGACTGTGCATCCAGACGGCAACTCTTTGGACATGCTGAAAAACCTCATCATCCCCAAGAATTAATTCAACTGTCCTGAGCAAGAGAGCAGAGTGGGCCATATCGAAGTGAGTTTCATTTCAGGCAAAAGTGCATAGCCACTTGCAAATACATTCCTGCTTTATTTCTTAGCTCTTTCCTACCATTCATCAGAAAGTTCTGTTTGGGATTGGGGAGGCTTGAGGTTTTTTTCCCTTAATGATTTTTCTCATGCCTTTTAGTTACTTTTTGTTTACTAGGGATTTCTCTCTTTTTCAGAAGAGTCGCCTGCCTTTCCCTTCTTAGACGGAACTTGGTGTATGTTGATACCTCGAACTCTTTTATGCCAACAAGACAGGGAAATTTAGGTGTTTCACAATAGTCAACCCCTCATTATAGCTCCCTTTGAAAAGGGAAAAAATATCAGCCCCCCTTCTTGAGTCATTGCTCAGTTATGTGGGATGGTAATATCCTTTTGACTCAACCAAGGAGATATTTTGAAAACAAACAAACAAACAAACAAATAAATAAATAAAAGCCACACAAAATACAGAAAAAAACCTTTGTTTTTATTTCTTTATTAAGAGAAGAATTATAAATAATCTTTCAGAGATGGTGCTTTCCTTATTTGCATTTGTTATACTTAAGTGGCTAAAGAAATTTAATATATGTGAGTAGAGGTCAAAGATATAGTGGAAAATCACTACTTTATAGTAAATGTCTTGGCCAATGTAGTTCATATATTGAAATTTACTACAAAAGTTGAATGAATATCATATAGTTCAACAACAATGCTATATGATGATCAATTCTCATGGACGTGGCCATCTTCAAAATGAGATGAACCAAATCAGTCCCATTAGAGCAGTAATGAACTGAACCAGCTACATCCAGCGAAAGAACTCTGGGAGATGACTACGAGTCACTACACAGAATTCCCGATCCCTCTATTTCTGTCCGCCTGCATTTTGGGTATCCTTCACAGGCTAATTGTACACTGTTTCAAATTCCGATTCTTCTTGGACAGCAAAACAACTCTTTGGACATGGAGACATATATCGTGTTTAACTTATACTTGAATTTCACATATGTAACATGTATTGGTCAACCTGACATCTGGGGGAGGGAGTGGGGAGAAGGAGGGGAAAGTTGGAACAAAAGGTTGGGCAATTGTCAATGCTGCAAAATCACCCCTGCATATATGTGTTCAATAAAAAGTATTATTAAAAAAAAGGAGTAACTGTTTCATTTTCGTGTTTGTTGTCATATTCTCAATGCCCACAACATTATCTGAAACATAGTAATGAGTCACAAATGATTGTTCATTTCATTCACCCATCAAGAAAGCATTTATTAAGAATCTACTGGCACAGTGTTTAACCCCTGTGTTAAGTGCTTGGGATAGAAGCCCCCAAATCATACAATTTCTGCCTTTAAATCAACAAGCATTTATTAAGCCCCTACCATGTGGCAGGCACTATGCAAAGCACTAGGGATACAAACAGAAGCAAAAAGATAGTCCCTCTCCTCAAAAAGCTTACCCAATTCTGAGGGGGAAAGAGAACACAAACTTGGAACTGAAAAAGGAAAGGAAAGACAGGGTAGTCATAGGCAGAGAATTCAAAATGCAGCTTGGGAAGAATGGTTGATCTGAGATCCTTTCTCTAAATGGACTCAGAGAAGGGCCCAATTCCATCTCCATAAGAGAACTAAGGACTAATGTTCACAGAGAAGCAAAGAAAAGACACATAGAAGATTAAAGCACCATACTAGGGAAGGAGGAGAGTACAAACAACTGAGGGCTTCAGAAAGGACCTCTTGAAGAAGATGATACTGGAAAGGAGCTAGAGCAGAAGGGAGGAGTAAGAACTTTTCTGGCATGGGCAATAACAAAGGTACAGATGAATTAGACCCAGTGGGCCTCAAACTTTCAAATAGGGGGCCAGTTCACTGTCCCTCACACTGTTGGAGGGCAGGACTATAGTACAAACAAAAACTCACACTCTGTCTCCGCCCCCTCAGTCCATTGAACACAATCTGGAGGACCTCATAAACATCCTCAGTGGGTTTGAGAACCCCTGAATTAGAGAGTCAGAGCAAAATCATTGGGGCAGTGTTAGGGTTCTGACAAAGTGGTAACAGGGTTATTAGCATGGTACTTAGCTGTTCTCTAGTTTAGAGTTCACACTTTCCCCCCTTTACAAGTTCACACCTCCCCCCCCCTTTAAGAGTTCACACCTTTCAAAGAGCCTATAAAAGGACAAGCCCACTGGAAGCTCCAGGAGATTCAGAGCAGGATTCAGTAGGGAGATTCACTGGACCAGGAAACCCACAATCCCACCCTCTTGGAGTCTGATCTATTCCGACTTGTACTTTGGGGCTGGCTGGACACACTGGGAGGACATTGAGAGGCTGAAGCTGGCTAGAGGCTGGAGGACAAATCTTTGGATTCGGACACACTCCAAGCGAGCTCTTGGGAACCAAGGACAGAGAAAGGCCTCTAGTAAAGCTCACAGGGCCCAGGAAAAGATTCAGGACTTTGAAAGACAAAATCAAAGATCTGGACTTTCACTCCTGCTTGCAGGAAAGTGGGCAGACTCTTGTTTGCCATTAGCCTGAAGACCCGGTGAGCCTTAGAAGCTAGTTGCTGAAGCAAGTAGAGATCATTTCATCACACTGCATTCATGGAAAACAGACTCCAATTGGATAGTGGTTTGGCACCCCAAAACATTGCTTCTGTGCATCTGCAGGCCTCGGTGCTAAAAGAACTACAGCCACGGACAGTATCCCACATCACAGAAGTGGAGGAGTTTCACATCAAAGCAGAAATGTTGGAGCCTTTGAGAGACAGGGATGACCAAAAGATTCAAAAGGAGGAGTATCGTCGGAAGAAAGGCAATGCTTGTCAGCAAGAAGCCACCAATGCATGGGGAAAAGGAGCTGGATTGGATGAATACCATCACTTCCATCTTTCAAGCTGCCTGGAGTGTTTGGGACTAGAAAGCAGCACCACTGAAGCTGTCAGATTGGCATCTGCAGAAGACCTTGCAGATCTTCCTCATGGTTTCAGCAGCAGCCGCCAAGAAGGCAGTGTTAAGCCAACTTGCCAACCTGGACGAAGGAGAAGAGTCAATATTCCCGAGAAGCCACCGAACATTTTACTCTTTGTGGGCTCTGACTCTCAGAAAGGACAGCAGAGATTCCAGCAGCTCCATTCCCTTCTGAAGGATTGTATTGACACTGATTGTTATGTCATCTCCCAGCTGAAGGAGAAAAATGTGCTCAGCCATCCATGGCTGCATCACTGTTTATTGTTGATCATTGCCACAGAAGAGCCTATTTCTGAAGCAGTTTCCCAAAAGTTCATCTTGTACCTGTCCCAAGGTGGGAAGGTTTTGGGGCTATCTTCCTCCTTCACGTTTGGTGGCCTACAGCTGAAAAGCAAAGAGGAACTGAAGAAGAGCATCCAGACATTGGTTTTTTCCAAGGCTGATGACAGTGAAATGAAACTGAATGTAGTGACAAGTGGGATCCTATTTGAAGAAGGCCCTGGACAGCTGCCTACCCATCCTGGACAGCTAGAGGGTTACTTAGAAAACGTGCATCGAGACAGGATGATTGTTCACCTGCCTTGTGGAACAAACGGAGGAGAAGCAATTCTCTGTCAGGTGCACTTGGAAATGTCTCCCAGCACTTTGATAGAAGCTCCAGCTGCCTTTAATTTGCTGAAATCAAGCCATTTCACCCGATTGGAAGTCCTGAAGGAGATCCTGAGGGTCCTTGGCCTAAGGTGTGAATTAAAGAAAATTCCTCCCCTGACTCCTCTCTATTTGCTCACAGCTGATGAGGAAGTCCGAACTTCTTTTATGCAGTGGCTGGCAAGAAATGTGGGACCCGAAGGAGTAATGCAATTCAGCAAGCTGACCCTTCAGTTTGTTTCATCCCATCCACCAGAATTGGAAGTGACCCCATCTCATATGCCAGTTATCACTGCCACAGAGGATTTTGCCCCAGAACATTTTCACCTGGAGCTCTATCAAAAACATTTGCACACAAAGCAACTGGGAAAGATCATTCTGTTTGCTGAAGTGACTTCATCCACAATGGATCTTCTGGACGGCTTGATGGTTGAGGTGCCACCACACCTGGGTTTAGTAGCGATTGCAGCCCAGCAAACTCAAGGAAAAGGTCGTGATGGCAATGTCTGGCTTAGTCCTGTGGGATGTTCTCTTTCCACCTTACACCTCCACATCCCCCTAGATTCTCATCTGGGTCAGAGAATCCCATTTGTTCAACACTTGATGTCTTTGGCAGTGGTGGAGGCAGTTCGATCCATTCCTGACTATCAGGACATCAATTTAAGAGTCAAGTGGCCCAATGATATCTACTACAGTGATCAAATGAAGCTTGGGGGAGTGTTGGTCAACTCAACGCTTATGGGATCAACTTGTCATATTCTTATTGGCTGTGGAGTTAATGTGAATAACAGTCACCCTACTCTTTGCCTCAATGATCTCATCATAGAATATAATAAGAAACACAACCAAAACCTCAGTCTGTTACGTGTGGATTATCTGGTGGCAAGAACAATAACTGTGCTGGAGAGCCTACTGGATGCCTTTCAGGACAAAGGACCTAATGCCATTCTTCCTCTCTATTACAAATACTGGATACACAGCGGTCAGCAAGTCCGTCTGGGAAACGACGAGGGCCCACTGGTATGGATTGTTGGGATTGACGATTCTGGCTTCCTTCAAGTCCATCGAGAAGGAGGGGATGTTATGACTGTGCATCCAGACGGCAACTCTTTGGACATGCTGAAAAACCTCATCATCCCCAAGAATTAATTCAACTGTCCTGAGCAAGAGAGCAGAGTGGGCCATATCGAAGTGAGTTTCATTTCAGGCAAAAGTGCATAGCCACTTGCAAATACATTCCTGCTTTATTTCTTAGCTCTTTCCTACCATTCATCAGAAAGTTCTGTTTGGGATTGGGGAGGCTTGAGGTTTTTTTCCCTTAATGATTTTTCTCATGCCTTTTAGTTACTTTTTGTTTACTAGGGATTTCTCTCTTTTTCAGAAGAGTCGCCTGCCTTTCCCTTCTTAGACGGAACTTGGTGTATGTTGATACCTGGAGCTCTTTTATGCCAACAAGACAGGGAAATTTAGGTGTTTCACAATAGTCAACCCCTCATTATAGCTCCCTTTGAAAAGGGAAAAAATATCAGCCCCCCTTCTTGAGTCATTGCTCAGTTATGTGGGATGGTAATATCCTTTTGACTCAACCAAGGAGATATTTTGAAAACAAACAAACAAACAAACAAATAAATAAATAAAAGCCACACAAAATACAGAAAAAAACCTTTGTTTTTATTTCTTTATTAAGAGAAGAATTATAAATAATCTTTCAGAGATGGTGCTTTCCTTATTTGCATTTGTTATACTTAAGTGGCTAAAGAAATTTAATATATGTGAGTAGAGGTCAAAGATATAGTGGAAAATCACTACTTTATAGTAAATGTCTTGGCCAATGTAGTTCATATATTGAAATTTACTACAAAAGTTGAATGAATATCATATAGTTCAACAACAATGCTATATGATGATCAATTCTCATGGACGTGGCCATCTTCAAAATGAGATGAACCAAATCAGTCCCATTAGAGCAGTAATGAACTGAACCAGCTACATCCAGCGAAAGAACTCTGGGAGATGACTACGAGTCACTACACAGAATTCCCGATCCCTCTATTTCTGTCCGCCTGCATTTTGGGTATCCTTCACAGGCTAATTGTACACTGTTTCAAATTCCGATTCTTCTTGGACAGCAAAACAACTCTTTGGACATGGAGACATATATCGTGTTTAACTTATACTTGAATTTCACATATGTAACATGTATTGGTCAACCTGACATCTGGGGGAGGGAGTGGGGAGAAGGAGGGGAAAGTTGGAACAAAAGGTTCGGCAATTGTCAATGCTGCAAAATCACCCCTGCATATATGTGTTCAATAAAAAGTATTATTAAAAAAAAGGAGTAACTGTTTCATTTTCGTGTTTGTTGTCATATTCTCAATGCCCACAACATTATCTGAAACATAGTAATGAGTCACAAATGATTGTGCATTTCATTCACCCATCAAGAAAGCATTTATTAAGAATCTACTGGCACAGTGTTTAACCCCTGTGTTAAGTGCTTGGGATAGAAGCCCCCAAATCATACAATTTCTGCCTTTAAATCAACAAGCATTTATTAAGCCCCTACCATGTGGCAGGCACTATGCAAAGCACTAGGGATACAAACAGAAGCAAAAAGATAGTCCCTCTCCTCAAAAAGCTTACCCAATTCTGAGGGGGGAAAGAGAACACAAACTTGGAACTGAAAAAGGAAAGGAAAGACAGGGTAGTCATAGGCAGAGAATTCAAAATGCAGCTTGGGAAGAATGGTTGATCTGAGATCCTTTCTCTAAATGGACTCAGAGAATGGCCCAATTCCATCTCCATAAGAGAACTAAGGACTAATGTTCACAGAGAAGCAAAGAAAAGACACATAGAAGATTAAAGCACCATACTAGGGAAGGAGGAGAGTACAAACAACTGAGGGCTTCAGAAAGGACCTCTTGAAGAAGATGATACTGGAAAGGAGCTAGAGCAGAAGGGAGGAGTAAGAACTTTTCTGGCATGGGCAATAACAAAGGTACAGATGAATTAGACCCAGTGGGCCTCAAACTTTCAAATAGGGGGCCAGTTCACTGTCCCTCACACTGTTGGAGGGCAGGACTATAGTACAAACAAAAACTCACACTCTGTCTCCGCCCCCTCAGTCCATTGAACACAATCTGGAGGACCTCATAAACATCCTCAGTGGGTTTGAGAACCCCTGAATTAGAGAGTAAGAGCAAAATCATTGGGGCAGTGTTAGGGTTCTGACAAAGTGGTAACAGGGTTATTAGCATGGTACTTAGCTGTTCTCTAGTTTAGAGTTCACACTTTCCCCCCTTTACAAGTTCACACCTCCCCCCCCTTTAAGAGTTCACACCTTTCAAAGAGCCTATAAAAGGACAAGCCCACTGGAAGCTCCAGGAGATTCAGAGCAGGATTCAGTGGGGAGATTCACTGGACCAGGAAACCCACAATCCCACCCTCTTGGAGTCTGATCTATTCCGACTTGTACTTTGGGGCTGGCTGGACACACTGGGAGGACATTGAGAGGCTGAAGCTGGCTAGAGGCTGGAGGACAAATCTTTGGATTCGGACACACTCCAAGCGAGCTCTTGGGAACCAAGGACAGAGAAAGGCCTCTAGTAAAGCTCACAGGGCCCAGGAAAAGATTCAGGACTTTGAAAGACAAAATCAAAGATCTGGACTTTCACTCCTGCTTGCAGGAAAGTGGGCAGACTCTTGTTTGCCATTAGCCTGAAGACCCGGTGAGCCTTAGAAGCTAGTTGCTGAAGCAAGTAGAGATCATTTCATCACACTGCATTCATGGAAAACAGACTCCAATTGGATAGTGGTTTGGCACCCCAAAACATTGCTTCTGTGCATCTGCAGGCCTCGGTGCTAAAAGAACTACAGCCACGGACAGTATCCCACATCACAGAAGTGGAGGAGTTTCACATCAAAGCAGAAATGTTGGAGCCTTTGAGAGACAGGGATGACCAAAAGATTCAAAAGGAGGAGTATCGTCGGAAGAAAGGCAATGCTTGTCAGCAAGAAGCCACCAATGCATGGGGAAAAGGAGCTGGATTGGATGAATACCATCACTTCCATCTTTCAAGCTGCCTGGAGTGTTTGGGACTAGAAAGCAGCACCACTGAAGCTGTCAGATTGGCATCTGCAGAAGACCTTGCAGATCTTCCTCATGGTTTCAGCAGCAGCCGCCAAGAAGGCAGTGTTAAGCCAACTTGCCAACCTGGACGAAGGAGAAGAGTCAATATTCCCGAGAAGCCACCGAACATTTTACTCTTTGTGGGCTCTGACTCTCAGAAAGGACAGCAGAGATTCCAGCAGCTCCATTCCCTTCTGAAGGATTGTATTGACACTGATTGTTATGTCATCTCCCAGCTGAAGGAGAAAAATGTGCTCAGCCATCCATGGCTGCATCACTGTTTATTGTTGATCATTGCCACAGAAGAGCCTATTTCTGAAGCAGTTTCCCAAAAGTTCATCTTGTACCTGTCCCAAGGTGGGAAGGTTTTGGGGCTATCTTCCTCCTTCACGTTTGGTGGCCTACAGCTGAA
This sequence comes from Sminthopsis crassicaudata, assembly GCF_048593235.1. NCBI lineage: Eukaryota > Metazoa > Chordata > Mammalia > Dasyuromorphia > Dasyuridae > Sminthopsis > Sminthopsis crassicaudata. The sequence continues at coordinate 102,002,262 of NC_133620.1, read as the reverse complement.
AAGCAAAGAGGAACTGAAGAAGAGCATCCAGACATTGGTTTTTTCCAAGGCTGATGACAGTGAAATGAAACTGAATGTAGTGACAAGTGGGATCCTATTTGAAGAAGGCCCTGGACAGCTGCCTACCCATCCTGGACAGCTAGAGGGTTACTTAGAAAACGTGCATCGAGACAGGATGATTGTTCACCTGCCTTGTGGAACAAACGGAGGAGAAGCAATTCTCTGTCAGGTGCACTTGGAAATGTCTCCCAGCACTTTGATAGAAGCTCCAGCTGCCTTTAATTTGCTGAAATCAAGCCATTTCACCCGATTGGAAGTCCTGAAGGAGATCCTGAGGGTCCTTGGCCTAAGGTGTGAATTAAAGAAAATTCCTCCCCTGACTCCTCTCTATTTGCTCACAGCTGATGAGGAAGTCCGAACTTCTTTTATGCAGTGGCTGGCAAGAAATGTGGGACCCGAAGGAGTAATGCAATTCAGCAAGCTGACCCTTCAGTTTGTTTCATCCCATCCACCAGAATTGGAAGTGACCCCATCTCATATGCCAGTTATCACTGCCACAGAGGATTTTGCCCCAGAACATTTTCACCTGGAGCTCTATCAAAAACATTTGCACACAAAGCAACTGGGAAAGATCATTCTGTTTGCTGAAGTGACTTCATCCACAATGGATCTTCTGGACGGCTTGATGGTTGAGGTGCCACCACACCTGGGTTTAGTAGCGATTGCAGCCCAGCAAACTCAAGGAAAAGGTCGTGATGGCAATGTCTGGCTTAGTCCTGTGGGATGTTCTCTTTCCACCTTACACCTCCACATCCCCCTAGATTCTCATCTGGGTCAGAGAATCCCATTTGTTCAACACTTGATGTCTTTGGCAGTGGTGGAGGCAGTTCGATCCATTCCTGACTATCAGGACATCAATTTAAGAGTCAAGTGGCCCAATGATATCTACTACAGTGATCAAATGAAGCTTGGGGGAGTGTTGGTCAACTCAACGCTTATGGGATCAACTTGTCATATTCTTATTGGCTGTGGAGTTAATGTGAATAACAGTCACCCTACTCTTTGCCTCAATGATCTCATCATAGAATATAATAAGAAACACAACCAAAACCTCAGTCTGTTACGTGTGGATTATCTGGTGGCAAGAACAATAACTGTGCTGGAGAGCCTACTGGATGCCTTTCAGGACAAAGGACCTAATGCCATTCTTCCTCTCTATTACAAATACTGGATACACAGCGGTCAGCAAGTCCGTCTGGGAAACGACGAGGGCCCACTGGTATGGATTGTTGGGATTGACGATTCTGGCTTCCTTCAAGTCCATCGAGAAGGAGGGGATGTTATGACTGTGCATCCAGACGGCAACTCTTTGGACATGCTGAAAAACCTCATCATCCCCAAGAATTAATTCAACTGTCCTGAGCAAGAGAGCAGAGTGGGCCATATCGAAGTGAGTTTCATTTCAGGCAAAAGTGCATAGCCACTTGCAAATACATTCCTGCTTTATTTCTTAGCGCTTTCCTACCATTCATCAGAAAGTTCTGTTTGGGATTGGGGAGGCTTGAGGTTTTTTTCCCTTAATGATTTTTCTCATGCCTTTTAGTTACTTTTTGTTTACTAGGGATTTCTCTCTTTTTCAGAAGAGTCGCCTGCCTTTCCCTTCTTAGACGGAACTTGGTGTATGTTGATACCTGGAGCTCTTTTATGCCAACAAGACAGGGAAATTTAGGTGTTTCACAATAGTCAACCCCTCATTATAGCTCCCTTTGAAAAGGGAAAAAATATCAGCCCCCCTTCTTGAGTCATTGCTCAGTTATGTGGGATGGTAATATCCTTTTGACTCAACCAAGGAGATATTTTGAAAACAAACAAACAAACAAACAAATAAATAAATAAAAGCCACACAAAATACAGAAAAAAACCTTTGTTTTTATTTCTTTATTAAGAGAAGAATTATAAATAATCTTTCAGAGATGGTGCTTTCCTTATTTGCATTTGTTATACTTAAGTGGCTAAAGAAATTTAATATATGTGAGTAGAGGTCAAAGATATAGTGGAAAATCACTACTTTATAGTAAATGTCTTGGCCAATGTAGTTCATATATTGAAATTTACTACAAAAGTTGAATGAATATCATATAGTTCAACAACAATGCTATATGATGATCAATTCTCATGGACGTGGCCATCTTCAAAATGAGATGAACCAAATCAGTCCCATTAGAGCAGTAATGAACTGAACCAGCTACATCCAGCGAAAGAACTCTGGGAGATGACTACGAGTCACTACACAGAATTCCCGATCCCTCTATTTCTGTCCGCCTGCATTTTGGGTATCCTTCACAGGCTAATTGTACACTGTTTCAAATTCCGATTCTTCTTGGACAGCAAAACAACTCTTTGGACATGGAGACATATATCGTGTTTAACTTATACTTGAATTTCACATATGTAACATGTATTGGTCAACCTGACATCTGGGGGAGGGAGTGGGGAGAAGGAGGGGAAAGTTGGAACAAAAGGTTGGGCAATTGTCAATGCTGCAAAATCACCCCTGCATATATGTGTTCAATAAAAAGTATTATTAAAAAAAAGGAGTAACTGTTTCATTTTCGTGTTTGTTGTCATATTCTCAATGCCCACAACATTATCTGAAACATAGTAATGAGTCACAAATGATTGTGCATTTCATTCACCCATCAAGAAAGCATTTATTAAGAATCTACTGGCACAGTGTTTAACCCCTGTGTTAAGTGCTTGGGATAGAAGCCCCCAAATCATACAATTTCTGCCTTTAAATCAACAAGCATTTATTAAGCCCCTACCATGTGGCAGGCACTATGCAAAGCACTAGGGATACAAACAGAAGCAAAAAGATAGTCCCTCTCCTCAAAAAGCTTACCCAATTCTGAGGGGGGAAAGAGAACACAAACTTGGAACTGAAAAAGGAAAGGAAAGACAGGGTAGTCATAGGCAGAGAATTCAAAATGCAGCTTGGGAAGAATGGTTGATCTGAGATCCTTTCTCTAAATGGACTCAGAGAATGGCCCAATTCCATCTCCATAAGAGAACTAAGGACTAATGTTCACAGAGAAGCAAAGAAAAGACACATAGAAGATTAAAGCACCATACTAGGGAAGGAGGAGAGTACAAACAACTGAGGGCTTCAGAAAGGACCTCTTGAAGAAGATGATACTGGAAAGGAGCTAGAGCAGAAGGGAGGAGTAAGAACTTTTCTGGCATGGGCAATAACAAAGGTACAGATGAATTAGACCCAGTGGGCCTCAAACTTTCAAATAGGGGGCCAGTTCACTGTCCCTCACACTGTTGGAGGGCAGGACTATAGTACAAACAAAAACTCACACTCTGTCTCCGCCCCCTCAGTCCATTGAACACAATCTGGAGGACCTCATAAACATCCTCAGTGGGTTTGAGAACCCCTGAATTAGAGAGTCAGAGCAAAATCATTGGGGCAGTGTTAGGGTTCTGACAAAGTGGTAACAGGGTTATTAGCATGGTACTTAGCTGTTCTCTAGTTTAGAGTTCACACTTTCCCCCCTTTACAAGTTCACACCTCCCCCCCCTTTAAGAGTTCACACCTTTCAAAGAGCCTATAAAAGGACAAGCCCACTGGAAGCTCCAGGAGATTCAGAGCAGGATTCAGTAGGGAGATTCACTGGACCAGGAAACCCACAATCCCACCCTCTTGGAGTCTGATCTATTCCGACTTGTACTTTGGGGCTGGCTGGACACACTGGGAGGACATTGAGAGGCTGAAGCTGGCTAGAGGCTGGAGGACAAATCTTTGGATTCGGACACACTCCAAGCGAGCTCTTGGGAACCAAGGACAGAGAAAGGCCTCTAGTAAAGCTCACAGGGCCCAGGAAAAGATTCAGGACTTTGAAAGACAAAATCAAAGATCTGGACTTTCACTCCTGCTTGCAGGAAAGTGGGCAGACTCTTGTTTGCCATTAGCCTGAAGACCCGGTGAGCCTTAGAAGCTAGTTGCTGAAGCAAGTAGAGATCATTTCATCACACTGCATTCATGGAAAACAGACTCCAATTGGATAGTGGTTTGGCACCCCAAAACATTGCTTCTGTGCATCTGCAGGCCTCGGTGCTAAAAGAACTACAGCCACGGACAGTATCCCACATCACAGAAGTGGAGGAGTTTCACATCAAAGCAGAAATGTTGGAGCCTTTGAGAGACAGGGATGACCAAAAGATTCAAAAGGAGGAGTATCGTCGGAAGAAAGGCAATGCTTGTCAGCAAGAAGCCACCAATGCATGGGGAAAAGGAGCTGGATTGGATGAATACCATCACTTCCATCTTTCAAGCTGCCTGGAGTGTTTGGGACTAGAAAGCAGCACCACTGAAGCTGTCAGATTGGCATCTGCAGAAGACCTTGCAGATCTTCCTCATGGTTTCAGCAGCAGCCGCCAAGAAGGCAGTGTTAAGCCAACTTGCCAACCTGGACGAAGGAGAAGAGTCAATATTCCCGAGAAGCCACCGAACATTTTACTCTTTGTGGGCTCTGACTCTCAGAAAGGACAGCAGAGATTCCAGCAGCTCCATTCCCTTCTGAAGGATTGTATTGACACTGATTGTTATGTCATCTCCCAGCTGAAGGAGAAAAATGTGCTCAGCCATCCATGGCTGCATCACTGTTTATTGTTGATCATTGCCACAGAAGAGCCTATTTCTGAAGCAGTTTCCCAAAAGTTCATCTTGTACCTGTCCCAAGGTGGGAAGGTTTTGGGGCTATCTTCCTCCTTCACGTTTGGTGGCCTACAGCTGAAAAGCAAAGAGGAACTGAAGAAGAGCATCCAGACATTGGTTTTTTCCAAGGCTGATGACAGTGAAATGAAACTGAATGTAGTGACAAGTGGGATCCTATTTGAAGAAGGCCCTGGACAGCTGCCTACCCATCCTGGACAGCTAGAGGGTTACTTAGAAAACGTGCATCGAGACAGGATGATTGTTCACCTGCCTTGTGGAACAAACGGAGGAGAAGCAATTCTCTGTCAGGTGCACTTGGAAATGTCTCCCAGCACTTTGATAGAAGCTCCAGCTGCCTTTAATTTGCTGAAATCAAGCCATTTCACCCGATTGGAAGTCCTGAAGGAGATCCTGAGGGTCCTTGGCCTAAGGTGTGAATTAAAGAAAATTCCTCCCCTGACTCCTCTCTATTTGCTCACAGCTGATGAGGAAGTCCGAACTTCTTTTATGCAGTGGCTGGCAAGAAATGTGGGACCCGAAGGAGTAATGCAATTCAGCAAGCTGACCCTTCAGTTTGTTTCATCCCATCCACCAGAATTGGAAGTGACCCCATCTCATATGCCAGTTATCACTGCCACAGAGGATTTTGCCCCAGAACATTTTCACCTGGAGCTCTATCAAAAACATTTGCACACAAAGCAACTGGGAAAGATCATTCTGTTTGCTGAAGTGACTTCATCCACAATGGATCTTCTGGACGGCTTGATGGTTGAGGTGCCACCACACCTGGGTTTAGTAGCGATTGCAGCCCAGCAAACTCAAGGAAAAGGTCGTGATGGCAATGTCTGGCTTAGTCCTGTGGGATGTTCTCTTTCCACCTTACACCTCCACATCCCCCTAGATTCTCATCTGGGTCAGAGAATCCCATTTGTTCAACACTTGATGTCTTTGGCAGTGGTGGAGGCAGTTCGATCCATTCCTGACTATCAGGACATCAATTTAAGAGTCAAGTGGCCCAATGATATCTACTACAGTGATCAAATGAAGCTTGGGGGAGTGTTGGTCAACTCAACGCTTATGGGATCAACTTGTCATATTCTTATTGGCTGTGGAGTTAATGTGAATAACAGTCACCCTACTCTTTGCCTCAATGATCTCATCATAGAATATAATAAGAAACACAACCAAAACCTCAGTCTGTTACGTGTGGATTATCTGGTGGCAAGAACAATAACTGTGCTGGAGAGCCTACTGGATGCCTTTCAGGACAAAGGACCTAATGCCATTCTTCCTCTCTATTACAAATACTGGATACACAGCGGTCAGCAAGTCCGTCTGGGAAACGACGAGGGCCCACTGGTATGGATTGTTGGGATTGACGATTCTGGCTTCCTTCAAGTCCATCGAGAAGGAGGGGATGTTATGACTGTGCATCCAGACGGCAACTCTTTGGACATGCTGAAAAACCTCATCATCCCCAAGAATTAATTCAACTGTCCTGAGCAAGAGAGCAGAGTGGGCCATATCGAAGTGAGTTTCATTTCAGGCAAAAGTGCATAGCCACTTGCAAATACATTCCTGCTTTATTTCTTAGCGCTTTCCTACCATTCATCAGAAAGTTCTGTTTGGGATTGGGGAGGCTTGAGGTTTTTTTCCCTTAATGATTTTTCTCATGCCTTTTAGTTACTTTTTGTTTACTAGGGATTTCTCTCTTTTTCAGAAGAGTCGCCTGCCTTTCCCTTCTTAGACGGAACTTGGTGTATGTTGATACCTGGAGCTCTTTTATGCCAACAAGACAGGGAAATTTAGGTGTTTCACAATAGTCAACCCCTCATTATAGCTCCCTTTGAAAAGGGAAAAAATATCAGCCCCCCTTCTTGAGTCATTGCTCAGTTATGTGGGATGGTAATATCCTTTTGACTCAACCAAGGAGATATTTTGAAAACAAACAAACAAACAAACAAATAAATAAATAAAAGCCACACAAAATACAGAAAAAAACCTTTGTTTTTATTTCTTTATTAAGAGAAGAATTATAAATAATCTTTCAGAGATGGTGCTTTCCTTATTTGCATTTGTTATACTTAAGTGGCTAAAGAAATTTAATATATGTGAGTAGAGGTCAAAGATATAGTGGAAAATCACTACTTTATAGTAAATGTCTTGGCCAATGTAGTTCATATATTGAAATTTACTACAAAAGTTGAATGAATATCATATAGTTCAACAACAATGCTATATGATGATCAATTCTCATGGACGTGGCCATCTTCAAAATGAGATGAACCAAATCAGTCCCATTAGAGCAGTAATGAACTGAACCAGCTACATCCAGCGAAAGAACTCTGGGAGATGACTACGAGTCACTACACAGAATTCCCGATCCCTCTATTTCTGTCCGCCTGCATTTTGGGTATCCTTCACAGGCTAATTGTACACTGTTTCAAATTCCGATTCTTCTTGGACAGCAAAACAACTCTTTGGACATGGAGACATATATCGTGTTTAACTTATACTTGAATTTCACATATGTAACATGTATTGGTCAACCTGACATCTGGGGGAGGGAGTGGGGAGAAGGAGGGGAAAGTTGGAACAAAAGGTTCGGCAATTGTCAATGCTGCAAAATCACCCCTGCATATATGTGTTCAATAAAAAGTATTATTAAAAAAAAGGAGTAACTGTTTCATTTTCGTGTTTGTTGTCATATTCTCAATGCCCACAACATTATCTGAAACATAGTAATGAGTCACAAATGATTGTTCATTTCATTCACCCATCAAGAAAGCATTTATTAAGAATCTACTGGCACAGTGTTTAACCCCTGTGTTAAGTGCTTGGGATAGAAGCCCCCAAATCATACAATTTCTGCCTTTAAATCAACAAGCATTTATTAAGCCCCTACCATGTGGCAGGCACTATGCAAAGCACTAGGGATACAAACAGAAGCAAAAAGATAGTCCCTCTCCTCAAAAAGCTTACCCAATTCTGAGGGGGGAAAGAGAACACAAACTTGGAACTGAAAAAGGAAAGGAAAGACAGGGTAGTCATAGGCAGAGAATTCAAAATGCAGCTTGGGAAGAATGGTTGATCTGAGATCCTTTCTCTAAATGGACTCAGAGAAGGGCCCAATTCCATCTCCATAAGAGAACTAAGGACTAATGTTCACAGAGAAGCAAAGAAAAGACACATAGAAGATTAAAGCACCATACTAGGGAAGGAGGAGAGTACAAACAACTGAGGGCTTCAGAAAGGACCTCTTGAAGAAGATGATACTGGAAAGGAGCTAGAGCAGAAGGGAGGAGTAAGAACTTTTCTGGCATGGGCAATAACAAAGGTACAGATGAATTAGACCCAGTGGGCCTCAAACTTTCAAATAGGGGGCCAGTTCACTGTCCCTCACACTGTTGGAGGGCAGGACTATAGTACAAACAAAAACTCACACTCTGTCTCCGCCCCCTCAGTCCATTGAACACAATCTGGAGGACCTCATAAACATCCTCAGTGGGTTTGAGAACCCCTGAATTAGAGAGTCAGAGCAAAATCATTGGGGCAGTGTTAGGGTTCTGACAAAGTGGTAACAGGGTTATTAGCATGGTACTTAGCTGTTCTCTAGTTTAGAGTTCACACTTTCCCCCCTTTACAAGTTCACACCTCCCCCCCCTTTAAGAGTTCACACCTTTCAAAGAGCCTATAAAAGGACAAGCCCACTGGAAGCTCCAGGAGATTCAGAGCAGGATTCAGTGGGGAGATTCACTGGACCAGGAAACCCACAATCCCACCCTCTTGGAGTCTGATCTATTCCGACTTGTACTTTGGGGCTGGCTGGACACACTGGGAGGACATTGAGAGGCTGAAGCTGGCTAGAGGCTGGAGGACAAATCTTTGGATTCGGACACACTCCAAGCGAGCTCTTGGGAACCAAGGACAGAGAAAGGCCTCTAGTAAAGCTCACAGGGCCCAGGAAAAGATTCAGGACTTTGAAAGACAAAATCAAAGATCTGGACTTTCACTCCTGCTTGCAGGAAAGTGGGCAGACTCTTGTTTGCCATTAGCCTGAAGACCCGGTGAGCCTTAGAAGCTAGTTGCTGAAGCAAGTAGAGATCATTTCATCACACTGCATTCATGGAAAACAGACTCCAATTGGATAGTGGTTTGGCACCCCAAAACATTGCTTCTGTGCATCTGCAGGCCTCGGTGCTAAAAGAACTACAGCCACGGACAGTATCCCACATCACAGAAGTGGAGGAGTTTCACATCAAAGCAGAAATGTTGGAGCCTTTGAGAGACAGGGATGACCAAAAGATTCAAAAGGAGGAGTATCGTCGGAAGAAAGGCAATGCTTGTCAGCAAGAAGCCACCAATGCATGGGGAAAAGGAGCTGGATTGGATGAATACCATCACTTCCATCTTTCAAGCTGCCTGGAGTGTTTGGGACTAGAAAGCAGCACCACTGAAGCTGTCAGATTGGCATCTGCAGAAGACCTTGCAGATCTTCCTCATGGTTTCAGCAGCAGCCGCCAAGAAGGCAGTGTTAAGCCAACTTGCCAACCTGGACGAAGGAGAAGAGTCAATATTCCCGAGAAGCCACCGAACATTTTACTCTTTGTGGGCTCTGACTCTCAGAAAGGACAGCAGAGATTCCAGCAGCTCCATTCCCTTCTGAAGGATTGTATTGACACTGATTGTTATGTCATCTCCCAGCTGAAGGAGAAAAATGTGCTCAGCCATCCATGGCTGCATCACTGTTTATTGTTGATCATTGCCACAGAAGAGCCTATTTCTGAAGCAGTTTCCCAAAAGTTCATCTTGTACCTGTCCCAAGGTGGGAAGGTTTTGGGGCTATCTTCCTCCTTCACGTTTGGTGGCCTACAGCTGAAAAGCAAAGAGGAACTGAAGAAGAGCATCCAGACATTGGTTTTTTCCAAGGCTGATGACAGTGAAATGAAACTGAATGTAGTGACAAGTGGGATCCTATTTGAAGAAGGCCCTGGACAGCTGCCTACCCATCCTGGACAGCTAGAGGGTTACTTAGAAAACGTGCATCGAGACAGGATGATTGTTCACCTGCCTTGTGGAACAAACGGAGGAGAAGCAATTCTCTGTCAGGTGCACTTGGAAATGTCTCCCAGCACTTTGATAGAAGCTCCAGCTGCCTTTAATTTGCTGAAATCAAGCCATTTCACCCGATTGGAAGTCCTGAAGGAGATCCTGAGGGTCCTTGGCCTAAGGTGTGAATTAAAGAAAATTCCTCCCCTGACTCCTCTCTATTTGCTCACAGCTGATGAGGAAGTCCGAACTTCTTTTATGCAGTGGCTGGCAAGAAATGTGGGACCCGAAGGAGTAATGCAATTCAGCAAGCTGACCCTTCAGTTTGTTTCATCCCATCCACCAGAATTGGAAGTGACCCCATCTCATATGCCAGTTATCACTGCCACAGAGGATTTTGCCCCAGAACATTTTCACCTGGAGCTCTATCAAAAACATTTGCACACAAAGCAACTGGGAAAGATCATTCTGTTTGCTGAAGTGACTTCATCCACAATGGATCTTCTGGACGGCTTGATGGTTGAGGTGCCACCACACCTGGGTTTAGTAGCGATTGCAGCCCAGCAAACTCAAGGAAAAGGTCGTGATGGCAATGTCTGGCTTAGTCCTGTGGGATGTTCTCTTTCCACCTTACACCTCCACATCCCCCTAGATTCTCATCTGGGTCAGAGAATCCCATTTGTTCAACACTTGATGTCTTTGGCAGTGGTGGAGGCAGTTCGATCCATTCCTGACTATCAGGACATCAATTTAAGAGTCAAGTGGCCCAATGATATCTACTACAGTGATCAAATGAAGCTTGGGGGAGTGTTGGTCAACTCAACGCTTATGGGATCAACTTGTCATATTCTTATTGGCTGTGGAGTTAATGTGAATAACAGTCACCCTACTCTTTGCCTCAATGATCTCATCATAGAATATAATAAGAAACACAACCAAAACCTCAGTCTGTTACGTGTGGATTATCTGGTGGCAAGAACAATAACTGTGCTGGAGAGCCTACTGGATGCCTTTCAGGACAAAGGACCTAATGCCATTCTTCCTCTCTATTACAAATACTGGATACACAGCGGTCAGCAAGTCCGTCTGGGAAACGACGAGGGCCCACTGGTATGGATTGTTGGGATTGACGATTCTGGCTTCCTTCAAGTCCATCGAGAAGGAGGGGATGTTATGACTGTGCATCCAGACGGCAACTCTTTGGACATGCTGAAAAACCTCATCATCCCCAAGAATTAATTCAACTGTCCTGAGCAAGAGAGCAGAGTGGGCCATATCGAAGTGAGTTTCATTTCAGGCAAAAGTGCATAGCCACTTGCAAATACATTCCTGCTTTATTTCTTAGCTCTTTCCTACCATTCATCAGAAAGTTCTGTTTGGGATTGGGGAGGCTTGAGGTTTTTTTCCCTTAATGATTTTTCTCATGCCTTTTAGTTACTTTTTGTTTACTAGGGATTTCTCTCTTTTTCAGAAGAGTCGCCTGCCTTTCCCTTCTTAGACGGAACTTGGTGTATGTTGATACCTGGAGCTCTTTTATGCCAACAAGACAGGGAAATTTAGGTGTTTCACAATAGTCAACCCCTCATTATAGCTCCCTTTGAAAAGGGAAAAAATATCAGCCCCCCTTCTTGAGTCATTGCTCAGTTATGTGGGATGGTAATATCCTTTTGACTCAACCAAGGAGATATTTTGAAAACAAACAAACAAACAAACAAATAAATAAATAAAAGCCACACAAAATACAGAAAAAAACCTTTGTTTTTATTTCTTTATTAAGAGAAGAATTATAAATAATCTTTCAGAGATGGTGCTTTCCTTATTTGCATTTGTTATACTTAAGTGGCTAAAGAAATTTAATATATGTGAGTAGAGGTCAAAGATATAGTGGAAAATCACTACTTTATAGTAAATGTCTTGGCCAATGTAGTTCATATATTGAAATTTACTACAAAAGTTGAATGAATATCATATAGTTCAACAACAATGCTATATGATGATCAATTCTCATGGACGTGGCCATCTTCAAAATGAGATGAACCAAATCAGTCCCATTAGAGCAGTAATGAACTGAACCAGCTACATCCAGCGAAAGAACTCTGGGAGATGACTAGGAGTCACTACACAGAATTCCCGATCCCTCTATTTCTGTCCGCCTGCATTTTGGGTATCCTTCACAGGCTAATTGTACACTGTTTCAAATTCCGATTCTTCTTGGACAGCAAAACAACTCTTTGGACATGGAGACATATATCGTGTTTAACTTATACTTGAATTTCACATATGTAACATGTATTGGTCAACCTGACATCTGGGGGAGGGAGTGGGGAGAAGGAGGGGAAAGTTGGAACAAAAGGTTCGGCAATTGTCAATGCTGCAAAATCACCCCTGCATATATGTGTTCAATAAAAAGTATTATTAAAAAAAAGGAGTAACTGTTTCATTTTCGTGTTTGTTGTCATATTCTCAATGCCCACAACATTATCTGAAACATAGTAATGAGTCACAAATGATTGTGCATTTCATTCACCCATCAAGAAAGCATTTATTAAGAATCTACTGGCACAGTGTTTAACCCCTGTGTTAAGTGCTTGGGATAGAAGCCCCCAAATCATACAATTTCTGCCTTTAAATCAACAAGCATTTATTAAGCCCCTACCATGTGGCAGGCACTATGCAAAGCACTAGGGATACAAACAGAAGCAAAAAGATAGTCCCTCTCCTCAAAAAGCTTACCCAATTCTGAGGGGGGAAAGAGAACACAAACTTGGAACTGAAAAAGGAAAGGAAAGACAGGGTAGTCATAGGCAGAGAATTCAAAATGCAGCTTGGGAAGAATGGTTGATCTGAGATCCTTTCTCTAAATGGACTCAGAGAAGGGCCCAATTCCATCTCCATAAGAGAACTAAGGACTAATGTTCACAGAGAAGCAAAGAAAAGACACATAGAAGATTAAAGCACCATACTAGGGAAGGAGGAGAGTACAAACAACTGAGGGCTTCAGAAAGGACCTCTTGAAGAAGATGATACTGGAAAGGAGCTAGAGCAGAAGGGAGGAGTAAGAACTTTTCTGGCATGGGCAATAACAAAGGTACAGATGAATTAGACCCAGTGGGCCTCAAACTTTCAAATAGGGGGCCAGTTCACTGTCCCTCACACTGTTGGAGGGCAGGACTATAGTACAAACAAAAACTCACACTCTGTCTCCGCCCCCTCAGTCCATTGAACACAATCTGGAGGACCTCATAAACATCCTCAGTGGGTTTGAGAACCCCTGAATTAGAGAGTCAGAGCAAAATCATTGGGGCAGTGTTAGGGTTCTGACAAAGTGGTAACAGGGTTATTAGCATGGTACTTAGCTGTTCTCTAGTTTAGAGTTCACACTTTCCCCCCTTTACAAGTTCATACCTCCCCCCCCTTTAAGAGTTCACACCTTTCAAAGAGCCTATAAAAGGACAAGCCCACTGGAAGCTCCAGGAGATTCAGAGCAGGATTCAGTGGGGAGATTCACTGGACCAGGAAACCCACAATCCCACCCTCTTGGAATCTGATCTATTCCGACTTGTACTTTGGGGCTGGCTGGACACACTGGGAGGACATTGACAGGCTGAAGCTGGCTAGAGGCTGGAGGACAAATCTTTGGATTCGGACACACTCCAAGCGAGCTCTTGGGAACCAAGGACAGAGAAAGGCCTCTAGTAAAGCTCACAGGGCCCAGGAAAAGATTCAGGACTTTGAAAGACAAAATCAAAGATCTGGACTTTCACTCCTGCTTGCAGGAAAGTGGGCAGACTCTTGTTTGCCATTAGCCTGAAGACCCGGTGAGCCTTAGAAGCTAGTTGCTGAAGCAAGTAGAGATCATTTCATCACACTGCATTCATGGAAAACAGACTCCAATTGGATAGTGGTTTGGCACCCCAAAACATTGCTTCTGTGCATCTGCAGGCCTCGGTGCTAAAAGAACTACAGCCACGGACAGTATCCCACATCACAGAAGTGGAGGAGTTTCACATCAAAGCAGAAATGTTGGAGCCTTTGAGAGACAGGGATGACCAAAAGATTCAAAAGGAGGAGTATCGTCGGAAGAAAGGCAATGCTTGTCAGCAAGAAGCCACCAATGCATGGGGAAAAGGAGCTGGATTGGATGAATACCATCACTTCCATCTTTCAAGCTGCCTGGAGTGTTTGGGACTAGAAAGCAGCACCACTGAAGCTGTCAGATTGGCATCTGCAGAAGACCTTGCAGATCTTCCTCATGGTTTCAGCAGCAGCCGCCAAGAAGGCAGTGTTAAGCCAACTTGCCAACCTGGACGAAGGAGAAGAGTCAATATTCCCGAGAAGCCACCGAACATTTTACTCTTTGTGGGCTCTGACTCTCAGAAAGGACAGCAGAGATTCCAGCAGCTCCATTCCCTTCTGAAGGATTGTATTGACACTGATTGTTATGTCATCTCCCAGCTGAAGGAGAAAAATGTGCTCAGCCATCCATGGCTGCATCACTGTTTATTGTTGATCATTGCCACAGAAGAGCCTATTTCTGAAGCAGTTTCCCAAAAGTTCATCTTGTACCTGTCCCAAGGTGGGAAGGTTTTGGGGCTATCTTCCTCCTTCACGTTTGGTGGCCTACAGCTGAAAAGCAAAGAGGAACTGAAGAAGAGCATCCAGACATTGGTTTTTTCCAAGGCTGATGACAGTGAAATGAAACTGAATGTAGTGACAAGTGGGATCCTATTTGAAGAAGGCCCTGGACAGCTGCCTACCCATCCTGGACAGCTAGAGGGTTACTTAGAAAACGTGCATCGAGACAGGATGATTGTTCACCTGCCTTGTGGAACAAACGGAGGAGAAGCAATTCTCTGTCAGGTGCACTTGGAAATGTCTCCCAGCACTTTGATAGAAGCTCCAGCTGCCTTTAATTTGCTGAAATCAAGCCATTTCACCCGATTGGAAGTCCTGAAGGAGATCCTGAGGGTCCTTGGCCTAAGGTGTGAATTAAAGAAAATTCCTCCCCTGACTCCTCTCTATTTGCTCACAGCTGATGAGGAAGTCCGAACTTCTTTTATGCAGTGGCTGGCAAGAAATGTGGGACCCGAAGGAGTAATGCAATTCAGCAAGCTGACCCTTCAGTTTGTTTCATCCCATCCACCAGAATTGGAAGTGACCCCATCTCATATGCCAGTTATCACTGCCACAGAGGATTTTGCCCCAGAACATTTTCACCTGGAGCTCTATCAAAAACATTTGCACACAAAGCAACTGGGAAAGATCATTCTGTTTGCTGAAGTGACTTCATCCACAATGGATCTTCTGGACGGCTTGATGGTTGAGGTGCCACCACACCTGGGTTTAGTAGCGATTGCAGCCCAGCAAACTCAAGGAAAAGGTCGTGATGGCAATGTCTGGCTTAGTCCTGTGGGATGTTCTCTTTCCACCTTACACCTCCACATCCCCCTAGATTCTCATCTGGGTCAGAGAATCCCATTTGTTCAACACTTGATGTCTTTGGCAGTGGTGGAGGCAGTTCGATCCATTCCTGACTATCAGGACATCAATTTAAGAGTCAAGTGGCCCAATGATATCTACTACAGTGATCAAATGAAGCTTGGGGGAGTGTTGGTCAACTCAACGCTTATGGGATCAACTTGTCATATTCTTATTGGCTGTGGAGTTAATGTGAATAACAGTCACCCTACTCTTTGCCTCAATGATCTCATCATAGAATATAATAAGAAACACAACCAAAACCTCAGTCTGTTACGTGTGGATTATCTGGTGGCAAGAACAATAACTGTGCTGGAGAGCCTACTGGATGCCTTTCAGGACAAAGGACCTAATGCCATTCTTCCTCTCTATTACAAATACTGGATACACAGCGGTCAGCAAGTCCGTCTGGGAAACGACGAGGGCCCACTGGTATGGATTGTTGGGATTGACGATTCTGGCTTCCTTCAAGTCCATCGAGAAGGAGGGGATGTTATGACTGTGCATCCAGACGGCAACTCTTTGGACATGCTGAAAAACCTCATCATCCCCAAGAATTAATTCAACTGTCCTGAGCAAGAGAGCAGAGTGGGCCATATCGAAGTGAGTTTCATTTCAGGCAAAAGTGCATAGCCACTTGCAAATACATTCCTGCTTTATTTCTTAGCGCTTTCCTACCATTCATCAGAAAGTTCTGTTTGGGATTGGGGAGGCTTGAGGTTTTTTTCCCTTAATGATTTTTCTCATGCCTTTTAGTTACTTTTTGTTTACTAGGGATTTCTCTCTTTTTCAGAAGAGTCGCCTGCCTTTCCCTTCTTAGACGGAACTTGGTGTATGTTGATACCTGGAGCTCTTTTATGCCAACAAGACAGGGAAATTTAGGTGTTTCACAAGAGTCAACCCCTCATTATAGCTCCCTTTGAAAAGGGAAAATATATCAGCCCCCCTTCTTGAGTCATTGCTCAGTTATGTGGGATGGTAATATCCTTTTGACTCAACCAAGGAGATATTTTGAAAACAAACAAACAAACAAACAAATAAATAAATAAAAGCCACACAAAATACAGAAAAAAACCTTTGTTTTTATTTCTTTATTAAGAGAAGAATTATAAATAATCTTTCAGAGATGGTGCTTTCCTTATTTGCATTTGTTATACTTAAGTGGCTAAAGAAATTTAATATATGTGAGTAGAGGTCAAAGATATAGTGGAAAATCACTACTTTATAGTAAATGTCTTGGCCAATGTAGTTCATATATTGAAATTTACTACAAAAGTTGAATGAATATCATATAGTTCAACAACAATGCTATATGATGATCAATTCTCATGGACGTGGCCATCTTCAAAATGAGATGAACCAAATAAGTCCCATTAGAGCAGTAATGAACTGAACCAGCTACATCCAGCGAAAGAACTCTGGGAGATGACTACGAGTCACTACACAGAATTCCCGATCCCTCTATTTCTGTCCGCCTGCATTTTGGGTATCCTTCACAGGCTAATTGTACACTGTTTCAAATTCCGATTCTTCTTGGACAGCAAAACAACTCTTTGGACATGGAGACATATATCGTGTTTAACTTATACTTGAATTTCACATATGTAACATGTATTGGTCAACCTGACATCTGGGGGAGGGAGTGGGGAGAAGGAGGGGAAAGTTGGAACAAAAGGTTCGGCAATTGTCAATGCTGCAAAATCACCCCTGCATATATGTGTTCAATAAAAAGTATTATTAAAAAAAAGGAGTAACTGTTTCATTTTCGTGTTTGTTGTCATATTCTCAATGCCCACAACATTATCTGAAACATAGTAATGAGTCACAAATGATTGTGCATTTCATTCACCCATCAAGAAAGCATTTATTAAGAATCTACTGGCACAGTGTTTAACCCCTGTGTTAAGTGCTTGGGATAGAAGCCCCCAAATCATACAATTTCTGCCTTTAAATCAACAAGCATTTATTAAGCCCCTACCATGTGGCAGGCACTATGCAAAGCACTAGGGATACAAACAGAAGCAAAAAGATAGTCCCTCTCCTCAAAAAGCTTACCCAATTCTGAGGGGGGAAAGAGAACACAACCTTGGAACTGAAAAAGGAAAGGAAAGACAGGGTAGTCATAGGCAGAGAATTCAAAATGCAGCTTGGGAAGAATGGTTGATCTGAGATCCTTTCTCTAAATGGACTCAGAGAATGGCCCAATTCCATCTCCATAAGAGAACTAAGGACTAATGTTCACAGAGAAGCAAAGAAAAGACACATAGAAGATTAAAGCACCATACTAGGGAAGGAGGAGAGTACAAACAACTGAGGGCTTCAGAAAGGACCTCTTGAAGAAGATGATACTGGAAAGGAGCTAGAGCAGAAGGGAGGAGTAAGAACTTTTCTGGCATGGGCAATAACAAAGGTACAGATGAATTAGACCCAGTGGGCCTCAAACTTTCAAATAGGGGGCCAGTTCACTGTCCCTCACACTGTTGGAGGGCAGGACTATAGTACAAACAAAAACTCACACTCTGTCTCCGCCCCCTCAGTCCATTGAACACAATCTGGAGGACCTCATAAACATCCTCAGTGGGTTTGAGAACCCCTGAATTAGAGAGTCAGAGCAAAATCATTGGGGCAGTGTTAGGGTTCTGACAAAGTGGTAACAGGGTTATTAGCATGGTACTTAGCTGTTCTCTAGTTTAGAGTTCACACTTTCCCCCCTTTACAAGTTCACACCTCCCCCCCCTTTAAGAGTTCACACCTTTCAAAGAGCCTATAAAAGGACAAGCCCACTGGAAGCTCCAGGAGATTCAGAGCAGGATTCAGTGGGGAGATTCACTGGACCAGGAAACCCACAATCCCACCCTCTTGGAGTCTGATCTATTCCGACTTGTACTTTGGGGCTGGCTGGACACACTGGGAGGACATTGAGAGGCTGAAGCTGGCTAGAGGCTGGAGGACAAATCTTTGGATTCGGACACACTCCAAGCGAGCTCTTGGGAACCAAGGACAGAGAAAGGCCTCTAGTAAAGCTCACAGGGCCCAGGAAAAGATTCAGGACTTTGAAAGACAAAATCAAAGATCTGGACTTTCACTCCTGCTTGCAGGAAAGTGGGCAGACTCTTGTTTGCCATTAGCCTGAAGACCCGGTGAGCCTTAGAAGCTAGTTGCTGAAGCAAGTAGAGATCATTTCATCACACTGCATTCATGGAAAACAGACTCCAATTGGATAGTGGTTTGGCACCCCAAAACATTGCTTCTGTGCATCTGCAGGCCTCGGTGCTAAAAGAACTACAGCCACAGACAGTATCCCACATCACAGAAGTGGAGGAGTTTCACATCAAAGCAGAAATGTTGGAGCCTTTGAGAGACAGGGATGACCAAAAGATTCAAAAGGAGGAGTATCGTCGGAAGAAAGGCAATGCTTGTCAGCAAGAAGCCACCAATGCATGGGGAAAAGGAGCTGGATTGGATGAATACCATCACTTCCATCTTTCAAGCTGCCTGGAGTGTTTGGGACTAGAAAGCAGCACCACTGAAGCTGTCAGATTGGCATCTGCAGAAGACCTTGCAGATCTTCCTCATGGTTTCAGCAGCAGCCGCCAAGAAGGCAGTGTTAAGCCAACTTGCCAACCTGGACGAAGGAGAAGAGTCAATATTCCCGAGAAGCCACCGAACATTTTACTCTTTGTGGGCTCTGACTCTCAGAAAGGACAGCAGAGATTCCAGCAGCTCCATTCCCTTCTGAAGGATTGTATTGACACTGATTGTTATGTCATCTCCCAGCTGAAGGAGAAAAATGTGCTCAGCCATCCATGGCTGCATCACTGTTTATTGTTGATCATTGCCACAGAAGAGCCTATTTCTGAAGCAGTTTCCCAAAAGTTCATCTTGTACCTGTCCCAAGGTGGGAAGGTTTTGGGGCTATCTTCCTCCTTCACGTTTGGTGGCCTACAGCTGAAAAGCAAAGAGGAACTGAAGAAGAGCATCCAGACATTGGTTTTTTCCAAGGCTGATGACAGTGAAATGAAACTGAATGTAGTGACAAGTGGGATCCTATTTGAAGAAGGCCCTGGACAGCTGCCTACCCATCCTGGACAGCTAGAGGGTTACTTAGAAAACGTGCATCGAGACAGGATGATTGTTCACCTGCCTTGTGGAACAAACGGAGGAGAAGCAATTCTCTGTCAGGTGCACTTGGAAATGTCTCCCAGCACTTTGATAGAAGCTCCAGCTGCCTTTAATTTGCTGAAATCAAGCCATTTCACCCGATTGGAAGTCCTGAAGGAGATCCTGAGGGTCCTTGGCCTAAGGTGTGAATTAAAGAAAATTCCTCCCCTGACTCCTCTCTATTTGCTCACAGCTGATGAGGAAGTCCGAACTTCTTTTATGCAGTGGCTGGCAAGAAATGTGGGACCCGAAGGAGTAATGCAATTCAGCAAGCTGACCCTTCAGTTTGTTTCATCCCATCCACCAGAATTGGAAGTGACCCCATCTCATATGCCAGTTATCACTGCCACAGAGGATTTTGCCCCAGAACATTTTCACCTGGAGCTCTATCAAAAACATTTGCACACAAAGCAACTGGGAAAGATCATTCTGTTTGCTGAAGTGACTTCATCCACAATGGATCTTCTGGACGGCTTGATGGTTGAGGTGCCACCACACCTGGGTTTAGTAGCGATTGCAGCCCAGCAAACTCAAGGAAAAGGTCGTGATGGCAATGTCTGGCTTAGTCCTGTGGGATGTTCTCTTTCCACCTTACACCTCCACATCCCCCTAGATTCTCATCTGGGTCAGAGAATCCCATTTGTTCAACACTTGATGTCTTTGGCAGTGGTGGAGGCAGTTCGATCCATTCCTGACTATCAGGACATCAATTTAAGAGTCAAGTGGCCCAATGATATCTACTACAGTGATCAAATGAAGCTTGGGGGAGTGTTGGTCAACTCAACGCTTATGGGATCAACTTGTCATATTCTTATTGGCTGTGGAGTTAATGTGAATAACAGTCACCCTACTCTTTGCCTCAATAATCTCATCATAGAATATAATAAGAAACACAACCAAAACCTCAGTCTGTTACGTGTGGATTATCTGGTGGCAAGAACAATAACTGTGCTGGAGAGCCTACTGGATGCCTTTCAGGACAAAGGACCTAATGCCATTCTTCCTCTCTATTACAAATACTGGATACACAGCGGTCAGCAAGTCCGTCTGGGAAACGACGAGGGCCCACTGGTATGGATTGTTGGGATTGACGATTCTGGCTTCCTTCAAGTCCATCGAGAAGGAGGGGATGTTATGACTGTGCATCCAGACGGCAACTCTTTGGACATGCTGAAAAACCTCATCATCCCCAAGAATTAATTCAACTGTCCTGAGCAAGAGAGCAGAGTGGGCCATATCGAAGTGAGTTTCATTTCAGGCAAAAGTGCATAGCCACTTGCAAATACATTCCTGCTTTATTTCTTAGCTCTTTCCTACCATTCATCAGAAAGTTCTGTTTGGGATTGGGGAGGCTTGAGGTTTTTTTCCCTTAATGATTTTTCTCATGCCTTTTAGTTACTTTTTGTTTACTAGGGATTTCTCTCTTTTTCAGAAGAGTCGCCTGCCTTTCCCTTCTTAGACGGAACATGGTGTATGTTGATACCTGGAGCTCTTTTATGCCAACAAGACAGGGAAATTTAGGTGTTTCACAATAGTCAACCCCTCATTATAGCTCCCTTTGAAAAGGGAAAAAATATCAGCCCCCCTTCTTGAGTCATTGCTCAGTTATGTGGGATGGTAATATCCTTTTGACTCAACCAAGGAGATATTTTGAAAACAAACAAACAAACAAACAAATAAATAAATAAAAGCCACACAAAATACAGAAAAAAACCTTTGTTTTTATTTCTTTATTAAGAGAAGAATTATAAATAATCTTTCAGAGATGGTGCTTTCCTTATTTGCATTTGTTATACTTAAGTGGCTAAAGAAATTTAATATATGTGAGTAGAGGTCAAAGATATAGTGGAAAATCACTACTTTATAGTAAATGTCTTGGCCAATGTAGTTCATATATTGAAATTTACTACAAAAGTTGAATGAATATCATATAGTTCAACAACAATGCTATATGATGATCAATTCTCATGGACGTGGCCATCTTCAAAATGAGATGAACCAAATAAGTCCCATTAGAGCAGTAATGAACTGAACCAGCTACATCCAGCGAAAGAACTCTGGGAGATGACTACGAGTCACTACACGGAATTCCCGATCCCTCTATTTCTGTCCGCCTGCATTTTGGATTTCCTTCACAGGCTAATTGTATGCTGTTTCAAATTCCGATTCTTTTTGGACAGCAAAACAACTCTTTGGACATGGAGACATATATCGTGTTTAACTTATACTTGAATTTCACATATGTAACATGTATTGGTCAACCTGACATCTGGGGGAGGGAGTGGGGAGAAGGAGGGGAAAGTTGGAACAAAAGGTTGGGCAATTGTCAATGCTGTAAAATCACCCCTGCATATATGTGTTCAATAAAAAGTATAATTAAAAAAAAGGAGTAACTGTTTCATTTTCGTGTTTGTTGTCATATTCTCAATGCCCACAACATTATCTGAAACATAGTAATGAGTCACAAATGATTGTTCATTTCATTCACCCATCAAGAAAGCATTTATTAAGAATCTACTGGCACAGTGTTTAACCCCTGTGTTAAGTGCTTGGGATAGAAGCCCCCAAATCATACAATTTCTGCCTTTAAATCAACAAGCATTTATTAAGCCCCTACCATGTGGCAGGCACTATGCTAAGCACTAGGGATACAAGCAGAAGCAAAAAGATAGTCCCTCTCCTCAAAAAGCTTACCCAATTCTGAGGGGGGAAAGAGAACACAACCTTGGAACTGAAAAAGGAAAGGAAAGACAGGGTAGTCATAGGCAGAGAATTCAAAATGCAGCTTGGGAAGAATGGTTGATCTGAGATCCTTTCTCTAAATGGACTCAGAGAATGGCCCAATTCCATCTCCATAAGAGAACTAAGGACTAATGTTCACAGAGAAGCAAAGAAAAGACACATAGAAGATTAAAGCACCATACTAGGGAAGGAGGAGAGTACAAACAACTGAGGGCTTCAGAAAGGACCTCTTGAAGAAGATGATACTGGAAAGGAGCTAGAGCAGAAGGGAGGAGTAAGAACTTTTCTGGCATGGGCAATAACAAAGGTACAGATGAATTAGACCCAGTGGGCCTCAAACTTTCAAATAGGGGACGAGTTCACTGTCCCTCACACTGTTGCAGGGCAGGACTATAGTACAAACAAAAACTCACACTCTGTCTCCGCCCCCTCAGTCCATTGAACACAATCTGGAGGACCTCATAAACATCCTCAGTGGGTTTGAGAACCCCTGAATTAGAGAGTCAGAGCAAAATCATTGGGGCAGTGTTAGGGTTCTGACAAAGTGGTAATAGGGTTATTAGCATGGTACTTAGCTGTTCTCTAGTTTAGAGTTCACAGTTTCCCCCCTTTACGAGTTCACACCTCCCCCCCCTTAAGAGTTCACACCTTTCAAAGAGCCTATAAAAGGACAAGCCCACTGGAAGCTCCAGGAGATTCAGAGCAGGATTCAGTGGGGAGCTTCACTGGACCAGGAAACCAACAATCCCACCCTCTTGGAGTCTGATCTATTCCGACTTGTACTTTGGGGTTGGCTGGACACACTGGGAGGACATTGAGAGGCTGAAGCTGGCTAGAGGCTGGAGGACAAATCTTTGGATTCGGAGACACTCCAAGCGAGCTCTTGGGAACCAAGGACAGAGAAAGGCCTCTAGTAAAGCTCACAGGGCCCAGGAAAAGATTCAGGACTTTGAAAGACAAAATCAAAGATCTGGACTTTCACTCCTGCTTGCAGGAAAGTGGGCAGACTCTTGTTTGCCATTAGCCTGAAGACCCGGTGAGCCTTAGAAGCTAGTTGCTGAAGCAAGTAGAGATCATTTCATCACACTGCATTCATGGAAAACAGACTCCAATTGGATAGTGGTTTGGCACCCCAAAACATTGCTTCTGTGCCTCTGCAGGCCTCGGTGCTAAAAGAACTACAGCCACGGACAGTATCCCACATCACAGAAGTGGAGGAGTTTCACATCAAAGCAGAAATGTTGGAGCCTTTGAGAGACAGGGATGACCAAAAGATTCAAAAGGAGGAGTATCGTCGGAAGAAAGGCAATGCTTGTCAGCAAGAAGCCACCAATGCATGGGGAAAAGGAGCTGGATTGGATGAATACCATCACTTCCATCTTTCAAGCTGCCAGGAGTGTTTGGGACTAGAAAGCAGCACCACTGAAGCTGTCAGATTGGCATCTGCAGAAGACCTTGCAGATCTTCCTCATGGTTTCAGCAGCAGCCAAGAAGGCAGTGTTAAGCCAACTTGCCAACCTGGACGAAGGAGAAGAGTCAATATTCCCGAGAAGCCACCGAACATTTTACTCTTTGTGGGCTCTGACTCTCAGAAAGGACAGCAGAGATTCCAGCAGCTCCATTCCCTTCTGAAGGATTGTATTGACACTGATTGTTATGTCATCTCCCAGCTGAAGGAGAAAAATGTGCTCAGCCATCCATGGCTGCATCACTGTTTATTGTTGATCATTGCCACAGAAGAGCCTATTTCTGAAGCAGTTTCCCAAAAGTTCATCTTGTACCTGTCCCAAGGTGGGAAGGTTTTGGGGCTATCTTCCTCCTTCACGTTTGGTGGCCTACAGCTGAAAAGCAAAGAGGAACTGAAGAAGAGCATCCAGACATTGGTTTTTTCCAAGGCTGATGACAGTGAAATGAAACTGAATGTAGTGACAAGTGGGATCCTATTTGAAGAAGGCCCTGGACAGCTGCCTACCCATCCTGGACAGCTAGAGGGTTACTTAGAAAACGTGCATCGAGACAGGATGATTGTTCACCTGCCTTGTGGAACAAACGGAGGAGAAGCAATTCTCTGTCAGGTGCACTTGGAAATGTCTCCCAGCACTTTGATAGAAGCTCCAGCTGCCTTTAATTTGCTGAAATCAAGCCATTTCACCCGATTGGAAGTCCTGAAGGAGATCCTGAGGGTCCTTGGCCTAAGGTGTGAATTAAAGAAAATTCCTCCCCTGACTCCTCTCTATTTGCTCACAGCTGATGAGGAAGTCCGAACTTCTTTTATGCAGTGGCTGGCAAGAAATGTGGGACCCGAAGGAGTAATGCAATTCAGCAAGCTGACCCTTCAGTTTGTTTCATCCCATCCACCAGAATTGGAAGTGACCCCATCTCATATGCCAGTTATCACTGCCACAGAGGATTTTGCCCCAGAACATTTTCACCTGGAGCTCTATCAAAAACATTTGCACACAAAGCAACTGGGAAAGATCATTCTGTTTGCTGAAGTGACTTCATCCACAATGGATCTTCTGGACGGCTTGATGGTTGAGGTGCCACCACACCTGGGTTTAGTAGCGATTGCAGCCCAGCAAACTCAAGGAAAAGGTCGTGATGGCAATGTCTGGCTTAGTCCTGTGGGATGTTCTCTTTCCACCTTACACCTCCACATCCCCCTAGATTCTCATCTGGGTCAGAGAATCCCATTTGTTCAACACTTGATGTCTTTGGCAGTGGTGGAGGCAGTTCGATCCATTCCTGACTATCAGGACATCAATTTAAGAGTCAAGTGGCCCAATGATATCTACTACAGTGATCAAATGAAGCTTGGGGGAGTGTTGGTCAACTCAACGCTTATGGGATCAACTTGTCATATTCTTATTGGCTGTGGAGTTAATGTGAATAACAGTCACCCTACTCTTTGCCTCAATGATCTCATCATAGAATATAATAAGAAACACAACCAAAACCTCAGTCTGTTACGTGTGGATTATCTGGTGGCAAGAACAATAACTGTGCTGGAGAGCCTACTGGATGCCTTTCAGGACAAAGGACCTAATGCCATTCTTCCTCTCTATTACAAATACTGGATACACAGCGGTCAGCAAGTCCGTCTGGGAAACGACGAGGGCCCACTGGTATGGATTGTTGGGATTGACGATTCTGGCTTCCTTCAAGTCCATCGAGAAGGAGGGGATGTTATGACTGTGCATCCAGACGGCAACTCTTTGGACATGCTGAAAAACCTCATCATCCCCAAGAATTAATTCAACTGTCCTGAGCAAGAGAGCAGAGTGGGCCATATCGAAGTGAGTTTCATTTCAGGCAAAAGTGCATAGCCACTTGCAAATACATTCCTGCTTTATTTCTTAGCTCTTTCCTACCATTCATCAGAAAGTTCTGTTTGGGATTGGGGAGGCTTGAGGTTTTTTTCCCTTAATGATTTTTCTCATGCCTTTTAGTTACTTTTTGTTTACTAGGGATTTCTCTCTTTTTCAGAAGAGTCGCCTGCCTTTCCCTTCTTAGACGGAACTTGGTGTATGTTGATACCTGGAGGTCTTTTATGCCAACAAGACAGGGAAATTTAGGTGTTTCACAATAGTCAACCCCTCATTATAGCTCCCTTTGAAAAGGGAAAAAATATCAGCCCCCCTTCTTGAGTCATTGCTCAGTTATGTGGGATGGTAATATCCTTTTGACTCAACCAAGGAGATATTTTGAAAACAAACAAACAAACAAACAAATAAATAAATAAAAGCCACACAAAATACAGAAAAAAACCTTTGTTTTTATTTCTTTATTAAGAGAAGAATTATAAATAATCTTTCAGAGATGGTGCTTTCCTTATTTGCATTTGTTATACTTAAGTGGCTAAAGAAATTTAATATATGTGAGTAGAGGTCAAAGATATAGTGGAAAATCACTACTTTATAGTAAATGTCTTGGCCAATGTAGTTCATATATTGAAATTTACTACAAAAGTTGAATGAATATCATATAGTTCAACAACAATGCTATATGATGATCAATTCTCATGGACGTGGCCATCTTCAAAATGAGATGAACCAAATAAGTCCCATTAGAGCAGTAATGAACTGAACCAGCTACATCCAGCGAAAGAACTCTGGGAGATGACTACGAGTCACTACACAGAATTCCCGATCCCTCTATTTCTGTCCGCCTGCATTTTGGGTATCCTTCACAGGCTAATTGTACACTGTTTCAAATTCCGATTCTTCTTGGACAGCAAAACAACTCTTTGGACATGGAGACATATATCGTGTTTAACCTATACTTGAATTTCACATATGTAACATGTATTGGTCAACCTGACATCTGGGGGAGGGAGTGGGGAGAAGGAGGGGAAAGTTGGAACAAAAGGTTCGGCAATTGTCAATGCTGCAAAATCACCCCTGCATATATGTGTTCAATAAAAAGTATTATTAAAAAAAAGGAGTAACTGTTTCATTTTCGTGTTTGTTGTCATATTCTCAATGCCCACAACATTATCTGAAACATAGTAATGAGTCACAAATGATTGTGCATTTCATTCACCCATCAAGAAAGCATTTATTAAGAATCTACTGGCACAGTGTTTAACCCCTGTGTTAAGTGCTTGGGATAGAAGCCCCCAAATCATACAATTTCTGCCTTTAAATCAACAAGCATTTATTAAGCCCCTACCATGTGGCAGGCACTATGCAAAGCACTAGGGATACAAACAGAAGCAAAAAGATAGTCCCTCTCCTCAAAAAGCTTACCCAATTCTGAGGGGGGAAAGAGAACACAACCTTGGAACTGAAAAAGGAAAGGAAAGACAGGGTAGTCATAGGCAGAGAATTCAAAATGCAGCTTGGGAAGAATGGTTGATCTGAGATCCTTTCTCTAAATGGACTCAGAGAATGGCCCAATTCCATCTCCATAAGAGAACTAAGGACTAATGTTCACAGAGAAGCAAAGAAAAGACACATAGAAGATTAAAGCACCATACTAGGGAAGGAGGAGAGTACAAACAACTGAGGGCTTCAGAAAGGACCTCTTGAAGAAGATGATACTGGAAAGGAGCTAGAGCAGAAGGGAGGAGTAAGAACTTTTCTGGCATGGGCAATAACAAAGGTACAGATGAATTAGACCCAGTGGGCCTCAAACTTTCAAATAGGGGGCCAGTTCACTGTCCCTCACACTGTTGGAGGGCAGGACTATAGTACAAACAAAAACTCACACTCTGTCTCCGCCCCCTCAGTCCATTGAACACAATCTGGAGGACCTCATAAACATCCTCAGTGGGTTTGAGAACCCCTGAATTAGAGAGTCAGAGCAAAATCATTGGGGCAGTGTTAGGGTTCTGACAAAGTGGTAACAGGGTTATTAGCATGGTACTTAGCTGTTCTCTAGTTTAGAGTTCACACTTTCCCCCCTTTACAAGTTCACACCTCCCCCCCCTTTAAGAGTTCACACCTTTCAAAGAGCCTATAAAAGGACAAGCCCACTGGAAGCTCCAGGAGATTCAGAGCAGGATTCAGTGGGGAGATTCACTGGACCAGGAAACCCACAATCCCACCCTCTTGGAGTCTGATCTATTCCGACTTGTACTTTGGGGCTGGCTGGACACACTGGGAGGACATTGAGAGGCTGAAGCTGGCTAGAGGCTGGAGGACAAATCTTTGGATTCGGACACACTCCAAGCGAGCTCTTGGGAACCAAGGACAGAGAAAGGCCTCTAGTAAAGCTCACAGGGCCCAGGAAAAGATTCAGGACTTTGAAAGACAAAA
The DNA here is from genome assembly GCF_048593235.1 of Sminthopsis crassicaudata. Taxonomy (NCBI): domain Eukaryota; kingdom Metazoa; phylum Chordata; class Mammalia; order Dasyuromorphia; family Dasyuridae; genus Sminthopsis; species Sminthopsis crassicaudata. The sequence continues at coordinate 101,974,353 of NC_133620.1, read as the reverse complement.
TCAAAGATCTGGACTTTCACTCCTGCTTGCAGGAAAGTGGGCAGACTCTTGTTTGCCATTAGCCTGAAGACCCGGTGAGCCTTAGAAGCTAGTTGCTGAAGCAAGTAGAGATCATTTCATCACACTGCATTCATGGAAAACAGACTCCAATTGGATAGTGGTTTGGCACCCCAAAACATTGCTTCTGTGCATCTGCAGGCCTCGGTGCTAAAAGAACTACAGCCACAGACAGTATCCCACATCACAGAAGTGGAGGAGTTTCACATCAAAGCAGAAATGTTGGAGCCTTTGAGAGACAGGGATGACCAAAAGATTCAAAAGGAGGAGTATCGTCGGAAGAAAGGCAATGCTTGTCAGCAAGAAGCCACCAATGCATGGGGAAAAGGAGCTGGATTGGATGAATACCATCACTTCCATCTTTCAAGCTGCCTGGAGTGTTTGGGACTAGAAAGCAGCACCACTGAAGCTGTCAGATTGGCATCTGCAGAAGACCTTGCAGATCTTCCTCATGGTTTCAGCAGCAGCCGCCAAGAAGGCAGTGTTAAGCCAACTTGCCAACCTGGACGAAGGAGAAGAGTCAATATTCCCGAGAAGCCACCGAACATTTTACTCTTTGTGGGCTCTGACTCTCAGAAAGGACAGCAGAGATTCCAGCAGCTCCATTCCCTTCTGAAGGATTGTATTGACACTGATTGTTATGTCATCTCCCAGCTGAAGGAGAAAAATGTGCTCAGCCATCCATGGCTGCATCACTGTTTATTGTTGATCATTGCCACAGAAGAGCCTATTTCTGAAGCAGTTTCCCAAAAGTTCATCTTGTACCTGTCCCAAGGTGGGAAGGTTTTGGGGCTATCTTCCTCCTTCACGTTTGGTGGCCTACAGCTGAAAAGCCAAGAGGAACTGAAGAAGAGCATCCAGACATTGGTTTTTTCCAAGGCTGATGACAGTGAAATGAAACTGAATGTAGTGACAAGTGGGATCCTATTTGAAGAAGGCCCTGGACAGCTGCCTACCCATCCTGGACAGCTAGAGGGTTACTTAGAAAACGTGCATCGAGACAGGATGATTGTTCACCTGCCTTGTGGAACAAACGGAGGAGAAGCAATTCTCTGTCAGGTGCACTTGGAAATGTCTCCCAGCACTTTGATAGAAGCTCCAGCTGCCTTTAATTTGCTGAAATCAAGCCATTTCACCCGATTGGAAGTCCTGAAGGAGATCCTGAGGGTCCTTGGCCTAAGGTGTGAATTAAAGAAAATTCCTCCCCTGACTCCTCTCTATTTGCTCACAGCTGATGAGGAAGTCCGAACTTCTTTTATGCAGTGGCTGGCAAGAAATGTGGGACCCGAAGGAGTAATGCAATTCAGCAAGCTGACCCTTCAGTTTGTTTCATCCCATCCACCAGAATTGGAAGTGACCCCATCTCATATGCCAGTTATCACTGCCACAGAGGATTTTGCCCCAGAACATTTTCACCTGGAGCTCTATCAAAAACATTTGCACACAAAGCAACTGGGAAAGATCATTCTGTTTGCTGAAGTGACTTCATCCACAATGGATCTTCTGGACGGCTTGATGGTTGAGGTGCCACCACACCTGGGTTTAGTAGCGATTGCAGCCCAGCAAACTCAAGGAAAAGGTCGTGATGGCAATGTCTGGCTTAGTCCTGTGGGATGTTCTCTTTCCACCTTACACCTCCACATCCCCCTAGATTCTCATCTGGGTCAGAGAATCCCATTTGTTCAACACTTGATGTCTTTGGCAGTGGTGGAGGCAGTTCGATCCATTCCTGACTATCAGGACATCAATTTAAGAGTCAAGTGGCCCAATGATATCTACTACAGTGATCAAATGAAGCTTGGGGGAGTGTTGGTCAACTCAACGCTTATGGGATCAACTTGTCATATTCTTATTGGCTGTGGAGTTAATGTGAATAACAGTCACCCTACTCTTTGCCTCAATGATCTCATCATAGAATATAATAAGAAACACAACCAAAACCTCAGTCTGTTACGTGTGGATTATCTGGTGGCAAGAACAATAACTGTGCTGGAGAGCCTACTGGATGCCTTTCAGGACAAAGGACCTAATGCCATTCTTCCTCTCTATTACAAATACTGGATACACAGCGGTCAGCAAGTCCGTCTGGGAAACGACGAGGGCCCACTGGGATGGATTGTTGGGATTGACGATTCTGGCTTCCTTCAAGTCCATCGAGAAGGAGGGGATGTTATGACTGTGCATCCAGACGGCAACTCTTTGGACATGCTGAAAAACCTCATCATCCCCAAGAATTAATTCAACTGTCCTGAGCAAGAGAGCAGAGTGGGCCATATCGAAGTGAGTTTCATTTCAGGCAAAAGTGCATAGCCACTTGCAAATACATTCCTGCTTTATTTCTTAGCTCTTTCCTACCATTCATCAGAAAGTTCTGTTTGGGATTGGGGAGGCTTGAGGTTTTTTTCCCTTAATGATTTTTCTCATGCCTTTTAGTTACTTTTTGTTTACTAGGGATTTCTCTCTTTTTCAGAAGAGTCGCCTGCCTTTCCCTTCTTAGACGGAACTTGGTGTATGTTGATACCTGGAGGTCTTTTATGCCAACAAGACAGGGAAATTTAGGTGTTTCACAATAGTCAACCCCTCATTATAGCTCCCTTTGAAAAGGGAAAAAATATCAGCCCCCCTTCTTGAGTCATTGCTCAGTTATGTGGGATGGTAATATCCTTTTGACTCAACCAAGGAGATATTTTGAAAACAAACAAACAAACAAACAAATAAATAAATAAAAGCCACACAAAATACAGAAAAAAACCTTTGTTTTTATTTCTTTATTAAGAGAAGAATTATAAATAATCTTTCAGAGATGGTGCTTTCCTTATTTGCATTTGTTATACTTAAGTGGCTAAAGAAATTTAATATATGTGAGTAGAGGTCAAAGATATAGTGGAAAATCACTACTTTATAGTAAATGTCTTGGCCAATGTAGTTCATATATTGAAATTTACTACAAAAGTTGAATGAATATCATATAGTTCAACAACAATGCTATATGATGATCAATTCTCATGGACGTGGCCATCTTCAAAATGAGATGAACCAAATAAGTCCCATTAGAGCAGTAATGAACTGAACCAGCTACATCCAGCGAAAGAACTCTGGGAGATGACTACGAGTCACTACACAGAATTCCCGATCCCTCTATTTCTGTCCGCCTGCATTTTGGGTATCCTTCACAGGCTAATTGTACACTGTTTCAAATTCCGATTCTTCTTGGACAGCAAAACAACTCTTTGGACATGGAGACATATATCGTGTTTAACCTATACTTGAATTTCACATATGTAACATGTATTGGTCAACCTGACATCTGGGGGAGGGAGTGGGGAGAAGGAGGGGAAAGTTGGAACAAAAGGTTCGGCAATTGTCAATGCTGCAAAATCACCCCTGCATATATGTGTTCAATAAAAAGTATTATTAAAAAAAAGGAGTAACTGTTTCATTTTCGTGTTTGTTGTCATATTCTCAATGCCCACAACATTATCTGAAACATAGTAATGAGTCACAAATGATTGTGCATTTCATTCACCCATCAAGAAAGCATTTATTAAGAATCTACTGGCACAGTGTTTAACCCCTGTGTTAAGTGCTTGGGATAGAAGCCCCCAAATCATACAATTTCTGCCTTTAAATCAACAAGCATTTATTAAGCCCCTACCATGTGGCAGGCACTATGCAAAGCACTAGGGATACAAACAGAAGCAAAAAGATAGTCCCTCTCCTCAAAAAGCTTACCCAATTCTGAGGGGGGAAAGAGAACACAACCTTGGAACTGAAAAAGGAAAGGAAAGACAGGGTAGTCATAGGCAGAGAATTCAAAATGCAGCTTGGGAAGAATGGTTGATCTGAGATCCTTTCTCTAAATGGACTCAGAGAATGGCCCAATTCCATCTCCATAAGAGAACTAAGGACTAATGTTCACAGAGAAGCAAAGAAAAGACACATAGAAGATTAAAGCACCATACTAGGGAAGGAGGAGAGTACAAACAACTGAGGGCTTCAGAAAGGACCTCTTGAAGAAGATGATACTGGAAAGGAGCTAGAGCAGAAGGGAGGAGTAAGAACTTTTCTGGCATGGGCAATAACAAAGGTACAGATGAATTAGACCCAGTGGGCCTCAAACTTTCAAATAGGGGGCCAGTTCACTGTCCCTCACACTGTTGGAGGGCAGGACTATAGTACAAACAAAAACTCACACTCTGTCTCCGCCCCCTCAGTCCATTGAACACAATCTGGAGGACCTCATAAACATCCTCAGTGGGTTTGAGAACCCCTGAATTAGAGAGTCAGAGCAAAATCATTGGGGCAGTGTTAGGGTTCTGACAAAGTGGTAACAGGGTTATTAGCATGGTACTTAGCTGTTCTCTAGTTTAGAGTTCACACTTTCCCCCCTTTACAAGTTCACACCTCCCCCCCCTTTAAGAGTTCACACCTTTCAAAGAGCCTATAAAAGGACAAGCCCACTGGAAGCTCCAGGAGATTCAGAGCAGGATTCAGTGGGGAGATTCACTGGACCAGGAAACCCACAATCCCACCCTCTTGGAGTCTGATCTATTCCGACTTGTACTTTGGGGCTGGCTGGACACACTGGGAGGACATTGAGAGGCTGAAGCTGGCTAGAGGCTGGAGGACAAATCTTTGGATTCGGACACACTCCAAGCGAGCTCTTGGGAACCAAGGACAGAGAAAGGCCTCTAGTAAAGCTCACAGGGCCCAGGAAAAGATTCAGGACTTTGAAAGACAAAATCAAAGATCTGGACTTTCACTCCTGCTTGCAGGAAAGTGGGCAGACTCTTGTTTGCCATTAGCCTGAAGACCCGGTGAGCCTTAGAAGCTAGTTGCTGAAGCAAGTAGAGATCATTTCATCACACTGCATTCATGGAAAACAGACTCCAATTGGATAGTGGTTTGGCACCCCAAAACATTGCTTCTGTGCATCTGCAGGCCTCGGTGCTAAAAGAACTACAGCCACAGACAGTATCCCACATCACAGAAGTGGAGGAGTTTCACATCAAAGCAGAAATGTTGGAGCCTTTGAGAGACAGGGATGACCAAAAGATTCAAAAGGAGGAGTATCGTCGGAAGAAAGGCAATGCTTGTCAGCAAGAAGCCACCAATGCATGGGGAAAAGGAGCTGGATTGGATGAATACCATCACTTCCATCTTTCAAGCTGCCTGGAGTGTTTGGGACTAGAAAGCAGCACCACTGAAGCTGTCAGATTGGCATCTGCAGAAGACCTTGCAGATCTTCCTCATGGTTTCAGCAGCAGCCGCCAAGAAGGCAGTGTTAAGCCAACTTGCCAACCTGGACGAAGGAGAAGAGTCAATATTCCCGAGAAGCCACCGAACATTTTACTCTTTGTGGGCTCTGACTCTCAGAAAGGACAGCAGAGATTCCAGCAGCTCCATTCCCTTCTGAAGGATTGTATTGACACTGATTGTTATGTCATCTCCCAGCTGAAGGAGAAAAATGTGCTCAGCCATCCATGGCTGCATCACTGTTTATTGTTGATCATTGCCACAGAAGAGCCTATTTCTGAAGCAGTTTCCCAAAAGTTCATCTTGTACCTGTCCCAAGGTGGGAAGGTTTTGGGGCTATCTTCCTCCTTCACGTTTGGTGGCCTACAGCTGAAAAGCCAAGAGGAACTGAAGAAGAGCATCCAGACATTGGTTTTTTCCAAGGCTGATGACAGTGAAATGAAACTGAATGTAGTGACAAGTGGGATCCTATTTGAAGAAGGCCCTGGACAGCTGCCTACCCATCCTGGACAGCTAGAGGGTTACTTAGAAAACGTGCATCGAGACAGGATGATTGTTCACCTGCCTTGTGGAACAAACGGAGGAGAAGCAATTCTCTGTCAGGTGCACTTGGAAATGTCTCCCAGCACTTTGATAGAAGCTCCAGCTGCCTTTAATTTGCTGAAATCAAGCCATTTCACCCGATTGGAAGTCCTGAAGGAGATCCTGAGGGTCCTTGGCCTAAGGTGTGAATTAAAGAAAATTCCTCCCCTGACTCCTCTCTATTTGCTCACAGCTGATGAGGAAGTCCGAACTTCTTTTATGCAGTGGCTGGCAAGAAATGTGGGACCCGAAGGAGTAATGCAATTCAGCAAGCTGACCCTTCAGTTTGTTTCATCCCATCCACCAGAATTGGAAGTGACCCCATCTCATATGCCAGTTATCACTGCCACAGAGGATTTTGCCCCAGAACATTTTCACCTGGAGCTCTATCAAAAACATTTGCACACAAAGCAACTGGGAAAGATCATTCTGTTTGCTGAAGTGACTTCATCCACAATGGATCTTCTGGACGGCTTGATGGTTGAGGTGCCACCACACCTGGGTTTAGTAGCGATTGCAGCCCAGCAAACTCAAGGAAAAGGTCGTGATGGCAATGTCTGGCTTAGTCCTGTGGGATGTTCTCTTTCCACCTTACACCTCCACATCCCCCTAGATTCTCATCTGGGTCAGAGAATCCCATTTGTTCAACACTTGATGTCTTTGGCAGTGGTGGAGGCAGTTCGATCCATTCCTGACTATCAGGACATCAATTTAAGAGTCAAGTGGCCCAATGATATCTACTACAGTGATCAAATGAAGCTTGGGGGAGTGTTGGTCAACTCAACGCTTATGGGATCAACTTGTCATATTCTTATTGGCTGTGGAGTTAATGTGAATAACAGTCACCCTACTCTTTGCCTCAATGATCTCATCATAGAATATAATAAGAAACACAACCAAAACCTCAGTCTGTTACGTGTGGATTATCTGGTGGCAAGAACAATAACTGTGCTGGAGAGCCTACTGGATGCCTTTCAGGACAAAGGACCTAATGCCATTCTTCCTCTCTATTACAAATACTGGATACACAGCGGTCAGCAAGTCCGTCTGGGAAACGACGAGGGCCCACTGGTATGGATTGTTGGGATTGACGATTCTGGCTTCCTTCAAGTCCATCGAGAAGGAGGGGATGTTATGACTGTGCATCCAGACGGCAACTCTTTGGACATGCTGAAAAACCTCATCATCCCCAAGAATTAATTCAACTGTCCTGAGCAAGAGAGCAGAGTGGGCCATATCGAAGTGAGTTTCATTTCAGGCAAAAGTGCATAGCCACTTGCAAATACATTCCTGCTTTATTTCTTAGCTCTTTCCTACCATTCATCAGAAAGTTCTGTTTGGGATTGGGGAGGCTTGAGGTTTTTTTCCCTTAATGATTTTTCTCATGCCTTTTAGTTACTTTTTGTTTACTAGGGATTTCTCTCTTTTTCAGAAGAGTCGCCTGCCTTTCCCTTCTTAGACGGAACTTGGTGTATGTTGATACCTGGAGCTCTTTTATGCCAACAAGACAGGGAAATTTAGGTGTTTCACAATAGTCAACCCCTCATTATAGCTCCCTTTGAAAAGGGAAAAAATATCAGCCCCCCTTCTTGAGTCATTGCTCAGTTATGTGGGATGGTAATATCCTTTTGACTCAACCAAGGAGATATTTTGAAAACAAACAAACAAACAAACAAATAAATAAATAAAAGCCACACAAAATACAGAAAAAAACCTTTGTTTTTATTTCTTTATTAAGAGAAGAATTATAAATAATCTTTCAGAGATGGTGCTTTCCTTATTTGCATTTGTTATACTTAAGTGGCTAAAGAAATTTAATATATGTGAGTAGAGGTCAAAGATATAGTGGAAAATCACTACTTTATAGTAAATGTCTTGGCCAATGTAGTTCATATATTGAAATTTACTACAAAAGTTGAATGAATATCATATAGTTCAACAACAATGCTATATGATGATCAATTCTCATGGACGTGGCCATCTTCAAAATGAGATGAACCAAATAAGTCCCATTAGAGCAGTAATGAACTGAACCAGCTACATCCAGCGAAAGAACTCTGGGAGATGACTACGAGTCACTACACAGAATTCCCGATCCCTCTATTTCTGTCCGCCTGCATTTTGGGTATCCTTCACAGGCTAATTGTACACTGTTTCAAATTCCGATTCTTCTTGGACAGCAAAACAACTCTTTGGACATGGAGACATATATCGTGTTTAACTTATACTTGAATTTCACATATGTAACATGTATTGGTCAACCTGACATCTGGGGGAGGGAGTGGGGAGAAGGAGGGGAAAGTTGGAACAAAAGGTTCGGCAATTGTCAATGCTGCAAAATCACCCCTGCATATATGTGTTCAATAAAAAGTATTATTAAAAAAAAGGAGTAACTGTTTCATTTTCGTGTTTGTTGTCATATTCTCAATGCCCACAACATTATCTGAAACATAGTAATGAGTCACAAATGATTGTGCATTTCATTCACCCATCAAGAAAGCATTTATTAAGAATCTACTGGCACAGTGTTTAACCCCTGTGTTAAGTGCTTGGGATAGAAGCCCCCAAATCATACAATTTCTGCCTTTAAATCAACAAGCATTTATTAAGCCCCTACCATGTGGCAGGCACTATGCAAAGCACTAGGGATACAAACAGAAGCAAAAAGATAGTCCCTCTCCTCAAAAAGCTTACCCAATTCTGAGGGGGGAAAGAGAACACAACCTTGGAACTGAAAAAGGAAAGGAAAGACAGGGTAGTCATAGGCAGAGAATTCAAAATGCAGCTTGGGAAGAATGGTTGATCTGAGATCCTTTCTCTAAATGGACTCAGAGAATGGCCCAATTCCATCTCCATAAGAGAACTAAGGACTAATGTTCACAGAGAAGCAAAGAAAAGACACATAGAAGATTAAAGCACCATACTAGGGAAGGAGGAGAGTACAAACAACTGAGGGCTTCAGAAAGGACCTCTTGAAGAAGATGATACTGGAAAGGAGCTAGAGCAGAAGGGAGGAGTAAGAACTTTTCTGGCATGGGCAATAACAAAGGTACAGATGAATTAGACCCAGTGGGCCTCAAACTTTCAAATAGGGGGCCAGTTCACTGTCCCTCACACTGTTGGAGGGCAGGACTATAGTACAAACAAAAACTCACACTCTGTCTCCGCCCCCTCAGTCCATTGAACACAATCTGGAGGACCTCATAAACATCCTCAGTGGGTTTGAGAACCCCTGAATTAGAGAGTCAGAGCAAAATCATTGGGGCAGTGTTAGGGTTCTGACAAAGTGGTAACAGGGTTATTAGCATGGTACTTAGCTGTTCTCTAGTTTAGAGTTCACACTTTCCCCCCTTTACAAGTTCACACCTCCCCCCCCTTTAAGAGTTCACACCTTTCAAAGAGCCTATAAAAGGACAAGCCCACTGGAAGCTCCAGGAGATTCAGAGCAGGATTCAGTGGGGAGATTCACTGGACCAGGAAACCCACAATCCCACCCTCTTGGAGTCTGATCTATTCCGACTTGTACTTTGGGGCTGGCTGGACACACTGGGAGGACATTGAGAGGCTGAAGCTGGCTAGAGGCTGGAGGACAAATCTTTGGATTCGGACACACTCCAAGCGAGCTCTTGGGAACCAAGGACAGAGAAAGGCCTCTAGTAAAGCTCACAGGGCCCAGGAAAAGATTCAGGACTTTGAAAGACAAAATCAAAGATCTGGACTTTCACTCCTGCTTGCAGGAAAGTGGGCAGACTCTTGTTTGCCATTAGCCTGAAGACCCGGTGAGCCTTAGAAGCTAGTTGCTGAAGCAAGTAGAGATCATTTCATCACACTGCATTCATGGAAAACAGACTCCAATTGGATAGTGGTTTGGCACCCCAAAACATTGCTTCTGTGCATCTGCAGGCCTCGGTGCTAAAAGAACTACAGCCACGGACAGTATCCCACATCACAGAAGTGGAGGAGTTTCACATCAAAGCAGAAATGTTGGAGCCTTTGAGAGACAGGGATGACCAAAAGATTCAAAAGGAGGAGTATCGTCGGAAGAAAGGCAATGCTTGTCAGCAAGAAGCCACCAATGCATGGGGAAAAGGAGCTGGATTGGATGAATACCATCACTTCCATCTTTCAAGCTGCCTGGAGTGTTTGGGACTAGAAAGCAGCACCACTGAAGCTGTCAGATTGGCATCTGCAGAAGACCTTGCAGATCTTCCTCATGGTTTCAGCAGCAGCCAAGAAGGCAGTGTTAAGCCAACTTGCCAACCTGGACGAAGGAGAAGAGTCAATATTCCCGAGAAGCCACCGAACATTTTACTCTTTGTGGGCTCTGACTCTCAGAAAGGACAGCAGAGATTCCAGCAGCTCCATTCCCTTCTGAAGGATTGTATTGACACTGATTGTTATGTCATCTCCCAGCTGAAGGAGAAAAATGTGCTCAGCCATCCATGGCTGCATCACTGTTTATTGTTGATCATTGCCACAGAAGAGCCTATTTCTGAAGCAGTTTCCCAAAAGTTCATCTTGTACCTGTCCCAAGGTGGGAAGGTTTTGGGGCTATCTTCCTCCTTCACGTTTGGTGGCCTACAGCTGAAAAGCAAAGAGGAACTGAAGAAGAGCATCCAGACATTGGTTTTTTCCAAGGCTGATGACAGTGAAATGAAACTGAATGTAGTGACAAGTGGGATCCTATTTGAAGAAGGCCCTGGACAGCTGCCTACCCATCCTGGACAGCTAGAGGGTTACTTAGAAAACGTGCATCGAGACAGGATGATTGTTCACCTGCCTTGTGGAACAAACGGAGGAGAAGCAATTCTCTGTCAGGTGCACTTGGAAATGTCTCCCAGCACTTTGATAGAAGCTCCAGCTGCCTTTAATTTGCTGAAATCAAGCCATTTCACCCGATTGGAAGTCCTGAAGGAGATCCTGAGGGTCCTTGGCCTAAGGTGTGAATTAAAGAAAATTCCTCCCCTGACTCCTCTCTATTTGCTCACAGCTGATGAGGAAGTCCGAACTTCTTTTATGCAGTGGCTGGCAAGAAATGTGGGACCCGAAGGAGTAATGCAATTCAGCAAGCTGACCCTTCAGTTTGTTTCATCCCATCCACCAGAATTGGAAGTGACCCCATCTCATATGCCAGTTATCACTGCCACAGAGGATTTTGCCCCAGAACATTTTCACCTGGAGCTCTATCAAAAACATTTGCACACAAAGCAACTGGGAAAGATCATTCTGTTTGCTGAAGTGACTTCATCCACAATGGATCTTCTGGACGGCTTGATGGTTGAGGTGCCACCACACCTGGGTTTAGTAGCGATTGCAGCCCAGCAAACTCAAGGAAAAGGTCGTGATGGCAATGTCTGGCTTAGTCCTGTGGGATGTTCTCTTTCCACCTTACACCTCCACATCCCCCTAGATTCTCATCTGGGTCAGAGAATCCCATTTGTTCAACACTTGATGTCTTTGGCAGTGGTGGAGGCAGTTCGATCCATTCCTGACTATCAGGACATCAATTTAAGAGTCAAGTGGCCCAATGATATCTACTACAGTGATCAAATGAAGCTTGGGGGAGTGTTGGTCAACTCAACGCTTATGGGATCAACTTGTCATATTCTTATTGGCTGTGGAGTTAATGTGAATAACAGTCACCCTACTCTTTGCCTCAATGATCTCATCATAGAATATAATAAGAAACACAACCAAAACCTCAGTCTGTTACGTGTGGATTATCTGGTGGCAAGAACAATAACTGTGCTGGAGAGCCTACTGGATGCCTTTCAGGACAAAGGACCTAATGCCATTCTTCCTCTCTATTACAAATACTGGATACACAGCGGTCAGCAAGTCCGTCTGGGAAACGACGAGGGCCCACTGGTATGGATTGTTGGGATTGACGATTCTGGCTTCCTTCAAGTCCATCGAGAAGGAGGGGATGTTATGACTGTGCATCCAGACGGCAACTCTTTGGACATGCTGAAAAACCTCATCATCCCCAAGAATTAATTCAACTGTCCTGAGCAAGAGAGCAGAGTGGGCCATATCGAAGTGAGTTTCATTTCAGGCAAAAGTGCATAGCCACTTGCAAATACATTCCTGCTTTATTTCTTAGCTCTTTCCTACCATTCATCAGAAAGTTCTGTTTGGGATTGGGGAGGCTTGAGGTTTTTTTCCCTTAATGATTTTTCTCATGCCTTTTAGTTACTTTTTGTTTACTAGGGATTTCTCTCTTTTTCAGAAGAGTCGCCTGCCTTTCCCTTCTTAGACGGAACTTGGTGTATGTTGATACCTGGAGCTCTTTTATGCCAACAAGACAGGGAAATTTAGGTGTTTCACAATAGTCAACCCCTCATTATAGCTCCCTTTGAAAAGGGAAAAAATATCAGCCCCCCTTCTTGAGTCATTGCTCAGTTATGTGGGATGGTAATATCCTTTTGACTCAACCAAGGAGATATTTTGAAAACAAACAAACAAACAAACAAATAAATAAATAAAAGCCACACAAAATACAGAAAAAAACCTTTGTTTTTATTTCTTTATTAAGAGAAGAATTATAAATAATCTTTCAGAGATGGTGCTTTCCTTATTTGCATTTGTTATACTTAAGTGGCTAAAGAAATTTAATATATGTGAGTAGAGGTCAAAGATATAGTGGAAAATCACTACTTTATAGTAAATGTCTTGGCCAATGTAGTTCATATATTGAAATTTACTACAAAAGTTGAATGAATATCATATAGTTCAACAACAATGCTATATGATGATCAATTCTCATGGACGTGGCCATCTTCAAAATGAGATGAACCAAATAAGTCCCATTAGAGCAGTAATGAACTGAACCAGCTACATCCAGCGAAAGAACTCTGGGAGATGACTAGGAGTCACTACACAGAATTCCCGATCCCTCTATTTCTGTCCGCCTGCATTTTGGGTATCCTTCACAGGCTAATTGTACACTGTTTCAAATTCCGATTCTTCTTGGACAGCAAAACAACTCTTTGGACATGGAGACATATATCGTGTTTAACTTATACTTGAATTTCACATATGTAACATGTATTGGTCAACCTGACATCTGGGGGAGGGAGTGGGGAGAAGGAGGGGAAAGTTGGAACAAAAGGTTCGGCAATTGTCAATGCTGCAAAATCACCCCTGCATATATGTGTTCAATAAAAAGTATTATTAAAAAAAAGGAGTAACTGTTTCATTTTCGTGTTTGTTGTCATATTCTCAATGCCCACAACATTATCTGAAACATAGTAATGAGTCACAAATGATTGTGCATTTCATTCACCCATCAAGAAAGCATTTATTAAGAATCTACTGGCACAGTGTTTAACCCCTGTGTTAAGTGCTTGGGATAGAAGCCCCCAAATCATACAATTTCTGCCTTTAAATCAACAAGCATTTATTAAGCCCCTACCATGTGGCAGGCACTATGCAAAGCACTAGGGATACAAACAGAAGCAAAAAGATAGTCCCTCTCCTCAAAAAGCTTACCCAATTCTGAGGGGGGAAAGAGAACACAACCTTGGAACTGAAAAAGGAAAGGAAAGACAGGGTAGTCATAGGCAGAGAATTCAAAATGCAGCTTGGGAAGAATGGTTGATCTGAGATCCTTTCTCTAAATGGACTCAGAGAATGGCCCAATTCCATCTCCATAAGAGAACTAAGGACTAATGTTCACAGAGAAGCAAAGAAAAGACACATAGAAGATTAAAGCACCATACTAGGGAAGGAGGAGAGTACAAACAACTGAGGGCTTCAGAAAGGACCTCTTGAAGAAGATGATACTGGAAAGGAGCTAGAGCAGAAGGGAGGAGTAAGAACTTTTCTGGCATGGGCAATAACAAAGGTACAGATGAATTAGACCCAGTGGGCCTCAAACTTTCAAATAGGGGGCCAGTTCACTGTCCCTCACACTGTTGGAGGGCAGGACTATAGTACAAACAAAAACTCACACTCTGTCTCCGCCCCCTCAGTCCATTGAACACAATCTGGAGGACCTCATAAACATCCTCAGTGGGTTTGAGAACCCCTGAATTAGAGAGTCAGAGCAAAATCATTGGGGCAGTGTTAGGGTTCTGACAAAGTGGTAACAGGGTTATTAGCATGGTACTTAGCTGTTCTCTAGTTTAGAGTTCACACTTTCCCCCCTTTACAAGTTCACACCTCCCCCCCCCTTTAAGAGTTCACACCTTTCAAAGAGCCTATAAAAGGACAAGCCCACTGGAAGCTCCAGGAGATTCAGAGCAGGATTCAGTGGGGAGATTCACTGGACCAGGAAACCCACAATCCCACCCTCTTGGAGTCTGATCTATTCCGACTTGTACTTTGGGGCTGGCTGGACACACTGGGAGGACATTGAGAGGCTGAAGCTGGCTAGAGGCTGGAGGACAAATCTTTGGATTCGGACACACTCCAAGCGAGCTCTTGGGAACCAAGGACAGAGAAAGGCCTCTAGTAAAGCTCACAGGGCCCAGGAAAAGATTCAGGACTTTGAAAGACAAAATCAAAGATCTGGACTTTCACTCCTGCTTGCAGGAAAGTGGGCAGACTCTTGTTTGCCATTAGCCTGAAGACCCGGTGAGCCTTAGAAGCTAGTTGCTGAAGCAAGTAGAGATCATTTCATCACACTGCATTCATGGAAAACAGACTCCAATTGGATAGTGGTTTGGCACCCCAAAACATTGCTTCTGTGCATCTGCAGGCCTCGGTGCTAAAAGAACTACAGCCACGGACAGTATCCCACATCACAGAAGTGGAGGAGTTTCACATCAAAGCAGAAATGTTGGAGCCTTTGAGAGACAGGGATGACCAAAAGATTCAAAAGGAGGAGTATCGTCGGAAGAAAGGCAATGCTTGTCAGCAAGAAGCCACCAATGCATGGGGAAAAGGAGCTGGATTGGATGAATACCATCACTTCCATCTTTCAAGCTGCCTGGAGTGTTTGGGACTAGAAAGCAGCACCACTGAAGCTGTCAGATTGGCATCTGCAGAAGACCTTGCAGATCTTCCTCATGGTTTCAGCAGCAGCCGCCAAGAAGGCAGTGTTAAGCCAACTTGCCAACCTGGACGAAGGAGAAGAGTCAATATTCCCGAGAAGCCACCGAACATTTTACTCTTTGTGGGCTCTGACTCTCAGAAAGGACAGCAGAGATTCCAGCAGCTCCATTCCCTTCTGAAGGATTGTATTGACACTGATTGTTATGTCATCTCCCAGCTGAAGGAGAAAAATGTGCTCAGCCATCCATGGCTGCATCACTGTTTATTGTTGATCATTGCCACAGAAGAGCCTATTTCTGAAGCAGTTTCCCAAAAGTTCATCTTGTACCTGTCCCAAGGTGGGAAGGTTTTGGGGCTATCTTCCTCCTTCACGTTTGGTGGCCTACAGCTGAAAAGCAAAGAGGAACTGAAGAAGAGCATCCAGACATTGGTTTTTTCCAAGGCTGATGACAGTGAAATGAAACTGAATGTAGTGACAAGTGGGATCCTATTTGAAGAAGGCCCTGGACAGCTGCCTACCCATCCTGGACAGCTAGAGGGTTACTTAGAAAACGTGCATCGAGACAGGATGATTGTTCACCTGCCTTGTGGAACAAACGGAGGAGAAGCAATTCTCTGTCAGGTGCACTTGGAAATGTCTCCCAGCACTTTGATAGAAGCTCCAGCTGCCTTTAATTTGCTGAAATCAAGCCATTTCACCCGATTGGAAGTCCTGAAGGAGATCCTGAGGGTCCTTGGCCTAAGGTGTGAATTAAAGAAAATTCCTCCCCTGACTCCTCTCTATTTGCTCACAGCTGATGAGGAAGTCCGAACTTCTTTTATGCAGTGGCTGGCAAGAAATGTGGGACCCGAAGGAGTAATGCAATTCAGCAAGCTGACCCTTCAGTTTGTTTCATCCCATCCACCAGAATTGGAAGTGACCCCATCTCATATGCCAGTTATCACTGCCACAGAGGATTTTGCCCCAGAACATTTTCACCTGGAGCTCTATCAAAAACATTTGCACACAAAGCAACTGGGAAAGATCATTCTGTTTGCTGAAGTGACTTCATCCACAATGGATCTTCTGGACGGCTTGATGGTTGAGGTGCCACCACACCTGGGTTTAGTAGCGATTGCAGCCCAGCAAACTCAAGGAAAAGGTCGTGATGGCAATGTCTGGCTTAGTCCTGTGGGATGTTCTCTTTCCACCTTACACCTCCACATCCCCCTAGATTCTCATCTGGGTCAGAGAATCCCATTTGTTCAACACTTGATGTCTTTGGCAGTGGTGGAGGCAGTTCGATCCATTCCTGACTATCAGGACATCAATTTAAGAGTCAAGTGGCCCAATGATATCTACTACAGTGATCAAATGAAGCTTGGGGGAGTGTTGGTCAACTCAACGCTTATGGGATCAACTTGTCATATTCTTATTGGCTGTGGAGTTAATGTGAATAACAGTCACCCTACTCTTTGCCTCAATGATCTCATCATAGAATATAATAAGAAACACAACCAAAACCTCAGTCTGTTACGTGTGGATTATCTGGTGGCAAGAACAATAACTGTGCTGGAGAGCCTACTGGATGCCTTTCAGGACAAAGGACCTAATGCCATTCTTCCTCTCTATTACAAATACTGGATACACAGCGGTCAGCAAGTCCGTCTGGGAAACGACGAGGGCCCACTGGTATGGATTGTTGGGATTGACGATTCTGGCTTCCTTCAAGTCCATCGAGAAGGAGGGGATGTTATGACTGTGCATCCAGACGGCAACTCTTTGGACATGCTGAAAAACCTCATCATCCCCAAGAATTAATTCAACTGTCCTGAGCAAGAGAGCAGAGTGGGCCATATCGAAGTGAGTTTCATTTCAGGCAAAAGTGCATAGCCACTTGCAAATACATTCCTGCTTTATTTCTTAGCTCTTTCCTACCATTCATCAGAAAGTTCTGTTTGGGATTGGGGAGGCTTGAGGTTTTTTTCCCTTAATGATTTTTCTCATGCCTTTTAGTTACTTTTTGTTTACTAGGGATTTCTCTCTTTTTCAGAAGAGTCGCCTGCCTTTCCCTTCTTAGACGGAACTTGGTGTATGTTGATACCTGGAGCTCTTTTATGCCAACAAGACAGGGAAATTTAGGTGTTTCACAATAGTCAACCCCTCATTATAGCTCCCTTTGAAAAGGGAAAAAATATCAGCCCCCCTTCTTGAGTCATTGCTCAGTTATGTGGGATGGTAATATCCTTTTGACTCAACCAAGGAGATATTTTGAAAACAAACAAACAAACAAACAAATAAATAAATAAAAGCCACACAAAATACAGAAAAAAACCTTTGTTTTTATTTCTTTATTAAGAGAAGAATTATAAATAATCTTTCAGAGATGGTGCTTTCCTTATTTGCATTTGTTATACTTAAGTGGCTAAAGAAATTTAATATATGTGAGTAGAGGTCAAAGATATAGTGGAAAATCACTACTTTATAGTAAATGTCTTGGCCAATGTAGTTCATATATTGAAATTTACTACAAAAGTTGAATGAATATCATATAGTTCAACAACAATGCTATATGATGATCAATTCTCATGGACGTGGCCATCTTCAAAATGAGATGAACCAAATAAGTCCCATTAGAGCAGTAATGAACTGAACCAGCTACATCCAGCGAAAGAACTCTGGGAGATGACTACGAGTCACTACACAGAATTCCCGATCCCTCTATTTCTGTCCGCCTGCATTTTGGGTATCCTTCACAGGCTAATTGTACACTGTTTCAAATTCCGATTCTTCTTGGACAGCAAAACAACTCTTTGGACATGGAGACATATATCGTGTTTAACTTATACTTGAATTTCACATATGTAACATGTATTGGTCAACCTGACATCTGGGGGAGGGAGTGGGGAGAAGGAGGGGAAAGTTGGAACAAAAGGTTCGGCAATTGTCAATGCTGCAAAATCACCCCTGCATATATGTGTTCAATAAAAAGTATTATTAAAAAAAAGGAGTAACTGTTTCATTTTCGTGTTTGTTGTCATATTCTCAATGCCCACAACATTATCTGAAACATAGTAATGAGTCACAAATGATTGTGCATTTCATTCACCCATCAAGAAAGCATTTATTAAGAATCTACTGGCACAGTGTTTAACCCCTGTGTTAAGTGCTTGGGATAGAAGCCCCCAAATCATACAATTTCTGCCTTTAAATCAACAAGCATTTATTAAGCCCCTACCATGTGGCAGGCACTATGCAAAGCACTAGGGATACAAACAGAAGCAAAAAGATAGTCCCTCTCCTCAAAAAGCTTACCCAATTCTGAGGGGGGAAAGAGAACACAAACTTGGAACTGAAAAAGGAAAGGAAAGACAGGGTAGTCATAGGCAGAGAATTCAAAATGCAGCTTGGGAAGAATGGTTGATCTGAGATCCTTTCTCTAAATGGACTCAGAGAATGGCCCAATTCCATCTCCATAAGAGAACTAAGGACTAATGTTCACAGAGAAGCAAAGAAAAGACACATAGAAGATTAAAGCACCATACTAGGGAAGGAGGAGAGTACAAACAACTGAGGGCTTCAGAAAGGACCTCTTGAAGAAGATGATACTGGAAAGGAGCTAGAGCAGAAGGGAGGAGTAAGAACTTTTCTGGCATGGGCAATAACAAAGGTACAGATGAATTAGACCCAGTGGGCCTCAAACTTTCAAATAGGGGGCCAGTTCACTGTCCCTCACACTGTTGGAGGGCAGGACTATAGTACAAACAAAAACTCACACTCTGTCTCCGCCCCCTCAGTCCATTGAACACAATCTGGAGGACCTCATAAACATCCTCAGTGGGTTTGAGAACCCCTGAATTAGAGAGTCAGAGCAAAATCATTGGGGCAGTGTTAGGGTTCTGACAAAGTGGTAACAGGGTTATTAGCATGGTACTTAGCTGTTCTCTAGTTTAGAGTTCACACTTTCCCCCCTTTACAAGTTCACACCTCCCCCCCCTTTAAGAGTTCACACCTTTCAAAGAGCCTATAAAAGGACAAGCCCACTGGAAGCTCCAGGAGATTCAGAGCAGGATTCAGTGGGGAGATTCACTGGACCAGGAAACCCACAATCCCACCCTCTTGGAGTCTGATCTATTCCGACTTGTACTTTGGGGCTGGCTGGACACACTGGGAGGACATTGAGAGGCTGAAGCTGGCTAGAGGCTGGAGGACAAATCTTTGGATTCGGACACACTCCAAGCGAGCTCTTGGGAACCAAGGACAGAGAAAGGCCTCTAGTAAAGCTCACAGGGCCCAGGAAAAGATTCAGGACTTTGAAAGACAAAATCAAAGATCTGGACTTTCACTCCTGCTTGCAGGAAAGTGGGCAGACTCTTGTTTGCCATTAGCCTGAAGACCCGGTGAGCCTTAGAAGCTAGTTGCTGAAGCAAGTAGAGATCATTTCATCACACTGCATTCATGGAAAACAGACTCCAATTGGATAGTGGTTTGGCACCCCAAAACATTGCTTCTGTGCATCTGCAGGCCTCGGTGCTAAAAGAACTACAGCCACGGACAGTATCCCACATCACAGAAGTGGAGGAGTTTCACATCAAAGCAGAAATGTTGGAGCCTTTGAGAGACAGGGATGACCAAAAGATTCAAAAGGAGGAGTATCGTCGGAAGAAAGGCAATGCTTGTCAGCAAGAAGCCACCAATGCATGGGGAAAAGGAGCTGGATTGGATGAATACCATCACTTCCATCTTTCAAGCTGCCTGGAGTGTTTGGGACTAGAAAGCAGCACCACTGAAGCTGTCAGATTGGCATCTGCAGAAGACCTTGCAGATCTTCCTCATGGTTTCAGCAGCAGCCAAGAAGGCAGTGTTAAGCCAACTTGCCAACCTGGACGAAGGAGAAGAGTCAATATTCCCGAGAAGCCACCGAACATTTTACTCTTTGTGGGCTCTGACTCTCAGAAAGGACAGCAGAGATTCCAGCAGCTCCATTCCCTTCTGAAGGATTGTATTGACACTGATTGTTATGTCATCTCCCAGCTGAAGGAGAAAAATGTGCTCAGCCATCCATGGCTGCATCACTGTTTATTGTTGATCATTGCCACAGAAGAGCCTATTTCTGAAGCAGTTTCCCAAAAGTTCATCTTGTACCTGTCCCAAGGTGGGAAGGTTTTGGGGCTATCTTCCTCCTTCACGTTTGGTGGCCTACAGCTGAAAAGCAAAGAGGAACTGAAGAAGAGCATCCAGACATTGGCTTTTTCCAAGGCTGATGACAGTGAAATGAAACTGAATGTAGTGACAAGTGGGATCCTATTTGAAGAAGGCCCTGGACAGCTGCCTACCCATCCTGGACAGCTAGAGGGTTACTTAGAAAACGTGCATCGAGACAGGATGATTGTTCACCTGCCTTGTGGAACAAACGGAGGAGAAGCAATTCTCTGTCAGGTGCACTTGGAAATGTCTCCCAGCACTTTGATAGAAGCTCCAGCTGCCTTTAATTTGCTGAAATCAAGCCATTTCACCCGATTGGAAGTCCTGAAGGAGATCCTGAGGGTCCTTGGCCTAAGGTGTGAATTAAAGAAAATTCCTCCCCTGACTCCTCTCTATTTGCTCACAGCTGATGAGGAAGTCCGAACTTCTTTTATGCAGTGGCTGGCAAGAAATGTGAGACCCGAAGGAGTAATGCAATTCAGCAAGCTGACCCTTCAGTTTGTTTCATCCCATCCACCAGAATTGGAAGTGACCCCATCTCATATGCCAGTTATCACTGCCACAGAGGATTTTGCCCCAGAACATTTTCACCTGGAGCTCTATCAAAAACATTTGCACACAAAGCAACTGGGAAAGATCATTCTGTTTGCTGAAGTGACTTCATCCACAATGGATCTTCTGGACGGCTTGATGGTTGAGGTGCCACCACACCTGGGTTTAGTAGCGATTGCAGCCCAGCAAACTCAAGGAAAAGGTCGTGATGGCAATGTCTGGCTTAGTCCTGTGGGATGTTCTCTTTCCACCTTACACCTCCACATCCCCCTAGATTCTCATCTGGGTCAGAGAATCCCATTTGTTCAACACTTGATGTCTTTGGCAGTGGTGGAGGCAGTTCGATCCATTCCTGACTATCAGGACATCAATTTAAGAGTCAAGTGGCCCAATGATATCTACTACAGTGATCAAATGAAGCTTGGGGGAGTGTTGGTCAACTCAACGCTTATGGGATCAACTTGTCATATTCTTATTGGCTGTGGAGTTAATGTGAATAACAGTCACCCTACTCTTTGCCTCAATGATCTCATCATAGAATATAATAAGAAACACAACCAAAACCTCAGTCTGTTACGTGTGGATTATCTGGTGGCAAGAACAATAACTGTGCTGGAGAGCCTACTGGATGCCTTTCAGGACAAAGGACCTAATGCCATTCTTCCTCTCTATTACAAATACTGGATACACAGCGGTCAGCAAGTCCGTCTGGGAAACGACGAGGGCCCACTGGTATGGATTGTTGGGATTGACGATTCTGGCTTCCTTCAAGTCCATCGAGAAGGAGGGGATGTTATGACTGTGCATCCAGACGGCAACTCTTTGGACATGCTGAAAAACCTCATCATCCCCAAGAATTAATTCAACTGTCCTGAGCAAGAGAGCAGAGTGGGCCATATCGAAGTGAGTTTCATTTCAGGCAAAAGTGCATAGCCACTTGCAAATACATTCCTGCTTTATTTCTTAGCTCTTTCCTACCATTCATCAGAAAGTTCTGTTTGGGATTGGGGAGGCTTGAGGTTTTTTCCCCTTAATGATTTTTCTCATGCCTTTTAGTTACTTTTTGTTTACTAGGGATTTCTCTCTTTTTCAGAAGAGTCGCCTGCCTTTCCCTTCTTAGACGGAACTTGGTGTATGTTGATACCTGGAGCTCTTTTATGCCAACAAGACAGGGAAATTTAGGTGTTTCACAATAGTCAACCCCTCATTATAGCTCCCTTTGAAAAGGGAAAAAATATCAGCCCCCCTTCTTGAGTCATTGCTCAGTTATGTGGGATGGTAATATCCTTTTGACTCAACCAAGGAGATATTTTGAAAACAAACAAACAAACAAACAAATAAATAAATAAAAGCCACACAAAATACAGAAAAAAACCTTTGTTTTTATTTCTTTATTAAGAGAAGAATTATAAATAATCTTTCAGAGATGGTGCTTTCCTTATTTGCATTTGTTATACTTAAGTGGCTAAAGAAATTTAATATATGTGAGTAGAGGTCAAAGATATAGTGGAAAATCACTACTTTATAGTAAATGTCTTGGCCAATGTAGTTCATATATTGAAATTTACTACAAAAGTTGAATGAATATCATATAGTTCAACAACAATGCTATATGATGATCAATTCTCATGGACGTGGCCATCTTCAAAATGAGATGAACCAAATAAGTCCCATTAGAGCAGTAATGAACTGAACCAGCTACATCCAGCGAAAGAACTCTGGGAGATGACTAGGAGTCACTACACAGAATTCCCGATCCCTCTATTTCTGTCCGCCTGCATTTTGGGTATCCTTCACAGGCTAATTGTACACTGTTTCAAATTCCGATTCTTCTTGGACAGCAAAACAACTCTTTGGACATGGAGACATATATCGTGTTTAACTTATACTTGAATTTCACATATGTAACATGTATTGGTCAACCTGACATCTGGGGGAGGGAGTGGGGAGAAGGAGGGGAAAGTTGGAACAAAAGGTTCGGCAATTGTCAATGCTGCAAAATCACCCCTGCATATATGTGTTCAATAAAAAGTATTATTAAAAAAAAGGAGTAACTGTTTCATTTTCGTGTTTGTTGTCATATTCTCAATGCCCACAACATTATCTGAAACATAGTAATGAGTCACAAATGATTGTGCATTTCATTCACCCATCAAGAAAGCATTTATTAAGAATCTACTGGCACAGTGTTTAACCCCTGTGTTAAGTGCTTGGGATAGAAGCCCCCAAATCATACAATTTCTGCCTTTAAATCAACAAGCATTTATTAAGCCCCTACCATGTGGCAGGCACTATGCAAAGCACTAGGGATACAAACAGAAGCAAAAAGATAGTCCCTCTCCTCAAAAAGCTTACCCAATTCTGAGGGGGGAAAGAGAACACAAACTTGGAACTGAAAAAGGAAAGGAAAGACAGGGTAGTCATAGGCAGAGAATTCAAAATGCAGCTTGGGAAGAATGGTTGATCTGAGATCCTTTCTCTAAATGGACTCA
This sequence comes from Sminthopsis crassicaudata, assembly GCF_048593235.1. Lineage (NCBI taxonomy): Eukaryota > Metazoa > Chordata > Mammalia > Dasyuromorphia > Dasyuridae > Sminthopsis > Sminthopsis crassicaudata. Next base: position 101,951,232 of record NC_133620.1, on the reverse strand, counting down.
GAGAATGGCCCAATTCCATCTCCATAAGAGAACTAAGGACTAATGTTCACAGAGAAGCAAAGAAAAGACACATAGAAGATTAAAGCACCATACTAGGGAAGGAGGAGAGTACAAACAACTGAGGGCTTCAGAAAGGACCTCTTGAAGAAGATGATACTGGAAAGGAGCTAGAGCAGAAGGGAGGAGTAAGAACTTTTCTGGCATGGGCAATAACAAAGGTACAGATGAATTAGACCCAGTGGGCCTCAAACTTTCAAATAGGGGGCCAGTTCACTGTCCCTCACACTGTTGGAGGGCAGGACTATAGTACAAACAAAAACTCACACTCTGTCTCCGCCCCCTCAGTCCATTGAACACAATCTGGAGGACCTCATAAACATCCTCAGTGGGTTTGAGAACCCCTGAATTAGAGAGTCAGAGCAAAATCATTGGGGCAGTGTTAGGGTTCTGACAAAGTGGTAACAGGGTTATTAGCATGGTACTTAGCTGTTCTCTAGTTTAGAGTTCACACTTTCCCCCCTTTACAAGTTCACACCTCCCCCCCCTTTAAGAGTTCACACCTTTCAAAGAGCCTATAAAAGGACAAGCCCACTGGAAGCTCCAGGAGATTCAGAGCAGGATTCAGTGGGGAGATTCACTGGACCAGGAAACCCACAATCCCACCCTCTTGGAGTCTGATCTATTCCGACTTGTACTTTGGGGCTGGCTGGACACACTGGGAGGACATTGAGAGGCTGAAGCTGGCTAGAGGCTGGAGGACAAATCTTTGGATTCGGACACACTCCAAGCGAGCTCTTGGGAACCAAGGACAGAGAAAGGCCTCTAGTAAAGCTCACAGGGCCCAGGAAAAGATTCAGGACTTTGAAAGACAAAATCAAAGATCTGGACTTTCACTCCTGCTTGCAGGAAAGTGGGCAGACTCTTGTTTGCCATTAGCCTGAAGACCCGGTGAGCCTTAGAAGCTAGTTGCTGAAGCAAGTAGAGATCATTTCATCACACTGCATTCATGGAAAACAGACTCCAATTGGATAGTGGTTTGGCACCCCAAAACATTGCTTCTGTGCATCTGCAGGCCTCGGTGCTAAAAGAACTACAGCCACGGACAGTATCCCACATCACAGAAGTGGAGGAGTTTCACATCAAAGCAGAAATGTTGGAGCCTTTGAGAGACAGGGATGACCAAAAGATTCAAAAGGAGGAGTATCGTCGGAAGAAAGGCAATGCTTGTCAGCAAGAAGCCACCAATGCATGGGGAAAAGGAGCTGGATTGGATGAATACCATCACTTCCATCTTTCAAGCTGCCTGGAGTGTTTGGGACTAGAAAGCAGCACCACTGAAGCTGTCAGATTGGCATCTGCAGAAGACCTTGCAGATCTTCCTCATGGTTTCAGCAGCAGCCAAGAAGGCAGTGTTAAGCCAACTTGCCAACCTGGACGAAGGAGAAGAGTCAATATTCCCGAGAAGCCACCGAACATTTTACTCTTTGTGGGCTCTGACTCTCAGAAAGGACAGCAGAGATTCCAGCAGCTCCATTCCCTTCTGAAGGATTGTATTGACACTGATTGTTATGTCATCTCCCAGCTGAAGGAGAAAAATGTGCTCAGCCATCCATGGCTGCATCACTGTTTATTGTTGATCATTGCCACAGAAGAGCCTATTTCTGAAGCAGTTTCCCAAAAGTTCATCTTGTACCTGTCCCAAGGTGGGAAGGTTTTGGGGCTATCTTCCTCCTTCACGTTTGGTGGCCTACAGCTGAAAAGCAAAGAGGAACTGAAGAAGAGCATCCAGACATTGGTTTTTTCCAAGGCTGATGACAGTGAAATGAAACTGAATGTAGTGACAAGTGGGATCCTATTTGAAGAAGGCCCTGGACAGCTGCCTACCCATCCTGGACAGCTAGAGGGTTACTTAGAAAACGTGCATCGAGACAGGATGATTGTTCACCTGCCTTGTGGAACAAACGGAGGAGAAGCAATTCTCTGTCAGGTGCACTTGGAAATGTCTCCCAGCACTTTGATAGAAGCTCCAGCTGCCTTTAATTTGCTGAAATCAAGCCATTTCACCCGATTGGAAGTCCTGAAGGAGATCCTGAGGGTCCTTGGCCTAAGGTGTGAATTAAAGAAAATTCCTCCCCTGACTCCTCTCTATTTGCTCACAGCTGATGAGGAAGTCCGAACTTCTTTTATGCAGTGGCTGGCAAGAAATGTGGGACCCGAAGGAGTAATGCAATTCAGCAAGCTGACCCTTCAGTTTGTTTCATCCCATCCACCAGAATTGGAAGTGACCCCATCTCATATGCCAGTTATCACTGCCACAGAGGATTTTGCCCCAGAACATTTTCACCTGGAGCTCTATCAAAAACATTTGCACACAAAGCAACTGGGAAAGATCATTCTGTTTGCTGAAGTGACTTCATCCACAATGGATCTTCTGGACGGCTTGATGGTTGAGGTGCCACCACACCTGGGTTTAGTAGCGATTGCAGCCCAGCAAACTCAAGGAAAAGGTCGTGATGGCAATGTCTGGCTTAGTCCTGTGGGATGTTCTCTTTCCACCTTACACCTCCACATCCCCCTAGATTCTCATCTGGGTCAGAGAATCCCATTTGTTCAACACTTGATGTCTTTGGCAGTGGTGGAGGCAGTTCGATCCATTCCTGACTATCAGGACATCAATTTAAGAGTCAAGTGGCCCAATGATATCTACTACAGTGATCAAATGAAGCTTGGGGGAGTGTTGGTCAACTCAACGCTTATGGGATCAACTTGTCATATTCTTATTGGCTGTGGAGTTAATGTGAATAACAGTCACCCTACTCTTTGCCTCAATGATCTCATCATAGAATATAATAAGAAACACAACCAAAACCTCAGTCTGTTACGTGTGGATTATCTGGTGGCAAGAAACAATAACTGTGCTGGAGAGCCTACTGGATGCCTTTCAGGACAAAGGACCTAATTGCCATTCTTCCTCTCTATTACAAATACTGGATACACAGCGGTCAGCAAGTCCGTCTGGGAAACGACGAGGGCCCACTGGTATGGATTGTTGGGATTGACGATTCTGGCTTCCTTCAAGTCCATCGAGAAGGAGGGGATGTTATGACTGTGCATCCAGACGGCAACTCTTTGGACATGCTGAAAAACCTCATCATCCCCAAGAATTAATTCAACTGTCCTGAGCAAGAGAGCAGAGTGGGCCATATCGAAGTGAGTTTCATTTCAGGCAAAAGTGCATAGCCACTTGCAAATACATTCCTGCTTTATTTCTTAGCTCTTTCCTACCATTCATCAGAAAGTTCTGTTTGGGATTGGGAATGCTTGAGGTTTTTTTCCCTTAATGATTTTTCTCATGCCTTTTAGTTACTTTTTGTTTACTAGGGATTTCTCTCTTTTTCAGAAGAGTCGCCTGCCTTTCCCTTCTTAGACGGAACTTGGTGTATGTTGATACCTGGAGCTCTTTTATGCCAACAAGACAGGGAAATTTAGGTGTTTCACAATAGTCAACCCCTCATTATAGCTCCCTTTGAAAAGGGAAAAAATATCAGCCCCCCTTCTTGAGTCATTGCTCAGTTTATGTGGGATGGTAATATCCTTTTGACTCAACCAAGGAGATATTTTGAAAACAAACAAACAAACAAACAAACAAACAAATAAATAAAAGCCACACAAAATACAGAAAAAAACCTTTGTTTTTATTTCTTTATTAAGAGAAGAATTATAAATAATCTTTCAGAGATGGTGCTTTCCTTATTTGCATTTGTTATACTTAAGTGGCTAAAGAAATTTAATATATGTGAGTAGAGGTCAAAGATATAGTGGAAAATCACTACTTTATAGTAAATGTCTTGGCCAATGTAGTTCATATATTGAAATTTACTACAAAAGTTGAATGAATATCATATAGTTCAACAACAATGCTATATGATGATCAATTCTCATGGACGTGGCCATCTTCAAAATGAGATGAACCAAATAAGTCCCATTAGAGCAGTAATGAACTGAACCAGCTACATCCAGCGAAAGAACTCTGGGAGATGACTACGAGTCACTACACAGAATTCCCGATCCCTCTATTTCTGTCCGCCTGCATTTTGGGTATCCTTCACAGGCTAATTGTACACTGTTTCAAATTCCGATTCTTCTTGGACAGCAAAACAACTCTTTGGACATGGAGACATATATCGTGTTTAACTTATACTTGAATTTCACATATGTAACATGTATTGGTCAACCTGACATCTGGGGGAGGGAGTGGGGAGAAGGAGGGGAAAGTTGGAACAAAAGGTTCGGCAATTGTCAATGCTGCAAAATAACCCCTGCATATATGTGTTCAATAAAAAGTATTATTAAAAAAAAGGAGTAACTGTTTCATTTTCGTGTTTGTTGTCATATTCTCAATGCCCACAACATTATCTGAAACTTAGTAATGAGTCACAAATAATTGTTCATTTCATTCACCCATCAAGAAAGCATTTATTAAGAATCTACTGGCACAGTGTTTAACCCCTGTGTTAAGTGCTTGGGATAGAAGCCCCCAAATCATACAATTTCTGCCTTTAAATCAACAAGCATTTATTAAGCCCCTACCATGTGGCAGGCACTATGCAAAGCAGTAGGGATACAAACAGAAGCAAAAAGATAGTCCCTCTCCTCAAAAAGCTTACCCAATTCTGAGGGGGGAAAGAGAACACAACCTTGGAACTGAAAAAGGAAAGGAAAGACAGGGTAGTCATAGGCAGAGAATTCAAAATGCAGCTTGGGAAGAATGGTTGATCTGAGATCCTTTCTCTAAATGGACTCAGAGAATGGCCCAATTCCATCTCCATAAGAGAACTAAGGACTAATGTTCACAGAGAAGCAAAGAAAAGACACATAGAAGATTAAAGCACCATACTAGGGAAGGAGGAGAGTACAAACAACTGAGGGCTTCAGAAAGGACCTCTTGAAGAAGATGATACTGGAAAGGAGCTAGAGCAGAAGGGAGGAGTAAGAACTTTTCTGGCATGGGCAATAACAAAGGTACAGATGAATTAGACCCAGTGGGCCTCAAACTTTCAAATAGGGGGCCAGTTCACTGTCCCTCACACTGTTGGAGGGCAGGACTATAGTACAAACAAAAACTCACACTCTGTCTCCGCCCCCTCAGTCCATTGAACACAATCTGGAGGACCTCATAAACATCCTCAGTGGGTTTGAGAACCCCTGAATTAGAGAGTCAGAGCAAAATCATTGGGGCAGTGTTAGGGTTCTGACAAAGTGGTAACAGGGTTATTAGCATGGTACTTAGCTGTTCTCTAGTTTAGAGTTCACACTTTCCCCCCTTTACAAGTTCACACCTCCCCCCCCTTTAAGAGTTCACACCTTTCAAAGAGCCTATAAAAGGACAAGCCCACTGGAAGCTCCAGGAGATTCAGAGCAGGATTCAGTGGGGAGATTCACTGGACCAGGAAACCCACAATCCCACCCTCTTGGAGTCTGATCTATTCCGACTTGTACTTTGGGGCTGGCTGGACACACTGGGAGGACATTGAGAGGCTGAAGCTGGCTAGAGGCTGGAGGACAAATCTTTGGATTCGGACACACTCCAAGCGAGCTCTTGGGAACCAAGGACAGAGAAAGGCCTCTAGTAAAGCTCACAGGGCCCAGGAAAAGATTCAGGACTTTGAAAGACAAAATCAAAGATCTGGACTTTCACTCCTGCTTGCAGGAAAGTGGGCAGACTCTTGTTTGCCATTAGCCTGAAGACCCGGTGAGCCTTAGAAGCTAGTTGCTGAAGCAAGTAGAGATCATTTCATCACACTGCATTCATGGAAAACAGACTCCAATTGGATAGTGGTTTGGCACCCCAAAACATTGCTTCTGTGCATCTGCAGGCCTCGGTGCTAAAAGAACTACAGCCACGGACAGTATCCCACATCACAGAAGTGGAGGAGTTTCACATCAAAGCAGAAATGTTGGAGCCTTTGAGAGACAGGGATGACCAAAAGATTCAAAAGGAGGAGTATCGTCGGAAGAAAGGCAATGCTTGTCAGCAAGAAGCCACCAATGCATGGGGAAAAGGAGCTGGATTGGATGAATACCATCACTTCCATCTTTCAAGCTGCCTGGAGTGTTTGGGACTAGAAAGCAGCACCACTGAAGCTGTCAGATTGGCATCTGCAGAAGACCTTGCAGATCTTCCTCATGGTTTCAGCAGCAGCCAAGAAGGCAGTGTTAAGCCAACTTGCCAACCTGGACGAAGGAGAAGAGTCAATATTCCCGAGAAGCCACCGAACATTTTACTCTTTGTGGGCTCTGACTCTCAGAAAGGACAGCAGAGATTCCAGCAGCTCCATTCCCTTCTGAAGGATTGTATTGACACTGATTGTTATGTCATCTCCCAGCTGAAGGAGAAAAATGTGCTCAGCCATCCATGGCTGCATCACTGTTTATTGTTGATCATTGCCACAGAAGAGCCTATTTCTGAAGCAGTTTCCCAAAAGTTCATCTTGTACCTGTCCCAAGGTGGGAAGGTTTTGGGGCTATCTTCCTCCTTCACGTTTGGTGGCCTACAGCTGAAAAGCAAAGAGGAACTGAAGAAGAGCATCCAGACATTGGCTTTTTCCAAGGCTGATGACAGTGAAATGAAACTGAATGTAGTGACAAGTGGGATCCTATTTGAAGAAGGCCCTGGACAGCTGCCTACCCATCCTGGACAGCTAGAGGGTTACTTAGAAAACGTGCATCGAGACAGGATGATTGTTCACCTGCCTTGTGGAACAAACGGAGGAGAAGCAATTCTCTGTCAGGTGCACTTGGAAATGTCTCCCAGCACTTTGATAGAAGCTCCAGCTGCCTTTAATTTGCTGAAATCAAGCCATTTCACCCGATTGGAAGTCCTGAAGGAGATCCTGAGGGTCCTTGGCCTAAGGTGTGAATTAAAGAAAATTCCTCCCCTGACTCCTCTCTATTTGCTCACAGCTGATGAGGAAGTCCGAACTTCTTTTATGCAGTGGCTGGCAAGAAATGTGGGACCCGAAGGAGTAATGCAATTCAGCAAGCTGACCCTTCAGTTTGTTTCATCCCATCCACCAGAATTGGAAGTGACCCCATCTCATATGCCAGTTATCACTGCCACAGAGGATTTTGCCCCAGAACATTTTCACCTGGAGCTCTATCAAAAACATTTGCACACAAAGCAACTGGGAAAGATCATTCTGTTTGCTGAAGTGACTTCATCCACAATGGATCTTCTGGACGGCTTGATGGTTGAGGTGCCACCACACCTGGGTTTAGTAGCGATTGCAGCCCAGCAAACTCAAGGAAAAGGTCGTGATGGCAATGTCTGGCTTAGTCCTGTGGGATGTTCTCTTTCCACCTTACACCTCCACATCCCCCTAGATTCTCATCTGGGTCAGAGAATCCCATTTGTTCAACACTTGATGTCTTTGGCAGTGGTGGAGGCAGTTCGATCCATTCCTGACTATCAGGACATCAATTTAAGAGTCAAGTGGCCCAATGATATCTACTACAGTGATCAAATGAAGCTTGGGGGAGTGTTGGTCAACTCAACGCTTATGGGATCAACTTGTCATATTCTTATTGGCTGTGGAGTTAATGTGAATAACAGTCACCCTACTCTTTGCCTCAATGATCTCATCATAGAATATAATAAGAAACACAACCAAAACCTCAGTCTGTTACGTGTGGATTATCTTGTGGCAAGAACAATAACTGTGCTGGAGAGCATACTGGATGCCTTTCAGGACAAAGGACCTAATGCCATTCTTCCTCTCTATTACAAATACTGGATACACAGCGGTCAGCAAGTCCGTCTGGGAAACGACGAGGGCCCACTGGTATGGATTGTTGGGATTGACGATTCTGGCTTCCTTCAAGTCCATCGAGAAGGAGGGGATGTTATGACTGTGCATCCAGACGGCAACTCTTTGGACATGCTGAAAAACCTCATCATCCCCAAGAATTAATTCAACTGTCCTGAGCAAGAGAGCAGAGTGGGCCATATCGAAGTGAGTTTCATTTCAGGCAAAAGTGCATAGCCACTTGCAAATACATTCCTGCTTTATTTCTTAGCTCTTTCCTACCATTCATCAGAAAGTTCTGTTTGGGATTGGGAATGCTTGAGGTTTTTTTCCCTTAATGATTTTTCTCATGCCTTTTAGTTACTTTTTGTTTACTAGGGATTTCTCTCTTTTTCAGAAGAGTCGCCTGCCTTTCCCTTCTTAGACGGAACTTGGTGTATGTTGATACCTGGAGCTCTTTTATGCCAACAAGACAGGGAAATTTAGGTGTTTCACAATAGTCAACCCCTCATTATAGCTCCCTTTGAAAAGGGAAAAAATATCAGCCCCCCTTCTTGAGTCATTGCTCAGTTATGTGGGATGGTAATATCCTTTTGACTCAACCAAGGAGATATTTTGAAAACAAACAAACAAACAAACAAACAAATAAATAAAAGCCACACAAAATACAGAAAAAAAAACCTTTGTTTTTATTTCTTTATTAAGAGAAGAATTATAAATAATCTTTCAGAGATGGTGCTTTCCTTATTTGCATTTGTTATACTTAAGTGGCTAAAGAAATTTAATATATGTGAGTAGAGGTCAAAGATATAGTGGAAAATCACTACTTTATAGTAAATGTCTTGGCCAATGTAGTTCATATATTGAAATTTACTACAAAAGTTGAATGAATATCATATAGTTCAACAACAATGCTATATGATGATCAATTCTCATGGACGTGGCCATCTTCAAAATGAGATGAACCAAATAAGTCCCATTAGAGCAGTAATGAACTGAACCAGCTACATCCAGCGAAAGAACTCTGGGAGATGACTACGAGTCACTACACAGAATTCCCGATCCCTCTATTTCTGTCCGCCTGCATTTTGGGTATCCTTCACAGGCTAATTGTACACTGTTTCAAATTCCGATTCTTCTTGGACAGCAAAACAACTCTTTGGACATGGAGACATATATCGTGTTTAACTTATACTTGAATTTCACATATGTAACATGTATTGGTCAACCTGACATCTGGGGGAGGGAGTGGGGAGAAGGAGGGGAAAGTTGGAACAAAAGGTTCGGCAATTGTCAATGCTGCAAAATCACCCCTGCATATATGTGTTCAATAAAAAGTATTATTAAAAAAAAGGAGTAACTGTTTCATTTTCGTGTTTGTTGTCATATTCTCAATGCCCACAACATTATCTGAAACTTAGTAATGAGTCACAAATAATTGTTCATTTCATTCACCCATCAAGAAAGCATTTATTAAGAATCTACTGGCACAGTGTTTAACCCCTGTGTTAAGTGCTTGGGATAGAAGCCCCCAAATCATACAATTTCTGCCTTTAAATCAACAAGCATTTATTAAGCCCCTACCATGTGGCAGGCACTATGCAAAGCAGTAGGGATACAAACAGAAGCAAAAAGATAGTCCCTCTCCTCAAAAAGCTTACCCAATTCTGAGGGGGGAAAGAGAACACAAACTTGGAACTGAAAAAGGAAAGGAAAGACAGGGTAGTCATAGGCAGAGAATTCAAAATGCAGCTTGGGAAGAATGGTTGATCTGAGATCCTTTCTCTAAATGGACTCAGAGAATGGCCCAATTCCATCTCCATAAGAGAACTAAGGACTAATGTTCACAGAGAAGCAAAGAAAAGACACATAGAAGATTAAAGCACCATACTAGGGAAGGAGGAGAGTACAAACAACTGAGGGCTTCAGAAAGGACCTCTTGAAGAAGATGATACTGGAAAGGAGCTAGAGCAGAAGGGAGGAGTAAGAACTTTTCTGGCATGGGCAATAACAAAGGTACAGATGAATTAGACCCAGTGGGCCTCAAACTTTCAAATAGGGGACCAGTTCACTGTCCCTCACACTGTTGGAGGGCAGGACTATAGTACAAACAAAAACTCACACTCTGTCTCCGCCCCCTCAGTCCATTGAACACAATCTGGAGGACCTCATAAACATCCTCAGTGGGTTTGAGAACCCCTGAATTAGAGAGTCAGAGCAAAATCATTGGGGCAGTGTTAGGGTTCTGACAAAGTGGTAACAGGGTTATTAGCATGGTACTTAGCTGTTCTCTAGTTTAGAGTTCACACTTTCCCCCCTTTACAAGTTCACACCTCCCCCCCCTTTAAGAGTTCACACCTTTCAAAGAGCCTATAAAAGGACAAGCCCACTGGAAGCTCCAGGAGATTCAGAGCAGGATTCAGTGGGGAGATTCACTGGACCAGGAAACCCACAATCCCACCCTCTTGGAGTCTGATCTATTCCGACTTGTACTTTGGGGCTGGCTGGACACACTGGGAGGACATTGAGAGGCTGAAGCTGGCTAGAGGCTGGAGGACAAATCTTTGGATTCGGACACACTCCAAGCGAGCTCTTGGGAACCAAGGACAGAGAAAGGCCTCTAGTAAAGCTCACAGGGCCCAGGAAAAGATTCAGGACTTTGAAAGACAAAATCAAAGATCTGGACTTTCACTCCTGCTTGCAGGAAAGTGGGCAGACTCTTGTTTGCCATTAGCCTGAAGACCCGGTGAGCCTTAGAAGCTAGTTGCTGAAGCAAGTAGAGATCATTTCATCACACTGCATTCATGGA